>NC_132933.1:88644086-90050422 GCF_047675955.1 Chlorocebus sabaeus
GCATTTGGCTGTGCATACCAATCCCCAGGCTCACAGGTGACACATGTGAGTGAGTGCCAACTGTGGTCATGGTGGCAGTTTGGGTGAACCTGTCCTCAGGCTCCTGGTAGGAATGCCCAGGTGCTAATGGTAGTGAATGGAGCAGGGCATTCTCTAGGTCCCCAGATGGTGTACTTGGGCACTGAGGGCAAAACCAGTACAGGTGGATGTGCCCTCAGCTTCCTTCTCAGTGCATGTAGGCACTGGCTATGGTAGGCAGGAGTAGAATAATACCTAGGCCTCCAGCAGAATGCTCAGGTAGGGGCAGCAGTGGCTTTGTTGTAGCCCTTCTGCTGAGAAGGGTCAGGTTTCTTTCAGTGGCAGCAGCCATTGGCAGGTGGCTGGGGAGCACATACTTTGGTTTTAGGTGGCATCTGCACCTGGGGTAGCCTATCCTTGGGGTGATTGTAAATGAACAGAGGTCCTGCTGGAGATGGTAGGATTGCCAACAATGGCTCACACTTCTGCCCTGGTGGCAGCAGCCAGCAGTGGTGGTGGCTACAGGCTAGGGAAATCTGTACCCAGGGCATGTGAAAATGTGCAGCAGCCCTGCTGCTGAGGGTGGCATGATCACTGCCAAAGGCTCCTACCTTGGTGGCAGTAGCCAGCAGTGTCAGTGACTGTGGATGGTGGAAATTAATGGGGCTCCAGGGATGTGAAGGTATGAGAGCTGTTGGGGCTCAGAACGGGATGCAGTCTGGTGGGGGTTGGGCTCTCAAAATGGTTCTATTGTGTAAATGCTTAGGACTTGTGGAGTGTGGGACTCAGCATGAGCTATCTGTCTCTGGAGCAATGTTGTCAAATGATTTCCATGCATCTCCCTATGTTAGTGTTGGGGTCCACAAGGGTCGAGGGACTCTCCTGTGGCTAGGATTGCAGGAGTCTTCAGTGGGAATGTGGATTGCTGAAGGTGTCTCACTTACCTTTTCTTTGCATTGGGAAGTCTCACTGGGCTCCCAGCCAATCCTGGCTGAGAAGGCTGCCTCACTCACTTCCCTCTCCTCCCTTGACTTAGATGCTTCCTGTCACTTCTCCTGAAAATTCCAGTGTTTCCTTTTAGATGATCTATTCAAAGTATGATTATCTACTTGCTATTTTGGTTCTTCTTTGTGGAGGAGGTAAATACCAGATGCCTCTAGTCAGCCATCTTGAAGCCCCTCCCCTATAGACATTTTTAATAGGATTTATTTTTATAGCAGTTTTAGGTTCACAATAAAATTGAGCAGAAGGTACAGAGCTTTCTCATATATTCCTTGCCTCTCACCACCATGCATATACAACTCCCCCAGGGTGATACATTTGTTAAAATTGATGAACCTACATTGATACATCCTTATCACCCAAAGTCCGTAGTTTACATTAGGGTTCACTCTTGGTGTTGTATATTCTATAAGTTTGGACAAATATTTAATGACAGGTATCTACCATTATAGTGTCACCAATTATCTTAATTGCCATAAAAATTCCCTGTGCCCTGCCTATTCATGGCTCCCTCCCCACTAACCGCTGGCAACTACTGATTTACTGTCTTCATAGATTGGCCTTTTCCAGATGTCATATAGTTGGAATCACAGCATAGGTAGCCTTTTCATATTGGATTTCACTTACTAATATGCATTTATGTTTCCTGCTTGGGTTTTCATGGCTTGATAGCTTACTTCTTTTTATCACTGAATAAAACACTCATATGCATGAGTGTATCACAGGTTGTTTATCCATTCACCTATTGAAGGACCTCTTGGTTGCTTCTGTGCTTTGACAATTATAAATAAAGCTGAAGTAAACATTTATGTACAGGTTTTTATGTGGACATAAGTTTTCAACTCTTTCAGGCAAACACCAAGGATTCTGATTGCTAGATCATATGGTAAGCGTCTAGTTTTGTAAGACACCACCAAACTGTCTTCCAAAATGACTGTACCATTTTGCATTCCAACCGGCAATTTCTGCTGCTTTACCTGTTTACCAGCATTTGGTATTTTCAGCATTTGAATTTTGGCCATTCCACTAGATGTGTTATGGTACTTCATTGTTGTTCTAACTTACATTTCCCTTATGACATATAATGTGAAGCATCTTTTTACATGTTTATTTTTCATCTGCACAGATGCTTCTTGATTTACAATGGGATTATGTCCTGATAAACCCATTATAAGTTAAAACTATCATAAATATAAAGTGCATTTAACACACCTAACCGACTAAACATCATAGCTTAGCCTATCCTACCTTAAACATACTCAGAACACTTATATCAGCCTTCAATTGGATAAAATTGTCTAACACATCTAACACAGAGCCTAATTTATAATAAAATGTTGAGTATCTCATGCAATTTGTTGAATACTGTACTGAAAGTGAAAAACAAATTGGTTGTATAAGTACTCAAAGTACAGTGTCTACTGTATATATATCACTTGTACACCCTCATAAAGTAGAAAAAATCATAGATTGAATTATCATAAGTCAGGAACCTTTTATATCTTTTTTAATGAAGTGTCTGTTAAGATTTTTAGGCCATTTTTTAATCTGGTTGTTTGCATTCTTATTGAGTTTTAAGAGTTATTTGCATATTTTTGATAACAGTCTTTTATATAATATCTTTTGCAAATATTTTCTCTCCATCTTTTGCCTTCTCTTTTTATACTCTTGACAGTGTCATTTGCAGAACAGGAAACTTTAATTTTAATGAAGCCCAGATTATCACGTTTTTCTTTCACGGACTGTGCTTTTAGTATCGCAACTGAAAAGTAATGACCCACTGGGCGCGGTGGCTCACGCCTGTGATCCCAGCACTTTGGGAGACCAAGTCGTGTGGATCACGAGGTCAGGAGATTGAGACCATCCTGGCTAACGTGGTGAAACCCTGTCTCTACTAAAAAAATACAAAAATATTAGCCGGGCGTGGTGGAGGGCGCCTGTAGTCCCAGCTACTGGGGAGGCTGAGACAGCAGAATGGGGTGAACCCAGGAGGCAGAGTTTACTGTGAGCTGAGATCTCACCACTGCACTCCACCCTAGGTGATAGAGCTAAACTGTCAAAAAAAAAAAAAAAAAAAATCACCAAATCCACGATGATCTAGATTTTTCTTCTATGTTATCTTCTAGGATTTGTATCATGTTGTGTTTTACATTTACATCTGTATTAAGTTCATCTATTTTGAGTTAATTGTTAAGGGCATGAGGTTTATGTGTAGATTCATTTTTTGTCATGTTGATGCCTAGTTGTTCAGCACCACTTTTTGAAAGGAGTATCTTTTCTCTATTCTATTGTTTTTGCACCCTTGTCAAAGTTCAGTTGACTATATTTATGTTTATCTATTTCTGGACCTTCTATTCTGTTCCATTACTCTATTTGTCTGTTTTTTGTTTGGTTTGGTTTGGTTTGGTTGTGTTTTTTGTTTTCTCAGTACCACAATGTTTTCACTACTGTAGCCTTATAGTATGGCTTAAAGTCTGATAGTGTCAGTCCTCTGATTTTGTTCTCTTTCAATATTGAATTGACTATTCCAAGTCTTTGGCTTTTTCATATAAATTTTAGAATCACTTTGTTGATATCCACAGATTGCTGGGATTTTTATTGGGATTGTGTTGACTCTGTAGATAAAGTTGGGAAGAACTGACATCATAACAATATTGAATATTCATATTTATGAACATGCAATATGTCTCCATTTATTTAGTTATTTTATTTTTTCATCAGAGTTTTGTGCTTTTTCTCATACAAATATTGTACATATTTTGTTGGATTTATACCTAAGTGTTGCATTTGGAATGGTGCTAATGTAAATGGCATTGTATTTTGAATTTTGAATTACACAATTTTATTGATGATACGTAAGAAAGAAGTTGACTTTTGTGTACTAATCTTGAATCCTGCAACCCTGCTATAATCACTTATTAGTTCCAGGAAAATTTTTTTGTGATTTTAGATTTCTATGTGAATGATTATGTCTTCTGTGAACAAAGACAGTTTTATTTCTTCCTCTCCAATCTGTATGCTTTTTATTTCTATTTCTTGTCTTAATTAGCTTAGATTAAACAAGGACATTTGTATCTCTTATTTTCCAATTCACATGCCTTTTATTTCTTATCTTTTCCTTATTGCAGTGGCTGGAACTGTCAGTACTATGTTGAATAGTAGTGATGAGAGTAGACATACTTGTCTTGCTCTCCATCTTAGATAAAACATATTAGTCTTTCACTATTACATATGATGTTAAGGTAGGGATATTGTGGATGTTCTTTATCAAGTTAAAGTAATTATCCTGCATTCCTTGCTTGAGTTGACAGGTTTTTATCATGAATTCTTGTTTGATTTTTGTCAAATTTTTTTTCTGCATAAATTGATATGATCATATGATTTTTCTTGTTTAGCTTCCTGATACGGGGAATTACATTGATTGATATTGAACCATTCTTGTTTCCAGCAATAAATTGGATTTGCTCATAATATATGAATTTTTATACATTTCTGGTTTTGAGCTGCTAGTATTTGGGGAGTTTGTGATTCTATGTTCATGAGCAATGTAAGTTTGTAGTTTACTTTTCTTTCTTCCTTTCTTTCCTCCATTTCTCCCTCCCTCCCCATTCCTCTTTCTTTGTTCTCTGTCTGGTTTTGGTTTGAGGGTAGTTAATACTGGCATCATGGAGTTGGGAAGTGTGTTCTCCTCTTCTATATTTTGAAATAATTTATGAAGTATTGTTAATAATTCTTTTTTTAAATACTTGATATAATTTACCAATGAAGTAATCTGTGCTTGGGCATTTCTTTGTGGGTATTGTTTACTACTAATTCATCTCTTTACTCATCTTTACTTTTCTTTGTCTTTAGTGTTCATAAGTTTAGTCATAATGTGTCTTGTTATGGATTTCTTTGGATATATTCTGTTTGAAGTTCATTCAAGTTTTTGAATTTGTAGGTTTGTCTTTTCCCACATTTGGGAAATTTTAGCCATTATTGCTTCCAATACACTTTCAGTTCTACTTTCTTTTGCATCTCCTTCTGCCAGTCTGATGATACGAATGTGGGAATCTTTTGTTATAGTCTCACACGATCCTGAGTCTCTGTTCATTTTTTCAATTCTATTTTCTCACTTCTGTCTAGATCACGTAAATTGTGTTAGTCAGTCTCTGTGTTCACTAATTCTGTCCTCTGTCATCACTCTACTACTAAGCCCATCCAGAATTTTTTTCAGTTCAGCTAATGTACATTTTTAGTCTATAATTTTCATTTGTTATTTACAACTTCCACTTCTTTTCTTATAATTTTATATACTTAAAAAATAAAAATTCAAAACATAAATTCAAAAGAATTTGTAATTGTTTGTTGAAGCATTTTAATGGCAGTTGCATTAAAACCATTGCTAGATAATTCCAACATCTTATTCATCTTGACATTGGCATCTGTTGGTTGTCATTTCTAATTTAGGTTGTATTTTCTTGGATCTTGGTATGATGGGTGATTTTCAGTGTATCCTGGACATATTGGTTATCATGTGTGAAAATTCTGGATCTTATTTAAATATCGTCTTACATATTTCCTTTTAATAGGCTGTCACCATGTTTAGCTCTAGCGCACAGGTCCTCACCTATTTTTGTAGGCTGTGATTCCAGTGATAATTTAATTTTTAGAGCCTTTTGTGGTACTCTTATGGTCTGCTTAAACTATCTAGTGCTATTGAGACAAATAAACTTTCTGGATTAGGCTTCTTGTTCTGGTGGATCCCCTTGCTGGTGTCCCTTGGGAGCCCAGTATGACTGGTGGGGACTGGATTCTGAGACCCATGGAAACAAAGAAGCTTCTCTAGCCCAGTGCATGTAGCTAGGTCTCTTCATCGGTGACCCCCAGCTGTCCTGGTTTCTCTAGCAGGGAAAGGGCACTCTCAGACATGTGGGTACATAGAGACTTCATGAATAGGATGCTTACTGTAGCTGAGGCTCTTTTGTTGGTTTTGTGGTTCTGCCTGCCTGCCCCTATATCTCTTGAGGCAGTAGGTAGTGTCAGCCCCAGCAAAGGAGTGTTTAATCTGGCTGCTTATTGTCAGTGGGGATCTGAATGTATCCTCCTTGTTCATTCTGCTGAGTTTACCTTTTTGGTGAAACTTCCCTTCAATCAGGGGAGGGATGAATCTACCTAGGCTGCCTTCAGTTACTAGAATAAAGGTTGTGAAATGCTAGGTTTGGACTGCCTTCCTCTGTTGGATGGGAGGGGGTCATAAGATGTCTTGCTTCTGAGTTACTCCTTTAGTTCTGATGTCCCTAACCAGACTACTTTTCTCTTACTACCTTTCATAGTTATCCTCTGGTTGCCTCCTGTATTATTTCCAAGGTTTATATTTGTCTTAACAAAGAGGATCAGAGAGAAATGGGTCTTCAACATCCAGTCCAAACTGCAGTTCCATCTTACATATACTTTCAAATTTACAGAGCCAATACCTCTGTCACTGAACTCCTTTCCCAGTGAATTCTCTTCTCCTTACTCATGATTGTTGAAGCCTCACCTCTCTTTGAGGCCCCTTCTCACTTAACCGTAGTCACTCACAGAGCTCCCATTTCCCTAGTGAATCTTCCTTCTTTTGTAACTCAATTTTCCTTACTAAATCCCCCTCTCCTGAGCCCTCTTTTTCTCCTTGAGCTACTTTTTCCACAGTCAACTGCACCTCATCCTGAAGGTCCTGTCCCTTCTCTTAGCCCCCATATGCATGATGATCGATGATCATTCTATCACTTATCCTAATCCCCTGATTACTCCCATTTGCTCACTAAGACCCCCTCTCTTTTCTTTATTTCCTATCCTTACCCCTCACATGCCTTCCTGGCTTAATTAGCTTTATCCCTCAATTAACATCATCTCATGATAGTACTTCTTAGCCTTCATACAGCCCTGGTCACCTCTCTTAGAAACTCCCTCACTCTAAGCCCCTATCCAATCATTGAGTTCCCAATCCCTTATTTATTTTTGACTACCTTCTAAGACACTCTTCCCTCTGTATCTACATTTGCTTGTTTTCTTTCCCATTGGGAAGGCATTAGTTTTGTAGGTGAAATCCTTTTCCGCTGGCCCCAGCAACCTCCTTCTGGCCCTCTTTTATAACCCTCAAACTCTTTCGTTTCCTCACTTATCCCCTGGTCCTCTGCCAGTTCCCTATCTTTTAGCTGTGGCTCGCTTCCTTCTTCAAGCTTCCAACTTCTCTCTAAACCCTCATACACCTTCTATGCCCTATCTTCTTGCTTAATACCTTTCACTACCACTTAACTCTCTTTCTGCCACTTTAATTCTGAAATGTAGCTCTCTTCTTTCTTTTTACTGGCCTGTATCTTGGCCACTTACCTCCCTCCTTGATGCTTAGCTGGATCCACTATGGCCCATTCCTACTATTTTGTTCTATGTAAACACTTAGTTCTAGTTCCTGTCTCTGCTAGAAGAGGAGTCACACTTAGACATCTATTTTCTTGACAGTGATCTCTTAAGAAAATAAAAATATTCATAGCTTCTGAAACATAAATCCCCACTGTGTTTTTACACCTGGGCAGGCATTTTCCACTCTACTTTTCTTGGGTTATTCTAAGGTTACCATGTGCTTACATGACAACTGCAAAGGTTCAACAAATGTTAATTCCATTTACTCCTTTGACAAGTTTCTTCTAGGCCATGGCACCTGAGGCTTTTGCTAAGTCTTTGTGAGTTAATGGGACAGCCTTTCACATCAGTCAGCCTCTGGATATCAGATGGAAATAGAGAGAGAGCGGCCGTTTTGGAGGCCGGGGTCACTGTCTCCCTTAGTTTCTCCTTTTCTTTCATGGGATGATGTGGACTGGGTTAGATAGACCAAAATCGTAGCCCAGGGTTGGCTACTTGTCAGTCACATAGTGATTGCTAAAAATACCATCACCCTTGGGACGGTCTCCTCTCTTTGTGTTCTTCTGTCTGCCCTCTTCACTTAGGAGATAGCATGCCCCATCACCCTGGGCATGCATGTATGGGCATATATGTTGTAACTTAGAAAGTCAAAAGCCAGGGTCTTGCTGCTCTACTTTGAGATGTGGCCACCTCCTGTTGTAGAGAGTACATCTTTTCTATCCTTTCAGTCAGTAGATTCCACCTTGGCTCTTGAGACATTAGAATTAGCCAAGGGCAGAGAGGCATGTAGGAAAGGAGGAAAAACAGGAATTCAAGTGTCAGAGCTGGTAGGCCTGGACAGAACATTTTATCCAATAGCATTGTTACACAGTTGGGGAAACAGGTCAAAAGAGGGGAGATAACTTGTCCAGTTTGTGATAGAGCTAAGGCCAGAAGCCAGGCTATGGGGGAAGGAAAGAGTCATCTTTTCCATCTTAGGTGCACTTTGGCCCCTTAGACTCATATCTCCACACTAAGATTTTGTCGATGTGATGACAAATGTAACAGCTTTATTGGAGTCCTCTCAGGAATTGGAGACCAAGTGCTTCTTTTCCTAAGCAATGGGCTACTATCTCCACAGAGGTTTTTCTTGCATCCATAGCAGAAATTTATACTCTGGCTCCTTTGTCATCTGTGGGACTGTTCAAGGCCCCAGCGATGGCTTGATAGACATTTCTGCTGTGGAGTTGCTGAGAAAATGAGTGATAATAGACAAATAGCTGGGTCCAACCAGACACAGGTCTCCACTTGCACCCACAGGTACACTCCCCTAATAATAAGAGCTACTATTTAAGTGTCTATTAAATACTCTGTGCTCTGCATGCATGATTACATTTAATCCTTATAAAAACTCATGAAAGAAGGGCAATTATTATTTCTCTTTTATAGATGAGGAAAACGAAGCTCAGAGAGGTAATATGACGTATCAAGGTCACATAGCCAGTAAGTGGTAAAGTTGGGATTTAAACCCACATCTACCTGGTTCTGAAGGTCATGCTTTCATGAAATTGTTAACCTATAGATGCTTTACCTCAGTCCCATGACTAGACAAGTTCAAATTGGGCCTTTGGGATGGTGATACCACGACAATGACAGTGATGAAAATTTAATATTTGCTCTTGCCTTTCCCCTCTTGGCACTACGCTATGTACAAGGGTTACAGAGATGAGTCAGACACAGCACAACATGTTCTCTCAAAGTGCTGACAGTCTAATGAAGGGTAGGAATGGTATACATACATATGATGAAATAACAAGTGTTAGAGAACAGTGATGGAACTCATTAATTTGTAAGATATCATGGACGATGGCATGTGAATGGGATGTTTTAGGGGATATTTTAGTATGTGTTTTCCAACTATACAAAAGGGTAGGGCTAGTGACAAGCATTCCAGGGAGAATGCACAGCCCAAGTAAAGGCACAGAGGAATCAAAGCTCTTGATTTTTTCAGCAAGTGGTGAGTAGGGCATGAGGGTGCCAAGGAGTAGGGAAAACAATCACACTTTCAGGTTGCCACAGTAACTTAGTAACCTATGTTACTTCCCCAAAGCTATTAGGGATTAATTAACTTTTAGTCCTGAGCCCTGGACCATCATGTGGTGTCCATGGGTGACCTAGTATACGCAGCATCAATTAATTTGAACACGTGTTTTATTGAGGCCTGGTCAGTGGGAGAAATAGCATGTCTGCAGAAACTCAATGTGTCTTCTTTTACCCTCAACTTAAATCTTTCTTCACATGATATCAGGCAAGTTTCCTTTTACCTTCTCCTCTCAGTTCTGCCCTGTTTCTTCTAGTTGCAAGAAAGCAAAAATTAGTCTTTTCTACCTCATAATGCCTGCATTCCCAAGTAGTTTTCTGATCCACATGTGAGACAATACAGGATAATGTTTTATTGGAGTGTGGGCTCTGAACCCCAGATTGGTTGGATGCATATCTTGACCTAACACTTCCTAGCTGTGTAATCTTTGCCAAGGTATTGAACATGGATATGCCTCAGTTTTTTCAACTGTAAAATGGGAATAATAATACTACCCCTCCCCTTTTAGACTCATGTGAGAATTAAAGGAGATAATGAAAAGTGCTTAGAATTGTGCTCAGCTCATATAAACATTTAATCATATTTAATTATTTTATTATAATTATTTATTATCAATGTTGTCTGAGGGTGTCTACCTTATTCTACCAAGTCAATAATGATTTCTACCCACAAAAAGTACAAAATATTACCAAATACTTTACATTACTCATCACTTTTAAATATTTTAACTATTTTCCAGGACTCAATTGATGGTCATTTAGGTTTTTACTTTTTTTTTTTTTTAATATTAGAGATAATGCTTCAGCTAAAACTAGAACATACTTAGAAGAAAACATAAGGGAAAGTCTTCATGATTGTATTGGTCAATTATTTCTAAGGAATGGCACCAAAGGCACAGGTAATGAAAGAATAAATTGGACTTTATCAAAATTAAAATCTGGTGTGCTTCAAAGGGCACTATCAAGAAAGTGAAAAGAAAAACCATAGAATGAGAGATAATATATGCAAACCATATATCTGATAAGGGATTAATATCCATAATATATAAAGAATATTTATGAATCCACAATAAAAAATCAAACAAGCCAATTAAAAAATAGACAAAGGACTTAAATAGACATTTCTCCTAAGAAAATATACAAATGACCAATAAGCACAAAAATAAATGTTCAATATTGTTAGTCATTAGGGAAATGCAAACCAAAACCACAATGAAATACCACTTCACACCCATTAGGAGGGCTATTATTAAAAAACAAACACACAAGCCGGGTGTAGCGGCACACACCTATAATCCCAACACTTTGGGAAGCTGAGGCAGGCAGATCACTTGAGGTCAGGAATTCGAGACCAGTCTGGCCAAGATAGTAAAACCCCATCTCTACTAAAAATACAAAAATTAGCTGGGCGCGGTGGTGCATGTCTGTAATCCCAGCTACTTGGGCAGCTGAGGCAGGAGAATCTCTTGAACCCGGGAGGCAGAGGTTACCACTGCACTCCAGCCTGGGCAACAGAAGGAGACTCCATCAAAAATAAAAATAAAAATAAAGAAAAAGAAACACGCACACACACACACAAACCTGAAAATAAAAAGTGTTGACAAGGATGTGGAGAAATTGGAACCCCCTTCCATTGCTGGTGAAAGTGTAAAATGGTGCAGATGCTCTGAAAAACAGTTTTGGAGCTCCTCACAAAGTTAACTATAGAATTACCATATGATCCAACAATTTTACTCCTAGGGCTATACCCCAAAATATTAAATGCAGGGACCACAAACATATACTTATCTACCTATGTTCACAGAAGCACTATTCACAATAGCCAAAAGGTAGAAACAACTCAAGTGTCCATCAACAGATGAATGGATAAAAATATGTGAATATGTGGTATGTAAACATGAAGTGGAATATTATTTAGCCATAAACAAGAGTAAAATTTTGATACATGCTACCACATGGATGAACTTTGAAAACATTATGCTCACTGAAACAAGCCAGACACAGAAGGACAATTTGTGTGATTCCACTAATGTGAGGTACTTAGAGTAGTCAAATTCATAAGGACAGAAGGCCCAGGGGGCGGGGTGTAGGTAATGGAGAGTTATGGATTCAGAGTGTCTGTTTGGGATGATGAAAATGTTCTTGAAATACATAGTGGTAATGGTTGCATGATATTGTGAATGTAGTTAATGCCACTGAACTGTACACTTAAAAATGGCTATAATAGGCAGGGCATGGTTCCTCATGCCTGTAATCCCAGCACTTTGGGAAGTCAAGGTGGGAAGAATGCTTGAGCCCTGGAGTTTGAGACCAGGCTGGTCACATACCAAGTCTTTACCAATTTTTTTTTCATACATCAGCTGGGTGTGGTGGCACATGCCTGTAGTCCTAGCTACTCAGAAGGCTGAGGCAAAAAGATTGCTTGAGCCTGGGAGTTCAAGGCTACAGTGAGCTGATAGTGCTACTGCATTGCAGCCTGGGTGACAGAGCAAGACCCAGTCTCTAAACAATAATAATAATAGGCCAGCACTGGCAGCATAGTGAAACTCTGTCTCTACAAAATATAAAAAAACAATTTAGCTGGATGTGGTGGTGTGCACCTATAGTCCCAGCTACTCCAAGAGGCTGATTTGGGAGAATTGCTTGAGCCTGGAAGGTCAAAGCTGCAGTCAGCTGTGGTCACACCACTGTACTCCAGCCTGGGTGACAGAGTGAGACTCTGTCTCAAAAAAAAAAAAAAAAAAAGGGTTACAATGGTATATTATATCTTATGTATATTTTACTACAATAAAAAGATAGTGCATTAGTGAAAATCTTTATATCTTTGTTTAGATAAGGGATTTATGGAGATATAATTCACATACTGGAATTGTCATGCTAGAGATGGGAAGAAAGTGGGGAAGTCCTAACTTTGGCTTAGTGGGGGTAAGACTGGTGAGTTGAACTTTTGTGATGCTGGTTTTGAGGTGACAATACCCTATCCATGTAGTAAGGCTCAGGAGGCAGTAATGATTTTAGTCTAACCTTGGGAAAAGGGGTTGAGTTGAAAATACAATATTGGGAGCCTGGCACATCTAAATGCTTGGAGAAAATGTAGGATTTAATGATATTGCCCAAAGAGAATATGAAGACCTTCAATTAAGAGTCTGGGAAAGCAGGGTAGAAAAAACTGAGAAGTAGTGGTCAGAGGCATAGGAATAAATTCAGGGCAGAATAGTGCCAAAGAAAGCACAGGAAGAAAAGTTTTCAAGAAGCAGAAATAATTTCATGATATCAGTATTCAGAGGAATTGAATAGGGTTAAGTCCCAAAAAAAGGCAGTTGGCTTTGGCCATAGAGGCTTTACTGACCTTAGCAGCTAAGGTATTCTAGAGATAAGAGCATGGGCTTTGCAATTGAATAGACCTACATCCAAACCTAAACACTGGTAATTATAAGCTGAGTGACAATGGGCAAGTCATTCAACCTCTTAGGATCTCAGGTTTCTGTCAAATGAGAGTAATATCTACTGCTGAGTATTATTTTGAGAATTGGAGGAAACTGTGTGAAAAGGATTGACACAGTGCCTGATATAGATGTTCAATAGATGTTCATTCAATTTGTCCCCTTTCCCTGCCCCCTTCCAAGAGAAGAATTTCATTGTTTATCGAAATGGTGATTGGATCTATGGGATTTAACTAGACAGGAAAGTGCTCTAATTCACAAACAGATGTTTTTTAAGGCCAACTCTTATAATCTCTTAGGCTATCCAGAGATGAAAGAGGAATGGCTACCTTTTAGAAACTCAGAGTCCAGCTGAGGAGACAAGAAAATCAACTTCTAATTTTACACATGTTATATACATGCCATTGGCAAGGTGGGAACAAAGCATTCAGGCACATGAAAGGGGAAAGTTTGGAGGATCAGCCTGACTCTAAGTTACGTTTTCTTTCAACTAGACCATAGTTATACTTAATCATTGAACATGTTAATTGTCTGTTTTTTGAAAGAAATATGTAATTGGAGACCATTTGGGCCAAACTAATTTAACTTTATGTTTTTAATAGAACAATCATGTAAATTAGGTTGATAGAAAAACAATTTGGTAGAAAACACAAAATCT
Source organism: Chlorocebus sabaeus (assembly GCF_047675955.1). Taxonomy (NCBI): domain Eukaryota; kingdom Metazoa; phylum Chordata; class Mammalia; order Primates; family Cercopithecidae; genus Chlorocebus; species Chlorocebus sabaeus. The sequence continues at coordinate 88,657,668 of NC_132933.1, forward strand.
TCTTCCTCCCCACCCTCTTTTTTTGAGACAGGGTCTTGCTTTATCACCCAGACGGGAGTGCAGTGGCATGACCTCAGCTCACTGCAACCTCTGCTTCCGAGGCTTAAGCAATCCTCCCACCTCAGCTTCATAAATAGCTGGGACTACAGGCACATGCCGCCACGCCTGACTAATTCTTTGTATTTCTGGTAGAGATGAAGTTTCACCATGTTGGCCAGGCTGGTCTTGAACTCCTGACCTCAAGTCATCCTCCTGCCTCAGTCTCCCAAATCCTTTACCTCTTTTATTTACAGGGAAAAAAAAAAAAAAGAGTGAAAGCCTCTTCAGACTATAGTCCAGTCACCACTGTCCAACTTGGGACAAGTCTGTCACTGCCACCATGGCATCCCCAACTCTAGCATGCCAGGATAAACATCCCAGAGTGCAGGATGGTCCAGAACATGATTGGGAGTAAGGGTTTAGATAGGCAGGCAGGGCTGGAGGCAGGGAGGCTAGGAAGGATATGGTTTTAATCATCCCAAGTGATGATTTAGGAGCGCCTGTATAGAGGCTGGGTTGTAGTGATGGAGAAAAGGATGCCAACTTTGGAAATGGAGGTACAGAAATGTGGCCACTTTCATTTGCTAGAAGAGTGTATGGTAAAGCTATTAATTTTCAAAAAAAAAAATTAGTGTCAAAGTGTGCATGTGTGTACATTTGTCTTTGTATTTCTCTCTCTCTCTCCCTCTTTCTCTCTCTCTCTCTCTCTCCCCCTACTTTGGGCAAAAGTTCTGGGCTTGCTAAGACTCTTCCTAGCTTTTCTCTCTTGATCTCTTCCCAACTTGCCCTAGTTACTGCAGCTTCTAAATGTCTACAGGTGTGCAGTGGATATCAAAACAAATATCTTCCACACTTGCTTGTCGAGGTGATAACCTTGACATCTGTCAAGTGTAATCCTATTATGAATATAACAAGAGTTGTTTAATGCCAAGTAAGAAACAGATTAGTTAGGGCCCTGGTAATTTCTGCCCCTCCCCCAAAAACCCATTTAATTGCTTCTTTTTTATCTATCTTTTCATTTTGCCTCTCATTTTTCCTCTTTTCAAAGGCCTTTTTGCTACTTGTGTCTTTTTCTAAGTTTTCCTTTATCTTGTTCTTTTATTTCTGTTGTCTCAAATTCTCACATTTGGCCAGTCTTTCTATTGTTTTTTCTCATGCTTACTTTCTCTCTCTTACTTGACTTTTCCCTCTTTCCTTTATTTTTCTGTAGCCCATGGATCTTATTCTGAATCTCTCTCTGAGTCTCTCCTTTCCTTAGGGTCTGTTCTTTTTCATTTCCTCTCTCTGTTCTGTCTATAGTGGCCAGTTCAAGTTACGGAATAGTGGATTTCTGAGGGCCCTTTACAACACTGCTGCTCCAGTTCTACAAGGCTGCTCTTGCTGCAGTCTGCTTAAAGAGCTGACCCTGCTGAAAATTCTGCCCACACATTGGCCCCAGGGGAGAAGGAAAGCACTGGGGACTTACTGACCTGTCAGGTAGAGGGGAGCACAAGTCTTTTCATCACATTGCCAGAAGATAAATATTGCAGTGACAAGACACATCAGCAGCACCACTGTATCTGGAGTGAAACGGTTCATTTTTATACACTTTTATTTAATTAAAATATTCCAAAACTCTGTATACATCTCTTCAATCCCCTGGTTTCTTTTGAAGTCCTACCTAGGGAATCCATTGTTATAACAGCCCACGCTTGTCATCTGCCAGCAGGAGGAGGATAATTGAAGAAACGTGTGTTGTTTTAATTGTGACAGACGGGATGGTAAGTGAGTGACAAAATGAGTTTGGAGTTTTACAGGACGTGGTGGGCATGGGACAGTGAGTGAAAGGATCTGGAAATGGCAGGGGTCTGGGGTAGGTGGAAAGGAGGTGAAGAGTTTAAATCATGCTTTTACAGCAGTCTTGCTGTCCAAGTAAGTTTTAATACCAGAGGAGAGTTGCTTTGTCTTGTAACTTATATAATAGCCTGCATTAAGATTGCTGGTGCTGCCTGATGCAAGCAGAATGCCTAATGAGTCAGCCCATCTCAGTCTCTCAAATGCCGAGAAAAACCAGCACTTTTCAACTCACATTCCTCCATGCTGAGACACTCTCTCTTTACCATCCAGAAGGTAGCACCTACTCTGACTCAGCTTCCAGTTATTGAACACCCCTACTGAGTACCAAACTCTCTCTATGGTAGATAATGGTATTTGCATTTTAAAGATTAAAAAAAGTTCTGAGTGGTTGAGTAACTTTCTGTAGGTCACACAGCTAATAAATAATTGAGCTAATGTTTAATGAATTGGCCTAGATAGCAAACTGAGCTGAAGGAAATGGTGTGTGTGCGTGTGTGTGTGTGTGTGTGTATGTCTATGTGACAGAGACTGAGAAAGAGGGAGAAGGGAAGAGAAAGAGAGTGAAACAGAAAGAGACTGTTGGGTGTGAGGGGTTAGGGCAGAGATGCCAAAACCCCCTTTGCTTCTCTAGAAAGGGCACAAAATGAAGTTCTTCTTTTTAGGTATTGATGCTGAGTGGTAATTTCTGTGGAATAACTGAAGAAGATAATGCTGCTAATACTCAGAGTAATCATTTTTATGTTTTCTTCCTGCAGCAGGTTGAGGGGTGCATATAGTTGTGCAGTGATGCCAAATAGACATGGAATAAAATTGGCAATTTTCTTGTTGTCTCTAACCAAAAACTCACAGTGGGCAATGGATTACCATGCTCAATGCCCAGTGAGCTCAGAATGCCTAATCTATGGCCCTGATTTAAGAGGCCCATTTACTTAGCAGAACTGAAATTCATTTTGACACTCCAAGTCATTATTAGAGTAGAGCTCTATCAAAGGTATGAAGGATTTCCTTTTGCCTCCAGTTCACACCCTAGTAATCTTGGACAGACAATCTTCTAGGCTTTGACACAGTCATGAGATTTAAAAACCTACCTTGGATCGGTGCCATACAACGTCTCCCAACTCCTTATTTAAGGAGTTCTTAATTTTAAAAAAGCTAACTTTAGTCTCCTTGTATAAGTCAATACAGGTCCCTTTCTCCTTGCCCTTTTTTGAGAGTAAAGAAAGCAAGCTCTCATCTAGAAATAGAGAAATTTATTGCTGAAGACACTTTGGATTTGAGGTCAGAATTTGAGCTCTGGCTGTCACCTCAGGATATCCACTTTCTTAGAAATAATTTTGTCACTCTCCTCTCTTTGCTTCCAGGGGATGGTAGGATTAGTAACAAATGGATAGAAAGAGGCTTTCCTCCCCTCCAAGGTATTCCCGTAGCTCCTTTTTAGCCTTATAGTGCATTATTTATCACATTATTGGGCAATCATTGATTTGGGAATCTATATTTCTTGTAGGACTGTGAATTTCTTGAAGGCAAAGACTATGGTTTAATTTATCTCTGTCTCTCTGTCTCTCTGTCTCTCTGTCTCTCTGTCTCTCTCTCTCTCTCTCTGATACAGTGGGAACACTTTCATGGCATACGTATTTCATTCATTCAGTAGATACTTACTGAGGGCCTGCTACTGGCCAGCTTTATGCCAGGTGTTGTATTTTAATTATCAGTGGCAAGCAGGGGGTGGAAGTGGCAGACAAAATGAACATTCTAATCTGAAATTATGCTCATCCTCAGCAGTCTTGCGGCAGGCCACTGGCCTGCCAAAACACAAAATGGCAGCCTCAGGGTGACAAATTCTAGAAGAACACTGGAATGGGGAAAAGAGCATGGAATCTAGACCCTGCTCTACTCCTGCCTCCCTGAGTGCTGTATATATGAGTCCCTCAATATTTAGGCCTTTAGTTCCATCATCTAATAATAATAGCTAACATTTGTGGATGGCTTTCTTTGGGTCAGGAACTCTGTGAAACATTGTACATATATTACTGCATTCATTCCTCCCCATAACACTATGAAGCTATTTTTACATATGAAAATCTTCAGGCCCAGAAAAGATATGTTTAGTGAAGCGTAACTAGGAAAGAACAGAGCCAGGACTTGAATCCAAGTCAAACTCCAGAACACGGATGTGCAACCTTTGTTCTATACTGCCTCCTTAAAAACGGAGGCTAATAATATTAGTGCTGCCTTCCCTATGCTGTTGTTGTGAGGACGGATTGAGTCTATAGATGTGCAAAGTGCTATGCAAACTGTAAAGCATTGTCTAGATGGAAGCTATATTGTTGCTATTGTCAGCTTTAGCATCAATTTGGGCCTTTCCTGTCCTGCTTTTTTGCTGCTATCACATCACACGTGGGCTATCAATACATTGTTGTGCTTAAAAACATGCACTCTTGCAAATTTGTTCAAGTTCAAATCTCAGCTCTGCCACTCACTGGCTGTGTGAACTTGGGCAAGTATTTAACCTTTCTGTACCTCAGCTTGCTCCTTAGTACAATTGGGAATATAAGAGTATCTACCTCATAAGGTTGTGGTAAGGATTAAATATGTTAGGCGTTTAGAACACGTCTGGCACAGAGCACTTTGAGAATGTATGTTCCCTCCGTTGTTCTACCCATATTAACACAGATTAGCAAAGAGGATGGTGATGGTGAGAGGGGACACGTGGTTTGACACAGGATTAAAGCTGAAATAACATAATTCTGGGCCTGGTAGAAAGGCTAAACCCATTCAGAGTGACACCTGCAAGCTGGGGAGCAGTACATTGTTGACTTAGTCAATGTCACTCAACAGAAATTGAAGCCACAGCTGCTACCTGCCAAGCTTGGCTTTTTCTTCTAAGCCTGCCTTCTCCCTTCCGGGAGATATGTCTAAGACGGTGTTCAAGGAAAGAGCTTGTCAGTGGTTGATCTTGGAGCCTGGGCCATGTTACTAAATTGAGGTAAAGCTTATTCTCTATCTGATGTAGTGCCAAGGGCCTGGGTTTTGGAGTTAGACAGATCTGTGTTTGAATATTAGCTCTGCCATTTACCAGCTGTGTGACCATGGGAAATCACTTTAACCCCCTTGAGTCTGCTGCCTCTTCTCTGAAAAACCTGGATAATAATAGTACATACCAGAGGTTGGTTAACTGATAAATTTTAGGCATAGAGTAAATGTTAACTTTTCATTTCTATCCCTACCTGCCTTTTCACCTCGCAACTGAAAGGATCAAGTAGTTACAGGCTTGGGGGCATCGGGAATCTGAGGGTCATTAGATCTGAGCTCCTGCAGCAGAGCAGCGGATAGTATGATTCATGGGTTTGAAGTCAGAACCTGGGGTCTAGTTCTTATCTTCCCTTTATTAGCTCTGTCACCATGGGACTTTTTAAGCCTTTGTTTTCACATCTTTCACACATAGATTTGTCCCTATCTTGACTACCTTCCAGCATTGTTAGAAAGTTAAAATGAGACGATGTCCCTGGTACATGCTTATTACAGTCACATACGTGTGTGGTTTGAGAGAAGGAAGACCAGGTTGGGGGAAAGGGTTTATTGGTAAGCAGTGCCTTTGGAAAGGAGCTCAAAATTTCTGAGGGTTCTTACTAAAAGTAAACCAAAGGGTCCACTCAGATACCAAGACAGTGCACAGTCCAGTAACAATGAAACAAGCTGCATGGAAAGTAGGACATTGAAAAACCTGTCAGCCAGGAGTAAACACTGTAAGCCTGATTTTCATCTCCTCCCTTTTTCTCCAGGTAGTAACAATAGGTGAAAAACAATTTTCGAGAAGAATAAAACCCTTGTAATTCCACCATACTAGCATACTTATTTTGATTTCGTCTTATTATATCCAAGTCTCTATCTCCATGCTTAGGTATTTTTATATAGCATGAAATTTATCCACTTTATCTATTCATTTAACAAACGCATCTGAGTACCTACTCTCTCCCTGGACCTGCACCCAGTGCTGGCACAACAGAGTTGACTCACGTACTGCCTAGGCCCTCAGAGTTCATTGGCTTGGAAGAATGGATAGGCACAGAAACAAATGACAGTAGTAGAAAATGCTAAGTGCAGTAATAAAGTGGTATATAAAGTACTGTGTGGCCATAGATAAGAGGCCACAAAATTTTGTCATTTGTGTCTTTTCACTTACCCATCTGCTAAACATAAACCTTTTCTCCACCTGTGGCTATACACTCTTAATAATTATGATCCTTTTCAGTGGCTGCATAATATTCCATTGAGTTATTCTATAATTTACTAAGCAAAAATAATGGAAGACCACCTCAGTGACCAATGACAGGAGTGTAGCTATTATCACAGCACAGGCTGTGCAACCTGAATATGCAAAAACAGTCTGATCACTGGGAAAGGGAGCTTTTCATTGTACTCAAATACGTACTAGAAGACTTCCATAATTCTAGGTTCCACACTTAAAGGCAGATGAAGAGAGAGTGAAGGGAATCCTGAGGAGAGCCACAAAGGGCATTGGGAACATCTTCAAAAAAGATTAAAGAAGCTGAGAATGTTTATCTTGGAGAAAAGGAGACTGCGAGGCTATTGAGAAATGGTCTTCAGATGTATGACCAATTGTTTTTCGTTTCCAGAGGCTAGAACAAAAGAAAATTGATTCTTTTTAATGGGAAAGATTTGGGATAAATATAAAGCAACATTCTTGCCATTGAGAGCTGTTAAACTTTAAGGTGAATGAGAGAGAGGCCTTAGAACTTTCTTCTCTGGAGTTCTTTTACATGGGATAGATTTCCCTCTTGGGAGAATGTAAACATGGACCTAAAATTAGAGAGTTGCTGAGTTGCCTCTTTAAGATTCCTTCTTTCCTTCACTGTCCATGGGAAATGGCATTTTAAACCATAAAGAGGTGTGTAAGCATCAGAAATGGGCAAGAAGCACCTTCTCAGCTGTCTGTCTCCACATTTCCCCCATCTCTATCCCTAAAGAGCTCCAGGAAGATGTTCCTCTCTTGGTTATCATCCAATTCAATTTCCAAAATGATTCTTTAAATATAACTTAAGTATTTAAAGTTGTTGTCCTAGTTTAGTTTATCTTTTTCTGTTCTCATCAAGAACAATGTTCTGTAATAAATAAAATGGCTTTTAATTCAATAAAGTATTAACTATCCTTCTTTACTTTTCTCTTTCTTTGCTCCATCAACTAACCCCAATTCCTTTAATTTTTCTCCATTGATTAATTATCAGGAAAGTCTTAATTTAGGACAGCAGTGGATAGTAAAAAGAATGAGGTAACTAGGCAAGTTTACGTAGAGGAGGCTGGCCAGTCTGTTAGCACGAGGCCAACCCAACAGGTAGACTGGCCAATTCGAAGACCCAACAGTCTCCTCCAGGGGCTGCCTAGTAGGGAATGGCTAGAAGAGGCAAAGGCACAAGGCAAAAGCTGCTCAAAACCTCAAACTGGCAGCAGATGGCCTGCCAACCTACTGTGAAGGGAGTGCTATATTCATTGGTAAGGATTTCAACTTCACTTTTGAGGAGAAGGTGAGTGTCTTAGTCTCTTTTTTCCTGCTATAACAGCATACCACAGACTGGGCAACTTATAAAGAAAAGGTATTTATTTGGCTCAGTGCTCTGGAGGTTAGGAAGTACAAGAGCATGGCACTGGCATATAATGAGGGCCATCCCATGGTTGAAGGCATCATGGTGAGGAAGTGTATGCAATGGGGGAAGAAAATGAGGGCCAAATGTATCCTTTCATCTGGAGCCCACTCCTGTAATAACAGCATTAATAGTGCCCTTATCACTTCATTATCTCTTAAAGGTCCCACCTCCTAATACCATCACAACAGCAATTAAATTTCAGCATGAATTTTGGAGGGGACATTCAAACCATAGCAATGAGCTTAGCCAATAAATTTTCCCAAAACTACCAATCAACTCTAATTTTCCATAAATTTTAATTACGCTAGAGATTACACTGAGAGTAGTATGGGGTAGGGGGAGAAAGATACTATTCGTTCCTCACAGTACATGAATTGAGAGACACCATGGGCTGGAAGCTTTTTGTCAACTCAAATGGTTCCTTAGGTCTCTACTAAAAACTGGCAGAAGTTTTAGTCCATTGTTTTAACACGTATTGGAACCCTAGAGTTGGTTTTGAGAACTCTTCTCCCCAATAAGAAGATATAATCTAATGTACAATATTTACAAATTTAAAAGTTTATCAATATCCATGTCATGTGAAGTTATCTTGTGTATCTTGCTGCATGAAGCCAAGTTTTGGATTCCATTCTCATGTAGCTCTCAGGCCATACATTTATATGATGGTTCAGTTTTGAGTAGCATGAGTCAATCCATTAGCAAACATGTGTTGAGAGACTACTGTGGGCAAAACATTGAGTTGACAGTTTAACTTCAAGAAAGAATAGAAATGGTGTAATTTTATGATTCACAGATATAGGAAGAGTGAAAGTAGACATGGCTAGCAACCATTTCTCTGGAATAATTTCTGCAGCTCCAACTTTTACAAAATAGCTTTCTGATTAATGAAAAATGTTGTTTTTTATTCTCCAGCTTCCTGCTATCAGCTAATTTCATATAGGAAAAAGGACAGATCATCCATTAGAGAAAATTGAAGCACTCTCATCTAATTTGAAAGTACAGGGAGATCACTCCGGTGGTTTCATATTGGAATTTGGAAAGTGAAGAGTTTTAGTGAGGTACTGTGTGAGATAATGGCCTCAAACTAGGTGGCCCAGGCTGGGTGGATGTTACTAGAGCTCAGGATATTACCATACACTTTGAATAACAAAAGACACTGGCTATTTCTTCCTCAGGAATATCAATAAGCCCTCATTTCCACAGCGGTTAAGTTTTTTTTTTTTTTCTAATCCAATTATTTTTTAATTGACAGACAAATATTTCATATATTTATCATGTACAGTATGATATTTTGAAATATGTATGCAATATGAAATGGCTAGATTGGGCTAATTAATGTATGCATTACCTCAAACTATTTTTGTGTGTTGAGAACACTTAAAATCTCCTCTTAGTGATTTTTAAGTACAGGATACATTGCTATCAACTATAGTAACCATGTTGTATAATAGATCTCTTGCGTTATTCCTTCCATCTAACTGAAACTTTGTGTCCTTTGACCAATGTCTCCTCAACATCTCCAGCCCCAGCCCCTGGTAACCACCATTCTACTCTCTACTTCTATGAGTTCAACGTTTTAAGATTCTACATATAAGTGAGGTCATGCTGTATTTGTCTTTCTGTTCCTGGCTTATTTCACTTAACAAAATGTCTTCCAGGTTCATTCATGCTGTTGCAAATGGCAGGATTTTCTTCTTTATTAAAGCTGGAGAGTATTCTGGTTTGTATGTATTAGTACATTTTCTTTATCTGTACATTTGTTGATGGACACTTAAGTTGATTCCCAACACTTTCAGACATCTAGCCTCCAAAACTGTGAGACAATAAACTTCTGTTGTTAAGGTCACCCAGTCTGTGGTAGAATCCTAACTAATACACAGGATTATGGCAATACTAACTAATACACAGTCCAACAAACTACACCTGAGTCCAGGGATCCTCACTGTCTCCTGGTAATTCAGCCCTGTTTGCTGTGCCTCAGTCATCAGTCCCCAAAATGCAGCAGTAGAAGCTGCTGCTGCTGCTGCTGCTGCTGCTGCTGCTGCTGCTGCTGCTGGCATTCTGCTGACAGCCCCTTTGCAGACGCATTAGGGTCTGAATTCACACTGCCCTATTCTTGTCCAGTTGCCTGTGTGGTGCTAACTGTAGCAGAAATGTGTTTGTGTCAGTAGAAGAAGAAGGAAACAGATTATTTGAAGCTACCCGGGTGTAGCTTCATTTCAGTTACAAGTGACTATTTTTATCATCACTTTCTGCCTAGAAATGATCCCCTAGCTAGGCAATTTCCATAACCCTTTTAGTTACAGAGACTGTATTCCTCCCTCCTCTTTCCCCCAAGAACAGAATGTTTTAAGATCTGGAGCTAATTTTTCTGGCACTCTAACTTGGGGGCTGGGAGTTGCCTGAGTCCTAGATAAGGAAGAGTCAACTGCTAGGCCTACAGCAAAAGCCTGTGGGATAGGCGTACATTGGTGGATCTGTCTCAGTTGTCACTCTTTTCTCCAGAGGCTTAGTCAAAATAATAATCATGCACCACAGCAGGAAGGAGGACTGCAACCCCTCAAATCCACTTGGCAAGTCATTTGCCATCCAGGTGAATTACATTTTCTCACCTGCTGTGTGCAGACAGAACTCACTGTGATAGCTAGAGGGGGAGGTAAAAGAAGTAAGGTGAAGGGGATGGTGAGAAATTAAAGAGGAAGAGGGGAATTAAAGATGAGGAGGAATGGGGAGGAATAAACAGAAAAAAAAGAAAGAACAAGAAATGGGGAGGTCAGGCTAGAATGGCTCCAGTATCCTCAATGCCTTTGGGGTGGAATTGAGTTGGGGAGCGCTGTTGAAGGAAAGGGGAAAATGTTCACCCCTGTACTGGACTATCATTTGCTAAGAACTGGTACACTTACTAAATTCCTATTCCATGCCAGGACCTTTATATACACTACATTCATTTTATTGATGAGGAAACAGAAACACCAAAAGCCTGTTTCCAAAGCCTGTGCTCATTCCACTCCTGCACACTGCCTCTCATTTGGTGCAGGCATGCATTTATATCTGTTAGAGAGTGACCTTGTGCGGGGTCCTTGGCTAGATTTGTTTTAGAATAAGAGGAAGAATTATAAGCTTCCAAGGACAGGTATCAGATTTCCAGGTTTATCTTCAGTATCAATGAAAATTTAGAGGATAATAATAGATCTCTGAACTGTATGATACTATGTGGACTAGCCTCTGTTTGATGCTCTCCACAAAGCAGTCATTTTCCAAACAACAGCAGCAATGTGGAAGATAAAATTATAATCGCAATAGACTGGAGACCAAGAGAGATCTGAATATAACAGAGTCTCTCCAGTCGAATGAACATACCTGTAGCATCCCTTAGGAAGATGGTAGATATGCCAATTTGTGGTCAAAGCAGATTGGTCATCAACACCCCAGAAACTGTCCCTGTAAGTGAGCTGATCTCTGGTACATTCAGCCAACTAGAAAAAGGGGGCTAGATCAGATGATGCCTCAAGGTCATTTCTAGCTTCCTCTTTTCTGGGCTATAAGATATTGGAGTCACTATTGTTAGCTAATATTCTGGCCTCTGACAGAGTTTCATTTTGGGTGAAATGGTTCTGGTGCCTTTGAGAACAAGCTGATTTTTAACTCTTTATGTTTTGATATTTTTTGTTATTCTTACAGGTGGGCATATTACCTTTCCCTGGGACATTTTGGTAGAAGGACAAATGAGAAAAGAGTTTTTTTTTTTTTTTTTTTTTTTTTTTTTTTAATGAACATTGCAGTGGCTCTCTAGGTTGTTGTGGTGCTTGGAAATAGCTTTCAGGTTGGAGGCAAAAAGCAAGAAGCCAAGTAAAGAAGCTGTCCACAAGAGAGAAGGCTGGGGAATGGTTCATGAGAGCCTTTGGCCAAGCCAAATGATACCCAAGTTCCTGACATGTAACTCTGTAACATTTTTTTCTTTCAGCGAAAGAGTGAATCCACTGCAGATTCCAATTAGGAACACCTATCATTTTGTCCTTTGGGACCTCCATGGGTCAAGGGAAATGCATACAAATTACTCAAATCCAGAGAACAAATTAAGTCCATCAAGAAACAATATAGAACCAGTTTCCTGACCTTGCTCAGTTCCAAACATCAGCCTTGAGAACATCCTGTGTAAAACATTTGATGGAACCTGCTAGAATCTGGGTTGCCAATGAAAATGTGACATTCTGTCTCTAGACTGAAGCTATAGAAGGGGACTTCCCACCACCTGTCCTGCCCTCTGGATTTCCTGCTCCAATTTGGACAGATAAGTCCTGGCTTCATTTCCCAAGTCTCAAGAGACTCAAATCTGCCCTCACTGCTTCTCAGATCTGTGAGGTCCTGCCCTGTGACTCAGGTTTAATCAGCAGAGCGTAGCCTTGAGGCCTAATCAGGGCTCCCAGCTTCAGCTTGGCAGTGGTTCCTTCAGAAGAGAATTGAATGACTCTTTGAGTTGTAAGGTCATATAATAACCCCCCTTCATTTACTAACTGTTGTAGCATTGAGAAAGCTTCTTCACCTATTTGTGCCTCAGTTTACTTATCAGTAAACTGGCGATGAAACTAATAGCAAATAACTTCTTAGAGTTGTTGTGAGAATTAAATGAGTGAAGTTACGTAAAGCCTTTGGAACAGTGCCTGACACACAGTGAGCATATATATGTGTTAGCTATGATGACGATGATGATGATAATGATGATCCTTCTACTCCCATGTGATACATGAGGAAACTGAGGCACAGAGAGTTGAAATAATGTGCTTAAGGCCCCACAGCTGGTGTTAAACCCAATATTTGTGCCCGTCTCTTAACTCAATGCCCTTTCTATACTAAGATGAAACCACTCATGCAGAAAAAATGGTTTAATAGAAATCTTAGAACCAATTTTGGCCAGAGACAGAATATTCTTTAGAGATGAATTCTGTCATGCATAGGTTTTCTAAATTATTTGCAATTTTAATATTTCAGAGTCTGGCACATACAGATGCTCAGTTAATATTTATTGAGTAATGAGTTGTTCTAAGCCTCTTTCTTATTTCTTTACCATAGTGGCTGGAAGGTCAATTTAAAGCCATGCTTTGACAAAGACTTGATTTCCACCTCCATTCTGGAAAAGAAATTTTAAAATGCAACAGGTGGGTTTTGAGGTAATTCTAGAGGAAGCATTTACTAGCAGTGAAAGGCCTGGAACCAGCAGTGTGCTGGTAGATATTTACAAGTGGCTCTCCAGGACATGGAGGGAAGGGAGCAACCTAATTTGCAGCATTTGCCAGTTTCAAACTATCAACTGCATGCTACTGAATGCAGAATTGGGAAGAGACACACAGTAGCACACTATTATACAGTGTTGCTAACATGCAAATAAAATAGTACAAATATTTGTTATATATTACATATATAATACACATGTATAATATAGTAATAATATGACAGATAACAGTAAAATGTAGTAAAATATTTTTGGAAATGATGAATTTTGAATAGTTATCACTCTTGTTTCTAATATAATTTAAAGTTAATATAATTTAATGAAAATTTAATTGCAATAAAAAACACAGCAGTGTTAAGTATATTTACATTGTTGTGAAATAGATCTCTAGAACTTCTCCATCTTGTAAAACTGAAACTCTATACTCATTAAACAACAACTCCTCATTTCCCTCTCCCATAGCCTCTAATAACCTCCATTCTACTTTCTGTCTCTATGAATTTCACTACTTCAGATGTCTCATATAAGTGGAATCATACAGTGTCATTTTGCGACTGGTTTATTTCACTTAGCATAATGTCCTCAAAGTTCATTCATGTTGTAGCATGTGACAAGATTTCCTTCCTTTTTAAGGCTGAGTACTATCTATTGTGTGTGTATACTACATTTCATTTATCCATTTATCTGTCAGCACACCCTTTGGCTATTGCAAATAATACCACTAGGAACATGGATGTTAATTTAATTTTTAATGATGGTTTGATTTTTGACAACTGGCTCAAAAATTTCCTGAAAATTGTTTACAATCAGCTCTTGAGGGTTGGTGTGAGCTGGCTTTAACACACCACTGCCTGGAATCAGTGATTAGCCTTCACTTGAAGATTTAAAAATTGGGCTGGTTTGCCTGGGAGGATTTAAACCATGCTTCCCACCTACTGGTAGAAAGATGGACAATACTGTCAGGAATTTTGGTCTTGTGGAATTGCAGAACTTGGAATATCCCTGACTTTGAGTTAACTTAGCCTTCTTACTCAAGGCGTGTCCTTGGATCAGCAGCAGTTGTATTACCTGAAAACTTCTTAGAAATGCATGATCCAATATTCCACTTCAGATTTACTGAATCAGAATCTCCATTGTAGCAGGGAACCCCTGTGTACTTTAAAACTTGGAAAGCACTTAGCCACTCCCACAACACACATGCACGCACACACACACACGTACACACATACACACACACACACAGGTCCCACATCTTCTACTCCATTACACAGATGAGAAAATTGAGGTCTGGAGAGGGAAAGGGACTATCCCAAAATTAAAGTGTATGTCAGTGGCAGAACTAAGACCAGAATTTCCCTACCTCTAAAGAAGCCTTTTATGTCTTTTGTTCATAGCTGGTTAAAAAAATGTATAAAAGGTATAATCTGAAGTATATGTGGGTGAAATTATATGATGGTGTGTTTGCAATATGCTTTACAATACTCTAGAAAGGGAGTTTGAAACAAAAGTGGCCATGAATTCTTAACTTTTGAAGCTGGGTAGTGGGTAAATGGGGATTCACTATATGATTCTATTTGTATGTATGTTTGAATATTTCCATATTAAAAAGTAAAATGAGGAAAAGTGTAGTGGAGCAGGGAGTTCTGGTAATATGATAGTAGCTGAAATTAAGTTTTCAGATTATTGTGGATTTCACTTACTGATGGAGTGGGCCATGTGCATAAATGTTCAGCAGCTGTATGGGTCGCAGGCAGGAGGGAAGCTTGGGTTCCAATCCCAGGAAAAGATGCTTCCTGTCCTTAAGAGCTTGAGTGTCTGGTGCTTGGAGCTGTCCTGCATTTTTATAATTAGCATTCTGGCGCCTCCACCAATTGAGGGAGGAGAAGGCTTGAAGATGAGCACCAAATTCTGTAAAGCAGAACTTCTCATCTCATTGGATTCTGACTGAAAGGATGCCCTGTCAGGTATCTCCAACCCAAGCTGTTTAGAAAGCATCTATTGCTAGGGATGAACAGAGACTGGGATAGGGGCAAGTAGGGAAATATTTCCTCCAAGTTGACAATCAGCAAAAGTAAATTTTGGGAGAACGTGAAAGCTGTCCTTTCATATTAGTTCTAAATATGACAGTATGCTTGCTGGATTTTGCAGAGAGCTGATGGCTGCAAGTCAACAGCGAGAATTGGGAGCAGGAAAGAGGTGCTGCATACCTCTCTGGGTAGGCAAGGATTTGTTCTTCACAGGGTTGGAGTAAAATTCAGAGAGTGTGGCTGGTAGACTGGCCCTACTTCAGCATCCTAGCTCCCATCTGATTGATTCTCGGGAGACACAAAGTCAGTAAAGCTTCCTCTTCAGTGCTCTAGAATTGTCTCTCAGAGCTGCTTCTATTTCCGTTTTAGGGCTATCATAGGATAGGAGAGGACTATGAAGTTAGAGAATGAGAGGGGCAGTCTGACAGGGTCTCCCCTTCCAACTGACTTAGTCTATTTTTGTATTGATATAAAGGAATACTTGAGGCCGAGTAATTTATAAAGAAAAGAGGTTTATTTGTCTTGTGGTTTTGCAGTCTGTACAGAAAGCAAGGCATCACTATATGCTTGTGATGAGGGCCCCAGGAAGCTTCTACTCATGGTGGAACATGAATGAGAGCTGGTGTGTGCAGATTGAATGGCAAGAAGAAGCATGAGAGAGGTGGGGAGTGTCAGTCTCTTTTAAGCAACCATCTGTTGCAGAAGTAATAGAGCAAGAACTCACTCATTACCTCGAGGAAGGCACCAAGCGATAGATGAGGAATCTGCCCACATGACCATGCCCCACTTCCAACACTGGGGATCAAATTTCAACATGAGATTTGGAGGGGTCAAATATCTAAACTATGGCATCAACTGAGGACCACTTTTTGTTTCATCCAGGCTCTGAAAGTGACCTTGTTCTCCCAGCTCAGCATCCATAACTGACTCCTACCCCAACAGAATATTTAACAATATGCCTGCTTGTTGACATGCTCATTTGGTGGATGTATTAGTCCTTTTTCACACTGCTATAAAGACACTACTAGAGACTAGGTAATTTATAAAGGAAAGGTGTTTAATTGACTCATAGTTCTGCATGGCTGGGGAGGCCTCAGGAAACTTATAATCATGGAAGAAGGGGAAGGAGAATCAAGTACCTTCTTCACAAGGCAGCAGGAAAAAGAAAGTGAGTGTGTGTAACGTAGGAACTGTCAAACACTTAATAAAACCATCAGATCTTGTGAAAACTCACTCACAATCATGAGAACAGCATAAAGGAAACTGCCTCTATGATCCAATCTCTTCCCACCAGGCCCCTCCCTCAACACATGGGGATTATGAGGATTACAATTAGAGGTGAGATTTGGGTGGGGACACGGAGCCAAATCAAATCAGTAGGGTTCACATCATTGCACACTCTAAGTCGCACAGTCATTTATTCCCTAGTCAGGGCAGATCTGACACAAAATTATGACCCTCCCCTGGCCCTCCCCTAAAGTCTTTCTAGCTCTCTTATTCCTGGAAATTATGACTTTTTGTTGTATTGTATGTGAAAGGTATTTTCAACACAAATGTAATGATTGGTTACAAAAAACTACTGGGAGTGGAAGAGTGGAGGCAGGTAGGCTTCTGAAGAACAAGTCATCCAGGTTGGAGGTGTGGGTGTACCTTATTCACTAGGGGAGAGATGGAGGTCTGGCAGTGAGGGAGGGCTCTCTGAGGCAAACTGGAAATTATATTCCTGACACTCACAGACTGTGCCTAGAACCAGGGCAGAGGTCTTAGAGACCCCTGATTCAGGAGACAATAAATTCCAGGGATCTCAGGCTGCAGAGCAGTCCAAGAATGCGAGCTGGAAAGTCTACGGTTTATACTCTACTCTACTTTTGCTTGCATTTAAAAGTTTGAAAGTGGATCTCCCTCAGACTAAAGTGCAAGCAGCTTGACCAGCCTCAAATCAAGCTCAAGTATTCCTAGGCTGCCAAAGATAGAGTATTCAAGCTGTCCAGAAAACATATTAAAGTGGCATTGCTGAGAATGAAGCAGGGATGGGCTTTATATGCCTTCATTCCCATACATACATCCTCTCACCTTATAATAACCTTCCAGGTCTTTTCTCAGAATTCTGGGACTCCAAAATTGCTGGAGTAGACGATCCTTTCGATTTTTAAATTTTGTTATTGAAACTTTCAAACACATACAAAAGAAGAGAAAACAGTAGAATGAACCCCTATATACCTATTATCCAGTTTCAGCAATTAGTAACTTTATTTCTCCATTCACTCCCTCACCACACATCTCTGGGTTATTTTGAAGCAAATCCTTGATGTCATCATATCATTTTGTCTGAAAATAGCATGTATCTCTAAACAATATAGACTCTTTAAAAATTATCATTGTAATACCATTATCAAACCTTAAATATACTAAGAATATATTCTTAATATCATACAGTATCCATTCAGTGTTCAGATTTCACTGAGCGTCTCACAAATACAATTTTCAAACAGCTGTATTCCCATAAGAATACAAAGGTCCATACATTACGAATGACTGATATGTCTCTTAAGGCTCTTTAAGCTTAGGTTCTGGGTTCCCTCTCCCTCTCCTTCTCCTTGCCTCTATCCTTCCCTCCTTGTGTTTATTGGGGAAACCATTTTTTGTTTTCTCTGTTTTAGCATTTTGCACAATCTGGTCTGCATTTTACTGACTACATATATTTTGGTATAATGTTTTTCTATGTTCTGTTCCCTGTAAATTGAGGTGATATAGACACTTGATCAGATTCTGATTCAGTTTTTTGGCCAAACTCCTTCACAGATAGTGTTGTGTCACTCCATCTGGAAGCTTTCTTTCTGTAATAATATCATCTCTCTTCTTTACAGATGAGGGAAACAGATTCAAACCAGGATGAGGCTGACAGAACTGGACACTCTATAAAGCCAAGGTCTTCTGACTCCCCACGCAGTATTCTTTGCCCTGTGCCACATACCACCAGGTTCTTGAGTGAGGCACTTCATGAGTAGGTCAGGAAGACCACACTGGGAAGGGCTGCCTACATTTTTCTGCTTTAAACAGAACATCCCCTTAGTTTTCTAGGGCTCTCTGGCCCCCACTCCAGCCCAGTATTCCTATGGCATAGCTTGGGAAGTCCCAATCTTAAAAAACAGATCGAGGCAGGTTTCCCTATTTGTTCTGGCAAATCTCAGATTGGGGCAAGGTGGTCCTTCAGTATGGAGGAAGAAAGGGGTTGTTAGGCTGAGAACAGCAAGGTGAGATGTGCTTGCAAACTGGTGAAACTGGTGGATGAGCCTACTGCCCTTCCTTCTACGAGTAATATCCTGGGCTTAGTGCCAATGGATTGGAGAAAAGGAAGGAAAGGGAGATGGGGGAGAAGCAAGAGAAAGTATGGAGCATAGAATTCTGGGGAATCACCTTGAAGGAAGAGATCAGCCTCTGGTGCTACTGTTCTTTGTGGAATGGAAGCAGGGAGTTCCAGCCAGCAAAGAAAACCCCTTTCTGCCTGAAGATTACTCATTAGCAAATTCAGACCTTAATGAAAAGATTGGTTTGTCTACTTGTTTGTGTACATTTTAGATTTCCAACATGTTTCACAGATCCAGGTAGGCTATTTATTAAGCACAGGCGATTCAGAAAGTCTGAAGACCTGGACAGACGCTAGGAGGTCTTCTCAATCTCCCAACCTTCCTAAGAGATCCCCCAATTTCCTTCCCCTCTAGTTCTGTTTCCTTTTCTACCAACCTTCACCATAGTGCAGTCCTTTCTCAGAGTTAATTCAAATCCTTCCTGATAAAACATAAACCCATTTCCTCTTCTCCTTCATAGAGAAGAAGAGCAGCCTTACCTATAGTAATAACTCAAGGGCTTAATATTCTAGTTCAAACCTCTGTCACATCCGAGGCTAATTATTGCACTAGCCTATGTCTTGGCCTCATCTTTCACTCCTTCTGTCATCATCATCTATTCTATGGCCAGATTAATCTTCCCATGGAAAAGCACTGCACATGTCAGAAATGTAGAGCATCTTGGTGCCTGCTTGGACAACTATCCTGGTTAGGCTATTTCCTAGCTGTATGACCTCAACTTATATGTGCCTCAGTTTCCTCATCTGTAAAAGAGAACTAACAACCTTTGTGTTGTGTTTGTGAAGATTAAATACGTATGAGGCACATACATAATTTAGGCTATGGATTATGCATTTCCGTGCCTGAACTAATCATTCCTTACTGTCCCTCTATTTCTGTTTCTTGAAATACTACTTTGCTTCTAAGTCTAGTTCAGATGCTACCTCCTATATGAAACCTTTTCTGGGCTCTTCAGTTGGAGGCAATCTCTTTCCTATATATCCAGAACAATTTTATTGGTACAGCCCTTACAACATCCGAATATATTGCCATGTACTGTCATCATTTATACGTGACTATCTTAATAGGACTACCTTAAGGGAAATTACCTGAAACACACCTACTATTCAGTCCAATGTTCAATCAGTGGGGATGGTATTATTCCTGTATGTTTTGCTGTTTAAATGAAAGGTTGTCTGGGAGGTGGAGGTTGCAGTGAGCCGAGATCACACCACTGCACTCCAGCCTGGGTGACAGAGCGAGACTCCATCAAAAAAAAAAAAAAAGAAGAAGAAAGAAAGAAAGAAAGAGAGAGAGAGAGAAAGAAAGAAAGAAAGAAAGAAAGAAAGAAAGAAAGAAAGAAAGAAAGAAAAGAAAGAAAGAAAGAAAGAAAGAAAGAAAGAAAGAAAGAAAGAAAGAAAGAAAGAAAGAAAGAAAATCAAAAGGTCTCAGTCCTGGCTGTACACTGGGATCACCTAAGGATATTTAGAAACTACTGAGTCCTGGGCCTCATACCCAGTGATTCTGACATAATTGGTCTGGGATGGGGACTGGAAATTTCTACTTTTTAAATCTTCTCCGGTGATTCTGATGCATAGCCAGGGCTAGGAATTCCTAGTTTAAAAAGTTTAGCAAGATATGTGAGCTTACGTAAACCTCACAACAACATTGGTAGGTCACGCTGTAAGTGTATTAGTCTGTTCTCACACTGCTAATAAAGAAATACCCAAGACAAGGTAATTTATAAAAGAAAGAGACTTTACTGACTCACAGTTCTGTTTGGCTTGGGAGGCCTCAAAAAACTTATAATTATGGCAGAAGGGGAAGCAAACACATCCTTTGTCACATCAAGGCAACAAGGACAAGTGCCAAGCAAAAGGGTGGAAATCCCCTTATAAAACCATCAGATCTTGTAAGAACTCACTCACTATCATGAGAAAAGCAACACGGGGGTAACTGCCCCCATGATTCAATTACCTCCCACTGGGTTGCTACCATAACATGCTGGGATTATGGGAACTACAATTCAAGATGAAATTTGGGTAAGGACACAGCCAAACCATACCATTCCACCCCTGGCCCCTCCCAAATCTCATGTCCTCACATTTCAAAACACAATCATGCCTTCCCAACAGTCCCCAAACATCTTAACTCATTCCAGCATTAACCAAACAGTCCAAGTCCAAAGTCTCATCTGAGACAAGGCACGTCCTTTCCACCTATGAGCCTCTAAAATCAAAAGCAAGCTAGTTACTTCCTAGATAGAATGGGGGTGCAGGCATTGGGTAAATATACCCATTCTAAATGGGAGAAATGGACCAAAACAAAGGGGCTACAGGTGCCATATAAGTCTGAAATTCAATAGGGCAGTCTTTAAATCTTAAAGCTCCAAAATTATCTCCTTTGACTCCATGTCTCACATCCAGATCACTCTGATGCAAGAGTCCCAGTGGGTACTCTGTGTGGGGATTCCAGCCCCACATTTCCCTTCTGCACTGCCCTAGCAGATGTTCTCCATGAGGGCTCTTCCCCTTCAGCAAACTTCTTCCTGGACATGCAGACATTTCCATACATCCTCTGAAATCTAGGTGGAGGTTCCCAAACCTCAATTCTTGACTTCTGTGCACCCACAGGCTCAACACCACATGGAAGCCATCAAGGCTTAAGGCTTGCACCATGTGAAGCAATCGTCTGAGCTATATCTTGACCCCTTTTAGCCATGGCTGGAGCTGAAGCAGCTGTGACGCAGGGCACCATGTCCTGAGGCTGTACAGAGCAGGGGGGCACTGAGCCTGGCCCATGAAACCATTTTTCCCTCCTAGGCCTCCAGGACTGTGATAGAAGGGTGTGCCATGAAGGTCTCTGACATCCCCTGGAGACATTTTCCTCATTGTCTTGGGGATTAACTATTGATCCTTCACTACTTATGCAAATTTCTGTAGATGGCTTCAATTTCTCTCCAGAAAAATGGGTTTTTCTTTTTCTTTTCTTTTTGTTTTTTCTTTTTTTTTTTTTTTTTTTTTTTTCAGACAGAGTCTCACTGTGTCACCCAGGCTTGAGTGTAGTGGCACAGTCTCAGCTCACTGCAACCTCCACCTTGCAGGTTCAAGTGATTCTCCTGCCTCAGCCTCTAGAGTAGCTGGGACTACAGGCACCTGCCACCACACTCAGCTATTTTTTTTTTTTTTTTTTGTATTTTTAGTAAAAATGGGGTTTCACTATCTTGGTCAGGCTTGTCTTGAGCTCCTGACCTCATGATCCACCTGCCTCAGCCTCCCAAAGTGCTGGGATTACAGGCATGAGCCACTGCCACCAGCCAGGTTTTCCTTTTGTACTGCATCACCAAGCTGCAAATTTTTCAAACATTTATGCTCTGTCTCCTCTCAAATGCTTTGCTCCTTATAAATTTCTTCAGCCGGGGGCACACCCAAGACGGCCGAATAGGAATACCTCCAGCCTCCAGCTCCCAGCATGAGTAACACAGAAGATGGGTGATTTCTGCATTTTCAACTGAGGTACTGGGTTCATCTCACTGGGGAGTTCCGGACAATTGGTGCTGGTCAGCTGCTGCAGCCCGACCAGCAAGAGCTGAAGCAGGGCAAGGCATCACCTCACCTGGGAAGAACAAGGGGGAAGCAAAACCTTTTTCCTAGCCAAGGGAAACTGAGACACACAACATCTGGAAAATCGGGTAACTCCCACCCTAACACTGTGCTTTACCAAGGGTCATAGCAAATGGCACACCAGGAGATTATATCCCACATCTGGCCGGGAGGGTCCAACACCCACAGAACCTCCCTCATTGCTAGCACAGCAGTCTGAGATCTAACTGCAAGGCCACAGTGAGGCTGGGGGAGGGGCGGCCACAATTGCTGAGGCTTAAGTGGGTAAACAAAGACCCTGGGAAGCTCGAATTGGGTGGAGCCCATCACAGCCCAAGGAGGCCGGCCTGCCTCTGTAGACTCCTCCTCTGGGGACAGGGCATAGCTAAACAAAAAGCAGCAGAAACCTCGGCAGAGGTAAATGCCCCAGTCTGATAGCTTTGAAGAGAGTGGTGGATCTCCCAGCATGGAGGTTGAGATCTGAGAATGGACAGACTGTCTGCTCTAGTGGGTCATTTACCCCTGAGTAGCCTAACTGGGAGACATCCCCCACTAGGTGCAGACATACACCTCACACCTCACACGGCGGGGTAAACCCCTGAGACGAAGCTTCCAGAGCAATAATCAGATAGCGACACTTGCTGTTCAGCAATATTTTATCTTCTGCAGCCTCCACTGCTGATACCCAGGCAAACAGTGTCTAGAGTGGACCTCAAGCAAATTCCAACAGACATACAGCTGAGGGTCCTCACTGTTAGAAGGAAAACTAACAAACAGAAAGGACAACCCCACCAAAACCCCATCAGTATGTCACCATCATCAAAGACCAAAGGCAGATAAAACCACAAAGATGGGGAAAAAGCAGTGCAGAAAAGCTGGAAATTCAAAAAATCAGAGCGCATCTCCCCCTCCAAAGGAATGCAGCTCAGAACAAAGCTGGATGGAGAATGACTTTGACGAGTTGAGAGAAGGAGGCTTCAGTCGATCAAACATCTCAGAGCTAAATGAGGAACTATGTAATCAGCACAAACAAACTAAAAACCTTGAAAACAGAATGGATGAATGGATAACTAGAATAATCAATGCAGAGAAGACCTTAAAAGAACTGATAGAGATGAAAACCATAACACAAGAAATACATGACAAATGCACAAGCTTCAGTAACTGACTCGATCAACTGGAAGAAAAAGCATTAGCAATTGAAGATCAAATGAATAAAATGAAGTGAGAAGATAAATCTAAAGAAAAAGGAAGAAAAAGAAATGAACAAAGCCTGCAAGAAGTATGGGATTATGTACAAAGACCAAATCTACGTCTGATTGGGGTGCCTGAAAGTGAGGGGGAAAATGGAACCAAGTTGGAAAACATTCTGCAGGATATCATCCAGGAGAATTTCCCCAACAGTAAGGCAGGCCAACCTTCAAATTCAGGAAATACAGAGAACGCCACAAAGATACTCCTCGAGAAGAGCAACTCCAAGACACATAATTGTCAAATTCACCAAAGTTGAAATGAAGGAAAAAATGTTAAGGGCAGCCAGAGAGAAAGGTCGGTTTACACACAAAGGGAAGCCCATCAGACTAACAGCACATCTCTTGAAAGAAATTCTACAAGCCAGAAGAGAGTGGAGCCAATATTCTACATTCTTAAAGAAAAGAATTTTCAACCCAGAATTTCATATCCAACCAAACTAAGTTTCATAAGTGAAGGAGATATAAAATCCTTTACAGACAAGCAAATGCTTAGACATTTTGTCACCACCAGGCATGCCCTAAAAGAGATCCTGAAGGAAGCACTAAACATGGAAAGGAACAACAGGTACCAGCCATTGCAAAAACATGTCAAAATGTAAAGTCCATCGATGCTAGGTAGAAACTGCATCAACTAGCGAGCAAAATAACCAGCTAATATCATAATGACAGGATCAAGTTCACACATAACAATATTAACCTTAAATATAAATGGACTAAATGGTCCAATTAAAAGATACAGACTGGCAAATTGGATAAAGATTCAAGACCCATCAGTTTGATGTATTCAGGAAACCCATCTCACATGCAGAGACATACACAGGCTCAAAATAAAGGGATGGAGGAATATCTACCAAGCAAATGGAGAATAAAAAAAAAAGCTAGGGTTGCAATCCTAGTCTCTGATAAAACAGACTTCAAACCATCAAAGATCAAAAGAGACAAAGAAGGTTATTATATAATGGCAAAGGGATTAATTCATCAGGAAGAGCTAACTATCCTAAATATATATGCACCCAATACAGGAACACCCAGAGTCATAAAGCAAGTCCTTAGAGACTTACAAAGAGATTTGGATTCCCATACAATAATAATGGGAGACTTCAACATCCCACTGTCAACATTAGACAGATCAACGAGACAGAAAGTTAACAAGGATATCCAGGAATTGAACTCAACTCTGCACCATGCGGAACTAATAGACATCTACAGAACTCTCCACCCCAAATCAACAGAATATACATTCTTCTCAGCACCACATCACACTTATTCCAAAATTGACCACATAGTTGGAACGAAAGCACACCTCAGCAAATGTACAAGAACAGAAATTATAACAAAGTGTCTCTCAGACCACAGTGCAATCAAACTAGAACTCAGGACTAAGAAACTCAATCAAAACCGCTCAACTACATGGAAACTGAACAACCTGCTCCTGAATGACTACTGGGTACATAATGAAATGAAGGTAGAAATAAAGATGTTCTTTGAAACCAATGAGAACAAGAATACAAAAACCAGAATCTCTGGGGCACATTTAAAGCAGTGTGTAGAGGGAAATTTATAGCACTAAGTGCCCAAAAGAGAAAGCAGGAAAGATCTAAAATTGACACCCTAACATCACAATTAAAAGAACTAGAGAGGCTAGAGCAAACACATTCAAAAGCTAGCAGAAGGCAAGAAATAAAAAAGGTCAGAGCAGAACTGAAGGAGATAGAGACACAAAAATCTCTCCAAAAAATCAATGAATCCAGGAGCTGGTTTTCTGAAAAGATCAATAAAATTGATAGACCGCTAGCAAGACTAATAAAGAAGAAAAGAGAGAAGAATCAAATAGATGCAATAAAAAATGATAAAGGGGATATCACCACCGACCCCACAGAAATACAAACTACCATCAGAGAATGCTATAAACACCTCTACACAAATAAACTAGAAAATCTAGAAGAAATGTATAAGTTCCTGGACACTTACACTCTCCCAAGACTAAACCAGAAAGAAGTTGAATCCCTGAATAGACCAATAGCAGGCTCTGAAATTGAGGCAATAATTAATAGCCTACCAACAAAAAAAAGTCCAGGACCAGATGGATTCACAGCCAAATTCTACTGGAGGTACAAGAAGGAGTAGGGACCATTCCTTCTGAAACTATTCCAATCAATAGAAAAAGAGGGAATCCTCCCTAACTCATTTTATGAGGCCAGCATCATCCTGATACCAAAGCCTGACAGAGATACAACAAAAAAAGAGAATTTTAGACCAATATCCCTGATGAACATCGATGCAAAAATCCTCAGTAAAATACTGGCAAACAGAATCCAGCAGCATATCAAAAACTTTATCCACCATGATCAAGTGGGCTTCATCCCTGGGATGCAAGGCTGGTTCAACATACGCAAATCAATAAACATAATCTAGCATATAAACAGAACCAAAGACAAAAACCATGTGATTATCTCAATAGGTGCAAAAAAGAATCCAACTTACAAGGGATGTAAAGGACCTCTTCAAGGAGAACTACAAACTACTGCTCAGTGAAATAAAAGAGGACACAAACAAATGGAAGAACATACCATGCTCACGGATAGGAAGAATCAACATTGTGAAAATGGCCATACTGCCCAAGGTAATTTATAGATTCAATGGCATCCCCATCAAGCTACCAATGAGTTTCTTCACAGAATTGGAAAACACTGGTTTAAAGTTCATATGGAACCAAAAAAGAGCCCGCATCTCCAAGACAATCCTAAGTCAAAAGAACAAAGCTGGAGGCATCTCGCTACCTGACTTCAAACTATACTACAAGGCTACAGTCACCAAAACAGCATGGTACTGGTACCAAAACAGAGATATAGACCAATGGAACAGAACAGAGTCCTCAGAAATAATACCACACATCTACAGCCATCTGATCTTTGACAAACCTGACAAAAACAAGAAATGGGGAAAGGATTCCCTATTTAATAAATGGTGCTGGGAAAATTGGCTAGCCATAGTAGAAAGCTGAAACTAGATCCTTTCCTTACTCCTTATACGAAAATTAATTCAAGATGGATTAGAGACTTAAATGTTAGACCTAATACCATAAAAACCCTAGAAGAAAACCTAGGTAATACCATTCAGGACATAGGCATGGGCAAGGACTTCATGTCTAAAACACCAAAAGCAATGGCAACAGAAGCCAAAATTGACAAATGGGATCTAATTAAACTACAGAGCTTCTGCACAGCAAAAGAAACTACCATCAGAGTGAACAGGCAACCTACAGAATGGGAGAAAATTTTTGCAATCTACTCATCTGACAAAGGGCTAATATCCAGAATCTATAAATAACTCAATCAAATTTACAAGAAAAAAACAAACAATCTCATCAAAAAGTGTGCAAAGGATAAGAATAGACCTTTCTCAAAAGAAGACATTCATACAGCCAGAGAGACATGAAAAAATGCTCATCTTCACTGGCCATCAGAGAAATGCAGATCCAAACCACAATGAGATACCATTTCACACCAATTAGAATGGCAATCATTAAAACGTCAGGAAACAACACGTGCTGGAGAGGATGTGGAGAAATAGGAACACTTTTACACTGTTGGTGGAACTGTAAACTAGTTCAACCATTGTGGAAAACAGTGTGGCGATTCCTCAAGGATCTAGAACTAGAAATACCATTTGACCTAGCCATCCCATTACTGGGGATATACCCGAAGGATTATAAGTCATGCTGCTATAAAGACACATGCACACGTATGTTTATTGTGGCACTATTCACAATAGCAAAGACTTGGAATCAACCCAAATGTCCATCAGTGACAGACTGGATTAAGAAAATGTGGCACATATACACCATGGAATACTACGCAGCCATAAAAAAGGATGAGTTCGTGTCTTTTATAGTGACATGGATGCAGCTGGAAACCATCATTCTCTGCAAACTATCACAAGAACAGAAAACCAAATACCGCATGTTCTCACTCACAAGTGGGAATTGAAAAATGAGATCACTTGGACACAGGAAGGGGAGCATTACACACCAGGTCTAATTGTGGGGAGGGGATACGGGGGAAGGATAGCATTAGGAGATATTACCTAATATAAATGATGAGTTAACGGGTTCAGCACACCAACATGGCGCATGTATATATATGTGACAAACCTGCACATTGTGCACGTGTACCCTAGAACTTAAAGTATAATAATAAAATTAAATTTAAAAAGAATAAATTTGGGATCCCCCCAAAAAAAGAAATTTCTTCAGCCAGATACCCTAAATCATTTCTCTCACGTTCAAATTTTCACAGATCTCTAGGGCAAGGGCAAAATGCACTCATGCCTGGCAAGTGTGACCTTTACTCCAGTTCTCAACAAGTCCTTCATCTCCATCTGAGACAACTTCAACCTGGACTTGTTTGTCCATAGCACTATCAGCATTTTGGTCAAAGCCATTGAACAGGTCTCTAGGAAGTTCCAAGCTTTTCTACATCTTCCTGACTTCTTCTGAGCCCTCCAAACTCTTCCAACCTCTGCCGATTACCCAGTTTCAAAGTTGTTTCCACATTTTTGGGAATTTACAGTAACAACCCACTAGCCAGTACCAATTTACTCTATTAGTCCTGTCTCACACTGCTAATGAAGACATACCCAAGACTAGGTAATTTATAAAGAGAAGAGATTTAATTGACTCACAGTTTCACATGACTGGGGATGCCTCTGAAAACTTACAATCATGGCAGAAGGGGAAGCAAACATGTTCTTCTTTACATGACAGCAGCAAGGAGAAGTGCCAAGCAAAAAGGGGAAAGGCCCCTTATAAAACATCAGATCTCATGAGAACTCATGCACTACCATGAGAAAAGCAGCATGTGGGGAACTGCCCCCATGATTCAATTACCTCCCTTTAGGTCCCTCCCACAACATATGGGGATTATGGGAACTACAAATCAAGATGTTATTTGGGTGGGGACACAGCAAAATTATTATTAAAATGTTATTAATTCTGTTTTGTAAATACAGATATTAAGGCTCAAATAGGTTAAAATGACTACTCCAAGGTGACAGAAATGTTAAGTGGCAGAGGGGGGACGTGTAGATAGGGTTTCTAACTCAAAGTTTTGTGCGATGTCCTCCAGAATACAGACCTCCTATCACATTGGTTGCTCCTCAGGTTCAGGAATGTTTCTTCAAGGTAAGAAACATATCCTCAGGGTCAGAAACATGTTATCAAGGTCAGTTTATGCGTTTTTTTATCCTCTGCACTCCCAGCATGTGACATAGGGCCTTATCCTGAGTGAGGAATGGTGAAGAATAAAATGCACTGATTACTCATGAGTGAAGGGAAAAGAGAAGAGGTAGATTGGTGGAGGGTACTGGGGCAGACTTCTTGAAGAAAGGCATAAAGGCAAAAGCAAAGTCTTCTGACTCCTCATTCAGTGCTCTTTCCACTATATCTCACCACTTTTCCCAGATTAAATAAATAAATAAGATTGAGGGGAGGCAGCAAAAGGTGGTGGAATGGGACTCTATAGTCATAGCCCTCCTACAGACACACCAATTCAAACAACAATCTACAGATGAAAATACCTTCACAGGAGCTAAGGAAACCACAGCACCTGATTATAGCACAATAATAAGTAAAAACACATGGAAGTGGGTAGGAAGGAGAGTCTTATATGACCCATGTCACCCCTCCCTCAACCCCAGTTAGCACAATATAGAGAGATATATTGTTTATTTCCACCGTAATGAGTAAAGACACATGGAAGTGGGTAGAAAAGAGAGTCTTATATGGCCTGTGTCACCCCTCCCTCAACCCCAGTTAGCACAGTGTGGAGAGATATTTTGCTTGCTTGGGGAAAAGAAGGAAGTGAGCACAGATCTTTGCCTTAGACCAGAACACTGGGCCTGCCACAGTAAAATCAAGCCACCAGACCTATCCTGGTAGCAGGTGGGACATCACAGCACCAGGCTTTGGATCTGTGAAGCAGAGTCCATTTCAAGTCTGCACCACTTCAGGACCAACATCACTGACGCTGGGAACCAGGCTCTTCTCACCAATGATACTCCTCACAGAAATAGAAAAAACAATGCTAGAGTTTGTATGGAACCATGAAAGATCTTGAATAGCTAAAACAATCCTGGGCAAAAGGAACAAAGCTGGAAGCATCACACTTACCTGACTTCAAAATGTACTACAAAGCTATAGTAACCAAAACAGTATGGAAAGGGCATGAAAACAGACACATAGAGCAAAGAAACAGAATAGAGAGCCCAGAAGCAAGTTCACACATTTATAGCCAACTGCTTTTTTAATGTAAGTTATTGGGGTACAGTTGGTATTTGGTTACATGAGTAAGTTATTTAGTAGTGATTTGTGAGATTTTGGTGCACCCATCACCCAAGCAGTATACACTGCACCACATGTGTAGTCTTTTATCTTCGCCCCTCTTCCCCTTCCTCCCAAGTCCCCAAAGTACATTGTATCATTCTTATGCCTTTGCATCCTCATAGATTAGCTCCCACATATCAGTGAGAATATACAATGTTTAGTTTTCCATTCCTGAGTTACTTTACTTAAAATAATAATCTCCAATCTCATCCAGGTCACTGAAAATGTTGTTAATTTATTCCTTTTTATGTACAGCCAACTGATTTTTGACAAAGGTGCCAGGAACACACATTGAGGAAAAGACAGTCTTCAATAAATGGTGCTTAAAAACTGGATATCCACATACGTAATAATGAAATTAGACTGTGACCTCACTTTATATAAAAATTCAACTGAAAATGGATTAAAGACTTAAGTATAAGACTCTAAACTATGAAAATACAGGAAAAAAACATAGGGGGAAGTCTCCATGACGTTGGTTTTTGGATATGACCCTGAAAGTACAGGCAACAAAAACAAAATAAACAAATGGGTTAGCATCAAATTGAAAAGCTTCTGCACAATCAAGGAAACAATCCTGAGTTAAGAGACAACACATATAATGGGGTAAAATATCTGCAAACCTTGTATCTGATAAGAGGCTGCTTTCCATAATATATAAGAAACTCAAACAACTCAATAACAAGAAAACGAATAACATGATTTAAAATGGGCAAGGAACAAAAAGAATAAAATACCTAGGAATGCAGCTAATCAGGGAAGTGAAGGATTACTACATGGAGAACTACAAAACACTACTTGAAGTAATCAGAGATTGCATAACCAAATGGAAAAACTTTCTATGTTCATGGATATGAAGAATCAATACCATTAAAATGGCCATATGGCCCAAAGCAATGTATAGATTCAATGCTATTTCTATGAAATTACCAAGAACATACTTCATAGAACTAGAAAAAAAAACTATTTTAAAATTCATATGGAACTGAAAAAGAGCATGAATAGTCAAGGCAGTTTTAAGTAAAAATAACAAAGCAGGAGGCATCATGCTACCCAACTTCAAACTATACTACAGGGCTACAGTAACCAAAAAAGCATGGTACTGGTACACAAACAGACACATAGACCAATGGAACAGAATAGAAAGCCCAGAAATAAGCCACACACCTACAACCATCTGATCATTGGCAAAGCTGATAAAAAGCAACAAGGAGAAGATTCCCTGTTCAATAAATGGTGCCTGGGATAACTGGCTAGTCATATGTGTAAGATTGAAACTGAACCCCTTCCTTACAACCATATACAAAAATCACCTGAAGATAGACTAAAGATGTAAATATGAAACCTAAGACTATAAAAATCCTGGAAAACAACCTAGGCAATACCATTCTTGACACAGGAATGGGCAAAGATTTCATGACAAAGATGCCAAAAGCAATCGCAACAAAGGCAAAAATTGATAAATGGGATATAATTAAACTAAAGAGCTTCTGTACAGCAAAATAAATTATCAACAGAGTAAACAGACGACCTACAGAATAGTAGAAAATTTTTGCAAACTATACATTTGACAAAGGTCTACTATCTTGCACCCATAAGAAACTTAAATGTACAAGAAAAAAACAAACAACCCCATTAAAAAGTGGGCAAAGAGCACGAACACTTTTTAAAGGAAGGCCTACGTGCAGCCAACAAGCATATGAAAGAAAACTCAATATCAACGATCATTAGCGAAATGCAAATCAAAACCACAATGAGATACCATCTCACACCAGTCAAAATGGCTATGACTAAAATGTCAAAAGAATACTTATCCGGGTGACCTTAGGTCAAGCTTGTATCCTTCCATACTATCACAACTGATGCTCTCTCGAGCGTGCTATCTCCTGGCTAGAGGCCAACAAACTCAAGTCATTACAGCAACTCATAACAGAGCAACCCTGCTTCAAGGAAGGAGAAAACAACAACTACTTCCACCATCTGTTAATATTTTGGCTGTCCAGAGGTCCTGAGTCTGCCTATTTGACATCTTCACCGCTAGTACAAGCGGCATTTGAGAAAACCAGCACACTAAACAAAACTATAACTAAGGATCATCACAGAGTCCACTTCACTTCCCTGCTACCTCCACTGGAGCAGGCTGTGGTATCCATGGCTGAGAGACCTGAAGATTGATCACATCATAAGACTCTTTGCAGACACTTCCCAGTACCAACATGAAGCCTGGTAGCTCTACTGGTTGGCTAGACCCAGAAGAGCAATAATAATCACTGCAGTCTGGCTCTCAGGAAGCCCCATTCCTAGGCGAATGGGGAGAGCACCACATCAAGGGATCACCCTGTGGGACAAAAGAATCTGAACAGCAGTGCTTGAACCCCACATCTTTCCTCTGACATGGTCTACACAAATGAGAAGAGAGAGGGAACTAGAAAAAGATCTCTGGTAATACAGAAAAGGAAGGTTCTTTAACACCCTCAAAAGTTCACACTAGCTCACCAGCAATAGATCCAAACCCAGAAGAAATCTCTGAATTTTCAGTAAGAATTCAGAAGGTTGATTATTAAGCTGCTGAGGGAGGCACCAGAGAAAGGTGAAAACCAAATTAAAGAAAATAAAATAATAATACAGGATACAAATAGAAAAAAATCTTTAGAAAAATATATAGCATAAATAGAAAAAAAATCACGATTTCTGGCAATGAAAGCCACACTTAGAGAAATGCAAAATAAACTGGAGGGTTCAACAATAAAATTGAATAAGTAGAAGAAAGACCTTCAGAGCTTGAGGACAAGGTGTTCAAATTAAGCCAACCTGACAAAGACAAAGAAAGAAGAATTTTAAAAAAATGAACAAAACCTCCAAGAAGCTTGAATGGTAATAAAATATTTTCAACAAAATTCAATCCAGGACCAGAGGGATTCACAGCTGAATTCTATCAGACATTCAAAGAAGAATTGGTACCAATCCTATTGAAACTATTCCAAAAGATAGAGAAAGAGGGAATGCTCCCTAAATCATTCCATGAAGCCAGTATCACCC
Organism: Chlorocebus sabaeus; assembly: GCF_047675955.1. Taxonomy (NCBI): domain Eukaryota; kingdom Metazoa; phylum Chordata; class Mammalia; order Primates; family Cercopithecidae; genus Chlorocebus; species Chlorocebus sabaeus. The sequence continues at coordinate 88,690,086 of NC_132933.1, forward strand.
TAATACCAAAACCAGAAGACATGAAAAAAAGCTACAGACCAATATCCCTGATTACCATAGATGCAACAATCCTCAACAAAATTTTAGCAAATGGAATCCAACAGCATATCAAAAAAATATAATCCACCATGATCAAGAGAGCTTCCTACCAGAAATTCATGGATGGTTTAACACAGCAAGTCAGTAAATGTCATACACCACATAAGCAGAATTACAAACAAAAATCACATAATCATCTCAATAGATGCACAATAAGGATTTGACAAAATCCAGCATCCTTTAATGATTAAAACCCTCAGCAAAATTGGCATAGAAGGGACTTACCTTAAGGTAACATAAGCCATGTATGACAAACCCATAGCCAATATTATACTGAACAGGGAAAAGTTGAAAACGTCCTCCCTGAGAACTTGAATAAGACAAAGCTGTCACTTTCACCACCTCTATTTAACATAGTACTGGAAGTCCTGGAAGGAGGAATCAGACAAGAGAAAAAAATAAAAGGCATCCAAATTGCTAAAGGGGAAGTCAAAATGTCGCTATTTGCTGGTGATATGATCGTATACCAGAAAACCCTACAGACTCATCTGAAAAGCTCCTCAATTCGATAAATGAATTCAGCAAAGTTTCAGGATACATAATTAATGTACACAAATCAGGGGCACTGCTATACACCAACAGCGACCAAGCTGAGAATCAAATAAGGAACTCAATTCCTTTTACAATATCTGCAAAAAATAAAATAAAATAAAGTAAAATCCTTAGGAATAGACCTAACCAAGGAGGTGAAAGACCTCTACAAGGAAAACTACAAAACACTACTGAAATAAATAATAGCCAACACAAACAAATGAAAACATCCCCCATGCTCATGGATGAGTAGAATCAATACTGTAAAAATAACCACGCTGCCAAAAGCAATCTACAAATTCACTGCAATTTCCATCAAAATACCATCATCTGTCTTCGCAAAACTAGAAGAAACAATTCTAAAATTTATATGGAACCAAAACACAGTCCACATAGCTAAAGCAAGACTAAATAAAAAGAACACATCTGGAGGCATCACATTACCCAACTGCAAACTATATTATAAGGCTATAGTCACCAAAACAGCATGGCACTGGTATAAAAATACACACATAGACAAATGGAACAGAATAGAGAACCCAGAAGTAAAACAAAATACTTACAGCCAACTGATCTTCGACAAACCAAGCAAAAATATGAAGTGTAGAAAAAATACCCTATTTAACAAGTTGTGCTGGGATAATTGGCAAGCCACTTGTAGAAGAATGAAACCAGATCCTCATCTCTCAGTCTATACAAAAATCAACTCAAGATGAATGAAAGACTTAAATCTAAAACCAGAAGGCACAAAAATTATAGAAGATAGCATTGGAAAAACTCTTCTAGACATTGGCTTAGGCAAAGACTTTATGACCAACAACCCAAAAGCAAATGCGACAAAAACTAAGATAAATAGATGGGACTTAATTAAATTAAAAAGCTTCTGCACAGCAAAAGAAATAATCAACAGAGTAAACAAACAACTCCCAGAGTGGGAGAAAATCTTTGCAACTATGCATCCAACAAAAGACTAATGTCTGGAATCTACAAAGAACTCAAACAAATCAACAAGAAAAAAAAATCCCATCAAAAAGTGAGCTAAGGGCATGAATAAACAATTCTCAAAAGAAGATATCCAAATGGCCAACAGACATATGAAAAATGCCCAACATCACTAATGATATAGTTTGGCTGTGTCCTCAACCAAATCTCAACTTGAATTGTATCTCCCAGAATTCCCACATGTTGTGGGAGAGACCAAGGGGGAGGTAATCGAATCATGGGGGCCAGTCTTTCCCATGCTATTCTCGTGATGGTGAAAAGTCTCACAAGATCTGATGGGTTTATCAGGGGTTTCTGCTTTTGCTTCTTCTCTCATTTTCTCTTGCTCCCACTATGTAAGAAGTGCATTTCACCTCCTGCCATGATTCTGAGGCCTCCCCAGCCATCCCGAACAATTAAATCTCTTTTTGTTCCCAGTTTTGGGTATGTCTTTATCAGTTGCATGAAAACAGTCTAATGCAACTAATAATCAGGGAAATGCAAATCAAAACCACAATGTGATACCACCTCACTCCTTCAAGAATGGTCATAATTTAAAAATCAAAGAAATAATAAATGTCAGTGTGAATGTGCTGATAAGGGAACACCTTTACACTGCTGGTGGGGATGTAAACTAGTACAACCACTATAGAAAACAGTATGGAGATTCCTTAAAGAACTAAAAAACTACCATATGATCCAGCAATCCCACTACTGGGTAACTACCCAAAGAAAAGAAGTCATCATATGAAAAAAGACACTTGCATGCACATGTTTATAGCAGCACAATTTGCAATTGAAAACATATGGAACTAGCCTAAATGCCAATCAACCAATGAGTGGATTAAGAAAATGTGGTGCATATATATATCCACACACACACACACACACACACGTATATATATATCAACACACATGTGGGTATACACATCTATACACTTGTATATATCTATATATACACGTGTGTATATATATACATATGTGTGTGTGTGTGTGTGTGTGTATATATATATATAATGGAATATTACCCAGCCATAAAAGGAAACATAATAATGGCATCCACAGCAACCCAGATGGAGTTGAAGTTTATTACTGTAAGTGAAGTAACTCAGGAATGGAAAACCAAACATCATACATTCTCACTTATAAGTGGGAGCTAAGCTATGAGTATGCAAAGGGATAAGAAGGGCATAATGGACTCTGGGGACTTGGGGGGAAGGTTGGGAGGGGAATAAAGAATAAAAGACTACACATTGGGTGCATTGTACTCTGCTGGGTTGATGGGTGCACTGAAATCTCAGAAATCACATCTAAAGAATTTATCCATGTTACCAAACACAATCTGATCCCCAAAAACCTATTGGAATAATAATTTTTAAAACCATAAAAAATAACAGATATGGCAAGGTTGTGGAGAAAAAGGAATGCTTATACACTGTTGTTGGGAGTGTAAACTAGTTCAGCCAGTGTGGAAAACAGTGTGGTGATTACTCAAAGACCTAAAAACAGAAATAACTTTTGACCCAGCAATCCCATTACTGGGTATATACTCAAAGGAATATAAATTGTTCTATCATAAAGACACATGCAGAGGTATTTTCATTGCAGCACTATTCACAATAGTAAAGACATGGAATCAACCTAAATGCCCATCAATGGTAGACTAGATAAAGAAAATATGGTACATATACAGCATGGTGTACTATGCAGTCATAAAAAAGGACAAGATTATATCCTTTGCAGGAATATAGATGGAGCTGGAAGCCATTATCCTTAGTAACCTAACTCAGGAACAGAAAACTAAATACCACATGTTCTCACTTGTAAGTGGGACCTAAATGACGAGAACACATGGACACATGGGGGAAACGACAGACACTGGGGTCTACTTGAGCATAAACAGTGGGAGGAGGAAGGGGATCAGGAAAAATAACTAATGGGTACTAGGTTTATTATCTGGTTGACAAAATAATCTGTAAAACAAACTCTCATGACACAGGTATACCTGTTTAACAAACCTGCACATGTACCCCTGAACTTAAAATAAAAGTTAAATTTAAAAAATGGACAAAGGGCCTGAATAGAAATGTCTCAAATGAAGACATACTAATGGCCAAAAATTATATGATTAAATAGTCAACATCACTAATAATCGGGGAAATGCAAATTAAAACCACAAGAAAATATTACCTCTCACCTGTTTGAATGGCTACTATCAAAAATACAAAAGAAAACAAGTATTACCAAGGATATGGAGAAAAAGGAACCCTTGTATACTGTTGGTGGCAATGTAAATTAGTACAGCCATTACGGAAATCTTTATGGAGGTTTCTCAAAAAATTAAAAATAGAAGTACTATATGAGTCAGCAATCTCACTTTTGAGTATATGTCCACAGGAAATAAAATCAGTGATGCTGAAGAGATAGTTGCACTCCCATGTTTACTGCAGCACTATTCACAATAGCCAAAATATGGAATTAACCTAAGTGTCTATGAGTGGATGAATGAATAAAGAAAATGTGATATATATACTTAGTGGAATACTATACAGCCATAAACAGAAGGAAATGTTGCCATTTGCCACAAAACAAATAAGCCTGGAGGACATTAAGTTAAGTGAGATAAACCTGGCAGAGAAAGGCATATACTGCATGATGTTACTTATATTTGGAACCTTAAAAAAATGTTTGCATAGAACTCTAGAGTAGGATGGTGGTTACCATGGGCTGGGACAGTTGAGGAGGTGATGGTTGGAGAGATGTTGGTCAAAGTATACAAAATTTGTGTTAGATAGGAAGAATTAGGTTCAAGGGATCTATTTTAGTACATAGTGACAACAGTTAATATATTATATTCTTGAAAAATGCTAAGAAAGTATATATAAAGTGCTTTTACCACAAAAAATATAATCATGTGAGGTAAAGTATATGTTAATTTGGCTAGATTTAGACATTCCACAATACTTTAAAACATCATGCTCTACATGATATATACAAACAATTTTATCTGTGACTAAAAATATAAAATGGAAAAGATTGAGCTAGGTAGTCAAATGACCGCAGCATAATAGATTACTGAGGAAAACAAGGATGTTAGGCAATTTCCTTCACCTTGGGGTTTGCTGTCATCTGGTCATTCAAGCCCTGCTCTTACAGAGTCTCCATTGTCAGAGATCTGGACTAGAGGGGCTGTGAACCAGCCTGGGGTACCTTGAGAATATTGTGGGTATGGTCTAGGAAGTCGTTGCAAGTTATGGTAACTGGAACATGCAAAAGGAAAGAGGAAAATGGTCAAGGTATGTTGGAACTGGGGACTAATTAGAAACTGGCATGGAAGGAAAATAAGGTCTCAGTAAACCTGCATATCTGGTACTATTCCAGGTTGTCAGAGCAAATGCAGATGAGAGAGACAGAAAGAGGCAAAAGGCAACCCTAGGAGGGGGATGGGTACAGCAATCTCCTCACAGTGTGAATATAAACTTACCAACTCCACCAAAGCTTCATGAAGATAACCCTTACCACCATCTTAAAATTTCCCCCAAGTTGTCTGGTGCTATAGAGCTAAGTGACCTCCCTGAAGAGATAAGTTAATTGGTCAGCCAGCACTAGAATTCCCATTTGCTGACGGATGTGAGGGAGTATCTGTTACGTGGCTTTCTCCTAGCTTCTGGTGGTTTGCTCGAAATCTTGGGCATTCCTTGAATTCTGCTGCACCACCTAGATCTCTGCCTTCATCTTCACATGGTGTTCTTCGTGTGTGTGTGTGTGTGTGTCTGTGTCTGTGTCTGTGTCTGTGTTTAAGTTTCCCCTTTTTATAAGGACACCAGTCATATTGGATTATAGGCCCACCCTACTCCAGGGTGATCTCATATTTCCTTAACTAATGACATCTACAGAGACTCTATTTCTGAATAAGTTCACATTCTGAGGTCTTGGGAGTTATACCAACATGGTAATTTGTGGGAGGGACACAATTTGCCCCATGAAACTCATCATCTGATGACTCTCCCCCAAAGATTATCAAGTATCAGTTTGTTTCTTGATATTCAGACCTATATATCAACTGCCTGCTGGACTAAGTATATCTACAAATCCCATGAGCATCTGTGTCCCAATCAATATGCTTTACCTTCTACTACTGGTATGACCTCACCTAAATTTGGCTCACCTCCTGAGTGATCCCTCTGGGTTATTAGCTCTACCATCATCCCAGTTATGCAGCTATGAAACTTCAGAGTTTTCTCTGATTCCTCCTCTCTTCTCTTTCTGTATAGTCATTTGCAAGGTCTTGCAGATTCTAGTTTTATGATGTCTTGATTTTGTCCTGCTTCTCCCCTGCTACTGCCCTAATCAAACGGCATTATTTCTTCTCACCTGGAAGGGTACAGTAACCTCCCAGCTGCTCTCCCTGCCTCCCACTTAGCCTCTGCTTCTGGTCTATCCTGTCTGACATACAAGAGTCACCATCATCAAGCACAGATCTTCCAGTGGCTTCTCTCCTCAGAAGCAGCTGCTTTCCCAATCTCTGAGCCTTGTCCTGTGCCAGTCCAATCCTGTTCTCTGCAATGTCCTCCCCTCTGTTCACCTAAGTAGATTTTTAACTGAAAGGCCACAGTCTCCACAAAGCCCTTACATCACATGTGACCTTTTGTTCCTCAGGCTATGTTTATATCTCTTCAGTAGCACTTAACATATTCTACCCTGTCTCAGAACTATATATCTCCTTTATCACTCTTACACACACACACACACACACACACACACAAACACAATATGATTGTGTTAAGGCAGAGTCTGAGTCTTCCTCATCATAGTGTTATACATGATGTTTGGCTCACAGCAGGTGCCTAATAAATATTGCTTGAGTGACTTGAAAAACCTTGAAGCTTTCTGCTCAAGTCTCTCTGTGTACTATAGTGCAGCATAAAAAGCAGCACTCTCAGGTTTTTAAAAAAATCTTCTAAATTGGGTCAGCTTATAGACTAGGCATATCAGCTGCTTAGTGCTCACCACCGAACTCAGCAAGCACCTCTCAGAGAGGGATAGGAATGTGGGGGCAAAGAGGGATTGAACGAGCCTCCCCCATCTAGCAGCAGCTGCTCAGCAGTAGGATGGGGAGGCTCAGAGAGCAACAAGGCCAAATATGCAGGTCAAAACCTGATTTATCCTGGAAAAAAAAATGCGTGGTGACCTTAATGGCAAGACAGCTTATCATATGAAACCTACAGTAGCTGAGGGCCCATTTAGACTTTTAGTAGCAGATACCTCTTCAACCCACCCCCATTTTAGGCTTCTTCATTTGAATCTTCTTTTGACCTTTCTTTGAAAAGATGGCTATTTTTTTTTTTTTTTTTTTTTTTTTTTTTTTTTTTTTTTTTTTTTTTTTTTTGCTCCTAAGCTGTCATTTAGTATACAAAAGTCTTCATTTTTACATCCTGTGTTGCTAAATCTGGACACAAAATTATTTCTTCTGCCTGCTTCCCGGCAGTGGAGCTGGAGACATCAGAAAAGAGAACTGACTTGCCCAAGGTCACACAGCAAGGGCAGGTCCAGACTGGAAATCAGAAACTGCCCTTGCCATCATTTCTCCTTACAAGAGTCCAAGGATGAAGTGATGCACCATTGGGAATGGAGCCTCCAAAGGATTGAAGGAAGCAGGTCACAAGGCACCTCCAGGCAAAAATCTGAGGCCTAGAAAACCTAAGAGCGTCACTGCAACAAATGGCAAGGGAAAGGTATTGCCTACAGCCTTAGAGTGTAGGCCTGGAATCTGACAGGCAGTAAACAAATGACCCAATGTATGTTGTTAAGGGCCACAGAAAGAGAAGTAGTTTGTTGCCTGAATATATAATGTGATTGTAAGGGCTGCAGTAGTCCCTCACTTCTCAGGTAGCATGTAAGAGCATTGGCCCCAGACTAGTCGGCCTCGGTTCAAATTTTGATTTTGCTACATATTAGCCCTGTGACCTTACACAAGGCAGTTAAGTTCTCCGAGCCTTAGTTTCCTCACCTAGAAAATGGAACTCATTATTCACAAATGTTTATTGAACACATACCAGTCAGGTACTCTTCTGTGTACCTGGGATACAACAATGAACACTTCAGAAAGAAATCCCTAATCTTGTGGAGCTGACATGCCAGTAGAGGGAATATTTACAAACAATCTCCTCACCTCCCAGCATGTGGGGAGGGGTAAATGAGAGAATGCATACAAGGTGCTTGGCATAGACATAGTACTTAATGAATGTTTTAGTCTAAACTACAATTTGGCAAAAGGGATGTGTCAGAGCAGTGAAAATTGTGCCCACCTGTCTGCCCTTCCATTTAACTCCAACCCTCTTCAGAACGCTGTCCTGACAGGCATCCAAGCTCAGAGGAAGGTGAAGGAAAATGGCATTTGAGCTTGACCTTATAAATGAGTGGGAGAAAAAAGAGCTGGAAAGGCCCTGACAGGCCAGGCCGAAGACTTCCCAGGCCCTTGGGATATGATACACAGTATGGAGATGTTGATAAGAGTAAGAAAATGATCCCAAACTGGGGATTTTTTGACTGGGTTAAGGGTAAGAGAAGATCTTTATTTTCCCTTATTTGAGACTGGAGGTGGGTGACAGAGCTTTAGTTCCATGATGTGTGTGTGTTTCACATTTATAAAGTGACCAGAATTTTAGCAAGTCCCTCTAAGGGAATAAATCCAATGTTGATCCTTGGCAAAAGACATGCAAGTCCTTATTGTTCTGAGCTGAATTTCTCACAGAGATCTGCTGAAGCTACAGTCAGATCTACCAAACACAGAGGCATAGTGGGTCCAGGGAACTGGAAGGACCACAAATACTGGCCAAGGTGATTCAGTGTCTGGAGTCCAAGTGCATTCTCTTCGGGCTTTTTCCCCTGCAGTCCCATAGTACCTGTTTCCCCACTGAAAGCCAGCAAGACCCTGGCTGTGCCATGTCTCCATCCTGTGTTCCAGTGAGACAGTGTCAGGAATGGCTTCCAGACCTTTGGCCTCTCAGTGGAGGGGAGAGGAGAGCTTACTTGGGACCCCAGCCTGGGCTTATCATTTCTTATGATACCACTGATAGGGCTGCCATATAAGACTGCATTTCCTCCCCCTTATGGCAGGAGCAGATTGCAGGGCAAGATCACTGGTTTTCTCCTTGTCATTTGCTTGCTGTGAAACATAGTGGCAAAAGTGTGTGGGCTCTGAAAACAAACTGCTGTGTTTGGAGCCTCCCTCTGTTACTGCCCATCTGTGTGATCTAGACAATATATTTAATCTCTCTACCTCAGTATCTTTGTCTATAAATTGGGAATGATAATAACACCTATCTCACTGGATTGTTGTGAGGGTTCAATGATCTCCTCCTCCAGGTAAAGTTGCTAGAATTGTGCCTAGCATGTAGATTACAGGTTATAAGTTAAGATCTTGCTCTAATCACTGCCCCTTTTGGGGGGCCTCCATTTCCTTATCTGCGCAATGCAATAATGATTACCCTGTATAGCTCCTGAGGTGAGGGACCAAATGGATGAGAAAGCAATATGCTAACAGAAGTCATACAAGATGCAGTGTCCTGAGGTTGGGGTGAAGTATTGGGGACACTCTCCCTGGGGACATGATTCAGTGGGGTTTTGGCTATAGCTGTAATGCAAGTTGAGGAAATTAAGGTGTATATAAGACTAGTGGCCCTTATTTAGTGATTTAGATACCTGAGATTATCTGTGGAGGATGGCACCAAGCTACATTCAGGATGACATTAGGAGGTCTCTCTCTCTCTCTCTCTCTCTCTCTCTCTCTCTCTCTCTCATACACACACACACACACACACACACACACACCCTTTTAATTTATTATACAGTGAAGGATTTCACAGCCACATATTACTTTTGACTATTACAGCTTAACACTTTCATGTAGTTATGTTACAGCTGATATTTAATAATAAGGTCAGAGTACTTTTATTCAGTCAGTTTTCTTAAAGGAATCATAGATAATTTACTAGCTTAAAAACTTTTTTTAAAAGATAACATTGTGGTAAACAACACCTAATCTTACATTGGAGTTTTGGGATTTTCATGCAAAATTTTGAAATGACCATGTAAAGCATGAGAAATGTGAATAAAGAGTTTAGTCAAGCCTTAGTTTCCCATCTGTAAACTGGAATTGATAATCTCTTTTTTGGTTGTTCAGCAGGACCATGGTATAACTCAGATGTGATAATGAATGTCAAAATGAGTAAAAAATTATAAAGTGATATATATGTATGAATGATAACAATAATATTAACTCTATGTATTGGGTATCTATATTGGGCTACATGTTTTTAATAATGATAGCTGACACTGTTGTAGTGTTACTCCTTGTCAGATGCTATTCTGTAAGCTTCACATGAATTAGTTCTCACAATTCTAGGAGGTAAGTACTAGTATCATCTTCATGCTTGTCGAACAGAGGTGACATTGATGCACAAACAGGTGAAATCACTTGCTGTATGTCACACAGTCAGTAAGTGGCAGATCTAGGATTTGAACCTAGGTAGTTTGATTTTGGAATGCATGCTTGTAAATACTATACTACAAGCTTTCAGAAAGGGTCTTTTTAGAGTCGTAAGGTAATTTTGTTGTTTAATGACAATCCAGCCTGAAAAGTGCCCCCACTGGCCAAGTAGTGACAGGTGAAAAAATAAAACAAAAACTTACACACACATGAAAACAAAACATATCAGCTAACTGAAATGAGTTGAGTCTGTAAGAAATTTGAATCTATGATGATTTAAAAAATGGGCAAATAAAATCACTGACTGAGTAGAATGGAGCAGACATGCCTCAGACCACAACAGTAGTGAAAATAGTTAATATTATTTTCCTGTTAAATGCTTACTGAGTTTATTGCACCATTTACTATGGGTCAAACACCAAAGCAATGTATGCATATTAATTCACTTAATCCTTACAACTACTCTATGGAGATAGGTGCATTTGTTATCATACCCATTTACACATGAGATAAATGAGGCACTGGGAGGTTATATATTGTGACCAGGGTTCTACGGGCTAGTAAATGGTAGGGTGTATTAGTCTATTTGTGTTGCTATAAATTAGTTCCTGATGTTGGGCAGTTTTTGGCTCATAGTTCTGCAGGCTGTACAAGCATGGCATTGGCAACTGCTTGACTTCTGTTGAGGCCCAAGAAACTTTTATTCATGGCAGAAGGCAAAGGGGAAGCAGGCATGTCATATGGCTAGAGAAGGAGCAAGAGAGGGGATCCCAGACTCTTTTTAACAACCAGATCTCTTGTGAACTCATTTCTGTGGGGAAGGCACCAAGCCATTCATGAGGGATCTGCCCCCATGACCCATACATCTCCCACTAGGTTCTGCCTTCAACATTGAGGATCACATTTCAACATGAGATTTGGAAGGGAAAGGATTCACAACTCAGATAGTCTGGCCTCAGAGTCTATTCTGCTCATCTCTCATAAAATACTGCCTAAATACATTCACTTTATATTCTTTTCTGTTCATAAAGCCTGGATTGGTAAAATAATGAACATTTATTGAGTGCTATCAGACATTGTGATAACAGTCATTACAAATAAATAATGTCTTTAATCTTCCCAATAACCCTGAGAGTCAGGGACTATATTTTTAAATCCCCATTTGACAAAAGGAAATTGAGAATTAGAAAGGTTACATGAGTTACTACTACAAACAAATAATGTAAGTTTTAAGAGCGGAGACACAACATCACAAAGCTAGTAGGTGTTAGAGTTGGCATTTGAACTCTTGTCTTTCCTCCAGCCAAGCCTATGGGTAGCGAAACCTTCCCAACTGTCTACCTTCACAGCCCCTGTATATCTATTCTCCACACTTCAGCCAGTAGTGTGTTTGAAATGTAAACATAAGCAAACTTCTCTAAATGGCTCTCCTTTGGTTTTTGGAAAAAGGTCCTTTAGACCCTTAAGGAAGTCCATATGCTCATAGCTGCTGGGAGGGAGGAGTGGTAGTCAAATGAAGTCAAAGAGGTTGGCAGGATCCTACAAGAGCCTTGGAAGCTATAATAAAAAGTTTGGATTTTATTCTGTAATGAGAATGTACTGGAAAGATTTGGGCTAGGCAGTGGCATAATGTAAATGGCTCTTTGGTTTCTGTGTGTGGAATGGTCTGTAGGGGTCAAGGAAGCCAGAAGCTCAATGAGAAGGCTATTGTAATATTCAAGTGAGAGAGGGTGTTGGTTTAGAGCAAGGTGGATGGAAATTGGCCAGTGACTGGATATATTTAGAAGGTAAAACAACAGGCTTTGCAGACAGAGTAGGTAGGGAATGTGAGGGAAAGTGAGAAATCAAGGATTACTGCTAGATTTTGTCCCCATCAACTACATGAATGGTGGCACTGCTAATTAAAGAAATGGGGAACATGGGGTGGGGGAGGGGACTGAAACCAGTGAGACTCAAGAGCTTTTACTGGCCAAGTCAAGTTTGAGATGCATATATAAGAGAGAGAAGAAAAAAAAAAAAAACTGTGGGAATCCAGAGGAGAAACACATTTCCAGGTGAGGAGATCAGAGGGCATTTTCCAGTGAAGGTGGCAACTATGCTATTCTGGGCTTGGAAAAAGAGGTAGGATTAGGAATATGGAGTTAGTGAGGAGAGGAAGGATGGGAAGAGGTTAGGTCAGTGTTTTTCAAACACAATAATTTCTGTCATTTACAGACATCATTTTCCTTACTATTTTCCCTAAAGTGACTCAATTTTGGAAAGTTTAATAATTTAAAAACAGAGTTTTATCCTAGTGCTGTAAATTGATTTGGTTATCTGTTCTTAAATATACATTAAAAATAAACATCAATTAAATGCGTTGTTAATGTAATAATAGCTAGCATTTGTTGAGTACTGCTAGGAGCAGTTCTAAGTGCTACAAATCAATAATTTCATTTGCCCGGACACTGCTCGTTCCTAAGTGCTTTATGTGTTCTAACTCATTTAATCCCTGTGGCAGTGTTATACTATGGGGGTATTGTCTTCCCTCTTTTATAGACAGGGAAGCTATAGCCCAGAGGATTTGAGCAATTTACCATGGTTGCACAAATAGTAAGTAGCAAAGCTGGGCTTTGTGCTCCAGGTCTCTTTGCTGATTGACTACTCCAGCAGTGCTCAGGGGAGATCACCTTTGACTGCACACGAGAGTTACCTGGGGAGATTTTGTGTTTGTTTTCATTTTACTACCCATGTTTAGGCCCCATCCAAACCAATTAAATTAGAATATTTGGGATGGGTCTCCAGCATCTGGGTCTTTGCAAAGTTCCCCAGGTGATTCTCATGTACAGCCCTGGGTGACAACATCTGCCCTATGCAATAAGGCCTCCACCACCCATCTATAATCACCCCTTTAATTACAACACTCTGTGAAACACAATCAAGCTTAGGGCATTTGAGACAGAGAAATGCTCAGGGAAAGGCATGAAGATATTCATTAGTAGCTCAAAGAAATACATCTAGCCCCCTTTAGATACACAGAGGTCCAAGAGTTCATGTATCTGGTATGGAAACCGCAGCCCACATAGGGAGTGTACTTGGTAGAAGCTCACACAGTCCTCTGAGGTGAGCCTCAATCGCCTGGTTCTCGATTAACACGCTGTCTGATCTTTTCACCAAATTTAATTTGCTGGCAGATTATTAACTTCCAGTTGCTGAAGTGTGTTGGAGCCTGAAAGGGGGAAAGGAGCCTAGCAACCGATTGCATGGCTTAGCAACCAATTATCACACTTTAGTTACAGCAGATGTGGGCGTCTGTCTGCAAAATTGCCACTGCTGGAGCTGGAAACACAAGTTACAGGGTAGCCAGGCAGCTGCTGGTAGCAAGTAAGGAGAAAGCATCCTGCTGCTAACTCACTGGCTGAATTTAGGTAAGTCATTACTTGTTTCTGAACCTTAGTTTCCCCAGCTATAAAATGGGACTAGTTTGCAAATATCAAATGAAAAATGTCTTCATTCTTTTCTGCAAATACAAACTGAGACTGAGTTATTTAGTTTTATATTTATCATTTATAGAGCATTTACAATGTATATTAGCTTCCTATTGTTCCTGAAGAAATTACCACAAATTTGATGGCTTAAAACAACAAACATTTATTATCTTACAGTTCTGGAAGTCAAAATTCCAAAATTTATCTTAGTGGCTAAAATTAAGGTGTCAACAAGATTGCATTCTTTTCTGGAGGCTCTAGAGGAGAAACTTTCCTGCTTTTTCCAGCTTCTAGAGGCTGCTAGCATTCCTTGACTCATGGCTCCCTTCCATCTTCAAAGCCAGCAATGGCTAGTCAAGTCTTTCTCATATTGCAGTACTCTGAAACTAACTCTGCTGCTTCCTTCACATTTAAGCACCTTTGCAATTACATTGGGACCACCTCGGTGATCCAGGATAATCTCCCTATTTTAAAGGTCACTGATTAACAACTTTAATCCCATCTGCTACTCTAATTCCCCATTCCTCTTTGCCATGTAACCTAACATATTCACAGTTTCTAGGGATTAGTAGTATGTGAATATGTTTGGTGGATGGGGGGAGGGGGTCTTTATTATAACTACCACACCCTATGTCAGGCACTATTTCAAGTATTTTATATGTATTAAATTTATTTAATCCTCACATGTATCAAACTCACTTAATAATCCTCTGAAGTAGAGAGTATTACTATTTCCATTTTACATACAAGGAGACTGAAGCACGCAGATGTTAAGTAGTTATATGATTTCCTTATTTTTGCCACCTCAAGGCCAAGAACTTTCATGCTTGTTTTATATATTAGGAATTACATTTGGCTGCTAGTAACAGAAATGGGATATAAATGTGGCCTAAATGAGGCAGACATTTATTTTTATATTATGTAAGAAAGATCTAGAGATAGGCTGTTCAGGGTTGGTATGGTAACTTCATACCATGGTTTTTATCCTGAAGGTCACAGGATGGCTGGTGAACCTCCAGTTGTCATATCCCCATTGAAAACAGTGGGAAAAACAAAAATGGTGCATGACAGCTTTCAGGGAAATTTGGTTTTCGGTAGGAAACTAGTAGTCTCTCTACTACAACAATCAAGAATGAAAAACTAGTGTCTTATCATAGTCCATGGCTATGATGCCTCAGCCCATGGTCCTCCTGGGAACCCTCAGAAGGGAGCTTTCACCCCTTGTTTGGGAAAATGCTGCAAGGTGTAGGGTAGGGAAAGTCAACTGCAAAATCTTAAATAGAATTGATTGGTAAGTTACATGAGAGACAAAGACATTGCAGGGTAGATGCATTTGAGAGTGGTGGGGCTGGGCGCAGTGGCTCACACCTGTAATCCCAGCACTTTGGAGGGCCGAGACGGGTGGATCACCCGCAGTTAAAAGTTCGAGACCAGCATGACCAATATAGTGAAACCCCTTCTCTACTAAAAATACAAAAATTAGCCAGGCATGGTAGCATGCACCTGTGGTCCCAGCTACTTGGGAGGCTGAGACAGGAGAATTGCTTGAACCCGGAAGGCAGTGGTGTCAGTGAGCCGAGATCATGCTACTGCACTCCAGCCTGGGTGACAGAGCAAGACTCCATCTCCCCCCCCCCCCAAAAAAAAGAGTGGTGGAGATTATGTCAAACTAGAGATCACATGCTATGTCTAAATGAAGCCACTACCCAGTTCTAGTTCATTTTCCTAAATGGCCAGATCTTCTGATTTTCTTCAATGGAATCTGGAAATCCAGATTTTCTTACATAATATTTTGCTCTTTAAATAATGGATCAACTTCATTTTTACATTATGTGGGAAAAACTAAACGTAGAATCCAGCCCCACATAACTAGTTTCCAAGCACTGTTGTAATGGAAAGAACACTACATTAGGAGAACAGGATTCTAGCTCAATTTGCTGTGTGGCCATGTGCAAGTATCCTTCTGTCTCTGGGATTCACATTTCCAATATTTAATCTGAGGTATTTGCCTAGAGAATTTCTATGGAGTCTTCAGGTTCTGATGTTCTATAATTTTTCCTTACATCTAATAACCAAATGAAATATTACTTGCTTTAAAAAATTTTAATGCTTATTTCAAATTTTACTTTTTAGGGGATATAACCCATTACATATTTATTTGCTAACTCTACAATTGCCATTTGGGAAAAACATCTAGTGGATTATTTAGCATTTGTTGCCAAGACTTCCTTAGTTAGAACCTACGTGCTTCGTCCAATTCACTTAGGTATTTTAAAGCTACTGAAATTCCTACTAAATTATTCTTTTAATGGATATGTTTAACAAATAATGATTGGTATGGCTGTCTATGGTAACTTTTCAGGAAAGGCTGAGGGAAACATGAGGGCTGGGAATGAGTCACATCTAAGAGGAATTCCTTTGGGGGAGAGTGCAGGAAGCAAAGAGCTAATGGCAGAAGGAGTATAAAATTAATCATAAAATCTGTTGTTTTTTGAATACCTACCAGCACTTCCTATAAATTATATCATTTGATCTACCCACAAACTAATTAGAGGTATTGTCTTGCCCATTTTACAGTGTTAAGCAGGGGATGATAAACTTTTTCAGTGAAGGGCCAGACAGTAAATAGTTTAGGCTTTATGGACCAAACTAGGTGCATGTTGCATGTTTTTCTTTTCTTTTAAAACAACCCTATAGAAAAGTACAAAAACATACAGAAACAGGCCGTAGGCAGGATTTTGCTTACACTGTAGTTGGCCAGTGCCTAGGTGTAAATGCTAAAAGCATGGACACTGGAAACAGCAGAATTAGAGTCTGGACTCTACTTATTTATTATTATTATTATTATTATTATTATTATTATTATTATTATTGAGTCTGGGTTCTACTTCTTACTATGTGCAATTGAGCAAGGTCCTTAGCCTTTCTCTGCCTCCATTTCTTCATCTGTAAAAAAGGGATAAGCATAGAACTTACCTCACAGGGTTGTTGTGCAGATTCACTAAGTTGTTATTTGTAAATGCTTAGAAAAGTTCTTAACACATAAGTGCTTGTCAGATAAATAAGTATTCACAATAGCAAAGACTTGGAATCAACCCAAATGTCCATCAGTGACAGACTGGATTAAGAAAATGTGGCACATATACACCATGGAATACTATGCAGCCATAAAAAAGGATGAGTTTATGTCCTTTGTAGGGACATGGATGCAGCTGGAAACCATCATTCTCAGCAAACTATCGCAAGAACAGAAAACCAAACACCGCATGTTCTCACTCATAGGTGGGAACTGAACAATGAGATCACTTGGACTCGGGAAGGGGAACATCACACACCGGGGCCTATCATGGGGAGGGGGGGAGGGGGAGGGGGGAGGGGTGAGGGATTGCATTGGGAGTTGTACCTAATGTAAATGACGAGTTGATGGGTGCAGCACACCAACATGGCACAAGTATACATATGTAACAAACCTGCACGTTATGCACATGTACCCTAGAACTTAAAGTATAGTAATAATAAAAATAAAAAATAAATAAATAAAAAGAAAAAAAAGAAAGCCTAGAATCTGATGTTGAAATGGTGAAGGTATGTTTGGAAACAGAGACCTCTCTAACATGCTTCTGATTGTACCCTATGAGTAGCCACTTTCTCTACATCTGTGACTGGTTGGCCAGGTTTTCCAGTGAGGTTCACTGCTCCATCTGCTCTGCTGTCTGTATTAAATGCCTCAGATGACACACCATACACACAGAATCACTGGCCAATCTTGCCTAGGTTAGTGTGCCTTTCAGTCTAGAACCTGAATGCCACACTGCCTCTGTACAAGCCACTCAAGGAGTTGTCAACCTCCCCTATCCCTTGAGAACACATACCACTGTTGTATCAGCTTTCCATGGGGCTGGACCCCTTCTCAACCACAAAAGAATTCCTCTTACCAGCACTTGACAAAGTTGACCACCTTTGCTCCTTGAAACTCTTTCTTCCTTGGATTCCTAGACTTCCTTGGCTTTCAAGACTCTCCTAGTTTCACTGCCACCTCACTGATTGCTCCTTCTCAGAGTTCTTTGCTATTTTCTTCTCACCTCCCCAACCTCTAAATGTTAGAAGTCTTCAGGCGTTAGTCATTGGACCTCTTCTTTTCTTTCAATGTATTTCCTTCCTTGGTGACCTCATTTAGACTCATTAAGTAAAAGCTAATGTCTCCCAAATTTATATCTCCAGCCTGGCCTTTTCCTTCAACATGTATATCTAACTGACTACTTAACCTCTCCACTTGCATATCTAACAGGCATTACAAACTTAATATGTCCCAAACTGAACTCCTGATACAAAAACCAAGATCAAGTTCTTCGGTACTTTTCCCTCCCTCCTCCAATTTATAGCAAATTCCAGATGCTTCCTTCCAGATGCTCAGAATAAAAGCCTTATGGCTCATTTTCTTCCACATCCCACATCTAATCCCTTGGGTAATCCTGTTGGTTCTACCTTCAAAATATATTTAAAATTGATTACTTCTCACCACCTCCCCTGCTATCACTCTGGTCTAAAGTACTGTTATCTAGGAATGCTACATTATCCTCCTTACTGCTCTGTTTCCTCCCTTAACGTCCTACAGTCAATTCTTTATACAATATCCACTGTGAGTGTATTGAAACTTAAGTCAAATCATGTCACATGTCACTCTTGTGCTCAGAATCCTTCAATTGTCTCCCATCTCACTAAGAGCAAATGCTCAATTCTCACAATGATATTTAACATGGCACAAGTATACATATGTAACAAACCTGCACATTATGCACATGTACCCTAGAACTTAAAGTATTAAAAAAAAAAAAAAAAAAAAAAACCTTAAATGATCAGGTCCCCATTACCTCGGTGACCTTATATTCTACTATGGTTCAGTGCTCATTCCACTTCAGTCGCATCAGCCTCCCCACTCTTCTTTAGAGTTGCCTGGAACATGCCGGCATTAAGGGGCCTTGCTGGCTATTCCTTTCGTCTGGAACATTCTGTTTTCAGATGTCTGCATGGCTGGCCATCTCACCTTGCTCAAGTATTGTTTATGAGTCATCTTCTCAATGAGACTTACCCTGACCATCCTTTTAAAAATTGCATAATACGTTTCGCCACCCTCTCTGCTTTTCCCGTCAATAGCAGTTATAACCATCTGACATACTATATATTTTATCTGTTTGTCATTTTTCTCTCCCTGCTAGAATATAAGCACCATGAGAGCAAGGATTTTGACAGTTTTATTCACCAAAATATCCCCAATTCCTGGAACAGGAACAGTGCCTAACACATAGAAGGTATGCAATAAATATTATTTGAATAAATAAATAAAACAAATGCTTCCCCCAGTGTATCCTTCCCTTTACTGCTTTCCTTCTCTTCAAGAATATAAAATAAACCTAAACACCCTGAGAGGTTCTAGAGGGAGGCTCACAAAAGAATCATAGCACAAAAGGAGAGAAAAAGTGAAGAAAAATAAACACGTTGTCTTATGCCTGCCTGGATTTAATTTGTGTGGTTGCCAGGGTTTCATGAGAATGTCTCAATCTAGGCTCTGGGGTTTGGGGTTGGGATATTTTCACTGTTTCTAATAGTTGCTGCCACAATCCAGGGCACCCTTCTCCTCCTGGCCTCAGGCACCTTATTCTGTGACAGGCACAGATTCCTCATAGGAGTGAAGCAACCAGCATACCTGGCTGCTGATAGAGACTAAGGGTTTGTGAGACCACTCTGTGTGTCTGTGTCAATGCATGCAAACAAGTCTTTTTTTTTAACTTTTTAAAATTATACTTTAAGTTCTGGGATAGATGTGCAGAATGTGCAGGTTTGTTACATAGGTATACACATGACATGGTGGTTTGCTGCACCCATCAACCCGTCATCTGCATTGGGTATTTCTACTAATGCTATCCCTCCCCTAGCCCCCAACCCCAACAGGCCCCGGTATGTGATATTCCCCTCCCTGTGTCCATGTGTTCTCATTGTTCAACTCGCACTTATGAGTGAGAACACACGCTGTTTAGTTTTCCGTTCTTGTGTTAGTTTGCTGAGAATGATGGTTTCCAGTTTCATCCATATCCCTGCAAAGGACATGAACTCATCCTTTTTCATAGCTGCATAGTATTCCATGGTGTGTATGTGCCACATTTTCTTTATCCAGTCTATAATTGATGGACATTTGGGTTGGTTCCAAGTCTTTGCTATTGAGAAGAGTGTCACAATAAACATACATGTGCATAGGTCTTTATAACAGCATGATTTATAATCCTTTGGGTATATACTCAGTAATGGAATGGCTGAGTCAATTTCTAGTTCTAAATCCTTGAGGAATCGCCACACTGTCTTCCACAATGGTTGAACTACTTTACAGTCCCACCAACAGTGTAAAAGCATTCCTATTTCTCCACATCCTCTCCAGCATCGTTTGTTTCCTGACTTTATAATGATCACCATTCTAACTGGTGTGAGAGGGTATCTCATTGTGGTTTTGATTTGCATTTCTCTGATAGCCAGTGATGATGAGCATTTTTTCATGTGTCTGTTGGCTGCATAAATGTCTTCTTTTGAGAAGTGTCTGTTCATCTTTCACCCATTTTTGATGGGATTGTCTGATTTTTTTTCTTGTAAATTTGTTTGTTAGCTGCATAAATGTCTTCTTTTGAGAAGTGTCCATTCGTATCCTTCGCCCACTTTTTGATGGGGCTGTTTTTTTCTTGTAAATTTGTTTAAGTTACTTCTAGATTCTGGATATTAGCTCTTTGTCAGATGGATAGATTGCAAAAATTTTCTCGTATTCTGTAGGTTGCCTGTTCACTCTGATGATAGTTTCTTTTACTGTGCACAAGCTCTTTAGTTTACTTAGATGCCATTTTTCAATTTTGGCTTTTGTTGTCATTGCTTTTGGTGTTTTAGTTATGAAGTCTTTGCCCATGCCTATCTCCTGTATGGTATTGCCTCGTTTTTCTCCCAGTTTTTTTTTTTTTTTTTTTTTTTAATGATTTTAGGTCTTATGTTTAAGGCTTTAATCTATCTTGAGTTAATTTTTGTGTAAGGTGTAAGGAAGGGATCCAGTTTCAGCTTTCTACTTATGGCAAGCCAGTTTTCCCAGCACCATTTATTAAATAGGGAATCCTTTCTCTATTTCTTGTTTTTGTCAGGTTTGTCAAAGATCAGATGGTTGTAGATATGTGGTGTTATTTCTGAGGGCTCTGTTCTGCTCCATTGGTCTATATCTCTGTTTTGGTACCAGTATCATGCTGTTTTGGTTATTGTAGCCTTGTAGTATAGTTTGAAGTCATGTAGCATGATGCCTCCAGCTTTGATCGTTTTGCTTAGCATTGTCTTGGCTATGTGGGCTCTTTCTTGGTTCCATATGAACTTTAAAGTAGTTTTCTTTCTAATTCTGTGAAGAAGATCGATGGTAGTTTGATGGGGATAGCATTGAATCTATAAATTACTTTGGACAGTATGGCCATTTTCACGATATTGATTCTTTCTATCCATGAGCATGGAATGTTTTTCCATTTGTTTGAGTCCTCTCTTATTTCCTTGAGAAGTGGTTTGTAGTTTTCCTTGAAGTGGTCCTTCACATCCCTTGTAAGTTGTATTCTTAGGTATTTTATTCTCTTTGTAGCAATTGTAAATGGGAGTTCACTCACGATTTGGCTCTCTGTTTGTCTATTATTGATGTATAGGAATGCATGTGATTTTTCCACATTGATTTTGTATCCTGAGACTTTGATGAAGTTGCTTATCAGCTTCAGGAGTTTTGGGGCTGAGATGATGGGGTTTGCTAAGTATACAATCATATCATCTGCAAAGAGAGACAGTTTGACTTCCTCTCTTCCTATTTAAATATTCTTTATTTCTTTCTCTTGCCTGATTGCCCTAGCCAGAACTTCCAATATTGTGTTGAATAGGAGTGGTGAGAGAGGGCATCTTTGTCTTGTGCCAGTTTTCAAAGGGAATGCTTCCAGTTTTTGCCCATTCGGTATCATAGGCTGTGAGTTTGTCATAAATAGCTCTCATTATTTTGAGTTATGTTCCATCATTACCTAGTTTATTGACAGTTTTTAGCATGAAGAGGTGTTGAATTTTATCAAAGGACTTTTCTGCATCTGTTGAGATAATCATGTTTTTTGTCATTGGTTCTGTTGATGTGATGGATTACATTTGATTTGTGTACGTTGAAGCAGACTTGCATCCCAGGGATGAAGCTGACTTGATTGTGGTGGATAAGCTTTTTGATGTGCTGCTGGATTTGGTTTGCCGGTATTTTGCTGAGGATTTTCACATTGATGTTCATCAGGGATATTGGCCTGAAATTTTCTTTTTTTGTTGTGTCTCTGCCAGGTTTTTGTATCAGGATGGTACTCGTCTCATAAAATGAGTTAGATAGGATTCCCTCTTTTTCTATTGTTTGGAACAGTTTCAGAAGGAATGCTACCAGCTCCTTTTTGTACCTCTGGTAGAATTTGGCTGTGAATACATCTTGTCCTGGACTTTTTGTGGTTGGTATGCTATTAATTACTGCCTGAATTTCAGAACTTGTTATTGGTATACTCAGGGATTCGACTTCTTCCTGTTTTAGACTTGGGAGGGTGTATATGTCCAGAAATTTACCCATTTCTTCTAGATTTCTGAGTTTATTTGCATAGAGGTGTTTCTAGTATTCCCTGATGTTAGTTTGTATTTCTGTAGAGTCAGTGGTACTATCCCCTTTATCATTTTGTATTCTATCTATTTGATTCTTCTCTCTTTTCTTCTTTATTAGTCTGGCTAGTGGCCTATCTATTCTGTTGATCTTTACAGAAAACCAGCGCCTGGTTTCATTTATTTTTTTAAGGGTTTTTCGTGTCTCTACCTTTATCAGGTCTTCTGCTCTGATCTTAGTTATTTCTTTTCTTCTGCTAGCTTTTGAATTTGTTTGTTCTCGCTTCTCTAGTTCTTTTAATTGTGATGTTAGGGTGTCGATTTCAGATCTTTCCTGCTTTCTCTTGTGGGCATTTGGTGCTATAATTTTCCCTCTAAACGCTGCTTATCTGTGTTCCAGAGAGTCTGGTACATTGTATCTTTGTTCTGATAGGTTTCGAAGAACATCTTTATATCTGCCTTAATTTCGTTATTTACCTAGTAATCATTCAGGAGCAGGTTGCTAAGTGTCCATGTAGTTGTGTGATTTTGAGTGAGGTTCTTAGTCCTAAGTTCTCATTTAATTGCACTGTGGTCTGAGAGACTGTTATGATTTCTCTTCTTTCACATTTGCTGAGGAGTGTTTTACTTCCAATTACGTGGTCAATATTTGAATACGTCTGATGTAGTGCTGAGAAGAATGTATATTCTGTTGATTTGCAGTGGAGAGTTCTTTAGATGTCTATTAGGTCCACTTGGTCCAGAGCTGAGTTCAAGTCCTGAATATCCTTGTTATTTTCTGTCTCGTTGATCTGTCTAATATTGACAGTGGCATTTTAAAGTCTCCCACTATTTTTGTGTGGGAGTCTAAGTCTCTTTATAGGTCTCTAAGAACTTGCTTTCTGAATCTGGGTGCTCCTGTATTGGGTGCATATATATTTAGGATCGTTAGCACTTCTTGTTGCATTGATCCCTTTATCACTATGTAATGCTCTTGTTTTCCTTTTTCTTTGTTGGTTTAAAGTCTGTTTTATCAGAGACTAGGATTTTTATGCCTGCTTTTTTTGCTTTCCATTTTCTTGGTAAATATTTCTCCATCCCTTTATTTTGAGCCTATGTGTGTCTTTGTACATGAGATGGGTCTCCTGAATAAAGTAAACCAATGGGTTTTGACTCTTTATCTAATTTTCCAGTCTGTTTCTATTAATTGGGGCATTTATCCTGTTTACATTTAAGGTTAATATTGTTATGTGTGAATCTGATGCTGTCATTATGATGCTAGCTGGTTATTTTGGCTGTTAGTTGATGCAGTTTCTTCATAGTGTCGATGGTCTTTACAATTTGGTATGTTTTTTGCAGTGGCTAGTACAGGTTGTTCCTTCCCATGTTTAGTGTTTCCTTCAGGAGCTCTTGTAAGGCAGGCCTAGTGTTGACCAAATCTCTCAGTATTTGCTTGTCTGTAAAGAATTTTATTTCTCCTTCGCTTATGAAGTATAGTGTGGCTGGATATGAAATTCTGGGTTGAAAATTCTTCTCTTTATGAATGTTGAATATTGGCCCCCACTCTCTTCTGGCTTTTCTTCTGTAGGGTTTCTGCAGAGAGATCCGCTGTTAGTCTGATGGGCTTCTCTTTGTGGGTAACCCGACCTCTCTCTCTGGCCCCCCTTAACGTGTTTTCCTTCATTTCAACCTTGGCGTATCCGATGATTATGTGTCTTGGGGTTGCTCTTCTCGAAGAGTATCTTTGTGGTGTTCTCTGTATTTCCTGAAATTGAATGTTGTCTTGTCTTGCTATTTTGGGGGAAGTTCTCCTGGATAATATCCTGAAGAGTGTTTTCCAACTTGGTTCCATTCTCCCCATCACTTTCAGGTACACTAATCAAATGTAAGTTTGGTCTTTTCACATCATCCCATATTTCTTGGAGGCTTTGTTCGTTCCTTTTCATTCTTTTTTCTCTCATCTTGTCTTCTCACTTTATTTCATTAAGTGAATTTTCAATCTCTGATACCATTTCTTCTGCTTGATCAATTCAGCTATTGATACTTGTGTATGCTTCACGAAGTTCTCATGCTGTGTTTTTTAGCCCTATCAAGTCATTTATGTTCTTCTCTTAATTGGTTATTCTAGTTAGCAATTCGCCTAACCTTTTTTCAAGGTTCTTAGCTTCCTTGCATTGGAATAGAACATGCTCCTTTAGCTCGGAGGAGTTTGTTATTCCCCACCTTCAGAACCCTACTTCTGTCAATTTGTCAAATTCATTCTCCATCCAGTTTTCTTCCCTTGCTGGTGAGGAGTTATGATCCTTTGGAGAAGAAGAGGCATTCTGGTTTTGGCAATTTTCAGCCTTTCTGTGCTGGTTTCTCCCCATCTTTGTGGATTTATCTACCTTTGGTCTTTGATGTTGGTGATCTTCGGATGTGGTTTTGGTGTGGACATCCTTTTTGTTGATGTTGATACTATTCCTTTCTGTTTATTAGTTTTTCTTCTAACAGGCCCGTCTGCTGCAGGTCTGCTGGAGTTTGCTGGATGTTCACTCCAGACCCTGTTTGCCTGGGTATCACCAGCAGAGTGTGCAGAAGAGCAAAGATTGCTGCCTGTTCCTTCCTCTGGAAGCTTTGTTCCAGAGGGGTACCTGCCAGATGCCAGTCAGAGCTCTCCTATATGAGGTGTCTGTCAACCCCTGCTGGGAGGTGTCTCCCAGTCAGGAGACATGCCGGTAAGGGACCCATTTGAGGAGGCAGTCTGTCCCTTAGCAGAGCTTGAGTGCTTCCTTCAGAGCTGGTAGGCAGGAAAGGTTAAGTCTGCTGAAGCTGCACCCACAGCCGTTCTTGCCCCCAGATGCTCTGTCCCAGGGAGATGGGAGTTTTATCTAAAATCCCCTGACTGGGGCTGCTGCCTTTTGCAGAGGCGTCCTGTCCAGAGAGGAGGAATCTAGAGAGGTGGCCTGGCTACAGCAGCTTTGCCAAGCTGCAGTGGGTTCAAGCCCTGTTTGAACTTCCCAGTGGTTTTGTTTATGCTGTGAGGGGAAAATCACCTACTCATGCCTCAGTAATGGTGGATACCCCTATCCCCACCAAGCTGGAGCGTCCCAGGTCGACTTCAGACTGCTGTGCTGCCAGCAAGAGTTTCATGCCAGTGGATCTTAGTTTGCTGGGCTCCGTGGGGGTGGGATCCCTTGGCTGCCTGGCTTCAGCCCCCTTTTCAGGGGAGTAAATGGTTCTGTCTTGCTGGCATTCTAGGCACCACTGTGATATGAAAAGAAACTCCTGCAGCTAGCTCAGTGTCTGCCCAAACAGCCACCCAGTTTTGTGCTTCAAACCCAGGGCCCTTGTGGCATAGGTACCAGAAGGAATCACATGGTCTGCATCTTGTGAAGACCATGGGAAAAGTGTAGTATCTAGTTTGGAATGCATCATTCCTTATGGCACAGTCCCTCATGGCTTCCCTTGGCTAGGGGAGGGAATTACCCAACCCCTTGAGCTTCACAGGTGAGGTGAAGCCCCATCCTGCTTCTGCTCACCCTCTGTGGGCTGCACCCACTGTCTAACCAGTCCCAATGAGATGAGTCTTGTACCTCAGTTGGAAATGCAGAAATCATCTGCCTTCTGTGTTGATCTCGCTGGGAACTGCAGACCTGAGCTTTTCCTATTTGGCCATCTTGCCAGCTGCCCACACAAGTGTTTTTATAGTCTGCACCTATCATGTATGGGTGTCAGTCCACATGGTCTGCATCAGGTTTGGTAAAGTCCTTCATCATCCTTAGTGGTCCTTTCTGCAATCCCCTCAACCCTACCTCTACTTCCACCCAACAGCTAATCACTATTATCAGAGCTAACATATGCCAGGCATTGTGCTAAAAGTTTTACACGTACTCACTTGTTTACTCCTCATAGCAACTTTTTGATATAGGTATTATTATTATTCCTGTTTTCCAGATGAGGAAACTGAGGTACAGAGAGGCAAACTAGTTCAAGTCCTATGTTGCTTCCAGCTGATGTTGGTGTAACCTTACTTGTAGTCTGATATTTTCTGTTAAAAAAAAAAAATCTCATCACGATATACCTAATTGATTTTACCACACATATGAATCCACTTCACCATTCACTGAAAGTCTGCAAACCACCCTTTGAGAATCACTGCCTTAGGTATTTTCCCTCTTTCAAGGCTGTTTGCATTTCTCAGAGACATCCAAAATGTTTCCAACCCCAAAAGGTGTCACTCTGAGGAATTTCAGTCATCAAGAGAGACATGGGAGGAAATGGAGGCATCCTTAGCAAGCCTCAGAGTGGTGAAAGTTGGACCCTGCATGGCTTTCTCTGGCCCTCTCAGAGTTTGCTCTGCCTTTGTCCGAACCCAAGCTCTGGCCTTTTTTTCTCCTTTCTCTGAACACCAATTCACTCAACAAGCATTTTCTGAGAGCCTCTCAACACTAGGGCTCTGACAGGCTATGAGCAAGCAAAATTATATGTAGGAGATAAGTTCATAAATGGCTAACTACATAAACGAAGTGGTGGCAAGTGGCTGAAAAAGTGCACCAGCAAAATGTCATTTGCATTTACAGAAAGAGAGGTGGATTTCAACTTGAGTCCAGGCTTCAATAAATAGATGGCATTTGATCCAGACCTGGAAGGATGGCTAGAATGTAGACAGCCAGAAGTAGGGGAAAATAAATTCTGAGAGAATATACAAAGATACTAAAAAGTAGGTAGAAGAGTACTTAGGGACAGGTTGTAGATACTTGTTATTATCTTGCTAAGGAATTTGAAGTTAATCTTGTATGCAATTGGGAGTCATTAAAAGTGTTTGATCTGATTCAAGCAGTGATTTTGGAATATAACTTCAGCAGCATTGTGAGAATTTATTGGAAGGCAGCAAAAATTTAGGTGAGGGGACACATAGGAGGCCGATGGGATGGTTCAGGAGAGACATAATAAACAAGAGTATGACCCAGGGTAGTGGTTATGGGTTTGGAGAGGAGGGGGTACACAGAAGAAATGCCATAGGATTAGAGGTAACAGGCCTTGGCAACTAATGTGTATATGTGTAGAGGCAATGCCTTCTCTTCTCCTTCCCAGTTTACCCCATTAGGGATTCCACAGCAGCCTATATGATCTCTGTGAATCTATCATATCAGAAAGAGGAAGCATTAGCTTTGTTGGGTGGCTCCTGGTGTGACACAGGAGAGAAAGAGGAGACAGTTCACCATAGGCAGGCTGGATGGAGTCAGCTCATCCTGTTGTCATAGCACTTCAGAAGAGCATTGAATTTTAGAGCTGGAAAGTGGACCTTAGGATCCTCCTATGAGAATGCCTTAATGTGAGGAGAGGCCCAATGAGGATAGAGGAGTCTAGTGAGAAGCCTTATGTGTTTTGTCTATGTGTCCCCACCCAAATCTCACCTTGAATTATAAAAATCCCCATGTGTCAAGTCAGGGACCTGGTGGGAGGTAATTGAATCATGGGGTTGGTTTCCCTTATGCTGTTCTCGTGACAGTGAGTTCTCATGAGATCGGATGGTTTTATAAGGAGCGGCTTCCCCCTTTGCTCATTGTACATTCTCTATCCTGCTGTCCTTTGAAGAGGTGCCTTATGCCATGAATGTAAGTTTCCTGAGCCATCCCCCACCAAGTCATTCAGAACTGTGAGTCAATTAAACCTCTTTTCTTTATAAATTACTCAGTCTCAGGTATTTCTTCATAGCAGTATGTGAATGAACTAATACAGGGACTTTAGGAAAAACTTCAGCCTTGATCTCTTAAGGCTCCCTCTTCCTCATCCCTCCTTCTTTCCCTTATCCTCTCTCCTTCCTCCTCCTCCTCCTCTTCTTTTCTCCTCATTCATCACCATGTCTTCATCCTCCTTCTTTTCCATTTTTCTTGTCTCTCCTTTTCCTCCCCTCCCTCTCTTCCTCATCCTCCTCTTTGTCTTCCTCCTCCTTTTCCTCATTTTCTTCTCCTTTCTTTCACCCTCTCAAAACTTTTGCCAATAAAACAAGTTTCCCTTGGAGCTCAGGAATCAACTCCTCAAACCTGAGAGGTGGTCTAAGACATCTGAGGTCAGGGAAGGGGGTCAGATCCCCTGGAAGAAGCCTCACCTCCCTCTAAACAGACACCATGCTGGCTTTCTTTGTAATTCTTTTTCTCTTCAAGCACTCCTCCGACTGGAAGATTCTCGTTTTGTTTTCTCACCACCTCCCTGGAAAAAGGCTTAGCAGGCCCACCGAACAGTAGGTTTAGTGGTTTCCCCAGATCACTGAAGGTTAGTGAGAATAGGGGCCGAAGGCCAACACTCTTGTTTCCTCACTTGTTTCTTCTTTCTACGGGCCCCTAACATCTAAAGTGTGGTTCATGGATGAGCCGTATCCGCATTACCTGCAAGCCTGTTAGAAGTGCAGACCCTTAAGCACCACCCCAGACCTATTGAATCAGAATTTTCACTTTAACAAAAACACCCATGAACATTAAAGTTTGAGAAGCACTGTTCTACATAGACCTCACTCCTCATGCATGGACACGGCCATTTCTAGAACAACCCATTCTGGGTTTGGTCTCCTAGACCTGTGGAGGGGTAAATAAGCTGAAAATCAGAGAAACCTGGAGGGCAGTGGTCTCTGGTGACCGGGCATCTGGTCACCACACAGATGCCTGCAGAAGGCGGGCAGGGGCCAGTGGACAGGGTCTCTGGCTCTAAGGAACGTAGCTGCTGTCGAGCTCAAGCTCATTATTGCAAGGTAGGAATACAAGCCCAGGGCTGCTAGACTTTCCAGTGTTTCAAGAGAAGCTGTATTTTTACGTGAAGCCCAGATTTTTTGTAAAATATATTGAGTATTTTGAAAAGCATATTGTTTAGCACCCAAAAGACATTTAAGACACTGTGGTGGGCAAATAAAACAGGAGGTCAGTTGTCCAGACTTTCCATTTATAGCCTTTGATGTAGTTTCGGTTTGTTTTTTAGAAGCAGGAACTATGTTCAATCATAATCTTACCTGGAAGTTTAATGTGTAAAACAGGTGAGAAAGGAGAACTACTTTGGTTAAAGTGGAACCTAGAACTCCTCCCACTCAGTCTCCCACATGTCTCCCAGGACAAGAATTAGCCTCTGAAGGACCCTTCCTACACTCTACAAAAGCAGAGGTCAAAAAGTATTGAGAGGTTCTAATCACACACATCATTTGACAGATGAGGAAACTGAATAGCTTATCCAGGGTTACATAGGAAGTTAGCAGTCACCCAACTCCTACTCCAGTGCCCTTCTCCCCTTGGCTCACTAACTTCTTTGCATGGTTCCCTAGTGCAGCCTTCTATCAATGGAAGAGTCATTCTACAGCATCACTGGCAGGTACTTTTTTAGACTCTGCTTGGATACCTTCAGTGATGGGGATTCATAAGATTGGACATTAATATGTGAATTTAGCTTTTCAGAGAATCTTTGCAGAGATACATAATATATGTGAGACTTGCAGGTCCTGAATCCACCCAAGTGATTTAATCAACACCATGTCTGGATGGAGGTTAAATCTGCTCATCTAATTGAAACTTCTCATGCCATTATTTCAGCTCCTGCCTTTGTCCTGAAAATTAATAGTGAACTGGAGAGCAAATTATTTGGTAGACAGGAAGCTGTTTGAGGCTGAAGGCATGGCATGGGAGGAAGAAGATAAGAGGGAGGTAAAGAGGAAAGAGACAGTTGTTAGGAAGAAGTGAACTTAAAGTCACTTCAGTTATACAAATTTGACAGTAGAGAGCCCATGGAGAGCTTAAAGAATGAGACTAACTAATGGGTCTATACCTTGTTGGAAAGAACAGGCCTTTCATTTGACTGGGTGATCAAGCTGAAGTGGCCTGGGGGAGACTATTGGGCCAAGACCCCCTACTTTCCAGGGTGATGCTTTCTGCAGCAGCTTATTGAGCAGCATCTGATCCTGTCTCTAGTCTTTGACTGTTGTTGTCTGAAGGAAGACAAGTGTGACCACTTTCTGCTCTTCCCTGATCTGCTTGGAGCTGCTTCAAGAGCTTGCTTCAAGTTTCCCTGGGGACCATGGGTGTACAGTGTCAGGGACATGTTTGGAAAACATGGGAATGAAGAATTGTGTTCTGAGGGGGATATCTACCTAGCTGATGTTCTCACAGAGGAGATGGGAGCCCACATGCTCAGTAAACCTTTTTTTTAAAATCAGGAATTCTGCTTGTCCTCAGCATCTCTGACTATCGTGCTTCCAAATACTGATAAAGATGTTTCCTTTTGAGAGGGGCAGGGCAAATAAAATTACCCTAATGGCTCCAACACAATGACAGTAGTTTGGTCTAGAGGTGAGCTTCTCACACTTTAATGGGCACATGAGTCACTGGCGAACTTATGAAAATGTTCATGCTGAGTCAGTAGGTCTGGGGTACATCTAGGATTCTGCATTTCTAGTAAGCTCTCAGGTGATGTAGCCCCATACTTTGAGTAGTATTAAGGGGCTAGATTACCTTGATAATTCATTTAGCTGGATTTTTCTTCTCAAAGTCTAAGATTATATTTATGTATGTACCTATATGTACTTTTCCCATTGCACTAACATCTTGCTTTAAATTATTTTGTATTAGCTTATTTGAGGATAACATCTATCATGTTTCCCATTTTTTCCCCTCTGCCTTCAGAACCCCGGCTTCTTTGCAACACATGCCATCTGCCTCTGGCACCCACTATCTCTTCCTTTTGCTTTCATTTCCTGATGTTCTGGCCCTGCCTGTGTCCCTGATATCATTTTCTATCAATAATTATAGTTACCCAAACTCTGCCACATTCGTTTCCTCCTATCCCTTGTGCATCTCAGCCTCATTTCCATCTCTGGGCCTTTGCCTTTGTTGTTCCTTCTTATTTGGAATGCTATTTCCTCAGACCTTTGAATGACTGTTTTCTTCTAATCATTCCAGTGTCAACTCAGATGTCACTTCTTTAGAGGGGCTTTCTTTGTGTGCCTAGGTAAAGCAGTATCTCCCTCTACCAGTCACCCGCTATTACACTATTATTTTTATAATAATTATTTAGTAGCTATGTTACCTTATTTTTGGTTTTTGTGTTCAATGTCTAAATCTGTCCATTAGAACATAAGCTCCTTGAGGATAGAGACCTAGTCTGTCTTATTCACTGCTGTATACCCAGCACTTAGAACAGACTTTGGCATATAGTAGGCACTTAATACATAATTCTTGGTTGATAGACTGTCTTTCTGGATGTTCTTTCTCATTCATTGAAGACTTTAGCTTCTAGATCGTCACTTGTCTTAATCCTTTCTTCTGTCTGTATGACCTCAACATTCCTATAGGTGGCTTATTCAACATTGACCCCACCTTTAACAACTTTTTTATTCACTTCACTCAACCAGAACACTTCTGTGATAACATTCTAGATCTTGTCACAACCAGTAACCAACTGGATTACTTCCACAATGTTGATTGATTTCAAGCGTCTTCTCTCTGACTACTGTGTCCTCTTATTCCAGTTCACTTTGATACATTTCCAACAATTCTTCCACATCATCAGGATCTCCAATTCATTGTCCCTACCATTTAATTGACCTTACCCCATTACCCAATACTTTTCTTCATACCCTCTTTTTCCTTGTGTCTGACTTGGATTCCTTGGTCCACTATTATGATCACTTCCTCACAAATGTTTGCAACTCTATTATCCATTTATTTTCCCATTGTATTTGCATGGCAAATCTCCTCCAGATTTCACCCAACCACCTGCCATTTCTATGCCTGTGCCTGAAGAGCAAAATAGACTGGAGACAATTGCTACAGTTGAGATGATTTATTTTTCTTTACCACAAGTCTGAATTAGGCACTCAATATTTATTTTGTTGTGTGCCCCTGTTCCTAAGAGATACTGATTTTTATTTATTTATTTATTTTGTAGATACTTAACATTTCCTGCAAACCCTACCATATGTCCCTGATGTGCTTACTTTTCAACTCCCTCTCAGACAGTGTCTCTCAACCTTAGTTGCACATTAGAATCATCTGGGGAGCTTTTTAAAATCCTGATGCCCAGGCTGTATCCCATTCCAATGAAATAATAAACCCTGAAGGTGGGATTTAGACATCTATGGTTTTTAAAGCTTCCCACATCATTCCAATATGCAGCCAAAGTTGAGAGCCACTGTGCTGAAAGAACTATTTCACACTTGCTCCTCCTTTCTGTAACCTCCACTGACACCTCCCTCCATAATCCTCTCTCAGCTTCATGGAGAAAAAATTTAAAAACGTTATAGGGGCATTTCCTACCCGTTTATTCACCAAATCTATAGGCTCACCATCACCTGCACATTTACCCATTTTCTCTTCTTTTCTGCTAGATTTCAGGAAGTGATTCTGCTCCTGTCAAGGCAAATCTTTTTGCTCTGGAACCCATCCCCTCTCACTTTCTGAAGGACTTTGCACCTGCAGGTATTCCCGCTCTTGAACCAGTGCTTCTCAAACTTTAAAGTACATGTAGATAATCTGAGGATCTAGTTGAAATGTAGATTATGATTAAGTAGATGTGGGATGGGGCCTGAGGTTCTGCATTTCTAACAAGCACCCAGGTGATGATGATGTTGTTGGTTTGTCGACCATGCTTCAACTAGCAAGGTCTTATGTGATAAGCCTTTCCTCTCATTCCAATCATTATATCACTATGTCCTTATTTGCATGTTAGAAGAATAAAAAAGACTTCCTTGACCTCATATCCCCTTCCAAATATTGCCTTGTCTTATCCCCTTCACAGGAGAACTTCTCAAAGAGTTGTCTACACTCATTGTCTCTACTTGTTTACCTTTGCTCACTCTTTATTCCCTTCATTCACTCCTCTACCCCTCCAATATGATCTTTCTTACTCTCATGCCAGTGAAGCTACTTTTGTCAAAATTACCAACCTTGTTGCTAGTACAACGGGCGTATCATTTAACTTTTCAACATTTCACACAGCTAGTCTTGCAACATTCACCTGAATATGATTTACCCTTGTTTTATTTTTACCTTATTGGCCACTGCTTCTCAGTCTCTATAGATAAATCTCTCATTCTCTATGGAACTTTTATCTAATTGTTAAGAACCTCAGAATTTGTCCAGGGCCCTTTTAAAAATCTGTGTTCTCTCCTAGATGATTACAACCTGTCTTGGGACTTTAAATATCATAAGTATGAGGAAGACTCCAAAATGTATATGTCCAACCAGATCTTCTCTCCTGAGCTCCAGGCTTTCATATCTAGTTGTCTTCCTGGCATCCCCTCTAATAATATATCTATTGGGCAGCTCACTTTCAATACATCCAAATGGAAGTCTTGATTTTTTCCCTCTTCAAACCTGAGCTTATGCCAGTCTCCCCACCTTAGGCAAAGTGTCACCATCTACCCAGTATTGCAAACCAAAAACCTAAAGTTATCTGGAATGTATTCATTTTTTCCCCTCATACTCCACATCCAATCCATCATCAAGCTCTGTTATTTCTATCTCTAAAATATATCTCAAGTCTTTTTACCTCTGTCCATCATCTTTACTGTTCTTTTACTGTTCTTCCAGTCCAAGTCACCATCATCTTTCCCCTGTCTTACTACAACAGTTTTTACCTTTTGTCCCCTTTCAATCTATTTACCACATAGCAGACTAAGTTGTCTTTTAAAAAGGTAAATCGGATCAGTTAATTCTCCTGCTTAAAAATCCATCAATTCCCACCCCTCTCTCCCTGTAGTTCATAGAACAAATCCAGATTGTCTTACTATGGCCTTCAAGGCTTTATGTGACCTGGCTTCTGTCAAATTTGTCTCCTATCACTCCCTCTCTTTTTCTCTAGGTTTCAGCCTCATTGCGCTTCTAGTTCCTGTGACACTACATGCCAGTTCAATCCTTTGGACTTCTGTACTTTCTGTTTTCTGTGCCTGGAATACTTTCCCCCTACCTCTTACATGGCTGGCTCTCCTTAAGCCTTTAGGCCTTAATTTAAATACCTTCTCCTTGGAGAAGCCTTCCTTATCTAAACTCCCATTCCTCCCTCAGAGTTACTCTATCCCTTCACTTTCTTTCTTTTATGGCATTTATCACCATCTGTATTAGCACATTTACTTACCAGATTTACATGTTCATTGAATAGAAATGAGGGCATGAAATCTGTCCATCTTGTTCACTGCTATGGAATCAGTGCTTAACATACTATACCTGGCACATTGTAGGCACACATATTTATTGATTTTATGAATAAACAAAAATATATAGTAATGTATGTACCAAATATTGCTTTGTAAAGATAAGAGTTTATAATATACACATTAGTCTTAGGCCTCCAATATTTAGAATTATAGTAGTTGTGTCCTTTCAGTATTTATCCTTTTTCACTACTGCACTCCACTCACTGGAGAATCAAGGGTTTGAATTTTTATCCCAGCTCAGCCACTAACTTTGTGACTTTGGGAGTTCCTTCCATTCCCTGGGGCTATATCTTCTCATCAGTAAAATGAGACTGTTGGAGGAAATAATCCTTACAATTATTAAGGCCAACTCTGATATCTATGGATCAGTGATTTTTTAACACTCTTAGGTACACAATTAGTATGTTCATTGTATGACTGGAGAACCTGAGTAACAGATAAGCTGGGACATGACTTTGTCTTCATTTTGCTCATGGCTCTCTACCAGAGTGGAGAGCTGGTGCCTGGGTAGGTACCAGATAGGCTTCTGGGAGATCACAGGACTTCAAGAGAGTGAACACAGAGATTGTGGAAACCCCTTTTCCAGATTTCTATTGTCCTGTCCTGAATTCTTACTGGCTTCCAGGCCCTGTGCTAAGTACTTTCCTTAGACAAATTTATCACGTCTTTGTAACAAACTTGTCAGCCCTATTCACAGATAAAAAAAAAACTATCAGGGCACAGAACATTGAATAATCTGCCCAAGTAAGTGGCAAAGTCAATAACTGAATACAATTCAAGTTGTTCTGACCTCAGAGATTATGTCCTACCAACTATATTATATCTCCTCTAACTACTCATATGGTTCTAGGCAAATAGGTGCTCAAGAAATAATGACCAGATTCAACAGCATCTGTTTACACTTCTGGGATCAACACCAGTTTTTTTGTTTTGTTTTGTTTTGTTTTTTTGCAGGAGTCTCTAGGCACTTGTTTTTTGCAGGAGTCCCTAGACTCTATATTAACACTGGCCTGTTTGCATCCAGATCCATTCTCCCTCTTCTCCTGAAAATTACATTTCTTAGATTTCCTTGCTTTCTCACTTATTTTGTCCAGTGGGAGACATGTAAAGGAGATTGGTGGCTAGGAGGAAGGGAGAACCCAGGGTATTTCTCCCACCTCCTGTATCAGAGAAGTGTTTTCTGGTGGTAGCTGTTTTCCTCCATGGCTCCAGCTCCTCTTGAACAACTCCTCCATTCATGGTACCTGCTTCCAATAGGCTGTCCAACCCGTGATTTTAGCTTCTGCATGACGTCATCTGTTATCCATCCATCCCTACGAGTGGTAGCAGCTTTCTGTGTTTGTTAAATGCTAGGTTGCTGCACCATCCTCTGTTTGACTTTTTAGCTCTGCAAGTGTAATGCATTAAATGCTCACAGTTTAAAAGACCTAGGGTGGTTTTTGTTTTCCTGATTGGACCATGACTGATACAGATACTTTCTACAATTCCAGGGCTACTCACATCACATAAATTGGTTTATATACTTCAGAGTACATATTACAATCTCTAAATATTTTGCTTATTTACGTATTTATTGTTTCCCTCTTCTCTAAGTAGATTGTAAGGTCCATGAGGAACTTTGTCTTGTATCCTGAGCATCTGTCCCAATGCCTGGCACGTAGGGGCTAAATGATAATGTCGAATGAATGCATCCATCAAAAAAATTCCAAGTTTTTATTGGGTATTTACTATGTGCCAGTCACCGTTGTAGAAGATACAGAAATGAGTAATTCATTGCCACTGCTTCAAAAAGCCATAATGCCATTAAAGTGAAAGGGGATAGTAAAATGTTCATATGACCATTGTGTTAGTTTGCTAGGGCTGTGCCATAACAAAATACCACAGACTGGGTGGCTCAAACAACAGAAATTGATTTTCTTATAGTCCTGGAGGCCAGAAGTCTGAGAACAAGTTATCAGTGGGGTTGGGTCTTCTGAGGCCTCTCTCCTTGGCTTGATTTGTAGATAACTGTCTTCTACGAGTCCTCAGATTCTGAGGTACTGGGAAGGACTTCAACACATAAATTTTGGGGGAAAACAATTCAGCCCGTAACAACCAGGAAATAAAAAGATCATTTTTAATTGAGAGAGCAAAATCATAGTGCTACAGGAATCAAATGAAAGATGACAAAATCAGGGCCTGGACATATTCCTGGAAAGCTTTCTAAAGGTGGTGTGCCTGGTGCCAGATCTTAAACAGTCATGACAATTTGAATGGGATGGTTGGCAGGGGAGGTGCATCCAAGATACTCAGCATGAGAGAAGGCCCAGAGATGGGAAAGTGAGAGAAAATTGTGGAATCACTGATGCCTGGGTTACGAGACTTGGGAGGGAAGTTGAAAGGTCACCCAAGGCAACCTCCCATTTAATTCAGGAATCCCTTGCCAAAGGGTCATTCAGCTTCTGCTTGTATACCTCCCATGATGGGGTGCTCATTAAGGTACTGCTTCTATCTTTAGCCAGCTCTGCCTGGACAAAACAACAGGTTAGATGAAATGCAGAAGTTGTGCTAAAAAGAAGAGGACAAATGAAGTTGTATGTGTAACAGGCCAGTGATGTCTTCATGCCAATTATCTCCAGGAACTTCTTTCTAATATCATACTTTGGGTGCAACCTCTGTTTTCGCAATTCTGTCTTTGCCTGACCTGCTCTTCTAGTCAGGAGCCTTGGATTCTTGTCTTGTTAGGCTGTGCTACTTTGAGCAGATGTCTTTCAATCTCTGGGCTTCAGTGTTCAAGTCTGTAACAGTGGCCAATTAAGAATCCCTGTTGCGTCCATCTCAGAGTTACTGTGAGGACTATAAGGGATAATAACAGATGTCAGTGTGACTGACAAAGTCAATTTTTAGCCTAAGCAAATGTACCAGCCTGTGTTGTGTTCCCCAGAGTTGGGGGAATCCTAAAGAGGCGGGCGGTTTCTCCGTTTGCCTGTTTTGCTGATGTACATTCAACTCATTCTCAGCAAAATAAGCAAATGGAAAATTTGTCCATCAACAAGCTACCTTTCATGTTCCTAAAGGTATGAAGGAGAAGCCTGGAGTGGTGTGTGTGTGAGAGAGAGGGAGAGATAGTCGAAAGACACTTGGAAAGCTGCAGAGGGTAAAGTCGAGGGTTTATCTTTTTATTATTATTATTATTATTATTATTAATAATAATGTGACCTTACGCCCCATCCCTCTTCCAAACCTCCATTTATTTATCTGTAAAATGGAGATACTAATGCCTGCCTCTACAGGGTTGTTCTGAGAAGTGAAAGTAATGCAGATGAAAGCTCTAAGAGAGTACACAAAGAGAGAAGACCCTAGGGGAGTATGCAGAGGGAGGGTGGGGGAGGGAGGCGTTAGAGTGCTGGCATGGCTCCATTGGGGCAGGATCTTATTATTCTGGAGATTGGCCCAACACCTCTGGTAACTTTGGAAAGGACTTTCCGCTGACTCGACACAATTGGGAAGCCCCACAATAAACAGCATCTAACTCCAGCGCAGCGGGAGGCAGGCAGAGGTAGCAGCTGCCTTCTTCTGGGCGGGCGGAGGCTATTCGCCCCCATCCTCTCCCTGCATCCCACCCCCACAGTTCTCAAGCCTTGGTGGGGGACAAAGGCAGCCCATTGGGAACCCCCACACTCGCACCTCTCCCTGCCAAGACCTCTAGGAGCAGCAGGGCGGAGAGACAGAGCCTGCCGGTTGGCATGGAACAACCTGACTGAAGGCGAGGTCCGGGGCGGAGGGGATTGGGCTGTAGGGTTGTGGAGGAGGGGAGGCGGAGGGGGCGCTGGGGCTCTCGCTTGCTTCAGCCCAGCCCTCCTAGTCAGCCCGCGACAACTCGCGCCAGCTCCGGGGCCTCAGAGAAGCCGGACTTCGCAAGCACCATGCAGTGGATAAGGGGAGGATCGGGAATGGTGAGTGCATGTAGCCTTGGCTTCCCTTGCTTGAGCCTCTCAGTCCCCCAGTCCTACCTCCAGTTCCCCCAAGGAGCCACAACGCAGTGAGCACCCTGGCCTCTGCCCACCGCCCTAGCCGCCGTCCTTGAGACACCAGTGAGCTTGCTGTGGCCATTTTAGAAGTCCCTGATCGCCCGCCTGCCCAGGAAACCCCCCTCCCATCCCCCTCCACTTTTCTATCTCCCTCTGAGATTAAGGTGGAATAGGGGTGGGGGCCAGATGATGTTCCCAGGAACATCCCAGGGGTCACTTGGGAGGCCAGAGAGGGAAGGGGGATGGCAGAGGGCTTCTCTGGAAGCAGTGAAGCTCGCAGGAGGCTGACAAGCTGGTACGGGGTTGTTGGGGGGGGGAGGGGACAGTCACAAAGCCTGGAATTGTGGAGGGGGCGTTATGGGAGAGCTGCATGACTCCCCCCGCCCCTCGCCCTCAGCTAGATTTCGTGCAACTCCTTCCCCTGGTCAGCCCCAGGGCATGAGGGCCAGAGAGACACTTTCTCTCTCAGGAAGCTGCCTGAGGGGGCCCTGAAGCCCTTCCTTGTCTGGGCTGGGGTCACCCTGTCCACACTTGGGGCTTTGTCAAGGAGAGACAACTGCAGAAACCCACATTCTGGAAATGGGTTTGGGCCACAGTCAGTTAACAGAGCTCTTCTCTCCCTCTCAAGGAGTGTGTGCTTGTGTGTTTGTTTAGTATAATCCTCCAACAGTTCATTTTATGCCATGGTGTTCCCTTCTCCACCTGGAGACCTTGGAATGACTTCCTTTTGCAGAAAGGAAGTGGTGGCTGCATTTTGATGCCTCTCTGACTTAGCCAGGAGCAGCTTAAGCCTGATTAGGGCCTCTGGGGAGTGGGAGGCCACCATGACTTTGTCCTCAGCTGGGAGGCATAAGCAAAAGGGCCTTAGAGGGCAGTTAGGTTGGGTCAGCAGGCACTGATGGCAATACAGCCCACACTTCTACACTGCCACCCATGACACGCAGATGAAGGAAAGTAGCCTGAAGTGGTTGGGCAAAAACTGATATTTAACTCCTTTTTTGCTTTCATTGTGGAAGGGAGGAGGGAATCTGGTGTGGGCTAGGACTATATTCAGAGCACCTGTCCTCTTCCCTTCCTCAGAGTTTTGTTAGATCTCTGTTTCAGTGGCTCTTAAGGGCATCCAGTTCATATGCCTATGTACCAGGGTTTCAAGAGACCCTTCCTCTCAGACCTCCCTAATTCCCTCAGGCCCCGTTAAAGCTACATCAAATGTTTGTAGAACCAGAAAAGATTAGAGCAGGTAAAGGCCTTAGAGTCCTTGCTGTCCAACCAGGAAAGCTGGGATCCAGAGAGTGGGAGAGACTTGCTCAGGGCCACAAACTCCTTGGAGGCAAAGCTGAGTCTAGCACTTGAGTCTCCTCACTGTCAGTCCTTCCCGACTGCTCCACCAATCATCTGTTCGAATGGTGCTGAAAGAGACAGAAAGGAACAGGGTCATGATCTTGGGAAAGGACTTTTTTCAGGATGATCTAGTGCCATTAAATTTACCTGAAAGCCGGGCACGGTGGCCCACGCCTGTAATCCCAGCACTTTGGGCGGGCGAGGCGGGTGGATCACCTGAGGTCAGGAGCTCAAGATGAGCCTAACATGGAGAAACCTCGTCTCTACTAAAAAGAGAAAATTAGCTGGGTGTAGCGGCCCATGCCTGAGGCTGAGGCAGGAGAACCACTTGAACCCCGGAGACTGAGGTTACAGTGAGCCGAGATTGTGCCATTGCACTCCAGCCTGAGCAACAAGAGCGAAACTCCATCTCAAAAAAAAAAAAAAAAAAAAAAATTGCCTGAAAAAAACCCATGCCAGTCCTGGCATTTCTGGCAACTGGGAACTGGGTCAGGGTGAGACTTCCTTCCTCTTCCAAATATATTGAAGTATAGGGGCCCAGAGCCACTCATTAACAGCAGGTTAAATTAATGGAGAAATCTGAAATTTTGCCAACTGTGTATGAGAGAGAAAAGGGTCGCAGATATCTTGTGGAGACTACGTAATTAAGGATTGGTTGATGGGGAAAAATCTCATAATATTCTTAGAGGACTGAGGCAGTGAATATTATATGATGAAAGCATTTATTTAGCTCTTTACCAGAATGCAAGAGATGGGAGTAGTAAACTCTATTCTTGCCTGAGAGGCAGGGAACCTCTAAGTTTTGGCCTTGCTGCTAATTGAAATCCTTTGGGCCTCAGATTTCTTACCTATTAAATGCGGATGTTAATAATCACCAAAATTCCTTCCAGGTCTTAGATTCTCAGATTCCTAGAAGTATGTATTGGATAAAATTTAACTAGTAGCTCATTACAAACAAATAGGGATTGTGTATCTAGCCACCATTTTATAATGTGGCTAGTTGAAAGATCTTTGCTCCTTATTCTTTAATTTGCAAGGTACCCGAAGCACAAACTGAGCTTTTTATAACAGTGAGATTTCTTTTTAGAACATTTGACTGTAGTAACTTATTTCAAGTGTTACATGTAAATCATGGCCCTTGAACATAAAACATTGTTCAAGATTTTACAGAATAAAATCTGTCTCATAGATAGAGGATGTTAAACTGTGAGTTCACACTGGATGGTAAATTGTTATTTATTCATGGCTTCTTCCTACAATGCCAGTTTGTGCTGGATTAGCCAGTATGCCTAAAGTGGAAAGAACACTGTTCTCAGAGTAACATATCTGAGGTTTAGGACCTGGCTTTTACATTTCTCAGTCCTGAAACTATTGCCAGTTGTCAAACCTACGTTATTCTCAGTATTCTCTTACATAAAAAGGGGATAAAGTGCCTTTTTATAGGTACTATCGGGTCATTAATTTATTCAACACAAATGTAGAGGATCTACTATGAATTGACACTGATCTAAGTTCAGGGGAGATCACAATGAAAAAAAAAATTCCTCACTTTCATAGAACTCACATTCTAGTGTTTGGGAGGTTCATTAAACCATAACGGAAATGAATATACACTATGTCAGGAGATGGTAATCACTAGGAATAAAAATAAAACTTGTTAAGAGAATAGAGAGACATGGGAAGTTGGATGGTATCCATCAAAGCCTCACTAGTTAAGGAACATTTGAGCAAAGACGTGAAGGAAGTGCAGGAACAAACTCTGTGTATATGTTTAGGAGAAGAGGATTTTAGGCATAAGGAGCATCCAGAAACAACACAACTGGTTTGTTTAAAGAACAGCAAGGAGACCAGTGTCCTTGGGATAAAGAATTACTATGTGAAAGAAGGATAGATGAAGTCAGAGAGAAAACAGCCACTTTTATAGGGCATTATTCTGACTGAAATTGGGAGCCATTGAAAGGTTTAGAAGAGATGAGGGACATGATCTGACTTAAATTTTAACAGGAGACTAAATTGTAGTGGTACAAGGATGAGAACTGTGAGGAAGCCCAGGTTAGAAGCCCAAGGTTGCTTGGATCAGGGTGATAATGGTAGAGATGAGGTCTATATGAAATGACTGACATCATTGTTTATAGATGATAACGTGTCTTTCTCCTTTCTGATCACCTGCTTGGACCCTCAGATAGCTAAGAGTGGGGCCTGAAAGAACATAGAGTGGGTGTATACATGGAGGGGCATTTCATATCTAAGTCAATGTTCGAGTGATCTGTTTTTGGTCTTCTGACCATGGTAGGGCTAACTGAGACTTGGTTCTATGTGGATTACCAATAAATTAATACCTTGCTTTCTGGGATTCTGGAGAAGAAGTTTAAGTGTATTATTAGCACTTCAAGGTTGTAGTATACCTACTGTTTATCTGTAATGTCTGGAATGGATAATTTTTGATAGTCTTCTATATGAAAAAATTATTTTCAGTAATCATCAGTACTATTTATTATTTTCTTGATTTGTTCTTTAATTTTCAATTACCAAGGAAAACAATACATTTTAATGGTAAACATATTCAAATTCAAAATTTATCTCATGTATAAAATACAATGTGCACTCTCTAAACAGAAGTATTACACCTTTCAGTTTTCATTGTTTCACTGTTTTAGATTTTAAGCACACATAAAACTACAATTGGTCACACGGAATGACAGAATTGAAGTGACCCACATTCTGTTTCTTTGTCTTTATAATCACTACGTTATTATTGTTTACTTTCAACCTACTATGTAAATGCTGGAACATATAGTACCAGAGGGATTACAGACACAAAACTGACCTAAAGCTCTCTTAAATGATTTTGAACCTTTACAAACTGAAATGAGCTGAACGAACACTTGTAGTTACAACTGTGTGCGCAGGGACCAATGATGTAACTGGGAGTTCTCTGAGTCAACTTCCATGTAGAATAAAGTGTCGATTAAAGGATAAATAAAAAGATGCTAACTTCAAGCTTCATATATATTATTAAAAGTCAATAGTAACCACAACAATTGTTTAAAATTTTGACCAACCAAATTTTGTTTTGTTTTGTTTCGTTTTTGTTGTTGTTGTTGTTTGTTTGTTGTTTTAAGGAAGGAATGTTTTATTTCTAATGTTGTTTAAAATTGCTCATGCATGGTGATAGAAAACACTTTGACTTTTAGTCTTAAAAAAAATTTTCTGTAGCTAGTGTACTCTTATTGCCTGCACCCTGGGTTGTCTGCTCCCATTGCCACATCTTTGGTGTGCCACCACTCTGGATAAGAATATGGAATTGTGGACCAATTCCATGCCAAATGCCATATGAACTGTGTAAGAGTCACATATGACTCTGTGGCAATCTCTCCAGATAGAAGGACCAACTGCAAGGCTTAACAGCTGATTTTACTTTATTCAGCTATGAATAACAGAAGAATATCTATACTGACTTAAAACACACAGGTTTTATTTTTTCACATAAAAAAATCAGGAAACAGGCGTACCTACCTGGGCCACTATGGCAGCTTCAGGAAGTTTTTAGAGACTTTTCTCCTCTATCATCCATAGCACTTGGCTTCCATTATTCATATCCAAGATGAGTGCTAAAGCTCAAGAAAATCTATTAACATCCATAATTTCAGAAGGCAAAAAAGAAGGAAAAGTTCTTGACCCCTCCTTTTTAAGAAGTCTTCCTAGAAGTCCTATTTAATACTTCTACTTATGTCTCATTGAAGAACTGTGTCA
Source organism: Chlorocebus sabaeus (assembly GCF_047675955.1). NCBI lineage: Eukaryota > Metazoa > Chordata > Mammalia > Primates > Cercopithecidae > Chlorocebus > Chlorocebus sabaeus. The sequence continues at coordinate 88,733,574 of NC_132933.1, forward strand.
CATGGCTGCTGCTAGCTGCAAGGGAAGCTAGGAAATGCAGTTATATAAACTAGGTGGCAAGTGTACACCTAAAATTTGGGAGTGGTGTTTCTAATACAGAGGAAGAAGGGAAGAATGATGTTTTTGGGAGATAACCGGAAGTCATTGTCATGATTAGTTGAACTGTATGCCTGCGATTGTAGAAACACAGAATCTAAGGGCTTGTACTCAGCTTTGGACTGTGGGCCAAAGCCTGATAGCTGTTGCTAATAGTAAAAATGCTGCCATCAATCTTGTGAAGGATCAATAAAGACTGGACATATCCTAGTCCTCCTATGCTTCCTACTAGTGACAATCTTTTTGTGAAACTAGATGGATGGTTATATGGTTTTGCTGTGTCCCCACCCCCATCTCATCTTGAATTGTAGTTCCCATAATCCCCATGTGTCATGGAAAGGACCTGGTGGAAGGTAATCAAATCCTGGGATCAGTTACCCTCATGCTGTTCTCATGATAGTAAGTGAGTTCTCAAAAGATCTGATGGTTTTATAAAGGGCAGTTCCCCTGCACAGGCTCTCTTGTCTGCCACCATGTAAGATGTGCCCGTGCTCCTCCTTCGCCTTCTGCCATGATCGTGAGGCCTCCCCACCCATGTGGAACTGTGAGTCCATCAAACCTATTTTTCTTTACAAATTACCCAGTATCTGGTATTTCTTCATAGCAATATGAAAATGATCTAATACAGTAAATTGGTACCAGTAGAGTGGGATACTGCTATTAAGATACCCCAAAATGTGGAAGCAACTTTGGAACTGGGTAATGGGCAGAGGTTGGAACACCTTGCAGGGCTCAGAAGAAGACAGAAAGATGTGGAAAAGTTTGGAGCTTCCTAGAGAATGGTTTAGGCCTTAGGTTTAGGGCCTGGCTTTTACATTTCTCAGTCCTGAAACTATTACCAATTGTCAAACCTACTTTATTCTCAGTATTCTCTTACATTAAATGGGGATAAAGTGCCTTTTTAAAGGTACTTTTGGGTTATTAATTTATTCAACACAAATGTAGAGGATCTACTATGAATTGACACTGATCAACGACTGAAGGGTTTTGACCAAAAAGTCCAGCCTGAGGTGGTCTCAGATGGAGATGAGGAACTTATTGAGAACTGGAGCAAAGGTGATTCTTGCTATACTTTAGCAAAGAGACTGGCAGCATTTTGCCCCTGCCATAGAGATCTGTGGAACTTTGAACTTGAGAGAGATGATTTAGGGTATCTGGTGGAAGAAATTTCAAAGCAGCAAAGCATTCAAGAGAAGACTTGGGTGCCCTTAAAGGCATTCTGTTTTATTAATTCACAAAGATATGGTTTGGAATTAGAACTTATGTTTAAAAGGGAAGCAGAGCATAAAAGTTTGGAAAATTTGCAGCCTGGCAATGCAATAGAAAACAAAAACCCATTTTCTGGGGAAGAAATTGAAGCTGGCTGCAGAAATTTGCATAAGTAACAAGGAGCCAAATGTTAATTGCCAAGACAATGAGGAAAATGTCTGCAGGGCATGTCAGAGGGCTTCACAGCAGCCCTTCCCATCAAATGCCTGGAGGTCTAGGAGGAAAAAATGGTTTCATGGGCCAGCCCAGGGCCTTGCTGCTTTGTAAGGTCTTGGGACTTGGTGCCCTGCATCTCAGCTGTGGCTAAACGGGGCCAGTGTAGAGCTCAGACCATTGCTTCAGAGGGTACAAGCCCCAAGCCTTGGCAGGTTATACATGATGTTGGGCCTGTGGGTACACACGAGTCAAGAATTGAGGTTTGGGAATCTCTGCCTAGATTTCAGAGGATGTATGGAAATGCCTGGATGTCCAGGAAGGAGTTCAGTGCAGGAGTGGAGCCCTCATGGAGAACCTCTGCTCAGGCAGTGTGGAAGGGAAATGTGGGGTTGGAGCTCCCACACAGAGTCCCCACTGGGGTACTGCCTAGTAAAGTTGTAAGAAGAGGGCCACTGTCCTCCAGACCCCAGAATGATAGATTCGACAGCTTGCACTGTGTGCCTGGAAAAGCCACAGACACTCAATGCCAGCCATGAAGGCAGCCTGGAGGGGGCCATACCCTGCAAAGCTAGAGGGGCAGATTTGCCCCAGCCTGTGGGAGTCCACCCACAGAGTGGACCTGATGTGAGACATGGAGTCAAAGGAGATTATTTTGGAGCTTTAAGATTTGACTGCTTCACTGGATTCCGGACTTGCATGGAACCTGTAACTCCTTCATTTTGGTCAGTTTATCTCATTTGGAACAGGCTTATTTACCCAATGTCTTAGTATCTAGGCATCTTTATGTCTATAATTTCATTGTATCTAAGAAGTAACTAACTTGCTTTTTATTTTCCAGGCTCATAGGCAGAAGGGACTTGCCTTTTCTCAGATGAGACTTTGGACTTGGACTTTTGAGTTAATGCTGGAGTGAATTAAGACTTTGGGGGACTGTTGGAAGGGCATGATTGTGTTCTGAAATGTGAGGACATGAGATTTCAGAGGGGCCAGCGGTGGAATGTTATGGTTTGACTGTGTCCCCACCCAAATCTCATCTTTAATTGTAGTTCTCATAATCCCCATGTGTCATGGAAGGGACCTGGGGAGGTAATTGAATCATGGGGACAGTCACTCTCATGCTGTTCTTGTGATAGTGCCTGAGTTCTCACAAGATCTGATGGTTTTATAAGGGGCTTTTCATTCTCTTTGCTCTACACTTCTCCTTGCTGCCTCCATGTGAAGAAGGATGTGTTTGCTTCCCCTTCTGCCATAATCATGTTTCCTGAGGCCTCCCCAGCCAATGCTAAACTGTGAGTCAATTACACTTCTTTCATTTATAAATTGCCCAGTCTCAGGTATGTCTTTATTAGCAGTATGAGAATGGGCTAATACATGACATGCTTCATGGAGATAGGGGATGCAAAATAGAGCAGTGTTTCTGGATGATTTAGGGGAAGGAGATGACTAGTACAGTAGTATAGTCTCAGCCCTGATGAGTTTCAGATGCTTGGACAGTCTTACATTGTAGATATCTAATAGGCAGTTGGTGATCAGATATTGAGCTCAGAAGGGATTGGGAGGCATTGATGACAGTTGAAGTTCTGAGGGTAGATGAACTACCTAGCATTTAAAAGTGCTGTACAGCCTCGGAAAGTGAGAGGTAGGAGCAGAACTTGAACCTCCTTTTTTAATTCTCCTAACCTAGAACAGACCCAGTCCACTCTGTTATCTACTTTCTAAAATTTACATGTCAGCACTATTGTTTCAGGCTTTACTCTCTGCAGTACTTGTGTTGCTTCTGGAGTGCCTGAGCTATAATGTCCAAGTTGGATGACCTTGGGGATAATCTAGCTCAACTCCTTAGATCAGGGGTCAACAAATTATATAGCCTGCTGACCAAATCTAGCCAACAAGCTAAGAATGATTTTTACATTTTTAAATTGCTAGGAAAATATCAAATGAAGAATAGTGTTTGGTGGTACAAGTATATGAAATTATAATGAAATTCAAATTTCAGCATCCATAAATAAACTTTCATTGGAACACAGCCATGCCCATTCATTTGCTTATTGTGTGTGGCTGCCTTTGTTATACAAAAGCAGAGTTGAGTAGTTGTGACAGAGACCATATGGCCCCCAAAGCTTAAAAAATTCAGTATTTGGCCCTTTACAGAAAAGGTTTGCAGACTCCTGGCTCTGAGCCCTAGGGTTACCATGGCAGTGTCTTGGGGAGGGGGAGAAAGGAGCAGGAAGGAGTGTGGATCTCTCACCTCTGGTCTACAGCACCTGGGCTTTTGCTTTATATATTGGATTGTTGCTTAAGATTTTGGAAAAAGGGGGTTTTTCTTATCCTGTATTCCCTCTATCCCCCACACAAAATGTTTGAATACTACTCATTTTATAGATTGTGAACACTGAAGTTCAGAAAAGGAGAGTGCTTTACCCAAGACCATGCAGCAGCTCAGTCACTGGAATAAGAACCCACAGATCTGAATTCTCCATTGAGTGTGCTTCTCCTGTGAGGTAAATTTAGTAGGGCCAAGGGAAGGGAAGCTCACCTGTTATGCATGTACCAGTTATATTAAATGTTATCCCAATCAATCCTCACATTAACCCCTACAAAATTAGCCCCTTAATGTCTACATGTGTTTATGTGTTAGTTTATAAATCCATGCAACAGATATTCACTGAGCACCTACTATGTGTCAGGTACTCTTCTATCCACTGGAGATGTGGCAGGGAACAAAACAAAAAAATGTCTCTATCTTCCCAGAATTCATAGCCTAGTCCAGCTTGGAAACAGGAATAGACAGCTTAGGCATCTCTCTCAGGGTTAAATAAAGGGCAACATAAGATTTCAAATCCAAATCTATTTGTTTGCAAAAGGCTTACTCTTTGCACAACCCACTTATCCACCCATGACCCATCTACTCCCCGTTCCTCTATGTGCCTCTCATTCACCCACTGATCCACTCACCTATACACACATCCTCTCATTCACCCATCAATTCCTCCACCTATCCATCCATCCATCTATCCATCTGTTCATCTATCCAATTTATTTATTGATCATTTACAAATTGCTGGGTGCCGGGGATACTGTCCCAGTATTACTAGCTTTTACTCTTCTGCTTTGGCTCTGGCCACTTATTGTTTGTGTGGTCCTGGGCATCCCACTTGACTCCTTAGTATCCTTATCTTTAAAGGTGGGAAGATAGTAGTGTATACCTATTTCATAGCATAGTTGTAAGGATGAAATGAGTGAATACATGCAAAACACCTCGAACAATGCCTGATACAGAGTAAAAGTCATATAAATATTTGTTGTCATTATTTTTACATTTCCTTCAGAGTCAGAGCCCATTCTAGTTGGTTCAGAAACACAGCTTTATTTGATTACTGACTAATCATGTTGCATTCCTCAGGGTCCTTTCAAGTTAATCTGGGAAATAAATTTATGTCAATACTAACGAAGTCAATTATGTTTCCTCTCCCATGTAACAGATTCATGACAAATATTATGTCTTTATCCTGAATAGTTAATACATGTGTAGAGTATAAAACTCAGAGTAGGGAAGGTAATGTGGTGAAAAATAAGTCTCCCTTCTTCCCTTCATCCTGTTACCTGGTCCTTTTCCCCAGGAGCAGCCCCAGATATCAGGCTCTTAGGTGTTCATGCTGGGATATTCTGAGCTTTCATGAGCATATACCTAAGTACACAGAAACACACACACACTTTCTTCATGCATATAGTAGCACATTCTTACGTTGTTATAGTTAGCTATTTTTTAATTAACAATATGTCTTGGAGATTATTATATATCAGTACAAGTAGAGAGCCTTCCTTTTGTATGGCTACATAGGATTCCATTGTGTCCTCTGTTGATGGTGAATTGGGTTGTCTCCAGTCATTAGACATGATGAACAAGGCTGAAAATGGATGTTTAGCTAGAAGCTATGATTTCTGAGGCACTGTACTGGACTGAGGTGTGGGAGAGTCAAAGGAAGATGTGGCTTATGTCTTCAAGGAGCTTAGGATTGAGTAGGGGGGAAATAAAGACAGGCTGGACTAAATGCTTTAGGAATGTATAAAGAAGATAATGTAAGGAAATAGGGGAGCAAGAATGTGGTGGGTGAGGGGTTCAGGGTAATGAGTAGGGCTTCCAAGAGACAGTGTTTAAATATACTTTTTATTTTATTTTTTATTTTTATTTTTTTCTTCTAATTTTTATTTCAGGTTCAAGGAGTATGCGTACCAGTTTGTTATATGGGCAAATTGTGTGTCATGGGGTTTGATGTATAGATTATTTCTTCACCTAGGTAATAAGCATATTACTCGATAGGTAGTTTTTCAATTCTCACCCTCCTCATATCCTTCACCCTCAAGTAGGCCTCAGTGTCTATTGTTCCATTCTTTGTGTCCATGTGTACTCAGTGTTTATCTCACACTTGTAAGTCAGAACATGCAGTACTTGGTTTTCTGTTTCTGTGTTAATTCGCTTAGGATAATGACCTCCAGCTCCATCCATGTTGCCACAAAGGACATGTTCTTGCCTTTTTATGGCTGTGTAGTATTCCATGGTGTATATGTACCATATTTTCTTTATCCAATCCACTGTCATGGGCATCTAGGTTGATTTTATGTCTTTGCTATTGTGAATAGTGCTGTGATGAACATACATGTGCATATATCTTTATGGTAGAATGATTTATATTCCTTTGGCTATATACCCAGTAATGGGATTGCTAGGTTAAATAGTATCTCTGTTTTAAGTTCTTTGAGAAATCTCCAAACTGCTTTCCACAGTGGCTTAACTAGTTTACATTCCCAACAGTGTATAAGTGTTGCCTTTTCTCTGCAACCTCATTAGCATTTGTTATTTTTTGACTTCTTAATAATAGGCATTCTGACTGGTGTGCGATGGTATCTCATTGTGGTTTTGATTTGCATTTCTCTAGTGATTAATTATGTTGAATATTTTTTCATATGCTTGTTGGTCACATGTATGTCTTCTTTTGAGAAATGTCTGTTCATGTCCTTTGCTCATTTTTTAGTGAGGTTGTATTTTTTTTGCTTGTTGATTTGTATGAGTTCCTTGTAGATTCTGGATATTAGAACTTTGTTAGACACATAGTTTGTAAACATTTTCTCCCATTCTGTAGGTTGTCTGTTTACTCTGTTTCTTTTGCTGTGCAGAAGCTCTTTAGTTTAATTAGGTTGCATATGCCAATTTTTGTTTTTGTTGCAATTGCTGTTGGTGTCTTTGTCATGAAATCTTTTCCAGGGCCTATGTCCAGAATAGTGTTTTCTATGTTATCTTCTAGGGTTTTTATATAAACTGCATTTTTACAGCCTTTCACATAGCACAGTTGCTTGGGATGGGGAGTAGGCATGGTAGGTGAAGCATGAGATGTTTCAAGCAGAGGGTACAACATAAGATAAAGAATCAAGACATTAAAGGAATCATAAGTTCTGGAAATAGTACATTAGTGTTCTGGTGTGGCTGGAGCCTGTAATTCTGGAAATGTGTACTGGGGCTAGAACAAGAAGAGCTCAGAAGCTTTGCCTGGTAGAAAGGATAATGACATGATGAAACAAAGTAGTAGAGGATTCCTTTGGCGACACAGGACACCAGCAGAGCGAACTGGAAAAGGAGAGGGGTTGCATTTGACAACCAGAGGCAAATTACACAGATATTATGATAGGCAATCTCAAATACTCTGACTGAAATGAATGTCTGTTGTAGAAATTTCTTGGGGAAAAAAGTATGATTAAAAGTCAGATGGACCTGGGTTTGAGTCCTGCCTCCACCAGCAGCTGTCACTATATGTCCTTGGTCAAATTGCTAAACCTCTCTGAACTTCAGGATCCTTATCAATTAAATGAGGATAATATCCTGTATTAGTAAAGGTTCTTTAGAGAAATAAAACCAATAGAATGGATGGGTGAATGGATAAGTAGATAGATAGATAGATAGATAGATAGATAGATAGATAGATAGACAGACAGATAAATAGATAGATAGATAGATAGATAGATAGATAGATAGATAGATAGATATGATAATGGATTTGCTCATGAACATGGAGTCTGAGAAGTCCTAAGATCTGCATTCTGCAAGCTCAAGTCCCAGGAGAGCCAATGTGTAGGTGTAGCCCTAGCATGAAGGCCTGAGAACCAGAAGAACTGACAGTGTGAATGCCAGTCTGAAAGCCGTCAGGCTTGTGACACAAGAAAAATTGATGTTTCAGTCCAAGTCTTAAGGCTAGAAAAAACCAATGTCCCAGCTCAAGCAGTCAGGCAGGAGGAATTCCCTTTTACTAGGCCTTTTTGTTCTATTCATATCTTCAACTGATTGGATGGGAGCTCATCCACATTGTGGAGGGCAATCTTCTTTACTTTGTCTAATTCAAATGTTCATTGCATCTGGAAAAGTCCTCACAGACACACCCAGAGTAATGTTTGATCAAATATCTGGGCACCCTGTGGCTCAGCCAAGTTGATACATTAAAATTAACTATCACATAGCCCTCGCTTATCTTCCCAGTCTACTGTGAGAATCAGATGATTGAGTAGGTATAGATGGGAAAGTGCTGTGTGAACTGTGCTACTCCGTATCAATGTGGGGAGTAATTATTATTCCTGACAGGACAGAGGAGACACACACTTGGGTGGGCAGAGTATGGTCTTTTCCACTTCCCTGAATTCATACCTTAGAAGATCATACCTTCTCCTCCTCTGAGTGCTAAGAAATCCAATAGGAATTTTATTCACAAGGAACAATCCCTCCTGCCCCAATCCAAGACTTCCTGGATTCTGTGCTGGAGAAAAGACTGAGAAAAACACCAAACAGTCCTGACATAATGTGAGGAGCTTCTTCTTAAGATATCATTGCTTTGTAAAGTTTTCATATGATGCTGATATGTGTGTGTGTGTGTGTGTGTGTGTTAGAATGTGGTTAGTTCTGTAAGTGATTAAGCTGCTAGATGATGGAAACTGGACAGTGGAGGAGAGAAATGCATTCAGCTATCTCTAAAAGATCCTATTGCCATGAGGAGATATACTGTCAAAGGGTCAGCCTAGCACACCAGGGAAATGACATTTCAGCTGAGTCATTTGTGTAGAGACTTGGGAAAAGATCCTGACACATTTGGATTACAATTTTAAAAAGGAAGAGACAGTGCGGCTTATGGGAAGTTGAGGGGAGGCAGCAGGAATAGCACATGCAAAGGCCTTCAGGTTGAAGCAACTTGGTATACTTGAGAGACAGAAAGAAGGCTAGTGTGACTGACACAGTGAGAGAGGGAGACAAGTGGCATGATAGGAGGGTAGAGAGTAAGGCAGAGACCAGCTCACAAAGAACCTTGTAAGCCCAAGGAAAATATGAATTGGCTATACTCAAAGTCAGTGTGGTTCAGTGGTCAATAGCACAGACTCTGAAACCATACTCCCTGGGTTCAAATTCTGACTGTGTCACTTCTTAGCTATGTGACCTTGAGAATGTTACCTAATCTTTCTGTGCCTCAGTAATGCCCTCTGAAAAGTGAGGAAAATAATGACACTATTCGTACTGTTATTGTGAGGATTAAGTGAGTTAACATGCTCACAGTGTGCATGGCAGTACTGGGCACATGGCAAGCATTATTTATTTTAAACACAATAGGAAGTGTTCAAAGGAGTGGAATGATAGGGTCTGCTTTGTGATACAAGAAAAGGACTTTTGCATATGGCCCTGTAGAGAATGGATAGGAGATGGTGAAAGCAGAGATGGTAGCCCAATTGAGTGGCTGCTGCAAAAATCCATTCAGCTATTTGAGTTGGGTAGAGGAGGGAAGACCGACATCCATTTTTGAAATAAAATCAATGGGACTTGCTGGTGAATTAATTCAGAGACATATAAGACAGAAAGGTAACAAGGAAGATGACCCCTAGCTTTCTGGCTCTGCCACAGACCAGCTGTGTAATTTTGAGCAAGTGACTTAACCTGTTTAAGCTTCAGTTTCCGTATTTATTAGTGAGGTTTCTCCGGAGAAACAGAACCAATAAGTTATGTACATACGTAGAGAAAGAGAGATTTCTTTTAAGGAGTTGGCTCACAGAGTTTTGGTGGTGCAAGTCCAAAATCTGCAGGGTAGGCAGACAGGCTGGAGACCCAGGGAAGAGTTGCAGTCAGAGTCCAAAGGCAGTCTGCTGGCAGAATTCCTTCTTGCTCAGGGAAGGTCAGTCTTTAATTCCATTAAGATCTTCAGGTCGGACATGGTGACTCATGACTGTAATCCCAGCAGTTTGGGAGGCTGAGGCAGGTGGATCACTTGAGGTCAGGAATTAAAGACCAGCCTGGCCAATATGGTGAAACCCTGTATCTACTCAAAATACAAAAATTAGCCGGGCACGGTGGTTCATGCCTGTAATTCCAGCTACTCAGGAGGCTGAGGTATGAGAATCACTTGAACCTGGGAGGCAGAGGTTGAAGTGGGTCGAGATCATGCCACTGCACTCCAGCCTGGATGATGGAATGAGACTCTGTCTCAAAAAAAAATAATAATAATAAGTTCTTCAACTGTTTGGATGAAGCCCACCTACATTATGCAGGGTATTCTGGCTTACTCAAAGTCCACCAGTTTAAATGTAAAACTCATCTATTAAAATACCTTGACAGAAATATCCAGAATAATCGACCAATTATCTGGGCACTGTGGCTCAGCCAAGTTGACACATAAAATTGATCATCATGCCTTGCCTATGAAACCGGAATAATGATAATATCCAGTCACTGGTACTATTGTTTTGAGCATGAAATATTAATTTAAATGAATAATATTCATTTAAAGCACTTGTTACAGTGTCTTTCATATAGCAAGGGCTCAATTAATGATAGCCTTTACTATTTCAATGTAATAATAATCCTTCACTTTCATTTGATATTTCATATTTTCAAAGTACTTTCACAAGATATACAAATGGTCAACAAATATATGAAAAAATGCTCAATGTGACTAATCATCAGGGAAATGCAAACTAAAACCACAATGAGATACAACCTTACTCAGCCAGAATAGCTATTATTAAAATGTCTACAAACAATAGATGTTGGCATTTATGTGGTGAAAAGGGAACACTTATATACTGTGGTTGAAATCTACTGTATTAGTTTGTTTTCATGCTGTTGATAAAGACATACTTGAGACTGGGCAATTTGCAAAAGAAAGAGGTTTAATTGGACTTACAGTTTACAGTTTCACATGCCTAGGGAAGTCTCACAATTATGGCAGAAGGCAAGGAGGTGCAAGTTACATCGTATGTGGATAGCAGCAAGCAAAGAGAATGTACCACCAGGGGAAATGCCAGGCACTTATAAAACCATCAGATCTTGTGAGAACTCACTCATTATTATGAGAGCAGTATGCAGGAAACCACGCCCATGATTTAATTATCTCCACCTGGCCCCGCCCTGGACAAGTAGGGATTATTACAATTTAAGGTGAGATTTGGGTGGGGACACAGAGCTAAACCATATTATTCCACCCCTGGTTCCTCCCAAAGTTTATGTTTTTACTTTTTAAAACCAATTTTGCCTTTCCAACAGTCCCCCAAAACCTTAATTTATTTTAGCATTAACCCAAAAGTTTACATTTTAAAATTTGAGGCAAGGCAAGTCCCTTCTGCCTATGAGCCTGCAAAATTAAAAGCAAGCAGTTACTTTCTAGATACAGTGGGGGTACAGGTATTGGGTAAACACAGTCATTTTAAATGGGAGAAATTGGCCAAAACAAAGGGGCTACAGGCCCCATGCAAGTTTCAAATCCAGTGGAGCAATTAAATTTTAAATTTTTAAAATGATTTCCTTTAACTTTATATTTTACATTCAGGTTACGCTGATGTAAGAGGTGCGTTTTTATGGTTTTGGGCAGCTCCACCCCTGTGGCTTTGCAGGGAACAGCCTCCCTCCTGGCTGCCTTCGAAGGTTGGCATTGAGTGTCTGCAGCTTTTTTAGGCACAAGATGCAAGCTGTTAGTGGATTTACCATTTTGGGGTTTGGAGGACAGTGGCCCTCTTCTCACAGCTCCACTAGGTGGTGCCCCAGTAGGGGCTCTGTGTGGGGGCTCGACCCCACATTTTCCTTTCACACTGCCCTAGCAGAGGTTTTTTATGCATCCCGCCTCCCACAGCAAACTTTTGCCTGGGCATCCAGGCATTTTTATATATTTTTTTGAAATTTAGGTAGAGGTTTCTAAACCTTAATTTTTGACTTTTGTGCATCCGTAGGCTTAACACCACATGGGAGTTGCCAGGGCTTGGGCCTTGCATCCTCTAAAGCAACAGCCTGAGCTGTACCTTGGCCCCTTTTATTTATGGCTGGAGTAGCTGGGACACAGGGCACCAAGTCCCTAGATTGAATACAGCAGAGGGACCCTGGGCTCAGCCCAAGAAATAATTTTTTCCTCCTAAACCTCCATGCCTGTGGTGGGAGGGTTTGCCATGCCCTGAAGACACTTTCCCCATTGTGTTGGGGATTAACATTTAACTTCTTGTAACTTATGCAAATTTCTGTAGCCTGCTTCAGTTTTTCCTTAGAAAATGAGATTTTTTTTTCATTGCATTGTTAGGCTGCAAGTTTTTCAAACTTTTATGCTTTGCTTTTCTTATAAAACTGAATACCTTTAGCAGCACCCAAGTCACATCTTGAATGCTTTGCTGCTTAGACATTTTTTCACCGGATACCATAAATTACTTTTTAAAGTTTAGTTTTAAAAATTTCTAGGGCAGGGGCAAAATGCCGACAGTCTCTTTGCTAAAATATAACAAGAGTTACCTTTGCTTCAGTTACCAACAAGTTCCTTATGTTTATCTGAGACCACCACAGTTGGACTTTATTGTTCATATTGCTATTAGCATTTTGGGCAAAGCCATGTAACAAGTTTTTAGGAAGTTTTTAACTTTCCCACATTTTCCTGTCTTCTTCTGAGCCCTCCAAACTGTTTCAACCTCTGCCTCTTACCCAGTTCCAAAGTTTCTTTCACATTTTTGGGAACTTTTTTAGTAGCACCCCACTGCCAGTACCAATTTACTGTATTTGTTTATTTTCACACTGCTGATAAATACATACCTTAGACTGGGCAATTTACAAAAGAAAGAGTTTTAATTGGACTTACAGTTTCACATGACTGGGGAGGTCTTACAAGTATGGTGGAAGGCAAGGAGGAGCAAGTTACATGTTAAGTGGATGGTGGCAGGCAAAGAAAAAATGTACCAGCAGGGGAAATGCCAAATGTTTATAAAACCATCAGATCTCATGAGAACTCACTCACTATTACAAGAACCATATGGGGGAGACAGCCCCCATGTTTAATTATCTCCACCTGGCCCCTCCCTTAACACGTGGGAATTATTACAATTAAAGGTAAAATTTGCATGGTGACACAGAGTCAAACAATATTATATACATTAGTACAACCTCTATGGAAAACAGTATAGAGATTTCTCAAAGAACCAAAAGTAGATCTTCCATTTGATCCAGCTATCTCACTACTGGGTATCTGCCCAGAGGAAAAAAAAGTCATTATATCAAAAACACACCTACACACATATGTTTATCACAGCACAATTCACAATTGCAAAGATATGGAATTAACCCAAGTGCCCAACAATTAATGAGTGGGTGAGGAAAATGTGGTATATAAACCACCGTGGAATACTATTCAGCCATAAAAAAGGAGTAAATAATGTTTTCTGAAGTAACTTGGATGAAGCTAGAGGCTGTTATTATAAGTGAAGTAACTCAGGAATGGAAAATCAAATACTGTATGTTCTCACTTGTAAGTGGGGACTAAGCTATGGGTACACAAAGGCATAAAAGTGGTATAATAGATATTGGAGACTCAGAAGGGGAAGCGTTGGAGGATGAGAAATTAAAAAAACTACATATTGGGTACAATGTACAATACTTGGGTGGCTAGTGCACCAAAATCTGACTTCACCACTATACAATTCATCCACGTAACCAAAAACCACTTGTTCTCCAAAAGCTACTGAAATAAAGAAAAAGTGCCTTGACATGCATGAATTCATGTAATCCTCACAACAACACTCTCCCTACTTTAAAGGTGGGGAAACTAAGGCTTTAAGAGGTGGAATATCTTCTCCATACAACTATCTCCAAACGGAGCCAGAATGAAAACCAGGTGTATAACTCCATAGTAGTTATTTGGTCATTACTCTTCTCACTTCCCAGGAGTGAACAGTGCCCAGTCTCCTTCATTCTAGAGGTGAGGGGTACCAGGAATAAGGTTATAAATGCAGTATGTCTTAAGAAAGATAGCTTACCTTTACCAAGCCAGCATTTATTTTGTGCCAGGCACTGTTCTAAATGTTTTTGCGTGTGTATCTAATATAATCTTCTCAACGAAATTATGAGGTAGGCACAATTTTTTTTTAACTAAATAACTTTATTTACCTTTATCTCAAACTTTATTCCCAGCCTTCTTCATCTTAATTAGCTGCAAAGCGCAAATTGTTTATAAGCAAAAACTGAAAAGAGCTGCAGTGTCCAAGGGGCTTGGGCTTAAAAATATTAGAGAACTAGATTTTATCAGATCTATAAACAAAAATTTGTTAAAAGCAGTCATAATATAAAATAGCAGCTGCCAGTAACTTCTTCAAGTTTTATCTTCTTCAGATGTTGACTCAATTCAGTTTACCTCATTCTTGGAAGCCTCATCAAAATTTTCTACAAGATCTTGAACTTCATCATCATCATCCTCTCCAGCAGCAAGTGGTGCTTTTCCATCCTCATATTGTTTAGGCAGAGCTTCAGCCAGTCTCCTTAAAGTAGTCAAACTGCACCAAGCTGGTTTAAGATGCTGGGTAGCATTTCTGTCAGCTGCTTTGTCACAGCATGGCCTGTAATGGTGAAAGTGTTCACTGCTAGAGATGCCTAAACTTTAGGGTTGTTAAAGTGGATCACTGTTCCTTGGTTTGTAAACATATTCACCTCTTCAATACCAGAGACATTGTTTACCTCGAACTTCTTTAAGGAGAACTGAAGTTTTTAATCATCTGCTGTGGCTGTTTTATGAACCACCTCCTTCTTTCTCTGAGCAGTTCCTTTCCTGTAGTTTCGTGGGTTTTCCTGGTTCGTGATTGTTTCTTTCATCTTGTCAGAGTGGATGAGGGGCCGCATAGGGGACTAGGGTTGGTGATCAGGGGTCTTGGATGGCTCAGCTGAGGTTAGGCACACACATGTGGGGGACACAAGATGAGAGCTAGAGGGGCACAGTTCTTTAGTGAGGAAAATGCAGGTAGGGCACAGAAGAGAGGTACACTCAGGCCATGTGCTGAGAAGACTCAAATGATTTTTGCCCTTTCTTCTTTCACCATTGTACATTCCAGAGAGGAAAACTCAGAAAAGCCCTTTGAGTGTTTGTGAGGTGCATACATTTGGGTATGTAAAGGTAGCAAAGCCTGACAGAATGCCTTTTGTAGACATAACAGGCACTCTGTTACTGCTTGTGGAGTGGATGAATGAGCTGATGAAGGGGTGAACCTCAGGCAACCTGTAGCCATCAAGCCTGGAGCTGGCCCTAGAGAGGACAGAGGCATTGGTAGAAAATGTTTCTTTTGGCCCAGGTAAGATGCCACTGAACCAGCCAAGCAGTAGGGTGAGGGGAACAGGCTGAAACAAGACACTTCATAAGTCATTCATAGAAAAATTACCTAACTCCTCTGGATATCAGTTTACACACAAATGGGGCCTTTCTCTCTGCCTCCATTTCCTCCTCTCAATGTGCATGCACACACAGTCATTCAGTCATTCAGTACTATTGAGTATCTGTTATGTAGCAGGCACTGTTCTAGGCACTAGATATGTGTACAAAACAGACAAAAACTCTGTCTTCAGGGAACATATATTCTAAAAGGGAAGTTATATGCTAAGAACATGACTAAATATGTAATATGGTAGTTTTACATTCTAAGGAGAAAAAAATGCAGCAGAGAAGATGGATAAGAAGTATGCATGTGGGTGGTTAAAATTTTAGGTTCCTATTTCCTGCTGCATTTCCCTCACAAGGTTGTCAGGAGGTTGATATGTGATAAAAAGCCACAGTATTTAGGAAGCTGTAAAATTCTGTTTACATGTAAGGTGCAGTTATTCTTAGGGGATAATTTTTTCTAGGTCCTTATTTGCTCTTCCCTTCTCCATTAACAGTATAGTAAAGCTTCAAGAATTCTGACCAGGAGGATGGGAAACTCAGGTTCTAGGCCTGGCTCTAGCATGACAATTTTTAAAAATCCCAAATGTATAGAACTGTACAGATTCCAAAACACTTTTTCCGGAACTGGGTCTTCTGACTGTTAATCCTTTGTTCTTTCCACTCTTTCATGAAGCAGTAAGAGCAGTGGTAAGTCATTTGCTTCCTCAGAAACAGTCTTTCCCTTCTGGAAAATGGGAATGATGAACCACCCCACCCCCACCACTACCCCTTTCCAGTCTCCTTGGGCTTTTGTGAGGTACAAATCAGATAATGGTTATGAAACAACTTTCTATGTCATAAAATACGACTGTAAGGGCTGGTTGCTAAGGTTGCTAAGATCTGGAGAGTTGGTGCTCCTGCTTAAGTGAGGGTTTTTTTTTTTTAATTTTTTAATCCTTGTTAACTGGGTGTATGTGTGGAGAGGGGAGAGTGAGCCTTTGGAACTGGTGCTACTTCCTTTCCTTTCTGAGAAGCAGCTGAGGGGAGCGGGGGCAGCACTGAACTCTAGCATCTCCTAGAAATAGGAACAGTTACATGGAAACACTTGGCATCTCATGATGGACTGGCAACCACTGGTGTGCAGCTCATTTTGTCCACTCTGCTTTTGGGAGGTGGGAACTGGGACTCATTTCCTGAAACTTAATACACAAATGACTCATGGCCTTTAAAGACCTCCACTTGCCCCTCTGATACAATTTTATTTGGAATGCTGGGGGTGGGAAGGGGGAGTCTTGAATAGGTGAGATCTTCATTTAGTACTTCACGTTTTTCTACTGTGATAATTCTTTTTTGTTGTTTTATTTTTCTTCAACTTTTAAGTTCCAGGGTACATGTGCAGGATGTGCAAGTTTGTTACCTAGGTAAACATGTGCCATGGTGGTTTGTTGCACAGATCAACCCATCACCCAGGTATTAAGCCCAGCATCCATTAGCTATTCTCCCTGATCCTCTCTCTCCCACAACACCTCCAACAAGCCCCAGTGTATGTTGTTTCCCCACCATGTGTTCTCATCATTCAGCTCCCACTTATAAGGAAGAACATGCAGTGTTTGGTTTTCTGCTCCTGCGTTAGTTTGCTGAGGATAATGGCTTCCAGCTCCATCCATGTCCCTGTAAAGCACATGATCCCATTCCTTCTTATTACTGCATAGTATTCCATGGTGTATATGTACTACATTTTCTTTATCCGGCCTATCATTGATGAGCATTTCGGTTGATTCCATGTCTTTGCGATTGTGAATGGTGCTGCAATGAACATACACATGCATATATCTTTATAAGAGAATGATTTATATTCCTTTGGGTATATACCCAGTAATGGGATTGCTGCATTAAGTGGTATTTCTGCATCTATATCTTTGAGGAATTGCCACACTGTCTTCCACACTTGTTGATCTAATTTACATTCCCACCAACAGTGTAAAAGCATTCCTTTTTCTCCACATCCTTGCCAGCATGTTGTTTCTTGACTTTTTAATAATTGCCAGTCAGAATGGCAGTGAGATGGTATCTCATTGTGGTTTTGATTTGCATTTCTGTAATGATCAGTATTGTTGAACTTTTTAAATGTTTGTTGGTCGCATGAGTGTCTTCTTTTGAGAAGTGTCTGTTCATGTCCTTTGCCCACTTTTTAATGAGGTTGTTAGTTTTTTCCTTGTAAATTTGTTTAAGTTCCTTGTCGACTCTGGATATTAGACCTTTGTCAGATGGATAGATTGCAAAAATGTTCACCCATTCTGTAAGTTGAACTATGGCAATTCTTGATATACTAACCGAGTTTTCATTCCACAGAGTACTTTCAAATCCATGATCTCATCATCTCCTTGGCAGGCATTATGTCTATCTATAGATGAGGAAATTGAGGCTCAGAGAGTTTATGATTTGCCTAAAGCTAGGCACATATAATCACACCCTCAAATAATAGTATTTATTATCATTTATTGAGCATTACTATGTGCTGGACATTGTTGTAAGTACTTTACAGTTATTCACTCATTAAACCCTCATGAACACCTACCCCTGTTTTGCAAATGAGGAAACTAGGTGACTGAGAGTCAGGGGTTTGCTTAAAATGAGGGGCAGCATGAGTATCATGACATTCTACCATTCTCCCTGATTTAAAGATGAGTAAAGTGAGGCTCAATGACATCAAATAAGTTGTTCAAGTTCTCACAACTGGCAACTGAAAGAACTAAGGTTGGATCTCAGTAGGCTGGCTCTAGAGCCTATATTCTTAGCCATAAGGTTATATACTACTTCTAACTCTTAGGATCTTCCTAGCTTTATAAATTGAAGCACGGGGTGGGGGGAGGGCACGGGGGGAGAGAGAGAGAGAGAGAGGACTTATTAAGATCACATAATGGATTTATCATTTTTAAATTTAATATATGAATAGCTAATATATTTATATGGTAAAAAAATCAAACTATAAAAATGTATACAGTCTATCTCTCTATCTACCCATCAGAGATCACAAACTTAATGGCTTTCTATGTATCCTTCTAGAGTTTCTTTATGCAGATATAAGCAAATCCAAATATATTTTATTTCCCCTCTTCTTTACCTAAAAGATCACACATCATAATACTAAATTTGACCCTTTAACAACGTGGAGATTAGGGGCACTGAATCCCACCCTCCATGCAGTTGAAAATCAACGTGTAACTTTTCACTCCCTAAAAACTTAACTACTAATAGCCTCCTCTTGACTGGAAGTCTTATCTATAACAAACACAGTTGATTGACACATATTTTGTATATGTTTTATAGACTGTATTATTACAATAAAGTAGCTAGAGAAAAGAAAATATTATTAATAAAATCCTAAGAAAGTGAAAATATATTTACTATTCATTATGTGGAAGTAGATCACCATAAAGGTCTTCATTCTCAGTGTTTTTACATTGAGTGGGCTTAAGAGGAGAAGGAAGAGGAGGGGTTGCTCATGCTGTCTCAGGGATAGCAGAGGCAGAAGACGTTAAGGAGGTGGAATGGGAGGCAGGAGAGGCAGGCACACTTTGTATTAACTTTTATTGAAAAAAGTCCCGGTGTAAGTGGACCTGTGCAATTCAAACCTGTGTTGTTCAAGGGTAAACTGTATTCTGTATCTTGCTTTTTCCACATTGTATATCTTCAAAATCTCTCCCTATCAGTCCACAGAGAGCTTCAGCAGTCTTAGGTAGGCCCTCATAAATTTCTACAATCCCCCATCTATTTATGTGTCCTGCACACTTCTCTTCTTTACCAATCTTTGGGGATGTCCAGCCCTTTCTTAACATTTTCCCAGGAGTTTCATTGCTAGACTATCTTGGCCTTCTACAGAAAATACAGTCCCTCAAAGTGAGTTCCTTAGTCTCCCTCCGACACATAATCTAGCCTCTCACAAAATCCCCAGCTATACTCACCCCCTCTCATGTTTTGCAATTTCAACATATTACCATATCCTGACTACCTACCTGCCCACCTACCTGCTTATCTATGTGATTCTTGTTGAGTAGCTCTTATAAGCAAAGCTTCATGCTTAATTTGATGATGGGTGATTAGGGGCATTGGTCCCTAATGGTTTGCAGTTCAAATAAAAATTGTAAACAAATACACCTGGACATGGAGGTCAGAGGGGTTTAGCTGACTGAATGAGTTATGAGGCTCAGGAGTTGAATTATCCAGGAGATTAGGCTCTACAACTAAACACTGGGTTCTGATACTGAGAGAAATGTTCACTCCCCACCACAGTCTTGAACTGATGTATGATTGACTTTAGCTGCCCCAGAAAGATCCTGAGCTTGACAGGAAACCATTGTACTTCCTCTAAAGGGGCTTTTAGACCTTTGCTGCTCTTTTCCAACCAGTTCTCTCTCTACCCTGAGTAGAGCCAGATGGTCTGGCCTACTAGTTTGCTTGAAATAGAACTGAAAGAGGCCTAAAATAAATATGAAATAGGCCCAAAATAGATTCATGCGAAGGAACAGAAGGAAACTGCTGTTTCCTGGGTATTTACTCAGGTATTTATTCAGTCATTAGCCACAGGAGGGTGGTATAGGCAGTTTTTCTTGAGGGAAAGGCTTCTGGGTGGTGGTGTAGGGTGGCAACTATGTCATCAGAGAACAGAAAACCAAAGAGATCATGAAATTCTCAACCTGTAATCTTTATAGTACCTTTTAGAGGAGTACTTACTAATGAAGGCCCTTGGAGGTGGGAGAAGGGTGAAGACTGGCATTCGCAGGCTGCAGCAGAGAATACTTTCCATAACAAGACTTCCTTTACATTTTACACTGTGAGTCCTCAGGGCTATGCCTTGCTCTTCACTCACTTATTCATTCATTAATTTAGTTATTCAGTCATTAAAAATATATTTATTGAGTGCTAAGCACTATTTTAGGTGCTGAGGATACAGATATGAACAAAGCAATCTGCTTTCATGGAGCTTATATTTTATAAAGGGAGACAATAAATCAATAGACAATAACAATATATAATATTTTAAGTAGTGATAAGGGCCATGAGAGAAAAGCAGCATAAGGGGGTAGAGAGTGATGTGGTGTAATCTTAGAGAGGGTTGTGAGGGAAATATTCTTTGAGGAGGTGAAAGAGCTAAACAAATTTAAAAAATTAAAAAGCCTTTGGGCAGAGTCAAATTGTTAATCCTATGTTTGATTTTTCCCCTAAAATTCTACCCTCCACCACACAGTTTTATGCAACCCAATTATTCAACTTAAGCTAATCACCCATGGTCATTTGTACAGGTTACCACCTGAAACCAAGTGTATGCCTGCTACACCTTTGGCAAGGCTGTTGAAGACTTAAAACTACCAATGCTTTTTAAAATCTACCACTAAAAATAAGTCAGCCGTTTGAGCTTTTGGAAAGATAAGAGACTTGTTTGAGGTCACACAGCTACCAAGAAGCAGAGACTGGACTTACATATGAGTTTTAACTTCTTATCCACTGCTCTTCTCAATTCGCACGAACTTTCCAAGGCATTGTGGGGACACATCAGCACGCCTGAGCATAAGTCATTTTATGTGAATGTGAGGACAGGTAATTTTTCCTAAGGGTGCATTAACAGGATGACCAGTGTTCAAAATAAGGGAGGTGATAGTCCCCATCTACTGCTCATTGTCATTCCCACCTGGATATGTGTTCTGAGTGATTAGATACACTGAAGAGCAATGAACCTGGCGAGGGGACTGCAAACCATGTCACAAATGGAAGAGCTTAAAGAAATGGTAATATATCTCTTTATGGAAAACATGTGTGTGTGTATGTATGTGTGCATGCACGTGCATGCAGAGAGGTTGCTTAGGAGAAATTAGGGTTTGAACCCACAATATATGTCTTCTGCTTTCTATTGCTTAGAAGGACTCAGTTTTTTGTTTTTTTTTTCCATGGCCCAGAGGGTAGCACTCTAACAAATGGGTAGAAGTCATAAAAGAATGAATTTCAGCTAAAAATGAATAATGGCCTTGGATACTTCAGAATGAGTTTCCTATTACTGAAAAGACTCCAGCAGCTGCTTGACAAAACTTACAAGAGATAATTGAAGAAAAGGGTGGCTTTGGAAAGAGATCTCAATTCAAATCCTGCTACTGCTTCATCAAACTTGTATGGTTATGGGCAAATGATGTAAGCACTCTCAGGTATAGTTTTAAAATTTTAAAATAATGATAACAATTTCTTCTTCTTAAACTTCTAGGGATAATTAAGTAAAATAATATGTTAAAAGACCTAGCACCATGTGGGCCCAAAGTAGGTGTTTCCTTCTTCTCCTCTCCCTCACATTTCATATACTGTAGAGAGGATACCTACACAGGGAGGTTGGGAGGAGATGATCTCCTTTTCCCTTTTGAACATAAAATTATTTATTTTTTCTGTAATCATCAACAACTTTATTCATTACCTGATTGTGCTTGGGATACTTACTGTATGACATTGAAATTATGTGCATCATTGATTAGCTCTCCCACTAAACTGTAAAATCCCTGAGATCCACTCTGTATCCCTTAGCTGTCAGAATAAGGGCTTATTGAATTGAACTGATTTTGGAGGAGTAGTGATTTCTGTGCTGAATAATTGAACTAAACAGGAGTTTTTGTCCTTAGGGGGCAGCCTGTCTTAAATAGAGATGATACCCATGAACATGCAAGAGCATCTAGTCGTATCAGTAGCTAAGACAATAAACAGACAGGATTCAATATCTGTAGACTGTAGCAAGCATGAGGGACTATAAGAAAGATAGGGTAGGGGTTGTATGGGAAATAAGTGAGCACCAGTGGGGATCGGGACAAAAAAATGGAACTTTGCCTGGGAGTGCTTCCTGGCAGAAGTGGGTCTTTGGGAGCTATTCAAAACATGAGAAGCAAAGGACAACTAGGAATTGTATTTTTTTTTCCCGATAGAAGGAAAAGATTTGAGAACTAGGGATCTTGGGTTTGGGAGGTAGGCCACTGGGGCCCAGATCAGGACACTGAAACACTTTATTCCTGTGACCTAGAAGACATCATTTCAGATGTTATTGAAAGATGGGACATGTGTCACCTATTGACATTTATATAGAATAGTGATTAATAGCAGACTCTAGAGCTAGACAATTTGAGTTTACATCTGCGCTCCATATCTTACTAGCCATGTGACCTTAGGCAAATTATTTAACTTCATTCTGCCTCAGTTTCCTCATCTACAAAATAAGGACAATAATAGTACCTACCTCATAGAGTTGTTGTGAGGATTAAAAGAGTTTATGTATGTACAGGACTTCAAACAGTGCCTGGCACAGAGTAAGCAGTCTGTAAGTGTTAACTATCATTATCATAATCTGTTGAACTGCCTTTCAGACCCGAGAACTAGTGTGAATTTGAGGGCATTATTATTCCAGACCCTCTCATGCAGTGATTAGCTCCTCAGCCCTGGCTGTGGTACAAGTAGTGACAACATCTGGCTCAAAGAGATAGAATAACTTTCTGCCATCTGAGATTGTCCCAAAGATGAACGGGCTGTCTTGGGAGGGAGCAACTGCCCCATTATTGTAGGTGTTGGAGCGAGACTGGATAACCAGTTAGCGAGGATGTTGCAGAAGGGATGGCAGGATGGAACCGGAGTTGTGCTAGACCAAGATATTATCTAATTCCTTGAGACTTGTCAGCAAGAAGGGATATATCTGGGAGGGGGTATTGCTACTCCAAATGTGGAGGACTCCTCTATTAAAAAAAAATTGTGAGCAAAGTTGAATGTTCATATAACTCAGAAAGCTACCCACACATGGACAGGGCTGGTATCAAATGCCATGTTCCAGGGTCTGAAATCTCCCAAAAGTACTTTTGAGACTTAAGATACAAGGGCTTTGGTTCCCACTCTGCCAGCAATTAGCTGTGTAATCTTGGACAAGTTGCATCCCTTCTCTGTGAACCTGGAATATAAGGGCTTAGATTTTTCTCTGTGGTTCCATCAGGTCTTGCCTTCTGTGGTTGGAAGATATGAGTCTTTGAGTGGAGACCAGTGGATGAAGGAGACATTCATGCATTCAACAGATGTTTGTTATGAAGCACCTAAGTGTACAGTACTGTGCTGGGCACAAAGGGAGAAAGCAGTGAACAAGACAGTCATGGTCTCTGCCCTCCTAGCTTCACAGTCCAGTAAAGGATACAGACAAGAAAAAAATACAATACAGTTTAATAAATGTTTCAAGAGGGTTAAACATAGGATCCTATGGGAGAGGACTATCATTCAGAATATTTTTGAGGAAGACAACATTAGAGAAAGCCTTCTGGAGGTGGTGGCACCTCAGCTGAGCTTTGAGATGGGGAGCTGGAGAAATAAAGCAGCAGTTTATATAGGTCCTGAGGCAAGAGAATCTCATGAGTTATGAGAACTACCGTAGGTTCTGTGTAGCTAGAGAATAGAGAATGAGAGGGCACTGGTAAGAGCTGAGGATACAGAGGCCAAAGGACATCAGATTGGCAGGACATTTTATGCCACACTACAGAATTTGCCTTAAATGCGCAGAGGAGCTATTGAAGGCCTTTGAACAGAGGCGTTATATAAGTCAGATTTCAGCTGCAAAAATAAACCACTGTAATTCTTTTCAGCAGAAGGGGTTTTAATATAGAAAATAGAGTGCTTACAAAATTGGTGGGAGGGCTGGAGGGGCAAGCTTTAGGCTATGCCTCCAAGAACAATGTCAGGGTAGCTGCTGTCTCTCTCTGACAAGCAGGAAGATGAGGCATCAGGGGCTCTAGGAGCATGCTGCCTTGTCTGCAATTTAGGAATGAGGAAGCTGCCACAGCCCTAACCATCTGTTGGCTAGAGTATCACTATGCCTACCAGATCCTCAGTGACAAAAAAAAAAAAAAAAAGTCCCATTCTCTGGCTCTCAGAATGCACAAAGCCAGTGGCTAGACACTGGAACCTATGGTAACACACACAAAAATCCCCAACACTTTCACCATTGTGCTTTCCAACAGAAGCAACAGAGACATGACTTATGCCTTACCAACCACCTCCTTCTAAATATTGTGCATGTGCATATGATTGGCATCACTATGTCATATCCAGAACGCTGGCTGCAAAGGAATCTTGGAAATGCCAGTTTATTGTTGTTGAAGTTTTTTGGTTTTTAGCTTTTCAGCAATATAGGAAGGCAGGCTAGGAGGAGTGGATCCTTAAAAACCAATCCAGAATATCTACCACAAGATTGAGAAGAGCAAAACAGCTTTTGAGGAAAGAATTGGGGCGGAAGAGTAGAGGCTTAATTAGGGAGGGAGAGCAGCACAAGAGAACAGGTAATGAATTATGATGGATCAGAGATGATGAGGAACTGATTAAAAGTGGTGACAGCAGAGAGAGAGAGAAAGGGACAAATGAGAGAGATTAAGCAGGAAGAGAACAGGACTAAAAGACTAGTTGGCCATCAGTGAGGTGAGGGAGAGGAAAAACTTGTAGATATTTTCTTGGTTTCTGGCTAGTTCAGTGTGTGACTGCCATTCCCAAGAGACAAAGGACTCAGGGGAAGAAGGAAATCGGCAAGAGTGGGAGGAGATGACTTCAATTTGGGACTTTTTAAGTTTGATATGCTTGTGAGATATTAAGGAGGAGATATCCAGAAAGCAGTAGGACCTTCATTTTTGGGGTCCAGGAGAGCTACCTTGGAGTTATCAGCAGCTCTCTGCTTATGTGCAAGCAAGGTCCTATGTCTGTTTTGTTTCCCAGTGGTGTTGTAATTTTGTTGAAAGGAGGTGCATCAATGTGCAATGTAGATGGTAGTTCAAGCCTTAGAAGTAGATGAGCCCATTTAGTGCAAATGCAGAATGAGAAGAAAACAGGACTGTGATCAGAAGAGCTCTGAGAAATCATGGCATTAATGACTGGATGAAGAAGAACCCATGCAGGAAGTGAAGACAGCATAAACATACAAGTCACGTGGATAGTGTTCCCAAGGAAAAGGAGCATTTCAGGATTGAGGAAGGCATCAGTAGAGTCAAATGCGAGAAAAGTTAGGAAAGGTAAAGATTGAAACTTGGCCATGAGATTTAGTAACACTTTTTTTTTTTTTTTCTATTCACAAGAGGATTCAGTTTTCTATAGGATAATGAGGGTAAAGCCAGGATGCAGTGGGTTGAGGGATCAAAAGATAGTGAGGAAATAGAGACAGGATAAGACTGAGCTTTCAAAGACGAGTAGACAGATTGTAGTGGCTTATATTACGGTACTGTCCTGATCACCAGTATCTGTCTCAACATAATCTAGAAGAGTAGTTTTCAAACTGTTTTGAGTATTACTTGCTATAAGAAATACATTTCACATCACAGGCCAGTACATTTATATTTGTATATAACTGAAACGAAAGCATCATGAAACAGTATTTACCCTAAATATATGAATATTTTCTATAAATGGAATAATACAAAAGCCTTTTGCTCACCTCTTTCACTTAGCATGTTTTCAAAGCTCATCTACGTTGTAGCATGTATCAGTATTTCATTTCCTTTTTATGGTTAAATAATACTTCATTGTATGGCTATACCACATTTTGTTTACCCATTCATCCGTTGATGGACATTTGAATTGTTTCCATCTTCTGGCTGTTGTGAATAATGCTGTTATTAGCATTCATGTATAAGTTTTTCTGTGGACGTGTTTTCATTTTTCTTAGGTATATACCTACTGTTCAGTCATATAATCCTCTAATATAAGAGCAAAAAGGCTCTGAGAGATCTCCTGTGTAAGGGAGTCCTTGGTTTGAAGGCCCAGGGAACCACTGAAATTGTTTTTTTCTGAGGTGAGGGTTCTGAGGTTTAACTGAATTCTCAGATAAGTCTAAGTCCTCATTGACAAGAGGGAGACAGAAGACAGACCCCTCAGAGGAAAAGGGAATTGCCCAAAAGTCATACAGCAAGCTTGAGGTAAGGCTGAGAGTAAATTTGAAACCTTCTGGTCTCCACTCCATGGCTTATCCCCACTTAGCTCCAGATACCAGGTCACAGAGCAGGGTAATGATTACGAGCAGATTGCAAGTTCTATAGAGGATTTTCCATGGCAAATGTTTAACCCTATGCTGGCTTCCCTTCATAGTACCCAGAATGCTGGAAAAGTGCAAGCTAACTGTCCTAGTCTGAAGAAACAATAATTAAGACAGGAAATCTGACCAGGTAAGGGCAGTGGTATCAGGGAAAGCCAAATAGAATTGGATTTTGGAAATTCTGTCGTGTGTCCCTGTGATTATGTCCACAACACTGGTTTGTTAGCTTTTTATAGCTAATTGTGAGTTGCCTGTAAATTCTTAGGCAGTGGCCAAAGGCACCTTTGCTTCCTCCTTGGCCCAGGCTCAAAGTGGCTGCTAGGTACATGCCTTCTCCACAGCTACCTATCCTTTTCCCCCCCATTCCTTCTTTTTTTCCCCCCCCATCCTTTTTTCTGCCTTTCCCCACAATTCTCTTTCTTATCTTCCCTCTCTTCTCCTTCCTCCTGGTGTTTTCTTCTTTTTCTCCCTCTTCATGTGATCTCCTTCCTCTGCATCCTATTGGGTCCCTTCCCTCCCTCTTTCCCAGTTCTTTTCCTCCCCCATCTCCTTATATACCCCCTCTATCCGCCCCCAAGAAACTCCCCACCCCCAAACCAGAACTGGTGCCTGGTGACTCTCGCCGATCTGGAGAGAGCGAGCTTGCTTGGGAGCCTTGAGCCCTCTGATTGGCGGTCGTGGCTAGCACGCCAGCGCAAGTCCCGCCCCTGGGCAGCGAACGTGCTACTGCGGCACCTGTTATTGGTCGGCGGGTATGTCAGTGACTCTGGCCGCGCCTCACGCAAGCGCCCGCAGTCGCTCGGTGAATAAAAAGGCAGCCTACGGGCTGAGCGGGGGATGGGGAGAGAAGAGGGATAGGGCCAGCAAGGCAGGGATCGAAGGAGTGTCTGGCAGCCGGGAGCCCAGCGAAGAGAGCGAGCAAGCTTAGGAAAGCGAGCGAACTAAAGGGAGTAGGGGAGACTGAGACTGACCGATAGCCAGGCAGGCGGACGGACGCACGCCCGGACAGACTGAGCAGGCGCCGGAGAACCACTCACAGGTTCCCCCCGCCTTTCCCTTTGAAAGCTAGGATTTTGCCTTTCCCGTGGCGCCCGAGAGAGAATGCTGGACTCTGCCGACTTCAGCGCAAGCTAAGATTTCTCAGTTAGGGACGAAAGATCAGCCCAATCCTGAGAAGGGGGAAACCAAGCACCCCATCCCCATCCCCCTCCCCTCCCCCCGACTAAACTCGGGCGCCAAACCCAGCCCTTCCCTAACCATCCTACTTCCTCCTCTCCTTTCTAGCATGGTGGCTGTATGGACAGTCTGACAGAACAGAGACTGACATCTCCCAATCTGCCGGCCCCCCACCTGGAACACTACAGTGTTCTGCATTGCACCATGACCCTGGATGTGCAAACTGTAGTCGTTTTTGCCGTGATTGTAGTCCTCCTGCTTGTCAATGTCATACTCATGTTTTTCCTGGGAACGCGCTGAATGGAGTCCAGCCACCTGAGCTGTCGCGAACTCTCGCTTTGATTTCATCCCGAGAGCCACCGAGAAAAAAAAAATCACAGACAGACAGGGAAAGAGAGAAAGAACAAGCTTTCTTACTCAGGGGGGAAAACGTTTTGAGCTTCAACATGGCCTCGCTGTGATATGTATGACGTTGGTATATTATCTCTCCCTAAATCTTTTGTCGTGTCTTGTCTTTTAAGAATGCCCGTGCCTTCTTAAAGTTGCCTATTGCTTGAGTGAAATTGTTGATGAAGAAATGCTTTTTATTTAAGTGTGCATGCGTGTGTGCATTTTTAATCTATGTGGCGTTCATGGAGCAAGCTCTGCGTCCTTAAACAGTGGCTTTGCAGTCTGTGGTGTCTTCTCAACTCATTTCCTTGAAGACTACCTTTAAACTCCATCAGGGAATTTTAGTCAAAATTTTTCTCTTGCTATCAGGAGTGCATTTGGGTTTGTTTGAGGGGAAAAGCGTTTGTGGAAGAGCATGATGAATATTTGCAATCGTGGGAAAGACAGTCTTTGCACTGGATATTTAGAGAGAAAATAATCGATGCAAGGAATGGATTTAGGGAAAATGATTCTTTAGTCTCTAATGAGCAGCAAGAATTTGGGAAGTGACACGGGTCTGTTGTGCTGGCAGTTGGTGACTGTGTCCTTTGAATCTCAATTTGCTCTCCAGGGTTCAATTTTGAAAGAAGACACATTTAAAACACTTCTTGAACCTTAAAGCTTTAAGATATTTAAAATGTTAGTGTCTTTGGAATCATGAAATAGTATGTAAAAGCATTCTCTGATTTTTTGAACTGGCAAGAGAGGACTTTGACAGGAGCTATTTGGGCTCCCTTTCCCAAAGATTGTAGCCCTGGATTTGAGTTTGGGGATTTTGTCTGTCTCATCAAACACACACACACACACACACACACACACGAACCCAGCTCTTTATTCACCTTGGGAATAATAGTATTTGGATATGGCTCCTTTGGGGTAATCTCGTTTGCAATGATGTTCTTGAACTACATTTTAAATATAACTTGATAAGGTTGATGAGAAAGTGGTGATGTTATTGTTTGCTCCCTTGTTTGTTACTTTAAGATCAGAGGTCTCTGTAATTGAAACAGTCCCATAACAAACTGAAAGTCTGTAATGTGCTAAATTAAGAGTTACCAAATTTTGGTGCTAAATTTGATCACCAAAAACCAAAAATGTCTAGATGGAAAGGGATGAGAGCATGGAAAACATGAGCTGGAAGCGACATTTCAGTTTGAGATATGACTGCTTGTCTGTATCAGATGGTAGTGGTGGTTTCTGTTGTTATTGCGATTCCTATTATTTTTATATTTCTGTTTCCTCTGAGAAAGCTCTTGGCAGAGCCAGGAAAAAAAATGTCTGCGATGCTAGTCTGTATAATACTTGTTTTTTTGCGTTTTTTTTTTTTTCTCCCCTGTTAATGTAGGCAGGCCTTCCCCATTCCATTGCTTACCTGGCTTGAAATAATGCCATTTATGGCTCATGTATTATAGCAGTGAATCAGGGCACATACACATCTACACACATGCTCCCCCTCCACCCAGGTGGGTGGCTGTTCATGTCTGATGTGCAAATCTGCTGTCATTATGCTGTCAAGTTCCATGTCCGGTTTTTCAGTCTCTTTGGAAATGATTCTGAAAGGAGAGGGGCTGTGAAGGGGGCCTTTGAAATTGTCTTGGCCACAGGACCCAGAAAGTATTATTTAATGGCGTCAGAGGGGGTTTTGGGCCTCCAAGCGTGCTATCCTTGACTTGGTGTGGGTGAGAAGCTGAGGTTTTTATGAGATTAGTACCATGGTGTAAACATGATCTGGGAAGTTTGCTGGCATTGATTCTTATTAATTACTCTTTGGTCCGTTTGTGGAGACCCCCTCGATGGAACTGAGAACCTATTTCTTTGCAAAGATAATTTAGTGAGTTTTTTTTTTTTTTTTTTTTTTTTTTTTTCCCTTAGCTTCAGTGTATTATTTGAAGTAAGCTTATATCTTGTCTGGGCACTTTGTTTTGATACAGTGTTGGAGAGTGGGGAATGGCTCTTTGCTGGGCAGCTGCAGACCTGTTTTTTTCGTTTTGTTTTTTGTTTTTTCCATTCAGCAGCTGTTTGACCTTGGGCACTTTTTTTCCTCCTCGGTGGGTTTGAGATTCCCAGTAACATTGGCATTTTTGGATGGTTCCACTAGGTGACCTCCCAGTTCTTGCATTTTATGATTTTATGACCCCTAGACACTTGAAGTCAGTGGGGGTGGGGGGAGATGAACTGGAAAGGCAAGTGAAAAGGAAAACAAAGTGTTAATCAAAGGGTGATGGGAGGAGGGGAAGGATATCTGGTAGTAGAGCCTGGATAACAAGTTTAAGCTAAGGGATTTTTTTTGCCTAGTTATTTGGGAAGGAAACTGGGACAACAATAAGGGAATGCTTTTTGACTTTTTTCCCCTCAAGGGGAGCAGGGGTCTCTGAGACTAGTCTTTGATCTCGGTTTATGACTTAAGTAGTGTCATGAAATACCTTATCCTCTGTGAGCCTGACAGACCTTTGGCAGAAAGCCTCTGGGAATGTATGTGTGTAGGGTGTGTGGCAGTATGTTCACGGTGGGGTGTGTGGGGGAGCACACTCCTGAGTGTGGATGCGGGGTGTGGTGGTAGGAATGAGGAAAGACGGTATTGAGTTCCACAGTTCTGAATGGCCTCCTTGTGCTAGGACCTATAAGGATTTCACAAATGCTGAGATGGATGGGTATCACCCATGCCAGTCCTCTTTTCACCACCTAAAACCCCTCAGGCTAAGGAGGTGTCTTGAATGAGCCCTTCCATTAGTAATTTAGCTGTTGAAATGGGTTAGCGCTTTTAAAATTGTCTCCAGGCAAATAAAGGGATGTTGCTAGCCAGATGGCAGGCCACCATCTAGCAACCAGAAGGGAATTTGAGAGTAGAGAACAAAAGGTAGCAGTGTGACTTTTTACTTGTGTGAATCCTAAAGGTTTGGCATTTCTCCTTCAGACTTGTGAGGACATTTTTCTCTAGCAAAAAAAGAGTGGGAGAAAATGAGAAATGCAGCCCAGAGAAGTGGAACCCTATGCATTTTGACTTGTCTTCTTTTTTCCTTCCTCCTCTGCCTTCTCTCTTAATCTTTCTCCTTCTTCCTTTCTTCCCACCCCTGACACCACCTCCTCCTCCCACCTCCCCCACTGTAAATGGGTGAGAAGTAAAAAAGACAAGAGGACTTTTCCTCTCTGATTTGTCCCAACTTTTCCCAATAAAGCTCCTCCATTCCATTCCCTCCTCTCTGGCTCCTTTGAGTAGAGGATAAGCTTTTGCTATGTAGGAGGGACAAAATCCCAGCTTAGCGATTTTGGCTCCCGGATCCTCATCAAAGAATTAAAGAAAATGCCCTCTACTAGTATCCTAGCAACCCCTGTATCACTGAGCACCCACTGGGCTCCAGAGCCCACCCTTTAAAGGCCCAGGCACCAGTAACTCTAGAGAAAGAGGGCTAGAGCCTAGCGGGACTTGGAGAGATGCTTTTGGGGAGGGAACAAAGAAAGAACAGAATCCCCATTTCCCGCAAATGCCTCGGAAACATGTCCACAGCAGACATATACAGCCTAGCCTCATCCAGCTATGAGATTGTTTATTAGAAAACTCCTGGGTTCAAATTCCTTTCTAGTCAGTCCCATCTCCTTAAGATTAACTGTGCCATTTCGCTGCCTAGCTTTAGTGCCAGAAGCTCTGCAGGCCCTGAAAAAACAAATTTTTTCACCCTGACTTTTGGCTGCATCAGGGAGGGGGTGAAGTGATATCTTGGTGGGAACAAACTGAACAGCATTCTTCCATTGAGACAGCCTCCATCTGTCAGAACCTGCAGTGTGCTTGTGCAGTGTGCCCCAATTTTGTCTGTGGCTTGGGGAATCCTGATCAGCCTAGCTTTATAGAATTTGGGAATTTTTCTTTCTGTGGTTTTGGTGTAGTAGTTTCTGACGGGGGAGGCTGGACAAGTTGAAAGACCAAGTTTGATAATGGAGCAGGTGAACAGGGCTTGGACCCTGGCTCAGAGACTCTCACCCACCGGTGTGTGTGTGTGTGTGTGTGTGTGTGATTCAGCTACTAGGGAGCTGAAAGATTCCAACAAGGCTGTAGGTGAGGTGCTCTTCTGCCCTTGAGGTAAGGCCCAGATTGAGAGCAGCCAGAGGTCACAGTCTGGTGGTTTGAGGGATGGTAACAAAGCATGTCTTCCTCTTTAACCTTTGTCTGCCATCTCAGCCTCTGGTCCCTTGGCCTGCAGAGTGCTTGCTCTGGGCAGGGATGTAAGAATTGAGCCTTTTCTCCCAAAATAACTGCCTCCTCAGAAGACCTCCTACAAGGCATCTGGATCTAGCTCCAGTGGCTTTGCCTCAAGAAATGGAATGGAGGAGGGGAATCTTGGACTCTCTAGCTCTTATTTCCAGCTCTGCAACTTGTTCTAGGCCAACCAAGTCTCTGGCTTTCCAAGAATCCTTGATGAAAGTTTAGCTTCTCCAGTATCTGCCCAGAGTGTCTCCTTCTGTCTTAGGTGGATCTAGCTCTGTAGAGTATTTAGTTTATTGTACTTTGCTCTAGCACCAAAGTACAAAGAAGAAAAACTAGAAGGGGAAGAACCTAGAGGGGAGAGAAGGCTCAGGAAGCAATACAGTAATGACAATACTAATAACTCCTTATCAGCACATGGGCCTATAGAGTTTACGCAGGAATTTCACACCCTTTCTAACTTGAGCATCACATCAGCCTTGTGAAGTGGGTAGAGATGATTGTTATTCCCAGTTTTACAGATGAGGAAAGTAAGGGTCAGCAAGATTGTTGGGATGGGAGTGGGTCTGCCTTTCAAACAGAGAGGAGAGTCAGAGTTGGTCATTCCTAGGTAGTGTGATGTTGAATGTGGGGAGGGAGGGCCTGACGCAATGGTTCACGCCTGTAATCCCAGCACTTTGGGAGGCTGAGGCGGGTGGATCACCCGAGGTGAGGATTTCGAGACCAGCCTGGCCAACATGGTGAAACCCTGTCTCTACTAAAAATACAAAAATTAGCCGGGCGTGGTGGCACGCACCTGTAGTCCCAGCCACTCGGGAAGCTGAGGCAGGAGAATGGCTTGAACCCAGGAGGTGGAGGATGCAGTGAGCCAAGATTGTGCCACTGCACTCCAGCCTGAGTGACAGAGGGAGACTCCATCGCAAAAAAAGAAAGGAAAGAAGGAAGAAAGGAGGGAGGCAGGGAGGGAAGGGAAAGGGAAAGGGAAAGGGAAAGGGAAAGGGAAAGGGAAAGGGAAAGGGAAGGAAGCAGGGAGGGAGATTTGGGAGTCATCCCTGAAGTCATACTAGCTTCCTCAGCTACTCACGTTTTTAATGCTTTTTAATAACTTTCATTTGTATAGCACTTTTGCTCAGAATTTTCATTCTATAAAATGCCTTTTTTGTCTTGAATGTACATTAATGAGTTCTATTTAGTTTTATGAAAACTCACTATTTGGGATCTTCAAGGTGAAAGGCCAGTGTAAATTGCTGGAGTCTAAAATACAGAATGTTTTGAAGGAACTGTAGTTTTCATACAATTGTTCTTCTCTTTGAAGCACACTTATTTTTCTATATTTCTTTAAAAATGTGCTGCCCAGAACTGTTCATGCTACTCTAGGTGCCACCTGACTGAGATCAAGTGCAAAAGAACTTTGTTTTGTCTGTGAAATGTCTAATAATGCAGCCTTCTACTGATTCTCAACCCTCACTGAACATTCAGATCACTTGGGAAGCTTTTTTTTAAATACCCATGCCAGGCCCCCTATCTGAGAGATTCTGATTTAATTTTCATGGACTAGATCCCAGGGAGCTTTATTTATTTTTTTTTTAATTTAAAATTCCCCGAGGTGATTCAAATGTGCAGCCAGGGTTAAGACTTAGCCTTTGAGCATGTAGGTCCAAACCGTTTCCTGTCTAGTCCAGTCCTCTACTCTCTTGTGAAGTTGGCCACTTTAGGGTTTTTTGAACCAAATTTGCTACATTTTATCTTAATATGTTGGTCCATTATTCTAGCTTTCTGTGGATTTTAAACTTTTTTCTTCATGCTGTGCTACAAATTAGCAGTCCCTTCTAGCACTGCATCAGTTAAACTCTATTTTGTTTGGTTGGACTATTGTTCTAGCCTTTGGGAGGTTTTTATTTTTTTTCTTCATGTCACACAACAGGTTAGCAGCCTCTTCTAGCGTTGCATTATTTGAACACTGAATAAATGTCATTTGAATTGTTGATTCAAAGAAATGTTTACTATGATATGATTAATGCTAGCTCTTCTGTCACCTCACCAGAGCCCCTCTTGGAGTTGGGACATGTTAATTTTTGTATGTATCTGGTCAACCAGTGCAGACTGCACCTGGCTGTGCTAGCATTTATCCTACCAAGGTGTTAATGTGAATAATATAGCATGATAGATTTGTTGTATGCTTTGTGGGCATCAAGATATGCTAGGTTCTTAGCAAGCGTCTGCCAAACTGATAGCCCCATCAGAAAAGGGAGTATAAGTTACTTGGCCTCTTACTCATGGTAAATCTGGTTGTGGGCTCCAGAGCTTCTTGTTTTCTTTCTGTGCCTACAAAGTGAATGTTTCTAAACTGGGTTCAGAATTTGGTGGAGGGTCAGTACTACAACTGTAGTTTCTGTGTATTACTTTCTCCTCTTTGAAAAAGCAGGACATAATGGGTTTAGCTTTAAAACAGAATATATTTTGTGCTAAAAGAGTTCCGGAAACTCTTTGTGTATGTTTCTCTTGTTGTTTTACTTAATTGTTTCCATTAACCCAGTGGTTCTCAGCACTGGCTGCACGTTGGAATCACCTGGAATATTAAGAGTAACAACAATTTCTAGAATCTTTGGGAGAGATCTGATTGAGTTGGTCGTAGTGGCTTCCTGGCATCAATATTTTTCTAAAAGTTCTCTGAGGTGATGGGAATGTTCAGCCAGGGGTGAGAATGACTGCTATGGAATGCTTCATAGGAAATGTTAGCTCAGTCTGTCTGACTTATCACACATGTGACTAGGCAAGCTTCACAGATGGTGAGATTTTATTCTAGGACTGTGGGGGCCTTGATAAGTTCCAGGGGCTTGTGCTCACTCTAAAAAGGAGGAATCAACCCTAGGGAATGAGTAGTCTGGAGACCTAATTGTATTTAAAATAATCAGCTGTGAGATGGTTTGAACCCTTCAGGAATAAAAAAAATTCAGTTCCTACACATTTGCTATCATGATGGGGAAGATTCTGCTCATTTACTAGTGACCTCAGGCAAATTACTTCTCTCCTCTGAAATTTGGTTTTCTTCATCAGCAAAATAAGGATGGGTGAATTTGATAACTTCAAAGATTTCTTCTAGCTCCAACAATATGTGCTTATTTTGTGATCAACACGAGTACGGATATTATTTAAATCTAGCAGGTAATCCAGAGATCCATTTTAGCAGGTTTAGAATACACAGGATGGTTTTAAGGATAGCAGTTTTGCCTTTTTAATTATACTTGGCTTAGGTTTCTTTTAGAACAAGTGAACCTAGGTTGTATTCTTTGAGCACACACTGGCTGCCAAGCAGGAAAGGAGACTGTATGAACACGCACTGGCTGCCAAACAGGGAAGGAAGTGGTACAGTGAATTGAGTAGCAAGGGTGTGCCAGTTTGGGATTCTGTTTATTAAAGAAATATGTCATATGGATAATTGAGAATTGCCTCTCATAGATATAGAACCAGTCTCATAGGTCTGAAAAAGATGGATTGCTTTGACAGCTCAGAGCCCCTTCCTGCAGTACTTTAAGTAGCCATTCACTTGGTTAATAATACTACTTCTATTAATAAGAATTTCAACAAATGAGGTTTCCTATTTATTTCATGGGCTTCTTCCTCAAACCTAAAATTAGTTAAGAAAGTGAGGCTCATAGAGATTAAGCAGCTTACTCAATGTCACACAGGTAGTGGTAGTGACTAGTGGTAGTGGTAGTTCTAAGGCGTCTTGATACCACATCCTGCTGTGCTTCTGGTATAGCCCGCATAGTGGACTCTGTGGTCAGGATGCAGTCATAACTCTGAGAATTAAAGGGGTTTTACTGACATAGAGCAGTATTCAGGAGGAAGCTTTGAAGAAAGGAACAAAAAGGGGCAATGTGGAGGAAGGAAAAAGGTTTAGAGAGGGATGTGTTCAGGCCAGTTTTTCTCTTGCCCTTATCACTCTTATGTGCTAGTTCCAGGCCCCTGATGGGAATTGGGCATTGATCTTTGAGCGCCAAGTTTGAGTGTTGGTAGCAGAGAAGAAGGAAAGTTGTACATGCATGGCAGAAGGATAGCATATGGAAGGCAGACATGTAGTAGGAGAAAAAACAAGAAAAGGCCTCAGGAGCCCTAGGATTAAGCCCTGGCTCTGTACCTACCTTGCTGCCAGATCTTGATCAAGGCCCTTCCCACCTAGGTCTCAGTTTCCATGTCACTAAAGTGAGAGTGGTTTCAGTAAAAGAGCCATGTTCTCAAATGGAATGTTAGCCAGAAACTTCTATATAAAACAGGAAAAAGCACAGCTGGTCTGGTTGAAATGGGCATGGGGCAGGTATGGAGGACAGAGTCTAAAGTTCCAGGCAATCATCTTGCCTATGCAGATTTTGGTCACTAGAGGAACTGGAATTAGAAGAGTGGAGATGGCTCTGCCAAGTCCAGCCATAGTGCTTGGGGAGATAGGGAACCCTTGGATGGTGTTGTGTGATGGGGGTGGGTATTTCATTTAAGTGGCCAGGATTTACAGAGAATCACATAGGGTCAGATATTAAAGTGCCTAGTACAACACACTGCCCGCACTCCTTTTTTTACAAGTGA
The DNA here is from genome assembly GCF_047675955.1 of Chlorocebus sabaeus. Classification (NCBI taxonomy): domain Eukaryota; kingdom Metazoa; phylum Chordata; class Mammalia; order Primates; family Cercopithecidae; genus Chlorocebus; species Chlorocebus sabaeus. The sequence goes on from NC_132933.1 coordinate 88,770,220, forward strand.
GAAAGCTAAGGCACAGGAGGGGAAAGGGACGTGTCCAAGGTTGCAGTGATGGTTCTGGGATTCTGATTCTTTAAATAGGGCTCTTGCCTGCTGTAACTTGCTACCTCCCCTGTAGGTTTCTGGCTGTATGCTCCCTTGGCTGGATCAGAGACCTGAATGCTCTTTCAGGTTTGGTTGGAGAAAGCAAGCTGACAAGAGGCTGGGAGAACAAGAGCATTATATAACCTCCTGGAGGGGGAGCAGGCCTGTTAGTAGTCCTTGAAGTTCCAGGGAGTGGGATGGGGTTGAGGGGAACACAGAGTCTCCTGAAGGCCACATTAGCTCTCCTGAGGCAGAGAGCAGTAGATGCAGCCCTGTGAGTGGCCATGTACCCTCAGGGCCCAGAGGAGGCCGGCACTGCACATCCATAGCCAGTTCTGGGAATGGCTTTGGCAGCTGATTTCTCCGCCTGCCTGCCTTCATTAGAGAAAGGAAAGCCATGCACCTCCGTGCCCAGCTGGCTACAGGAAGGATGTACTAAGAGCCCACCCCCCACCCCCTCAGAGTGTGGTGCCTAAAGGCAGTAGCTACTTTTAGCTGAATCTCCCACAGCCTCTCCTCCACCTACTCTCTCCCTCCTCCCTCTGTGAATTGTGCAGGATGGCAAGAAGGCTGGGCAGTAGGTGCCTTGGCATTGGGATAGAGGCAGAGGAGGAGCTAGGCATCTCTAGGAGAGGCTCTGATAAGCCCTGCGTGGCAGGAGGTCTCAGAAAAAAGCAAAATGATGAGACTGCTTTGTGCTTAGGACCCAAAGGGAGTGGAGGGATTTATTAATTTCCTTTGAAGCATGCAACCAGCTGAGGTGCATGTCTTATAAATTTAGACTGAACTGCATGGGAAGACTTATACTCTACTTGGATTAAGAGGAAAGCAACTGGGGCTAGTGGATACTCACTTGATTCTTGACTACTCCCCTTGAACAGTCTTAGGCTTTTCAGTGGGTTTTGTACATCATCTCACTTGATTTTCTCTGTGGCCCTATGAAGTGGGTAGAGCTGAGATTATCTCCATTTCACAGGTGAGAAAAAGAATGTTCAAAGACTTACTGTCACATAGCTGCTTCCAGCCTGGCCTTCTGGGCTTCAGCTCTGGAAATTATAGTGCCACTTAAAGTCACTGCAGACAGCTATATTTTCTAGAAAAAGAGGTGCTGGAGCTGTCCTCATTCTAATCTCCTCATTGTGGAAGCTGGGGAACTAGGCCCAGAGAAGAAAAGGACTTGCCCAAGGAAATGTGGTACATTTATAGTAGTGCTGGAATTAGAACATTGCCTGGCAAGGATGTGAATTCCTGGACCTACAAGATGTGCAAGCCACGGTGGTCTTTCAAGGGTTGTTTGGGGAAACCTGTGTGGTGTGATGGAAAGCAAAGTGTCACAGAACTAGGAGTTTGTTATTTTTCAGTTCAGGCAGAAATTATCTGTGGATGACTGCCCCAGTGGAGGCCTGACACTCAGTAAGCCCTCTATAAAGGTTTGGTTGAATGAAAGATGTACACATGAGTAAAATGGAGGTACAAATGTGAAGTCAGTTGCTGTGTGACCTCGAACAAATCCCATTGTTTCTGTCCCTCATTTCTCTCTGTCATTTTTGGAGGACTCTTTTTACTTCTGTCCCTTGGAAGAAGAAAGGCCCTGTGACCTGACCCATGTCTTGGGTGCTTGGTGGAAAACTGTTTTGTTTTTTGATTTTTGTTGTTGTTGTTGTTTTTAAATAAGCTTTCTTTTATTTATCCCAAGCTCCATTTCCCATGCAGTCACATACATATTGCTATGAATAGCAGACTAACTTTCTCTCTCCTCATCTCCTGCAAAGTTAAAAGAGGGACTTGGAAGAAAACCAAAATGAATTGTGTTTTTATTTAGCACCTTCTTAAGTCCATCAAGCCATAAACCACTTAGGGACATGGCAATTAAAAAACAATTCTGGCCTCTAGATCCTTGGCTAGAATTTGTGTGGATTATTGAGTTTTCATGATATGATCAAAAATTGCTTTAGAAATTGCAGGTTCTTGCCCAATGAGCTGTGTAGAACAAATCAACTTATATTTGCATTATCTTCACTTATACTTGCATTATTTTGTTTGGAAACATCTCACTGATCTGGGGACAGGACAAGAAGATAAAGACTATTATATAGTCTTCTGTCCTGACACATGTTGTTTTCTCCATTACACTGTGAGGTGGCCAAAGGCAAGATTATTTTCCCAATTTTATGGCTAGGGAAATTGAAGCTCAGAGAATTGCTTTGATTGACTCAGGTCAGTACTGTATCGTAAAGTCAGTGGTGTGCTAGGAAGAACATAGCATATAGAGTTAGGTATTACCAACTCACCAGTACCAAGTGTCTCTAGGCAAGCCATTTATTAAGATTCCTTCTGTAGTTTGCTTCTAAGTATTTTGTTGTTGTTGTTTGTTTATTTGTTTATTTTTTGAGACAGAGTCTTGCTCTGTCACCCAGGCTGGAGTGCACTGGTGGAATCTCAGCTCACTGCAACTTCCGCCTCCCAGGTTCAAGCAATTCTCCTGCGTGCCACCAAGCCCAGCTAATTTTTGTGTTTCTAGTAGAGATGGAATTTTGCCATGTTGGCCAGGCTAGTCTCAAATTCCTGACCTCAAGTGATCCACCCACCTCAGCCTCCCAAAATGCTGGGATTGCAGGAGTGAGCCACCACACCTGGCTCTAAGCATTTTTACAAAAGTTAATCAAGATAGAGGAAAGAAGTAGGCAGATGCAACTGGATAACTGGATAGGTTGGCATTGAACCATTAATTGGTACTTTGGTGCATCCACTGGATCTACAATAAATTCATCTGGATATCATATTGTCCAGGGATACATGAAAGGCCTTTCAAAATGAAGAAAAGTGGCCCCAGATTCTGCAGTCTTTTGTGACCTACTTAGTTTGGATGTTTTTGTGGGTTTATCTGGCCGTGTTCTTTTTTAAAATTTTTTATTTATTATTATTATTATACTTTAAGTTCTAGGGTACATGTGCATAACGTGCAGGTTTGTTACATATGTATACTTGTGCCATGTTGCTGTGCTGTACCCATCAACTCATAAGCACCCATCAACTCATCATTTACATCAGGTATAACTCCCAATGCAATCCCTCCCCCCTCCCCGCTCCCCCTGATAGGCCCCGGTGTGTGATGTTCCCCTTCCCGAGTCCAAGTGATCTCATTGTTCAGTTCCCACCTATGAGTGAGAAAGACTGGGCCTTGATCCTAAAAGCTGGCTCTTTACCATTACCAGTGTCTATGGTCATCACAAAGGATGGAGAAGAATGATTTGGATAAAGTACATGTCATTTTGCCTGGGCTTTGGTGGAGATTGTATGCCATTGCTTTTACTCCAGTTGGTTCAGGCCACTGGGAAAATGAGTGTGGAATGACAGAAATAGGGAGACAACCAATAGCTTGCTGAGGGTTACAGAGGGCCTAGCTGGGATAAGACATCTGCAGGTGCTAATCCACATGCACATATCTACACACTGGTTCTTTGTGGTGTTGGAAGGAGGGAGGAGAGTTTGTCCATAGTACTTTAGCTGATAAGTGACTGGGTAACAGTGAGAGGAACCCATGCATTGAGCTCGTTCCTTCAGTGTGCTGCTGGGGAAACTGAGGTCTAAGGAGAGACAGGAACTTGCCCAAAGTCTCAGAATTTGTCCTTGATCTTTACCCATTCTCTCTATTCAGCCATTGGCTAATTTACCTTACATTTATGAGACTCTTTAGATGAATGAAGGGTGGCTAAGCCTCTTGGGAAAAGCACCTGTGATTACCACATTCAGGAAGTGACTGAGATGAAATTTGAACCCAGGTCTTTTGTCCTGCTTAAGAGCAGATTGACCCAGACTTGAAGGAAAGCTGTTAGAAACAAATTGATGGGGAAGAAAATTGATTCAGCTTTGCTGTCTATCCATGCTCTATGCCCGTACCTTCACATACACATACATGATAGATCATATGCGATGCACACTTACACATACTCAGACACTTAGGCTGTATTTGGGACACACATGGGACACAAAACTGGAGCATATTTTCACATTAACACACTTGGAACACACATTCATTTAAACATGGGAAGAATATTCACACTTGCACATTCTCAGCACAGGCAGGATACACACACAGGAACACACATGAGGGATGCTTGTGCACATCTGCATGTGTGAATGCACATGGATGCATATAAGGCACAATTGTGCACCCACATATATATGGGGCATGCTGAGATGCACTCTCAGATATACTCTTACCCAGGACATGCACTTCTGTACCTGAGATACACACTCCTAAAGACATACTTGGGCAAACAACACTCCACACTTGAGTGTTGAGTCACACTTGAACACACCTATGGGACATATCCACATGCTCCACACAGCCCTGTGGGACACATTTTGATGCAGAACACATCCTTCCCTTAGGGCCAGCCAGCTGTCACTTTCTTCTAAGTGGGCATGACAGGGTACTGGTCCCAGCTGGTGGGCCTCCATAAGTTTGCTCTGGCTCTCCTTTGACCTTGAAATTAGACTTGAGAGGGCAGTAAGCTCAGTAATAAAATGGATGTTCAAGATGGCATGTTTTGTAGCAGTCTCTGTAAGGTAAACAGGGTTCAGAGCAGAGCCCTCAGATGTGAGTTAATAGGCAGATGCAGAAGTATGGAAAACGCAAATTGGGACTGATCAATGCAGAAAGCTTGAGCCTACTCCTTCATCCCCCAGTTCACTTACAAACCATTGTGGAGTGATATGGTTATGAAGCAATGTCCCAGAAGGCCTAAAGTCACTGAATATTAAAGTTCATCTTTCTTGGGAATGAAACAACAACCTGGACTAGAGTAAATATATCTAAATTGTGGGTGTTAGCATGTGAGCGGAAGTGGTAGGATGCATAAGCAGGAGATGCCTTTGGGCAGTGGCCCACCCTCTCCTGGGTTAGTGGTGGCCTGAGACCAGCCACATCCTTAATGACCACAACCTAGCCCCTAGGCACAGCATCTTGGGCCATCTGGCCCCACTAATGAAGACCTGCTATTTTTAGAGTTCCTCAAGCTGGAAACCAGGTCATGGTGTCCTGGGGAAGCCTTTGTGGTCCTTGGTACCAAAGGCTGAAGCTGGAAAGACAGGGCCCTAGATTGGTGGGAAGCACGGAGACAGGTAGCTGGGGAATACCAGGCTTGCCTGGGAGCAGCATCCTCAGAGCCTCAGTTGGGTTACTATTGACTATAACAGCCTCATGCCCATTTCTCAGCTTTGGCTTTGAGGTCAAGAAACATGAGTTTCAGTTGCTGCTCTGCCTCTTACAATGTGTCTCAGTCACGTTCACCTCTGCTGTCTGAGTCTTACTTGTTTTATTTATAAAACATCCAGTATTGCCCTTAGATGATGGAAAGGCTCAGCTAGGCTAAGAGTTGAGAAGATGTTTTGAAGATACACTTTTCTCCATGCATAAAGCTGCATCATCATTGTCCCTAAACTGGATTCAATTACTGCCAACAGTTGGACCTGACTCCTATTGGAGTAGCTGTAGACAGAAAAGGCCACAAAAAGGAGCCAAGAGAAGACACCCTCATGGAGTCAGGCTGGTCAAAGTTATGCTGAGATTACCCCCACCTATACAGATGATTTTCAATGCCAGGTCAGTCATTCTGGGGAAAAAAAACAGATTTGCAACATTTAGGTGGTCATGTAGCTTTGGTTCCTTAGGAATCGCTTAGGTAATGAGAAAAGGGGAGGCATCAGGAGCAGGGATTTCTTCCTAAATTAGGAAGCAAGGCCAGGTCACCTGTACCTGCCACCTTCCAGAGGAGGCAGCCTAGAGTGCCAGCTCTGGCTCTAAGAGAATACTCTTTGTAAGTGTTTGTGCTCATGGCCATTTTATCTGGTTTACTGAGAGGGAGAAGGTCAGGCACTATGTAGTTCAAGATTCCCCTTGCTGCGGATATTGTGGGCAAAGTTCTCTTGACCCTCAGCTTTCTGGTCTGTGGAATGGGCTTAACTGTAGTCTCTCATAGGAGTTTTAAGCACAAGACTTCATTGTGACATAGGATGTGAAAAGTGTCTTGTAAAATGTTGAACTTGTGTTCCTGCTCTTTGGATTGTTAAGATTTCATCCAGGTTGTAATTACACATAGTTTGGAGGTAATTGAGAAACTTCATTTCTCTACCCCTTCCCCATACTGTTCTTTTAAGCCATTATTATATCAATTTTACAAATGGGAATACTGAGGCTCAGAGAAAGGAGAAACAAGTCTGAGGTGACAGGATTAGGCAGTGGTGGATTCAGTACTAGAAGCCATGCCTTCAGATTCCCAACCCAGTGTACTCTGGCCCTGGGCTGCCACCAATGAATTCCAGTGCTAAAGGAAGCTGCCAGAGGCTACTTAAGTAAATATATGTAAAAACTTAGATTTTTCTCTGACAAGCAGCTCTCTGGGGCTCAGCTTTACCCAGCACTTTCCCTGCTTGCCCAAGAGAGACACACTGATTTACCTTTCATCCCTCCCACAGCAGCTCATGTCCCACTGTCTCCTGCATGTTGGAAGCAGTGAAGAATTGGAGATGTTAGGCTGTTGTGAGGAGCAATCCTTCTGCCAGTTTAAGCCACTTCAAGACAATAAGAGGATTCTTGGAGGCACTTAATCCACCTTGGTCACCCCCACCTCCTCACAGTTTTTTTGAGTACTTCTGACCTGCCTAAGGGGTCGGCTGAAAGGGATCTAAGGAAATATATTTGAGGGCCTTGATCTCTGGAGGATTGTGCTAACAGTTGAGGGATAAGATTATGGAAATAATCCAAGAACCAAAACTGGGAGTGTCTCTGGAGACCATTTGGGCTGAATTTCACCTGGCCTCAATGGGAACATTAAAACCCATCTGGGCTTGCTTTTTCTCCCTTAGTGTGATTTTCCTTTGTACTCCACAGATTCTTGTGTTCAGTCAGATTTCCTGGAGTCTTTCTAGCTTGCTTGTTTTTGCTATTCTGAGCCTAGTTGCAGGAATCTGATGAGCTCAGGCCTTGAGGGGTAGGCATCGGAGGAAAAGGCCTTTTGTGTCTCTGTCTTCATTTGTATTGCTGCTGATGCATTATTTTCCTATCTTTCACTGACCAGCTGTGGGAGCCTAATCCAATCTGTACAAATCTTCACTTTTGCTGCTCAAACCTCCAAAATGACTACAGTAGTCATTTTGAGGGATGTCTTCTGTGGGATTGGATAAGCAGTGGGGCAGGGAAGTGGGGTGGGGGGAATGCAGTGCTTCAGGAAAAACAGGGAGAGGAACTACTTTTTTTCAAATTTGAGAGGCCAGAAGTGAATAGGAAAAGGTTAGCTGGCGCAGCCCTGCCAAGAAGTAGCCATGCAGTTTCCTAATCTCTTTTGACCATAGATATCTCATTTTTAAATTTTTATTTTTGGATAGGAAATATATTCACATGGTTCAAAATTCGAAAGGTCCAAGAGAGTGCACAGTGGAAAGTCTCTCTCCCACCCCCTGCCCTCTGCAGAGGCCGCCAATGAGTCCTTCCAGAAAAATGTTATGTGGATGTATAAACAAATATGAATATATTCCTCTTTCTCTTTTTTATGGTAATATACAACACATATTATTCTGTACCTTGCTATGCCTTGGAGATTCTTTGATACTTCATTGAATTTCACCTTTTGGGGATGTGAAGATGTGCCGTGGAAAATAGAGGTTAAGAGCACTGATTCTAGAATGAAACTGTCTAGGTTCAGGTTTGGATTCTGGCTCCATGAACTTCAATAGTTACTTCATTATTTTTCTGAACTTTGGTTTCCTTATCTTAAACTAGGGATCAAACAAGTTATTATATGTAAAAACTTAGATTTGTCTCTGACATGTAGTAAGCATTCAATAAATGTTAGCCATTTTTTTTTTTTTTTTTTTTTAATTAGGAAAAAAACCTCACTGGACCATGCACAGTAGATCTAGGTTTTCTCCTGGCCTCTGTGCTCCTGGGATAGCTGGGTAACTTCCTTTTTTCAGGAATTAGTTTCCTTACCTTTAAAATGGAACAACTCATCCCCACTCTGCTTATCCCCAGGATTTCTGGCAGGATCTACTGAGCTCATGAATATGAAGCCAACTTAGCAATTGTGATGTTCTGAACAGATGGAAGAAGTGCTCCTTAATATTTTCATAGACACTTTGGGTGGCTTGAACCCAGTGGTCTGAATGGGTGGAAGAGGCAGTGTTTTTCCTTCTGCCGGTGGAACCCAAAAGCCATCCCTGTACTGGAGTTGTATTTTGAGTGGGGGATAGCCCATGGCAAAAATTTGAAATACTCAGGTTTTGTCTTCTGACCTTTTTTATTCCACCCCGTCCCTCTCCTGACGTCCTTGTTTCATTTTTTTTTGGCGGGGGGGCTACCCCACCACTGTCAAAACCTGTTTTTAGAAGCAAAGCAGCAGCATATATCAAAGATGACCTCAGCTTTCCATTTGAAATAATTTAATACAACTGGCTCGGAGAGGAGCTGAATCTGCCCAAGTTCATATAGCGAGTCCAGAATCAAGCTACACCTGGAGCTCATTCTTCCCATCCCAGTTTTTATTACTGACATTTGCATTTTAGTGTGAATTTGAATTTGAGATTCCTTAGCAAAAAACATCTGGTGGTGAGGGAGATTCTAGAAGTATCTTTACTCATCCTTCATACTGAAGTGTTCTTATCTTTTAATCTTCAGGGTCAGACCTGTTTGGGACCCTAAGCAGGGAGGGAAAGGCAGGTTCTGGTTGTAGTATTGAGGGGATGATATCTATAGAGCAGTGGGAGAGAAAAGCACCAGAAAATGTTGAAAGCAGTAACCTCCAAAGTGAGGGAGAAAATATTAGTTCTTTATATGTTAAATTGTTAATCTCATTGTTATTTAATTTCTATTTTGTGGAGTTTTTTTTAATAAAGCACATACTACATTAGTATTTAAATATTGGAATAGGTGTTTCTTGGTTTTTTTAAAAAATAAATTTTATTGTGTATATTTGAGGTTTACAACGTGATGTTGTAATATAGATAGATAGTAAAATGGTTACTATAGTGAAGCATATCTGTCATTTCACATAATTACTTTTTTGTGACAAGAGTAGCTAAATGTTTGTGTTTTTGTTTTTAACGTTAGAAGTACATGATCTAAAAACTATTGGCTACCATTCTTCTAAGACTATAGGCTTGGTTTCTAATCTTGGCAGCTCTGCTGCTAACTAACTTGATGCCTTAGGAAACTTTTCTCATTGGAGCCTCATTTTTCTTACCTGTAAGAAAGGGAGTACTGAACTAGATGTGCTAACTAGTTACTTGGAAATCTCCAATCCTGACCAACTCTGAATATAAGAATCCACTGCCTTTGAAGGGGCTCTTGAGCTGAGACAGTTAAAAGGAGTTCAAGCCCTGACACCTTACTAGATGCTTTGTCCCTCTATCAGCTGCCTTGGTTTCCTTCCCTTCTCTACCCCCACCACTTTCACCTAACCCAGACTGGCAGATGCTTCCTTACATAAGTTTAGCAAACCTACTTGACATTGTTTTGTTACAAGCACAACCACTTTTCCTGTAGACACAGACCTGGTGCCATCCCTCCTGAGATTTGAGGGTATGTATGATTTTGCTTCTATTTTGTCCTCTCTGGCAGCCTAGGTTTAGTCATTGTATCCCTCTGGCTAAGTCTTTGGTTACAATGTCTGAGGGGAAGCCAGCTCAGCCAGTTTGAGTCCCTTGGGGCCTGAACCAATGGCTGCTCACTGAATCCCTCTGCCACTTCCTCATCCAGGACTGGGCTAGACTTTTTTAGGAGAACATACTCCATTCCTGAGCATAAAAGGCTTCTGACATGGACTAGAGGCATTGCTAGGTGCCTTGGCCTTGGCTGGATGTCTTTTCTCTCACAGTGAACCAATAGGCAGAGGGAAATCATTGCACCACTGGAAACTATCTCCCACTTTTTGATGGGCTGTTTAAATGTAGATGTCGTCTCTGGGCTGTAAAAACTCCCTAGGAGATACTTACATTCTCTTTGGAAACATGCCAAGGTCTAGAGGTTTTGCAAGCCTATTTCCTTGCTGGACATGCTCAGCAGACTTGAAGGTGGTTTCAGTTAATTGAAATGTATTTATTTTTCCTGTTTCATCTCTAGATATAGGAGCAGGTCACAGTGCTCCTAACTAAATCTTGTTCCAGTTCTTGCCACTGTAAACCAGATGGCCACATTTAATGACGTTAGGACCATTAGTTCCAGCCTATCTCCTCTCCTGCTCCTCCCCCTACCTTCAGCTTTCCTTTCTCTACAAGACTTTAACACGACATCTGACAAATGGATAAAAAATGATGTTCCCTTTTTCTCTCTGTGTTGCCCACCCACCCTCTGCCTGTGGTGTTGAGTATAGAACCATGCATGTGGGAGGCATGGAGGACAGATTCTTCATGTAGTTCTAGCCCCCTCCTCCTACCTTCTGGAAACAAAGGAAGCCCACCCCTGCCCAGAAAACTCCAAGGCCTGGCTTCAAGTCATAGTCCAGGAAAAGTTAAAGCTCCCAGGACTGGTCCTAAGGGGACTACATGAAGAAATTGAGGAACCCAGATGCAGACTCTAAGATGAGTTTAGGTCGCCTAAGGGATTTGTGGCTCTTAGAGCATCCCTGCATATTCCCTAGGCTTGTCCTGGTCAGCTCCCATATCTCAGGGTAGTAAGGCAACAACAGATTCCAGTGGGTAGCTGGAGCTCAGCATTCACACCAAGTCCAAGAAGACGAGCATGACTCCCAAGGCAGGAACATTTTGGGTATATGACCCAAGCTGGCTCAACAGATGGGTGAAGGTCAGGGTAACCTCAAGCTTGAGATGGCATGTTCTGACTCAGGAACTCTTGGAGAGGGCATTGCTAAGTCCATTATTATTATTTTTACTAACCATTTGTCTCTTAGAATATTGGAGGTTGCCTTGGGGAGATTTAATACAGCTCTAGGAAATTGCTTCCAGATTATAGCATAGAGAGATGCTGCTAGGACTTTCTATTAGAACTAGTGGTAGCTTCAGTGCCTGAAGGTTTGAACAGGAATGAGGGTGGAACAGAGCAGAAGCATATAGTCTCTCAAGGCAGGCTGGGAGAAATCCTCTCGGACAGGCCACCATAATTCCTCAGCCTTTATGGAATCTGACACAAGAAGGATAAGCCTAGAGTTGGAGTTCCAGAGATTCTGGTTTCTTCTGAGTGGCGCAGTGCAGTAAGGGGAAATTCCTGTAATATAAACTCTCTGGTTCCAGAAAGATTAAGACAGTTGGTTTCCATGTGGCATGTGATTCAGAATCACCCTGGTTGCTTGTTATTAATAAAAATATTAGGGTGATTCTGAGCAGGGGTCTGTGAACCTCACATTAAGAAACAGTGGCATAATGCATCAGAAGTGCTTGAGTCAGGCCAAAATATCCCAGAATAACTTGACAATTACTCCTGTTTCCAAGACATTTTGGAGATACAAGCTAATGTTTATCAGATTGGGAGTTGTTGTAGTATAGAACCTTCTCTAGCCAACATCATCTAGGTTGGTCATTTAGAAACATGTCTTTCTCTGATCTGTGCAATCCTTGGCCCATTTGGCTGCATTTTCTTTAAAGGGGATTATTCTCTCAACAAGACCAAGTTCTTAACATTGTGAACTTTGAGGCAGCAGCTGGGTCTCACTTCAGAAACTCCTAAGCCCATTTGGCTTGGGTTTCTTACCATCTATTGCTAAGGTCCAGAAAAGCAAGCAACAACCCTTCTCTCATCTGTTGGGTCACCATTAGAGCAGAGATCACCTTTTAACTTCCTTTGGAAGAAGTGCAGGAAGAAACTGTTCTTTGTTATTAGCCTCAATGAGAAAATATTCCAGATGGCATCATGCTCTAAGGGGCTTCTCTGGGTTTCCCAAGCTAAAATGTCCTAAAAGGTCCTGGAAAGTGTGAATTGGCTTATGACCACTGTTCATATTGAACTCTAGATCAGGTGGTCTCTCTTGCTCAAGGCTGACCCCTATATAGGCTTACCTTTTGTGTCTGCCAGGTGTGGCTGAACAGTAGATCTTTCATTTTATTAAAGTGAAAACTGTATGGTATAATGGGATATTGAAGGAAGCTGATGTGTGATGACTCACAAATCACACACCCAAATTAGGTAAAAGATGATTTTGTGTCATGAAAAAATATATTTATATACTTCTATTCAGCACATTTAGAGTCATTATCACTTGAGTGCATTAATTATTCTGCCAAGAAATGAAATTATTTACTTATAGGCAATAGCAACAACCACATTGAAACTGGAAACAAGTGCGAAATGTTAAAACCTGAGGAAAAGAAAAGGCAACTCTTGGGATGTTTTTAATATTCATGGTGGGAATTTTCTTACCTAGCATCTATCTCTGTTTCTTTCCCTGGTGATCACTGGGGACCTGTACAGATGTTTAGCAAAAACTGGCCTTCCATAGAAGCCACCTGGCAATAAATCCTGGCAACAATGGACTGGCATATAGGGCAGCTGGGTACGTATTATGTAAACAATTTCCTTGGCCCCATAGATTGTTCTGCCACCTGACAGAGATGCTTACTCTATTGCTGTGTTCTGCCTCAGAGTTTGCTTGCTTTTAGAACTCAAGTCAGAACTTTAGATGGAGTATACAAATTGTTCATTATGGATTAAGCTTATGTTTTAGACCTATCATTTAGAAGAGTACACTCTGGTTATTTGAAGAATAACACTCTAGTCAACAACTTGAATAACTCTTCCAAATTTTCATTTTCTCCGTATCCTAGGTAGATAAGGTTACTGAAACAGGCAGAGAGAGAGAGGATACAGCCAGGAGTCATCAGAGAAGGGATTAAGGAGTAGGTTGGCCACAATCATACAGCTAGGAAGAAGCAGCCTGGCTCCAGTGTCGCTACGTGTAACCATTGGCTAAGGATATGGCCAAATCAGAGGCACAGAAGTAGGATTGATCATTATTTTGTTGGAGGCAGTAGCAGGCCATCCAGTGAAATGTTGAGCAGGCAGTAAGAAATGTGGGACTAGAGGTGAGTGACAGCTGATGTCATGAGAAGGATGCAAGAGACTCGTTTTGGCAAGAGTGATAGAAAACCCCTGCCTCGTTAGAGGCAAAGGTTGGATCCAGAGATGAGGCTAGATTAAGGAGAGCTTTGAGAGAGTGGGGAGTTACTGAAGCTTCTTGAGCTTGAGGAGTGATACTAGCAAAAATGCTTTAAGATTTGCATCATTAAGGCATAGCTTGAGGAAGGGACAGACTTGTAGGGGCCAAGGAAGCCGGTTAGAAGAAAGAAATAGCAAGCCCAGAAGATTTTCCTTAAATGGGAAAAATTGAGAAGGAGGGAGAATGGGGGAATATGATGAATTTTGGATTTTATTGGAGGTGGTAGCAGACTATCCAGTGAAATGTGGAGCAGGCAGTAGGAAATATAGGACTAGAGGTGAGTGAGAACTGATGTCATGAGAAGGATGATTTATCTGAAGAACTAAGTGGAGAGAACAAAAAGCAAAGGTCCCTATTGACTTTTGAATGCGGCAGTCAAGGGTTTAAGTGGGAAGCCCATTTCTCAATTTTCCCAGGTAGTCTGACTGTTGCCAGCAATGCTTGAGTGAGTTATCTTCAGGAAAAAAAAAATCTCATTTTTTTTTTTTTTTTTTTTTTTGAGCAGAAAGCAGTAAAACATCCTATCAAGCACAAAGAAGGGTGAGGAGAAATACGCTGTAATAATGAAATCTCTGTCCTTTGCAGAGTAATTGTTAGCCTCAGTAGAGTACCAGAGCTGGAAGGGACTTGAGAGGTCATCTATATGGTTCCAGTCTGTCACTTGACATGTGAAAAAACTGAGACAGACTGGGCATGGTGGCTCACACCTATAATTCCAGCACTTTGGGAGGCCAAGGCAGGTGGATCACCTGAGGTCAGGAGTTCGAGACTAGCCTGGCCAACATGGTGAAACCCTGTCTCTACGAAAAATACAAAAAATTAGCCAGGCGTGGTGGCAGGTGCCTGTAATCCCAGCTGCTCTGGAGGCTGAGGCAGGAGAATCGCTTGAACCCAGGAGGTGGAGGTTGCAGTGAGCCGAGATTGCACCACTGCACTCCAGCCTGGGCAACAGAGCAAGACTCCATCTAAAAAAAAAATGCTGAGACAGAGAAAGGGACCTGTCCAAGATCATTTGGTGAGTTTCTGGCAGATTTTCTTCCTATAGCCAATTTGAGTCTTTGCTGTACACCGTGGTACCTCGTAGCTATTGTTGGGGCAGCCTGGTTCACACCTTTCCAAAAATAGGGAGGATGGTTATCCTTCAACACTTTGGGCAAGATAGCCAGAGTGTTTACAAGGCTGTATTAAAAGGATATCTAGCTTTTTCAGGAGAGGGCATAAAATCTCAGCTTGTTTTAGATATGCTTAAGGGACCAAGGGAAATAATTTGCTCTTGTCCAAGTTTAGCTGTTAAGGAGAAGGGGGCCTTCTGGGAGGATATGGGCAGACACCAAACTGAGAAAACCTCATAGGCAAACCCCCATCATGTCCCTACTTTTCCTCCTATGAAGCTTCTTGGAAGGCAGGTCCAGCTCATCTACCTTCATGGCAATTGGCACACTTGCTTTCCATACAACATGTGAAGTTCACATTTTTTAACCCATTCTCCCTTCTGCTGCTTATTATTAAAACACTAATATTTCTGACAGCCACCAAAACTAATTAAATATCTATTTTGGGAGTGGTGCTGTTGAGTTAGAGGGGAATAACAAGAAGTTGTAGGTAAGTGACTGGGTGACAGCCATAATCCCAAGTTTTTTCCTGTGTTAACACAGCCTGACTTTGGGCATGCTCCTTACATGACCCCAAATACTCTTTTTCAGACATTTACCAACCACTGAGGAAGGCCTTGGAGATAGGCAGGCAGTGCTGGAGGCAGGGGGTACAACATTTGGTGTGGCATGGGGAAATCTGTGAAGAATGAGGCATCAGAAGAGGCAAGGGTAGGGCCTACACTAGGAAAGTCCATTAGGGCAGTGGTTCTCCAGATGTGATTCCCATACCAGCAACATCAGTATCACCTGGGGATCTGTTTGAAATGCAGGTTCTCAAGCTGCACTTCAGACCTACCTAATCAATTCTCAAGACCTATGCGGCCCAACAACCTGTGTTTTAACAAGCCCTCTGAGGAATTGTCCTTTAGGTCATTCACAGGGTGAGTTGGTCCCCCTCCCTGCCATTTGACAGGTACCTTGGGGGACTGGCAAATAGCAAAGCTGTAGAGTAAGGCCAGCTGGAGATTCAAATCTGTTCCAGCATCTACTAACTGGGTAACCGTGGACTACTTGATTTATATCACAAGTTATCTTCAGTAAAAATGGAGATGTTAATGCTTACGTTGGAGAATTATAGAGGTTGAAATCACAAAAGAAAGCCCTTTATCCAGTTTCCAGCGTATGCTTTCTTCAAGTGTAAGCTTCTCTTGCTTCCTCCTTCCCTTTCTAACTCTTTTACTTTCCTTCTGTCTTTTCCATTTCTTCTTTTGTTCCCACTGAAAGGGTCCACTGGCCACCCCAAGCTCACTGCAAACACACATGCCTTTTTTGGTCACAGGGACCTGCCTTAGATCTCAGATTCCCAGTTCTTCCAGGGTATAGCAATCATATTTCTAGGTTAAAAATCAAGGCACATGACAGCTGATAACAGATATATCTACTGTGGGGAGCAATTAGATAGAATATTTGATATTAGGATTGTCTTCAGAAATCTGGATACAAAGAAATAATATCCTATTCCGTCTTTAAGCATAATGCAGGACTCTTAACCCTCCCCATCCTCTTATTCATGTCCAAAAGTTTCGTTGATGTGGGAGTGGGAAACACTATGTGTCCCACTCACTTGTGAGTTTGAGCAAGAGCCACCCTATATTTAGTGCTTCCTCTGAAATGTCCTGGGGATTGGGAATTATTGTGTTAGAAGCCACAGTACTGCTGTCCTAAGGCTCAGAGCTCTTTGAGTACCTTTCTAGAATGATGCTGCTCCATCTTCTGGCTTTATGATAGGCTTGCAAGATGAAGGATAGTAACAGTTGGATTTTGGCAGGGAGAGGAATATAAACCAGTTTGGGAATAGAGAATATAATCCCTGCTATCGCTACTCCCAAATGGCCTTTTCTTGGTTTTCTTTTTATAGCTCTGTATCATTTGATAATGTTGATGAGCTGTTGCTGCTTGAAACTCTTGTCTTGGAGTTTGAGAGATCATACTCCTTTGTATCCTAATGATGTGCTAACAGCTTCATTTAGTTTTGTTTGTGTAGCTCTTTTTCTGTTCCTTACCTCACATTCCATCTTTAAACATAAATCTCGATTTCCCAAGGCTTCTGGACTTCTTAGCATATTTTTCCAGGGCAAACTCTGATTTTCACAATTTCTTCTGGGCCATTGATTCCCAAACCTGTATATATACCCTAATTGCTCTTGAGCTTCCCACCCACCTGCGTGTCCTGCTGGCCCCCCATATTTAATACTTTAAAGAGAAAATTTGTCATCTCTTCTCCTGCAAAGCCAAACCAAGCCAATATTTCCTTCTAATTTACCCTATGCTTTAGTTGACGTTTGCACCCAAAAATCAACTTTGACCTTTTTCTTTTCCTCAAACTAGATTCAATGTCCTCCAAACATGACTTCACTTACCTTTTTAGCCATCACTCCCTCCACTCCCCTTTCCCAACCCTACTCTCTCCAAACTCCACTACTCGTTGACCATCACATTTCCCAGTCTTCATCTCTGAGACTTTGCTTAATCTCATTTCTCTGCCTCAAATGCCCCTCCCTTTCCTTCTCTATTTGGCACCATCCTACCCATTCTTTAAGGGCTATCTTCATTGCCACACAAAACCTTTCTAGAGCCCAATACCCATGTATAATCAACCTCCTTTCTCTGAAGTCTCGTGCTAGGCCAGCACATGCCAGGCACTGTATATCCACCCTCTCAGTTCACCCTCTCTATAACCCTGCCTGTGAGGCAAACATCATTACCCCCATTTTGCAGATGAAAAAACTGAGACCCAAGGTTGTATAATTAGAAACTCTTGTCTTTGGCTTTTGTGAAATTGTACTCTTAGATGTCGTAATTACATGCTGACAATTACATTTAAGTTTTTCTCTCTGACTCCCCTTCTATTCCTCACCTCCTGTTGTCATTGCTACTTTCTAAAGTAGTAAAGCCCAGAATTGAAGGTAGGTTTGCCTGCCCATAAAACCACCTTTGCATCCTGCTGGAAAGCATTGTTGGTACCTGGAAACCCTTTGTTCTTCAGGTAAGGACTGCAGCTGAGTCATAGTGAGCAGATCCCCACACACAGTAGGAGCCCAGTGAATGAATGTTGGATGGAAGATGGATGAGCAGAGCAAAGTGCATTTTTTTAAAAAAATTGTAGCAAGTTAAAAGTTAATTCTGTACACAAATGGAAGATTTGGAACCAATTTCCTGGTTAAGTTTAGTTTACATTTTAAAAACAACTCAGAAGATGCGGGGGGAACATCCCCTTGCTCCTGCTTGTGTTTGTGAGGAGAGAACACAGAAGCCCCACACAGCTATTAACCCCTTCTGGATTAGCATTCCTCTTACCTCCATGCACATACCTGTCAGCTCTCAGTTCAGTGTTTTATAGCCTACAAAGCAGATGGTAGAGTAGAATTATCCCCATTTTATATGTGAAGAAACTGGGACCCAGAGGTAGAATAAGTTTGTAAGTGAAGAGCAGAGTCTCTAGAGCCAGACTGTGCCTGTATTATAATAATGGCTTCAATAGTTATTGGCTGTGTGAACTGCAAATTATTTAACTTATTTGAGCTTCAGCTACCTCATATGTAAGATATGAATAGTAATAGTTTTTCCTTAAAGGGCTTCTGTGAGGCTTAAATGAATATATAACATGTTTAGAATGGTGCCTGACATATAGTAAGTGCTCCGTATTAGCTAACATCATCATAATTATCATTACACCTTTAGTAGTATAACAAGGTCTTAAATTCAGATTATTTTTTCTACCTGTCTTCCCTCTCTGTGGTGTTATGTTAGAAAAAACCCTGGTCCAGGAGGCTGACCATTTGATGACTATACTTTTGTTAAACCTCATCGATAAAATGAGGGCATGAAGGTGATGATCTTTAAAATTCTGTCCGATTCTGACAGTCATTGATTCTAAGTAGACCCTGACAACAGGCTTGCAAGTTGGTTAGTTGTTTTTGTGACCACTAGATCCTAGATTGGCTTTGTCCAGGGTATAGCTGAGCCTTGTGACCTGAGGGCCCAGGTATATCAACTGGACTAAATGGGGGACAAAAGTCAGCTATCTGCTTCTAGGAAAAGTCAAGCATGGAGTTCCTAAAAAGAAGACTGCAAAGTAAAAAATATAGACAGTGGAATCAGCCAGATCTGGGCCTGGGGGACCTCAAAGAGCACCACAGATAGTGTCCTGAGCAGAAGGTTGGTAATTGATGCTGAGATACTCTTTGACCCTTGATAAAAAGCTATGAATATAGCTTTAAACTACAGGTCTTAGTGGTGTTCTGGGTTGGGGCTGTATGTGCTTACTGAGTTCTAACAATGCCCACTTGGGACCCATCTTTTCCAGGAGAGGGTAGACTTCTCTATAAAAATTTACTTTAGTAGGCCAGTGACCAGCTTTTCTTTTTCTTCACTGAAGCCAAACAAGGAGAAATTGACTTTTAGTACAATTGGAAGAAAGCAAGTTCAACATAAAAATGAATGTCCTCAGCCTCATGGGCACCTATGATTAAAGGTGGCTGTGTAAATCTCCTGTAGGGTTCTTTAAGAATAGGAGCCAACTGGCTTATGATATCATAGATGGAGTTCAGTGTAGGTAATGAATAGACATTGGTAGTACAGTTTGATAATTATAGGAACACACAAAGTTAGAAGACCCAGCTTCATAATGTGTTACTTGTCTTGTTGGCTGAAGGACCAGGTCACATTTCTGAGCCTCAGTTTCCTCATATTTAAAATATAGGTAAATGGCCAGGTGCAGTTGCTTACACCTGTAATCCTAGCACTTTGGGAGGCTGAGGTCGGCAGATCACTTGAGGTCAGGAGTTTGAGACCAGCCTGGCCAACATGGAGAAACCCCCATCTCTACTAAAAATACAAAAATTAGCTGGGCATGGTGGCGTGTGCCTGTAGTCCCAGCTATTTGGGAGGCTGAGACACCGGAATCACTTGAACCCAGGAGGTGGAGGTTGCAGTGAGTCAAGATTGCGCCACTGCACTCCAACCTGGGTAACAGAGTGAGATTCCATCTCAAAAAATTAAAATGAATGAATGAATGAATGAATGGTAATAGTGAGGCCCAATTTATTCCGTAAGGATCAAGTGATGGAGTAGATATGAAAACACTTTGCAAAACGTAAAGCATGAGGTATTTGAAAGGTAGTGTTGTGAAAGGTCCTGCTGGAAATTCATTTTTTATCTATCCTGAAGAGCTCTCCCTATGCCTTACCTTCTATGGAAGGCACAAAGACAAATTCTGAGCCATGACAGATGCATCAGGCAGGACCTGAACAAAACATGTTAACTTAAAGATCAGCGTGTGAGTATGTGTGTGCGTGTTCATATATATGTGTTCATATTTGTTGTGCATTTATTTTGAGAACCTAGGGTTATTCTGTGGCTAGCGTGTTGGAGGGCAGATATATGAGAGAGGATATATATTCCATAGACTATTTCGATTGTCTTTAAGTTGTTTTAGTTTTGGTCTTATGGAGCCATTATTGCCTTGAGCAAAGTAGGCTGATGGAAAAGCTGACTTCTAGAGGACTTGTTCAGAAATTCAGTGCTGGGGAGAGAGTGCTTGAGTCTCTTTGCCTGATAGGACATGTGTTCTCTATTCTGGAATGTGTTACCCCAAATGCTGAGAAGACTGATGGCCCATACAAGCTGGAACAGTTGAGGGAAAAAGAAAAAATAACACAGTGGGCAGGATGGTAGAGAGAGGCAGACTACCTCCCCACCCTCACCCCATCCCTATCACTGTGTTTAGATGAATTTCATGAATGTGTGTTTACTCGTACGGCAGTGGAATAGATGTCTGCCTGCTCTTGTGTGGAGCCCAGTCCTGCTAGCCATATAGTCTGGTGAGCAGGGTTAGGGTCCATTCCATGCACAGGTCCTGCCTTGCTGGGTGATCTCCAGCTCATCTGTTCACTTCCTTGTTAAGTTTTGCCATCCATCAAATGCAGAAGTCAACCCCGACCTCTCCCCCTACTGTGTCTCACAGAATGGTTATACAAACCACTGAGAGAATCTGTGCTAAAGTTGAGTTTCTTGGGTGTGAGGCATCACAGAAAGCCATATTCTTTCCTACCCATGACCT
Organism: Chlorocebus sabaeus; assembly: GCF_047675955.1. Classification (NCBI taxonomy): domain Eukaryota; kingdom Metazoa; phylum Chordata; class Mammalia; order Primates; family Cercopithecidae; genus Chlorocebus; species Chlorocebus sabaeus. The sequence continues at coordinate 88,790,682 of NC_132933.1, forward strand.
CTCTGGATGGCATCATGTGTGAGTGAGAGGAGGAGGCTGCAGGACTGGGGTCCATTATGCGTGAGGAATGTTATGGTCTGTTACCCCAGGAGGAGGGGCACAGTGGGGTTAAATAATGTACCACCAACTCTCAATTGGTCAGTTCCAAGGAGGAGGAGGAAAGGGGGAGGAGCACAGGGAATTGAAAGCAAATAAGCTTGATTCTCATTTTAGCCATTGCTTTCAGCCTCTCCACCCATTCCTGACCCAGAGCCACCTTGAACCACCAAGGAGAGATGGACTGGAGCTTTCTTTGTTCTGCGTAGGAGGAGTTCATGATTAGGGATAAAAAGCATGAGACATATGTAGTACATATTCATATTCTGGGTCATTCCATGCACTGACTAACAGAGAGTTGACAGTATTGTTTGTCTTGCGCTTCAATGGAACTTGTGTTCCAGTGCCATCCCCCTCACCCCTATCTCTCACCACTTGAGTATATGAGTTTTTCTATAAGTAGTAGAGCTCTGTGGGTGGGGGAAGGGGCAAGCAAGGTAGCTGTGTGGACTGAACACGTTCTCATTTTGTCTCCTAAGCTGATCACTGGAGATTCCATCGTTAGTGCTGAGGCAGTATGGGATCACGTCACCATGGCCAACCGGGAGTTGGCATTTAAAGCTGGCGACGTCATCAAAGTCTTGGATGCTTCCAACAAGGATTGGTGGTGGGGCCAGATCGACGATGAGGAGGGATGGTTTCCTGCCAGCTTTGTGAGGGTGAGTGTCAGTCTTCACTCTCCTCTCCTATTTCCTTGGCTGCCTGTACCTGGCTTCCCCTTCACCAGCCTCTGTTCTCCTGTTTATTTCTCTCCTGGTGGCTTTTCTCATATTTTTTTTCCTTTTTTTAAATTGTCTCATACAGAGAACCTGGGCTTCCTTTAATCTGTGCCCTTTTAATTTTTAGTCTTTTCCCTTGTCTCTTGTTTAACACCCCCACCCCACCACCTCCCACCTTTGTACAAATCACTTACCTTGTCTGGGTCTTGGTTTCCTCTTTTGGGATTGGCCTTGGTGGTTTTTGAATAACTTTTTAACCCTATATTGCTGTGAACTTTTGTCTTTCTTATCTCTTTTTTTCTACTTTCTATTTCTCATCTTTTTTATCCTTTCTTCTTGTAGTTTCTTCCCATCTCCTTCTCTTGCTCCTCTGCTCTTCTCCTCCTCTCCTTCCTGTCTACTTCATTGCCTATCACACCCTTGTGTATTGTCACTGTGTGTTCAGATGTTAATATAAGAGTGTGAGCTCCCTGCCCGCCAGGGGCTGGAGCTTACTGATATCAGATTTTACTTTTTTCAAGAGAATCAAGTGGCTGGGATCTAAATGTGCCGGGGGTGGGAAGCAAGTGGCATGTAAGGTCTTGCAAGCCTTCTGCCTCTTTGACATTGTACCATGAAGAATCTGGCCCTTAACAGAGAGGCTCTTGGGAGGAATTTCTCAGCAGCTTTTGCTTTTTCTGGGTTACTCTAAAGGAAGTGATCCCAATGTGCTTATGACCTCAGGGTGCTATGGGGAAAGAACATTGGTTAGGTGTCTCAGCTCTTATTCTTTCTTGGAATTGTGAGCTGGAATCAGTTATTTGACTATTTTGAGCTCTGATTTTCCTCATCTGCACAATGGTCTTGACAGTTCTTTAATGCCGGGGCATGTCACAGTGAATGAGATAAAACATGCGAAAACTGCTTTGTGGCAAGACAAGTACTGAAGCCACATGAGGGTGTGTTATAACCATCGTTACTACAGCCTGTCACATTTTGTTAGTTTCTCCTGTAAAATTAGGCTGAAGTCTTCTAGACCCCAAACAAAAGATCAGACGGGCTAGCTCTAGGGCTCGTAGAGGTTGAAGGGCCTTAAGATTAGAACTATGGCAATGTGATATAAAGAAAGGAAGAGGGCATTTGGAGTTAGAAAACTTGAGATACAGTTTTACTACCTTCTGGCTCTATAGCTTTTGGTAAGATTTTTAACTTGCCTGAGCCCTGATTTCCTCATCTGAAAAATAGGGATAACAGACTTTTTGTAAGGAATTAGATCATACATGCCAATAAGGTGTCTAGCACAGTGCTAGACAGATATTAGGAACTTAGCCAATGGTAACTTGTTTTGTCATAATTATAATAATCACCACCACCTTCTTAGCTCCAAGAAGGTCCATATATCAAGGCTTCCCTCGAGGTTGATAGAGGCCTCCTTCCTCAAGGCAAAAAATCCAGAAAGCATCGTTACCTGGTTGGGACAGTTTAGGTGAGGGCACTGCCTAGAAGCAGAGTAATGGACAAAATTACCTCTCATTCCCTTCTATCATGAGAATCTTCTAATGAAATATCCAATCTTTTCTTCTCTTCTGTCAGAGTCTGCAAATGCCATCTGTGTCCCAGCTCATCTTTGCTGGTTAATGAATCAGTCCCAGGGATAGTCAGAAAAAGCATATCAATAACCACAGACCTTCAGGACTAATATGAGGCCCTGTATGCATACAGCTGGTATGTCTTGTGCTTACAGACCTCCCTCTTTAAAAGAAGGATTAAACTGTACCCAATGATGATGTCACCCAAATCCAAATGCATTTCATTTTCAGGGAAATGTCACTTTTATAATAAATAGTAAATCCAAGGATGGGGGGAAGTGATTGAGCAAGCCAGGATTGCTCAGGGAAGCAAATGACAGAGCCAGACTTCAGAATATCAATGAGTGCCATTAATGTCCCTAAGTCTGAGGCCAGGAGGAGTGTTCCTACAGGAACACAGCCCCAGCAGCCACTTGGTATAGAGTCTAGCCCAGATGGTTCTCAACCCTGGCTGTATAACAGAATCACTTCAGTAGCACAAAAAACAACAAGAAGAACCCAGACAAACAAAAACACTAACACCCAGGCTCCAGGCTAGTAAAATAAGATCATTTGACTAAATTGGTGACTGACATGGTGCGGTATCTTCATTCCCTACCTGGAAGTCTCATTGCTGACATTTGAGCCCTAGGATGGATAATCAAGGTGTTTAGTGTGGTTCTGTTCAAGTTAGCCCTACCTGTTGTTACACATTAAAACCCAACCTGCAGTCTGGGAAACCCAGATTCTTGCCTCAGTTCTATTATTAGAAATGCAACATGGGCAGCTTCCTATGCATCTTCAAATATCAGTTTTCTTCATTGTAAAATGGGGACAATTCGGTCTTGTAAAAATGCTTTGTTACCTGTGATATGCTGGATACTTGTAAATACGAATTATGGTACCATTTGGCCACTGTACAGGAACTTACCAGGTATATGTGTCTTCAACCTATTCACATCTGTCTCCTCTGTTGTTCGGAATTTCATACTTATATGTGCTTGTGTGTGTGTGTACGCACGCGCTCAGGTTCTTTCCTTTCTGTACTGGGGACGTGGCTTCACAAGAGCAATGTAGGAGCTGATATACCTTCCCAGTAGTAGGTAAGGTTAAATGAATTAAACTTGCTGAACATCAGTCCTCATATCTAGTTGTTGACATCTTCAGCTGTTTTCCTGGGCTGGTTTCCCTGCTAGGAGCTAAGGGTAAACTGCTAGGATATGATTGTGTCTCTAAGTAGCAAGTCCCATGTCTGTGGTGGGCCTCCTTTTATCTAATAGGCCCTAACTTCAAGTCATTCAGGCTCTTTTCCTTTGTCACTGTGCATAAAAGGAGGCTTTTTTTTTTCTGACTTTGGGCCATGGCCTGAGAAAAGTTTGCTGCCTAATTAAGGGTAGGTTGTGAACAGGACACATTACAGCCTATTACTGATGGGCTCATGTGACAAGGCACGGGTTTGGTCAGAAAGTAAAGAGCTTGCTGAGGTGTTATCAGGAGCTGGATATATACTTTTCTTGTTCTTTCAAATTCTTTATTTCTCTGGTTTCTGGCCTGCTTGGAAGTACGGAAATGAAAGGATGATCTAAGCCAGTCATTACCATCATTTGTTGGTTTTCTACAGACCAAATATCATGGAAACCCAACTTTTCAAAGGAAAGCCCATTGTTCTAGAGTGTGACCTGGCTTTTATTTGTATTTTATCTCATTTTGGCTGCAAAAAGAGATACTTGGGAAAAGCTTTTCACCTTTATGAAACCCTAGATTCACTGTAGATTTAGAACTGGAAAGACCCATCTTAGCCAAGAGTGGCCAACTTAGATGCTTACAGGGGCCAATTAAGTGAGTGAAGCAAATTGAGACAAGGGGTAAGTGGGCGCCTGCATCCAATTGGGAAATCCATGCCCCATCTAAGGACAGCAAAAGTGACTTGGATGTTTCCCATCATTAGAGTGGGGTATAGTGGAGAGGAAAGCCCAGAGGGGCCAGATCTTCTAGTATTTCAAGAAAAGCCAGGAATTGGATTTTTATGTAAAACTCTTTATATTTAAAAAATGTTAACGAGTAATTCATATTTTTAAAGAAGCACAGTGAGCGTCAAACAGAACACATCTGTAGGATAAATTATCTCCCAAGGACCCAGCTTGTTGCCATTAGTCACCCTACCTCCACATTGTATAAATACTGAGGAGACATGGGCCCAGAAAATGGAAATAACTTGCTTTCTCATGTAGGGAATTAGTGGCAAAGCCAGGACTTGAACCCAGGCCTCCTGAATCTTAAGACAACTTTACTAGACAGTCTTTGTCTAATAAGTTTAATGTCTTGGCTTCCTTTGGTATCTTTTCTGCCAAATTATTTTTTTCCTGTGAATAGGTCATATGTTCCTGTTTTCTTGTAGACCTCGTAATTTTTTGTTGAAAACTTGGCATTTTGAATATTATAATGTGGTAACTCTAGAAATCAGATTTTCTTCTCTCCCCAGGTTTTGCTACTGTTGATTGTTGAGGGTTGCAGTTGTCCATTTGTTTAGTGACTTTTTCCAACTATTTTTGCAAGACTGTATTCTTGTTATATATGGTTGCTGAAGTCTCTGTTATTTTATCTCGTTGGTCAGCCAATAACCTGACATTTCCTTAAACATCTGGAGCCAAGAAGAAAAAACAATACTACTTTCCTGGTTTTTGCAGCTTGATTCTGAGCTGGGGTACTCACTTGAGACTGTGCCAGGTCATCAATTCTTTTGTCTCAGCCTTCTCCTCCTGTTTGTATGTAGATCACACATCCTCCAGAAATACAAGCCTATGGTCCTCTGAGGTTTTTTCTGAGCATGCGTCTGGTCCTGGGCATGCGTGTTACAGTGTGACTTCCCTGGTATGCATGATGGCCTTTATTCCCCAAAGAAACTTCCTTTTTCCCAAAGCAACTTTGTTTTTAGCTTCCTCCTTCTTGTGCTATTGCATCTGTTTGCTGTTTGTCCTGTCCACAATCCCTTGTCCCAAGTGGGCATGAGCAGTGTATGTCTTTAAATCTTTCAACAAAGGCAGCCACAGCCTGGAAAGCCTCTCCAGCCAGAGGTCAACCTCTGTGCTAGTCCCTCAGTGCCAAACAGGTCAAAAGGCACAGCTACAATATTGTAAAGAACAAGGTCATTATCTCCTGGCACCAGAAAGCCACACCAGGAATGTGGGCCACTGTCACTTCAGCCACTGGGGAATGAGGGATGGTAAGGGGATAAGCAAAAGTGCTTCAATGCTCTATTACCGAATTTTTGCTGCCCTTTTCTGCATTACGCAGTCCCCTGTAAGTTGCTGCAAGTTTTGGATTAGATTCTAGAGTTCTAAAACAATGGATTCTGTCATTCATTGCCAGTTTAAGGTTGTTTCAGTGGAAGAACTGATTCTTTGTGTGCCCTGCTCCACCACTTTTTAGTGATGTTATCCCCTTCTGAATCTTAATCCTGTGCTTTCTGGCCTGTAGCACAATTAGGAAAGGGCAGGCTTGGGCTGCTAACAAGACTGTTAACATTTGAGGACTTACCTTCCCTTCCAGATTAAAGGCAATAGTGTTTTTGCTTTCTTTAGAGGAGTTTCAATATACCAACCCTTGTTTATCCATTCAAACTTCAAAGTGTTCATAAGTCTCTAGTCTTAAACATTTATATCATTTATGTAGAAAGTCTTGCTTGTGGCTCTAGAGGTAGCACATTATAGGTTGTGAGTTTAGGCTGACATTAGCAGGGAGAGTCTTTCTCCCTGGACTATGGCAATTTCTCTCCCCTGTACTAGAATTTCAAATGGCATTATTAGAACTAATTTGCATTCACATAATCCATCTTAATGACTTCTCACTATGCACATTTTTTGGATTACATCATCTAGTACATCATTTGGCTAATTGGAGGTTTTTTATTTTTTTCTTTTAATATGGAGACCTCTTCAGCTCAGAGAGATCCTTAAATGTAGCTGTTATATCACCCAGATGATTCCTCCAAATTAGGTAGGGCAGGTCACCCTCATAGAAATCCCATGTTGAAAGCAACTTTGAGAGTCATCTAGCCTATCCCTCAGCCTCCAGGCAGGACCAGAGCTAAAATTACCCTGGGTTTTTGAGAACCTGGCCAACATCTGTAAACCAAGCTTGACCTACTCTGTTATTTCCAGCTACTAGCCCTTATGCTGTAATGTGAGCCAATTTCTTGAAATATGTTGCTTTCTGCAATAGGAAGATGGTATTTAAGAGTTGGCACCAGTAGGAGACATTCTGAATTGTTTTCTTGGCTTTAGGGCTTTCCAAGGCCCTATTGTTGACCCATAGCACGGATTTGTAACCTGGGTGGCTGCCTGAGTTGAGGCTATGATCTTGGGCTTGGCACCTGTTTTACTCTGTGTAATCAACCTCCTGGGTTCATTTGGGGATCAGCTTAGGCCTTCCTAGCATCATGTGTATACTGCCTTGGTGGTGTGATGACTTGAGAGGAGGACCATGACTGAGTACCTGGAGATGAGGTCTGTTTCTGTGGCTCTTTGTAAAGTACAAAAGTTTTGGAAAATCATCATACTTGTATATATCTTTTTTCTTTTTTCATCAGTATATTTATCATTATGAGTAAGAGTGAAACCGCTTATCTTTATACGGCTCTAGTGCTATTAATATCTTCTCACCAGTATTTGCTGAGTCCTGAACAAAAGTGACTGTCTAGCGCTTAGCAACAGCCACCTCCTGGAGTGGTCTAGACAAGTGCTAAGGGTATCTGGCGTCTTGAGAGGTCTGTTGTCCTCTATATTAGAGGGTCACTAAGGAAACGGTACTCAGAAGAGGGTGGGTCTCTTTTTTTTAGTTTTCGGAAGTGAAAACTGACAGATAGCTCCCTACCTCTTCAGGCCACCAGTTATACCTCAGGACAGATCTGAAATAGTTTGTCCTTGTGTTGAACTAGAATCTGTCTTTCTGGTGCTTCTACTCATGGGAAGGGTGTAAATGTCCAAGAGAACTGGCTCTGGAGATAATCTTTCTGGATTAGAATCAGAGTCTTTCCATTTATTAGCAAAGTGGCCATTGTGTGCTTCAGTGATCTCATCATTAAATTGAGGATATAACAGCACCTACCTCATTAAGTTGTCGGGAGAACTAAACAAAATACAGGAAAAGCACTGACAATGGGGTCTGACACATAGGAAACACTCAATAATAATACTGGTAATACTTGCAGCAAACTCTTAATGTAAATGGTAGAAATAATATCCTCATTTCTCCCTGCTTCTCTCTCAAACCCTCTGGGAATATACTGACTCTCCACTCTGTCTGCAGCCCGTCAGAGATCTGAAACCTAAGACCAGGTCAGCCAAGCCTCTCCTGTCCTCCAGGCTTCTGAGCTTTCATCTTTTAACCATTATTTGGATGAATCAGCTTCTTGTTGCTGCTATGTGTGAGTGGCTAGACTGGGGCCATCTGGGCATGCAACGCCCACTCCATTCAGCCACTTATATGAGTACATGGGCTACATGGAAGCCTGGACATGCTGACACTGCCAGGCTTTCAAGACTAATAGGAATGATATTACAACTAATGACCCTGCTGAACATGTAATTGGACAATGTTCTATCTTGGCTGTTCTGACCTCTACCAACAGGCATAATAATGTTACTAGGGCCATACATCAGCAGTTAGCCTCCATTTATGAACAAATAAATGGTGGAACACTGTGTTATATGTAGTAACCCAAGAAAGGATTGAAAACCTTCTTTTTAAGATGTCCTGGGGAAAAGAGCCATAATCATAGACCTGCAAATTCTGCCCATTGGTCCAACTCTTTGTTTTGATAAGCTTATTAAGGTAGTACAGTTATTGACATTGCTGCTCAGTAGAGCTTGGCCCTGAATGCCATGTGTGGGATGGACTCATTCCCACATTTAGTTACATATAAAGTAAGCATAGCTTACTGTTAAGGGTACACTTAATAAACATGCTATATATGGGACGGGGCCAGCAGTAGCCCTGAAAAACAGTACAACAGATGAACTTGAATTTGGGGAAGGTCCTAGAAGTTCACTTTCCCTTGTGGGTTGGGATAGGCTGAGAGTGTGCAGTGGGTGAGGACCCTCCCAACTGAAAATATTGGGAGAAAGTCCAGCACAGTAGGTAGAGTGTAGCATCAGTAGGCAGCAGAAAGAGGGTGGCTTTGTTGTCGTGACAAGTGACTGGTATTACTTGGTCCAACATCAGGTTGTTTGGTGTGCTTCAATAAGCAGGTAAAGCATGGTGACCAGGTATCCAGAGGCAGGGAGTATATAGTGAAAATGGTTTCTTAATTTGTAGAATTAAGGACTTAGTAAAAATTCATTCACCCAACAGATGATCATCAAATGGCTACTGAGAAAATACAGAGGTACTCTAGACCTTCAGCCCATCCTGCAAGAGTCTGATAGTAGATATGAAAACTTATGCATAAGGGAGGTTATTTGCCTAAGCTCTGTTACTTTACTAAAGTTCTTTCCCTTTGCCAAATCTCACTTTGCTCCTCTGAAAGGTGGAGGGGTTGGAACAGATATACTCCAAGAACTTTTCTAGCCCTTTCTCCATAATTTCTTTTTTTTTTCTCTTTGAGACAGGATCTTACGCTTTTGCCCAAGCTAGAAGTGTAGTGGCGTGATCATGGCTCGCTGTAGCCCCAAACTCCTGGGCCCAGGCAATCCTCCCACTTCAACCTCCTGAGTAGCTGGGACTACAGGCACCCGCCACCACACCCAGCTTATTTTTGTATTTCTTTGTAGATGCAGGATTTCACCATTTTGCTCAGGCTGATCTCAAACTCCTAGACTCAAACAATCCACCTGCCTCAGCCTCCCAAAGTGCTGGGATTATAGGTGTGAGCCACCATCCCAGCAAATCTTTTTTTAGTTGAGGTAAAATAAACATAACATCAGCTTCCCCATTTCAATCATTTTAAGGTATACAATTCAATGCATTTGCAGTGTTGTACAACCATCACCACTATCTAGTTCCAGAACTTTTTTATCACCACAAAAAGAACTCCATACTCATTAGCACTCACACCTCATTCCTCTCTCCTCTCAGTCTGTAGATGGTATAATGTTTTGTACAAATGTTAGCAGGTAGAAAGTAGAAGATAGTTAGGGAAGGGATTAGATTCATAAGAAGTGAGGTCGGGAAGAGGCATATGACTTCAGTAGCTATAGGAGACTACATCAGCCTGGATACAGGCTGAAAGGAGTAAAAAACATAAGATAGATGTTGCGGGAAAAGCCTCAATAGGGAACAGGTGCCATCTAGGGCATTGGTACTATCCTGGAGGATCAGAAAGTAAATGAGACCCTGCCAGACTTGCCTTTAACTTGCTAGTACATGGCATATCCCAAACAAGATCGCATTCCAACTGCAAAGCCAGTGTTTTGCCACATCCACCATCCTGAAGTGTTTTTTTTTTTTTCTTTCTTTCTTTTTTTTTTCTAAATGTCTGTCAAATAATTACAAGCTTTCCGGGGGATAAGTAACTCAGGTCGGCTTGATTTCAGCATTCTCCCTAGTGTGGCTTTCATAATGAAATCAGTACTTCCATATCTGAATAGCTTAAATAGAAGCCTTCTCTTTATTTTAGCTCAAACAGAAAGCAAATCAAAGGAAATACAGAAGAAATGAACTTCTAAAGGTCCTGGCAGAACACTCCTTTTGTGGCCACTTAACTAATTAACCTAAATTCTATCAAAGTCTAAGCAGGATAATTCCATGAAAACCAATGAAAGAGGAAGACTTAGGGGTAGCGTGGAGTGTAGTTCATAGTTAGGGAAGGGATTAGATTCATTTTCTTGACTGGAAAGGAAGTTTTCTTGACTGGGAAGGAAGCTATATTATCTGTGAAGGGTTTCCCTACACTCCAGTCCACCCCCATTCTAGCTTGAGTTCTCACCTTAAGAAGCCTTGTCATGGGCAGAAATCATCAATACCTCCAGCCTCGACTAAGTAAGTCTCCATTTGTTGGGAAGGGATTTTGAGTCTAATTGTCAAGGAGGTGGCATTTGGAGTATAAGAAATTTGGGACAATTGTGAAAGCAATTACAAAAGTACTTCCTAAAACTCTTCCCTGACTAGAAAGGACAGTGTTTCTCATATGTTGCTTCATTGTTCTAGGGGCAGATGGTACCAACCTAGGGGATAATAACAAGAACAGCTAATATTTGACTCAGTGCTAGAAACTGTTTTACATGCATTACCTTGTTTAATCCTCACAACAGCCCCATGAGATAGATAGATATTATTCTATTTCAGAGATAAGGAAACTGAGGATCAGAAAAGTTAAAGTGGCTTACTCTGTGTTACTCCGAGGCAGTTGTAGAGCCAGGATTTGAAATCAGTCTCCTGAGTCTTCACCCTTTACAAACACTGTAATAGACTGGCTCTCCTAATTTTGGCCTAAGAGTCCGGAGACTTTGCTTCAATCCTGACTGCCACTTTGATGCATCCCCCTATCTGGCCTTGGATTTCTCATCTGGGAAATGTAAAGAAAAAGGTTTGCTTGCCTGCCTTACAGGGCTGTTTTGAAGTCCAAGTAAGAGAGTCTGTGGGAAGGCACTGTTCTTGAACTAGGTTTTCAGAGAAGCCAGGGACAAAAGAAGAATGATAGAAAAGAGTAGGGAAGGCCTTCGTGAAGAGGGAGTAGGGGGCAGGCATTAGAAGGATACAAGGTACAGAGGTGTGAATAAACATAATGTGTTGGAATGAATGGAAAGGGTAGCTTGCCTGAGGCCACACGTCTGTTGAAGAGCAGTGAAGCTTGGTGGGTCAGGCCCATTTTAATGTGCTGATGGAAAGCCATGAATGCAAAAACAGGATATTCACACAGGTCTTTTCTTTTTCTCTTTTTGTCTGTTATGTAACAAAAATTTTCATTGCTCTGGTTGAGCTCCTTATTTCTCATTGTGTCGGTGCTGGAGAGGGAGAACAATTTGTTAGCAGTCTTCTTATTATGATCCTTCATATAATTAGTGACAGTTATTAAATCTTCCCTTGAGGGGTAGAGGAGTAGTTTCTGTGCCTGACTGTACATACCATGCTGATTGTCTTTGTGCCAGGCAGGAATGCTAAGTGCTTCCTGGCATGCACATTCAGGGATCCCTAAGCACTTCTGATCCTCCTGAAGGCTGAGACTGGGGCTCTAAAACAGGGTGTGTGTGTGTGAAGTGGGAGCTCTGCTTGCAACTAACCAGGTTCCTCTCAGTCCCTCACATTCACCTTTGTATCCACACCTCGCCATTGCTTCACTGTGGTGGCAGAGAAAAGGCCTTTTGGTGACCTTTGTTATGGAAGAGTTCACGTTCCCTCTATACTCTCTCCTTTATCTGTGTTTTTCCCTTTTGTAGTATTTGCTGAGATTTTTGGCTGGCAACTTTATTCAGACAGAGACAGAGCTCATGATTAGAATTATCTTAAAAAGGAAAGGGCTGCCTTGGGAGACACTGGTCTCCTCATCACTTGTTGTGTTCAAGCTTATAGGCTGTGCAATTGCTGGCAGGGTATGTTGTCAAGGGAGTTTATGTATTGATTGGGGAGCAAGGAGTGGCATGGACTAGTCTACCTTCCATTTCCTTTATAAACTGATTCTATAGCTCTGAGAGTCTATTGTTCAATGAGACTGGCAATAATAACCCATCACCTTCTCAAAGGATGTCTTGCTTTTTACTCCTGTCTTGTTGACTAGATTTGGCCTTTGAAAATATCAAGGTGAGATTTAGACAATACCACTTACCCATTCTCTTCTTAGAAATGTTACACTGCTGGAGACAGGGGCCTGCTGGCTTTCTAAGACACTCCTTGGGCCTTTATTGACTTTATGAAGGAATTACTGACTGGATATTATGGTAGTTTTCTTTTAGAACTACTGATCCATTTGCAGGGAGGGGCTACGAAAGATGTTGAAGAGGGTGTACCAAGGGCTGGGTAATAATCACTTTATCATATGGAACAATGGTGAGTCTGTTGGAATATACATATAGGTATATAAATGCAAGGAGAGAGGTTGACAAGGATTTCACAGAAAATCCATAACCGTGGTTTCCTCAGGAGAGGTAGAATATGGTTAGGATGGGGAACAGTCAGGGGAAATTTCACCTTATCTAGACAGTTTCAGCTTTTTATGTATCTATTTTTATAGAGATATAATTTCTATACCATAAAATTTACCATTTTAAAGTATACAGTTTAGTGGGTTTTAGTATATTCACAAAGCTCTATAACCGTCACCGTTGTCTAATTCTGGAACATATTTTAAAAATCATTTTTAATAGATAAAACTGTATATTTGGGGGATGTGATGTTTTGATATATATATATATATATGTATACACATATTGTGGAACGATTAACCTAACATATCGTCACCTTGTATACTTATCATTTTTTGTAGTGAGAACATTTAAAATTGTACTTTCTTAGCAGTTTTCCAATAATAATAGTATTCTATTATGTAAGTATGCCATATTTTGGTTTATCAATTCATCAATTAATGAACTTTTGGGTTGTTTCTACTTTTGGTTGTTATGTATAATGCTACTATGAACATTTGTGTACAAGAATTTGTGTGAGCGTGTGTTTTTATTTCTCTTGAGTACGTACCTAGGAGTGGAATTGTATCATATGGTAACTATATGCTTAACTTTTTGAGGAACTGCCAAAATGTTTTCCACAGCAGCTATACCATTTTACATTCCTGCCGGCAGTGCATGAGAGTTCCAATTTGTCCACATGCTCGTCAATACTTGTTATTGACCTTTTAAATTATTATAGCCATTCTAGGAAGTGTGAAGTGGTATCTTTTTATGGTTTTGGTTTGCATTTCTCAGATGGCTAACGATATTGAGCATCTTTTCATATATTTATTGGCCATTTATATGTCTTCTTTGGAGAAATGTCTATTCACATATTTTGCCCATTTTTAAGCGGGCTGTTACTTTATTGTTAAGTTATATATATTCTGAATACTACATCTTTATCAAATATATGATATGCAAATATTTTTTCCCATTACTGGGTTGTCTTTTCACTTTATTGATGGTATCATTTGTAGCACAAAGTTTTTAATTTTGATGAAGTCCGCTTTATTTTTGCTTGGTTGTTTGTGTTCTAGGTATCATATCTAAGAAACTATTGTCTAAGGTTACAGATTTTCCTCTGTGTTTTCTTTGATGACTTTTATAATCTGATTCCATTCAGATATTTCATCCATTTTGATTTAATTTTTGTATATAGTGTGAAGTAGGAGCCAAAGTTCATTCTCTTTCATGTGGATATCCAGTTGTACCAGCACCATTTGTTGAAAAAACTATATTTTCCCCCTTGAATAATCTTGGCACCTTTGAAAAATATCAGTTCAGCATGAATGTAGGATATATTTCTGGACTCCTGGTTTTATTTCATTGATCTTTATATCTATTCTTGTGCCAGTCCCCCATTCTCTTGATTATTGTAGGTTTGTAGTAAGTTTTGAAATCAGAAAGTATGAGTCCTCCAACTTTATTCTCCTTTTTCAAAATTGTTTTGGTTATCCTGGGTCCCTTGAAATTCCATATGAGTTTTAATACCAGTTTTTCAATTTTCTGCAGACACCGGGTGAGACTTTGATATGTATTGTGTTGAATTTGAATTAATCTGAGGAGTATTGCTATATTAGCACCATTAAATCTTCCAATCCATGAATAGGAGAGGTTTTTCTATTTAGTTCTTCTTTACTTTCAGTAATGCTTTGCAGTTTTCATTGTATAAGATTGCACTTCTTTTGTTAAATTTATTCCTGTGTATTCTTTCTGTTCCTATTTAAATGTTATTATTTTCTTAATTTAACTCTCAGATCGTTCATTACTAGTATATAGAAACATAATTGATTTTTATATCCTGCAACATTGCTGAACTTATTTATTCATTATGACAGGTTTATTTTTGGGGGGATTCCGTATGATTTCCTGTATATCACATTATATAATCTGTGACTAGAGATAGTTTTACTTCTTTCTGATGCAATGTCTTTTATTTCTTTTTCTTGTGCAATTGCTCTGGCTAGAACCTTCAGTATAAGGTTGAATAGAAGTGATGAAAGGGAATATCCTTGTCTTGTTCTTGATTGTAGGATGAAAGCCTTCAGTCTTTCACCATTAAATATGGTATTAACTATGGATTTTTTATAAATGTTCATTATTATTTGGAGAAAAATTCCCTTCTATTTCTAGTTTGTTTAGTATTTTTTTTTTTTTAATCATGAAAGGATGTTGGATTTTGCAAATGCTTTTTCTGTGCCTGTTGAGATGATCATCTGGGATTTTGTAACCTTACTTCACTAATATGGTGTAACTTACGTGGACTGATTTTCATATGTGAAGCAACCTTCCATTCCTGGAATCACATCTGGTAAGGTGGACAATTGGTTTTTAATATGTTGCTGGATTTGGTTTGCTAGTATTTTATTGAGGATTTCTATATTTCTGTTATTTAAAAGGGTTTGTAAAAGATTGATGTTAGTTATTTTTTAAATATTTGGTACAATTTACCAGTGAAGCCATCTGGTCCTGAGGTTTTTTGTTTGTTTGTTTGTTTTGTTTTGTTTTGTTTTGTTTTGTTTTGTTTTTTCCCCATGTGGGAAGTTTTCAGGATTGCATGAAATTATTCATTAAATCTTTTCCTTGTTATAGGTCTTTTCAGATTTTCTGTTTCTTCTTGAGTCAGTTTCTGTAGCTCGTGCCTTTCTAGGACTTTGTCCATGTCATCAGGTTATGTAATTTATTGGCATACAATTGTTCATAATATTCCCTTTAATTCTTATTTCTGTAGGACTGGTAGTAATATTTCTTCTTTCATCCATGATTTTAATAATTTTAATCTATTTTTTTCTATTTTAACTTTTTGCAACGCAAATGTGTTCTCGTATAACGTATAATTTTAAAAATGGAAAAAAATGGAAGGCACAAAATTAAAATGCATATTAAAGATGTGGGTATATTGCTGACTCCTTGGCTGTCTCTGTGGGTATCAGTTTCTTTATTACGAAATTGAGAGGATGGATTACTGTTGCTGAAGTTTTTGAAAGCCTTTGGACTATAGTATTTCTGTGTTTGAGCACAGGATTAAAGGACATAGATGGGAATATTTGTGGACGGAAAATAGACCAGTCTGGGAGGAGCCCAATACTCCTGAAGGAAGTAGTAGGAAGTAAGAGTGGAAATACAGATTGGAGTCAAATTATGGTAATATTGGAATGTCAGGGTGAGGGATTTGGACTTGCTTTATAATCAGTGGAGAGCTATTAAGGATTTTGGGTTGATGGGATTAGCCAATCAATGTGATAGTCAAGGAAATTGGTCTAATAGTGGTATGTGGGAAGGGTAAAAGCTAGAGGATCACCCAGGGACTTGTTCAGGTATAAAACTATGAGAGCAATGACAGTGAAAATAGAAAAGGGAGCAATAAAGACCAGAGATTGTCTTCAGTTTGGAAAGCACTCCATGGTTTAGAAGGAGGAGGGAGGAGTGAGTTGTCTTGCTCATCTGCATGTCCTTCACAGTTAGTGGTTAGGCACAGAATAGGTCCAAAGTAAGTATTTGTTAAATTGAACTGCATTAATCAGCCTTGCTTCAGAGTTCAATGAAGGCTGGGGAAACCAGCCTTTAAGTACTCTAAGAGGACTTCCAGGACAGCCTTTCAACCTGGCAGGTTCTAGGCATTGTCCATCTTCTTACTTGTCACCCAGGCATCTATATGTGCTAATTGCAGCATTAATGAAGAAAAGGTACACATTAGCCTTCACAGATTGTTGGGCAGGGTTGATAAAGGCTCTCTTGTCTGATATTTCAACCAGGGCAGATAAGCTTATGGGCTGACCTGTGTCAATGCACTCTGACATACATGCAGACAAAGACCTTCTCTGCACAGAACAGGGAAGCTCTCAAGAGCAGAGAACTTAGAGGTTAGACCAGAAAGTCTTATCATTAGGCCCAGGGGATGTTTTGTGGGAACCTGGGATCAGGAGAAAAACAGTTAGGCCTTATGTGCCACCTTGTTCTAGGCTAAGAAATATCTTCCCTCAAATGTCAGCTCTATAAAGGGCAGTGATTTCTTTTTTATTTGCTGTTGTATCCCTAATATCTGGCACATTATCGGCACTTAGCATAGATTTAATGAATGAATGAATCTGTTAGTAGTTCTTTGCGGTGAAAGCAGCATCTTAACCTAAGGAATGGGCTTCTGGGGTTGTTGCAGTAGAGTAGATGAAGATGTCTTCTCCGAAGCTCCTTATGAAGGACCCTGCTACACAGGCCTTTAGTTATAACCAGAAGGGACTTCTCTACCAAATTCTTTATAAGGAATCTGTTTTCACTTGGCTGCAGTTGCCTTCGTCTTTTCTCATTGTTATTTGGAACGACAGTGTCATGGTGTATAGCTTGAACCTAAATGTGGTTCTGTTTCTGCCTTTACATCTGCTCCCCCTTCCTTCATATCCTGTCTTCCTTCCCACTAGAATTTTTCAAAATTTTCATCTTATTCCAGCTATCCAAAAGCCAGCATTTGGACCTGACTTTTCTTAAACTCCTAGGAAGAAAATAAATGATTCTTATTCTTTAAAGGCCTGCCTATGTTACCCTTTCCATAGCAGGGTTTAGCTTGCTTTGTGAGAAGCAGGGAAAAGCTAATGGATTATTAAGAGGGTGAGGTTTTCTTGTTACAAGTAGACAGCATCATGTATGTGAGATATTTGTTTCGGTGCCTTAAATCACTTTTTTTTTTTTGCCCAGGTTCATTCTTTTGAATAGTTATCTCTCATATTGCCTGTTGATTGCATTAAAGGACAGCTATTAGCATATTGAAGACACAAAGCCGACCTTTTAGAAGCTGGAAAGAGATTTATAATGGAGCACTTGCAGAGGGTGATAGGTTTTGGATAGAGATACATTTTGCAAATTTGGCTGTGTATACAAAATACATAAAAACAGAGTGAGCTCTATTTACTTTGGCCTATGACAATTTAGTGAGATATATGCTGCTGACATCTCTAAGTTCACTGAGTGGTAATCATGCCCCCTCACCTCCTATGAGAGAAAGAAAGAGGAAAGAATATACAGAGTTGGGAAGTAACTACCGTCCTTCTAGTTCTATCCCAAAGCCTCTTCCTCCCGAATGATTACCCACTAAAAGGCTTTTCTGATGGCAGAAATAGGGATGCATCTAAATTGTGTGATCTCAGCTTCTTGAGGCAGGAATGTGGAAAAAGCTGGGGTTTAAGGAAGGAAAATATGGAAAATATGGAGAATTGATTAAACCTGTTGAGACAACTGGCAAGCTCTTTGCTTATTACCCCTGACAAATTTTGTCACTCTGCCAAGTGGGCCCACCCTTCTTTTGCTTCCTGCCCCCGTGGTTTCCGCAATTCCTAGGACTGTGGGGGGGTGGTGGGAAGGTCCATCTTCTTGGGCCATCTTCTTGATTTTCCGTCAAAGTCATCTAGAAGATCCAGAGACATCTCACTTGGCCATCCCAAAGGTTTTTTTTTTTTTTTTTTTTTTTTTTTTTTTAGCTTCCCACTGCCTTCATGATTTAGAATGAACAGTCTCAACTGTTACCAAATTCATCAGTTTCTGATGATTCTAATAATTGTCTGTCCACCTTGGCCCAAGCCCTTTCCTTTTCTTTTCCTGTCTTCCTTAGAACCAGGGGCATAAAGGTTCTAGCACAGTGTTTAAGAGCACATGTACCCTAGAAGTTAAAGTATAATAAAAAAGAAAAAAAAAGAGCATAGGCTCTAGAGACAGACAGACTGGCTCCTATCCCAGCTCCTCTGATTCCTGTGTGACTTGGGATAGATTACTTAACTTCTCTGAGCCTCAGTTTCCTCTTCTGTGAAATGGTAGTAATAGTGGTACCTATCTAGCAGGGCTGAATACAGTATATTGCAGGCTCTTGACACAGTGAATGCTGTATAGTTGGTGCCAATTAATAGCTATTGCTAGTATGTGGTGGGTAAATATTCTCCCATCCCCATCCCAATCTTGAAGAGGTAGAGATCTTTGCATGTTCAAGGCATTTTACAGTCAAATTTTGATGATTATTTTTATGTCCTATCGCAGAAATCAGCACTGAACTTTGTTTTCAAGATACCCATTCTAGTATTTAACTTTGGCCTCTATACTTGCAGGTGAATAAATGCTGTGTTTTGTTAGCAATCCAGCTGTGGCACTCAAGATGTATAGCTTAACCTTTTAAAAAATCCAGTTGTGCTACCTAGATGTGCTCCAGCATGAATGAATGTAGTCCCTCCACTCTATTTACAGATAGGTCACCAGAGACCTAGAGAAGATTAAACCCATGCCCAGGGCAAAAAGTCACCCTAGAGCCAGGTTTGGAATTCTACTTGCAGAGGTCTCTGGTTGAAGGTTCTCTGAATACCTGAGAAGTTCAGTTTATCCTTTTTTTACTTGTCTGGAAACCTCTCAAAGAAGGAAGCTAACTCATTATTTTTCTTTTGCCTGCATCCACAGCTCTGGGTGAACCAGGAGGATGAGGTGGAGGAGGGGCCCAGTGATGTGCAGAATGGACACCTGGACCCCAATTCAGACTGCCTCTGTCTGGGGCGGCCACTACAGAACCGGGACCAGATGCGGGCCAACGTCATCAATGAGATAATGAGCACTGAACGTCACTACATCAAGCACCTCAAGGATATTTGTGAGGTAACCATGGTGGTTCATGTGGAGGCACTTCATGAAGAACCAACAACCCTCCTGAGCCCCGCCTGTGACAGTCCCAAAATGTTGGAAAGGGCACGTAGCCTCCCAGATTCTGTTCAGTGAGGTGAAACTGCTTCCTTAGCGTTTCTCAATCTCTGTTTTTCACATTTTCTCTCTAATATTAATTCATTTATATTCATTGTCTCTCTCCCTTTACCCTTTCTTTGTGTCTTCCTCCTTCTCTCCCCTGCGTCTCTACCTTTATCTTCTTGGTATCTGATCCAGTTACAACCATCTCATGTAAGGGCGTAACCTCACTCATTAAAGCAAAATGCATCTCCCGCCAAGCCAGTGATTCACAGACTTTAACATGTACCAGAGTTTCTGGGGGAGCTTGTTAAGCAGCCCTCTCACTCTTGTCCCCCACATCATGAATTATCAGTCTCAGGTAAGGCATGAGCATGTTTAGGTTTAATGAGCATCCCTGGTGATGCTGATGCTGCTGGTCTTAACTGTCTCACCTGGAGAACACTGGTTGTGAGTTTAAGCAGAAAAGAGCTTAGAGACAGGAATCTACAGAAGATGAAGGCTGGATGGACAAACCTGGGCTCCTTCAGTATGTCACTTTTTTCCCCAGGAGCTGTCTCTCTACATTCCCTAACCGCATTCCTTCCATCTCTGTGTCCTAAATGAAGATGAGAGCCTTTACTCTCGTACTCTCTTAAGCTTAGTAGATGCAAGTTGGCATTTTTAAAGGGCAGTTTACTGAACAGGAAGGGAAAACCAATGGGAAATGAAGGCAGCGTTTTAAAAGGATTAAACACACACACACACACACTCTCTTGTATCTTTTTTCTTGACTCAGGGAAAACTCTGCATTGAATCTTTTTGTCTCCTTCCTTCCAGAGGAGGGGTTAGGTTCTATTTTCTGTCCCCTAGCCTAGGGTCCACTGTGGAGTCAGTAGTACAGCTCCAACATTTTTCGAAGTTCTTATTTCTCTACATCTGTACTGCCCAATGGAACTTCCTGCAATGATGAAAATGTTCCATGTCTGCATTCTCCAATATAGTAGCTATGAGCCAACAATTTGTGGCTTTTGTAGAGTTAAAATGTGGCTGGTATGACTGAGAAATGGAATTTTAAATTGTATTTACATTTAATTAGCTTTAATTTAGGTAACCATGTATCTGTAATGACAGCCACATTGGACAGTATAGCTCTGGAAGCACCAAGGCCAAGGATTTTGTACCTGAACTTTCTTTATCTCAACTCATTTTCTCACCCCTTTCAGAAAGATTAAAAGTTATCTTTTCCCACCGCCCCACTCCCTGCCCTGCCATGAGGCAGCAAGATAGAGTAGAAAGAACAAGAGGTCTGGGGACATGAAATGCTGGTTTTTCACATTCTAACTTGGTCATTAATTAACCTGTGGGCTTGAAGATAGCCCTTAACTCCTCTGACATTCAATTTTCTTATTTTTCCAATGGGCTTCATTATAACAATTTCTTACGTTTGTTGAGGAAATTAAGTAAATAGAATATTGCAATAACATATGTTGTATTTGGAAAAGGTAATTTTCTTTTTTGCCCCCTTTTTAAATTTATTCACCCATCCATCCAAATGTCCTTCTTTCCTTCCTTCTCCCTTCACATCAATGGCTGGTGCTAAAAAAAATTCCCCCTTGGAATGTGCTACATGGCATTCAGCATCAAACCACTGACATTTCATTCATTCAGCAAACTTTTAGTGGAATTCTATTCTGTGCCAGGCCTGGACATAACTTCTTGTCTCAAAGTGTTATACTTTAGAGCAGCATCTGCATCACCTGGGAACTTGTTATAAATGCAAAATCTTTGGCTCCAACTCAGACTTACTGAATCAGAGTATGCATTTTAACAAAGTTACTATTTGATGTATAATACATATTAAAGTTTGAGGAGCATTGCTCCAAAATGATACCTATATTACAATGTCATAGTGTTTTTCATAAAATTAAGTACAGTCTCTTCTTCACTTGGTAGCTGAGGGATGCTGTCAAGATCTAAGTCAGGTCATATCACTCCTCTGCTCAGAACCTTCCAGTGACTCACCATTTCTACCTGAGTAAAAGCCAAAGTTATTATTGTTTACAAGGGCCTGTGTGGTCAACCCATCTTTGCCTCTATGACTTTCACCTCCTGCTCCTTTCTGCTATGCTTTCTTTACTACTACAACTATACTGGCCTCTTGCTTTTCCTTCAGCATTACTAAAATGCTTCTCCCTTAGAGCCTTTGCACTGGTTTTTCCCTCTGCTTAAAGCATTTCCCTCCCCACCCCACATTTACATGGCTCCCATCCTCAACTCCTTCAAGTCTTTGCTCAAATATCTTCTTGAGACTTCTGTAAGCATTCTATTTAAACCTGTAACCTTGCACTACCTCTGCCCCTTTCCTGCTTTATTTCTATCTGTTACATTTATCTATCTGACATTATATATTTAACTTATATATTTTGTTTATTGTCTGTCTCCTCTACTGGAATGTACTTTCCATGAAAGGCAGGGGTTTTCATCTGTTGATTTACTGATATATTCCCCCAGCACAGTGCCTGGTACATACTAGATGATTGATAAATATTGCTTAAAGTCAAAATTAAATATAATTGCTCATATGTATGTACTGCTTTGATTGGCAAAGTACATTCACATCATATGTCATTTGATCTTCAAAGAGGACAAAAGTTATTATTGTTATTCCTATTTTCTAGATCAATAGATTGAGTCTCTAAGAAGCAAATTTATTTTCCCAGAGCTCTTAGGTACTAGCCCAGTGGAAGTCCTTAGAAGGCTCTCCCAACTCCCACACATCTTGGCCTCCTCCTATGGGACACAGGCTCAGGACAGCAATGGAAGCTATTTGTCTTTCCAGAAAGTGGGGGGTGATATGATCCTGCTTTAAGGAGTTTTCCAATCCAGCCAACCCAATCAAACCTTTTGTTGACAATTTGCTGGTTCCTTATTTTTCAACGATTATTGGTGCTGAAGTTAAGTATTTAAATGGGAGCCATCTCTTTGTCTCACCCTATAATCACAGGCATCAAAAGGGAGGTGGAGAAAGCTGTGTCTAGCTGGATCAGAAGACAGTAGTTTAGCCCAGGATCGTGTAATCTTTAAACCAAAAGCTGTGAGGAGCGAATGATTTATCAGAAAGAATACCAGACTCAGAATTGGGAGTGCTGGGTTCAGGACCTACCTTGGTCACTAACTGACTGGGGAATCTCAGATGAGTCTTTTCCACCCTAGGCCTTGTCCCCCATCTCTAAATTGCATAGGTTGGAAGAGCTCTTTAAGTTCTGTCTGGCTCTTACTTTTTCTCTAGTTCTGTAAGATGTAGATATGCCCTCACTAGAGAAAAACTGTGATAGTGAGCCAGGCTACTTCTGCATTTTCTGCCTCTTCCTTCTTGGTACCCTTGGAAGCATGTCTTACTCAAGCACGAATGTGTTCATAAACCACTCTTTCTGTAGGTTATGGGAGAGCTCTAAACACTTCCTACTCTTGTACTTGTTGAAGGGGAAAGGGGGAAAATTATATTCAATATAAAAAAAAGTCACACTGTTTATTAGAGGACATTCTTTTTCCCTCCTGGGAGCAGAAAGTGCTTTACAAACATTTAAGTTACAATACCTTTATATTACAAATGAAGAAGTGGGAAATAAAGTGATTTTTAATTGAAGTCATTCAATGAGGTCAGTAAGAGACATAATCTTTTCAAATGAGTTCTCTGCAGATTACATTCTTCTTTCTAAACCCAGACAGTGGTATAAAATACCTTCAGTTTAGTTCTCGATCACCTTGACCAACAATTGGTGATATTGCCTTTTGTAACCTTAGAACTCAAAGTACAATCAAGGAAACTGAGGCAAGAGTAAGCAGAGCTAAAGATGCTTTATAAAGCTGTCTTGTCTGTTTTCTCTTGAGGAAGATAATCTCAGCCATCTGATACCTATGAAATACATTCTGTCTTCAAATGCCTCCAGAGAAGCTGGCCTACCTTTCTTCACTCATCTGTATTAGTGATCATACCATTTCACTATCAAGAAATTCTTCTTTAGGCATGCTGTAGCTTCAAGTCATTTCCATTTGGTATCTTAAGCCTGGGGTTTTCAAATGTATTAGCCATTTGGGTTTTCCCTTCTGCAGATTGCCTATCTCAATACATCCCAATAGTCTTTACATCTTGGCACATAGAAAATGATAACACATGTATAAAATAGTAATATTTGTACAGCATGCTAGGATAAAAATATGAGTCAGCTAGTCAGCCTAAAACACCAAGCCCAGGGAGGGGCTTCTGCCTGCCATAGGCCCCACCTGTCCATTCCATCTGGACATTCTTTGCCCTGTTCCTATTCTTTGCCCATTTTCATGGAGTTTCTTATGTTTTTTCTTGCTGATTTATAAGAGTTCCTTGTATATTCTAGATATGAACTCCTTGTCAGCTTTCCATGTTGCAAGTATCTTCTTCATTCTCTTGTTTTTTAATATCTTTTTTATTTCATTTGAAGAAAGGGTTTCCTATCTCAAAGAGGGGAAGAAGGAAATAAAAGAAAACCACCAATTTGAACATTCTGCTTCTAACTTACCTTTGATCATCACCAGTATGGGAAGAACTAATTAGCATTTAGTTGACAAATAACTGAGCAGCAACTATATGCCAGGTATTCTGTTAAACTTTGACGATATGGCTGTGAATAACAACATGGTCATTGTCTCCTAATTTTCTTAAAAAAATCTTCAAGATGGTTGTCAGGTATCCCATCAGGCCTCAGTTTCCAGGCAAAAAAAAAGACATATGAAACTCCTAGAATGTCAGAACTGAAAGGATCCATGGAAATCTTTTTCGATGTCTTCATTTTAGAGACAGAGACACTGAGGTCTAAACTTTTTGTGAGGACCTTCCCTAAAGAATTTCCTAAACCCCAGGTGATCCAGGGGTTCATTGGTTCATCCTATTTCCTGGTAGTTTCTAGGATCTTTTCTGGAGATCTTGGGTATTGTTTATATCCCATATCAAGGCATTACTTCTAGATCAATGCACTAGGTCTCAACTCGTACATCAGCCCTGGTGGGTTTAAGAACAAAGTGAAATAGATGGGCAGCTTTCCTCGCTGTTACCATAACAATGCCAGGGCTAATTTATGCCAATTGTGACTGATTTGATAATACCCACATTTATCTTAGCTACTCTGTGGCCTGCCTGCCCACCCCTGCCCACTTTACTCCTAGGAGACAGAGTTTAGGCTCTAGGAAACTGCCTCCTTTGAGCCATAGTACCCTGTTCCCTGTTACCATTCAGATGGGGTCAAAGGGTGTTCAAAGCATACCTGGCAGTAAGAGCCACAGGCCCCTTTTGTTCCCCCTGCCCTGTGACAGGCCTTCAGTGGGCCCTGAGACTTATCTAGGATAAACAAATTTTATTTCTTCCATTATTCTTCATTATGTTGCTTTTCAGGCACCTCCCTACCCTGCTCACTCCCCTCTGGCTGTGTGCTATTTTCTTGGTGTTCCTCTGAAAAGAGGGTGGACTCAGAATTTAATTCTGCTCTCCTGCAGTGGTATGACTACCTTCCAATTACCTCTCTCATTTTTGACTCTCAATATATTTCTTCTTTTTTCTAACTGAAAATAGTATTAGGCTTTTTGGCAATCACATTTCACTGCCAACTCATCTTAAACTTACATACCTTTAAAAATGAGTGAATGAGAGGAGACAAGTATTAATTGACCCCCTAAGTCTACCCTCTGTTCACCACTGATGTGGAAAATTTGATAGCCTTCAGGCCAGCCAAAAGAAGGTGATAAAAAAGGCAAGACTCCAGGGAGCTAATCATTTCTCCTGGCCTTTCTTTTTTCCAAAAGCTTGTGTGATATAGAGGTCGAGGGTGACATTTTGGGGTTATCCAGCTACTCCCATATTCTTATGTCTCATCGCCTATTTTTTGATAAGAGCAGTTTACATCTATTATTTGTAATCTTTAGCAAGTGAGTAATCTTAGACACTAGGGCTGCAGGAGATCTTAAGAAGACATTGGGTCTTCCTTCTTCTTTCCTTGATAATATTTCATTCCAGGCAACCTTCTTATAGCTGCATTTTCTTTTCTTTACACTCTCTGGCAAAGACTTTTATCCCATTTTTGATCATGAAGACAATTAAAAAACAGCATTAGAGAAAGTTTAAAAATAGGAACAAAAATCAGCCAGAATCCATCAACTATAGCAGAATTATTTGCACTTTTGCATAATCTCTTCAAATCTGTCCATATGTATATATATTTACAGAGTTGTAATCACACTGATATACCATTTTATGTTCTACTTGTTAACATTGTATCATAAACAATTTTCCATGTTTCTACATGGTCTTCCTAATTATCATTTTAACTGCTATGTAATCTTTCATCAAGCTAAATGTACCAGAATATATTTATAATCTATCATTGGCTTTAAAAATAAGAGTTGATAAAACATTCTAGGTTCCTACCATCCTGTGGACATTCTTCCTGATAATATCCCCTACCATAACATACAAAATATAATAGAAAGAAAATTATTTCCTTGAGAGTGGCAATAAATAATATATTTAGGGACTTAGGAAGTTGGAATGAAATCTTCATTAATTCTCTTTTCCTAAGACCACTCTCTTATTTTTATTTATGTTATATTTTATGCTGATGTTGACTTCTAGTATCCTTGTTGAATTTTGGCGATTTCATGGTGTTTTGTTTCTCCCCTGAGACTTTTCAAATAGGAGCAGCGGATAGAACTATTAAATATTTTCTGAACTGGCTTCTCAGGAAATAAATGAGCTATCTAGGCTGGCCTCTTCTGTCTCCCATTGTGGTCACTCATCAGTACCTATTACTTACCCAGAAGTAATATATTGAATGTGTCACTGTTACTGTTTTCCCCCAGCTGTGCTCCTCGGCCTGCCTTAGGGGAAAAAAGTGGGAGAAGGGGTAAGGAAGCCTCCACTCCCATTTAATGTTGAGATGATATGCTCACTGCTCTCCCTGTTCCATTGTAGCTAAGAAATGTCCGGAGATGGTAGGGTGAAAGAGACAGATAGACAGGCACACAGGCACAGACCAACTCAGACATACTAGGCTCTGGGAATTACTTATTAGGCAGGGAAGGGCCTACAGGGGTTTATTGCCGTTCCTTCTGGTAGTCAATGTAAAGCTTTCTAGGGAGGCAGAATTTGGGGAGCAACCTCTGTAAAGGTAGTGGAGCCAAAAAGGTGTTCTGGGAATTTTCTTCCTAATCAAAAATTGCATATGAAAGAATGCAGGAAATTTTCAACTTGTCAGTCAATGAGGGTACAAATCATTAGTTAAACAGATGTCAACATAGGCATAGACTATTAATTTGCCTATGTTTAAAGACACCTACTAATTAATGGCTAAATTGGAGACTGAGAACAGATATGGGAAGTGAGGTTTGTTGTAGGGGTCAGTAAAAGGCATTGAAGCCAGGGATGAGGATCTTCCTGGAGTGTGCCCAGATTACCTCATTGGTAGCTGTGTTAAGGGAGACAAAGTGAGGATAGGGACAGAGCTATATGTGGTAACTCAGTCCCTGTAAAACTCTTCCTTGGAGTCTCAACCCTTAAGAAAGGTATTAAGATAATTTCACTTAGCTGTTTGATGAAAGCAAATGACCATAATTTATCCTCACCAAGAGCATTTTTATGTGCTACTGATTTCTAATGAGGACAGTAACTACCAAGTGAAAACCCATAATAGTAGGTTCCAAATGGAAGATGCAATTTAGATCAGGGCTGTTTTTGTCCTGACTTACATTATGCCCTGAGTCTTTATGTTACCCCAATGCTTTCTTACTAGACCAAGAATCTCTTTCATCCTCTTTTTCTCTTTCATCAGTGGTTATCTTTATTAATGTGTTTTATGTGTTTAGGGCACATTTATGTATTTAGGACATATGTGTTAGGTGTTAGGACACATTAATGTGTTTAGGACACATTTATTTACAAATGTGTCCTAAACACCTGCTGTGTTAGAAACACCATGTCCAGGCAAGCATAGGCTTGTTGGCTGAGCTCATCTAAATGATCACTCCTGGCCAGCTACCTTAGATAGTTGAGACATTTGCTTTGAGAAATGGTTTGGCAGATATTTGCATGATGTGAATAGTATGAATGCATTTTCTTAAAGTATGTGAAGACATGAATGTCTAAGAAAAGATCGTATGTGTACTTTGATGTACACAACAGGGAAAGTCTAAAATGATAAACAACTATTATTCCTGGTTATTTCCTGACATTAAAGTTCATAAGGGAATTTTTTCTTTTTAAAGAAATGGTTTTGTCTTGTCAATTTATGTTCTCTTATGGGAAGTTCTCCTATTCTGGCCTCTGTTCTCAAATTTTTGTCAATGTTATTAAGACCTTTGGGTTGGTCTTATAAGGAATAGAACTTTAGAGATGTGAATGGATCCAGCTAAACCAGTAGCTAATAAGACCTGTGAAAATGTGGTCAACCAGCTTCTTGGAAAGGGATATTTGACTTTTGGGGTCTTCTTCATAGAGAATGAAGGGAAAAGCCCTGTACTTTGGAGTCTTTGCACTCTTAAGACCTTTGCTGGCAATCCAACTTTCCTAATTACTCACTGGGGGAGTGACTTCCTTCTGTAAACCTCAGTTTCCTCATATGAAAAATGAAAATAATTATTCCATGCCTACTTCTTGGGACCAAAATGAGGCTCTTAAGTGCTTAGGAAGTGTAAAGCCTTCTGGAAGTCAGGGACTTCCTCAACCTAGGGTTTTTCTCTGTCTGCAGGGCTATCTGAAGCAGTGCCGGAAGAGAAGGGACATGTTCAGTGACGAGCAACTGAAGGTAATCTTTGGGAACATTGAAGATATCTACAGATTTCAGATGGGCTTTGTGAGAGACCTGGAGAAACAGTATAACAATGATGACCCCCACCTCAGCGAGATAGGACCCTGCTTCCTAGAGCACGTAAGTATCTTATCTATTTGGGGAGGGTTTTGAGAGGTGTTAGGAAACAATGGAAGGAGCGTTTGAACTGTCTGGTTCTGTTCAGCTGCTTTGTCCCTGCAGTGGGGAATGGGTTCCTTTCGGGCCCTTATTTTGAACCCTGGTCTTCAGCCAGGAAACAAGGACTTAGAAAAGTGCTGTGATTTGCCCTATAAATGTTAAGCATGTGTATGACCTGCTGGTTCCATTCCCGAATGTATATTCCAGAAAAACTCTCACAGAAGTCCATGAGGGAGCACATACAAGGCTGTTGTTGATTGCGTGGCAGTGTCGTATGTGGTGGAGTACCATTAGAAGCAACCTAGGATTCTCCTTCTTTACCATTCCCCTCCCCTCTCCCTTTCCTTCTTGGCAGTTAACCAGTAGAATTTTTCTTCATCTTCCCTTTTCTGTTTCTGTTAAGTTTCTGTGAGACTCAGTATTTTTTGAGGAACTCAAAATATTCACAGTGTGTTATCTCTTTTAATGTATTATTTTTCCTTTTAAAGAATTGTTTACCCTTTTATTAGTTCTAGAGTTTCATTTTTATCAGCTTTACTTAGATATAATTTACATACAGTAAGATTCATTCATTTTAAGTGATTTTAAGTGTATACTTTAAGGAGTTTTAACAAATGTATATAGTTGTATAACCACCATAATAATCAAAATATAGGACATTTCTATAACTCCATAAAGTCCTCTTATCTTGACATTGCAAACAATCTGTGCCCCTACTCCTGGCTACTGGAAAATATTGATCTCCTTTTTATCTGAAATTTTACTTTTTCTAGAATGTCATATATGTGAAATCATACAGTATATAATCTTTTGTGTTTAGCTTCTTTCATTTAACCTAATGCCTTTGATATCCATCCATGTTGTTGCATATATCATTAGTTTATCTTTTTTTATTGCTTAGTAGCACTCCATTGCAAGGATACACCACCTATTCACCAATTAATGGATATCTGGGTTGTTTCCAGTTTTGAATTCTAATGCATAAAGCTGCTATGAACATTCTAGGTACAATATTTTTTTGAGAATATATGTTTTTGTTTTTCTTGGATAAGGGCTTCCAGGGTTAGGGTTGCTAGGTGGCATGGTAGATTTTTTAACTTATTAGATAATGCCAAACTATTTTCCAAAGTCTCTATACCATTTTTCATTTTCACTACTAATACATAATACATAAGAGTTCCAGTTACTCCACATGGTCATCAACACTTGATATTATCAGTTTTTTTTTTTTTTTTTTTTTGGAGACAGAGTCTCGCTTTGTTACCCAGGCACCCAGGCTGGAGTGCAGTGGTGCCATCTTGGGTTGTGGCAACTTCTGCCTCCCAGGTTCAAGCAATTCTCCTGCCTCACTGTCCCAAGTAGCTGGGATTACAGGCATGTGCCATTATACCCAGCTAATTTTTGTCTTTTTCTTGGAGACGAGGTGTCACCATGTTGGCCAGGCTGGTCTCAAATTCCTTACCTCAAGTGATCTTCCTGCCTTGGCCTCCCAAAATGCTGACTGTGATTACAAGCGTGAGCCATCATGCCCAGCCAGTCACTAATTCTTTTTTTTTATTTTAGCCATTCTAACATGTAGGTGTGTAGTGGTATCTCATTGTAATTTTAATTTGCATTTCCAATGGATAGTGATGTTGAGCATTTTTTTCATGTATTTATTTGCCATCTGTATAAAAACTGGTGAAGTGTCTGTTCATGTATTTTTCCCATTTTAAGTGTATTGTTTGTTTTCTTATTGTTTTGAGAGTTCTTCTTTCTTAAAAATTAATACATAATACTTTCACATATTTATGGGGTACATGTAGTTTTTTTTTTTTTTTTTTTTTTTTTTTTGAGATGGAGTCTCACTCTGTGACCCAGGCTGGAGTGCAGTGGCGCTATCTTGGCTCACTGCAACTTCCACCTCCCGGGTTCCAGCAATTCTCCTGCCTCAGCTTCCCAAGTAGCTGGGATTATAGGCGTGTGCCACCACGCCGGCTAATTTTTGCATTTTTTTTTTAGTAGAGATGGGGTTTCACCATATTAGCTAGGCTGGTCTTAAACTCCTGACTTCGTGATCCACCCGCCTTGGCCTCCCAAAGTGCTGGGACTACATGTGGCATTTTGATACATAAATACAATGTATAATGATTATATCGGGGTAATTGGGATAGCCAGCATCTCAAACATTTAACATTTATTTGTGTTGGAGACATTCCAGATCTTCTAGCTATTTTGAAACAAGCAATTAATTATTATTAACTATAATTGTTTTTATAATTATAACTATTTTGAAATATATAACTAATTATTGTTAACTGCTCTGATATCAACCACTAGAACTTATTTCTTCTATATAACTATAGTTTTATACCCATTAACCAACCTCTCTTCATCTTTCTCTCCCCACAACCTTCGTAACTTCTGGTAACTACTACTATACTCTCCACCTCCATGATATCGACTTTTATAGCCCCTACTTACATATGAGTGAAAACATGATATTTGTTTTTCTGTGCCTTGCTTATTTCGATTGACATAATGTCTTCCAGTTCCATCCATGTTGCTGCATATGACAGGATGTTCTTTTTATAGCTCAATGATATTCCATTGTGTATGTATAGCACATGTTCTTTATCCATTGATCCGTCAGTGGGCATTTAGGTTGATTCCATAACTTGGCTATTTTGAATAGTGCTGTGATAAACAAGGGAGTGCAAATATCTGTTCTGACATATTGATTTTTCTTCTTTTGAATATATATATTATATACCCAACAGTGGGATTGCTGGATCATATGGTACTTCTATGTTTAGTTTTCCATACCATTTTCCATAATGGCCATCTAATTTACATTCTGATCAGCAGTGTATGAGAGTTCTTTGTTCCATGCATCCTCTTCAGCATTTGTTATTTTTTTGTCTTTTTGATAATAACCATTCCAACTGGGGCGAGATAATATGTCCTTGTGATTTTGATTTGCATTTCCCTGATGATTAATGATGTTGGGCATTTTTCATATACCTATTGGCCATTTGTATGTCTTCTTTTAAGAAATGTCTCTTCAGAGCATTTGCCCACTTTGAAATCAGATTATTTGTGTTTTTTTTGCTATTGAGTTGTTTGAGTCACTTATATATTTTGGTTGTTAATGTTTTGTCAGAGGGATAGTTTGCAGATATTTTCTCTCATTCTGTATGTTGTTGCTTCACTCTGTTGATTGTTTCCTTTGCTGTGCAGAAGCTTTTAGCTTGATATAATCCCATTTGGCTATTTCTGCTTTTGTTATCTGTGCTTTAGAGGTATTACTCAATAGAGTCTTTGTGCATATCAATGACCTGAGGCATTTTTCCAATGTTTTATTCTAGTAGTTTTATAGTTTCAAGTCTTAACGTTTAAATCATTCATCCGTTTTGATTTTATTTTTTCATATGGCGAGAGATAGGGGTCTAGTTTTATTCTTCTGCATATGGACATCCAATCTGTCCAAGACCATAAATTGAAGAGGCTGTCCTTTCTCCAATATGTGTTCTTGGTGTCTTTATTGAAAATGAATTGACTGTAAATGCATGGGTATATTTTGGGATGCTGTATTCTGTTCATTTGGTCTATGTGTCTGTTTTTATTTCAGTACCATGCTTTTTTGGTTACTATAACTTTATAGTATATTTTGAAGTTAGGTAGTGTGATGCCTCCAGCTTTGTTGTTTTTGCTCAGGATTGCTTTGGCTATTCTGGGTCTTTGTGGGTCCATATGAACCTTAGGATTTTTTTTTCCCATTTCTGTGGTGAATGTCATTGGTATTTTGATAGAGATTGGATAGAGATTGCATTTAATCTGTAGATTGCTTTCAGTAGTATATTTTAACAATATTAATTCAATAATATTAATTTAATATTAATTAATTGCATTTAATCTATAGATTGCTTTAGGCAGTACATTTTAACAATATTAATTCTTCCCATCCATCAATTCTTCCCTTTTTGTGTGTAGTTATCAATTTTTTTCAGCACTGCTTTTTAGTTTTTATTCTAGAGATCTTTCACTTCTGTGGTTAAATTTATTCCTATTTTTTGTAGCTATTTTAAATGGGATTGCTTTTTTGGTTTCTTTTTCAGATTGTTAATTATTGGCAAACAGAAATGCACCTGCTTTTTGTATGTTGATTTTGTATCCTGCAACTTTACTGAACTTGTTGATCATTTCCAGCATTTCGTGTGTGTATGTAGTCTTTAGGTTTTTCTAAATATAAGATTATATTATCTGCTAGCAAGGATAATTTGATTTCTTCCTTTTCAATATGGATACCCTTTATTTCATTCTGTTGCCTAAATTGCTTTGGCTAGGACATGAAGTACTATGCTGAACATAAGTGGTAAAAGTGGGCATTCTTGTCTTGGTCTAGATCTTGGGGGAAAGGCTTTTGATTTTTTTCCTGTTCAGTGTGATGATAGCTGTAGGTTTGTGATATATGGCTTTTATTATTTTGATGCATGTTCCTTCTGTAGCCAGTTTGTTGTCTTTTTATCATGGAGGGATCTTGAATTTTATGAAATGCTTTTTTCAGCATCTGTTGAAGTGATCATATGGGTTTTGTCCTTGATTCTGTTACTGTAATGTATCACATTTATTTATTTACATATGTTGAACCAAACATTTGTCCCTGGGATGTGACCCACTTGATCACTGTGAGTGATCTTTTTAATGTGTTGTTTAATTCAGTTTGCTAGTATTTTGTTGAAAATTTTTGCATCTATGTTTGCCAGCACTATTGGCCTGTAGTTTTCTTTTATTGATGTGTTTTTGTCTGGTTTGGGTACCAGGGTAATGCTGGCCTCATAGGATGAGTTTGAAGTATTCCTCCTCTTCACTTTTTTGAAATAATTTGCATAGAATTGGTATCAGTTCTTTTTTAAATGTTTGGTGGAATTCAGCAGTGAAACCATAAAGTCCTTGGCTTTTCTTTGATGAGACACTTTTTATTACTGTTTTGATATTGTTACTTGTTATTGGTTTGTTCTGATTTTCTATTTATTCATGGTTCAACCTAGGTACGTCATATGTATCCAGGAATTTATCCATTTCTTCTAGGTTTTCCAATTTGTTTGCCTGTAGTTGTTCATATTCTCTGTAATGATCCTTTGTATTTTTGTGGTATCAGTTATATTCTCCCTTTTCCGTTCTAATTTGATTTATTTGGGCATTCTTTTTTTCTTAGTCTAGCTAAAGGTTTGTTGATTTTGTTTATCTTTTCAAAGAAAACTTTTCATTTCATTGATCTTTTGTATTTTTCAGCCTTAGTTTCATTTATTTCTGCTCTGACTTTTTTTATTTATTTCCTTCCACTAGCTTTGGGTTTGGTTTGTTCTTGCCTTCCTAATTCTTTGAAGTGACTTGCTAGATTATTGAAGACTTTCTTTTTTTTTTTTTTTGATGAAAGCTTTTATTGCCATAAATTTTCCTCTTTGTACTGCTTTTGCTGTATTTCATAGGCTTTGGTATCTTGTGTTTCCATTTTCATTTGTTTTGAGAAATTTCTATTTTTTAAAAGAATTTTGTTATTTACCCACTGGTCATTCAGGAGCAGTATATTTAATTCCAGTGTATTTGTACAGTTTCTTAAGTTGCTCTTGTTACTGATTTCTAGTTTTATTTCATTGTGGTGAGAAAAGACACTTGATATGAATTTGACTTTTTAAAATTTGTTGAGACTTGCTTTATGGCCTAACATATGGCCTATTTCCAAGAATGTTCTATATGCTGATGAGAAAAATATGTAGTCTGCAGCAGTTGGATGACATGTTCAGTTATTTTCAGTTATGTACATTTGGTCTATAGTGCAACTGAAATCCAGTATTTCTTTGTTGATATCTTGTCTGGATGATCTGTTCGTTGCTAAAAGTGGGTGTTGAAGTTCCATATTATTATGGTGTTGTAGTCTATCTCTCCCTTTAAATCTACTAGTATTTGTTGTATATATTTGGGTGCTCCAGTGCTGGGTGCATATGAATTTATAATTGTTATATCCTCTAGCTGAATTGACTCATTTATTATTATATAATGATATTCTTTGTTTCTTCTTACGGTTTTTGACCTGAAGTCTATTTCATATGATATATATGTAGCCACTGCTGCTCTTTTGTGGTTTCTATTTATATGCAATATCTTTTTCCATCCCTTCACTTTTAGTCTATATGTGTCTTATTCACTAGAAATTCACTTAAAGAAGTGAAATTCTTGTAGGCAGCATATAGTTGGATGCTGTTTTTTTTTTAATCCATTCAGCCACTCTCTTTTAATTGGAGAATTTAGTCCCATTTACATTCAGTGTTATTTTTGAAAGGTAAGGACTCACTACTGCCATTTCGTTATTATTTTCTGATTGTTTTGTAACTCCTCTCTTCCATTATTTTACTACTGTCTTCCTTTGTTGTTCAGTGATTTTTCTCTGGTGGTATGTATTAATTCTTTGCTTTTTTAAGTGTATCTTTTATAGGTTTTTGCTTTGTAGTTACTACGGGGCTTAGAACATCTTATTATAAACTGATGACAACTTAACTTAGATCAAAAGAAAAATTAAAAACTAAAATCTCTACAATTTAAGTCCATTACATCCACATTTTAACTTTTTGTTGTCTCAATTTACATCTTTTTATATTGCCTATCCCTTAATAAATTGCCTTTTTTTTTTTTTTCTGAGATGGAGTCTTGCTCTGTGTCCCAGGCTGGAGTGCAGTGGCACGATCTTGGCTCACTGCAACCTCTGCCTCCCGAGTTCAAGTGATTCTCCTACCTCAGCCTCCTGAGTAAGCTGAGATTATAGGCACATGCCACCACACCCAGCTAGTTTTTGTATTTTTTAGTACAGATGGAGTTTCATCATGTTGGCCGGGCTGACCTTAATAAATTGTCATTATTTTTGATAGATTTTTTTCAGTCTTCATACTAAAGCTATGAACGGTTTACACACCACAACGCAGTGTTTGTCTGCATAATTTATTCTGAATTTGTCTACATACGTTTACCAGTTTATTTTATAACTTCAGATGTTTTCTTTTTACATAGTAGTGTTCTTTTAAGATTGAACAACTGGCTTTAGCAGTTCATGTAAGACAAATCTTCTGCTGATGAATTCCTTCAACTTCTGTCTGGGAAAGTCTGTATCTCTCCTTCATGTTTGAAGGATGACTCTGCTGGGCACAGTATTTATGGGAGGTTGTTTTGTTTTGTTTTGTTTTGTTTTCATTCAGTACTTTGCGTATGTTGCCCCTGTCCCTCCCACCCTGTAGGACTTACACTGAAAAATCTGTTACCAGAGGAATTGAAACTCCTTTATATGTTATTTGCTTCTTTTCTCTTGCTGCTTTTAAGATTCCCCTCTTTGTCCGTTACCTTTGAGAGTTTGATTATTATATGCCTTAGGGTATTCTTATTAGATTGAACGTGTTTGGTAGTCTTTAACCCTATATCTGGATATTTATATCTTTCTCTAGGTTTGGAAAAGTCTCTGTTATTATTACTTTGAATAAGCTTTCTACCCTTTTTTTCTTTCTCAACATCCTCTTTAAAGCCAATGACCCTTTGGCTTGCTCTTTTGAGGCTATCCCCTAGATCTTGTTGGTGTTCTTCATTTTTCTCATTATTTTTTCTCTTCTTATTGTGAGTTTTCAAATAGTCTTAGAGCTCACCGATTCTTTCTTCTGCTTGATCAGTTCTATTGTTGAGACCATCCCATGCATTTTTCAGTTTGACTATTATATTTCTTAGCTTTAGGATTTCTGTTTAATTTTTTAAAATTTCAATTTCATTGTTAAACTTCTGTAATACATTTCTGAATTGCTTTTCTGTGTTATATTGGCATTTTATGA
Organism: Chlorocebus sabaeus; assembly: GCF_047675955.1. Lineage (NCBI taxonomy): Eukaryota > Metazoa > Chordata > Mammalia > Primates > Cercopithecidae > Chlorocebus > Chlorocebus sabaeus. The sequence continues at coordinate 88,826,665 of NC_132933.1, forward strand.
ATTCCTGAAAATTGCTATTCTGCATTCTTGATCTGAGAGCTCATACAACATCATCGCATTAGGGTCAGTCACTAGCTCCTTATTTTGTCTATTTGGGAATGTCATGGTTTCCTATTTGCTCTTTCTATGAATATATGTCTGTGCATTTACATTGAAGGATTAGTTCTTTATTCCAGTCTTCACTGTCTGGCTTGGTTTGGTCTTTCAGAAGTATGTTTGTCTAGAGGTTTTGTGCAGAGTGACTATTTAGCTCCCTTAGCCTGAGATCACTGCCTCCTTTTCAACACTAGATGGCACCCGGAACCCAGATTTGACATAGTCTTTCTCAAGTTCAAAGTGCTACCCATCCTGGATGGGAAGGAATCCCAAAGATACCTCAGCTCTGTGGGAAGCTGGATGGAGGTTTGTTCCCAGAGGACTGATGAAGTGTGCCTCCTGCAACATGATGCTGTTGAACAGCCTTTCTGATTTGGTGTCTTTTTTGAGTTCAAGTGAAGGGAAGCTGTGGAGTTTCATGCACTGGCTGTTGCTAACCCCATCCCCACCCTCTAACTCTAGCTGCCTTTGGGATTTTTTACTCTGCAGGTATTCAAGAGGCTTCTTACAGGTTGAGGCAGGAAGAATTTTTCTGAAAAGGGATCTAAGATGGTGGGGAAGCTAGCTGTCCACTTTTACTTTTTCCAGTATAGGAACCTTGATTTTGAGGGTACCTTTCTACACAGTGCCTGGCAGCTTGGAGAAGGAGCTATTTTACGTTTTGCTTGCAGTTTTTCTGTTCTCTGTGGCCTCTGGGATTGTCACAGCTTCAGTCATTGAGTTCTGGAATACTTCTTTTGATAATCTTGGCAGTGGCTAGTTCTTTTTGGTTTTCTGTGGAGGAGAGTAAAGCTACATAACTTATACTGTGCTATTTTGGTGACATTCTGTTATGAGAATTATATATTTTGTTAACAAGTCTTTTGTCAGATAAGTTATTTGCAGACATTATATCCCAGTCTGTGGCTTAGCCTTTCATTTCCTTAACTGTGTCTTTTAAAAATTGTCCGTATTTATAGAGTCTGTGAGAAATTTTTAACATATGTATAATGCATAGTGATCAAGTCAGGTTTTTGGGTACAATGCATTTTTTTTTAAGTATAGTCATCCTACTCTGCTATTGAACATTGAATGCGTTCCTTCTATTTTATGTTTGTACCCTTTAACCCACTTATATTCATGTTCTCCCTTCTCACCCACTCACACTTCCCTGCCTCTGTTGTTTTTCCACCCTCTACTTCTATGTGTTCAAATTTTTTAGCACCCCCAAATAAATGAGAACATGTGATATTTGTCTTTTTGTGCCTGGCTTATTTCAGTTAAGACAATGACCTCTAGTTTCATCTATGTTGATGCAAAGGACATAATTTCATTATTTTTATGGCTGAGTACCATTCCATTGTGTAGAAGTACTATATTTTCTTTATCCATTCATTTGTTGATGGACACTTAGATTGATTCCTTATCTTTGCTATTATGAATAGTGCTGTGGTAAACATGCAAGTGCAAGTATTCCTTCGATATAATGATTTATTTTATGTAAGTCGATACCCAGTAATGGGATGGCTGGATTGAATGGTAATTCTATTTTTAGTTTTAAGAGTATCTTTTGAAAAGCATAAACTTTTAATTTTATTGAAATTCAGTTTATCGCTTTATTTTATTTTATGGGTCATGCTTTTTGTTTCTTACTTTCTTTGCCTATCTCAAAAGCATAACGGTTTTCTACTTTTTTAAAAATAGAAGTTATATAGTTTTGTTTTTTACATTTAGGCCTATGATCCCTTTTGTGGTAATTTTTATATATGGCACAAAGTGCAGATCAAGGTTAATTGGTTTCTGTATGGATATTTGTTAAAAAATACTAATTCCCCTAATGAATTGCCTGGGCACCTTTGTCAAAAATCAATTAAGCGTATATGTGGAGATCTATTTTTAGGTACACTCTTCTGTTCTAGTGATCTATATGACTATTCTTGTAATAGTACCCTGCTTTCTTGATTAATATAGGTTCATAGCAAGTCTTTAAGTCAGGTAGCATAACTCCTCCAACATAGTTATTTTTCAAAACAATTGTAGCTATTTTAGGTTATTTGTATTTCTATATAAATTTATGGATAATCTTGCCAAATTTTACCAAAAACAAACAAAAACCATACCAGTGTTTTGATTGTTACTGCATTAAATCTGTGGATCAGTTTTGTGAACATTGATATGATGAGTCTTCAGATCCATGAACATTTAACTGTTTATTTCTATTTTTTTGTGATTTCGCTCAGGATTGTTTTCTAGTTTTCATTCTATGATTTTGACCTTTTAAAATTTGATTGTTTTAAAAAATATTTAAGGTATAAATTTAAGATGTACAATGTGATATTTCGATATAAATGATGAAGTGATGACTACAGTCAAACAGATTAACATATCATCTCACATAGTTACTTTTCTGTGGTAATAGTATCTAAAATCTACTCTCTTAGCAAATTTCCAGTGTATAATACAATATTGTTGACTCTAGTCCCCATGCTGTTCATTAGATCTCTAGACTTTTCCTACATAACTACAACTTTGTGCCCTTTGACTTATATCTTCCCATTTTCTCCCACCCGCTCACCTCTGGTCACCACCATCCTAATCTGTTTCTGTGTATTCATTTTTTTCTTTTTGATTCCACATATAAGTGAAATCATGTAGTAGTTTTCTTTCTGTGACTGGATTATTTCATGTAGCATAATGTCTTCTAGGTTCCTCCATGTTGTGATAAATGACATGATCTCCTTCCCTCCTTCCTGTTAAAGTCTGAATAATATTCTATTCTGTGTCTCTGTATGTATATGTTATATATATATATAAATTAAAAATAGAGGTAATTTATTAAAATAGAGGCAACATATTGCATATACATATACACCCCACAGTTTCTTTACCCATTTATCCATTAATGGACACTTTGTTTGCTTCCCCATCTTGGCTATTGTTATTAATACTGCAGTGAACAAGGGAGTGCAGATATCTTTACAAGGTGGCGAGTGCATTTCCTTTCGGCATATACTCAAAAGAGGGATTACTGGATAATTTGATAATTCTATTTTTAATTTCTTTGGGAACATCTTAAAGGTATTATTTTCCACAGTGGCTGCTGTACCAATATGTATTCCTACTAATAGTGTACAAGGGTCTCCTTTTCTCTAAACCCTTGTCAACACTTGTTATGTCTTATCTTTTTGATAATATCCATCCTAATAGATGCTAGGTTATTTCTCATTGTGGTTTAGATGTGCGTTTTCCTGATGATGAATGATGTTGAGCATCATCATATACCTGTTGACTATTTTTATGTCTTTTCTGGAGGAATGTCTGTTCAAATTCTTTGCTCATTTCTTAGTTTATTTGTTTATTTGTTTTTTTGCTATGAAATGATGCGAGTTCCTTATATATTTTGAATATTAACCATTTATCCGACATACAGTTTGCAAATATTTTCACTCAGTCCATAGGCTACCTTTGCATGCCGTTGATTTTTTTTTTTTCTACATAGAAGCTTTTTAATTAGATGCAGTCCCACTTGTTTCTTTTTGCTTTTGTTGCCTGTGCTTTTGGTGTCATAAGAAAAAGCACAGCAGTAGTGCTTTTAGTAGTTTTATGATTTCAGCTCTTGTGTTTCAGTCTCTTATGCATTTTGAGTTAAATTTTGTGTATGGTGTAAAATATGGGCCCAATTTTATTCTTTTGCATATAGATATCCAGTTTTTCCAACCACATTTATTGAAGAGACTATACTTTCCCCATTGTGTCCTGTTGGTGCCCTTGTCAAAAATTAGTTCACTATATTTGCTTGGGTTTATTTCTGGACTCTCTATTCTGTTACATTGGTATATCTGTCTGTTTTTATGCTAGTATTATACTGTTTTGATTTCTGTAGCTTTATAATATTGTTTGAAATCAAAGAGTGTGATGCCTCCAACTTTATTTTTATTTCTCAGAGTTGCTTTGGCTATTAAGGGTCTATTTTGGTTCCATAGACATTTTATATATGTTTTTGTCTATCTCTATGAAAAATGCCATTGGAATTTAGATAGGGATTGTGTTGATATGTCGCTTTGAGTAGTAGGGACATTTTAACAATATTGGTTCTTCCAATTCTTGTACATGGGAAATCTTTCCATTTCTTTGTGTCTTCTTCAGTTTCTTTCATCACGGTGTTTTGGTTTTCTGTGCACAGATCTTTCACCTGCTTGAATAAATTTATTCCTTAAGTATTTCATTCTTTTTGATGGTATCATAAATATGACTTTTTAAAATTTCTTTTTTTGATACGTCAGTATAGGTGTAAAGAGTGCAACTGATTTTTGTACACTGATTTGTTTTGGTATCCTGCATCTTTACTGAATTCATTTATTAGTTCTAAGAGTTTTTATTTTTTTATTTTTGGGGGGAGTCTTTTGGGCTTTCTACGTATGTAATCATCTTATCTCCAAATAGGGCTAATTTACTTCTGATCCAATTTGGATGCCTTTTATTTATTTTTCTTATCTGATTGCCATGGTGAGTATTTCTAGTACTGTTTTGAATAAAATTGGCAAGGGTGGGCATCCTTGCCTTATACCAGATCTTAAAGGAAAAGCTTTCCATTTTTCACTATTGATTATGATGTTACCTGTGGGCCTCTCATAAATGGCCTTTCTTATGTTGAGGAAATTTTTTATAGTAATGCCTAATTTGTGAAGATATTTTATCCTGAAAGGATGTTGAACTTTGTGAAAGCTTTTTCTGCATCTATTGAAATAACCATGTGGTTTTTAAATTATTCCTTTTGCTGATGTGTAATGTATCACAATAATTGATTTGGATTTGTTAAGCCATACTTGCATCCGAGGGATAAATCCCACTTGGTCATGATGTATGATTTTTTTGATTTGTTACTGAATTTGGCTAGCTACTATTTTATTGAGAATCTTTGTACCTATGATCATTAGTGATACTGGCTTGTAGTTTTTTTCTTTCCTTTTTTTTTTTTTTTTTTTTTTTTTTTTGACAGAGTTGCGCTCTGTTGCCCAGGCTGAAGTGCAGTGACGCAATCTCAGCTCACTGCAAGCTCTGCCTCCTGGGTTCACACCATTCTCCTGCCTCAGCCTCCCGAGTACCTGGGACTGCAGGCGCCCACCACCACGCCTGGCTAATTTTTTTGTATTTTTAGTAGAGACGGGATTTCACCATGTTAGCCAGGATGGTCTTGATCTCCTGACCTCGTGATCCGCCTGCCTCGGCTTCCCAAAGTGCTGGGATTATAGGCATGAGCCACCGCACCCGGCCCTTTTTTTGTGTTTTTGTCTGACTTTAGAATCATTTGAGAGCATTTAGTTCTTTTATGTATGTACATATGTATGTATGTATGTATGTATATATGTATGTATTTGAAGAGTTCAAGAGGGATTGCTACTATTCTTATTTGAGTATTTGGTAGAATTCAGTTGTGAAGCCATCTGGTCCTGGGATTTTTTGTTGTTGGGAGATTTTAAATTTCTACTTCAATCTCTTTATTTGTTAATGTTCAGGCTCTCTATTTCTTCTTGATTCAATCTTAGTAGGTTTTATATTTCTAGGAATATATTCATTTCTTCTGGTATTTCCAAGTTGTTGTCATATAATTGTTCATAATAGTCCCTTGTAATCCTTTTCATCTCTGAGACATCTTTTGTAATATCTTCATGTTCATTTCTAATTTTATTTACCTATATGCTCATTTTCTCTAAAAGCCAAGTTAGTTTTGTTGATATTTTTCCCTAAGTTCTTCTGTTCTCTGATTTATATCTGCTTTGATCTTTTATTTTTTTTTTCCTTCTGCTATCTTTGAGTCTACTTTGTTCTTCTTCTTGAGGTGTAATATCAGATAGTTTATATCAGATTTGTTTAATGCTATCAACGTCCCTCTTAGAACTTTTTTTGCTGCATCCCAAAGGTTTTAGTATGTTGTGCTTTCAATTTCATTTGTCTCAAGGTATTTTTAAATTTCCCTTTTGATTTTTTCTTTGACCCATTTGTTATTCAGGGATATGTTGTTTATTTTGTACTGATTAAGAATGTTCTAGTTTTCTTCCTGTTACTGACTTGTAGTTTTATATCATCACGGCCAGAAAAGATACTTGATATGATGTCTATCTTCTTAAATTCGGTAAGACTTATTTTGTGGTATAACATGTGATCTATTCTGGACAGTATTCCATGTGTGCTTTAGAAGAATTTGTGTGATAGCCTATCTGTGTAGGTCAGCTTTGGTAACACGTGGTAGTGAGACTGGAACCCCTAGTTTGGGACCCTAGGACTGTTTGCAGGTGCGTGCATGGTAGCTGTGCTGGGTCACTAGGCCAGAGCATCCAAGGGCTGTTTGCAGGTACATGTATGGTAGCTGTGCTGGGTCACTGGGCCAGAGCATCCAAGGAGGCAGTACTTACTACTGCCTCCTTGGATGCTCTGGCCTAGTAATGGCTTAAGTACCTAGAGAATGTAAAGGCTCCTGTGCTGGGTCCTTTGGCCAAGGCACCTGTGGTAGGAGTAGCTCAGGCAGCTCTGGACATGGGAGAGGGAAAGCTCTGGTGGATCAGGGATCTGGAGAATGTGAAAGCTGTTGGCCTGCATCACCCCTTCCCACTGGGCTATAGTAACCACAGCAGCAGTTGGGCAGCTCTGGGTGGCTCCAGGAAGTAAGAAGAAGGGACATGGCTCAGGCACGGGTTTTTTTTTTTTGTTGTGGTTGCTGTTTGTTTGTTTTCTCCTAAAACTGAGAAGGAAAAAAAAAAAAAAACAACCCATGGACCCTTAGCAGTATAAGCTGCAGGGGGTCTGCTGTTACTATACTAGCAGTTGGTTTTCTTAGCAGTAAAAGCTGAAAAAGCCTCTGGGGTCTGTGACTGAACACTGAAGGATCTTGAGAGGTAAAATCTACAGGAGGTACACAGTGGCTATGAGGGCTGTTGAGGTCCTTGACAGAGAGGCCTACTGGGGCTCTGTGTCGAGCAGGCCACGGCAGATCACTGCGACTCCTGCTACTTTGCTGATACTGATATAACCAATCCCTATTCTTCGCTCTCTGCTGTCTCCAGATATCTAGGCTATATCTGTCTTCTCAGAGATCTGGGTGGGATGAAACTGAAGCTGTTCATTTGGGCAGTGTCCCATAAAGCTGGGGAACCTTGTTGTATACTCCTGTCTCCTTCTCCCTGTATGTAGGACGCAAGATCCAAGGAGTTTCCATTCCATAATGAGCAGTGCCAGCTATGGGGATGGGGTGATGCAGGCAAAATGAAACTATTTTTCCTATTAGTTTTGTGTATTTGTTTTCTGACTTTTTATTTTACTATATTGCTGTGGCTTCTTAAGTGGACCCCTAAGCTCTTCCAGAATTATTTTTTGTTCATGGATAGCTACCAAATTGTTGTTTGCTGAAGAAAGGAAGGCTGATATTTCCTATTCTGTCATCTTACTGACATCCTCTCCTAAAAGTTGATTTCTAAGTATTTAACATTTTTTCGGCTGCTAGTGTAAAGGTATTTTAAAACGTCAGTTTCCTATAGTCTATTGCTATTACACAGGAATACGGTTGATTCTTGTACACTGACTTTGTGTCCTGACACATTACCAAATTCACTAATTGGTTCCAGTACTTTTTTGTAGCTTTCTTAGGACTTTATGCATATACAATTATGTCATCTCTGAAAAAAAGACCATTTTATTTCTTCTTTTTTCAGTCTATATATTCTATTTCCTTTTTTTATTTCTTATTTCACTGGTCAGGACATACAGTACAGTGTTAACTAGAAATGGTAAGACCAGGCATTTTTGTCTTATTCTGATCTTAGGGGCAAGCATTCAATATTTTACCAAGTAATTAGCTTAACATTTTTCATAGGTGCCCTTTATTACATTGTGGTAGTTTCTTTCTATTTCTAGTTTGCTGATGTCTTTGCCATAAATTTATTTTCTCAAATGCTTATTCTGCATTATTGAAACAATCATGTAATTTTTCTCCTTTAATCTGTTAATGTGGTGAATTGGATTGGGATAAGTCTCTCCTGATCATGGTATATTATTCTTTTTATGTGCTATTTTGCTTGTTTTTCAACCCTAATATAATAACTCCATCTTGATTTTTTTGTTGATCAGTTTCTATTGCCTATTGTTTCTCTTGGGTTTTATAAACATTTTCTATTCTAATACATCGGGTTATCTTTTATTAAGTACTTGTCAATGTATAATAAAAATTATAGAGATTTTTTTAAAACTTTACTTGGAATTAATTTCAAACTTATGGAAAGGTTGAAAAATAATAACCATACAAAACATACCCAGATATCCCTGTTGTTAACATTTCACCATTTTGTCTTACCATTTGAGTGTTTTCCCTCTCTCTCCTGACTCTCTCCTCTTCCCCTTTCTTTATATACATATTTATATGTCCATATATACATATACACACACTCATACATTTTTTTCTCAGCCATTAGTGTTTAACTTGCATACATCTTAGATTCCTTAGCTCTAAACACTTCATCACATTGTGTTTCTTTAGGGACATTTTATGGAGATAATATCAGGGTCTGGATTATGTGATTCTTTCATACAGATATTTATTTATTTTTAGCTTTTCCAGCTATTCTCAGTGGCAGGGTTTGTCTGCAACAACTTAGTCTGTCATTGCCAGAAGTAGAGTCACTGATCTCTTACTTTTTGTGATCCAGTCCCAGAGTTTCATTGCCATGCTGTGTTTTACTCTTGTTAGGACCGGTGTTCCCTCGTTACCCTTCTTTTACAGAATGTCCCTACTGTTGCTATTTACTCATTTTTTTTTAAGAATTTTACAGTCAGTTTGTCTTGTTACTAAATAATTTGTTTTGCTATTGTATTATTAAATTATGAATCAATTTAAGAATAATTGACTTCATTATCATTTTAATATTTCTGCCTAAGAATATGATCTCTCTTTCCATTACTTTAAGACTTCTTTTGGGGTCCTCTGTAGCCTTTTCTTTTCTGTTTTTTCTTTTCCCACAGCAAGATGGATTCTGGATATACTCTGAGTATTGTAACAACCACCTGGATGCTTGCATGGAGCTCTCCAAACTGATGAAAGACAGCCGCTACCAGCACTTCTTTGAGGCCTGTCGCCTCTTGCAGCAGATGATTGACATTGCTATCGATGGTTTCCTTTTGACTCCAGTGCAGAAGATCTGCAAGTATCCCTTACAGTTGGCTGAGCTCCTAAAGTATACTGCCCAAGACCACAGGTAAGGGATTGAGGGAGTCAGGAGTGAATGAGGGAACTTCCTCTATCTGTTGGTTCTCATTGAGAATACATGTCCTTTTGCCCTTTCTGAGTTTCTATTAACTTATCTACAAAATAGGATGATACATTCTTGATTGCCTCATAGCCAACAGGGTACAAAAGGCAGAGCTATCACTGGCTTTGTTACTCACACAAAAGGAGGGTCCAGGGCCACTATATTTGGGTTAAAATCTGAAATCTGCCTGGGGCTCCAGCACCACTAAAGCATATAAGATATGATTTGTTAGAGAAGCAACATCAACTCAAAAATGAACCCAAATATGTAAACCAAACCAACTAGCCCACACCCAAGGCCTAATGCATCTGGGTCTGAAAGTTAGCCCCAAGGACACCAAGCAATGGAGCTAAATCATACTTGTGGACTGATAATATTCACTGGGTAAATTATATATGGCATAATTCATCTTAAAAGTTCCAGAAAAAAGTTTTTAAGCATAACTCAAAGCTATGTTAGTTTCTTAGGTCGAAACAACATCAGAGCTTTTGGGGGGTTTGGTGTGCACCAAAAAGATAGGACATTCAATTTGGATTTGCCATTTCTGTGCACTTTCACCTTGTGACTGGAACTCCTGCTTCAAAGTCCTCTTGACATCTAGGTTCCTGATTCCCTCTCCTCCCCCATCTTGCGCTCCAGAGTGACAGTAGAGTTGCTCAGGCAGTGTCAGGCTACATCAATTCCTGCCCTTTCTCAGAGTGACCTGTTGGGCCCAGCACAACTCCCACGACATGGACAACCCCTTTTGGCAGGTCTCAGGAATCTATATTAAGATGATGGCTCCTGCCATGCATGTCAAGAGTAGCTTGGATTTGAAGGCAATTAAAGGCTGATGCCAACTTGGAAGCTTAGTAAGATAGGTGTTCAGATAGGTTGGGCTGAAGGCCTCTGAGGGAGAAGATTAGATGACAAATGATAAATAGAGAAGAATACTGACTTTGCTTACAGATGATTGACATATATTCCCTACCCTACCTTCCTTAAGTTGATGAGAATGAAGACTGCATGTAAGAGGGAGGCTAGCTGACATGTCTGGAAGTAGAAAATCTTTGTTCTGTTACTCTCCCCAGTAAGAGGCTGGGCCCAGACCTCATCTGAGGGCTTTGACCAGGGTTAGGCTGAACCACAGCCATTCCTTTCTTCTCCCGCCGACTGCTAAAACTAGTAGGACAGGTTAGAGATGGGCACTTTCCCCCTCTAGCCATTTTGAGAAAGGCAACCAGCTAAAAATGGCAAAAATAGGCAGTATGGGACACTGACAGTGAGGAATCCATGGCCAGGTAGTCTTGGCATAGAGGAAATGAACGTTCTCATGCCAGGACTGCCCAGTAGAACTTTCTGCAACAATGCAAATAGTCTATATTTGTGTTATTCAGTATAGTAGTTACCGATCACATGTGACTATTGAGTACTAAGAAACATAGCTACTGCAACTGAGAACTAAATTTTAAATTTTACTTAATTTTAATTAAATATGGCTAGTAGCTACCATATTGGACACTACAGCTCTGTGCTTTACTTCCCAGAAAGTGGCTTAGAGCACTGATCTCCTCAAATCAGAGAAAGGAAAGGTACAGGGGCAGAAAATGGGTCCAAAGAATAGGAGCACTTAATTATGTTAACAGCTTCTGTGCTGCAGTCTTCCCTTCTGTCACCACTCTACCTCCTTCTAAGTGTCAGGCTCAGACATCTTGCCAAGGAGAAACTTGGTGATGTCACAGAGCCCAAAAGATCCTCATATGTTGGAGCAACTAATTGTAAAAGAATGAAATGTAACAGAAAAAAATGTAGAGTGTTACCATTGCGTCTAAGATAAGAAATAAATAGCTCAAGGACAGGCTGAGAGAGTTTGTTTTGAAGAGACTTAGGAAGTGTTAGTTGGCCATAAGCTCAATATGGGTCAGCAGTGGGATCCAGAAGAAAAACTGATAATAGCTAACATTCATTGAGGCTCAGAATAAAGACTTCTCTAACATATTTGTCTTGAGACAGAATAGACTGGTTAGGAAGTATAGTGAAAAGCCTTTCACTGGAGGTGATACTGTAACATTGTTTGAGAGCTATGACTCTGACAGGTGTGCAGAGCACAGATTGGAGTGACGGATGCAAGTTAAGAGGAGGTACTACATAGGATCTTCCTGGCAATTAGAAGTCCTTTTCCTCTGCCTTTCTTTGGTCCATCAACCCACTATTCAATGTTGTGGGTGTGCAGTTGTGCAGTTGTGCAAAGATGTGCAGTTGTTGCACATCTTTTTTTTTTCTTCTTCCTTTAAAAAAAAAAAAAAAATGGTACTGAGAGATTGAGCAGACTAGTGACCACAAGGCATTTTTAGTTTCTCTAAGGAAAGGTGTTAACACTGAACTGTAATGCATCCTCTTGTCTTCTCAGTTTATTTTAGCCCCCACTGAATGGCTGAGATCTCCCTATCAACCTGCCTTTCTCAAGAGCCATTCAATTGGAAATCAGAAAAGAACAGCAGAAAAAAACCTGGACAGGATATGTAACTCTCAACATGTCTGCTATCCAGGGTCCCAGGATGTGAGGCCAAGGATTATACTTCTGAGACTGGGGGTTTTAAGAGGCATCCCATGTGATGTCTCTACTACAGAAATGTTTGATTTGTAATAGTAATACTATTAACATTTGTTATATGCCGAGAGTAAAATAGTTTACATGGATGATTGTATTTAATTAATGAAACCTTCAATAAACTATACTTTTCCCCGTTTTACAGATGAGGAAATTGAGTCAATGAGAGAGGGAGTGAGACTTGCCAAAGGCCACACTGCTAGTCAGTGAGAAAAACTGACATTTGATCCCACAAAGTCTGGCTTCAGACTTTATGTTCTTACCCACTGTACTACATTCTGTTTCTATATTGTGCAAAAGCAAACGTGAGGATGATATTTCACAGTGATTTTGGGCAGAAGCTCCATAGAAATAGATGATGGAAGAGATGGTAAGGTGGTTTATACTGCGTCATGTGTGAGGCTCCCTTTTTGGTCCTTGGCTGGCTATATCAGATAGGACACAAAAAAAGTGATGCAAAAAAATAGCGGCCCATTTGTCTCTCAAGTAAAAGAAGTATGTATTCTGAAGTTTATGACTGGTATGGCGGCCCCATGGTCATGAGCACCCTACAGCTATCAGAAACATGAGCACCCTACAGCTGTCTGCTATCCTATACCTAGGGTATTGACCTTGTCCTTATGGTCCAAGATGGCTACCGGAGGTTCGGCCATCACATCAACATTCCAAGCATCAGGATTGAGTAAAGGCTAAAGAAGGGTTTGCTCACTTCCTTAAAGGTGATTTCTCAGAAGGCCTACCTGGTAGAGCAGGAGCACCATCATCTTGGACAAGCACCACCACTTAAGTTCCAGCTCCCTTTCTAGGCTCATGCATTTCAAGAAATCACTTCTTTTCTAACTACAAGCAGCCAGAAAGAGCAGACAGTAAGAGAGCTCAGGCACAGAAGGAGGTCAGGGGAAAGTCTCTTGGATAACTGCCAAACTTCACCCTCATACAGTGGGCCCCAGTAAAGCAGTGGCCATTAATAAGCACATTCTTTTTCCTTCAGGTGCACTAAGATAGAGAAGATAAAAGCAGACTCAGGGGATATGCCTGCAGCTGCAAAAAGATGTATGGGAACAGACACACAACTCTCTCTCCCAGATAAGCGCAACAAAGAGGCACAGAAACAGTCTGTGCCTCTGATAAACTCTCCCACCCTGAATCCTTAAAAACTCTTAGTCTGTAAGAAAGTGTGGCTCTGACCTAACTCGGCCAGCCGCTCCTCTCAGGTTTATTTAAAATCAACCTCTCCCTGTTGACTGAAAAGCCATCCTTCATGTTTCTCTCCTCTTTCTTTAATTCTTATACTACCCAACACTTCTATTTACATATCAGTTGCAAAACTTAGTTGCATAGTCATTTTTGCTGAAGCAAAAGATAGGAAATGTAGTCTTTAGGTGGTGTGGGTTCCCATTTGAAAATCAGGACTCTGTTACTAAGGAGGTAGAGGAGAGTGGATGTTAAGATTGGCACCTAGCACATTGGTTCTCTGGCACATTGGTTCGTTCAACTTGCACTCTTTTGTTTTCACAGTGACTACAGGTATGTGGCAGCTGCTCTGGCTGTCATGAGAAATGTGACTCAGCAGATCAACGAACGCAAGCGACGTTTAGAGAATATTGACAAGATTGCTCAGTGGCAGGCTTCTGTCCTAGACTGGGAGGTAGGAAACTTACCAACCAGGGTATTGGGGAATCTGAGTAGCTTGGCAAAAGCTTCCCATCTTACCTAAGGATAGGTGAAGAGAAATTAGATTTGAAGAGCATCAGGAAGGATTTAGATTAGACTCAAGGTAAAATTTCCTGCTAGCGAGAAGTGTTGGATACTTGAATAACTTTCTAAGAAGATTGGAGAAATTTTTGTGATGATACCTCATTGAGAAATGAAAGGTTCATTTCTTTAGGTATTGCCAGGGAACAATTGGGTTGACTCAGTAGCCTTTCAAAGCTCTTTCTGGATTTATGACCAACAGATTCACACTTACATAAGAAGTAGTATATACTAATTTACTTTCAGACATAGAATACAAGGTTGGTTCTCCTGTTCCCAACCATGCAGGATAGCCAACATACTTTTTTTTTTTTTTTTTTAAATCGGTTATATCACCTCACCCTGAAACATCTATTAGGTCTCTCTATTAGGCCTGTACACTCTAGGCCACAACAATCATCCCTGTCAAATCCACAGTTTTATCATCTGTTTTTAAAATAATACCTGAGACAGCCATGACTTCTCTGAATTCTGAAAGACCTTTCCTTCCTAGATGCCCACCAAAAGAACCAGGAGTAATGACATTTCACATATGTCTTGCAGACCCAGGTTGTGCAATCTGATAGTCTGCTGGCTAAAATAACCAAGATGGGAGAGGCTGGACGTGCTACTAGGGAGGGATTAGCAATCTTAAGCCTTGTGGTCACAATGTAGAGGTAGGGTCTGCTCCCAATTCCCCTGACCTCAACTCAAGTGTCATTTTCAGTGATTAAGAGGTAGTATCTCTCTTAATACTTAAAGTATTTTAGCCCATTCCAAGGGAACCAAGCATCATCGTCACAAACAGCTACTTAACCAAGGCCCAGAAAAAAGTCATCTTCCTTTTATTCTGCTACCTCTGTCCTACCTTAATGTAGACTGCTGAAAAAGACCACAGTTCTGATCAGTTGACATCCTTTAGGGTTATATTTGAAGGATAATGTTCCCATATAAGTAGAACAGCACTTTGATTTTCAGAGAAAGGAATTTGTCTAGATGAAGAGATCCTCATTCTCTTAAGCAGAAGCCAGCAGTGGGCCAGACTTACTAGAAAATTGTGGGTCCTTTTTTCCTTGTGTTGTCCTTGCTTTGGCCATTTGCCCGATTAGAGGCAGAGAGCTGGACCAAATGACTTCTAGCAAGCCCATCAACTCTAAAACACTCTAAAATTAAGGTGGATTAGCTGGCCTTATTCTCTCTCGTTGGCAGGGTTTTTTATAAGAGAAGGTGCCCAGCAGCGGTTGTCTTCCTATTCCCTGGAGCATCTCCCCAACTTCCCAATGCCTAGAAGACCTTCTAATTCCCCTGTATGCTCTGGGGCATCAGTCCTTGGAGCAGGAGCCATGGGGAACCAAAAATAGCATGAAATTCCCTGGCCTACCCAGGGAGCTTCAGTAGCACCAAGCTCAATAACACTGGGGTATGATTTAAAGACTCAGCACCTCCGAAGGAATTTCCTGCATGTTTGTCTGGATGGGGCTATAAAAACACGGTTCTAACAGTTTCTGCCTCCTTTGTTAGCCTGATTGATTGGTACTCTAATCTCATGTAAGCCCACACATCCCTTGTACACTCCTGCTTGGTGAAGCCTTTCTTTATCTAAATTGGCATCTTACTTCATTCAGGCTGCTATAACAAAATACCATAGACTGGGTGGCTTATGAACAACAGACATTTATTTCTCATAGTTGTGGAAGCTGGGAAGTCTAAGATCAAGAAACCAGTAGATTCAGTGCCTGGTGAGAGCCCTCTTCATAGATTGTTGTCTTCTCATTGTAACCTCACATGGCAGAAGGGATGAGAGAACTCTTTGGGGTCTCTTTTATGAACGCTGTTCCCATTTAATTCATGACAGCCTCATTCTCATGAGCATCATCCCCCAAGGCCTCACTTCCAAATGCCATCACAGTAGAGATTATGTTTCAACATGTGAATTTTATGGGGATACAAACATTCAGCCTATAGCAATTTGTAGGAAGAAAAATTCTTCATGGTCTTCTTGTCAGACTGAGGCCACTGTGGAACATTTCAGAGGCCAAGCCTAAAGTTTCTGTCATATTCACCATACCTGTGTTAAAGACGTCTGGAATGTCAGAATCATAAAGGCTCTTGAGGACTCCCCCTACAACCCTGATGATTCTTGTGTGTATACACACGCACATATGCACATACACACATACTCTCACACACTTACTCTCAAACACCTTGCAGTGATGGTGGAAGACAGACAAGCAGAGAGAGACTTATTTCCTACCAAGGCCACACAGCAAGTCAGTGACAAAGCTGGAACTTGAATCTAGTCTCCTGATTCCTTGTGCGTTGTTTTCAGTAATGTACCACTTATTCCTTCAACCTGCCTCTCACAGCCCAATTCCTGTTCTTTGTGATACTGCAATGACTTGCTTTTTGTATGTAGTAAAGAGTCTATATTTAAATAAGACAGTGACACAACCTTGGGGAGGTCATCCAAATCCCAGTTAGGTGGTGGGTGAGGGCTGGGGAGTCTCCCCAAGAAAGCAGTGAGACATGGATACTCCATGGCTTGATGATTATTAGGATTGGTGGCTCAATTTCAGATTCCCTGGTATAGGTTATTTGTGCATTCCACCTGCCCAAGAAGTTGTCTAGGCAGGGAGAGATATTCTGCCAGATTGCTGAGAACTGCTGTGAACGGACCATGCAAATCAAGAACAAGATGCCATATTTTGCTGTCTCTGCCACCCCCTTGCCTCCCAGATGTTTGAACAAACAAAGTGGCTGTCTAAAGCATCCACATGATGATTTCAGCTTCATTTGTCAAATGAAAAAGAGGAGTCATAGGGGAAACCTTCGGAGCTTAATTTCCCTTGAAGAGGAATTTGGAGGGTAGCATGCAGGCAATTAGTGTCTGCTCAATAAATCAGAGTGTCTGACTACAGAGCAGGAAGCCTTGCATTATATCAAGGCCTGACCCTTCTCTTAGCTTATTCCATGAACATTCTTGATCTCTTTGCCCAACTCTGGTTATTATCCCTGCCCTCTACAATTCTGTAGGGACTAGAGTTCCTGAAGTCCCTCTCCTTTTACCCCACCCCCGAAGACTCCTGAAAATCAAATGGATGAATAAAAGTGTCAGTCATCTCTCTACTAATCAATACATTAGAGCAGTATGCGGGAACAGCAGGGAGAATAATCTGTTCCCAGGGACTGCAGTTTCTAGGAAATTCCTATTTCTAATTTCTGTGACACTGAGGTTTGGTTGAGCTGTCACTTTGCCACCTTGCACACTCATTTAATCCACTTGAAAACAAGGGAAAGGTAACATGTTTACCTTTATAACATGTTTACCTGGATAGCTTCTTTTTAATCTTTTTTTTTTTTTTTTTTTCCTGGAGATTTGTAGCAGGAACTTAAGATTGTAGCTCATGTTTGGGAGCTTGATTATGTGTGGTTGTGATTTCCTCTTTGTGGCATCCCTCTCCTCCCAGCCTGGTTGTATAATACCCAAAGACCTGTTCCACTTTACTATTTGATGATTGAATCCAAAGAGTTGGAGGAAACAAGAAAACCCAACATGATGAAGGCAGCAAAAGCATCTACTTAAAAGCTAAAGTGGCTTGATGAGGCATACTCCTGGGACCAGAAGATCAAATGTAGGGCTGGATGGATTTGTTATTCCTCTTCCTTCCTGTCAGTAGGCAGCATTGAAAATAAACTAGTTAAAAAGTATGGTATTCCCCTTATCCTTTGTCTGGATCTGCTCAGATTACAGCCCCATATCAACTGGCCTATAATTAGAATGGGGTGAAATCAGGCAGAATGGGGTAAATTAGAATTAGAGGCCTCTTCTCTCAGGCTCTGACCCCAAGGAAGAAAGGTAGATAAGCTGGCAAGAAAGCTTTGGGTAGTTTTTTGTGGCCACTGTTCATTCCACACCTATTGGTTTAGTTGTCAAACAGTATTTATTGAGTACTTAAATATCAAGTACTCTGTGTCGGACCTTATTCTATGTTCTGCACATACATCAGTGAACACGACAAAGTTTCCACTCTCATTGATTTATATTCCAATAGGGAAAAGAGGCAACAAACATATCATCAGGTAGATGGGCCTCTGAAGAAAAATAAAGTAGGATAGCAGGTTAGGGAGTAATGGGGGTACTAGCTGAGGAAGCAACAGTTAAGAACAGACCTGAAGGAGAGGAAGGAGCAAACCATGTGGCTTTCTTGGGGCATAGAATTCCAGACAGAGGTGAAAACAAACACAAAGACCCTGAAATATGGGAGTGTGTGCTAAAGGAACAACACAGAAGCCAGTGTGCCCAGAGTAGAGTAAGTGAGCGAGAGAGTGGGAGCAAATGAAGTTAGGGAGGTGACTGGAGGTCGGATCCTGTCTTCATAAGACTGACTTGTTAGTTTGAGTGAGATGGGGGCCACTGGAGGGTTTTTGAGCAAATATGTGAAATTATGAGATTTATGTTTTGAGCATTTCCCCTCATATGCCAGACCCTATGTTGGGCAGTGAGGATATTGAGATCAATGAGATGTGGCCTTGAACATCTAGTGGGGACAAACATATCCCAGCAGAGGAAACAGTGTGGGCAAAATCCTGGAGGAAGGGAACAGATCCGAAGACCCACAGTTGGGGAGCTTTGGAAGGAGTTGTACTTTTTGGGGCAAGACAAAGAGATGTGTTATATAAGTGGAGCAGAGGAAGCAAGAGTGAGATCTCTAAACAATGAGAGGACTGTCTCCTTTCCATGAACTCATTTGATGCTCTCAAACAGCCATGTGAAGTGGGTCAAATAGGAACTGTTTTAATATTCCCACTCTACAAATGAGGAAACAGATTGTGAGAGTTTAAGCTAGTTTCTAACTCGAGAGTGAGTTGGTAGCAGCATTGGACTCAGAGCTCAGGTCTTTTGAGATTCTCACCTTAGAAATCTTCCATGGCAGCTGGTTGTTCCCCTGGGTTGGCGATGGTGGGAGGAGATTGGGTGGGGGCCATCATTCTAATGTGGTTTGGTGGATAAGAGCATAGGTTTTGGAGGGCTTCTGACCTAGCTTTTGCCCTTTTGGGCAAATTACTTCCAATTTCTTTGACCTTGGTTTTGGGGTAATAAGAAAACATCGCTTACTGGATTGCTGTATTACTAGGAGACAGGATAGGTATGGAAACTGGGGCACACAGTAATAGTCAAGATAATAAGTATCACTTATGTTGAGCTTATAGTGTGACGTGTACTTTCTAGGCACTTTATATGTTTTAATTTAAATAATCCTCACAGCACCCAAATGAAGTTGGTACTGTTATTATGCCCATTTCAATGATGAAGCAACTGAGTTATAGGGAGACTACGTGTGTTGCTCAAGGTTAGTCTGGTTGGTGAGCACAGAGGAGTATTATTTTAATTTTTTTTTTTCTACTTGGTGGAGTTACATGTTGCAAGTAATTAAAATATAATTGAGGCTGGGCACTGTGGCTCATATCTGTAATCCCAGCACTTTGGGAGGCTGAGGTGGGTGGGTCGCTTGAGGTCAGGAATTTGAGACCAGCCTGGCCAACATAGCAAAACATCATCTCTACTAAAAATACAAAAATTAGCTGGGCATGGTGGCACACGCACACCTGTAATGCCAGCTACGTGGGAGGCTGAGACACAAGAATCACTTGAAGTCAGGAGGCAGAGTTTGTAGTGAGCCAAGATCATGCCACTACACTCCAGCCTGGGCGACAGAGGGAGACTCTGTCTCCAAAAAACAAACAAACAAAGAAATTCAGAGTTGAGATGCCCCTGACTGGTGGAGTGGATGGACCAGATAATACTGGGTAGCCCTCCTGGTCGTATCATCCACATTGAGTAAATGGTATATTTAAAAGTCATTCTGACCGTCTTCTTATGGCATTGGCTCTCTTTTATGGCTTTATTGGACTTCATACATATTCAAAGTGGACTGTAGCACATCTTCCTAGCCTGCATCAGGGCGAGAACCTCTGTCAGCTTCCCATCCCTCCAGCAGGAAGTCGCTGGGGAGTAGGTTGGACCGCAACCCTGGTGGCTTTCTTTCCCAGTATCAGGCCTCCAGAGGTTCTGTGCTAGTATGTCAGCCCCTCTAGAAGGAGTGTTTACCTAGTTCCTAGGTAATATTGAGGCTAAGTCTTGAGCCTAGAGTTGAAGCAGTATTTCTAAGCCTTTGTTTTTTTTTTTTTTTTCAGGGTAGGGGTGGGTTTCTATTATTAGAAAATAATTCTACTGAGTTCCCCCTTTCCTTCCCATCCTTTAGACTGGGGAAAAAAATGGTATGCTCGAATACACCATTTCTAGATGTCCCACTCTCTGGCCTACTACCCTTCCTGATCTGTGTTTGCCTCTGATTATCTCTGGGAGGTATAAAGGTCTCTATCTCTAACCTTGCCTTGAAGCTTTTGGGTGTAAAGCTGAGATCTTAGCATCAAGGTATCAGCACTAAGACCATGAAGATCATCCTCATACTACGTCTGAAAAAAGTGACACCTAGAGAGAGGAAGGAGTGGGTTCTCCAATGCCTTTTTGGCCTAAAGACAGTATAATGTAGTACAAGGAGTGAGCATACTCTGTGGAACCCCAGAGATTGGAGTTGGGTCATGGACCTGTAGCTAACTAGTTGGGCAACTTTGGCTTATCATTTGATCTTTTTGTACCTCAAACTGTAAAATGGGAGCAAGAATATTTACTCCCCAGGGCTATCATGAGGCTCAGATAAGATAGATTGAAAATATCTGGCACACTGTCTGACCCATATAGGTGCTCAGGAAATATTAATTCTTCTGTGTCTTGGGACACTGCTCTTTGTCCTTATCTTCACATAGGCCCTGGAACACTCACCCCTGTGCCCACAACTTCGGTGCTGGTTTGCCTTGTGTTTCATGAGTTTTGAGCATACCTACATTCATCTCCTCCATGAAGACATAAGCTCCTTGAGGACAGGGGCCAGGTCTACCTTGACATCTGACACACACCCGCAACATACTTCTGACCTATCAGAGTTGCCATAAAGAAGGGGTAGGACTTGGAAACTCTATAGAATTGAATTAGCTAGGACTCAGGTGTCTTGGTGCCTATTTGTGTCTGACTCTTTGTAGCAAGGAGGAGAAGTAGTTCTAGGCTGTCTGGATAACAGACCAGGGAAGCATGTGGCAGTTAAGTTTCTTATTCAATCAGTAGATTTTGGTGAACTGAGAGGAGAAGGAAAAACAATTATAAGAGGGGAGTGGGTTCTTTTTCTCTCCCTCTGTTACCATCTTCCTTCTTGTCCTCCCATTTCCTTCTACTCATGTGGGAAGCAGTGAGATTAAGGCCTATTCTTTAAGTATTAGAAAGAGACAGAGACCACAGCAGGGATTGAGAGACTGGAACAGAAAAAGAGATTTATAGAGAAGAGAGATGGAGATTTTATATATATAATATATATATGATACTATATATACATATCATATACTCTCTCTCTCTCTCTCTCTCTCTCTCTCTCTCTCTCTCTCTCCATACACACACAAACACACACATATATATGACAGAGAACTTATAGGACCAGAGGGTAACTGGCATAGAAAAGCTGTAGCAGTCCCGGGTGGTGGGGCACATTTGGCCTTGGGGTGAATAAGAAAATGGGTCTTCCTAGCTCACAGAGCTGTAAAGCTTTTTGAGGAGTCCCAGGAGTCCCTCTCTCCCTCTGTCTCTACCAGGGCCTTTCTGGCCTCTTACTGTCCCAGTCTATGCCCAGCCTTGGGTGCCTCCAGGCAGGTGATGGTGCCATCCTTCTGCCTGGCTGCCTCTCATCATCGCATGTCCTTCCCAGGGCGAGGACATCCTAGACAGGAGCTCGGAGCTGATCTACACTGGGGAGATGGCCTGGATCTACCAGCCCTACGGCCGCAACCAGCAGCGGGTCTTCTTCCTGTTTGACCACCAGATGGTCCTCTGCAAGAAGGTAACCCTGCCCCCTTCTTCCCTGAGGGAGATGGGTACCTAACGGGGTACCGGACCCTCCTCTTCATCATCCCCAGGCTCCCAACAAAGTGGGCAAATACTGATGGGGGGAAAACAGACAAGAGATTTGCAGCAGTTCTGTATCAGGAGCACTAATGTGGCATGAATGTCACAGGCAGGGTTGGCTTGTGGGCAGTGAAAAACTCTGAAGTTGGTACATTTCATCTTGGTATTTTTCTTACCCTTTGCCCTAATGACCCTGGGGTGCTCCTTCTCACTTTCTTCTACCCAGAGCTGCTGGTCTGCACCATTTGTTAAAAATATTGAAATATGTCTATCTTAGTTGGTAAATAGTAGTTTCCCTGAGCACTTTCCCTCATTTCCACTCTAATGGCTCTGGCCATGTGGCCCCTCCCTGCCCTGGGAAACAACAAGGAGCCTCCTACTGTTCCCCTGACAGGTAGGTACCTTTGTAATATAGGAATTTTTTCCATGCCTCTACCTATTTCCTATACAAGGTGCACTGGTTCCCCACAACCCCCAACTGTGCTCTTTTCCACTCTTCCTTCTTTGTAATCCATTTGAGGAGAGGTCTTACTCTTGTCACTGACTCCTGGATAACTGTGAATGTTGGTTTCTTGGACTCTTCTCCTTGGTGAGGCTGGGAAGGGTGGCGTATGTTCTAAGCATCACTCCTCCTTATGGGATACTTTCCCCCCTACTTCCTCACTCATAGCAGAGTTCAGACCAGTTTTGGCTCCAGGGACTGATTGGGAAGAATTGGGGACCAGGGAAAGTAAATGGAGGAAGAAACCAGAATGCTTAGAGTGACATTACAGATTCACCATCCTACCCTTGGCTCTTTTGCCATCATCCAGTCCCTTTGTCCTCTCCTTCACCCAGTAGTGAATGCCTCTGAAGAGGAGTGCTGAGTCACAAAATACCAGGGTAAATAGTGTTATATTTTTCTGGGCTGGAACATGAACCACACAGTTGTTTTAAGCCCCCTGTCCTCTGTGTGTGTATGTGTGTGGCATATCTTGTATTGAATCTTTATCCATTTGCTTTGACAGTGGATTGAGGGGAAAAAAACTGAGCTTAGGTTCAGACTGCCTCAGTGTTTGGTGATAAGCTCTGACTGTCCACTCTGGAACCAATAGCCAGTCAGTTAATGGGGATAATAACTTACCTTAGTATGGAGCTGACCCTCAAACAGAGAACTTTTATGAATCTGAAACTCGGCCAAACACTAATGCTTCTTTTTAGCTTTCCCAACTCTTCTCAGGACTTTCATAAAATCAGGAGGTAGGGTTTTTGAGGGTTAATTTAGGTGGCCATGGAAATTCTCAGCATATCAGCCATGTCACTAACAGTAATGTGCCTATTCTTCCCACTAAAGTGTTTATACTTAGAACAAGTAGCCATAGAGACAGTAAACAAATAGGAACCTGGCTTATTTTATAGTTCTGTACCCCCCAGGCCCTATTAATTTTGGCATTTGTTAGCCAAGGCTGGGATTACTTTAACTAAAGTGTGAAACTATGCTCTAGAAAGCAGTGGCTATAAGAGATAGACCAGGATCCAGAACATAAAACAATGAGTCAGAAGTCAAAAACAAGGGGGAAGAAACAAGATAAACAATGGGCTTAACTTAGAACCCAAGGGGCAATGGAAGACCAAGATGGAGTAATGAGCCAAGTCTAAGCCACATATTGTGAGAGCCAATGATTAGGAAGAAACTAGAAGTCAAGACAGGGCTGGAGATTCAAACCAGCCAAGCTGACAGGGTGGGGGAAGCATATAACAGGGATGGTGAAAACAAGAGAAACCTCAAAGCAATCATAGCTTCCCACAGAAGGCAGCTTTCTTGTTTTTACAAGAACTATAGGCTTTCTTCCCAAGACACAGCCAGCCTAGAGTCTGGGGTATAAAGGCTACTAACTCCATATACCTGGGTGTTCTTGACACCAGAACATGAGCAGTTATAGCCTAATTGTTCAAAGGCCGTTAAAACTACCTGATGTTTGTTTTGAAGATTTCCATTTGTTATCTACAATAAACCTTTCCATTCAGCAAGTAGGGATAAACTTTTGAAAAAATGATCATGGGGCCAAAAGAAAGTATGCAGACAAGGTATTTTGTCTGCTGGGTTGTTTAGGGACCTTTGTCATTACTACAAAAGACTCTTTTCTTGAGATAGAGCTGGGAGGAATGAACTAGGCTTTCTGGAGGTGAAAATTCCTTTGACAAAGAGAATCCATGGAGGAAAGGAAGGGAATGCCTGGATTGGGCCAAGGTGAGTGAGACTGTTACTTCACTCACCTCAAGCACACAATTTAAATGGATATCTGAAAGTTCAGTAATCCTTTTTACTGGGAAGAAAGAAGGTGAAGATGCTAAATAATGAAATATGGCCACATTAAGCTTTCTGATGATCTCATATTTAAAATGGAGGAAACAAAGACCCCTAGCAAGTGGCTAAATAATATGTAATATTTTATATATGACATAATATTTAACAGGGGTGACAAAATAGTTTCATGAATCCTAGAATGAGTCAAAATTAGTTTTTAAAAATGCTTAATTTTAATTATTTTTAAAGCTATGTTCAAATGAAGAAGAAAAAAGAAATGATAGTCTGACAACCTCCTATTTGAGGCAGATGGTTTACTGATAACAGAGGAATATAAATTCCTTCTCTATCAAGGAAAAGAAGGCATAAACTTGATTCAAAGGGAATTGAAGCCCAAAGGATCTGAGGTTGTAAGAGAGTACTTTACTGCTCTGAATTCTTTCATTCTGTAGATATTGAGCCCCTCTTCTATGCCAACCAGCTCTACTTTCATAGGGATTCTAGTCTAACAGAAGTTAAATATGATGTTATTTAAAAAATATACATCCCAGGGCACTGAAATAATTTGAAGATGTCCCAAGTGGAATTGCTGTAGGTCATCTTGACAGAATTATGGGTTCTAGGAGATCTGTGAGAAGACTATAGATAGGAGAATGTACCAGTTTTCAAAGCAAAAATTGTATGTTCTAGAAAGTAGAGATCAACCATAAAATATTAGTGAACTAGCATTTATTGAGTGTTTCTATGATTCTGTTCTAAGAACTTTACACTTATTAACTCAATTTAATCCTCACAACAAACCTATGAGGTAGGTGCTATTATTATTTCCATGTTAAGGATATGTAAAGTGAGACCTAGATAAGTTATATGATTTTCCCAAGGTGAAATAGCTAATGAGTGATAGAGCCAGGAATTAAATCCAGATAAGCTGGCTCCAGATTCCACATTGGTAATATTTATGTCATTTTTACCATTCAGCTTGTCAAAATTCTGTACTTGATTATTAAACAGCCTGTGAACATTTAGAAAGAGATACAGTGGCCACAGGGGTCATCATTGGCTTTCTAAGAACGAGTCATATCCCATAAAACTCAGTTTCTGTTTTGCCAGTAACTTAATTAGTTGATAGGAGAATTGCACAGGACAGAGAGTATCCTCCTGCATTTTAGATTTTCCCATGGTTTCCTTGCAGACAGAAGTCATATAAAGTGATAGAAAAAGCATAAAGTTTGTAGTCAGACAATTCTGGGCTCAAATCCTGGTTTCAATACTCGATAACTATATGATTTCAAGCAAGTGACATTTTGCTTCTTGTACTTCCATTATATCAATTGTAAACAGTGATGATAACTATTCTACAGGATTGTCATGAAGATTAAATGGAATCAATACATATAAAATGCCTGATAGAGTGCCTAGTACTCATTAATCTCATCTTACCCAACCTCCAACAAAGAAATAGCCTTATAAAGTAGTGAGGTCCTCATCACGAGATGTACCCAAATATGGGCTACATTATTATGTGCCAAAGATAGTATAGTAAACATTGAAACACTGATCTCTTTCCATGACCATGTGGCCTCACCACCAAGTTCTCATCCAACTCTTAAGATTCCCTTAATTCCCAGTCGCTAATGCCTGTTTTGTACATTGGGAATTGGGATTGACCAGTCCACTCAGAGCAGCTTAAACAACTTATGCAGCTTGTAGCTTGTTTCAGAGAGAGAGAGAGAGAGAGAGAAAGAGGGAGAGAAAGAGAGCAAGAGAGCACGTGGGCGTATGTGAAGGTACCTTTAAATGGCAATTATAGTATGTGGGAAAGTCACCAGTGGCTTCTAATTATGTGACCCCTTCTTTAATTTTTGCTGTCACCACTCTTTTAACTTTTCTTTCAAAAAATCCAAATAAGACTCTGTTCTCTTTTTTCGTATTATCTATACTGTCTGTCTCTGCTCCTCTGTTTCATTACATTTTTATTTTAGTTTTTGATGTGTTTTATTATTTTCTTCCTGATATAATTATTTGGGAAATTATTTTGATGCTTTGGGGAGATTTTTTTCTCTTTGACTATTTACTGTTGAAAGGAGCAGATCCCCTTTTCCTGCACCCTCTGTCCTATCGTGCCAGTCTGGACATGTGCTGTTGTTCCATGTGTCATAACTGCTCTTTATTTCATTGCTTTCACCATATTCAAGGGAATCACAACTAAGCAGCATGTAATGATGTTGGGCAGAAGACTTCTGTTCAGGGAAGTTTCTGCATTTGGACAATTTCATCTTGCACTGAAGGGTCAGACTTGAAGGATGAGCTATTTGGGACAGCTTATAAATTCAATAATAGCAATAGAGATGGGGCTGGAGCAGAAAGAAGAAGGGGATTTGAAACCAGAATTCCTGGGTACTTATCTTTACTCTGTCTCTTACTAACTTTTCTAACCATGGGTCAGTTCTTTAACTTTGTCCTTATCGTCCTCAATGTCAAATCAGGCTGATGATAGAAGTCATCTCAAGAGGCTTTGGGAGAGAACCACCTGAGGTAGTGGGGAGCAGTGGAGTATAGGGTTAAGAGCATGGATGCTAGGGCCAGACTAGAGGGCAATCTCCTTTCTCCCGTGAGCTATATGACCACACTTTCTGTGCTTATAATTATGCCCTTGTTTGCAAAATGGGAATGACAGTTTATCTACAAGGAAGGGAGGTTGTGAGGGTTAAATGAGACAATGCAGGTGTAGTGCCTGGCACATAGTAAGTACTTAGTGAATGTAAGCTATTAATACTATTACTATATATGCAGAGTTACTAATAATTCGTTCAGTACTTTTTTATTTAGAGGCAATATAGCACATTGTAAACAAAAGCAGAGATTTTAGAGCTGGACAGCCTGAACCCAAAGCCAAGCTCTGCCATGTAGTATCTTTTATTCCTAGAAAATTTTCAGTTTTTTCTTCCAATTTTTATTTTAGCTTTAGGGGGTGCATATTCAAATTTGTTACGTGGGTAAATTGCATCTTGCTGGGTTTTGGTTCACAAATGATTTCATCATGCAGGTAATGAACATAGTACCGATAGGCGGTTTTTTATTCCCACCCTCCTCCCACCTTCCACCATCAAGAAAGCCCCAGTGTCTGTTGTTTCCTTCTTTGTGTCCCTGTGTACTCAATATTTAGCTCCCTCTTGTAAGTGAGAACATGTGGTATTTGGTTTTCTGTTCCTGTGTTAATTTGCTTAGGATAATGGCCTCCAGTTCCATCCATGTTGTTGCAAAAGGCATGATTTCATTTATTTTGATGACTTTGTGGTATTTCATGGTGTACATGTACCACATTTTCTTTATCCAGTCTATCATTGATCATCATCTAGGCTGACTCCATGTATTTGTTACTGTGAAACGTGCTGCAATGAACATACGCATGCATGTGTCTTTGTGGTAGAATGATTTATATTCCTTTGGGTACATACCCAGTAATGGGATTGCTAGGTCAAAAGGTAGTTTTTTTTTAAGTTTATTTGAGAAATATCCAAACTGCTTTCTATCATGACTGAACTAACTTACATTCCCATCAGCAGTGTATAAGCATTCTATTCCTCAGAAAGCTTCTTAGCTTCTCTATGTCTATAGTTCCTCATCAGATGGGGTGATAACAGTACCTACATTGGAGGATTATTTAAGTTAATAAATGCAGAGCATTTAGGACAGTACCTGGTATATAATATGTGCTATTTAAGGGGTCACTGTTGCTGTTATTGTTGTTGTTATTTTGTTGTAATTATTAAGCATGCATTCTAGGATGCTGGAATATAGTAGTGAGAGAAATAAATCCAGTCCAAGCCCCATGTACCTTCCCCAGGATCTGGAGAGAAAAGGCTAGAGAAGAGTAACTAGTGTCCCCTCTATAAAGGGGCAGGGAGGACCTTATTTACAAACAAATGAAGCAGGCTACAATCCTGAACAGTTACATTCCCCAGATTGCAGCATCTGTCATTTGTAGAGAATATCCTGCAACGTCTTACTAAACCCCAGGCATACCCAGTGAGGCCAAATTGAAGTAGCTTCCAGCTGTTGAGTTATGTAGCATCAGGGACAGAGTAGACTTCTTGCTGGAGCCACAGACTAGGACCACAGCCTGAGTGTCTGTCTGCAGATTGCCAGGATCCTCCTGGGGAGGAACTAGCTCCCTTAATGTCTCCCAATTCAGACGAGCACAAGGAAAAAGGAGGAAGGCTGGCATTTTATTGGAAATGATAAACTTCATTAGGCAGGAAAGTTGTGATGATCCAAATAGCATCTGTTTTGAGCACCTGCTCACCATGTCCCTGGGAAGGCACTCAGACTACCATTAACAAGTAGCATGTAGGCAGCCTGGTTCCAATAGGACCACAGGCAACCGGGGTTCAAGAGGACTTTGTCCCCTTGCCATGTGCAGAGGACAACCAGAGGAAACTCCTGGGCTTTGTCAGTTGCTTTTCTCTGGGCAACCCCTGAGTGAAGCAAGACCAAAGAAGATAGAGTGCTGGGCACAGCCTTAATGGGCAGGCAAACTAAAAGCTGTGAGCAGCATGGTGGCTAAGTGTCAAGTGTGTAGTATGTCGGGGCCTTCATAATTGGCGTTAGAATTTGGAGAAGGGGAGCCACATCAGCTTGAGCAGTCAGGGAGTTTCTTTGAGGAAGAAGAATGTGTAAGTTTGACCTCGAAGGCTAAGATTAGAATAGGAAGCCTGGTTGGGCCAGAGAGCAGATATTAGTGCGACCCCAAATATATATCTGTTGTTTGGTGACAAATACCATTTGGCAAATACCACCCTGTCCTGAAAGGAGGTATAGAATTTCCAAGGACAGTGGGGCAGCTATGTAAATTGAAAAAATATTCAGAGTTACCCTTGCTTTGACTTATTTTTACTCACAATATTTAAATTATTTGGAAAGTCTGAATGAGCTAAAGGAGGTAGTGAGATGTTTTTTCTTTTAAGTTTATCAAAAGAGGGTTTTAAGGACTATGAAACACTGGCCCAGGAGCAAGAAAGTTCAAGGCTGTATTTGGTGGACAAGTCTGGCCTCATGTCCTGGAAATGACATGTTTATATTAGAGCTTTGTAGCTATTTTACAGAGTAAGGAAAACTGTCTTCATTTCTTAGTTGTGGAAATTGGGGCTCAGAGAGGTTAACTGGCTTGTCTGTAACCATAGAGCTGATAGGTTAAGCAGCAAGGCATCAAACTCAGGGTTTCAGACTCTACATCATGCTCTTTCTTTTGTTCCATGCTGCTTACTGCTTATAGTCTTAGCTACTCTTTATGATTGGAATTCCTGAACTGGTAGGTCATTCTTAATTATTCCTATCACATCTCTACATTTGGCTTATGACTAATCTTGTGCCTGAAAACTCACATTTAACCCTCTAGGGGACCAAGGAGAACAGGCAAAGGAATAATTTTAGTAACACATCTCTCTAGCCATGTTTCCCCACCACAGAAGCAGAAATTCTCTCTAGCTTCTTGTCATCCTTAAATATCTAAAGAAACAATAGGAGGTTCAATCGATGCTTTTAATGTAGCTCCAAGATCATGCATATTCTTTCTATTTTTGGGAAATAGCAAAGGTGTTGAAAGCTCTCAATGACTATGACACACCAACTCGGAATGGGGGCGGAGTAGAAGGAGGCTGCGGACTGAAGTTAGCAACAAGGAAGTTGAGGCTGCCTGTTTTAGGCAGTGTGGTCCAGTGAGAATGTGTGGTTCAGATCTGGCTTTCCAGGTTTGTATGTATTGTATTATGTATGGTAAGGCACAATTCAAACCTTTCTGAGATCAAGATAAATTAAATTCATACATTCTCCCTAGCTTGTCCTGGTTTTGTACTTAGATTAGCCTGATAGGGCCCACTTTTTATACATGTGTCTCAAAAAGTGTTCCTGAGAATTGTGGAAGTCAGTGTATGGGAACCACTCTATCCTTTTGGCCAGGATTGAGCTTGTGCACACTGAACATGGTAAAAGGAACCCAGGTTCTGAAATAGGCTTGGGACAACATTGGCCCTCTCTGTATAGCTGAACTCTTCCTCTCCTGTGAACTTGATCCTGGGGACAACCAATATATCAGAATCCATCTATATTCTTTTCTTATTTATATGAAGTCATTATGGGAGGAAAAAAAGCAACATGATTGTTATTTTTTCAAAAGCAATTCAATGACATCTGTATTTTCCAGCCTGGGCCTTTGAGGTTAACAGAGCTATGCTGGGAATCCTGCAAGGTAGCCTTTCCCAGCCTAACTGGAAATCTCAGTGTACTGCACAGTGTGAAGAGTTAGGATTGGGAATGTGAGTGGCCAAAAGAAGATCCTTCATAGGGAGCACACAGCTGAGAAGTGAGTCAAGTAAGGCAATTCAGTAGAATGGGAATGGTTTAATTGAACTGTAAAATGCTAATAAAAATTAATGAGCATTTCTGACTGTCCAGCTGACTGAAAGAGCAGATAAAGCAGAGAGGAGGGAGAGCTGGCCTGAAGACATCTGTCAGGACAGGGCTTATAGGGGCCTTCCTCAGCCTGACTCAGCCATACCACATCTCCCAGCAGGGGATGTCTTATCAGAGGAGGCTAAAGGCAGCACCAAGAAGAGGAGGGGCTGAAAGACCACTTCAAGATATTTATAAGATCTGACATTCCATACATCTATATGTCATTTCATCTGTCCCTCTGTTTTCTTTTTTAACTTATTAAATATTTCACATTCAAAAAGATATAAAAATAATATGAGTATCCACATGCTTACTATCCACCTTAAGAAATAATTCATTACAAATAGTTTTCCTTCCCACCCTCTCTTCTGCTTCTTTTTCTTCTCCTTCCTCTCTTGCCCCTCCCCATTTTCTGCTCTGTACTGTCTGGAATTTTGCATATATCATTGTCACATATTTCTTTATAATTTTCTACATACTATGTGTCTTTAAACATTATGTGGCATTGTATTGTATGTTTTTCAAGGGAACAGATATAGATGAGGTAAAACTATATAGAAAGGAAACCATGGAAATGATGAACATAGGATTTAGGATGGAGGATGCCTTGGATTAGTGGCAGATCCACCAGTGCTTTATATTATTAAAATAAGTAAGTAAATGAATAAATAGAGAAATAAAAATGCCATGCATGAACCAATTATGAGTGTTTCATGGACTAGGGTTAGGATTAATACAATTTTGTATATATGAGAGCAAAACAGCAATAACAAGTAGGCAACATACTGTTTGTGTCCATCTACAACTTCTGTTTTTCTCCATAAGATTTGTGACATTCATCTGTGTTGATATGTGAACTTCTTTATTTACTTTTACCTCCATTTCTCTTGTCAGACTGGGCCTTTTCTAAAAATCCGCAGAGTGCTAAGTGTTAGACCCTCCCTAGGTAATCCTTTGCCAACAGTCTGTGGCCTCCTAGCTACTCATACCACTCAGTCCTCCTCTGGCGTTCAGGTCTCACTGGCCTGCACAGATATTTGAACACACTCTAGGCAACCAGCCAGCTCATTTCATACCTCCAGTGGGCTTGCTGATGTTTTAGAAAAGGAGACGCCCTTGCTAGCTGTGTTTGTGTGACTTACTGTTTCCTACTTCCTATCAGCAGACTTGCACACACGTCCAGGGATTGATTCTGGTGTCTGAAATGATCTTTCGAGGTGAGACAGAGACTTTTTCTTTGGGCATCTAGTTAACCAACCTGTCAATGTCAGACTGCTAATATAACCTGGCCAAATTTAGAACAAACCAACCCCCATTGCTACTTCAAAATGGTGACAGTGTTAGCATTCTGCTGTGCCCATGTGCCAACTCTTCTAGTACTCACCCTGCACATACCTTCAAGAAACCTCTCCTTCCCATCTAGGACCTAATCCGGAGAGACATCCTGTACTACAAAGGCCGCATTGACATGGATAAATATGAGGTAGTTGACATTGAGGATGGCAGAGATGATGACTTTAATGTCAGCATGAAGAATGCCTTCAAGCTTCACAACAAGGAGACTGAGGAGATACATCTGTTCTTTGCCAAGAAGCTGGAGGAAAAAATACGCTGGCTCAGGGCTTTCAGAGAAGAGAGGAAAATGGTACAGGAAGATGAAAAAATCGGTAAGTGACCTGAGAGTAGAAAGAAGAATATGGCTATGAAGAACATAGGAGGTTTGAATTGGTTTCCATTTTCCTGGAGTCAGAGGGAAGATTTCTGTTGCAAACTGACTTAAGCTACTTTGGTGGTTCCTTATTATTAGGTTGTTTTTGGTAAGTACCAATAGCTTCCATTAGTCAGTGGTAGGTTGAACTATAGGTTGTCCTCCCCTACTAGCTAAGAATATCACACTGAAAGCTGGCCTCAGGCCTCAGGCTTGATTGTCCCAAACATACATTTATTAGCAAATAAACAAAAATCAGTTACACTACCTGTTCTGTAATCTTCATAAAGCCTCAGCTGTCTGTCATTAGGTGCATAGTTTGTACTCCTGATTAGGATACTTCAGATGTTAACTAAATCCCCCTAGACTATAGATTAAAATAATATGCACATACACATCACACTTTCTGTGTGGAAGTATTTAAACTATAGAAAATATAACAGGACCTAAAACCATGACCATTTTCATGATTTCGAATACACTGAAACATACTTTTTTTGCCTTTTTGTTTCTCTTTTCCAGAGGGGATATAGATAGTAGAGATATTTTTCATGCTGCTTCCCAACTGTGGGATTTTGATGCCATTGGTTATAGCTTTGTGACTTATAAAGTACTGTCTGGTCTCTTGCTCATGGTCCTGCCTTTCTGTCATTAAAAATACCAAGCAACCAGACTTGTTAATTCCCTGAGAAGACATACAGTTTCTGTCTTTGCCCCATTGCTTATGGGAATGAAATTGTACTTTAAAATGCCTGTATGCTCAAGTTTGTGGAAATCGTCTCTAGAAAAATGGGCCTACTCGTTGAATCCTGGTACAAAAGGGTTCTCTTACCCTTTCATGTTGGTGATTGAAATTGTCCAGAGGTAAGAAAGGATGGTCAGAAAGACAAATCTAACTCCAGTCTTCTCCTCAGAACTTGCGTAGAGTGCACATTAATAACTCACTTTGAGTCTCATTGGAATCAGATTGCTTTTAGTATGTGGACACTGCATTGGGACATGATGTGGAGTGGTATGTAAATGTTGCTGGCTACTTCTCTCAATGGCAAGCAGCAGCAGCCACTGACCCTGCTTAGGCTGTTAGAGTTATTAAAGGAATGGTCTTAGTATTCAGACCCTGAATCAATTAGAAGGTCCCTGCCATTCCCATTGGCTCTAACACAATGTCTCCCACACAATGCCCTAATAAACCTGTGACTTTAACTATCTGCTTCTAATAGAAAAGCTTCCAGAAATTACTTACAGGCATATGTTCATCTTTAAAAATATTGAGAGTTTTTTTTTGGTTTGATAATAGTAAATCACTTCCATTGTAGGACATTTGGAGAAAAAAACAACAGAAAAATATAAGAAAAAAGTAAAAATCACACATCAACATACTCAGTAATAACTTTCATAAACATTTTGATATGTATTTCCAACCTTTTTTATGTGTCTAATTAGATAAACCAAGGTGACTGAATCTTTTTTTCTTTCTCTCCCCATACCTGCCTCTCTATGGTGGATAGATATAATTTTGTATCCTCATTTTCACTCATCATTATTAGCATTTCTCTCAAATCATTTCATATTTTTAATCATTATTTTATGAGGGTCATATAGTTTTATCATAGCTTTTTTAAATTTTTACTTTTTAATTATAAAATTAATGCATGACCATTATAACCATTTAAACAAATATGGACATACATAAAGAAAATTTAGCATTCTTTTCCCTTCTCTGTCACTTCCATACTGAATGAAATAACCAGTGTTAACAGTTCAGTATTCCCTTTTCCATACTTTTCTCATGCCCATATAAACATATACAAACATAATACTTTTATATAAAAATTATATATATTACCTTGTAAGTTGCTTTTTTAGCTTAATTTATCATAGGTAACTCCCCAGATACATAATATAGAATCTAACTATAACCCCTTGTATCAGTTAGGGTTCAACCAAAGAGGCATAACCCATAGGAGATATATCATACCACTGCTGAAAATTTTATTACAAGGAATTGACTTATGCGATTGTGAATGTTGGCTAAGTGGCTCAGAATTCCATAGAGCAGGCAGTCAGAAATGGAGGATCACAGGCAGGCTCAAACCCATGGATATAGGCCAAAGCTGTCATCTACAGGCAGTCAGGAAGAGAAGATCATGAGAAGGATGAAATGGCACAGACATGGGCTAAAGCTGTGGTGCACAGGTAGAATTTCTGCCCTTTCTGTGGGAGACCTAAGCTCTACTTTTAAGGTCTTGCAACAGATTCAGTCAGGTCCATCCAGATTATGTAGGATATTCTCCCTTATATAAAGTTAACTGATTAGGGCCTGTGTTAGTCCCTTTTCACAGTGCTATAAATAACTACCTGAGACTGGGTAATTTATGAAGAAAAGAGGTTTAATTGATTCACAGTTCTGCAGACTTCACAAGAAGCATCACTGGGAGGCCTCAGGAAGCTTAGAATCATAGCAGAAGGCAAAGGGGAAGCAAGCATCTTCTTCATATAGTGGAAGGAGAGAGAGTGAGAGAGCAAGGGGGAAGTGCCACATAGTTTTAAACCATCAGATCTCGTGAGAACTCACCCACTATAATGAGAACAGCGTGGGAGAAATTGCCCCCATGAGCCAATCACCTCCCACCAGGCCCCTCCCCCAACACATGGGGATTACCATTCCACATGAGATTTGGGTGGGAACAGAGAGCCAAACCATATCAGGGGCTTTGATTACATCTGTAAAATACCTTCATAGCAACACCTATATTAGTGAGGACTATAGTCAAATGGGCATATCAATAAATTCATCACACTTTTCTTATGAACAGCTGTATAACATTCCATAATATTATGTAGTAACCACAGTCATCTCTTGGTATGCACGGGATATTGGTTCCAGGACTCCCGTGGATATCAAAATCCATGGATGCTCAAATCCCTTATATAAAATTATATAGTATTTACATATAACCTATGTACATCCTCCATATACTTTCAATCATTTCTAGATTATTTATAATACCTAACACAATGTTAGGTATTATGTATGTAATGCTATGTAAATAATTGTTATACTGTATTGTTTAGGGAATAAAGACAAGGCAAAAATCCGTATGTGTTTAGTACAGAAGCAACCAGCCGCTTTTTTCTGATTATTTTTGATCCATAGTTGATTGAATCCAGATGTGGAACCCATGGTTACAGAGGGCTGATTGTTCTTTTTTTTTGCTAGACATTCATTTTATATTTAGCTTTATTTCCCACTACAGATATTGCTGTAATAAATATCCGTGTCATATCTCATTGTTACTTATTGGTGCTTTTATTCCTGTAGGATAGATACCCTGAAGTGGAATGATTGAGTGTTAGGATGTGAACAGTTTTAATACATACTTACATATTAAATTCTGAAAGATTTGTAGAATCTATACTCTTAGCATAATTTTATGAGTACCTACTTCCCCATACCCTCACCAGCACTGGATAGCATCTGTTTGTTTCAGTTTGCCATTTTTCAACTAGTAAATTGAAAAAAAGTGTTGGAACCTTTTTTTTTTTTTTTCATATGCTTAATGACTATTTTCATTGCTTTTGTGAATTGCCTCATACCCTTTACTCATTTGCAGTTTTTGTGATTCTTTTAAAATAAATTTGGAAGGGCTCTATATTCGGGATGTGACACTTTGTCGGTCATGAATTTCATGTTTTCACCAGTCTGTTTTTTGTCTTTTGAGTTTGTTTATATTGCCTACTTCTATAAATATTTAACTTTTTACTTTGAAAAAATGTATCTATTATTCCTTTTTTGGCCCCTAGTTTCATCTTGCTTAAGATCTCTTGCCATCAAAACTATAAAATTTCCTAATTAAAAAGATACTTTTGGTTTATTTTTAGAACTGTAATCCATCTGGAATTTACATTTTTATATGGCATGAGGAAGGGGTCTCATTTTTTTCTTCCAAGCGGATATCCAGTTGCATCTGCATCATTTATTAAATAAATCATTTATTTTCCACACAATTTAAATGCCATTTTTGATATATAGTAACTCTACATATGTACTTAGATGTGTCTTTAAACTTTCTATTCTGTTCCACTCTTCTGTTTGTCACTTCTTGTATCGAGACTATACTGTTTTAATTGCAGTATATTGAGAAAGTTTTAATGCCTGGTCAATCAATTCTTATTCACTCTTCTTTTATCATTGTTTCTTAGCAGTTCTTAGATGCTTATTCATTGATATGCATATCAAATTTATTTATTCTAGGTTTAAAAACACTGCCATAAAAACTGGCATAAAAAGCCCATTTGGATTCTGATTGGCATTATATTAAATTTGTTAATATGTAAAGGCTTGGCATTGTTATTAAGTTTTCACATTTAAGAACAAGGCTCTGCTCTTCTTTCATCAAAGTCTTGTTCTGTATGCTTCAGGAAAATGGTAGAGTTTTCTTTAGACTCTGTACATTTCTGCCTCTTTGTATGTTACTTTTGATAATTTCTATTTTTCTGGGAAATTGTTCATTTCCTCTGGATTTTTAATTTAATGCTATATATCTACACATATTTTCTAATTATTATATCTTCCATAATTGTGGTTATCTCTCTTCTTTCTTGTTCATAATATTTCATACATTTTTATTTTCTCACTTTAATCTTTTTAATCAGGCTTATCAGGGAGAATTGATCTTTTTATGTATTTATAATCATTATACATATTTTTAAGGTACATGTGATATTTTGATACCTGTATATGATGTGTAATGATCAAATCAGGGTAATTGTGATATCCATCACCTCAAATGCTCATCTTTTCTTTGTGTTGGGAACATTCCAAAAATTTTTTAGCTGTTTTGAGATATACAATAAATTATTGTTAACGCTAATTTCCCTACTGCCCTATCAAAAACTAAATCTTATTCCTTCTAACTGTGTTTTTGTATCTATTAACCAGCCCCTCTCCATTGACCTGAGCCTTTCCTTCTGATCCACTGATAATCACCATTCCACTCTCTATCTTTATGAAATCTATTAGGGGAAAATCAGCCCCTAATGTTTCAACTTGGGTCCTTTTCTATTTTTCCTAAGTGTCAGCTGGTCTGAGAAATAAAGGGAAAGAGCACAAAAGAGAGAAATTTTAAAGCTGGGTGTCCGGGGGAGACATCACATGTCAGCAGGTTCTGTGATGCCCCCTGAGCCATAAAACGAGCAATTTTTTATTAGCAATTTTCAAAGGGGAGGGAGTGTACAAATAGGGTGTGGGTCACAGAGATCACATGCTTTAAGGGCAACAAAAGATCACAAGGCAGAATGTTAGGGTGAGATCACAAGGTCAGGGCAAAACTAGAATCACTAATGAACTTCTGTGTCCCACTGTGCATGCACTGTCATTGATAAACATCTTAACAGGGTTCAAGAGCAGAGAACTGGTCTGACTAGAATTCACCAGGCTGGAATTTCCTAATCCTAGCAAGCCTGGGGGCGCTGCAGGAGACTAGGGTGTGTTTCATTCCTATCTACACCTGCATAAAGCAGACACTCCCAGGGCGACCATTTTAGAGGCCATGCCCTGGGAATGCATTCTTTTCCCAGGGCTGTTAATTATTAATATTCCTTACTGGGGAAAGAATTCAGTGATATTTCTCTTGCCTGTTTTCAGTAATAAGAGAAATATGACTCTGTTCTGCCTGGCCCACAGGCAGCCAGACTTTAAGGTTATCTCCCTTGTTCCCTGAAAATTGCTGTTATCCTGTTCTTAAGGTTCCTAGATTTCATACTGTTCAAACACACATGGTCTACAAACAATTTGGGCAGTTAACGCAATCATTACAGGGTCCTGAGGCGACATACATCCTCAGTTTGCAAAGATGACAGGATTGAGAGATTAAAGACAGGCATAGGAAATCACAAGAGTATTGATTAGGAAAGTGATAAATGTCCATGAAATCTTCACAATTTATGTTCAGAGATTGCAGTAAAGACAGGTGTAAGAAATTATAAAAGTATTAATTTG
This sequence comes from Chlorocebus sabaeus, assembly GCF_047675955.1. Classification (NCBI taxonomy): domain Eukaryota; kingdom Metazoa; phylum Chordata; class Mammalia; order Primates; family Cercopithecidae; genus Chlorocebus; species Chlorocebus sabaeus. Next base: position 88,864,820 of record NC_132933.1, read on the forward strand.
GGGAACTAATAAATGTCCATGAAATCTTCACAATTTATGTTCTTCTACCATGGCTTCAGCCAGTTCCTCCATTCAGAGTCCCTGACTTCCTGCAACATCTCTCCGTTTCTTTTTATATAAATGTGCCATGGTGATGAAGGCTTGTTCATTCTCTTGATTTTGACGCAGGATTCTTTGACTGGTCTGGCACACTAAAGATGAGCCGATTAAACGAGAAACATAATTCCAAAATTTACTGCAGTGGAGCCCCCAGTAGACTTAATCCAAGTTGTGAGGTTTAGTCCAGAAAGGTTTTCTGCCACCTGATCTAACGCCTCAACTCCAGGCACAATGGATAAATGATCTTGGGAGGCTTCAAAAATTTGTTTGTTTTTTTTTTTTTTAATTTAGTTCTGTCCAATGATAAATTATCTTCCCTACCCAGAAGGTGTCCTTTGACCATTTCCTATGAATGATCAGTCTCACTGTAGGAATACAGGATGATACGGAAATCCGAAGTATTCCAATCACACTGCATTTGCATGCAATAATGGAAACTCACTACTTGATCTCCAAGCCAAATAACAAACTGTCTTAAATCATTAATTTGATTAGCCAATTTTTGATCAATGCTTTGTTGAGAATTCCACCTTTGGGTGGAATTGGCTTGCCAATCATTAACAAAATGAGCTGTTTGAATAGATTGATGTAATGCCATTTCAGTAGTGGTGGCCATTGCAGTGCCTATAATTAGGCCATGATCACAGCAATTAAAGTGAAAACAAATCTCTTAGATTTTTTTTAGAATTCGCTGTAACACTTCATTAATTAAATGTATTGAGGGGGAGGATTCCCAAGGTCTGGGCAAGGTTACCAGAATCCAGATTCCTTCTCAAGCTCGAACCAACATTACACTTTTCCTGGAGTCAAAATGGGAGTTAATACAAGTGTATAAATGACAATTAATACATTGGACAGTTTGATTATTTGTCCAAATTTTGATACTTCCCACTAACAGCATGTAAGGAGGCTTAACACAACTCTGTATGGGAACAGTCAGTTTAGAGGTAAGTGATACAGAATGTCTGGATCTACGTTGATACTGAGAGAGGGGGATGGTAGCGGGGACACAGACAGAATAGTTTCCCCTTCCCATACTCGCAGCCCAGACATGGCAATAGCCAATTTCCAAAGTTCTGGGTGTGTTGGGCTCAGAATGGGGAGTATCATATGAGGCCTCGAGGTGGGAGGGGGTAAATGCCTTTATCTTCCCATTTTAAGGGAAAGAATGAGCTGAACCTCCTGTGCAAAGTAGAATGATGATTCTCGTTCTCCCGATAAGAAGTAAAATAAGTAGCCTCCAGGCGTTTCCTTCCTCCAGAGGAGCAATTGTTTTTTAAATAGCCCTTTGGTGCCCAGTCTATTACTAAACTATATGAGTCATTTTTCAATATTACCGCATGTGAGTTAGCACAGTCTTCCCAAATTAGGGTTTTAGATGGTCCCTCAAAATTTTTAGGGCATGATTTTCCTGCAGGTTTATATTGAAAGTATGAGGTATCTCCCATTACTCCCCCTTTCATTTGTTTTAGAGGAGAAAGGGAGAGGCTATAGACCAAATGGCCCAGTTCCTATGTAGCTGATCTTTCCGGAAGATAAGCAGCCCAGACTTGAATTTCTAGATGGTACAACCAGGTGCATGTCTGAGGCACAGAGTGGGGTATTTATAACCCATGGTAATATTAAATGCAGTGCCGCCTTCTCCTGGTTGAGCAGGGCGACAGTCACCTGTAGCTCCAGGCATCCACACACTATTGTTAGTGTAGATTTCTACAGGAGCATCTATCCAGGTGAGAGGTCGAATACGTGGAGGAAAAGGCACTTAAGCCAAATAAGAATAATTTTGTGTAGCAGGTAAATCAGTGTGAGAGGAAACTGGTGAGACAGAAATTATAAGGAGGATAATCATTAAATAAAACCTGTTGTAAGTGAGATTCAGTGCTGAAGGAGGAAGAGAAGAACAGAGGAATGTTATTTTTAGGCTAATAGAAATGTTGAGATTTTTAGGTTTGTAAGGAGAAAAAGGTAATCAGGAGAAGTGGAATTAGTTAGATGGGTCTCCATTGCCATCAGGGAGGATTGAATCAGACCTATTGTGATTTGGTGTGCCAGCTTTTAAGGAGTTAGCACAGATCTCACCACGTCTGAGGGCAGTCTCTGACACAGACCTCTTTTCCGTGTGGTTTTCGTCGTCAGTATTCACACGAAGCTTGAGTCTCCTAGTGGGTATCCAGACAGGGGATTAATGATCTCCTGGTGAAACACAAGCATATCCTCTCCCGCACGTTATAATTGTGCCAGGTTCCCAGGTATTGGTTTGGGAGTTTTTGCATAACACTAGCTTGCCTTTGTTTAGAGAGAATTTTTTGCCTGTATAATGGCATTCGGCTACAGTTAAATTATTATCTTTAGGAACATTTTAAAAATTTAAAGTAAACAATGTTAAATGTAATTGGGAGTGGTGGGTAGTTAAATTATGTTTTTGTTGTTCTGACTGTTTGGACAATCGGATTTTAAAAGTGCAGTTGGCCCGATCCACCACAGCCTGTCCCTGAGGATTGTAAGGGATTCCAGTAATATGGGAAATTCCTCATTGTTTCATAAATAAATCAAAAGCCTTACTAATACATCCAGAGGTGTTGTCTGACTTTATTTGATATGGAAGCCTCATAACTGCAAAGCAAGAATACAGATGTTTTTTAACATGGGCCGTGCCTTCCCCTGTTTGGCAAGTAGCCCAGATAAAACCTGGGAAGGTATCTACAGAGACATGCACGTATGACAGTCTGCCAAAGGAGCTAACATGAGTCACATCCATTTGCCATAAAGCCGTAGGAGTTAGGCCTCTGGGATTAATGCCAGACTCCTGATTTGGAAGTACAAAAACTTGGCACTGAGGACAGCTGTGAACAATAAGCCTAGCCTGTTTCCAGGTAAGGGCAAATTTATCTTTTAATCCAGCAGCATTGACGTGAGTGAGATTATGGAACTCCCGAGCTTCTTGGGTTGCAAAAGAGACCAAACAGTTGACTTTATGATTACTGGCAGACACAGGTCCGGGTAAAGTGATATGAGATCTAATATACATAATATAGAAAGGGTGTCTACATTGGCGAACCGCCTGTTGTAACCTTGAAAATAAAGAAGCCAATTCAGAATTATCAATATGTTTGATAGTAGTGGTTTCTATGTCTTTAGTGGCATGTACAACCTAGGCAGAATCAGAGACAATATTTAAAGGTTTGGGGAACTCCTGTAAGGCAGTAATGACAGCTATTAACTCTGTCTTTTGAGCAGAGGTATAAGGGGTAGAAATAAGCTTGTCTGTAGGACCTACATAACCAGCATTGCCATTACTGGAGCCATCAGTGAATACTGTAATGGCCTCAGGAATGGTCTGATCTTTGGTTAATCGAGGGACCACCCAAGACGTCATTTTTATAAAATCAAACAATTTGTTTTTTGGATAATGATTGTCAATAACGCCAATAAAATTAGCCAAGTGAATTTGCCACAGTACAGAACGTTAAAAGGCGGCTTGAACTTCCAGCCTATTTAAAGGAAATGCAATTAAATTCAGATCAAATCCGGAAATTTTAAGTATTCTACACCATGCCTGTCTAATTAGAGTGGCCATTTGATCTAGATAAATACACAGTTTTTGACACAGAATGAGGAAGAAAACACCACTCCACTAAATCATTATGTTGAACTATTAGTCCAATAGGGGAGTGTAATGAAGCAAAAACCAGAAGCTGAAAAGGCTGAAACGGCTGTACTCTAGGTAAATAGGCGGTCTGGATTCTTTCCTCTACGAATTCCAGTTCTAGTGAAGCCTCGGGGGTCAAAGTCCTGGGACTTCGGAGATTGGAATCTCCCCACAGCATAGAAAATAAGTTAGACAGTACATAGGTTAGAATACCTAAAGTAGGTCTTAAATAATTAATGTTACCGAAAAGTTTTTGGAAGTCATTTAAAGTTTTCAAAGAATCTCTCCTAATTTGAACTTTTTGAGGTTGAATACGTTGTTTATTGACCACCATTCCTAAATATTGAACAGGAGTGGTCTGTTGAATTTTATCCTGAGCGATGTGTAATCCAGCCTCTGTAACACAGCGGCGCAAACTTTGATAATGGTCAATTAATTCTTTATCAGTGGGGGCAGCAATTAAAATATCATCAATATAATGAAGAATATAGGCCTGAGGAAATTGGGCTCGAACTGGTGAAAGCACTTGCCTAAGCTGGCAGATTGTAGGACTATTTAGCATTCCCAGAGGAAGTACTTTCCATTGATAACGAGCTGCAGGCTCTTGATTATGGATAGATGGTACAGTAAAAGTAATTTTTTCACAACTCGATTTAAGTAAAGCAATATGAAAAAAACAATCTTTAAGATCAATAACTATGAGAGGCCAATTTTTAGGTATTAAAGCAGGTTAAAGCAGGGGCAGGCATGGCTGGTTGGACGGCCCCCATAGGTTTAATTATAGTGTTAATGGCCCTTAAATCAGTTACCATCTGCCACTTGCCTGATTTCTTTTTTACTAGAAACACAGGAGAATTCCAGGGGGAAAGAGAAGGTTCCACATTTCCAAGTTGTAACTGTTCAGAAACTAATTGAGTTAAAGCCTCTAGTTTTTCTTTAGAAAGCGGCCACTACTCTATCCAAACAGGTGTGTCAGATTTCCATTGTAAAGGGACAGGATCAGGAGGTGTTGTAGTGGCTGCCACTAAAAAGGATAATGTAAACCAGCTCTGTCTTCTTTTACAGTAATTGGGAGGGATTTAGTAATCCTTTCACGTTTTGAACCGAGACCGAGTCCAGGAACAAACCCCATGTTTTCCATCATACACAGACTGGGAGCACTATAAGAGTTATGTGGAATATTAATTTCAGCCCACCATTGTGCCAGCAAATCTCTACCCCAAAGATTAATGGGGATTGGCATGATATAAGACTGAATTGTACCCTTTTGACAATCAGAGCTGGTGCAAGGCAAGATAAATGTGCTCTCATAAACTTCCTCGGCTTTTCCAACACCTACTAGTCCCATGTTAGCGGGATGCTTAAGCCAGGAGGAAGGCCGTAAATTAGAGTAAATAATAGAAACATCAGCACCAGTATCTACTAGGCCCTCAAACTTTCTTCCTTGAATGTGTATGGTGCAGGTGGGCCGTTGTTTAGAAATTACAAAAATCCAATAAGCAGCCTTTTTGCCACCGGAGCCCATCCCAGGGCCACGTGTCTTATCTCCTTTGTTTAAAATGTATTAGGTAGTAAAAGCAATTGAGCAATTGACTCACCAGCTGGAATGGAAACAGGAACCTTGACAGACACGATTAATTTAATCTCTTCAACAGAATCAGAATTAATGAGACCAGTATGAATGGTGATTGCTTTAGCAGAGGTGGATGCCCTAACTAACAGCAAGCCCACCAAATGTTGAGGTAAAGGGCCAGTGACCCCCGTGGGGACAATTAAAGGCAAAGAGTTAGGTAGTAAATGTAGAGGAATAGTATACAGAGATTGACCACCCCGCCCCCTTCCACGGAGGTAGACAAGCATTGTACTGAGACAGAAGGAGAGGCTGGGACCCATTTGGGTTGGCTGTAGGTAAATTTGTTTGTGCTGGTGGCTGCATTGGGACCACCTGAAGCGGAAACACAATGTTGGTCTGAGTCTGAAGCATCCCATTTGATATCAGGACCTGGGACCGGCCCCACTCCCCGTTTTCCTGGTGTTGTGGCAGGGATTTTCCATACTTACTTACAATTACTTGCCTGATGTTTACCTTTGCAACAATGTGGGCAAACAGTAGCATCAGCATTTGGCCGTGTTTGTTGAGTAGGCTTGGCCACTATTAACAGTGCAATTTTTTCGAGTATGACCAAGTTGACTGCAATTATAGCAGGCTCCAAGAAAAGAATTAGTGGGACTAGTTTGGTTGGTATCCTTCATGACCCATGCCCATAAAATAGCTTTGTGGGTGTCTGATCCAATGCCTTCACAAGACTTAATATATGCAGGCAACAAACACCTCATGATCAGGTAAATTTTGTTATTGGATAGAACACATGACCATTTTACACTCATGATTCACATTTTCAAAAGCTAACATACAAAGGACAATACCTTGAGTGTGCTCATCAGAGACAGATTTTTGAACGGCATCTTGTAATTTACCTAAAAAATCAGAGTATGATTCAGAGTGACCTTGTTTAACCATGGTGAAAGAAACAGGAGCTTGGCCAGGAGCGCGTAATTTATCCCAAGCTCTCATACACACCTTTGTTACTTGTTCCGTGGTAAGAGCGTCAAAGTTTAATTGGGCATAAGCATCAGAGAAACTACTGGAGCCTGTGAGCTGAGCCTGAGTAATTAGAATGCCATTAGTCTGACTTAGCTGAGCCTGCAAACGGGCCTCTTCTGACCACCAGGTACGAAATTGTAAATGCTGAGATGGGGTTAGAACAGCTTTTGCCGAAAGGTCCCAGTCTAAAGGAAGCAAAATGACCTCAGTACAAAAAGTTTGTAATACCATTTTAACATAACGAGAAGTAGGATCATACTGAGTACAAGCATCCTTAAATTATTTTAAAAATGTAAGATTAAGAGGTACATAACAATGCATTTGTACACCTTAGAAGTTAGGAGGGTCTAGCCTGACTGGATAAGTCCACGCATCTAATCCACTTGTTTCTTTGTTTTGGCATAATAAGCATTGCATTGAAGTTTCAAGAGTAGGCATCTGAGATGGAGTTGGCATAGAAGTGACAGGAAAAGCATGTGTAGATAAGGGAAACTGAGGGTGAGGGGGTCGGACCAGAATGAGAGTGTGAGAAAGGGGTATTGAGGGAGCAGAAGGAGCAGAAGTATACTGGTTTTTACTGGTGTCCATGTGTGAAGAAGGGTACAGAGCAGGCTGAGTGGATGGCACAGTGACCGGTTGAGGAACTGAAATGACAAGAGGGTGAGGGGCTGAAGTGGATGGGGGAGGACCTGAATAATTATAGGTACATTGTAGTTTGGTCCCGGAGCCATTAGGTGATTCCGGAGGTTTGAAGAGAGAAGAATTTGCATATATGTGGTCCCAGGCTGTCTGAGTCGGGGCCGCAGGAGCTACTGGTACCAGCTCTTCGTGAAAAGAAATAAGATCATCAGGGGGTGACTGTAATCCAAAGTCACCAGAGTTAGATATTGAATCCTCAACATTGTCAGATGGGGGAGGAGTAGCCAAAGGAAGAGAGGCTGATCAGATAACAAAGGCAATGCAGGAGAGGATGGTTGAGGAAGAGGTGGAGGGTCATCAGATTCAGAGAATTATGGTAACTGTAGGGGATCACAGGATTGGTGTGACATTAGGATGGCACTACCAAGGCCCAATCACCCCCAAACAGTGGCAGGAACATAATTCCCTGTGGAGACCAGTTCCCAGAATGTTGCACCAACATGATCCCATAGTTCTACATCTAGGGTTCCTTTTTCAGGAAACTAAGGACAGTGTTTCTCCACCACCTTGAATAGAGTGACCATATTTTCCATGGTTATTCGGACACTGCCCTGTTCTAACAGGAGCTTAATGTAGCAGAGATAAGCATGACCTTTAGACTCTGCGTGACCCATAGTTAACCTGGAGCATACACAGACTACTCACCAGTCATCAGGGAGTAAAACAAGCATTTCTGTGGACAAAACTGATGATGTTTTTCCACACCTACCAAAGGGAATCGGGTTCCCACGTGCACTTGGGAAAAAAACCATGTGGGCACCAGATATCAGAGGAAATTCAGCCCCCGATATTTCAACGTGGGTCCTTTTCTATTTTCCCTAAATGTCAGCTGGTCTGGGAAATAAAGGGAAAGAGTACAAAAGAGAGAAATTTTAAATCTGGGTGTCTGGGGGAGACATCACATGTTGGCAGGTTCCGTGATGGCCGCTGAGCTGTAAAACCAGCAAGTTTTTATTAGCAATTTTCAAAGGGGAGGGAGTGTATGAATAGGGTGTGGGTCACAGAGATCACATGCTTTAAGGGCAACAAAAGATCACAAGGCAGAAGGTCAGGGCGAGACCACAAGGTCAGGATGAAACTAGAATCACTAATGAACTTCCATGTCCCACTGTGTGCGCATTGTCATTGATAAACATCTTAACAGGGTTCAAGAGCAGAGAACCGGTCTGACTAGAATTCGCCAGGCTGGAATTTCCTAATCCTAGCAAGCCTAGGGGTGCTGCAGGAGACTAGGGCGTGTTTCATCCCTATCTACATCTACATAAGGCAGACACTCCCAGGGCAGCCATTTTAGAGGCCACACCCTGGGAATGCATTCTTTTCCCAGGGCTGTTAATTATTAATATTCCTTATTGGGGAAAGAATTCAGCAATATTTCTCTTACCCATTTTCAGTAATAAGAGAAATATGACTCTGTCCTGCCCGGCCCATATCTCCCTTGTTCCTTGAAAATTGCTGTTATCCTGTTCTTAAGGAACCTACATTTCATATTGTTCAAACACACATGCTCTACAAACAATTTGGGCAGTTAACACAATCATCACAGGGTCCTGAGGCGACATACATCCTCAGCTTACAAAGATGACAGGATTAAGAGATTAAAGACAGGCATAGGAAATCACAAGCATATTCATAGCGAAAGTGATAAATATCCATGAAATCTTCACAATTTATGTTCACAGATTGCAGTAAAGACAGGTGTAAGAAATTATAAAAGTATTAATTTGGGGAACTAATAAATGTCCATGAAATCTTCACAATTTATGTTCTTCTGCCATAGCTTCAGCCGTTCCCTCCATTCAGGGTCCCTGACTTCCCACAACAGAAATCCACTTTTCAGCTCCCACGTATGAGGGAAAATAATCTTATTTCACTTAACATAATATCCTCCAGTTCCATCCATGTTTCTGCAAATGATAGGATTTCATTTTTTTATGGCTGAATAATGTAACATCATGTATATATACCACATTTCCTTTATACATTCATTCACTGATGGGCATTTATGTTGATTTCATATTTTGGTTATTGTGAATATTGCTGTGATAACATGAGAGTGTAGATATTTCTTTGATATATTGATATTTTCTTTTGGGTATATATATACCCAGCAGTGGCATTGCTTGTTTATATAGTAGTTCTATTTTTAATTTTTTAGGAACTTTTGTACTGTTTTCTATAATGGCTGTACTAATTTACATTTGGTCTTTTCAAAGACCTTTTTTTTGGTTTGTTTATCCCTTCTGCAGTTTATTTCTGTTTCTTCTTAATTTTCACTTTTATTTCCTTCTTTTTCCTACTTTCTTTTAGGTTTTAAAAAATATTTTAGATTCTTTCCCCTCTTTCATTGGTTGAATAATTCCTTACTTTTTTTATTTTGATTTTTACAAAATTAGAAAATCATTTTAGAGTATATTTTCCTTTGCATAAAGTCTCAACTGTATCTCATAGGTTTTAATATAAAATGTCCTTTTTATTTATTTTTAGATATTTTATAACTTCAGGTATGGTTTCCTTTTGATCCAGGGTTTATTCATAAGGCTATTACACTGGGTGCAGTGGCTCATGCCTGTAATCCTAGCACTTTGGGAGGCTGAGGTGGGACGATTGCTTGAGCCCAGGAGTTCAAGACCAGCCTGGTAAACACAGGGAGACTCCATATCTACAAAAAATAAAACTTAAAAACAATTGGCCAGGTATGGTGGCATGAATCTGTGGCCCCAGATACTCAGGAGGCTAAGGTCGGAGGATTGCTTAAGCCTGAGAGGTCAAGGCTGCAGTGAGCCATGATCATGATCATGCCACTACACTCCAGCCTGGGTGACAAAGCAAAACCTTGCCTCCAAAAAAAAAAAAAAAAAAAAAAAGGAAGAAGGCTATTCCTTCCAATATTTCAGATGAGGATTCTAGTAATATAATGTCTTTTTGTTAAGTAAGCTGTCCTTTCTGTTGTGAAGCTTGTCAGAGTTTTTTTTTTTTATCCTGAAGTTTGGGAATTATACTAGTCAATATGTAGATGTGCATCTATGTATGTTCATCCTGCCTGGGACTTAGTAAGACCTTTTACTCTTTCTACAGTAAGTATATATATATTTTTCCCCTTAGCCAAGTTTTTGTTACTTCTTTATTACTATTTTCCATTTGATTTTTTCCTCCTCCTGAAACTTTTATTGTCTGTATATGTATTTTCTTTTTGAATTATATCTTTTGCCTCACTGTGTCCTTTTTTATAGTTTTGCTTTTGGTTACAAAATATTTTTTTTCCTTGTGTCATGCTTTATTTAACCATTATCCATTAACAGACTCTTAGCCCATGTCCATGATTCTTTTTTTAGCTCTCTATTCTGTGATGTGCATTTTTGTAGCTAACTTTTTGTGCAAGTTTGTGACAAATTTCCTTAATGAAATTCCTAGAAAGAAATTACTGGGTTAAAGGGAATGTTTGTGGTTTTTTTTTTTTTTTTTTTGTATTTCAAGATTTTTGTTATGTCTTATGTCTTACCAAATCTTTCTTACAGAAAAGTTTACTCATTTATACACTCAAGAAGGGTATGTGTTTCTCATTTTAAAAATTATATATTTTTCTTTTTTAGGCTTTGAAATTTCTGAAAACCAGAAGAGGCAGGCTGCAATGACTGTGAGAAAAGTCCCTAAGCAAAAAGGTAAAGCTGCCTTTACCTCCTCAGCCCCACTCAGTCTCTGTGAAAGACTGTGGAATCAAAAGCTATATGCTTACATATTCCTAGGCCCATTTCTGTGCTGAGGTTTACTTGAGGGTGGTGAAGGAATATCCAGGTCCCTAGGTGTCCTTGATGACAGGTAGCAAATGGTTTTAAATGCTTAAGGCTAAGGAGTGAATGGTATAGGGTGTTGGTGTCCAAAGATAGCTCATTGAGTTTAGCAAAAAGAGAACCTCTGTTCCTCTTTTTTTTCTTACTTAAAAATAAGAGAAACTTTACTAATAATTTAGAGATCAATGGACAGTAGTATATATACGCTTTATTAGTAAGTATAGTTTGGGCGTGATGGCTCACGCCTGTAGTCCCAGCACTTTGGGAGGCCGAGGCAGGCAGACCAGGGAGATCGAGACCAGCTTGGCCAACATGGTAAAACCCCTGTCTCTACTAAAAATACAAAAATCAGCTAAGCATGGTGGCACACGCCTTTAGTCCCAGCTATTGGGGAGGCTGAGGCCGGAGAATCACTTGAACCCGGGAGGCGGAGGTTGCAGTGAGCCGAGATTGTGCCACTGCACTCCAGTCTGGCGACAGAGTGAGACTCCATCTCAAAAAAAAAAAAAAAAGTATAAAGATATTGTTCAGCTTTCTGTCACTGGTCTGCGGGCACGTGCCAAATCAGGAGCCCCGAATCACAATAAAGAATCTCAAACTGAGCCAAGACAAAAGGTTCAGATATTCTCTTTCTTTTTCTCAACTGCAAGCCAAAGTATTTAAGAAAAAATACCTTGCAAATCAATTTAAATCTGAAGTAAAGCTTTAGTTTCTCTTTTATCATGAACCAGAAGAAAACTACCATGCTCAGTCAAAGGGAAGGAACTACCTTCTGCTTATTAGAATATCTATTCAGTGTCTGTCACTTTATATAAGTTATTTCATTTGATCTTTATGATAATCCTGAGAAGCTGGGCAGTATTAACTATTTCTCAGATGAGGTAGCTGAGGGTCTTTGAGTGAAGTAACTCTGAACCTTAAATTGGCTTGACTCAGAGTCCACTGCTTTCTCCTCTCCATCTCAGGATCCTGATGAAGCCCCATGCTTGGAAAAAGAGTTTGGTTTTCTGTCTTGCATCAATTACTGACAGCTGCTTCTATTACTGATCGCCATGTTCACTGTCCCCAGGTGTGGGCAATCTTAATGAGACCTTACTTTCCCCAGGCCTTTCCTTCTGCTTTCTCAGTCTGCTTTGTGGTTCTGAATGAATCACCATCCAAAATGATCAGATTCAAGTCTCCTGAAATTTCCAGCAGCCATGTAAAGCACTATTTTTTTTTCCATTGAAGCTCCTTTTGATTGAGGCTGAATAACTGTGAACATCTGATTTCCAGTTAAGCAGTGAACCTAGCTCTGCTGACTAGACATGCCTCCCCTTCAATTGCTTATTACTTCTTGCTCTTGGGAGGCCCTTATTGTCTCTTTTCCTCATCATGGGACTGTGATTCCCCTTATATAGGGAATAAGGCCAGCCTTAATTAGCCACCAAAAAGTTGGGAGTTAATTTACGGTGGGGAATTAACTCCCAACCTTTTGATTGCTATAATAACATGTGAGAGATAGTGTTAGAAAGCAATCTGGAGTTAATGTCAGTAAGGATATGGCCTATATTAACATAACTGTAAGATTTTGCTCCAATTCCTCAGACAAAAATGTGAGCAGAAAAGAGCCCCAGCCAACTGAAGTTTTCAGGCTGCAAAAGGGATACTGTCTTAACAGCTTGCCATTGTCTCCTGGATGCTCTCAACTTCTGAACTTTCTCACTCTGATTTCCGCAACTTCCCCCACTGTATTCTTCAGCATTCTCTAGGGGGACAGAACTAATAGGATATATATACGAGTTTATTAAGGAGTATTAACTGACACAATTGCAAGGTCCCGCAATAGGCCATAGGTCATCTGCAAGCTGAGGAGCAAGGAAGCCAGTCCGAGTCTTAAAGCTGAAGAATTTGGAGTCTGATGTTTGAGGGCAGGAAGCATCCAGCATGGGAGAAATGTGTAGATTGGGAGGCTAAGCCAGTCTAGTGTTTCTGTGTTCTTTTGCCTGCCTTTTATTCTGGCCATGCTGGCAGCTGTTTAAATGGTGCCCATCCAGATTGAGCTTGGGTCTGCCTCTCCCAGTCCACTGACTCAAATGTTAATCTCTGGCAACACCCTCACAGACACACCCAGCAACAATACTTTGCATCCGTCAGTCCAGTCAAGTTGACACTATTAACCATCACATCCACCATGCTAACCTTTATGGTACTCCTTTATCCAAGCCCAGTTTCCTCAAGCATATCTGAGACTGAATTGTCTTTTCACTGAGAACACTTCAAACAAGGGAATATCTATAAAGCAACCAGGAGTTAGTTAACCAGAAGATAGCCCTGCTAACTCATGCCAAACATTTTGGTCAAGGTCCTTCCCCACCCTATGTATCTCCAGGCCATTCCTTTTAGGGCCTTTCTTGTCTCCCAGTGTCTAAATACTGGGTTCACTTGAACAGTTCTTTCCTTAACAGCAATTCTAAAGTTTTCAAAGAAATTCATTTAGTTTCCTTCCTTCCTTCCTTCCTTCCTTCCTTCCTTCCTTCCTTCCTTCCTTCCTTTCTTTTTCTTTTTCTGAGATGGAGTTTCACTCTCATAGTGCAGGCTGGAGTGCAATGGTGTGATCTCGGCTCACTGCAACCTCTGCCACCTGGTTTCAAGCGATTCTCCTGCCTCACCCTCCCGAGTAGCTGGGATTACAGGCACCTGCCACCACACCTGACTAATTTTTGTATTTTTGGTAGAGATAGGGTTTCACCATGTTGGCCAGGCTGGTCTTGAACTCCTAACCTCAGGTGATCCCCCTGCCTCATCCTCCCAAAGTTCTGGGATTACAGATGTGAGCCACTGCACCCGGCTTCATTTAGTTTCAAACCTCCCAAGATTACTGCAAATCTCCTCCCTTGTTTCTTTTTTTGGTCTTCAAGACTCTCCTAGTCCAGGGCTGTAATAACTGATATATTTTGAGACTCAAGAGTGCCGTACATGTGGAAGTGGTTCTCAAATGTAGGAATTCAGTAGTTACAATATGTACATGGGGAGAGCAAGAAGGGATTCTTTAAGATAACCATGAAAGCTGGGTTCCTTGACCTTTTCAATGACCCATCGCAGGAAGTGCGGGGCATTGTTAAGAGGTCTCCAATGCAGATGTCACTGGATAGGTACTACTCTGATGTCCCCTTCCAACCCCATCTGTAACACTGGGACATTATCAACTCAGTCTACTGCTCTGGGACACGGGGAGCCTGGCTGAAATAACAGTAGAGAATATCAGTTCTAGCCCCCAAGAAAGGCCTTTTCACTTGACCTTTGTCTTTCACGCTGCTTTCATTTTAAGAATTAATATATAACTTCTTGAAAGTTATATGCTAATTCCTGGTACATAAACCTAATTAACTTGATCAATATACAGCTCCCCATGGCTATGAGCACAGACTCCATCTCCAGAGACTTTGGGGCCAGCACAAAATCAAATGAGTCCCCTAGAATAGCTAAAATGATCTTGAAAAAGAAGAATAAAATGTGAGTAATCAATCCACCCAGTTTCAACACTCACTATATAGTTATATTAACCAAGACAATGTAATTTTGGCAGAAGAGTGGACATATTAGATCAACGCCACAGAACCCAGAAATAAATGTACACAAATATGCCCAATTGATTTTTAAATTTATTTTGTATTGATATGTAATAACTGTACATCTTTACTGAGTACATGTGATACTTTGATACATGCATACAATGTATAATGATCAAATTAGGGTAATTAGGATATCTATCACCTTAAACATGTATCATTTATTTGTGTTGGGAACATTTCAAATCTTCTGTTTTATTTATTTTGAAATATGCAATAAATTATTGTTAACTACTGTTACCCTACTGTGCTACTGAACACTAGAACTTATTCCATCTATCAAACTGTATTTTTGAATCTGTTAACCAACCTCTCTACATTTCCCTAACACCATCCTTCCAAGCCTCTAGTAACCATCATTGTACTCTCTACCTCCATGGAATCCACTTTTTTAGCTCCTACATTTGAGTGAGATCATTTGATATTTGTCTTTCTGTGCCTGGCTTATTTCACTTAACATAATGAGCTCCAGTTCCATCCATGTTGCTGAAAATGACAGGATTTCATTCTTTTTGTGGCTGAATAATATTCTACTGTGTATATATACTACATTCTCTTTATCCACTCATCCATTGACAGATACTGATTCCATATCTTGGTTATTGTGAATAGTGCTGTGATAAACCTAGGAGTTCAAATATCTCTTCAACGTACTGATTTCCTTTATTTTAGATATATACCCAGAAGAGATTGTGGTTATAAAAGTGTAACAACAGTGATCCTTGTGATGATGGAAATGTTCTATATCTTGACTGTATCCTGTTGTAATGTCAGTATCCTGGCTGTGATATTGTACTATAGTTTTGCAAAATGTTACCATTGGGAAAACTGGGAACTTGGAAAAGAGTGCACAGGATCTCTATTATTTCTTAAAACTGCATGTGAATCTGTAATGATTTCAAATAAGTGCTTTTTTTTAAAAAAAAAAAAAATCAAATTAGTACTCACAAAACTCCCTCTCTAATATCTCTGTATTGTCTCTTGGCATTCAATACCCTAATACTTCTGACACCACCTTGCAAAACTAGCTCTTAGAAAAGAATCTGATCTTTCTCACTGAAGTGCCAATGGCTGATGATGGCTTAAATGATACGACTTCCAGAGTAAAGGGACTTAGTCATCAAGCAAAGACAAAGTAACTGTAATGTTGGAATTTCAGACCCTGAGTAGAAGATGAGGAAGGTATTTGGGAGCAGCAGAAAAGCCTTCCTGGCATGTCTGAATTGTATGCTGTATGTCTCGTCCTATTCTGCTGTGAATGTAGATCAGGATTAAACTTTCACTTTAGGCCTCCAGGTTCCTGATATCCTCCATTAATGTGGATTTTGCTTTGATGGTTGCAAACCTATCTACAAATGTTGAGAAGGCTTTTAATGTTAGTGTCATTTAAGCTATTCAGTTGGAAAAGACACACATATATTCTGTCTTCCTTGCTCCCCATGAATTATACCTTCTGATAGTAAGTTTACTTTCTCCTTCACCCACTAATGTCAACTCCCTATTAAATGCAGGTTCATCACTCTCAACCCAGGACAGAACACTAAATCACTTGTACCTTATGCTTTTAGAAAATTTCTCCCAGAAACTTATCCTGAAGTCAATAGTTCTTAACCAGGCTCTTTTAAAACTTCCAGGGGGGACCTGGAGAAGGAGAAATAGACTGTGTTGGGTTCTTCGCAGGACCAAGCCCTGCATAAGGGATTCTGGTGTCTTGGAAAGAGCTCTGAACTGAGAAGTCAAAGAATGTAGGTTCTAACCCTTGCTTTGTCACTAACTTACCATGTGACCTTGGGTATGACATTTCTTTTCAGACATCAGTGTTCTCACCTGTAAAATAGATTATAGCAATACCCAAAATTTCTTTGACACCTGACTAGATGTGGAAGTGTGTAGGGTTGTGGTAGTAACCATGGTATTGCAAAATCTGTTTGAAAGAGGAATTCTCCCCTTGGATGATTTGTAATACTAGTTCACACTCTCTAAACCAGTCTGCCTTGAGTTGTCTGCCCAGAGTGGTCACTGGGTAATTTGAGAAGCCCTTTGTTACATAACTTATACCCTTTCCCTTTGATCTCTCATCTACTCTAGGTGTCAACTCTGCCCGCTCAGTTCCTCCGTCCTACCCACCACCGCAGGACCCGTTAAACCACGGCCAGTACCTGGTCCCCGACGGCATTGCTCAGTCGCAAGTCTTTGAGTTCACCGAACCCAAGCGCAGTCAGTCACCATTCTGGCAAAACTTCAGCAGGTTAACCCCCTTCAAAAAATGATACCTACAGGGAGGCAGATAATTTTAAAATAAAGTAAATAAAATTATATTTATAGATGGACCTTTTTTCGGAGAAGCACTGTTGAAATTTATACACACACACACACACACACAGAGACCCTTGAGTACACATACACACACACACACACACACACAGAGAGAGAGAGAGAGAGAGAGATAAGGAACAAAAGTGTTTTCTGTTGTTATGGGGAAGTGAAATCTGTGGTTGGTAGGAAGAGGTACCAATGACTTCCAAACATGTGATCCCGTCTTAAAAGTTTTCCATTTTTACCCTGTCCCCCTTCCCTTTGCTTTCAGAAGTTGACATTTCTATTTATTCCTTTTCTTGTTAAGATAATCTCTTTGCTCCCCTGTGAGTGATTCACTGCCTTGTCATTACTACCATAGATGTGTTTGTATTTTTTTTTCTTTTCTGATGATACTGATGTTGATGAATTTTTAATTTTATTTGATGTGATAGAGTTGGGAGGTTTGGGGTTTTTTTTGCCTCTTTTACTTTCCATTGAGGAAGGGAATGATCTCCTTTTATCCTCTCCTTCAGCCAATCATTTTCAAATGTTCCTTCAGCCCTGCAGTTGCCCCAAATAACCTTTTTTCAGCATCCTCTGTCCTCAGTCATGCCAGTCTGGACATGCTCTGTTGTGCCCTGTGACATAACTGCTCAGTATTCCTATTGCTTTTACTGTGTTTTAGGTACTGTGGAGAGATCAAAAAACCAAACAGAAGCAGGGGAGTATCAGACTATAATGATGCTGAGTGGACTTCTGTTCAGGGAACATTTCGCATTTGGGCTGTTTCTTCTATCACTGGGGTTTCCCATGTTGCAGCACTGCTGGGTCATTGCAATTTTACATCTAGGGGTTAATTTGATCCAGTTGTTCTCTTTTTTCAAGTCACTTTTGTTATAGGCCTCCTCCTAGGCCTGTCTCTCCCTTAGGCCAAAAGATCTGAACTGGAAGCAAAGAGTTTGAGATTCTGCCTCCCAGAGGAGGGATTTACCTGCCCCCTAGTACCAGATAGGTTTAGGGCAGGGATCCCTACAGCAATCAGTTCAGTGTCCTGGTTGTCCCTGCTCCCATTTACAGATGTTTGGGCAGTGTTGATAGGAGTATGGAGGGGTTCAAGACAGAGCCCACCTGACCAAGATCATCAGCTGCCTTCAAATTACTGACCTGGACAGGGTCCAAGGCTGATAGTAACCTTTTACAAGAAAGAACAGGGATGGGAATGGAAAGCGATAGCCTTGATCCACAGTATTGTACCTGCATTTTCTACCACCCCAAAATTGTGTGAGACTTCTCCCATTGTTAACAGATTGCATGGACAATCTTCCCTGGCTTCTTTCTTTCCCTCTCTCTTTCTTCTTTCTCCTGCCATCCTAGCACAGGAGGATTTTTGGTATTGATATAGTTAAAGCTGTTCTGGCACTCAAAGAAGGCCCTGTTTCCAACATCCTCTCTTCCCAGGACATTTGGGACAAGTGAGTGCGGGACCCAGGGGCAATTTTCCCTCTGAATAAGGGGTCTGAGGCAGGGTTGCTACCCTTAGGCTAGCTTTTGGTCAGCTTTTTGCTTGGGAAAATTGAACTTCTTTCACAAAGAGGCAGGCTTCCTATGGGTGTCGGAGTACCTGTTTTTCCTCCACAGAGAGCCCTTTTCATGGATAGACCTTGAACAACAAAAAGGGTATAAAGGAATAAGGATGAACTCTGCTGTGGAGAGCCACTGTAGTGAGGAATGTGGAGATTGTGAGTCTGTTCTAAACCCCTTGGGAGAAGACTTCATCATGAAAGGACTTCAGCTTACCAAGCAGCAGCCATAGCTGTGTGGAGGCTTCAGCATAGCTAACATGTTTACTGCTCTATGCTTCCTGATCCAGACCAGGCATTAAACAGCCTGGGAATCTTTTCTTTGTGGGAATCAAATTACAAGCTATTTAAGCTTCTATTCCATCACAACCAAGTCAGATTCGTATTATAAGTCAAGGATGAGCCTAATCTGGGGAGAGGGCCGGGGCTCGGGACTGGCCACCGCTGTTCAGCACATGACCTAACTACATAAGCCTCCTTGGCAAGGGACCTGGTGCCCAGCACCCAGGCTAGAATATCCTGTCTGGCAAACAGAGTGTTTTGGTAGCTGTGCAGGCCTCCCTTCAGTGTACCTCTTTTTCCTACTTCTCACTCCTCCTCACTAGGCTTGGCCTTGACATGCTTCTTCGAGGGTTGGCAGCACACCGGGAGGAGATGCTTGGACAAGTTTCTGGGCCTACATTTCTTAACTAGGCCCTCTCATTTCCTCCCTCCTTGGGCCTTGTGCCCAGGGCTCCAGGATCAGGGATATTACCTCTCAACCCTCACTTCTCTACTGAACCCACTGGCATCACCAGATGCCAGTAATTTGTGAACAACAAGAAATCATCTCCCTGTTGGTTGGAGTATTCCCACAGCCTGTAGCATCAAAGCAGACCAGTGGCCAACAGCCCCAAGGGGAGCCCAATTAAATACCTGGGTTCAGTATCCTAACCTGTTGTGTCCTGACAGCAATGGTAACCCCAAGAATTCTGTAATCCTCTCATTTCCACATGGCCCCGAGCTCCCTTTTCCTCAACTCAATGAGGCCAGGATTTGCTCTCCAAAAGGCTTTGCTAATGTGTTCTATGGGACCTGCTACTGGGAGTCCTAAGACAGACATCTAATTATTCTCTTTTTTTCTCCCCCTCTCTCTATGTGTATATTTCTAATGGATCTATAAGAACAGCAACAAGAGAGTTCTAACAATTCTAGTGTGAAGCCAAATAGTGATCTTTTAGTGCTTTGGGGATGGGTGGGCTGGGGTGGATGGATGGGCAACAGTGACTTTGATTACCCTTGCTGCTCTGCATTTGCCAGTTTGTTCTTTTGTTTCTTTTATCTGACTGTTTGACTCTGTCAAACAAGTGTCAAAGTTGTGTGTTAAAAAAATGTTTAACAAAAAAAATGTTGTAATGACACAAAGCCTTATGAAAATATTTATGGAGTTCAATAAAAGAAGTAAAAAGACACCTCCTGGCATAGCTCTCATTCCTGTGTGTGTGTATGTGTGTGTGTTGCCAATTGTGAAATAAAGGGAATTTGCCTAGTATGAGGCAGCTTACCCCAATCCAGCCTTGACCTGCCAGCCCTGCTGTTCTATTCCCAGGCATCCTATGGGCCACCTGTGGCCTTCCATGTGTTTTCTGGAAAAGTGGACCACAAGGATTATGTTTGATCCTGTAGCCAGAGGCAGTCAAATGTCTTTATGGATGGGACTGTCCTTCATGTCACCCAGCCCTTTGATAAGACTTAAAGGTCCATTTCTGACCTTGCTCTTTTTCTTTATACCAGCAATTCCCAATACTGGCCCTGAGCCCTCATGGAAGCTTAAAGACTGCCTTTTGAACCCATCTAGAGACCATATCACTTAGGAATTTGCAACTCTCAGTTCCTTCCTAAAGCCTTTGGTCCTTTCTCTTCAGAGGTAGATATCTTCCTTATCTATTCCTCAGAGTGGGTAGAGTAACCTTACTATTTCTTCCATCATGGTGTCACCTGCATGTAGATGTTTCTTGCTGTCAATAGGCCTCTATGTGGTATCTGATACTCCCTGTGGGAAACCCAGTAGAGCTTCCTTTCTGACATTGCCTTACCTGCCTTTCTTCAGAGCAACTAAACACCCCAATAAAATGCTTATTTACTAAAAGGGTCCAGATAATTATTCCAATTCATAGAGTTGGAAGGGGGAGCAGATGTTGGGCCTCTGGATTAGAGTGTGAGCCCTGTCCTCCTTGGCCTTCAAGATCCTCCCACCACCACCCCCAGGATTTGATTTGAAGAAAGTGATAATTAAACCCTCCTCTCCACCAACTTTTCCCCTTTCTCCATTTCTTGGCTCTCCTTATTTAGCCCCTTCCTCTGCTATCACCATTATTTCCCTTTTCCCTAGAGTCTGCTGTTGGGGGCCGCACCGGGGGTGGTGGAGAATGAAAGAACACACACAAAGACAAAGACACACAGAGAACATGGCGGCCGCACTCAGAGCCTCCGCCTCACTTTATTTATACTCCATAAACCTCACGTCAGCAGAAAGAATGCAATGCAAAACAAACTTTCTTTTCCCACATGTAACCTTCTACTCAGTACCTTGTTTCTATATTCTTTCTTATCTACCCGCCTTCTTGGCGCCTACGGGAGTTCATTAAAAGTTCAGTTGGAGATACTGTCCTTGAGCCCTATCTATTCTCAGCATACTGTTTTCAAAGGCCCCTGCATTTCCCCCCTTTTAATTTTGTTTTGCCTCAATCCTAAAAAGGTAGCCCATATTTGTTCCTGTGTTTTCTTTTGTTTTTGGAGGCGACGGAGGGAGCATCGAATCACCAAAAGAAGTAGACCCAAACCAAGTGCCCAAAGCAATATACTTCCAGAGATTGTAGAAATCCATGTTTTCATCTGAGTCCATGGGTTAAAGGCAGCAAGGCGCTGCCCCAGTTCCTGCAAGGTTACAGTTCCAGACAGCACATGTAATTGTTGTCGAAATGCTTCGGAAATGTTCTGAGTGAGCTCTTGAATGTCCAAACTAATATTTTTATGGCTAATTAATAATTTTCGGATTACAGTCCAATTTTGAGAGATGTTAAAAGGCACAGGCGTTACACAAAATTGAGTGGAATTCCAATCACATTGTAATGTTACCCGAGTACTGAGTACAGTGAGCTGATCTCCAAGCCATGTCAATGCTTGCTCCATGTTGTCCAATCTTTCAGCAAGTTGAGAATCAATGTTTCGTTGTTGAAGCCATAACCGGTGAGATTGTTCATGCCATTGCTGCACAAATTCAGCATTTTGTATGCTTTGATGAAGAGCGAGCCCTGCTACAGCCGCAGTGGAGGCGATGGCAACAAGACTCATCACCAAGACAATTATAAGTCCAAGGGCACGGCGGGTTCGCTGAAGAGAAGTCCAAATATAAGTTTCAAGAGGTGATGCCCCCCACGGTCACGTAAGATTAACAGGTAGCCAAATTTCCTTACGAGCCCTGAGGATATAAATATCC
The DNA here is from genome assembly GCF_047675955.1 of Chlorocebus sabaeus. Lineage (NCBI taxonomy): Eukaryota > Metazoa > Chordata > Mammalia > Primates > Cercopithecidae > Chlorocebus > Chlorocebus sabaeus. The sequence continues at coordinate 88,886,630 of NC_132933.1, forward strand.
CCAGCAAAGTTGTGCCACCAAGAATGATTGAGGCAAGACAAAAATGTACACGTATTTGTACAATTAATAATTCCCACATTATTATCCCATGTCAAATTCCCTGCTAATAATAGGTAGGGCTTACGGACACAAGCAATAATATATCGAGAGGTATTCCGATATAACTGAATATGAAAGGAATTAGTTGGGTTAGAAAGATTAAGAGATATATTCCCCACAAAAGTACTAATGGCATCACCTGCAGCTAACAACTTCCAAAGATGACTCTGTACTTGTAAAGAGTGTCTAAGATGTGGCATAGGTGGCGACAGGCCTCCTTCACGCCAAACCAAAGTTTCATTACCATCAGCAGCAATACTTTTATTTACCCGGTGCCATTTCAAAGGTATGTGACTAAATTTTGTTTGAAAATCACCATGTACACTCCAATCAGTTATTTGCATTCCATTATATTCTAATAAAATCTGGGGTTTAGTTCCCCTACATTGTTGCCATTCCAACACCTCTATATTAGGGGAAACCTCTGGAATAGGACAAACAGGTAAAGAACTAGGAATAGTCTCATTACTATATACAATATGATTATACTGAAAACTTCTAGTTACAATGATAACAGTATTAGCAGCCACATGACTATGATTATAGCGAAGAGCCCAAGCTTCATGCAATTTTCGGAGACAATGAGGACTATTTCCCATACATATTGGAAGTCCTTCCACACCAAATTGGTATGTATTGTTTATAATTCCCGTTTCCCGTTCTATATTGTCTTTGTCTACATAGGGGGACGGCATCCAAGTAGTGTCATTGGTGAAAACTTTAATTTCTGCCTCTCCCCAGGCGACTCCTTGATACAAAGGTGGAAAGGGAATATAAGTCCAATATTCATACAAAGCCTCACTAAGAGAAATAAGTCCCCCGCCGAGGCACATCCAACAAAGGAAGAAATGCATGCTGAATCCAATTTTCTTTTCAACAGGGTTTCAATTGTCTTGTAGGAAACCACTCAGGTCCGCTCCCTGTAAGGACAAGAGCATATCCCCTTCCCTGCTTTAGAACTTGGCCCTGTACATACTTACCTTCTTCATTAGGATACCAGACCTTTAAATTGTCAGCAGGGACTATCACCGAGGGAGGTGAGGAAAGATGAGTTACGGCAGTGGAGTCTTGCAATTGTCTCCACTGATTCAAAAAATTTAAAGTAAAAAGAACCTTCAAAATCTGGTTTCTGGGGGGCTCATTTCCCCCTTTTTGTTTTAATAGTTGAGTTTTTAAAGTTAAATTTGCACGCTCAATGATGGCTTGACCTTGACTGTTGCCCGGGATCCCGGTGATATGTTGAATATTGTATTGCTGTAAAAAAACCTTGTAATTTATGAGAGACATAGGCAGGGGCATTATCAGTTTTAAGTATAAGAGGAATGCCCATAATGGCGAAACAAGCTAAAGGATGTGTAATAACAGAATCAGCTTTCTCAGATGGCAACGGAGTGGCCCATTGAAAATGAGAAAAAGTATCAATGGTATGATAAACATAGTTTAATCGTCCAAAAGAAGGAATATGTATAACATCCATTTGCCAAATTTGATTAACTTGAGTACCTCTCGGGTTAACTCCAGGATGGAAGGATGGAATGCTCAAAGGAGCACAGGAAGGACAAGCTCAAATAAGAGAATGAGCTTGTTTACGAGTTAAATGAAACCGTCGTTGAAGGCCAGAACTATTAGTGTGACGCAGAGCATGTTCTTGTTCTGCAGCCTGCAAGTGGCCAATTAGAAGTGAATCAATCTGAGTATTTCCATGAACTAATGGTCCAGGATGTTGAGAATGAGAACGAAGATGAGTGATGAATAAAGGAGCTCGACGTTGGCTCAAAGTAGAAAATAACAAGGAAAAGAGTTTTTGAAGAGAAGAAGTAGCACAAAGAGGTAAAGTGGCCTGAGAAATATAAGAAGTAACATAAACGGCATATTGAGAATCACTAACAATATTACAACCAGTAGTAGGGAAATCAAGTAAGACCATGAGAATAGCAAACAATTCTCCCTGTTGTACCGAGGGATAAGGATAAACTGTAACTTGGGATTGATGAACACTCCAATATCCAGCCTTACCATTGCTACTAGCATCGGTAAAAAAGGTAGGACCTTGAACAGGAAATACAGAGATTGGTGAAAAAGGCAACACAGAATGTTGCCTAAAAAATGAAAAGATTGGAGATTTAGGATATTGGGTAGAAAATTGTCCAACAAAAGAAGCACAAGCAACTTGCCAAGAATCAGAAGTTGCAAGAAGATGAGTGATCTGACTATCAGTGAATTGAGAAATAATTACAGAAGGATCTCCTCCCCAAAGTTGTTGACAACGATGTCGTCCTTTGATGATCAGTTCTGCTAAACAATCAATATAAATAGTTAAGCGTTTAGATGTTTTATTGGACAAAAAGATCCATTCTAGCAGCCGATTGGTCTGATGAATCATTTCTGTAGGAGAATGTAAAGTATGAAATAAACAAAGGGAAAGGGGAACATCGGGAAGGATATAATGTAAATGGGCCTTTTGAAGTTGCTCTTCCACAAGCTGGAGTTCCTGTAAAGCCAAAGGAGTTAAATGACATGAGCTGTCCAAGTGACTGTCTCCTTCTAGAATAGAAAAAAGATGTTGTAACTGATATGTTGGTATTCCTAAAACCGGACGCATCCAATTAATGTCTCCTAGAAGCTTTTGAAAATCATTTAATGTTTTTAAATGATCACGTCGAATTTGAATTCTTTGGGGTCGAATATTTTGCGCCCCCAAGGTATAGCCTAAATATTGAATAGGAAAATCCAGTTGAATTTTTTCTGGAGCAATATTAAGTGAATAAAAGGAAAGCTGAGCTTGTAATGATACAAAAGCATCTTGCTGCTTTTCTCTGGTGGGTGCAGCAAGAAGAATGTCATCCATATAATGATATAAAAGAACAGAAGGATGACGTTTTCGAACAGGATCCAAGGCCCTATGGACAAATTCTTGACATAAGGTAGGGCTGTTTAACATACCTTGAGGTAAAACTTTCCATTGATATCGAGAAAGTGGTTGTGAATTATTAAAAACAGGGACAGAAAAGGCAAAACACTCACAATCTTTTTGATCCAAAGGAATAGAAAAAAAAAATCTCTTAAATCAATAACCATGAGCACCCAGTCTTGAGGAATCATAGAAGGATTAGGAAGGCCAGGTTGTAAAGATCCCATAGGTTGAATACATGCATTAATAGCACGAAGATCTGTTAATAATCTCCATTTTCCATTCTTTTTCTTTATGACAAAGACAGGGGAATTCCATGGAGAAGTACTAGGCTCTATATGGCCTAAGGATAATTGTTCCTGAACTAAGTTTTCCAAGGCCTCAAGCTTTTCACGTGTTAAAGGCCACTGTTCAACCCATACAGGAATATTAGCTTTCCACTTTAAGGGAAGGGCTTGAGGCTGCTGAACAGTGGCTACATGTTTAAAGACTTTTCAAGGGGATTGTAGCCCATGCAGAACATCATATTCTTGGCAGAATTAGAAACATGAGGAATAGAAACAAAAGCTCCAAATTGTTGTAATAAATCTCGCCCCCATAAATTTAAGGCAATAGGAACAATATAAAATTGGACTTGGGCCATTTGACCATCCGGCCCTCGACAATTCAAAGATTGGGAACTTTGATACACCTCTGAAGTGGAACCTAATCCAGTAAGAGACACAGCAACAGGCTGTTTAGGCCATTGTAAAGGCCATTGGTCAGAGGCAATAATGGAAACATCAGCTCCTGTATCTACCAAGCCCTGAAAAATTTGTCCCTCTATTTCGAGAGGAAACAAAGGTTTTTGTTGAGTTACTAAAGTTTCCCAAAAAATATGTTTACCTGTGCTTCCAAAACCTCCAGTTCTTTTTTGCCTCCGTGAGGGAAACTGAAAATAGGGTAATAAAAGGAGTTGTGCAATCCGTTGCCCCTCTTTAAGAGATATAGGTTTATGAGCCTGTGCCATAATTTGAATTTCTCCTTTATAATCAGAATCTATAACACCCAAATGAACTTGTAAACCCTTTAAAATACTACTACTACGTCCTATAAGCAATCCAACAGTATGTGGAGGTAATGGCCCAAAAATACCTGTAGGCAATTTAACAACTCCCATCTCTGGGGTGAGTTCAACAGCCTGTAAAATTGACACATCAGCAGCAGCGCTACCAGTAGTAGCGGAAAAAAGTTGAGTTAATGAAAATCGGGGGTTAACATTGACTGATTGGCCTGCTGATATTGGTCCCCCGAGCTGATTGGAAATTGCAAATGAAGAGGGCTTGTATTGTTGCTGGGGCCCCAAGCTGAAGGGCCCCTCTGCAAGTTTCCCGATTCGGAGGTTAAAGGGTTACCGTATTCGTCTACTTTAGAGTGACATCGATTAGTCCAGTGTCGCCCTTTGCCACAACGGTGACAGAGCTCAGTGGGAAGTTTTTTAAATCCTGTTTTAGGGGAGTCACTCTTATTAAGTAACTTACGACACTCCTTTTTAAAATGACCAGTCTTTCCACATTGAAAACAGACCCCCCTTTTTTCCATGAGTACTTTAGATAAAGCTCCAGCAAACAATTGTGCGTTATAGGCAGCCCCTCCCACTCCGGCACAGGCTCTAATAAAATCTTCTATTTGCAAATTTCCAGCAGCCTTTAGAGGGCGCAACAACCTCTGACATTCTTGATTAGCATTTTCAAAAGCTAGTGTGGTTATCAGGATTTTGCCTGCTGTCCCATTACCCACAGTTTTCATTACAGCATCTTGGAGCCGAGCAACAAAATCAGAGTATGGTTCGTTAGCACCTTGTAAAATCTTAACAAAAGACAAAGCAGTTTTTCCCCATGGTTCTATTTTACACCAAGCCTTTAAAAAAAGTCCTTTAACTTGTGATAATGCTATGTCATCGAGTCCAGATTGAGCCGCTACGGTAACAAACTGACCAGTACCTGTTAATTGCTCCTCTGTTGGTCCTGGAGGATTTCTAGCAGCATTGCGGCGGGCCTGTTCTTTAGCATCCTCCAGCCACCAACTACGTAACTGGAGCCACTGAGAACGGTCCAAAACAGCCTTCCCCAAAGTCTCCCAGTCAATAGGCAAAACTAAATTTTCAGAGGAGAAAGAGTCTAAAAGCCCCATGACAAAAGGAGATTGAGGGCCATAATTAGCAACAGCTGCCTTCATTTCTTTAAGGAACTTAAATTGAAGGAAATTATACTGCACATTCACACCTCCTTGAGGAAATTGATCATTAGGGCCAAAAGGTTGCCTAGTAATGGGGAACAATTGTAAAAGATCCTCATCCTCTTGAGAATCCAATACCTTAATTACAGCTTTAGCAGTAGAAGCAGGGACAGTAAAAACCGTGCCTGAACGAGGCAACATTTCCACCAGCGGTGGTGGTGGTGGAAAACTATCCTCCTCTGCCGCTTTAGGTGCTGACAAGGATGGATGAGCCACGGGAAAAGTAAAAACAAGAGTGGCTGGAGGAGGAGGAGGAGGAGGAGATAACTGCAGTTGCAAAAGTTGTTGTAACAATTGAACAACCGGCTGAAGCTCCTTTTGAATTTCTGATTCCTTTTCCTGAGACACATCATTATGCAAAGGACCTTCCCCCTCAGTTACAGAATTATCTAAAGGAGGAGAAATAGCTATCGAAGACTTCAAAGATTCCTCATCTCCACCCTCCTCTTTTTCAGAATCTGTCTCTAAGAGCTCCAAAGCCTGAGTAATAGAGGCACAGAGAGCCCACAAAGGTGCCGGCATTACATCACCGCGCTGATGCGCTTGACGAAGGGTCTTAACAACCTGTTGCCAATCTCGTTTATTTAATTGGACTTCAGTTTGATATTGAAACCAATCACAATGTTGTTCCACATGAGCAAACAATTTCCGCAAAGTTCTCTCTTTTGTATCAACTCCAATTGAAAGTAAAAGCCCTTGTAATAATCTTAAATATTCTGAGGCCAAGGAACTGGAATTCCCCATAATGAAAGCTTAAAAAGGTTCCCCTTAATAATATCCGGGCCTTACCCGCCCCTAGGGGGTTCCCCTTCTTGTTCTCCCCTACTCACCCATGCTGACCCTGCTCGCTGCGCCACTTGTTGGGGGCCGCACCGGGGGTGGTGGAGAATGAAAGAACACACACAAAGACAAAGACACACAGAGAACATGGCGGCCACACTCAGAGCCTCCGCCTCACTTTATTTATACTCCATAAACCTCACATCAGCAGAAAGAATGCAATGCAAAACAAACTTTCTTTTCCCACATGTAACCTTCTACTCAGTACCTTGTTTCTATATTCTTTCTTATCTACCCGCCTTCTTGGCGCCTACGGGAGTTCATTAAAAGTTCAGTTGGAGATACTGTCCTTGAGCCCTATCTATTCTCAGCATACTGTTTTCAAAGGCCCCTGCAGTCTGCCTTCTCTCCCCACCAAAATCAGCAGGACTTAGTTCTCAGCAGTCACTTCTGCATCTTGCCAATTCCTAACTTCCCCAATTTCCAGAAATAAATCTCAGTTACCTCCTGCAGAGAACAAGAGGGCAGCATCTGATCTCAGTCTTCCCTGACTACTTTCCAAGGGCACTAGAAGTGGGGAGACAAATGGTGGGGGTCTTATACTCTAAGATAAACTTGGTTCTCTCTTAAGGTACCTAAAATGAAACACTTCATCACCATAAGAATCATTTCTGAACACCCCCTGTGACAGTTAATACTGAGTGTCAACTTGATTAGATCGAATGCTACAAAGTATTGATCCTCGGTGTGTCTGTGTGGGTGTTGCCAAAAGAAATTAAGATTTGAGTCAGTGGACTGGGAAAGACAGACCCATACTTAATCTGGGTGGGCACAATCTTATCAGCTGCCAGCATGGCTAGAATATAAGCAGACAGAAAAATGTGAAAAGAGAGGCTGGCCTAGTCTCCCAGCCTACATCTTTCTCTCATGCTGTATGCTTCCTGCCCTCGAACATCAGACTCTAAGTTCTTCAGTTTTGGAACTCGGACTGGCTCTCCTTACTCCTCAGCTTGCAAACAGCCTATTGTGGGACCTTGTGATCATGTAAGTTAATCTTTAATAAACTCCCATTTACATATATGTGTGTGTGTGCATATATATATATACACACACATATCCTACGAGTTCTGTCCCTCTAGAGAACCATGACTAATACAAATTTTGGTAACAAGAGTGGTTCTAGAGGAACACAATACTAAGGATAGAGTTCTTTCATTGGTTTTGGAGTTTCTGGAGTTGACTACTTAATGCGATTAGACCCAAAATTGCTAAGGGCTGTACTTCTAATAATATGGATAACACTGATAATCTTTGATGTGAACTGTTTAGAGAGTAATGTAAAATAAATGCATTTGATACTCCTGATTCACTGTTCATGAGAGGCAAGGAGTGGACAAAGTGATGAAAGAAAATGATGAACTCAATGGATTCTGTCTCCCGGCTTCCGAAGCAAATACTGAGTCTCCAATCTGCTAAGATTGCCCTGAGTGAGAGTCTTATCTAATGCAGAGAAAGAGTTGAAATAGGGGAAAACAGACACAAGCTCTTATCATGCAAGTGGCTGACCTGCAATGCAAGGTACATGTACAGCCTCGCCAGGTGTCTACTGTTAAAGTGAGGACATTGATTAGAAAAGAATGGGACCCTGGAACTTGGAATGGGGACATTTGGGAAGACCCTGATGAACCTGAGGACACTGAGTTTGAAAACTCTGATGAACCTTTTTGCCGGAAGGAACAGCTTCCCCATGTCCAGTAATGGCAACATCCCCTCCTTGACCCGTGCTGCCATCAGCCTTTCCACCGTTGTCTGAGGAAATAAACCCTACACTGCCTAAAGCAACAGTGATGTCCTCCCCTGAGGCAGTTGACAGGACAAATAATGTTGATTTTCCTCGGGAGCAACCCACAACATCTGTTTGCTTCTAGACCTATAACTAAAGTCCTTGTGGGCCCCTAGAGGTGAGGTTGAGAGTATGACCCATGAGGAGGTGGGCTTCACTCCAAAAGAACTGCTTGAGTTCTCTAATTTATATAAGCAAATCTGGAGAACAGGTATGGGAATGGATATTAAGGGTATGGGATAATGGTGGAAGGAACATAGAGTTGGATCAGGCCGAATTTACTGATTTTGGCCCATTAAGTAGGGACTCTGCTTTTAATGTTGCAGCTTGGGGAGTTAAATAAAAAGGTTCTAATAGTTTATTTGCATGGTTAGCTGAAAGATGGATTAAAAGGTGGCCAACTGTGAGCAAACTGGAAATGCCTGATCTCCCTTGGTTTAATATAGAGGAAGGGATCCAAAGGCTTAGGGAGATTGGGATGATGGACTGGATTAATCACTTTAGACCTACTCATCCCAGCTGAGAGGGTCCAGAAGATGTACCCTTGACCAATGCCTTACAAAATAGATTTGTGAGGACAGCACTTGCATCTTTGAAGAGCCCTGTAATTGCTGTTCTCTATATGTCAGATTTAACAGTCGGAACCATGGTCACTCAACTACAAAATTTAAATACAATGGGAATAATTGGATCCCGAGGTGGCAGGTGCCAAGTGTTGGCACTCAATCATCAATGGCAAGGTGGGCATAGCTACCAAATGGACAGCAGAGACAAAGCAGCAATCAGAATAGTCTGACTCATGTAGAGCCCTGGCATTGGCTAATTAATCACGGTGTTCCTAGCAGTGAAATTGGTAGGAAGCCTACCACATTCTTCCTTAATTTATATAAGGAGAAAACTTCTAGGTAGAATGGGTGAAAGACAAATTTGAATTATAAAAACAGAGAATCATGACGACCTCAATCATTTTCCGTACTTCACCCAGTTTACAGACCCAAAACCCTTTGAATGAAGGTAAGGCCAGGTCCCATTGAGGAAGGACCCCACTACATTACTGATAACTTGCGCAGTGAATCTTCCTGTCATCCTTCCCCAAGGAGACCTCTGACCTTTTGCCAGGGTACCTGTACATTGGGAAAAGGGAAATTATCAGACATTTCAGGGACTACTGGACACTGGTTCTGAGCTGACATTGATTCCAGGGGACCTGAAACGTCATTGTGGTTCTCTAGTTAAAAGTAGGGGCTTATGGAGGTCAGGTAATTAATGGATTTTTAGTTCAGGTCTGACTTACAGTGGGTCTAGTGGGTCCCTGGACTCATCCTTTGTTCATTTCTCCAGAGCCCAAATGCAAAATTGGCATAGACACACTTAGCAGCTGGCAGAAACCCCACATTGGCTCCCTGACTGGTACAGTTAAGGCTATTATGGTGAGAAAGGCCAAACAGAAGCCATTAGAGCTGCCTCTACCTAGAAGAATACTAAATAAAAAAATACATCCCTGGAGGAATTGTGAAGATTAGTGCCACTATCAAGGACTTGAAATACACAGGGGTGCTTACTTCCACTACATCCCCGTTCAACTCTCCCATTTGCCCTGTGCAGAAGACAGATGGATCTTGGAGAATGACAGTGGATTATTGTAAGGTTAACCAAGTAGTGACTCCAATTGCAGCTGCTTTACCGGATGTGGTTTCATGAGCAAATTAACACATCTCCTGGTACCTGGTATGCAGTCATTGACTTGGCAAATGCCTTTTTCTCCATTACTGTGCATAAGGTGCTACCAGAAGCAATTTGCCTTCGTCTGGAAAGGCCAGCAATATACCTTTACTGTCTTATCTCAGGGGTATATCAACTCTCCGGCTTTGTGTCATAATCTTATTCAGAGAGACCTTGATCACTTTTGGTTTCTGCAAGATAACACAATAGTCCATTACATTGATCATATTATGCTGATTCGATCAAATGAGCAAGAAGTAGCAAACACACTGGACTTATTGGTAAGACATTTGTGTGCCAGAAGATGAGAAATAAATCCAACTAAAATTCAGGGACCTTCTACCTCAGTAAAATTTCTAGGGTTCCAGTGCTGTGGGGCCTGTCAAGATATTCCTTCAAAGGTGAAGGGTAAGTTGCTACATTTGACGCCTCTTACATCCAAGAAAGAGACACAGCGCCTAGTGGGCCTATTTTGATTTTGGAGACAATGCATTCCTCATTTGCGTAAGTTACTCCAGCCCATTTATCGAGTGACCCAAAAGGCTGCCAGTTTTGAGTGGGGTCCAGAACAGGAGAAGGCTCTGCATCAGGTCCAGGTTGCTGTGCTAGTTGCTCTGCCACTTGGGCCATATGACCCAGCAGATCCAATGGTGCTTGAGGTGTCAGTGGCAGATAAGGATGCTGTTTGGAGCCTCTGGCAGGCCCCCATAGGTGAATCACAGTGGAGACCTCTAGGATTTTGGAGCAAGGCCCTGCCATCTTTGGCAGATAACTACTCTCCTTTTTAAAGACAACTCTTAGCCTGTTACTGGGCTTTGGTTGAAACCGAACGTTTGACTATGGGTCATCAAGTCACCATGTGACCTGAACTGCCTATCATGAACTGGGTGCTTTCTGACCTATCCAGCTATTAGGTGGGTCCTGCACAGCAGCATTCCATCTCCAAATGGAAGTGGTATATACGTGACAGACTTGAGCAGGTCCTGAAGGCACAAATAAGTCACATGAAGAATTAGAGCAAATTACCATGGTCTCCACTCCTGCCACCCTGCCTTCTCTACTCCAACCTGCACTGATGGCCTGATGGCAATTTCCCTATGATCACTTGACAAAGGAAGAGAAGACTAGGGCCTGGTTCACAGATGGATCTACACAATGTGAAGGCACCACCTGAAAATGGATAGCTGCAGCATTACAGCCCCTTTCTAGGATCTGCCTGAGGGACAAGTAAAGGGAAATGTTCCCAATGGGCAGAACTTTGATCAGTGCACCTGGTTGTGCACTTTTCATGGAAGGGGAAATGGACAGATGTGCGATTATATACTGATTCATGGGCTGTAGCCAATGGTTTGGCTGGATAGTCAGGGACTTGGAAAAAGCATGATTGGAAAATTGGTGACGAACAAATTTGGGGAAGTGGTATGTTGATGGACCTCTCTGAGTGGTCAAAACTGTGAAGATATCTATATCCCATGTGAGTGTTCACCAACGGGTGACCTCAGCAGAGGAGGATTTTAATAATCAAGTGGATAGGATGACCTGTTCTGTGGATATCACTCAGTCTCTTTCCCCAGTCACTCCTGTCATCCCCCAATGGGCCCATGAACAAAGTGGCCATTGGGCAGGGATAGAGGTCACGCATGGGCTCAGCAATATGGACTTCCACTCACCAAGGCTGACCTGGCTATGGTCACTGCTAAGTGCCCAATTTTCCAGCAGCAGAGACCAACACCAAGCCCTCAATATGGCACCATTCCTCGAGGTGATCAGCTAGGTACCTGGTGGCAGGTTGATTATATTGGACCTCTTCCATCATGGAAAGGGCAGAGGTTTGTCCTCACTGGAATAGACACTTACTCCAGATATAGGTTTGCCTATCCTTCATGCCATGCTTCTGCCAAGACTACCATCCATGGACTCATGGAATGCCTTATCCATAGTCATGGTATTCCACACAGAATTGCCTTTGACCAAGGCACTCACTTTATGGCTAAAAAAGTGTGGCAGTGGTCTCATGCTCATGGAATTCACTGGCCTTACCATGTTCTCCATCATCCTGAAGCAGCTGGCTTGATCGAACTGTGGAATGGCTTTTTGAAGTCACAATTACAATACCAACTAGGTGACAATACTTTGCAGGACTAGGCAAAGTTCTCCACTAGGCTGTGTATGCTCTGAATCAGCGGCCAATACATGGTACTGTTTCTCCCATAGCCAGGATTCACGGGTCCAGGAATCAAGGGGTGGAAATGAAAGTGGCAACACTCACCATCACCCCTTGTGATCCACCAGCAAAATTTTTGTTTCCTGTTCCCACGACATTACATTCTGCTGATCTAGAGGTTTTAGTTCCAGAGGGAGAAACACTGCCACCAGGAGACACAACAATTTCATTAAACTGGAAGTTAAAATCATCACCTGGACACTTTGGGCTCTTCCTACCTTTAAGTCAACAGGCTTAGAAGGGAGTTACAGTGTTGGCTGGGGTGATCGACCCAGACTATCAAGATGAAATCAGTCTACTACTCCACAATGGAGGTAAGGAAGAGTATGCATGGAATACAGCAAATCCATTAGGATGTCTCTTAGTATTACCATGCCCTGTGATTAAGGTCAATGGGAAACTACAATAGTCCAATCCAGGCAGGACTACAAATGTCCCAAACCCCTCAGGAATGAAGGTTTGGGTCACTCCACCGTGAACAAATATGCAACCTGCTGAGGTGCTAGCTGAAGTCATAGGGAATACAGGATGGGCAACAGAAGAAGGTAGTTATCGATACTAGTTATCACCATGTGACCAGCTGCAGAAAAGAGGACTGTAATTGTCATGAGTATTTTCTCCTTCTTTTGTTAAAAAAGGTTTGGTATTATATTAGGTGTAACTATGACCTTATTATTGTCTTTATTTGAAGATTATGTATGATCTCAGGAGACGTGTATGGGTTCATGTTGACAAGGGATGGACTTGTGATGGTTAATACTGAGTGTCAACTTGATTGGACTGAAGGATACAAAGTATCGGTCCTGGGTGCGTCTGTGAGAGTGTTCTCAAAAGAGATTAACATTTGAGTCAGTGGACTGGGAAAGGCAGACCCACACTTAATCTGGGTGGGCACAATCTAATCAGCTACCAGCATGACTAGAATATAAGCAGGCAGAAAAATGTGAAAAGAGAAACTGGCCAGGTATCCCAGCCTACATCTTTCTCCCGTGCTGGGTGCTTCCTGCCCTGGAATATCGAACTCCAAGTTCTTCAGTTTTGGGACTCGGACTGGCTCTCCTTCCTCCTCAGATTGCAGGCAGCCTATTGTGGGACTTTGTGATCGTGCAAGTGAATACTTAATAAACTCCTATGTATACAATATTAGTTTTGTGTGTGTGTGTATATATATAATATTAGTTTTCTCCCTCAAGAGAACCCTGACTAATACACCACCATATGGTCGGCATGATAAATTCATATTCATCATTACCATAAAGAGTAGCTCTATGACTTACAAACTTACTTGCTAAGAGAATTAGTTCTGCAAAGTTGCTGGACATTTAATCTATATAATCAATAACACTCCTATACATCAGCAACAGTCAGTAAGTGTAATAAAAAGATAAAATTTACAAAATTATCAAAAATATTTGAAAACTAGCAATAAATTTAACAACAGGTAAGATTTTCACAGAGAAAATTGTAAAATATAGAAAACATAAAACCAAACACCCAAGTAACAAGTCCAAAGTTTTCAAAGACTTAATAGTGGTAGATCTATTCCAAACATCTACGTATTAAATGCAGTTTTGATCAAGACAGTTAATGTTACCTGACCTAATCTAGTCATTATATGAAAAAAGTAAAGTGATTTTTCAAGACTTTTTGAAAGTCAGTAATAAGATATTAACATGGATTATAAAATTATATCTACTTAAACAATATGTTTTCAAATAATACATGTAGAAACTCCCCTCAAGGAAGTGCAGCATAACTCTCCACTCCATAGTTGTGGGATACACACAGAGATTTTCTTTCAAAGAGTACAGCATGGAAAGTGGCGGGAAGGAGATAAACTTTATAGCGGATAATTTGACAAACACTACCTTAGCTGAGTAATCAGGGTCAACATCAAAAGTGACAAATCATTTTTATATGTATTCTTGCTATGATGTTCTCCTAGTCTATTTGTATTGTTATAAAGAAATGTCTGAGACTGTAATTTATAAAGAAAAAAGGTTTATTTGACTCATGATTCTGATGGCTGGAAGATTAGGCATTTGGTGAAAGCTTCAGGCTACTTCCGCTCATGGTGGAAGGCAAAGGGGAGGTGGTGTGTGCAGAGATCACGTGGGTTCAGAGAAAGGAAGAGATGGGTGGGCAGGCTCTTTCTAACAAACAGCTCTAGTGGAAACTAATAGAGCAATAACTCACTCATTATCATAAGGAAAGCACCAATCTATTAATGATACATATGCCTCCATTACCCAAACACCTCCTAGTAGGTCCCATCTCCAACACTGAGTATCAAATTTTAACATAACTTTTTGGGGGACAAACATCTAAACTATAGTAGATATTATGAGAATGGCATTTTACTTCTGTGATCTTCCTTCCCCAAACTCATAATACCAGTCTAGTGCTGAGAAAAATACCGTAGAAATTCCAATAGAGGGATATTCTACAACATACCTGACTAGTACTCCTTTAAACTGTTAATGTCATCAAAAACAAAGGAAAGTTTAAGGAACTATCACAGTCAAAAGGAGTCTAAGGAAAGTGATAACTAAATGTAATGGATTATCCTGGGTGGGATCCTAAAACAGAAAAAGGACATTAGGTGAAAACTAATAAAATGAAGTATGTAGTTTAGTTAATCATTATGTATCAATGTTGATTCATTAACTGGGGCAAATGTATCTAGTAAAGTAAGATGCTAATAGAAGAAATTCACTGGGGAATATAAGAAAATTCTCTCAACTATCATCTCAGAGTTTCTGTAAATCTAAAACAATTTTAAAAGTTAAACCTATTTAAACAAGCAGTATGGAAGAAGTGCAGACAAAGACAAAAAATACATTGAAATATAGAAAGCTTAGCAACAAACTTAAGCAGAATTGGCCTAAAACTCATGTGATCATATAGTTTACTATATAAAGGGTAGCACTTGTTTAAAAGTGAAGTGGGGAACTACTAATAATTATGCTGTGACAACAAATGTAGACTAGCTTTAGTCTAAACAAACTGAAATACATGGTCACCAGACACATAACACAATAAGCTTTATAAATCTGTGGTGAAAAGATAGAATATTCAATAAATGATTTTTGAGGAAAAAGGTATAGAATGGCTTATTATATTATTTTAGCCCTGGTATAGAAGTGAGTGGGGGTAACAAGACATACATTTATATTTACACAGAGCAACTGGAAGGATACACAAGAGACTGACAAAGTAATTTCTTGTGATAAAAAGACTGAGAATATGGAAGTGGGTCTGAGACTTTTAGGTGATCATCTTTTCACGTTTTAAAATTTTGGAATCATGTGAATATATTAACATTTCTAAAAAATATTAAAGAAGTTTCCACTCTATATCTAAGTTTCTAAGTGTTTTTTAAAAATCTAGAATGGGTATCGAATTTCGCCAAATGCATCTTATGTATCTATTGAGACAATATTATGTTTTTCTTTTGTAATTTATTGATATGGTAAATTATATTAATATTTTCTGGATCTTTAAAAAAAAAAAAAAACTCACTCAGGAGTTCAAGACCAGCCTGGGGAACACAGAAAAACCCTGTCTCTCCAAAAAATACAAAAATTAGCCAGGTGTGGTGGCACGTACTTATAGTCCCAGCTACTCAGGAGGCTGAGGTGGGTGTATCACTTCAGCCAGGGAGGTCAAGGCTGCAGTGACATGAGATCATGCCACTACACTCCAGCCTGGATGACAGAGAAAGACTCCATCTCAGAAAAACAAACATAACAGCAGCAACAACAACAAAACCTGTGTTTCTGAGATAAACCAACTTAATCATGAAATATGGTATTTTTTTATGCTCATTCTTTAATTGGAATATAGAACATATACAGAAAAGTGCACAAATTATAAGGACTCAGATGAATAGTTTTCCACAAGTTAAAAATATCAAATTTAAACAACTCTCAAATAATAATAATTTGAAAAAAAAATTTCCAGAAACTATTGCCCTTCATTCCATGAAGACTTTCAGGCACTACCTCCCAAGAGAAAACACTATCCTGACTTCTACCACTTAGATTCATTTTGCCTGTTTTTTTGAACTTTATATGAACATAATCATGCAGTGTATTTCTGTCGTATTTGGATTTGCTTAACATTATGTTTATGAAAGTCATCTATACTGTCATGTGTTGCAGTAGTTTGTTCCACACCCTTGCTAACACTTAGTATTAGCTATCTTTTTTTTTTTTTTTTAACAATTCTGGTGGATTTATGATAGTTTTAATATACATTTTTGTAATGACTAATATTAGCCATTTGGATATCATCTTTTGTGATGTTCCTGCTAAGGCATTAATGTTAAATTCTGACCATCTCTTAATAAATAATATGTTTTTAATAAAGCAGTTTTAATTTCAGAGTAGTCTAATTTATGAATAGTTAACACAACACTTTTTGTGTCCTGTCAAGGAAATATTTGCCTAACTTAAAGTCATGAAGATATTTTTCCACTGTGGTAGGTTAGATTCCTCTGTTCTACCTTTCCCCTTTCTACCTTTATTAACAGAGTTCACTTCCTTGTTCCTTGATTTTAGACCTGGCCATGTGAATGCTTTGGTCAATTCAATGATAACAGATGAGAGTCAAGCAGAAGCTTGAAAATTAATTACATATTTGGCCTTGCTCTCTCACTCCTCTGCCATCAACAGTGAGAAAAACATATCACAGCTAGCCTGCTCGTGCAAGAAAATAAGAGATAAGTAAAGCACATCTCAGCTGCCTTCAAAACAAGGAAGAACAAGTCCTATAAGACTGGCAGCTTGAAGAAGAGCTGCCAAGTTGAGTCCAATCTAGATCAGCCAACCTCCAGATGTCCTATGGACCCATGAGCTAAATACATGCTCATTGTTTATGCCACTGATATTTTGTGGTTGTTATGCAGAAAAGCTAACTAATATATGTTTGTGTATGCTTCACGAAGTTCTTGTGCTGTGTTTTTCAGCTCCATCAGGTCATTTATGTTTTTCTCTAACTGGTTATTCTGGTTAACAATTCCTCTAACCTTTTTTCAAGGTTCTTAGCTTCCTTATATTAGGTTAGAACATGTTATTTTAGCTCCAAGGAGTTCCTTATTACCCACCTTCTGAAGCCTACTTCTGTCAATTCATCAAACTCATTCTCCATCCAGTTTTGTGCCCTTGCTGGCAAGGAGTTGTGATCCTTTGGAGGAGAAGAGGCATTCTGCTTTTTTTTTTTTTTAATTTGCAGCCTTTTTGCACTGGTTTTTCCACATCTTCATGGATTTATGTACCTTTGATCTTTGATGTTGGTGAGCTTCAGATGGGATTTTTGTGTGGATGTCCTTTCTGTTTACATTGTTGCTATTCCATTCTGTTTGTTAGTTTTGCTGCTAACAGGCCCTTCTTCTGCAGGTCTGCTGGAGTTTGCTGGAGGTCCATTTCAGGCCCTATTTGCCGGGGTATCACCAGTTGAGGCTGCAGAACAGCAAAGACTGCTGCCTGCTCCTTGCTCTGGAAGGTTTGCCCCAGAGGGGGTACTCACCAGATGTCAGCCAGAGCTGTCCTGTATGAGGTGTCTTTTGAACCCTGCTGGGAGGTGTCTCCCAGTCAGGATACACAGGGGTCAGGGACCCACTTGAGTAGGCAGTCTGTCCCTTAGCAGAGCTTGAGTGCTGTGCTGGGAGATCTGCTTCTCTCTTCAGAGCTGGCAGGCAGAAACGTTTAAGTCTGATGATGCTGCCCCCACAGCCACCCCCTCCCCAGGTGCTCTGTCCCAGGGAGATGGGAGTTTGATCTATAAGCCCCTGACTGGAGCTACTCCCTTTTTTTCAGGGATGCCCTGCCCAGAGAGGAGGAATCTAGAGAAGCAGTCTGGCTACGGTGGCTTTGCTGAGCTGTGGTGGGCTCCACCCTGTTTGAACTTCCCGGTGGCTTTGTTTACACTGTGAGGGGAAAACCGTCTACTCAAGCCTCAGTAAAGGCGGATGCCCCTCCCCACACCAAGCTCAAGCATCCCAGGTTGGCTACAGACAGCTGTGCTGGCAGCAAGAATTTCAAGCCAGTGGATCTTAACTTGAAGGGCTTTGTGGGTGTGGGATCCGCTGAGCTAGACTACTTGGCTCCTTGGCTTCAGCTCCCTTTTTAGGGGAGTGAATGCTTCTGTCTCACTGGTGTCCAGACGCCACTGGGGTATGAAAAAAACTCCCGCAGCTATCTCGGTGTCTGCCCAAACAGCCGTCCAGTTTTATGTTTGAAACGCAGGGCCCTGGTTGTGTAGGCACCAGAGAAAATTTTCTGGTCTGCAGGTTGTGAAGACCATGGCAAAAGTGTAGTATCTGGGCCAGAGTACACCATTCCTCATAGCACAGTCCCTCATGGCTTCCCTTGGCTAGGAGAGGGAGTTCCCCGACCCCTTGTGCTTCCCAGATGAGACTATGACCTACCCTGCTTCTGCTTGCCCTCCATGTGCTGTACCCACTGTTTAACCAGTCCCAATGAGATGAGCCAGGTACCACAGTTGGAAATGCAGAAATCACCCACCTTCTGCATTGATCCTGTTGGGAGTTGCAGACCAGAGTTTTTCCTATTTGGCCATCTTGCCCAGGAATCCTGGGCTAATTGTTTTTTTATGTTTGCTTGCTTGTTTATTTTGATGTGTGGGGGGGTAAATTTTAACTATTTATTCAATTTAATTGAAAGTTGTATCTCTATTCTGCTATTTTATTTCTTCTTTCAGTCAGTGATATGTATGCATATTCATTAGCTTTAATATATATTCTGTGAGCAACCAATTGCCTTAACCCTGTAAACACACTCCAGGGGTAATTAGTTAGTATTTAATTGAAATTTTGTACTCCAAGGGCAGTTGTTAAAAGCTCTTCAGCTATAATTATATTTGATCAACACCAGCGGTTTTATTAATTGGTATAATTTATACTAGAAGTAGATTTTCACTGATTAAAATATTGGTTTACAAGATATGTAGACTTTCTAGAAATTTGATATAAAGACTCCTGATCAAACATGAAATAATGTTAAAAAAAAAAAAAAAAGGCAAACCTTATAACCCATATTCTTTGGATTGGTGATTAAAACTTGAATCTGAAACAGTCCTGTATCCCTCCACTTAGTTGGTGTATTGTGTATGCTTTATGCAAGTGATAAGATTAGCTGGCTCCTTCCTCTAGAATACTGTAGGTTCCACTTTAAATGAACAGTTTTACCCACAATATGATCAGAACACCTAAAAAGACAAATTATTGAGGCTTCAAGTTTACCTAACAGGTAATAGAAATATTTTGTGTCTTATGTGTCAATCTGATAATTTATTTTGTGTAATCTGGTATTTAAGCTTCCGATTCCTAAAAATTACTACAAACATGAATGCTTGAAACAAGACAAATTTATTATCTTGCTGTTGTATAAGTCACAAGTACAACATGAGTTTCAGTGGGCTTTAGCTAATCAATGGGTTACATTCATCTGATGACTGTGAGAGAGAATCCAGTCCTTGCCAATTCCCACTTCTAGAGTCTGGCTGCATTTCTTGGCTTGTGACTGCATTTCTCTGATCTCTCCTTAAGTTGTCACATCTGCTTTTTTGACAATGATTCCTTTATAAGGAACATTGTGATTACATTGGGTCCACTGGGGTAATCCAGGATACTCTTTCCATCTCAAGATCCCTAATAACATCTGAAATGTCACTTTCTCATGTAAGATAATATATTCACAGGTTTTGGGGATTAGGGCACGGGCATCTTTAGAGTTTCATTATTCTACCTATCAGGCCTGGTATGGAGGTTGTAGGGGAGGAGGTCTATAGTAACTTCTAACCTCTAAACATTGGAGGCCACCAGCATCTATTAAGAAAGTCATAATAATTATGAATGACCAAACTGAACTGGCCTTGTTGCAACAGAACGATTTACAGAGTCAAACCCCAAAGGAGAAAGAGTATGTACAAAACGAGTGGCAACATTTGGAAAATTTATAAAAACAACAAAATATTAAGAACACCTGTATAGATAAATTTTTTGAATGATAAAACAATGAGAGAAGAACATAATTTTGAATAAGATTGAATTTATTGATTTGAGGATACATCCCTGAGATTCTGAATTCATTTATCTTTCTTGAGCAGATAGGCTTAGTTATTTGTCCTTAGTTGGTATACAGAAACTTCGCCGTCATGATGGCCTATGCTCAAGGTGGTAGAAACACCAGAAATTCCATGGCATAATATAAGGAAAAAATTCCAGACTTAGGGAGAGGGAACCAAAAATTTTAACATTATAACATATGACTTGCTAGGACAACTGCTACATTAATCCCATTGAGAGCACAGAAGAGATACCCTTCACCAAATCCCTAAGAAATATATCACTGAAGGGAGTACAACCTTTTTAAAAAATGCTTTTTATTTACTGTTAGCTCTTTCTGGGGATGTTAGTCATATATTATGCACTGAAAAGTGAGCTCCCTGAATACATAGGAATACCAAAAATCTACAGTGGTAGAAATAAAATGGCTGCCATTGTAGGTAATAGGGCCATGTGATAATCAGCATACTCTGTTGCAAAGGGATACATGATGGTGGCTAATTTACCATGGCATCCCTGGAACAAAATTTGTGTACTGATAAACATGTTGATAATGACACAACCACGGAAAATTTATTTTAAAATTTAAAGTAATGTTGAACTCATCTATTTGAGACATTTGACTTTGAATGAGACTAAATTATCTAATTTTAGTTTGTATGTAATTTATCTTAGGTTAAATTACAATTTCTATTTAGAGACTTGTATGGATTTTCTTTTCATTTGGTAACAGTTTCATTGAGATACTATTTACATACCATACAATTCACTCATTTAAATCATAAAATTTGGTAGTTTTTTTTTCTTTAAATTTTTATTTTATTTTTATTTTATTTTTTTTTAATTTTTTTTTAGATGGAGTCTCATTCTGTCGCCAGGTTGGAGTTACAGTGGTGCAGTCTCGGCTCACTGCAACATTCACCTCCTGGGTTCAAGCGATTCTCCTGCCTCAGCCTCCCAAGTAGCTGGGATTACAGGTGCACTCTGCTGCACCCAGCTAATTTTTGTATTTTAGTAGAGATGGGATTTCACCATGTTGGCCAGGATGGTTTCAATCTCCTGACCTCATGATCTGCCCACCCTGGCCTCCCAAAGTGCTGGGATTACAGGTGTGAGCCCCTGTGCCCGGCCTACAGTTTAGTAGTTTTTTAGTATGTTCAGGTTGTCACAATAACTACAGTCAAACTTAGAACATTTTCATCATACCAGAAAGAAACACTTATACCTGTATTCATTATGCTTTTTGTATGCTGCAATTTTGATCCTTTGACATGTTGGTGTCTTGCTGACACTGGAGACTCTGCCCTTCCCAGAGCTGGCAATTCTTAAAGATCTTAAATGACTTTCTAAGCAGTACCTTTCACATGCAAACTAATTCAGAGTCCACATACCCCACCACTTCCTCTATCAGGATCTCACACTCAATGCCAATATTGCTCTGCCCTAATCACCCAGGACCCAAGGGTCTATGACAGCTCCCATACTCCAGAGCTTATGTAAGATTATAAGTCCTAAAATCTGGTTTTATCAAGAACCAAGAATCAGTCTTCTGCCTCTAAATTAGCATTAAAATACAAATGCTTGGCTGTGGCTGAGTATGACTCAACTATGTATACTGTCTATGGCATCAGCTTACAACATACTTTTCTGTTTTTCCATTCCATCTTAATTGTGAAACCTAGAGAATCTCTCCTTTTTCTTAAAAGTTCTGCACTGCATTTTGAAAAGCTCTTATTTATTGATTCTATTTGCTTATGGCAAAAGAGTTTCTATGTTCACATATTTTACATCTTGGTTTGAAATAAAATCTTCCAGAATTTTTTTTTTTTTTTTTGGAAGAAACAGAATGAAAATTAAAGCCACAGTGAGGTATTACCTCATGCCTATTAATATGGTTCTTATTATTTCTAAATATAAAAGCAAATAGATTTGAACAGAGAGATACACAGTAATACAGTAATAGTAGGGGACTTCAATAGCTCACTTTCAGCAATGAACAGATTATCCAGAAAGAATATCAATAAGAAAGCACTGGACTTAAACTACACTTTAGACCAGATAGACCTAACAGACATATACAGAATATTTCATGTAATAGTAGCAGAATACACATTCTTCTCAAGTGCGTGCAGAACATTCTCCAAGGTAGATTGTACGTTTGGATACAAAATAATTGTTAACAAATTTAAGAATACATAAATTGGCTAGGCACAGTGGCTCATGCCTGTAATCCAAGCACTTTGGGAGGCCAAGGCAGGCGGGTCACGAGGTCAGGAGATCAAGACCATCCTGGCTAACATGGTGAAACCCTATCTCTACTAAAAATACAAAAAATTAGCAGGGTGTGGTGGCAGGCTCCTGTAGTCCCAGCTACTCAGGAGGCTGTGGCAGGAGAATGGTGTGAACCTGAGAGGCAGAGCTTGCAGTGAGTCAAGGTCATGCCACTGCACTCCAGCCTGGGTGACAGAGTGAGACTCTGTCTAAAAAAAAAAAAAAAAAAAATACATAAATTATATCAAGTATATTTTCTTTTTTTTTCTATCATTATTATTGCCTTGATTTATCGAGTGCATTGCACTTCATGTCCCAGGGCTTTCTGGGTGATCTCAACCAACCTTGGAACTTTATTTTTTTATTTTATTTTATTTTTTATTATACTTTAAATTCTAGGGTACATGTGCACAACGTGCAGGTTTGTTACATAGGTATACATGTGCCATGTTGCTTTCCTGCACCCATCAACTCATCATTTATATTAGGTATTTCTCCTAATGTTATTTCTCCCCCAGATCCCCACCCCCTGACAGGCCTTAGTGTGTGATGTTCCCCACCCTGTGTCCAAGTGTTCTCATTGTTAAATTCCCACCTACGAATGAGAACATGCAGTGTTTGGTTTTCTGTCCTTGTGATACTTTGCTGAGAATGATGGTTTCCAGCTTCATCCATGTACCTGCAAAGGAAATGAACACATCATTTTTTATGACTGCATAGTATTCCATGGTGCATATGTGCCACATTTTCATAATTTAGTCTATCATTGATGGACATTTGGGTTAGTTCCAAGTCTTTGCTATTATGAATAGTGCCACAATAAACATAGGTGTGCATGTGTCTTTATAGTAGCATGATTTGTAATCCTTTGGGTATCTACCCATTAATGGGATCACTGGGTCAAATGGTATATCTAGTTCTAGATCCTTGAGGAGTCAGCACAGTCTTCCTTAATGGCTGAACTAATTTGCACTCCCACCAACAGTGTAAAAGCATTCCTATTTCTCCACATCCTCTTCAGCATCTGTTTTTTCCTGACTTTTTAATGATTGCCATTCTAAATGGCATGAGATGCTATCTCATTGTGGTTTTGATTTGCACTTCTCTGATGACCAGTGATGATGAGTCTTTTTTCATATGTCTGTTGACTGCATAAATGTCTTCTTCTGAGAAGTGTCTGTTTATATCCTTTGTCCACTTTTTGATGGGGTTGTTTGTTTTTTTCTTGTAAATTTGTTTAAGTTCTTTGTACATTCTGGATATTACCCTTTGTCAGATGAGTAGATTGCAAAACTTTTCTCTCATTCTGTAGGATGCCTGTTCACTCTGATGGAAGTTTCTCTTGCCATGCAGAAGCTCTTTAGTTTAATTAGATCCCATTAGTCTATTTTGACTTTTGTTACCATTGCTTTTGGTGTTTTAGCCATGAAGTCCTTGCCCATGCCTATGTCCTGAAAGGTATTGTCTAGGTTTTCTTCTAGGGTCTTTATGGTTTTAGGTCTAACATTTAAGTCTTTAATCCATCTTGAATTAATTTTTGTGTTAAGTATAAAGAAGGGATCCCATTTCCGCTTTTTACATATGGCTAGCCAGTTTTCCCAGTGCCATTTATTAAATAGGAAATCCTAACCCCATTGCTTGTTTTTGTCATGTTTGTCAAAGATCACATTGTTGTAGATATGTGGTGTTATTTCTGAGCCCTCTGTTCTGTTACATTGGACAATGTATCTGCTTTGGTACGAGTACCATGCTGTTTTGGTTACTGTAGCCTTGTAGTATAATTCGAAGTCAGGTGGTGTGATGCCTCCAGCTTTGCTGTTTTTGCTTAGGATTGTTTTGGCTATATGGGCGCTTTTTTGGTTCCATATGAACTTTAAAGTAGTTTTTTCCAATTCTGTGAAGAAAGTCTTTGGTGGCTTGATGGAGATGACATTGAATCTATAAATTATCTTGGGCAGTATGGCCATTTTCAACATATTGATTCTTCTTATCCGTGAGCATGGGATGTTCTTCCATTTGTTTGTGTCCTCTTTTATTTCGTTGAGCAGTGGTTTGTAGTTTTCCTTGAAGAGGTCCTTCACGATCCTTGTAAGTTGGATTCCTAGGTATTTTATTCTCTTTGCACAAAAATTGTGAATGGGAGTTCACTCATGATTTGGCTCTCTGTCTGTTATTGGTGTATGAGAATGCTTGTGATTTTTGCACATTGATTTTGTATCCTGAGATTTTGCTGAAGTTGCTTATCAGCTTAAGAAGAGTTTGGGCTGTGATGATGGGATTTTCTAAATACACAATCATATCATCTGCAAAGAGGGACATTTGACTTCCTCTTTACCTAATTGAATACTCTTTGTTTCTTTTTCTTTCCTGATTTCCCTGGCCAGAACTTCCAACACTATGTTGAACAGGAGTGGTGAGAGAGGTATCCTTGTCTTAAGTTGGTTTTCAAAGGCAATGCTTCTAGTTTTGCCATTCAGTATGATATTGGCTGTGGGTTTGTCATAAATAGCTCTTATTATTTTGAGATACGTTCCATCAATATGTAGTTTATTGAGAATTTTTAGCATGAAGGACTGGTGAATTTTGTCAAAGGCTTTTCTGCAACTATTGAGATAATCATGTGGATTTTATAATTGGTTGTGTTTATGTGACGATTTACATTTATTGATTTGCATACGTTGAACCAGCCTTGCATCCCAGGGATGAAGTCCACTTGATCATGGTGGATAAGTTTTTTGATGTGCTGCTGGATTCAGTTTGCCAGTATTTTATTGAGTATTTTTGTGTCGATGTTCATCTGGGATATTGGTCTAAAATTCTCATCCTTTGTTGTGTCTCTGCCAGGCTTTGGTATCAGGATGATTCTGGCCTCATAAAATGAGTTAGGGAGGATTCCTTCTTTTTCAATTGATTGGAATAGTTTCAAAAGGAATGGTACCAGCCCCTGTTTGTAACTCTGGTAGAATTCAGTTGTGAATCCAACTAGTCCTGAACTTTTTTTGTTTGGTAGGCTATTAATTATTGCCCCGATATTCTAGTTTATTTGCATAGAGTTGTTTATAGTGTTCTCTGATGGTAGATTGTATCTCTGTGGTATCGGTCGTGATATCTTCTTTATTATTTTTTATGGCGTCTGTTTGATTCTTCTCTCTTTTCTTTTTTATTAGTCTTGTTTGCTGTCTATCAATTTTGTTGATCTTTTCAGAAACCCAGCTCCTGGATTCACTGATTTTTTCAAGGGTTTTTTTATATCTTGATCTCTTTCAGTTCTGCTGTAATCTTAGTTATTTTTTGCCTTCTGCTAGCTTTTGAATGTGTTTGCTCTTGCTTCTCTAGTTCTTTTAATTGCAATTTTAGGGTGTCAATTTTAGATCTTTCCTGCTTTCTCTTGTGGTCATTTAGTGCTATAAATTTCCCTCTACACACTGCTTTAAATGTGTCCCAGAGATTCTGGTACATTGTACCTTTGTTCTCACTGGTTTCAAATAACATCTTTATTTCTGCTTTCATTTTGTTATTTACCCAGTACTCACTCAGGATCAGGTTGTTCAGTTTCCATGTAATTGTGCAGTTTTGAGTGACTTTCTTAATCCTGAGTTCTAATTTGATTGAACTTTGTCTGAGAGACAGTTTGTTGTGATTTCTGTTCTTTTACATTTGCTGAGGAGTGCTTTACTTCCAGCTATGAGGTCAATTTTGGAATAAGTGCAATGTGGTCCTGAGAAGAATGTATATTCTGTAGATTTCAGGTGCAGACTTCTGTAGATGTCTGTTAGGTCTGCTTGGTGCAGAGCTGAGTTCAAGTTCTGGATATCCTTGTTAACCTTCTGTCTCATTGATCTCTCTAATATTGACAGTGGGGTGTTAAAGTCTCCCATTATTATTGTGTGGGAGGCTGTCTGTTCATAGGTCTCTAAGGACTTGCTTTATGAATCTGGGTGCTCCTGTATCAGGTGCATGTATATTTAGGGTAGTTAGCTCTTCTTGTTGAATTGATCTCTTTACTATTATGCAATGGCCTTTTTTGATCTTTGTTGGTTTAAAGTTTGTTTTATCAGAGACTAGGATTGCAACGCCTGCTTTTCTCTCGTTTTTTTTTTTTTTTTTTTTTTTTTTTCTTTTTGTTTTTTTGCTTTCCATTTGCTTGGTAGATCTTCCTCCATCCCTTTATTTTGAGCCTATGTGTGTCTCTGCATGTGAGATGGGTCTCCTGAATATAGCAAACTTTTGGGTCCTGGCTCTTTATTCAATTTGCCAGTCTGTGTCTTTTAATTGGAGCATTTAGCTTCTTTATATTTAAGTTTAGTATTGTTATGTGTGAATTTGATTCTGTCATTATGACGTTTGCTGGTTATTTTTCCCATGAATTGATGCAGTTTCTTCATAGCATTCATGGTCTTTACAATTGGGCATGTTTTTGCAGTGGCTGGTACCAGTTGTTCCTTAGTATATTTAGTGATTCTTTCAGGAATTCTTGTAAGACAGGCCTGACGGTGACAAAATCTCTAAGCATTTGCTTGTCTGTGAAGGATTTTATTTCTCCTTCACTTATGAAGCTCAGTTTGGCTGGATATAAAATTCTGGGTTGAAAATTCTTTAAGAATGTTGAATGTTGGCCCTCACTCTCTTCTGTCTTATAGGGTTTCTATCAAGAAGTCTGCTGTTAGTCTGACGGCCTTGCCTTTGTGGATTACACGACATTTCTCTCTGGCTGCCCTCTACATGTTTTCCTTCATTTCAACCTTGGTGAATCTGATAATTACATGTTTGGGGGTTCCTATTCTAGAGGAGTATCTTTGTGGTTTTCCCTGTATTTCTTAAATTTGAATTTTGGCCTGCCTTACTAGGTTGGGGAAGTTCTCCTGGATAATATCCTGAAGAGTGTTTTCCAACTTGGTTCCATTCTCCCCATCACTTTCAGGTACACCAATCAAACATAGATTTGGTCTTTTCACATAGTCCCATATTTCTTGGAGGCTTTGTTCATTTCTTTTTACTCTTTTTTCTCTAAACTTATCTTCTCACTTTATTTCATTAATTTGATTTTCAGTTACTGATACCTTTTCTTCCACTTGAATGAATCAGTTATTGAAGATTGTGAATGCATCACTAAGTTCTTGTGCAATGGTTTGCAACTCCATCAGGTCATTTAAGGTCTTCTCTACACTGTTTATTCTAGTTAGCCATATGTCTAACCTTTTTTTCAAGGTTTTTAGCTTCCTTGCAATGGGTTAGAGCGTCCTCCATTAGCTTGGAGAATTTTGTAATTGCTGATTTTCTGAAGCCTACTTTTGTCAACTTGTTAAAGTCATTCTCCCTCCAGCTTTGTTCCATTGCTGGTGAGGAGCTGCAATCATTTGGAGGACAAGTGATGCTCTGGTTTTTAGAATTTTCAGCTTTTCTGCTCTGGTTTTGTCCCATCTTTGTGGTTGTATCTACATTTGGTCTTTGATGCTGGTGACCTACTGATGGGGTTTTGTTGTGGATGGGCTTTTTTTGTTGATGTTGATACTATTCCTTTCTGTTTGTTAGCTTTCCTTCTAACAGTCAGGTCCCTCAGCTGCAGTTCTGTTGGAGTTTGCTGGATTTCCAATACAGACCCTGTTTGCCTGGGTATCACCCGCAGAGGCTTCAGAACAGCAAATATTGCAGAACAGTAAATATTGCTGCCTGATCCTTCCTCTTAAAGATTCACCCCACAGGGGCACCCACCTGTATGATGTCTCTGTTGGCCCCTACTGGGAGGTGTAACCTAATGTTACAGCTAATGAAACTGGAATAATAAGAACAAACTAAGCCTGAAGTTAGCAGAAAGAAGAAAATAATAAATATCAGAGTGGATATAAATGAAATAAACACTACAAAACAAAAGAAAAGATAAGCTAAGAATTGGTTTTCTTAGAAGATAAAATTGACAAACCTTTGGGGAGACTAAGAAAAAAAGAAGACTTCAATATGTAAAATCAGAGGTAGAAGTGGAAATATTACAACTGATACCACAGAAATTCAAAGGATTGGAAGAGATTACTGTGAACAATTATACATCAAAAAATTGGATTGTCTAGAATATATGAATAAGTCCTAGGCACATACAAACTATCAAAACTCAATCATGATGAAATAGATAATTTGAACAAACTCATAATGGGTAAAGTGATTAAATCAGTAATAAAAGTCTCCCACCAAGAAAGCCTAGGATCTGATGGTTTCACTGCTGAATTCTAACATATATTTAAAGAAGAACTGGTACTAATTCTTCTCAAACATTTTCAAAAAATTAAAGAATAAGGACTACTTTCCAACTCATTTTGCAATGCCATCATTATCCTGAAAGCAAAGCCAGACAATGACACTATAAGGAAATAAAATTACAAACCAATATCCCTCATGAACATAGATGCAAAAATTCTCAACAAAATACTAACAAACTGAGTTCACCAGCACATAATTTCCCATAATCAGTTGGAATTCCTTTCTAGTATGGAAGGTTGGTTCAACATATGCAAATCTCTAAATGTGATGCACCACATTAATATAATGC
Source organism: Chlorocebus sabaeus (assembly GCF_047675955.1). Taxonomy (NCBI): domain Eukaryota; kingdom Metazoa; phylum Chordata; class Mammalia; order Primates; family Cercopithecidae; genus Chlorocebus; species Chlorocebus sabaeus. The sequence goes on from NC_132933.1 coordinate 88,915,387, forward strand.
ATGACAAAAGTTATACAATCATATCAAAAGATGCAGAAAAAGAATTTAGTATTATCCATCATCTTTTCATAATAAAAACTCATAGCAATTAGGTATAGAAGGAATGTACCTCAACATGATAAAGGCCCTATATGACAAACACACAGCTGACATAATAGTGAATGTTGAAATGTTGAAAGAACAGGAATAAGACAAAGATTCTCTCTCACCGCTTATATATGCAACCTAGTACTGGAAGTCTTAGAATGAGCAATTAGGGAAGAGAAAGACATGAAAGGTATCCAAATTAGAAAAGAGGAAGTTAAATTGTTCCCATTTGTGAATGACAAAATCTTATTTATGGAAAACCCTAAAGACCTCATCAAAAATCTGTTATAACTAATAAATGAATTTATTAAAGTTGTAGGATATACAATCAAACTACTAAAATTAGTAGTATTTCTATATACTAACAACAAAATATCTGAAAAAGAAATAAAGAAAGCAATTGTATTTACATTAGCTACAAAAATACTTAGGAATAAACATAAGGAGGTGAAAGACCTATAAGCTGAAAACTATAAAACATTGATGAAAGAAATTAAAGATGATACAAATAAATGGAAAGACATTCCATGTTCTTGGATTAGAAGAATCAATATTGTTAAAAGGCCTATACTATCTAAAGCAATCTAAAGATTTAATGAAATCACTATCAAAATTGTAATTATATCTTTCACAGAAAAAGAAGAAAATCTAAGACCCTGAATAGCTAAAACAATACTCAGTGAAAGAAACAAAGCTGTAGGATTCACACTATCTGACTTCAAAATATACTGCAAAGCTATTACATTTTATTGTAATCAAAATAGCATGGTACTGGCATATGAACAGCCACATAGACCAATGGAACACAACAGAGAACCAACAAGTATATCCACACATTTACAATCAGTTGATTTTGGTCAAAAGTGCCAAGAATAAGCAACAGGAAAAGAACAGACTCTTCAATAAGTGGTGCTGGAAAAACTGGATATCCATATGCAGAAGAATTAAATTAGACTATTATCTAATACCATATACAAGCCCCACTGAAAATGGATTAAAAACTTAAATGTAAGACCTGAACCTGTACAACTACTGAAGAAAACGTAAGAGAGAAGCTCCATGGCATTGTTTTGCACAATAATTTTTTAGATATGACCTCAAAGACACCAGCAACTAAAGCAAAAATTGACAAATGGGACTGCTTCAAACTAAAAAGATTCTGCACAGCCAAAGAAACAATCAATAGAGTGGTGAGTCAACTTACAGAATGGCAGAAAATATTTGCAAGCCATATATTTGATAAAGGGTTAATATCCAAAATATATGAGACTCAAGCAATTCAATAAGAAAAATAAAAAACCCAATTAAAAACTAGGCAAATGGTCTGAATAGACATTTCTCAAAAAGAAAGACATCCTAATGGCCAAAAGATATATTAAGAAATCCCCAGATTACTAATTATCAGGGAAATGCGAATTAAAACCACAAGGCAATATCACTTTATACCTGTTAGAATGGCTATTATCAAACACATGAAAGATAAGTGTTGGAAAGGATGTAGAAAAAAATGGACCCATGCACACTGTTGGTGGGAATATGAATTGGTAAAATCATTGAAAATAGTATGGAGGTTTCTTGAAAAACTAAATATAGAACTACCATGTGATCCAGCAACCTCACTACTGGGTATATGTCTAAAGGAAAGGAAATCTGTATTTCAAAGAGATATCTACACCTTCAAGTTCACTGCAAAATTATTCACAAGAGCCAAGATGTGGAGTCAACCTAAATGTCTACCAACAGATATTTTTTAAATAATGTATATATTTATTTGACTTTTATTTTAGCTTCAGAGTATACGTGTTCAGGTTTGTTACATGGGTAAATCGCGTGTCACTGGGGTTTGCTATACAGATAATTTTGTTACCCAGATAGTGAGGATAGTATGTGATAGGTAGATTTTTTTTTTTTACCTTCACCCTCCTTCTACCCTCCCCACTTAAGTAGACCTCAGTGTCTATCTTTCCCTTCTTTGTGTCTATGTGTACTCGATGTTTAGCTCCCATTTATAAGTAAGAACATTTGGTTTTCTGTTTCTGTGTTGATTTGCTTAGGATAATGTTCTCCAGATGCATACATGTTGCCACAAAGAACATGATTTCACTTTTATAGCAGTGTAATATTCCACGATGTATGTGTACCATATTTCTTTATCCAGTCTACCATTGATGGATATCTAGGTTGATTCCATGGTTTTGCTATTGTGAATAGTTCTATGATAAATATACGGGTGCCTGTATCTTTTTGGTGGAACAATTTATATTTCTTTGGAGATATATCTAGTAATGAAATCGCTGTATTGAATGAGAGTTCTTCAACTTATAAATTGATAAAGAAAATATATACACAGTGTGTATATATACACAATGGAATACTATTCTGCCTTAAAAAATGGAAATCCTCAAATAGGTTCCAAGATGGCCGAATAGTAACAGCTCTGGTCTGGAGCTGCCAGCGTGATCAATGCAGAAGATGGGTGATTTCTGCATTTCCAACAGAGGTACCTGGTTTATCTCATTGGGACTGGTTTGACAGTGGGTGCAGCCCATGGTAGGTGAGCTGAAGCTGGTCGGGGCGTCACTTAAGTTGGGAAGTGCAAGGGGCTGGGCTGGGGGATTTCCCTTTCCTAGCCAAGGGAAACTGTGACAGACTACCTGGAAAAATGGGACAATCCCCACCCAAATACTATGCTTTTCCCAAGGCCTTAGCAACTGGCAGACAAGATGATTCTCTCCTGTGCGTGGCTTGGTGGGTCTCACACCCACGGAGCCTTACTCACTGCTAGCACAGCAGCCTGAGATTGATCTGCTAGGTGGCAGCCTGGCTGGGGGAGGGGCATCTGCCATTGCTGAGGCTTGAGTAGGTAAGAAAAGTGACCAGGGACCTTGAACTGGGCAGAGTCCACCACAACTCAACAAGGCCCACTTCCTCTAGACTCCACCTCTGTGGTCAGGGCATAGCTGAACACAAGGCAGCAGACAACTTCAGCAGACTTAAACATCCCTGTCTGACAGCTCTGAAGAGAGCAGTGTTCTCCCAGCATGGTATTTGAAATCTGAGAATGGACAGACTGCCTCCTCGAGTGGTTTCCTGACCCCCACGTAGCCTAACTTGGAGACACATCCCAGTAGGGGCTGATGGACACCTCACATAGGCAGCTGCCCCTCTGGGACGAAGCTTCCAGAGAAAGGATCTGGCAGCAATATTTGCTGTTCTGCAATATTTGCTGTTATGTAGCCTCCACTGGTGATACACAGGAAAATAGGGGCTGAAGTGGAACTCCAGCAAACTCCAACAGACCTGCAGCTGAGGGAACTGACTGTTAGAAGGAAAGCTAATGAACAGAAAGGAATAGCATCAACATCAACAAAAAGGTCATCTATACAAAAACCCCATCTGTAGATCACCAACATCAAAGACCAAAAGTAGATAAAGCCACAAAGATGGGGAGAAACCAGAGCAGAAAAGCTGAAAATTCTAAAAATCAGAGTGCCTCTTCTCCTCCAAAGGATCGCAGCTCCTTACCAGCAACAGAACAAAGCTGGTTGGAGAATGACTTTGACAAGTTGACAGAAGTAGGCTTCATAAAGTCGGTAATAACAAAATTCTCCAAGCTGAAGGAGGATGTTCTAACCCATTGCAAGGAAGCTAAAAACCTTGAAAAAAGATTAGAAGAATGTCTAACTAGAATAAGCAGTGTAAGGAAGACCTTAAACAACCTGATGGAGCTGAAAACCATGGCACGAGTACGTCGTGAGGCATGCACAAACTTCAATAGCCAATTCAATCGAGTGGAAGAAAGTGTATCAGTGATTGAAGATCAAATTAATGAAACAAACTGAGAAGGCAAGGTTAGAGATGAAAGAGTAAAAATAAAGGAACAAAGCCTCTAAGAAATAGGGACTATATGAAAAGATCAAATCTATGTTTGATTGGTGTACCTGAAAGTAATGGGGAGAATGGTATCAAGTTGGAAAACACTCTTCAGGATACTATCCAGGAGAACTTCCCCAACATAGTGAGGCAGACCAACATTCAAATTTAGGAAACACAGAGAACACCACAAAGATATTCCTTGAGAAGCGCAACCCCAAAACACATACTTGTCAGATTCCCCAAGGTTGATATGAAGGAAAAAATGTAAAGAGCAGCCAGAGAGAAAGGTCTGGTAACCCAGAAAGGGAAGGCCATCAGAGTAACAGCAGATCTCTCGACAGAAATGCTACAAGCCAGAAGAGAGTGGGGGTCAATATTCAACATTCTTAAAGAAAAGAATTTTCAACCCAGAATTTCATATCTAGCCAAACTAAACTTCATAAGTGAAGGAGAAATAAAATTCTTTACAGACAAGCAAATGCGAGAGATTTTCTCACCACCAGGCATGACTTCCAAGAGCTCCTGAAGGAAACACTAAGCATGGAAAGAAACAACTGGTACCAGCCACCGCAAAAACATGCCAATTGTAAAGATCATCGATGTTAGGAAGAAACTGCATCAATTAATGGGCAAAATAACCAGCGAACATCACAATGACAGAATCAATTTCATACATAACAACATTAACCTTGAATGTAAATGAGCTAAATACCCCAATTAAAAGACACAGACTGGCAAATTGGATAAAGAGTCAAGACTCATCAGTGTGCTGTATTCAGGGGACCCATCTCACGTGCACAGACCCACATAGACTCAAAAAACAAAGGGATGGAGGAAGAACTTCCAAGCAAATGGAAAACAAAACAAAACAAAAAAAAAAAAAAAAAAAAAAAAAAAAAAAAGCAAAAGTTGCAATCCTAGTCTCTGCACCCAATACAGGAGCATCCAAATTCATAAAACAAGTCCTTAGTAACCTACGAAGAGACGTAGACTCCCATACAATAATAATGGGAGACTTAAACACCCCAATGTCAGTATTAGACAGTTCAATGAGACAGAAGGTTAACAAGGATATCCAGGACTTGAACTCAGCTCTGCACCAAGCAGATCTAGTAGACATCTACAGAACTCTTCACCCTAAATCAACAGAATATACATTCTTCTCAGCACCACATCACGTTTATTCCAAAATTGACCACATAGTTGAATGTAAAGCACTCTTCAACAAAATAAAAGAAGACACAAACAAATGGAAAAATATTCCATGCTCATGGGTAGGAAGAGTCAATATCACGAAAATGGCCATACTGCCAAAAGTAATTTATAGATTCAATGTCATCCCCATCAAACTACCATTGCCTTTCTTCACAGAATTGGAAAAAACTACTTTAAAGTTCATATAGAACCAAAAAAGGAGCTCACACTGCCAAGACAATCCTACGCAAAAAGCAAAGGTTGAGGCATCACACTGTCTGACTTCAAACTATACTATAAGGCTACAGTAAACAAAACAGCATGGTACTGGTACCAAAACAGATATATAGACAAATGGAACAGAACAGAGGCCTCAGAGATAGTGCCACACATCTACAACCATCTAATCTTTGACAAATCTGACAGAAACAAGCAATGGTGAAATGGTTCTCTATTTAATAAATGGTGCTGAGAAAACTGGCTACGTAGAAAGCTGAAACTGGATCCCTTCCTTACACCTCATACAAAAATTAATTCTAGATGGATTAAAGACTTACATGTTAGGTGCAAAACTATAAAACCCTTAGAAGAATACCTAGGCATTACCATTCAGGACATAGGCATGGGTAAGAACTTCATGACTAAAACACCAAAAGCATTGGCAATAAAAACCAAAATAGACAAATGGGATCTAATTAAATTAAAGAGCTTCTGCATGGCAAGAGAAACTTCCATCAGAGTGAACAGGCATCCTACAGAATGGGGGAAAAATTTGCAATCTACTCATCTGACAAAGGGCTAACATCCAGAATGTACAAAGAACTTAAACAAACTTACAAGAAAAAAACAAACAACTCCATCAAAAAGTGGGCAAAGGATATGAAAAGACACTTCTCAGAAGAAGACACTTATGCAGCCAACAGACACATGAAAAAATGCACATCATCACTAGTCATCAGAAAAATGCAAATCAAAACCACAATGAGATACATCTCATGCCATTTAGAATGGCAATCATTAAAAAGTTAAGAAACAACAGATGTTGGAGAAGATGTGGAGAAATAGGAATGCTTTTACACCATTGGTGGGAGTGCAGATTGGTTCAACCATTGTGAAAGACAGTGTGACAATTCCTCAAGGATCTAGAACTAGAAATACCATTTGACCCAACAATCCCCTTACTGGGTAGATACCCAAAGGTTTATCAATCATGCTACTATAAAGACACATGCACACATATGTTTATCGTGGCACTATTCACAATAGCAAAGACTTGGAACCAACCCAAATGTACATCAATAATAGACTGGATTAAGAAGATATGGTATATATACACCATGGAATACTATGCAACCATAAAAAAGGATGAGTTCATGTCCTTTGCAGGGACATGGATGAAGCTGGAAACCATCATTCTCAGCAAAGTATCACAAGGAGAGAAAACCAAACACTGCATGTTCTCACCCATAGGTGAGAATTGAACAAGAACACTTGGACACAGGGTGGGGAAAATCACACACCAGGGCCTATTGGGGGGTCGGGTGCTGGAGGAGGGATCACAATAGGAGAAATACCTAATGTAAATGATGAGTTGATGGGTGCAGCAAAGCAACATGGCACATGTATACCTATGTATCAACCCTGCATATTGTACACATGCACCCTAGAACTTAAAATGTAATTTAAAAATAAATAAATAAATAAATAAATAAATAAATAAATAAAACAAATACAAAAAATAGACTTACACATTTTTCTAGTTCAGATTAGCCTTCTTTCTAACTAATCAGTTAATAAGATTTTACTATATATACTTTAACTCAGGCCTACACAACTGAAATAGATGTGCTCTTTCCTGTGAAAATTATCACTTCCAGAATGTGTTTCCAGGTTCTTGGCTGCCAAAAAATCCTTTTGATCTACATATGATAAAAGATTACAGCTTCTCCAAGAAAAAATGGAAATCCTGATATTTGTTACAACTTGTAAGAAGCTAGTGCCCCAACCACCTTGGGCATATTTCATCAGGACTTCATGAAGCTGTCATTGGGCTTCCTTGACCTTGACAAAATAAGCTTTCTAAATTCAGTGAGACCTGTCTCAGATACTTTGGTTTCACACTAGTTGTGACTTCAAGCAAGTTATCTAATATTTGAATTTCTGTCCCATATTTTGAAATTGGGGCAATAATACTGACATCTTGGGTTTGGTTAGAAAACGAGAGAGTATAAATATAGTAACTGGTCTATTGTTGGGTAAGATCTCAGTACATATGAATGCCCTTTCTCTCCTTTTGTGCTAGCCACTATAGAGGAATAACAAAATAAATAAGTCTGGAATTCTACATTTTTTGTTGAAAAATCTAGTTGGGATTAGAATATAAAAGCCACCTTTTCATTGAAGAAGTCTGATAGGTCTCATGGTAATAAAGTGATCAAATTTAACATCACCAATAATGGAACAAACTGACATCCTATGTTTCCTAATATAATACACTGAGCAAGAGACATCATTTCTATGGTATTCCTGTCAAAATTGCATAACCTGAATATAATGATAAGAAAACATAAAACAAATCTACACTGGATCAAGGATCTAGAACTAGAAATACCATTTGACCCAGCAATCCCATTACTGGGTAGATACCCAAAGGGTTATCAATCATGCTACTATAAAGACACATGCACACATATGTTTATTGTGGCACTATTCACAATAGCAAAGACTTGGAACCAACCCAAATGTCCATCAATGATAGACTGGATTCAGAAGATATGGTACATATACACCATGGAATACTATGCAACCATAAAAAAGGATGAGTTGTACAAAGCATCTGGCCTATACTTCTAAAACTACCAGTATCATGAAAGTAAAGGCTGAGGAATTGTTTCAGATTAAAAGATACTAAAGAGACATAGAGACTCAAAACAACCTTTTCGATTGGATTAGATCCTGAACTGGGAGAAAAATTGTTATTTAGGACCTTATTGGGACAATTGGCTAACTTTGAATATAAATATTATATTAAGTAATAGTGTTGATTCAATGTTAATTTTTCTATGTTTGATAATTGTCTTGCAGTTATATAAGAGAATGCCCTTATTCTTAGGAGATTGAGGGCAAAATATGTAGGAATAAATATTCATTGTGTGTGCAGCTAACTCTAGAATACATCAGTAAAAACAAACAAGGATAGATAGATAGATAGATAGATAGATAGATAGATAGATAGATAGATAGGCACAGGCAAAATGAGCATAAGATGTTTACACTGGTAAGTTTCAGTGGCAGGTATGCCAAAGGAAAAGAAATCTTAGGGCCCCAAAATGACTAAGCTAAAGAGAAAAATCAAGCTGGGAACAGCTTAGGGCAAACCTGCCTCCCATTCTATTCAAAGTCATCTCTCAGTTCATTGAGATAAATGCATATCTGATTGCCTCCTTTGAAAAGGCTAATCAGAAACTCAGAAGAATACAACCCTTTGTCTCTCACCTACCCGTGACCTGGAGGATCCTTCCCTGCTTTAAGTAGTCCTTCCATTCTGGACAGAACCAAGGTACATTTTATGTATATTGATTGATATCTCATGTCTCCCTGAAATGTACAGAATCAGGCTGTGCCCCAACCACCTTGAGCACATGTTATCAAGACCTCTCAAGGCTTCTCAGGCATGCATCCTCAACCTTGGCAAAATGAACTTTCTAAATTAACTGAGACCTGTCTCAGATAGTTAGCTTTTATATTTTGGCATCCACAAAGGGACTCTGAGTGGAGGTTCCCCTAACCTTTCACAAATCTCCTATTGGAGCTTGGTACCACTTGAGCTATCTTTGTGGTTCAAACCAATAGGACAATTTGCTGAGGACTGGCAGCACCCCCTACAGATAATCCCTGATCTCCCCAAATTTGGTCAAGATCTAAAGTTTATTTTTCTGTACACCTCTTTTTTTGTGGAGTTTTACTTGCTTCTAACACAAGAAAGGCAAGTTTTTTCTGCTTAAAGCCCTCTGAGCTGAAAGTAGACAACTTAAACTTCAGAAGAAAATAACGGCAACCTTTTAAATATATTAGCCACTTTCATACTTGCCTACTGATATATGAACTTCAGAGTAATGTGGCCTATATCAGTTTTCCAGGATTGTCCTTCTGTTTGTTGTTGTTTTTCTGCTTTCCTCCCCTTATTTTATCTTCATAGAAGATGAGACTTCATATCCTGCTAAAGATGAGCTTTCCTAATAACTTGGGGCCTACCCATCTAGGAAATAACTATCCCAGCCATAAGAGATCAGATGAAACCCGAGAGCAGAGAATCATTTTCTTCTAAAATGCTTTCTCCAAAAGATTTTTAAAAGAAAATCAGGAAAATGTGAAAGAAAAATAAACCCCGAGGCCCCCAAATCACTAAGCTAAAGGTAAAAGTCAATCTGGGAACCGTTTAGGGCATACCTGCTATCAGGCCTCTGAGCCCAAGATAAGCCATCGTATCCCCTGTGACCTGTGCATGTATATGCCCAGATGGCCTGAAGCAAGTGAAGAATCACAAAAGAAACAAAAATGGCCTGTTCGTGCCTTAACTGATGACATTCCACCGCAAAAAAAGTGAAAATGGCTGGTCTCTGCCTTAACTGATGACACTACCTTGTGAAATTCCTTTCCCTGGTTCATCCTGGCTCAAAAGCTTCCCCACTGCGCATCTTGTGACCCCCCACCCCTGCCCATCAGAGAACAACCCCCCTTTGACTGTAATTTTCCTTTACCTACCCAAATCTTATAAAACAGTCCCACCCCTATCTCCCTTCGCTGACTCTTTTCGGACTCAGCCCACCTGCACCCAAGTGAAATAAACAGCCTTGTTGCTCACACAAAGCCTGTTTGGTAGTCTCCTCACATGGACACGAGTGAAATTTGATGCCTGAACAGGGACTTGAACTCTGGACTCTCAGATTTCCTGCCTTCTTATATTAATAAGAAAAATAACAAAAATAGTATTGAAGTGCTGGGGCAGCAAAATTATTTGGGGGGTGGCATGGAGAGATAATGGGCGATGTTTCTCAGGGCTGCTTCGAGCGGGATTAGGGGCGGTGTGGGAACCTAGAGTGGGAGAGGTCAAGTTGGAGGATTTTGTGGTAAGGGGTGAGAAGGAGCATTTGTCGTATAGAATGGCTTGGATACAGTTTTGGATGAATTGAGAGACTAAACAGAAGACACAAGGTCCGAATAAGAGAAGGAGAAAAATGGGTATTAAAGGACTAAGAATTGGGAGGACCCAGGACATCCAATTAGAGAGTGACTAAGGAGGTTCAGCATAGCCCTGCCAGCAAAGATTATTTATTTACTTTAAGAGTTAAGAGTGGCAGTTTGGGGATAGCACCAGGAGATATCAGCTGTGATGGTTTAGAGAAACAGTGTAAATTGACAGTATAAACAAGAGTAGGGCATTTATGAGTAGTCAAGAACAGTGAATAGGAATATGACTATACAGAAGATAGTAGGGATGACAAGTTTTGGGGGCACAGTCCAAGTTGGGCTGGTGTTTGGAATGAGACTGGGACCTAATAAAAAGTGCGTCCATACAGGAGCTCAAATGGGCTGTACCCTGTAGCATTCTGAGGACAGGCCTGAATTCTGAGAAGGGCAAGTGGTAAAAGTATTGTCCGGTCCTTTTTAAGTTGGTGGCTGAGCTTGGTGAGGTGTGTTTTTAAAACACCGTTAGTCTGTTCTATCTTTCCTGAAGATTGAGGACGTTAAGGGTTATAAAGGTTTCACTGAATACCAAGAGCCTGAAAAACTGCTTGGGTGATTTGACTAATAAAGGCCAGTCTGTTATCACACTCTATAGAGGTGGCAAGGCCAAGCCGAGGAATTATGTCTGACAGAAGGGAAGAAATGACTGTGGTGGCCTTCTCAGACCCCATGGGAAAGCCCTCTACCCATCGAGTGAAAGTGTCTACCCAGACCAAGAGGTGTTTTAGATTCCTAACTGGAGGAATGTGAGTAAAGTAAATTTGCCAGTCCTGGGCAGGGGCAAATCCATGAGCTTGATGTGTAGGGAAGGGAAGGGGGCCCCGAACAATCCCTGAGGGGTAGTAGAATAGCAGATGGAACACTGAGAAGTGATTTATTAAAGTGGGGAGATACAAGGAGAGGATGTGAATAAGGCTTTGAACTGGGGAAAAGGTGGCAATGAGGTGTGGCTGTAGCCCAGGAATAATCAGGGAAGCAGACAATTTAGTTAAAATGTCTCATCCTAATAAGGGAACTGGGCAGGTGGGGATAAATAAAAAGGAGTGCATAAAAGAATGTTGTCCAAGTTGGCACCAGAGTGGGGGAGTTTTAAGGGGTTTTGAAGCTTGGCCATCAATACTCACCACAGTTATGGGGACAAGGGAAATAGGCCCTTGAAAAGAAGGTAATGTGGAGTGGGTAGTCCCCATATAGATTAAACAGGGGATGGGCTTACCCTCCACTGTGAGAGTTACCCAAAGCTCGGCGTCCGTGATGGTCCAGGGGGCTTCTGAGGTGATCAGGCAGTGTCAGTTTTCAGCCACTAAGCCGAGCAAATCTGGGAAGGAGTCAGTCAGAGATCCTTGGGCTAGAGCTTTAGGGGCTCTAGGGGTGGCTGCTGGCAAGCTGGGCAGTCTGATTTCCAGTGGGTCTCTGCACAGATGGGACATGGCTTGGGAGGAATCCCGGGCTGCAGGCATTCCTTGGCCCAGTGGCCAGATTTTTGGCACTCGAAGCAAGATCCTGATGGATGAAATCTTATAGGAATGCTTGACTGCTGCGACTTAGGCGTATGTGGTGTGTGGCTTAGGCATTTTGAAGTTCTTGTGTGCTGGAGGTGCAGCTGGGTTTTGTCTCAGAGCAGAGGCAAGTAATTGTAACTCAGAAATGCATTGCTGTCTGGCTGCCTCCTCTCTATTATTGTACACCTTGAAGGCGAGGTTGATTAACTCCTGTTGAGGGGTTTGAGGGCTGGATTGTAATCTTTGAAGTTTTTTCCTGATGTCAGGAGCAGATTAGATGATAAAATGCATATTAAGAATAAAGTTGGCTTCTGGCCTCTCTGGGTCTAGGGCAGTAAAACATCTAAGGGTTGCTGCTAAGCGGGCCATGAACTGGGCTGGCTTTTTGTCTTTACCTTGGGTAGTTTCTTTAAGTTTGTCATAATTAACAGCTTTGTAAGCTGCCTTTTAAAGCCCTTCAACTAGGCAGGAAATCGTGTAATCTCGCCTAGCTAGACCTGGGAAATCTGCCTGATAGTTTCATTAGGGATCCTCTCGGGGAACTGCTCTAATGCCTTCCTGGAGGTCTGGCTCATGGAGTCGGTGGTTGTCAGTGTGAGATTGGGCTAGAGAAAAAACTCTTTCCCGTTCATCTGGGAAGAGGGTAGAAGTCAGGATGACATTTAAGTCACTCCAGGTTAAATCGTAGGACAGAGTTAGATATCTGAATTCCTGTATATATCTAGTGGGGTCTGATGAGAAAGAGTCTAAACAGTTACTCATCTGACAGAGGTCTGATAGAGGAAAAGGCACATGTACCCTGACTATGCCTTCAGCTCCAGCCACCTCTCTAAGAGGAAATTGTTGGGCAGGTGGGAGAGAGCTAGTCATGGAACTAAACTGTAATCCGTACCGGATTTGAGGAGGGGAGGTGATAGAAAGATTATAGGGTGGAGGAGTGGAGGCTGAGGAAGAATTGAGACCTGACTCAGCCTGGCGACGAGCAACCTGGGGAGGAGGAGAGAGGTCAGACGGGTCTGTGGAAAAGATTGGAAAGACTTGGTGGCGCTTGGGACTGGGACTGAGGGGACAGGTAGGAGACAGAGAAGGAGGATTTGGAAGGAATCGCATTGGGAACAGAGACTAGGGAGGGAACGAAGTGTGAAAAAATGCCTGGATGTAAGGCACCTCAGACCATTTGCCCATTTTTTGACAAAAATTATTTAGGTCTTGTAGGATAGAGAAATCAAAAATGCCATTTTCTGGCCATTTAGAGCCATTGTCAAGTTTGTATTAGGGCCAAGCGGTGTTGCAGAAGAAAATAAGGCATTTAGGTGTTAGGTCAGGTGTGAGTTGAAGAGGTTTTAAGTTTTTGAGAACACAGGCTAAGGGAGAAGAGGGAGGAATGGAGGGTGGAAGGTTGCCCATACTGAAGGAGGCAAGCCAAGAGAAAAGAGAGTAGAGACAGAGAAAAGGGGTGGAGGGTGCTTGCCCCCCAGGAAAGTGGAGAAGGAGTAGAGACACGGAGAGAAAGGGTTGGGGGTGCTTCCCCCCAGAAAAGCGGTGCTTGCCACTAAGGGTGAAGGACCAAGGCAGGCGTCCCCGTGTGGCCAGACACCTCTGAAATGTGGGTGAATAATAAGGCAGGCAAGATTAAATACCAAGGGAAGATTGTCTTCCCGAGTCCGTGACCAGCGCCGGAGTTTTGGGTTCACAGATAAAAACGCATCTCCTTTTTCTCTACCAGAAAAGGAAGGGAACTAAAATGAAGAGAAGGGAGAGACTGAAGTGTGGCACCAAGATTGAAAGGAGAAAGAGGTTGAGGGACAGTGAGAGAGGTTGGAGAAGAGAGTAAAGAGAGGCTGCTAACTGGATTTAAAATTGGTGAGATGTTCCTTGGGCTGGTCGGTCTGAGGACCTGAGGTCGTAGGTGGATCTTTCTCATGGAGCAAAGAGCAGGAGGATAGGGGATTGATCTCCCAAGGAAGTTCCCCCAATCTGAGTCATGGCACCAAATTCCACTCGCTTCCATGTGAAGAGACCACCAAACCGGCTTTGTGTGAGCAACAAAGCTGTTTATTTCACCTGGGTGCAGGCGGGCTGAGTCCGAAAAGAGATTCAGTGAAGGGAGATGGGGTGGGGCCGTTTTATAAGATTTGAGTAGGTAAAGGAAAATTAGAGTCAAAGAGGGGTTGTTCTCTGGCAGGCAGGGGTGGGAGTCACAAGGTGTTCAGTTGGGGAATTTTGAGCCAGGATGAGCTAGGAGAAGGAATTTCACAAGGTAGTGTCATCAGTTAAGTCAGGGACTGGACATTTTCACTTCTTTTGTGATGGAATGTCATCAGTTAAGGCAGGAACAGGCCATTTTCATTTCTTTTGTGATTCTTCACTTGCTTCGGGCCATCTGGGCTTATAGGTGCAGATCACAGGGTATACGATGGCTTAGGTTGGGCTCAGAGGCCTGACAGAGGCTGTAGAGGGATGAAGGCTATTGTCATGGGTGAGATGACTTTTGAATCAAGTTTTTTTAAAAAAAGTTCAGGGCATTCTAGGCTAAGGTACGGCCTGAGGAATGGAAAGTAGTCAGCTGGGACTACAGCCAGCAGGAGGCACTGTGTGACTTCTGGCAGATCACTGCCACTCTCAGGACCTCAGACTACCCATCTACCAATACAATAATTTCTAGGAAGAGGGTGAAAGAAAAATAAATGTTCCCAGTTTTCTGTAATTTAGTCACTAGTATGAACAGATTTTGCCCCTTAGATTTTGTCTTCTAGAAGCCGGACTGTTAGCAGCCTCATTTGTTTATCATGCCATGCAAAATTCTTCTTTCTAAATGTGATATAATATTAAAATATGATATGAAATGGATAAGGAAACACCATCATTTCCCATGTGTATGGATAGAATTATTTCTAGAAATTGACTACATTTTGGGGACATTTGTCCTTTTTAACTAGAGAAATAAGAGGGATTAGGTTTGGGCCTAGATTCAAACATGGCCGGGTTTTTCTTCTTCTTCTTCTTCTTCTTCTTCTTCTTCTTCTTCTTCTTCTTCTTCTTCTTCTTCTTCTTCTTCTTCTTCTTCTTCTTCTTCTTCTTCTTCTTCTTCTTCTTCCTAATCATTCCTTTGCTCTTCCAAAATAAAAATAAATAGGTCAATAAAATAAGCATTTTGTTAAAAGAACTTTGGAAATCTAGGAATGGAAAGTCATTACAAATAAAGCCGATAACAACTGCAGATGGAGGGCGCAGATATTCTGGGAGCTTGGCCTAAAGTTAAAGACCATAAAACAAAAAATACAGTGTCTGGTCAAACCTATAGCTTAAAATAGGTAGGAGCTGGCTGATCTGGAGAGAGTGCTTACCTAAGAAGCCCCACCCACTTGGGACCAGAGTGAGGCAAACTACCACTGATATATATATATAATATACACACACACACACACACACACACACACACTTTACATTCTGGGGTACATGTGTAGAAGGTGCAGGTTTGTTACATAGGTACATGTGACATGGTGGTTTGCTGCACCCATCAACCCATCATCTACATTAGATATTTATCCTAATGCTATCCCTCCCCCAACCCCCCCAACCCCCCCACCCCCCACAGGCCCCAGTGTGTGATGTTCCCCTCCCCACATCCACATGTGCTCATTGTTCAACTCCCAATTATGAGTGAGAACATGCTGTGTTTGGTTTTCTGTTCTTGTGTTAGTTTGCTGAGAATGATGGTTTCCAGTTTCATCCATGTCCCTGAAAAACATGTGAACCCATCATTTTTTATGGCTGCATATTATTCCATGGTATGTATGTGCACATTTTCTTTATCCAGTCTATCACTGATGGGAATTTGGGTTGGTTCCAAGTCTTTGCTATTGTGAACAGTGCCATAATAAACTTACGTGTGCATGTGTCTTTATAGTAGAATGATTTAAAATCCTTTGGGTATATACCCAATAATGGGCTTGCTGGGTCACATGGTATTTCTGGTTGTAGATCCTTGAGAAATCACCACACTGTCTGCCACAATGGTTGAACTAATTTACACTCCCACCAACAGTGTAAAAGCATTCCTATTTCTCCACATACTCTCCAGCATCTGTTGTTTCCTGACTTTTCCATGATAACCATTTTAGCTGGTGTGAGATGGTATCTCATTGTGGTTTTGATTTGCATTTCTCTAATGACCAGGGATGATGAGCATTGTTTCATATGTTTGTTGGTTGCATAGATGTCTTCTTTCCGGAAGTGTCTGTTCATATCCTTCACCCACTTTTTGAAGGGTTTGTTTTTTTCTTGTAAATCTGTTTAAGTTCTTTGTAGATTCTGGATATTAGCTCTTTGTCGGATGTATAGATAGCGAATTTTTTTTTCCCATTCTGTAGGATGTCTGTCCACTCCAATCATAGTTTCTTTTGCTGTACAGAAGTTCTTTAGTTTAATTAGATCCCATCTGTCAATTATGGCTTTTGTTGCCATTGCTTATGGTGTTTTACTTCATGAAGTCTTTGCCCATGCCTGTGCCCTGAAGGGTATTGCCTAGGTTGTCTTCTAGGGTTTTTATGGTTTTAGGTCTTATGCTTAAGTCTTTAATCCATCTTAAGTTAATTTTTTGTAAGTTTTAAGGAAGGGATCCAGTTTCAGCTTTCTATATATGGCTAGTTAGTTTTCCCAACATCATTTATTAAATAGGAATCCCTCCAAATTGCTTGTTTTTCTCAGGATCATCAAAGATCAGAAGGTTGTAGATGTGTGGTGTTAATTCTAAGGTCTCTGTTCTGTTCCATTGGTCTATAAATCTGTTTTGTACAAGTATCATGCTGTTTTGGTTACTGTAGCCTTGTAGTATGGTTTGAAGTCAGTTAGCATGATGCCTCCAGCTTTGTTCTTTTTGCTTAGGATTATCTTGGCTACACAGGCTCTTTTTTGATTCTATGTGAAATTTAAAGTAGTTTTTTTCCAAATCTGTGAAAAAAGTCAATGGTAGATTGATGGGGATAACATTGAATCTATGAATTACTTTGAGCAGTATGGCCATTTACTTGATATTAATTCTTTCTATCCAAGAGCCTGAAATGTTTTTTCATTTGTTTGTGTCCTCTCTTATTTCCTTGAGCTGTGGTTTATAGTTCTCCTTGAAGAGGTCCTTCACATCCTTCGTAAGTTTTATTCCTGGGTATTTTATTCTCTTTGTAGCAATTGTGAATGGGAGTTCACTTATGATTTGGCTCTCTGTTTGTCTGTTATTGGTGTATAGGAATGCTTGTAATCTCTGCACATTGATTTTGTATCCTGAGACTTTGCTGAAGTTGCTTATCAGCTTAAGGAGATTTGGGGCTGAAATGATGGTGTTTTCTAAATAAACAATCATGTCATCTGCAAACAGAGACAATTTGACTTCCTCTTTTCCTGACTGAATACTATTTATTTCTTTCTCTTGCCTGATTGCCCTGGCCAAAACTTCCGATACTATGTTGAATAAGAGTGGTGAGAGAGGGCATTCTTGTGTTGTGATGGTTTTCAAAGGGAATGCTTCCAGTTTTTGCCCATTTAGTATGATATTGACTGTGGGTTTGTCATAAATAGCTCTTATTATTTTGAGATACATTCCATCAACACTTTGTTTATTGATAGTTTTTAGCATGAAGTGCTGTTGAATTTTGTTGAAGGCCTTTTTAGCATCTATTGAGATAATCATGTGCTTTTTGTCATTGGTTCTATGTGATGGATTACATTTATTGATTTGTGTATGTTGAAGCATCCTTGCATCCCAGGGATGAAGCCAAGTTGACTGTGGTGGATAAGCACTTTTTTTTTTTTTTTTTTGCCAGAAACAAGTATTATTTAAAATTAATGTAAATGGTTTACACTCACCAGTTAAACTCTCAATGAATTTTTCTGTTTTTTTTTTTTTTTAGATATTAATCCACATATATTTAAAAAACCTCTTTAAATGTGAAGTCTAAATTTTTTTATTATTATTATTATACTTTAAGTTCTAGGGTACATGTGCATAACGTGCAGGTTTGTTACATATGTATGCTTGTGCCATGTTGGTAACACTTTTTTTTTTTTTTTAATGGAGTCTCACTCTGTCACCCAGGCTGGAGCACAGTGGCATGATCTCGGCTCACTGCAAGCTCCACCTCCTGGGTTCACATCATTCTCCTGCCTCAGCCTCTCAAGTAGCTGGGACTACAGGCACCTGCCACCAAGCCGAGTTAATTTTTATTTTGTATTTTTAGTGGAGATGGGGTTTCACCATGTTAGCCAGGATTGTCTCAATCTCCTGACCTCATGGTCTGTCTGCCTCGGCTTCCCAAAGTGCCGGGATTACAGGTTTGAGTCACCGTGCCCAGTCGATTGTGGTGGATAAGCTTTTTGATGTGCTGCTTGATTCGGCTTGGCAGTATATTATTGACGATTTTTGCATCAATGTTCATCAGGGATATTGACCTAAAATTTTCTTTTTTCGTTGTGTCTCTGCCAGATTTTGGTATCAGGATGATGCTGGCCTCATAAAATGAGTTAGGGAGGATTCCCTCTTTTTCTATTGTTTGGAATAGTTTCAGAAGGAATGGTACCAGCTCCTCTTGGTACCTCTGGTAGAACTCGGCTGTGAATCCCTCCAGTCCTGGACTTCTTTTCATTGGTAGACTATTAATTACTGCTCCAATTTCTGAACTTGTTATTGGTCTATTCAGGGATTCAACTTCCTGGTTTAGTCTTGGGAAAAAACAAGCTCCTTGATTCATTGATTTTTTTTAAGGGTTTTTGTTGATTGTATCTCCTTCAGTTCTGCTCTGATCTTAGTTATGTCTTATCTTCTGCTAGTTTTTGAATTTGTTTGCTCTTGCTTCTCTAGTTCTTTTAATTGTGATCTTTCCCGCTTTCTCTTATGGGCATTTAGTGCTATAAATTTCTCTTTAAACACAGCTTTAAATGTGTCCCAGCAGTTCTGGCATGTTGTGTCTTTGTTCTCTTTGGTTTCAAAGAACATCTTTATTTCTGTCTTAATTTTGTTACATACCCAGTAGTCATTCAGGAGCAGGTTGTTCAGTTTCCATGTAGTTGAGTGGTTTTGACTGAGATTCTGAATCCTGAGTTCTAATTTGATTGCACTGTGGTCTGACAGACAGTTTGTTATGAATTCTGTTATTTTGCATTTGTTGAGGACTGTTTTACTTCCAATTATGTAGTCAATTTTAGAATAAGTGCAATGTAGTGCTGAGAAGGAAGTATATTCTGTTGATTTGGGGTGGAGAGTTCTATAGATGTCTATTATGTCTGCTTGGTCCAGAGCTAAGTTCAAGTCTTGGATATCCTCATTAATTTTCTGTCTCATTGATCTGTGTGATATTGACAGTAGAGTGTTAAAGTCTCCCACTATTATTGTGTTGGAGTCTAAGTTTCTTTGTAGGTTTCTAAGAACTTGCTTTATGAATCTGGGTGCTCCTGTATTGGGTGCATATATATTTAGGATAGTTAGCTATTCTTGTTGCATTGATCTCTTTACCATTATGTAATGCCCTTCTTTGTCTGTATTTATCTTTAAAGTCTGTTTTATCAGACACTAGTATTTCAACCCCTGCTTTTTGTTTTTGCTTTCCATTTGCTTGGTAAATCTTCCTCAATCTCTTCATTTTGAGCCTATGTGTGCCTTTGCGTACGAAATGGGTCTCCTGAATACAGCACACTGATGGGTCTTGACTCTTTATCCAATTTGCCAGTCTGTGTCTTTTAATTGGGGCATTTAGCCGGTTTACACTTAAGGTTAATATTGTTATGTGTGAATTTGACCTTGTCATTATTATGCTAGCTGATTATTTTGCCTGTTAGTTGATGCAGTTTCTTTATAGCATAGATGGTCTTTAAAATTTGGTATGTTTTTGCAGTGGCTGGTACAGGTTGTTCTTTTCCATGTCTAGGGCTTCCTTCAGGAGCTCTTGTAAGGAGCCCTGGTGGTGACAAAAATCTCTTAGCATTTTTTTGTCTGGAAGGGATTTTATTTCTCCTTTGCTTATGAAGTTTAGTTTGACTGGACATAAAATTTGGGGTTGAAAATTTTTTTCTTTAAGAATGTTGAATATTATCCCCCACACTCTTCTGGCTTGTAGTGTTTCTGCTGAGATATCCACTGTTAGTCTGATGGGCTTCCCTTTGTGGGTAACCTGACCTTTCTCTCTGGCTTGTGTTCTCTATTTTTCCTGAAGTTGAATGTTGGCCTTCCTGACTAGGTTGGGGGAGTTCTCCTGGATAATATGCTGAAGAGTGTTTTCCAATTTGGTTCCATTTTTTCCCATCACTTTCAGGTACACCAATCAACTGTAGGTTTGTCTTTTCACATAGTCCTATATTTCTTGTAGGCTTTCTTCATTTCTTTTCTCTCTTTTTTCCTCTACTCTCGTCTCCTCACTATTTCATTAATTTGATCTTCAATCACTGATATCCTTTATTCTGCTTGATCAATTTGGCTATTGACGCTTGTGTATGCTTCATGAAGTTCTTGTGCTGCATTTTTTAGCTCCATCAGGTCATTTATGTTCTTCTCTACACTGGTTATTCTAGTTAGCAATTCACATAACCTTTATTCAAGGTTCTTATTTTCTTGTGTTGGGTTAGAACATGCTCCTTTAGCTCAGAGGAGTTTGTTATTACCCACCCTCTGTAGAATTAACAGCCTACTTCTGTTAATTCATCAAACTCATTGTCTGTCCAATTTTGTTCCCTTGCTGGTGAGGAGTTGTGATACTTTGGAGGAGAAAAGGTGTTCTGGTTTTTGGAACTTTCAGCCTTTCAGTGCTGGTTTTTCCCCATCTTTCTGGTTTTATCTAACTTTGATCTTTGATGTTGGTGATCTACAGATGGGGTTTTGGTGTGGACGTCCTTTTTGTTGATGTTGATGCTATTCCTTTCTGTTTGTTAGTTTTCCTTCTGACAGTCAGGTCCCTCTGCTGCAGGTCTGTTGGAGTTTGCTGGAGGTCCACTCGAGACCCTGTTTGTCTGGGTATCAGCAGTGAAGACTGCAGAATAGCAAATATTGCTGCCTGATGCTTTCTCTGGAAGCTTTGTCCCAGAGGGGCACCCGCCAGATGGCAGCCAGAGCTCTCCTCTATGAGGTGTCTGTCAGTCCCTACTGGGAGGTGTCTCCCAGTCAGGCTACATCGGGGTCAGGGACCCACTTGAGGAGGCAGTCTGTCTGTTATGAGAGTTGAACACTGTGCTGGACATCTGCTCCTCTCTTCAGAGCTCTCAGGCAGGGACATTTAAGTCTACTGAAGCTGTGTCCTCAGCTTCCCCTTCTTCTAGGTGCTCTGTCCCAGGAAGATGGTGGATTTATCTCTAAGTCCCTGACTGGGGCTGCTGCCTTTAGTTCAGAGATGCCCTGCCCACAGAGGTGGAATCTAGAGGCAGTGGATCTTGATGAACTGCATTAGACTCCACCCAGTTCAAACTTCCCGGCAGCTTTGTTTACACCGTGAGCATAAAACTGCCTATTCAAGCCTCAGCAATGGAGGACGCCCCTCCCCCAACCAAGCTCCAGTGTCCCAGGTTGATCTCAGACTGCCGCGCTAGCAGCAAGAATTTTAAGCCAATGGATCTTAGCTTGCTGGGTTCTGTTTGCGTGGGACCTGCCATCAGTTGCAAAGACCATGGGAAAAGTTCAGTATCTGGACAAGAGTATACTGTTCATCCTGGTACAGTCTCTCATGGCTTCCCTTGGCTAGAAAAGGGAAATCCCCCAACCCCTTGCACTTCCCAGGTAAGGCGACGTCCTGCCCTGCTTCCGCTCACCCTCCATGGGCCGCGCACACTCTCAAACCATTGATTGATCCCTTTCTCATTATATAATGGACTTCTTAGGGTTTTTTTTTTTTTTTTTTAAGTGTTGTTGATTTAAAGTGTGTTGTGTCTGATATACACCTAGCTACTTCTCTCTTTTATTTCCATTTGTGTAGAATATTTTTCCCCCCTTTTACCTCCAGTCTGTTTCTTTATCATGTAGGTGAATTTCTTATAAGAAGGATATGGTTAGATTATGGTTTTCATCCATCTGTCAATCTATGTCTTTTAAGTGGCATTTTCAATCTATTTACATTCAAGGTTAATACTGACCTAAGGTTTTGTTACTGTCATAATGTTAGTTGTTATCTAGTTGCTTTGTAGTCTCTTTTGTGTAACTGTTTTATAAGACTTGTGAGTTTTATATTTCTATGCATGTATATGATGGTGAGTATTGACCTTTCAGTTCCATGTTCAAAACTTTTTATTATGTTTTGTAGGGCTAGTCTAGTGGTAAGAATTTTCTCAGCATTTGCTTGTCTGGAAAATACTTTACTTTTCCTTCTCTTAAGAAGCTTATTTAGCAGGACACAAAATTCCTGCTTGGCCATTTTATTCTTTAATACATCTGAAAATAGTACCACATTTTTTTTCTGGATTGCAGTGTTTCTGCTCAGAATTTAGCTTTTAGTCTGATGGGATTTCATCTGTAGGTGAGTAGCTACTTTTCTCTTGCTGATTTTAGGATATTTTTTCCTTCATATTGACTTTAAATAGCCAGATAGACTGTATATCTTGGTGAAGTGCTTCTTGTAGTGTATTTTCCTGAAGTTTTTCAAGGTGTCTAAGTCTCTTGAAAGATTAGGAAAGGTTTTCTGAATTATTTCCTTAAATACATTTTCTTTTTTTCTTCTCCCTCAGGGATACCTGTGATTCATAATTTCAGACTCTTTATGTAGTGTCATAGGTCTCAAATGCTTTTTTTATTCTTGAAAATTCTTTATTTTTGCCTGACCAGATTAATTTAAAAAACTTACCTTCAAATTCTGAGATTGTTGACTCTGATTTGTCAAGTCTAGTGTTGCTTCTTTGAACTATATTTTATAATTCTTTCAATAAATTTTTCATCTCCAGAAATTACTTTTTCTTAAATATATCTGTATCCTTGGTAAATTCTCATTCACATCTCAAATTGATTTCCTGATTTATTTGTACTGATTTCCACATTTCTCTTAGATGTCATTGAGTTTCTTTACAACCAACAGTTTGAATTTTTATCTAGCATTTAATTAATTTTATTTTGCTTAGGATATATGGCTAGAGAATTAGTATGATCTTTTGGTATTGCTCTAACACCCTGATTTTTTACAAAGCCAGAATTTCTATGCTGTTTGCTTCTCATCTGGATAAACTGTCACTTTTTATTTTTGAATATACTTTTACTTTGGGTGGGACCATTTTTCTCTTCTTGAGTTTGTGCCTGTAATTTATGTTGAGTAGGGTTATTTGGCTTTGCTTCTGGGTGCTTTCAGGGGCCAAGGTTCTGTATGAATTCCTCAATTATAGATAGTCTTAGTGTGGTAGTTTTTTTTTTCAAATACTAGTTTTAGTAGTAGTGTACCGGCATGTGAGTAGGCTCTTGGTCTTCTGTGGAGGTGGAGAGGTAGAGGTCTCAATGGACTTGTCTCATTCCCAAGCCCTGTAACTTGTGTCAGCAAACTTTGTATTGTGTTGTGGAGCTTGACCTCTAGGCCAGTAAGTGGTGCTTACAGGTAAGATCCAGCTGCAGTAGTCGAACTGGGGTGTATGATTTATTTATCTTTACTTGGAGAAATTATCTGATGTCTCAGGCCATAGACTGGTCTCTGGGATGCACAGTGGCTTGGGCCATGCTCTCAGCCTGAGAGGGGAGTGAAGCTAGCCATAACTAGAGCATCAGGCTTTTATTTGGATCCTTTTTTGGTGGCTGTGAACACCAGCCCTGATGGGGTTGGTGTGGGAGTGGCATAAACTCTGTAATATTTCCTGGGATACAAATGTTCGTAGTGTGGTGGCTTTCTCAAATGCCAGTTGCAGTAGTAACATACTGGGTGGGTGAATAGGCTCGAGGTCTCCTGAGTAGTTGGGTGCGTGTGGTGTTGGTGGTAGCTGAGGTCATGCAAAGCCTGTCTCCTTCTGGAGTGCCATGCAATTGTGTCAGCAAATATTGTAATGGGCTGTGCAATTTGATTTCCTGGCCAGTATATAGCACTTGCATGAGAGAGCCAGCCATGGTGGTGACAGTGGGATTTATGCCTGACCTTGGTTAACTAGAAGTACTCAGGTCACCTAGGTGATGAGTGGAGCTGTGGAACTTCTTGTTTTGTGTTCTGCCACTGAGGCCAGTAGGGGTGAGGGAAAATGCCTGGCAAGGCTGGGTCAGGCAAGCTTATGTTCAGGCTACCCAGTCCTGGAGACAACTGCTGGACACAAATGCTGGCCCCATGGGGAGAGGAGCAGCCTGGGCTTCACAACCTAACACGAAATAGTGGAATACACCTAGCTCCCATGTCCTTGACCCAGTAGGTCTCCCACCTCTGATCTGCTGCTGGCAGCAAGCAGAGCACCTAGCAGAGTCCCAAATAGTGGCTGCTTAGATTATAAAATTACTCAAGGCTGCGAGACTTCCTACATGAAACAGAAACCATGACCCATAGACCACAACCCTCCCTGTTAGATCATGCGAAGGGGGGCTTCCAACTCCCATGTCTGTAGTAGAAGCCCACATCATGATCACTCTCATTTCTGACTGCCAAGGCTTGACTCTTGCACATGATTAAATCACAAATTTCAGTTCAAAACCTCTCTTAACCTGTGACTTCCACCTGTATTGGCTGGCAGATTTCCATGCACTCCCCTATGACTTAGAATGAGGAATGGCTTTCTTCTGTCAGCTCTAGGGTTCGAGAGTGGGCGTACATGACTTCCTGATGTTTGGTGGACTTTTAAGGGTTTTCTACATATAATATCATGTAATCTACAAACAGATACAAATTTGCTTCTTCCTTTCCAATTTTGATGCCTTTTATTTCTTTCTTTTGCCTAATTTATCTGGCTAGCCTTTTAAGTACTATGTTGAATAGGAGCGGTGAAGGTGTGCATCCTTGCCTTGCTTTATATTTAGGGAAAATCCTTTCACCTCTTCCTCAGTGACTATGATGTTAGTTGTGGGTTTGTTGTATATGACCTTTATTATATTAAAACACATTCCTTCTCTACCTAATTTTTTGAGAATTTTTATCATGAAAAAATATTGTTTTATAAAATCTTGTTTCTACAACTATTACAATAATTTTTTAAAACATTATTTAAAAATTTCCCCATTGACTTATTGGTCATTCAGGAGCATGTTTTTTAATTTCTGTATATTTTTTAATTTTCCAAAGTTTGCCTTGCATTAATTTCTAGTTTTATACTTTTGTTTCTGGGAAAGATAAGTTGGTATGATTTCAGTCTCTTAAATTTGTTAAGATATGTTTTGTGACCTAATATACAATCTATCTGAAGAATGTTCCATGTATGCTTCAGAAGAATGTGTCTTCTTTTACTGTTGGATGGAATGTTCTGTATACAACTGTTACATCTATTTTACCTAAGGTGTAGTTTAAGTTCAATATTCACCTACTGATTTTCAGTTCTGATGATCTTTTCATTGTTTAAAATGTAGTATTGACATCATCTACTTTTGTCATGTACAACAATATAGCAATCTAGCTATTTCTTCAGATCGGTTAATATTTTCTTGATGTATTAGGCGCTCCAATGTTGAGTGCATACGTTTTTACAATTTTTGAATTGACACTTTTATCATTATATAATGATCTTCTTGATATCTTTTTGCAGTTTTGTCTTGAAATCCATTTTATCTTGATTTTGATTTCTATTTGCATGGAATGGGTTTACTTTCAGTGTATGAGTGTGCTTACAGGAGAAGTATCTTGTGGGCAAGATATAGTGGGTCTTGTTTTCTAATCCATTCACTCACTCTGTCTTTTGATTGGATAATTTAATCCATTTATATTCAAGGCAATTGGTAATAGGTGACGATGTACTACTGCCATTTTGTTAATGTTGTTTAGTTCTTTTGTAGATTATTTCTTTCATCCTCTTTTGCTATTTTTCTTTGTAATAAGTGATTCTCTCAAATGGTATGCATTGATTTCTTTTTATTGTTGCATTCTGGTTATCACAAGACTTTCAAAAGCACATCATAGTTATAATATGCTAGTTTATGCTGATAATGACTGAACTTGGGTGACATAAAATAACTCTAAACTTTTACTTCACTCTGACTTCATATTTCGAAATTTTGATGTCACAGTACATGTGTTTTTATGTTGCATATCTTTTAACAATTATTGTCTCCATTATTATTTCAATAGTTTTCCTTTTAATCCCCATGCTAAAAATATAAATGATTTACACACCACCATTAAGTATTACAGTATTCTCAATTTGACTCTGTACATAGTTTATTTAGTGGTGAGTTTTCTACTGTTATATGTTTTTATGTTACTCATTAGCATTCTTTTCTTTCAGCTTGAAGAATTTTCATTAGCATTCTTTTCTTTTGTTATTTCCTTTTCCTTTTTTTTTTTTTTTTTTTTGTTTCAGACCCTCTCTCTGTCACCCAGGCTGGAGTGCAGTGGCACGATCTGGGCTCAATGCAACCTCTGCCTCCAGGGTTCAAGCAATTCTCATGCCTCAGCCTCCAGAGTGACTGAAACCACAGGCGTATGCCACCATGCCCAGCTAATTTTTTTATAATTTTAGTAGAGAGGCTTTTTTGCCATGTTTGCCAGGCTGATCTTGAACTCTTGGCCTTAAGTGATCCTCCCTCCTCAGCCTACCAAAGTGCTGGTATTACAGGTGTGAGCCACCACACCCAGACTATTTCTTTTTTTAATAGACAGATTCTCATTCTGTCACCAAGGTTGGGGTGCAGTGGTGAAATGACAGCTCACTGCTGTCTCAAAGTCTTGGGTTTAGCAGTTCTCCCATCTCAGCCTCCCAAATCACTGGGATCACAGGAACCACAATTAACCTTTCTTGTTCAACAGGTCTGATAGAGATGGAAACCCTTAGCTTTTTTTTTTTTTTGAGACTTTTTTTTTTCTCTTGTCCAGGCTGGAGTGCAATGCCATGATCACAGCTCATTGCAGCCTTTACTTCCCAGGCTCTGGCCATTCTCCCACATAGCTGAGACTACAGGTGTGCACCATGATGCCTAGCTAATTTTTAAATGTTTTTGTAGATATGGGGTCTCACTATGTTGCCCAGGCTGGTTTTAAGTCCTAGGCTTAAGCAATTCTCTGGCCTTGGCCTCCCGATGTACTGGAATTAGAAGTATAAGCCAATGCACCTGGCATTTGTTTTGATTGGTTTCGTTTGGTTTGGAAAAGTCTTTATCTGTCTTTCATTTCTGAAGGACAGTTTTGCAATTTACAGTATCACTGGCTGGCAGGTTTTCTTTTCTTTTAGTCCTTTGAGTGTATTCTCTTACTGTCTTCTGTCCTGTAAGGTTTCTGATAAAAAATGTTTCTAGACTTATTGGAATTCCCTTATACATAATTCACTTATTTTTCTTGCTTATTTCAGGTTCCTCTAATTGTCTTTAATTTTTTGACCATTTGATTATATGTTTTGGGGTATTCTTGTTTGAATTATATCAAAATGTCTCTTATTGGAGACTTATGGCCTTCCTCTACCTGGATATTTATATTTTTCCTTAGGTTTGAAAAGTGTTCTGCCATTATTTTTATAAGCAAATGCTCTATCACTTTGCCTTTCTCTTTCCTTCTTGAACTTTTATGGCTCAAAAGTTTAATCTTTACTTTTATTTTTAATTTTTAAAAATTTATTTCACTGACAAATAATTGTATATATATTTATGGAGTACAATATAATCAAAACATACAAAATTTCACTTAGACAGGAGAAATAAATTGTAGTGATTTGTTTCACAGAATGGTGACCATAACAAATTTTAATGCATTGTATATATATATTTTTAACTTTTGTTTTAGGTTTAGAGGTACATGTGCAAATTTGTTATATAAGTAAACTCATGTCATGGGGATTTGTTGTACAGACCAGGTTTGTTGTTCATCATCCAGGTACTAAGCCTATTCCCAAAAAGTTTTTTTAAAAAATATTTTCTCCTCCTCCCACCCTCCAATATCAGGTAGGGCCCAGTGTCTGTTGTGCCCCTCTTTGTGTCCATGTGTTCTCCTTATTTAGCTTCCACTTATAAGTGAGAAGATGTAGTATTTTGTTTTCTGTTTCTGTGTTAATTTGCTAAGGATAATGGCCTTCAGCTACATCCATGTTTCTTCAAAGGACACAACATCATTTATTTTTATGGCTGCATAGTATTTCATGGTGTATATGTAACACATTTTATTTATCCATTTTACCATTGATGGACATTTAGAGTGATTCCATGTCTATACTATTGTGAATAGTGCTTTAATGAGCATATGCATGGATGTGCCTTCATGATATAATAATTTATATTCCTTTGGGTATGTAATCAGCAAAAGGGCTGCTGAGTTGTATGATAGTTCTTGTTTTAGATCTTTGAGGAATTTCCACACTGCTTTCTGTGCACAATGGGTAATCTGATTTACACTCCAGCCAACAACGTATAAGCGTTTCTTTTACTTTGAAACTTTGCCAGCATTTGTTATTTTTGACTTAATAATAGTCATTCTGACTGGTAAAATGTGGTTTTAATTTGCATTTTTCTAATAATCCGTGATATAGAGCTTTTTTTCATGTGATTGTTGGCTACATGTTTGTCTTCTTTTGAAAAGTGTCTGTTCATGTCCTTTGACCACTTTTTAATGGGGTTGTTTGTTTGTTTTTCTTGTAAATTTGCTTAAGTTACTTATAGAAGCTGAATATTAGACCTTTTTCAGATGCATGGTTTGCAAAAATTTTCTCCCATTTTGTAGTTTACTCTGTTGATAGTTTCTGTTGCTGTGCAGAAGCTTTTTAGTTTAACTAGATGTCATTTGCCAATTTTTGCTTTTGTTGCTATTGCTCTTGGTGTCTTCATCATGATATCGTTGTCAGTTTGTATATCCAGAATGGTATTGCTCAATCTGTCTTCCAGGGTTTGTATAGTTTTGGATTCTATATTTAAGTCTTTAATCCACCTTGAGTTGATTTTTGTATATGGTGTAAGGAAGGGGTCTAGTTGCCATCTTCTGCATGTGGCTGGCTAGCCAGTTATCCCACCACCATTTAGTGAATAAAGATATCCTTTCCCCATCATGTGTTTTTGTCAACTTTGTCAAAGATCAGATAACTGTAGGCATGTAGCCTTATTTCTGGGCTTTCTATTCTGTTCCACTCGTCTGTGTTGGTTACTGTAGCCATGTACTAGAGTTTGAAGTTGGGTAGTGTGATACAACTTGCTTTTTTCTTTTTTGCTTAGAATTGCCTTGGGTATTCAGGCTCTTTTTTGACTCCACATGAATTTTAAGATAGTTTTTTCTAGTTCTGTGAAGAATGTCACTGGTAGTTTTATGGAAATAGTATTCAATCTGTAAATTGCTTTGTGCAGTATGGCCATTTTATTGATATTGACTCTTCCTATCCATGAAGATGAAATCATTTTCCATTTGCTTGTGTTATCACTGATTATTATGAGCAATATTTTTAAATTATCCTTTTAGAGATCTTTCAACTCCCTGCTTAGCTGTATTCCTAGGTATTTTATTCTTTTTGTGAATGGGATTGCATTCTTGACCTGGCTGTCAACTTGAATGTTTGTGGTCTATATAAATGCTGGTGATTCTCGTACATTGATTTCGTATGAGCATCTTTGTTTAAGGAGCTTTTGCCCAAGACTATGAGGCTTTCTAGACGTAGAATCAAGTCATCTGCAAACAGGGATAGTTTGGCTTCCTGTCCTATTTCAATGCCCTTTCTTTCTCTTTTCTGATTATTCTGGAAAGGATTTTCAATACTTACGTTGAATAGGAATGGTGAGGGAGGGCTTCCTTGTGTCAGTTTTCAAAGGTAATGCTTGTAGCTTTTGCAAATTCGGTAGGATGTTGGCTGTGGTTTTGTCATATATGGTTCTTATTATTTTGAGGTATGTTGTTTCTTCAGTACTTAGTTTGCTGACAGTTTTGTTTTTGTTTACTTTTTTCAACTTTTATTTTAAGTTCAGGGGTACATGTTCATGATGTGCAGGTTTGTTACATAAGTAAACGTGTTATTGGGGATGAAGCTTACTTGATCGTGGTGACTAAGCTTTTTGATGTATTGCCAGATTCGGTTTGCCAGTATTTTGCTGGGGATTTTTACATTGATGTTTATCAAGGATGTTGGTCTGAAGGACCAGGTCAGCATACCTAATACATGAGGTGAGGTATGCTGAAGTGGCTCTGGGTTGGGCCTAAGGTCTGGGCCTATGTGGGCCAAGCTGGTTCTGAGCTGGTCTGGAATCAGAAGTAGGCCTGAACCATGTGGCCACTGACTGGATTTAGAGCTTCTATTCACAGATACCTTTCTGAAGGCCCCAGCCTTCAGTCCATGAGTGTGTCTGAAGCCTGGGGCTGCTGGGACTGGCATCATGATGGGATAAGCCCAAAGCCTGGGGCTCCTATGGAAGGTCTGGGGCCAGACAAGACCAGAAAGTTTAGAATGCAGGTATTGTCTGGGGTTTCAGAGGCCTGCCTGGTACTGAGTAGTACTGATAGGCTCAATAATAAGGTTCAAATCAAGTCCTGTTACTGACTCCCCACCCCCACCATTGTTTTCTGCTTTCTTCAAAGAGAAGCCTCCAGAGATTGCTCCACCTCCCCGACAGCAACACCAAATAGAACAACTGTCCACACACACACACAAACACAAAATGCCTTCCTAAGAGCTGTAAATCAGGTGAGTAATCACAATACCTGATGTTAACATTTTATTAATACATTTATGCCTGAGGTTGCAATTTTTTGAATTTTTGCAATCAGACTTTGTTGATGACCTTGAGCAGTAGGATATAAATAACTCCCACATGCTTAGCTTTCCAATAATGAAACACTAGACATCAATGCATTGAAGAACTCTAGAAAAAAATTTGAATCATTTATACAACCCCTTCCTTATTCTCTGGCAGTGGCTGCATGGAATAGGGAGAAAATCTGTGCAGTTGGAGAAGGGAATGTACAATGATAGTGGGACTTTGCACTGGGACTCAGTGCTGTCACAGTGAAAAGCAACATGGGGCAGATCTCTGCCAGAGCCCACAGAAGAAGTGTTAAGATCAGGCTTAACCAGAGAGAAATTATCCATCCCAGCAGTCTGAACCTGAGTGCTGGCAATTCCCACCACCATTGGCTAAAGTGCTCTGAGATTCTAAATGGACTTGAAAGGCAGTCTAGGCCACAAAGACTGCAATTCCTGGGCAAGTCCTGGTACTGTGCTGAGCTTGGACCCAGAGCACTTGAGCTGCATGTGACCTAGTAAGACACCAGCTGGGGCAGCCAAGGAAGTGCTTGTGTCACCCCTTTCCCAACCTGAGCAACACAGCTCACAGCTCCAAAACAAACTCCTTCCTCGTTGAGGAGAGGCAAGGATAAAGAGAACTTTGTCTTGTAACTTGGATACCAGCCCAGCCATAGTAGAATAGGACAAAAGGCAGAGTTTTGAGACCCCTTTTATAGGATCTAGGTCCTGGATGACATTTCTAAACACGCTTTGCACCAGAAGTGAACTCATTGACATGAAGGGAAAAACCAAGTCATGGCAGAATGTATCAACTTCTGATTAAAGGGTACTTTGGCCCTGAATAATAAGCAGTGGTAGCTAGACAGTTCTTACCATGAACCTTGGGTGAGGCTTGGAACCTTCAGGTGTGACCCAGAATGTTCCTAGCTGTAGTGGCTATTGGAAAAGATCCCTTTTGCTTGATGAAAGGAGAGGGAAGAGTAAACGGGACTTGATTTTCCAGCACGGGTACCAGCTCAGCCACAGTAAGGAAGAGCACCAAATGAACTCCTGCGGTCCTCAATTTGATAATTTGTCACCTGGATGGCATTCATGGACCTGCATGGGCCCAGGGTCACTGACCTGAAGGGAGAAATTTAGGCCTGGCAGCATTAACCACAAGCTGACCCTTGGGCCTTGAGTGAATACTGGCAGTAGCCAGGCAGTACTTGCCATGAGCCTGTCATAACAGTGGCCATAGGGAGACATTCCTCTGCTTTAGGATAGACATTCCCCCCTTTAGGATAGATTAGAGAAGAGAAGAGTAGAAAGATCTTTGTCTTGTGTCTTAAGTGTCAGTTCAGCTACAGAAGAATAGAGTACAAAGTAGATGCCTAAAGTTCGTGCCTCGAGTCTGTGGCTCCAAGATGGCATCTATGGACTTGCCCAGGGCCAAGGGAAACACATTGCCCTGAAAAGAAAAACAAGAACCTGGGTATAATTGCCACCTGGTGATTGTAGAGCCCTTCAGTCTTGAGTGAACGTAAGTGTATTAGTCCGTTTTCACACTGCTATAAAGAAATATCTGACAATTGCTAATTTATAAAGGAAAGAGATTTAACTGACTCACGTTTCCACATGGTTGAAGAGGCCTCAGGAAACTTACAAACATGCAAGATGGGGAAGCAGGCACCTCCTTCACAAGATGGCAGGAAAGAGTGTGAGCACAGAAATGACTACCATTTACAAAACCATCAGACTTTGCGAGAATTAACAAACTATCATAAGAACAGCATGGGGGAAACCACTCCCATAATCCAATAACTTCCCTTTTTTGACAACTGAGGATTACAGGTCCCTCTCTTGACATGTGGGGATTACAATTTGATAAGTTTTGGTGAGGACACAGAGCCAAACCTTACCATTCCAACCCTGGCTCCTCCCAAATCTCAAATCCTTTATACGTTTCAAAACCAATTATGCCTATCCAACAGTCCCCCAATGTCTTAACTAATTTTTGCATTAATTCAAAAGTCCATGGTCTAGTCTCATCTGACACAAGGCAAGTCCCTTCTGTCTGTGAGCCTGTAAAATTAAAAACAAGTTAACTCCTTCTAAGATACAATGGAAGTACAAGCATTGGATAAATGCTCTCATTCCAAATGGGAGAAATTAGTCAAAACAAAGAGACAACATGTCCCATGCAAATCCAAAATCCAGCTCCTAAATAATCTGCTTTGACTCCATGTCACACATCCAGGTCACACTGATGCAAGAGATGGACTCCTACAGTCTTGGGCAGCTCTGCTTCAGTGGCTTTGCAGGGCACAGCCCCCCTCCTGACTGCTTTCATGGTCTGGCATTGAGTGTCTGTGGCTTTTCCAGGTGAATGGTGCAAGTTGTTGATGGATCTACCGTTCTGGGGTCTGGAGAACAGTGGCCCTTTTCTCACAGCTGCACTAGGCAGTGACTCAGGTGGGACTCTATGTGGGGTTCCAAACCCACATTTTCCTTCTACACTGCCCTAAGAGAAGATCTCCATGAGGGCCCCCATCCTGCAGTAAACTTCTGCCTGGACATACAGGCATTTCCATACATCCTCTAAAATCTCAGTGGAGGTTCTCAAACCTCAATTCTTGACTTCTGTACACCCACAGGCTCAAAACCACATGGAAGCCACTAAGGCTTGGGTCTTGCATTGTCAGAAGCAATGGCCTTAGTTCTATATTGGCCCCTTTTAGCTAAGATGCAGGGCTGCACAGAGCTGCAGCAAGGCCCTAGGCCCAGCCCATGAAACCATTTTTTCTCTCCTAGGCCTCCAAGCGTGTGATGGGAGTGGTTGCCAGGAAGGTCTCTGACATGCCCTGGAGACATTTTCCCCATTGTTTTGGTGATTAATATTCAGCTCCTGGCTAATTATGCAAATTTCTACAGCAAGCTTGAATATCTCCCCATAAAATGGATTTTTCTTTTTCTTTTTCTTTTCTCTCTTTTTATTTTTATTTTTTTGAGTCAAAGTGTCACTCTGTCACTCAGGCTGGAGTTGCAGTAGTGAGATCTTGGCTCACTGCAATGTCTGCCTCCTGGGTTCAAATGATTCTCCTGCCTCAGCCTCCTGAGTAACTGGGACTACAGGTGCATGCAACCACACCTGGCCAACTTTTTGTATTTTTAGTAGAAGCAGGGTTTCACCGTGTTAGCCAAAATGGTCTTGATGTCCTGACCTCATGATCTGCCCGTCTCAGCCTCCCAAAGTGCTGGGATTACAGGCGTGAGCCACCATGCCTGGCTGGATTTTTCTTTTCTATTGCATTGTCAGGCTGCAAATTTTCCAAATCTATGTTCTGCTTCCCTTTTAAACATAGGTTCCAATTTCAGATCATCTCCCTTAAGATTAAAGTTGCACAGATCTCTAGAGCAGAGGCAAAATGCCACCAGTCTTTTTCCCAAAGTATAGCAAGGGTGACTCCAGTTCCCAAGAAGTTTCTCATCTCCATCTGAGACCACATCAGCCTGGACTTCATTGTCCATATCATTCTGCGTTTTGGTCAAAACCATTCAGCAAGTCTCTAGAAAGTTCCAAACTTTCCCACATCTTTCTGTCTTCTTCTGAGCACTCCAAGTTCTTCCAACCTCTGCCTGTTATCCAGTTTCAAAGTCATTTCCACATTTTAAAGTGTTTCTATAGAGGCACCCAAAAATCTCAGTACCAACTTACTGTAGTTCATTTTAGCACTGTTATAAAGGAATACCTGAGACTAGGTAATCTATAAACAAAAGAGGCTCAATTGACTCACAGTTTCACATGGCTGTGGAGGTCTCAGGAAACTTACAATCATGGCAGAAGGGGAAGTAGGCACCTTCCTCACAAGGAAGCAGGAATGAATGTGAATGCAGGAAAAGCTGCCATTTGTAAAACCATCAGATCTTGTGAGAATTCACAACAACATGAGAACAGCGTGATACAATCACTTTACTTCCTTGACATGTGGGGATTATAGTTTCCTCACTCAACACATAGGGATTATAATTTGAGATGAGATTTTGAGGGGACACAGAGTCAAATCACATCAATAAGCAGTAGCCAGGCAGCAGTCACTGAGGGCCTTGGGTAAGAACTAGTTCTATAGTAGCTTCAGGTCTGACATAGGTCAGTCCAGTAGTGGTGGCCACAATGGAGCTTGTGTCATGCTTCCCCCAGCTCTAGGCATCTCAACAGAGAGGGGGGGGGGAGAGAGAGAGAGAGAGAGAGAGACTGACTTACGTTTCTTCAGAGGAAATTAAGGGGAAAGAACAAGAGTCTCTGCCAGGCAATTATTCTTGATCTTACCCAAAACCACAAATGTGATACATTTACATATCCACAAAATAAATTCCTATCTCACCAATGCCCAGACACTGATGAACATCCACAAGCATCAAAATCATTCACGAGAACTGATAAACTAAATAAGCATAAGTAATCAACTACTGAAAGACAGAGATTTGTAACCTTTTAAATAGAAAATCAAAATAGCTTCTTTGAGGAAGCTCAATAAAATCCAAGATAACACAGAGAAGTAATTTAGAATCCTATCAGATAAATTTAACAAAGAAATTTTAAAAAGAAAAATGAATCAAATAGAAATTCTGAAGCTGAAACATGCAATTGACATGCCAAAGAATGCATAAGTCTCTTAATAGTAGAATTAATAAAATAAAATAAAATAAAATAAAGAATTAGTAAGCTTGACGACAAGGTATTTGAAAATACAAATCAGAGGACACAAAAGAATACAAAAGAATAAAGCATGCCCACAAAATTTAGAAAATACCATCAAGAGGGCCAATTTAAGAATTATTGGCTGTAAAAAGTAAGTAGAGAGGAAGACTAGGGTAGGAAGTTTATGCAAAGGGATAATAACAAGAACTTCTCAAACTTCAAGAGAGATATTAATATTCAAGTACAATAAGGTTATAGAACGTCAAGCAGATTTAACCCAAAGAGTACCTCAAGATATTTAAAAATCAAGTTTCCAAAGACCAAGAACAAAGAAAGGATCCTAAAAGTATGCAAGAGAGAAGAAATAAATAACATATAAAGGAACTCCTAAATGTCTGGTAACAGACTTCTCACTGGGAACTTACACACCAGGAGAGAGTGGCATGACATATTTAAAGTTCTTAATGAAAAAAAAAATTTACCCTATGTGTCTAGCAAAAATATTCTTAAAACATGAAGGAGAAATAAAGACTTTCTCCAATAAACAAAAGCTGAGAGATTTCAATACCTGAAATGTCCTAAAAGAAATCATAAATGGCACTCTTCAATCTGAAATAAAATGATGTTAACAAGCAATAAGAAACCATCTGAAGGTACAAAACTCAGTAGTTAGAGTAAGCACATAGAAAAACACAGAATATTATGATGTTTTTATTGTGATGTAGAAACTACTCATATCTTTAGTAGAAAGACTAAAAGAGGAAGCAATCAAAAGTAATAACTACAGTAACTTTTCAAGACATAAACAGTATAAGGTATAAATAGAAATGACAAAAAGTTAAAAACCAGAGGGATAAAATGTGTAGAGTTCCATTTCTTTTCTCTTTCCTTATTCGTTAGTTGGTTTGTTTGTGCAATCAGTATTGTCATTTCTCTATGCCAACAGTAGAAAATCTGAAAAATAAGTAAATAAAGTCACATTTATAATAGCTATGAATAAAATCAAATTCCTAAGAATAAACTTAAACAAACAAGTAAAAGATATATACAATAAAAACGATAACATTTTGATGCAAGAAACTGAGGAGGCTACAAAAAAGTAGAAAGATATTCCATGTTCATAAATGGAAAGAATCAATGTTGATAAATGTCCGTACTACCACCTAAAGCAATCTATGGATTCAATACAATACTTATCAATATATTGATGTCATTCATCTCAGAAATAGGAAAATAATTACAAAATTTATAAATCACAAAAGACCTAGAATAACCGAATCTATACTGAGCAAAGAAACCCCAAAACTGGAGGAATCACATTTTGCGACTCAACACTACAGAGATATAGTAACCAAAACGGCATGGTATTGGCATTAAAAAGATCCATAGATCAATGGAACAGAATAGAGAGCCCAGAAATAAATACATACATGTACAGTGAACTCATTTTTGACAAGGAAATACACTGGAGAAGAGATATTCTTTTCAATAAATAGTTCTGGGAAAACTGGATATACATTTGCAGAAGAATGAAACTAGACCCCTATCTCTCATAATATACAAAAATCAAATCAAAATGAACTAAATACTTAAATCTAAGAGCTCAAACCATGAAACTACTATAAAACATTGGAGAAAATTTCAAGCACATTGGACTGGACAAAGATTTTTTCACTAATACCCCACAAATACAGGCAACCAATGCAAAAATGGGCAAATGTGATCACATCAAGTTAAAGAGATTCAGCACGCTAAAGGAGAAAATAAAAAATGAAAAAAGAAGAGACAACCTACAGAATGGGAGAAAATATTTGAAAATTATCCATCTTATAAGGCATTTAGCAAGGATATGTAAGAAGCTCAAATAGCTCAATAGGAAAATAATTTAATAATCCAATCGAAAATGGTTAGAAAATCTGAAGAGATATTTCTCAAAGGAAGACATTCAAATGAAAGTTATGTAAAAAGGGTTTCAACATCATTGCTTATCAGAGAAATGCAAATCAAAACTACAGTGAGATACAATATCATCGTAGTTAAAATGGCTTTAATCCAAGACAGGTAATAATAAATACTAGCAGACTTAGTGAAAAGGGAACCCTCACACACTGTTTGTGAGAATGTAAGTTAGTATCACCACTATGGAGAACTGTTTGGAGGTTCCTCAAAATGTAAAAATATAGCTACCATATGATTCAGCAATTCCACTTCTAGGTTCATAACTAAAATAAAGGAAATCAGCATACAAAATAGATATCTGCACCCTTGTGTTTATTGCAGCACAATTCACAAGAGCTAATGTTTGGAAACAACCTAAGTGTCCATCAACAGATGAATGGATAGAGAAAATGTGGGACATATACTCATTGAAGTACTATTGAGCCATAAAGAAGTATGAGATTCTGTCATTTGCAACAACATGAATGGAACTGGAGGTTGTTATGTTAAATGAAATAAGCCAGGCACAGAAAGACAAATTTCATGTGTCCTCACTCATCTGTGGGAGATAAAAAATTAAAATAATTAAATTCATGGAGATAGAGAGTAGAATAATTGTTATTTGAGGCTGGGAAGGGTAGTGTGAGAAGGAGGAATCAGGGATAATTAATGAGTACGAAAATATATTCAGATAGTATGAATAAGATTTAGTATTTGACAGACTACAAATATTACTATAGTATTTGACTACAGTCAACAATAATGTCTCTTAAAATAACTAAAAAAGTATTATTGGATTGTTTGTAATACAAAGAATGGGTAAATGGTTGAGGTGATGGATATGCCATTTACTTTTATGTGATTATTACCTACTGTATGCCTATATCAAAATATTTTATGTACCCCATAAATATGTTCACTGATACAGTTTGGTTGTGTCCCTACTCAAATCTCATCTTGAGTTGCTCCCATAATCCCCGTGTGTCATCAGAGGGACTTGGTGGGAGGTAATTGAATCATAGGGGTGGTCACTCCCATGCTACTATTCTTGTAATAGTGAATGAGTCCTCACAAGATCTGATGATTTATAAAAGGCAGTTCCTTTGCACAGGCTCTCTTGCCTGCCACCATGTAAGACATGCCTTTGCTTCTCCTTCACATTCCAGCATGATTGTGAAGCCTCCCCAGCCATGTGGAACTGGGAGTCCGTTAAACCTCTTTTTCTTTATAAATTACCCAGTCTCAGGTATATCTTTATTAACAGCTTGAGAACAGACTAATACAGTAAATTGGTACTAGCAGAGTGGGGTGCTGCTACAAGGATATCTGAAAATGTGGAAGCAACTTTGGAACTGGGTAACTGGCAGAGATTGGAGTTCAGAGGGCTCAGAAGAACAGGAAAATTTGGGAAAGTTTGGATCTTCTTAGAGACTTGGAGGGCTCATACAGGAAGATGTAAAAAAGTTTGGAACTTCCTAGAGTCTTATTGAATGACTTTGGCAAAAATGCTGATAGTGATATAGGCAATAAAGTCCAGGCTGATGTGGTCTCAGATAGAGATGAGAAACTTGTTGGGAACTGGAATAAAGGTGACACTTGCTATGTTTTAGCAAAGAGACTGGCAGCATTTTACCCCTGCTCTGGAAATCTGTAAACCTTTGAACTTGAGAGAGATGATTTAGGGTATCTGGCAGAATACCTTTCTAAGCAGCAAAGTGTTCAAGATGTGATTTGGGTATTCTTAAAAGCATTCAGTTTTATTTATTCACAAAGGTATGGTTTGGAATTGGAGCTTATGTTTAAAAGGGAAGCAGAGCATAAAAGTTTGAAAAAATTGCAGTCTGGCAATGTGATAAAAAAAGAAAAACCCATTTTCGGGGCAGAAATTCAAGCTGGCTGCAGAAATTTGCACATGTAATGAGGAGCCAAATGCTAATCACTGAGACAATGGGGAAAATGTCTCCAGGGCATGTCAGAGAACTTTGCAGCAGGCCCTCCCATCACAGTCCCGGAGGCCTAGAAGAAAGAAATGGTTTTGTGGGCTGGACCCAGGGCCTTGCTGCATTGTGCAGTCTCAGGACTTGGTGCCCTGCATCCCAATCATGGTTAAAAGGGGCCAACATAGAGCTTGGGCTGCTGCTTCAGAGAGTGCAAGCCCCAAGCCTTGGTGGCTTCCACATGCTGTTGGGCCTGTGGGTGCACACATGTCAATAATTGAGGTTTGGGAACCTCTGCCTAGATTTCAGAGGATGTATAAAAATATCTGGATGTTTAGGCAGGAGTGTGCTGTAGGGACAGAGTCCTCAAAGAGAACCTCTGCTAGGGCAGTGCAGAAGGGAAATGTGGGGTGAGAGTCCCCACACAGAGTCCCCTCTGGGACACTGCCTATTGGAGTTGTGAGAAGAGGGCCACCATCCTGCAGATCCCAGCATGGTAGATCCAACAACAGCTTTTACTGTGTGCCTGGAAAAGCTGCAGGCACTCAAAGTCAACCCATGAAAGCAGACATAAGTGGGGGCTATACCTTGCAAATCCACAAGGATGGAGCTGCCCAAGACCATGGGAACCCACCTCTTGTATCAGCATGACATAGACGTGAGACATGGAGTCAAAGGAGATTATTTTGGTACTTAAAGTTTAATTACTGGCCTATTGTATTTTGGACTTGCATGGGGCCCATAGCCCTTTCTTTAGGCCAATTTCTCCCATTTGGAACAGGTGTATTTATCCAGTGCCTGCACTCACATTGTATCTAGAAAGTAGCTAACTTGCCTTTGATTTTACAAGCTCATAGGTGCAAGGGACTTGTCTCAGATGAGACTTTAAACTTGGACTTTTGGGTTAATGCTAGAATGAGTTAAGATTTTGGGAGTCTGTTGGGAAGGCATGACTGTGATTTGAAATGTGAGAATATGTGATTTGGGAGGGTCCAGGGATGGAATGCTAAGGTTTGATTGTGTCTCCACCCAAATCTCATCTTGAATTGTAGTTCCCATAATCCCCATGTGTCATGGGAGGGACCCACTGGGAGGTAATTGAATCACAAGGGCAGTTACTCCCATGCTGCTGTTCTCATAATAGTTCTCATGAGACCTGATAGTTTTATAAAGGGCAGTTCCCCTGCACATGCTCTCTTGCCTGCCACCATGTAAGATGTGCCTTTGCTTGTCCTTAATTTTTTGCCATGATTGTGAGGCCTCCTCAGCCATGTGGAACTGTGAGTCCATCAAACCTCTTTTTCACTATCAATTACCCAGTCTTGGGTATGTATGCATTACCAGTGTGAGATCAGACCAATACATTCACCTAGTATGTACCCACAAAAATTAAAAATAAAAGAGTAAAAATGAAAATGAAGAATTGCTCTTGGTGCATCTGATAAGTTTTAGCATGAGATTTGTTTCCATTTTTGTTATTACAACATTCTTTTCAACTGTCCTTTTTATTTTCTCTTTGATAATTGGTTACCCAGAAGTGTGTTGTTTAATTTTTACATAATTAATTTTTTCAAAATTCATATTTTTATTCATTTCTAGTTTCATATCACTGGGTTAGAAAAAGATGCAAAAGAACTGAAATCAAAACAAACACTCCCTTGGACCATAACACAATCAAATGAGAACTCAAATTAAGAAATTCACTCAAAACTGTACAATTACATGGAAATTAAATAACCTACTCCTTAATGACTTTTGGGTAAATAATGAAATTAAAGCAGACATCAAGAAATTCTTTGAAACTAATGAGAACAAAAATACAATATACCAGAATCTCTGAGACACAGCTAAGGCAGTGTGAAGCAGGAAATGTATAGCACTAAATGCCCACATCAAAAAGTTAGAAAGATCTCAAGTTAACAACCTAACATCACAATTAAACTAACTAGAGAATCAAGAGCAAACAAATCCCAAAGCTAGCAGAAGACAGGAAATATCAAAATCAGAGATGAATTGAAGGAGCTAGAGACCTGAAAAAACATTCAAAATATCAACAAATGTGGGATCTTTTTTTAGTATGAAAAATTAATTAAATAGACTGCTAGCTAGACTAATAAAAAAGAAAAGAGAGACGATTAAAGAAACACAATCAGAAATGATAAAAAAGATATTACCACTGAACCTACAAAAATACAAACAACCATTAGTGATTATTATGAACACCTCTATGCACATAAGGTAGAAAATCTAGAAGAAATGGATAAATTCCTGAACACACACACTCTCCCAAGACTGAACCAAGAAGAAATTGAATACCTGAATAGACCAATAACGAGTTCTGAAATCCAGGCAGTAATAAATAGTCTAGGAAGGAAAAAAAAAGAAAGAAAGAAAAAAAAAAGGACCAGATTGATTCACAGCTGAATTCTACCAGATGTAGAAAGAAAAACTGCTACCATCTCTACTGAAACTATATCCCAAAAAAATTGAAAAGAAGGGGCTCCTCTCTAAATTATTTTATAGACCAGCATCATTCTGATATCAAAACCCAGCAGAGATACAACAGAAAAGA
This sequence comes from Chlorocebus sabaeus, assembly GCF_047675955.1. Lineage (NCBI taxonomy): Eukaryota > Metazoa > Chordata > Mammalia > Primates > Cercopithecidae > Chlorocebus > Chlorocebus sabaeus. The sequence goes on from NC_132933.1 coordinate 88,957,186, forward strand.
AACCCTCAGACCAGTATCCTTGATGAACAGCGATGGAAAAATCCTCAACAAAATCCTGGCAAATAAAATCCAGGAACATATCAAAAAGCTTATCCACCATGCTCAAGTAGGCTTTATCCCCGGGATTCAAGGTTGGTTCAACATACGCATATCAATAAATATGACTTATCACATAAGCAGAACTAAAGACAAAAACCATATGATTGTCTCAGTATATGCAGGAAAGGATTTTGACAAAATTCAGCATTCATTCATGTTAAAAACTCTCAAAAAATTAGATGTTGAAGGAACATACATTAAAATAATAAGAGCCATATATGGTAAACCCACAATCAACATCATACTGAGTGAACAAAAGCTGGAGGCATTCTTCTTGCAAAGTGGCACAAGACAAGAATGCCCTTTCAACACTCCTATTCAACGTTGGAATTTCTGGCCAGGGCAATCGGGCAAGAGAAAGAAATACAGGGCATCCAAATAGGAAGAGAGGAAGTCAAACTATTGCTGTTTGCAGATGACATGATCCTATATCTAGAAAACCCCACTGTCTCAGTCCCAAAGCTTCCTAAGCTTATAAACAACTTCAGCAATGTCTCAGGGTACAAAATCTATGTGCAAAAATTGCTAGCATTCCTATACAACAACAACAGTCAAGCTGGGAGCCAAATCATGAATAAACTCCAAATCACAATTGCCAAAAATGTAATAATAATAATTAAACACCTAGGAATATAGCTATTTAGGGAAGTGAAACATCTATACAAGGAGAACATCAAGCCACTGCTTGAAGAAATCAGAGATGACACAGACAAATAGAAAAACATTCCATGTTCATGGACAGGAAGAACCAATATCATTAAAATGGCCATACTACCTAAAGACATTTATAGATTCAATGCTATCCACATTAAACTACCATTAAGATTCTTTACAGAACAACAACAAAAACAACTTTTCTAAAATTCATATGGGAAAATAACCTGAATAGGCAAGGCAATCCTAAGCAAAAAGAACAAAGCTGTAGGCATCTCAATACCCAACTTCAAACTATACTGCAGGGCTACAGTAACCAAAACAGCATGGTAGTGGTACAAAAATAGGCACATAGACCAATGAAACAGAATGGAGAACTCAGAAATAGCACCAAACATCTACAACCATCTGATGTTTGACAAACCTGAGAAATACAAGTAATGGGGAAAGGATTCACTGTTTAATAAATAGTGTTGGTAGAACTGGCTAGCCCATGCAGAAAATTGAAATTGGACCCCTTCCTTACATCTTATACAAAAATTATCTCAAGATGGATTCAGTATTTAAATGTAAGACCTCATACTACAAAAATCTTAGAAGAAAATTTAGGAAATACCCTTCTCAACATCAGCCTTTACAAATAATTTTTGTTAAGTGAAGTAAGAAAAGGCACAGAAAGAAAAATATCACACATTCTCACTTATCTGTGGGAGCTAAAAATTAAAACAGTGGAACTCATGGATATAGAGAGTAGAAGGATGGTTACCAGAGGCTGGGAAGGGTAGGCAAGGGTGCAGGGCGGTTAGTTTGAGGGAAGGAAAAGGATGATTAATGGGTACAAAAAATAGTTGGAAAAAATAAATGAAGCCTAGTTTTTGCTAGCATAATGGGGTACCTACAGTAAAAAGTGATTTAATTGTTCACTTTAAAATAACTAAAAGGATATAATTAGATTGTTTGAAACATAAAGGATAAACGCTTGAGTTGATGGATGTCCTCTTTTCCCTGATGTGATTAGTACACATTGGATGCTTGCATTAAAATATCTCATGTAACTTCTAAATATGTACACCTTTTATGTACCCACAAAAATTAAAAATTAAAACAAAACAAAAAAAATTTTAGCTAAGTCCCTGGAAGCAATTGCAACAAAAACAAAAATTGACAAGTTAGACCTAGACTAAAGAGTTTCTGCACAGCATAAGAAACTGTAAACAAACTAAGCAGAGAACCTACAGAATGGGAGAATATCTTCACAAACCATGCATCCAACAAAGTCTACTATCCAGAATCTATAAGGAACTTAAACAAATTGAGAAGCACAAAACAAAACAAAAAAAACCATTAAAAATTTGTAGAAGACATGAACAGACACTTCTCAGAAGACATACATATGGCCAACAAGCATATCAACAAATGCTCATCATCACTAATTATCAGAGAAATACAAATAAAAAACCATAATGAGATACCATCTCATACAAGTACGAATAGCTATTATTAAATATTCAAAAAAATTACAGATGTTCATGAGGCTTTGGAGAAAAGGGAATGCTTATATACTGCTGGTAGGAATGTAAATTTGTTTAAGTACTATGGAAAGCACTTTGGAGAGTTCTTAAAGAATTTAAAACAGAGCTACCATTTGACACTGGAATCTCATTACTAGGTATATACCCAAAGGAAAATAGGTCATTATACCAAAAAGACACATGCAGTAATATAGTCATTGGTGCATCATCCACAAGAGCAAAGACATGGCATCAACCTAGGTGCCCATCAAGAGTAGATTTGATAAAGAAAATGTGGTATGTATACACCATGGAATACTAATAATAAATCACGGAATAATGTCCATTACAGTAACATGGATGGAGCTGGAGGTCATAATCCTAAGTGAATTAACATAGTAACAGAAAACCAAATACTATATATTCTCACTTATAAGTGGAAGCTAAACTTTGAACACACATGGACGTAAATATAGGAAGAGTAGACTCTGCACAAAGCTATGTATTAGGTACTATGCTCATTATCTGTGGTTGATATACTCATGTAACAAACCTTCACATGTATCCCCTGTATCTAAAATACAAGTTGAAATTTTAGAAAAGCAACTTAGCACCTTCCCCCTTTGTTTTCCTCTCTCTCTCTGTGTAATCTCTGCACCTGCTGGCTCCCCTTCCCCTCCTGCCACAAGTGGAATCAGCCCTAAGCCCTCACTAGAAGCAGATTCTTGATTTACGTTCCTTATTCAGCCTGCAGAACCATGAGTCAAATAAACCTCTTTCCAACCTCAGACACTCCTTTGAAGCAACACTAAACGAACCAAGACATGAGGCTGCAAGTCTGCCTTCCAGAAGCAAGAATGATGTGTCTACTGCCAGGTTACTGCAGAGGCAGAACTTTCCTTGGACCCTGGCCGAGTGGGGCTGAAGGTAGTTCACAGAGCTGCTTCAGGATCAGCAACGGGACAAAGGTTGACTGATCTGCCTCTGAGGGCATGGATGATTATATCTCCCAACAGGTCCCTGGGTACACATGACTGTTACAGTATTGTGACTTGAATGAGATGGAGCCGGGATGCACAGCCGCTTCAAGTTCTGCAGTGAGTTTCAGGATGGAGTGTCTGCCTCTGGGGGCACAGGTGGGAGTTTCTCCCAGCATGCCCTTGGGCAGGCAGGACTGTCCTCGGGCCACAGCTAAAAGGGGTTGTAGCAAAGATGCAAGGGCATTTTAGAGTCCATTGCTGGAATTGAGTTCAGTGGGCCTGTCGCCTGAGGCATGAGTGGGCATGACTCCCCCTAGTCTCTTAATAGATAGTTCTAGTGGCAAAACAAAGGTCAAATGAGGTTGTAGGTGAGTGTGTAAGGGGAAATGTTATTTTCAAATCTGTAGATAGAACCTTGGTTGGTGAGTCTGGTACCTGGGTGTGGGCCTGCCCCCTCAAAACTGCCCTCCTCAGTCTTCAGTTCTGCCATTATTTTGTAACCACCTACATGAATCCCAAAGCACCCCAAAAGGTGCATTTTTCTGTGGCTGGCTGCCAAATTATTGTAGAAAGATACAAATAGGGGACATCCTATTCTGCCATCTTACTGATGTCACCCTTCACACTACTTGAAATTTAATATAATCTTAATAATCATTTATTACTGTGGGTGAAGGATGTGAACAGACACTTCTCAAAAGAAGACATTTATGCAGCCAACAGACATATGAAAAAATGCTCATCATCACTGGTCGTTGGAGAAATGCAAATCAAAACCAGAGTGAGATATCATCTCATGCCAGTTAGAATGGCGATCAGTAAAAAGTCAGGAAACAACAGATGCAGGAGAGGATGTGGAGAAATAGGAACACTTTTACATTGTTGGTGTGAGTGTAAATTAGTTCGACCATCGTGGAAGACAGTGTGATGATTCCTCAATGATCTAGAACCAGAAATAACGTTTGATCCATTTATATACCCGAAGGATTATAAATCATTCTATTATAAAGATAACATGCACACATATGTTTATTGCAGCACTATTCACAATAGCAAAGACTTGGACCAAACCCAAATGCCCATCAATGATAGACTGGATAAAGAAAACGTGGCACATATAAACCATAGAATACTACGCAGCCATAAGAAAGGATGATTTCATGTCCTTTGCAGGGACATGGATGAAGCTGGAAACCATCATTCTCAGCAAACTAACACAGGAACAGAAAACCAAACACCACATGCTCTCACTCATAAGTGGGAGTCGAACAATGAGAACACATGGACACAGGGAGGGGAACATCACACACTGGGGTGTGTCAGGGGGTGGGGGAACTAGGGGAGGGATAGCATTAGGAGAAACACCTAATGTAGGTGACGGGTTGATGGGTGCAGCAAACCACCATGGCACGTGTATACATATGTAACAAATCTGCACATTCTGCACATGTATCCCAGAATTTAAAGTATAATAACAAATAATAATAATAATTTATTACTATTACTTCTCCAAAATGCCTGTGGACAATTGTGCCAGCTCTGGAAAAGATCTTGGATTGACTGGCTAGTCAGCCAAAGTTAACCTTGATAGTGTGATTTTGGGTAAATTTCTTACCCTCTCTAGGATTGAGATTCTCCATCTGTAGATGAAGGAATTAGTACTAGATAATCTTGAAGGTCCTTTCTCAACCTTGACATTCTATAATTACTTCTTAGGTAGTACCAACTCTTCAGTATAATTTTACCCTTCAACACATAACAAACCACTGCCTTCTTTAAACCATTAACCACTTAATTATCTTACCCTGTGTGTGACCAAACTAGCTTCTTGAGAAGTGATGAAAATCCTGCCTTAGTTTTCAGGATAGGCAATCAAGGCACAGTAATCTGCAATTCTATGCCCAAACTACCTAATAACCTAGTGGCTGATCTCAATACACAATACAGAATTTAAGTGTTTATCCTATGTTTTTTTCTATTTGTTGGAATTACCAGAAATCCTGGGAAAACAAAAAGGGCACAGGAAGTGGAGTCAGGAGTTCAGAGTTCTAGCTCCAACTCAGCGGTTGATCAACGGTTTGTTTTTGGGGAAGTCACTTGTCATTTACCTTTTCTGAGTCGCAAACTGCAGATCTGTAAAGAGAAAGAGATAGTCTGTAATCATTCTCTGTGTCTATTAGGCTCTAGTTCATAGTGGATCACTGGTTTGGGTTAATTGCCCAAGGTATTCCTGAGTGAGGCAACAGACCACTCAGTGTAAGAGAAAAAGATTTGAGAGGTGGTGCTCAGACTGGGCTGAGTCACGTTTTGCGTTCCTCTTAAACATCTTGTTGTTACTTTATGAGGCCATGTTAAAGGAAAGATCTGATGTTGAAGAGGGAAGGTAGAGGCTTACTTGGGGAAACAGTATCAATCAGGGTGCTATATAGAAAACAGAAAGTACTCTATGTGCTTCAAGAGAAAGAGAGTTAATAATTTAATACCAGAAACTGAGTGCATACAACTTCATTGGAAAGTCTAGAGGATCAGAAGGCATGAGGCCTCCAACAGAATTTTAGCCTCAAGAAAACACCAGTTTCTGACTAAAGAAAGTGTGCTGTCTCGATTACCCTGTTGCTAACATCACAGCTGCCACATGCCCATGGAGGTTGTGCCTAGATAGTGGAATATGCAATCAAGCTGCTCTGAAGAGACTCATGCCAGGCCAGATCCTGAAATCAACCTGCATTGTTGCAAAAAGGTGGCCTCTACTTCTCTCTCTTCCACCATGCATGTTTTGCATGAATACATCTGATTGGTAGATTCCAATTCATTTATTGAACCAATTTATTTAAGGCAATATAGGAAATATAGATTTATAATTCCAACTTGCATCAGTTAAGTATTGCCACAATGATGCTACCTGAAAAAGCACCCCAAAAATCAGTAAGTTGAAACAGCAAATTTTTAATGGATTTGTGATTCAGCTGATTTAGGCTATGCTGGGCTAGGTGCCTCTATTTCAAGTTGTGTTTATGGCAGAGCTACGATTCTCATTCATGCATATTTCAAGTGTGTTTTGGTTGGTGCTTTGGCTGAAAAGGCAACAACTATTCAGGGAAAGTTCTTTTCATGGTGAAGGCAGAAGTATAATAGAGAAACCTGGAACATGTAAGGAATTGAAAGACCCAGAATTATAACTGGCATACTGTCACATCCTCCAACATTCTATTTTTGGACAATCATTCACAAGTTGAATGCCGAAGGGCTAGGAATAACTAGGTTGGGCCGTATAAAATTGCTTATATTTTACCATTTTTAAGTAATTGTTTTTACAGATACAATAACTTCATATAGTTTAACCTAACGTACTCTGTCTACAATAAGGGCCTAACAAGAGTTTGGATGCATACAGAAGTGAAGAATTGGGGCCAGTCATTCAAACTATCACATAAGTGTTCTAATTAGGAGTAAGAAATGGAGGTTAGTTGAGTTAATCCCTAGCATATGACTCAGTCTGTCCCTTTGTCTGCTTCAATATCCACACATACCCGTCTACCTCTACATAAACTTCCAAGTGACAATAACAGCAACAACAACATGCTTCCTCCTAACAAAGAAATTAAACAAGAGCTTTGGGACTGTAACTACACACAAAGATGTCCTACCTCTGTAACCCCTCTTCTTGAAAAGAGAATTGCCTCTCCACATCCTGAGTGCCAAGAATGGCATGATGAAGACAAGGATGCCCATTTGGAATCCCAGTCAGAAGGTATATCTTTCTGGAGTCTGCCTTGTCACCCAAATTGGCAGGAGAGTCTTGGTAACACTGTGCCCTGGCCTCAAGATCAACTTCAACTCAGCCTTCCCCAGAGGGTTCCAAGTTTGCCAGCATTGACCTGAGCCTTTACTGGGAATGGAGGTAGATGAATATGGCAAGGGTGGACAATGTTCAAACCCCTACCCAATTTATTTCTGATTCATTCACATTCAAAATGATTTACTTCAAAACACTGAGCAGTTAGGCCCTTTTAAACTATCCCCTTCACATTTCCAAATTGATGCCATGGAAAAAATACTCACAATGGGGTCCGAAAAATCAAGGCTTCACACCAGATTTGGTCACTAACTTAATGTGTGACCCCAGGAAAGTAAGTTTTCTTCTTGGGGTCTCAGTTTCCCCATCAGGCAGTAGAGGCCACATGAGTCTGCTGAAGATACTTGCAGAGAACCATACCTTTTATTAGAATGCAAAGATAATAAAACTATCACATGTATAGAACTTTAAAGTTCCGAAAATGCAATTTTGTAGTTTATTTATTTCATAGACATTACTTGAGTATCTACTGTGTTCTAAGTCCTGGAAATTCAGATATAAAAGGAAGTTTTACCCTTTGGGAACTTACATATTCTTAACCCACTTCATGATGCAGGTGTAATTATTACCATTTTACAAAAGAAAAAGCATAGACTCAGAGAATTGAAGTGATTTGCTACAAGACAAACATCAAGGAAGTAGTACAATTCTAGGTTTGACAGTAAACCTGTGTATCTCTCTGTCTCTCACAGTGACCAACTGGAAAGCACTAACTCCTCTTTAATGTCTTCTTGTTACTACCCTGCAAAGCTACAGACCAGCAGGCGATGTTGGAATAAAACACTGATTGTCATTCAACAATATTTAGTCTCCTCTTCTTTCTGGGGATGGTAGAATTACACTACCCCTCTCACTTAGAGCTATGGTTGATTGGGCCATTACTTTTTTGGACGGAAGTCACAAGCATCAATTTTGGACAGATTGCTTTTTTAAAGCTGGTATGCAATCTTCCTTGTCCCCCTTTCCCTCTGCAACACTAACTGGGTCTCAGAGTGAGACTTACAATTTAAGGAGCACAGTCTCAGTTGACCCATAGTGGACATAAAGTCTGAGCAATAAATAAACCTCTGTCATCAAATGTTATTGAGATTTGGTGATTGTTACTACATAAAACTCTAATATATTACTTGGCTTAAGGACTACCAAACAGTTTTGCTGAAATTTTCTTAGATGGTACAACAGTCTAGGACATTTCCACCTAACCTTCTCTCCTTTTCTTCTTCACTTGGGGTCAAACTTGCATCATGGTTTGACAGCTTTCCTGGTTTTACCCAGCTCCATTTTATTTTTTAATCACCCAGACATCTCCCTTAATAAAATCTTTGCACATTTAACCTCATCTTGGTGTCTGCTTCTTAGAAGACCTTTATTAACACAGCTAAATTTTAGGCAGAAGCTTTGTACAGTCTTCAAAGTACAATGGCCTCAAGGAGGATATGGGGAACATGGAAGAATCTTCTTTAGTGGCCATACTGATCCAATCTTACAGAACCATCCCAAAGTGGCATGTTACATGGTTTACAGTGACCTGGTGGCATCCTGGGTCTGTGAATCAGATTCCTAGAGCAGCTGACATATCCAAGTTTATGTGAAAGTAGGAAAAGCATGTAAGTTCTAGACTTAGAAAATATCATTTCACACCAAATGGAAATGACTCTTATTGTTCCCTTTGCTTGCAAAAATAAATTGAGAATTGCTTGGAAAGAGAAACACACATTTATGCACTTGAGGCCGTGCTAATCCCTTAGATTCAGTGGTCATGGCAGGAAGATTCTCTTCCAAGTCCCTTCTCCAAAGCATCACCCCACTTCCATAGGGCTGAGATAGCAGCTGTCCAAACTTCTAATTGGAGTACTAAAACCCGTCCTATAACTCTAGCCTCATTCTTCCTATTCCTCTTTACATCCCTTCCATCCAAGCCACAGTAGATGTTTCCCCATCTCTCCAGAACTCTTTGGGGATTTTCATAGCCTTATCTGCTCACATTCTTCCTGACCATTTGAATGTCCTTTTCCATCTTCTTTTATTATTATTATTATTATTATACTTTAAGTTCTAGGGTACATGTGCATAACGTGCAGGTTTGTTACATATGTATACTTGTGCCATGTTGGTGTGCTGCACCCATCAACTCGTCAGCACCCATCAACTCGTCATTTACATCAGGTATCACTCCCAATGCAATCCCTCCCCCCTCCCCCCTCCCCATGATAGGCCCCGGTGTGTGATGTTCCCCTTCCCGAGTCCAAGTGATCTCATTGTTCAGTTCCCACCTATGAGTGAGAACATGCGGTGTTTGGTTATCTGTTCTTGTGATAGTTTGCTAAGAATGATGGTTTCCAGCTGCATCCATGTATGGTTTTCATCTCTATCAATTCTTTTAAGGTCTTCTCTGCATTGATTATTGTAGTTATCCATTCATCCATTCTTTTTTCAAGGTTTTTAGTTTCTTTGCACTGGTTACACAGTTCCTCCTTTAGCTCTGAGAAGTTTGATCGACTGAAGCCTTCTTCTCTCAATTCGTCAAATTCATTCTCCATCCAGCTTTCTTCCATTGCTGGTGGTGAGCTGCGTTCCTTTGGAGGGAGAGATGCACTCTGATTTTTGAATTTCCAGCTTTTCTGCACTCCTTTTCCCCATCTTTGTGGTTTTATCTGCCTTTGGTCTTTGATGATGGTGACATACTGATGGGGTTTTGGTGTGGGTGTCCTTTCTGTTTGTTAGTTTTCTTCCTAACAGTCAGGACCCTCATCTGCAGGTCTGTTGGAGTTTGCTGGAGGTCCACTCCAGACCCTGTTTGCCTGGGTATCAGCAGCAGAGGCTCAGTTGAAAATGCAAAAATCACTCGTCTTCTGTCTCACTCACACTGGGACCTGGAGACTGGAGCTGTTCCTATTCGGTCACCTTGGGCACATCCCCCTAAAGCTTCTTTTATAACAGCATTAATCCATTAATATAAAAGCAGCCCTCATTACTTAATCACTTCCTAAAAGGCCGCACCTCTTAATACTGTCATATTAGGAATTAAGTTTCAACACATGAACCTTGGGTGGGACAAAACATTCAAACCACACAATCCCATAATAACCTGAGTCCCTGGAAATTTTGTTTTACTGTCTAGAAACAGGGGATATGCCCAGCTTGATAATGGAAGCTGAAAAATGCATTTGGCATTCTAAAGAATGCCTCAGAGTCCTTAATAGCAGAATATATCAAGCTGAAGAAAGAATTAGTGAGCTTGAAGACAGGCTAAGTAAAAATACCCAATAAGTAAAGACAAAAGAATAAAGAACAAAAATAATGAAGCACAGCTATGAGATCTAGAAAATAGCCTCAAAAGTGCAAACCTATGATTTATTAACCTGAAAGAGGAGGTAGAATAGGAATACAAAATTTATTTAAAGAGGTAACAGAAAATTTCCCAAAACTAGAAAAAGATATCAAAATCGAAGCACAGTAAAATTATACAAAACCAAGCATATTTAATCCAAGGAACACTACCCCAACACACGTAATGGTCAAATTCCCAAAGGTAAAGTGATAAAGCATTCAAAAAGTTTCAAGAGAAAAGAAACAAAGAGCATACAATGGAGTTCCAATATGTGTAGCAGCAGACTTTTCAGTGAGAACTTTACAGGCCATATAAGAGTGACGTGACATATTTAAAGTACTGAAGAAAAAGAAATTACTCTAAAATAGTATATCCAGCAAAATATTATTCATATATGAAAGAGAAATATTTTCCCAGACAAACAAAAGCTGAAGGGTTTTATCAACACCAAACGTGTCCTACAAGAAATGTTAAAGGGAGTACTTCAATCAGAAAGAAAGACATCAATGTGCAATAAATAATCACCTGAAAGTACAAAACTCATGGGTAGTAGTAAATACACAGAAAAACACAGAACATTATAATCCTGTAAATATGGTGTGTAAACTACTCATCCTAAGTAGAAGGACTAAATGATGAACCAATTGAAAATAACTACAGATTTTCAAGACAAAGGCTATACTATAAAATATAAATGGATACAAAAGAAGGTCAAAAGTGGGGGTATAAAATTAAGGCATAGCATTTTTGTTAGTTTTCTATTTGTTTGTTTGTTTGTTTTTTATGTAAGGTCTTAAGTTGTTATTGGGACAAAATGATGGGTTATAAGATAGTATTTGCAAGCCTCATGGTAACCTCCAACCAAAAAATATACAATGGGTACACAAAGAATAAAAAGCAAGAAACTAAATAATATAACCAGAGAAAGAAAAAAGGAAGAGAAGACCATAAAAGAACCAGAAAACAAATAACAAAAAGGAAGGAGTGAATCCTTATTTATTAATAATAACTTTAAATGTAAATGGATTAAATTCTCTAATCAAAGTAAATAGACTGTCTGAAAGAAGAAAAACAAGACCCATCTATATATTGCCTACAAGAAAAATGCCTCATCTGTTAATGCACACATAGACCTAAAATAAAAGAATGGAAAAATATATTCCATGCTAATGGAAACCAGAAATGAGTAGGAGTCACTATATGTATATCAGAGAATATATAGTTCAAAACTAAAACTATAAGGAGAAACGAAGTAGGTAACTGTATAATAATACACTGGTCAATTCAGTAAGAGGATATAACAATTTTAAATACATATGCACCCAACATTGGAGCACTCAGATATATACAGTAAATATTATTAGAGATAAAGAGAGAGATAGACCCCAGTATAATAATAGGTGGAGACTTCAACACCCTGCTTTCAGCATTGGACAAATCTTCCAAACTGAAAATCAGCAAAAAAAATCAGACTTAATCTGCACTGTAAACCAAATGTATCCAATAAATATTTACAGAACATTTCATCCGAGAGTTGTAGAATACACATTCTTTTTCTCAGCACATGAACCATTCTCAAGGATAAACCATATGTTAGATCACAAAAGGAGCCTTAAAACAAAAAAAACTTGAATAATATCAAGCATCTTCTCTCACCACAATGAAATAAAAGTAGAAATTAATGACAAGATGAATTTGGGAAATTATTAAAATGCATAAAAATTAAATAATACATTTATTGTGGCACTATTCACAATAGCAAATACTTGGAGCCCACCAAAATATCTATCAGTGATAGATTGGATTAAGAAAATGTGGCCTATATAAACCATGGAATACTATGCGGCCATAAAAAAGGATGAGTTCATGTCCTCTGCAGGGACATGGAAGAAGCTGGAAACCATCATTCTCAGCAAACTGTCACAAGGAGAGAAAACCAAACACCGCATCTTCTCACTCATAGGTGGGAATTGAACAATGAAAACACTTAGACACAAGGTGGGAAACATCACACACCCAGGCCTGTCTGGGGGTGGGGGGCTTGGGAAGGAATAGCATTAGGAGAAATACCTAATGTAAATGACTAGTTGATGGGTGCAGCAAACCAACATGGCACATGTATACCTATGTAATAAACCTGCACGTTGTGCACATGTACCCTAGAACTTAAAGTATAATAATAATAACAATAATAAATACGTTCCTAATTGACCAGTGGATCAATAAAGAAATTTTAAAAATTTGAAAGAATTTATGAAACAAATAATAATGAAACACAACACACAGAAACGTATGGAATGCAGCAAAGACAGCACTAAGAGGGAAGTTTATAGCTATAAGTACTCAAATTGGTAAAGAGAAAAAACTTTATATAAACAATCTAACAATGTAACTTAAAGAATTAGAAAAAGCTAGAGCAAATCAAACCCAAAATTAGTCGAAGAAGAAAAATAATAAATATCAGAGCAGAAATAAAGAAAGGCAGATTTATTAGAGAAAGTATAAAAATGCATTGCAAGTTTGCAATAGTCATCACAGCAGAGAAGGGGCTGTCTTCAAAGAGGCAAGGGGTGGAAGTAAGTTTTCTAGGGTTCTGCTGGAGGGGGCTACATGCAAAATAAGATAGCTGTGCCTGTGGAACAAGTCATTGCGCTTGCAGGTTGTTTATGATTAGTGGTCTCTCAGGAAAATTGTTCATTGTCCTTCCCCATTGAGGTTCATACCCACCTGGGGGCCCTTCCTCATTGTTGTTTACTTATATTATCAGGACTCCACATTACCCCCGATCCCCAAGACAGAACAACAATGATAAATCTTTGGCATCGGGACAGAAGTCTCATCTTCCAGTTGCTTCCTGCTGGCATTGGGTGCAAATTTGACCCTACCTGTGGTTGTTGGTCTTCCAGGAGACCCTGTGGGTTACTGTCCAAGACTGTGGGACTTATGATATTGGATCCTACTGGAGAAAGGTACTCATCAGGATTAGGGAGCATGTCAGGGTAAAACTGGTGCTCAGCTGAATCCAGGGGAAACTTGTAAGGGTAGCAGGCATCGCTGGGGAGAGACCAAAATGTTGTTCACAGCATCATTTGAAGATGAAAATGCTGAATTAAAGAAGGCAAAGAAAATCTTTTGCTGCGTTACTCTTTTTCCTTATTCGAAGACTGTTTAGATCACCTGGAATTTGAACTCAATGAAAAAGTGTGTGAATTTAATTAGATGCACTATAGAAAACCAATTTTTGTGAGATTATTACACCTTAATTGCATACGACATTCCTCTCATAAATTTCTTTTCACGAGTTTTCTCATGAGTTGCCCAGAACATTTGAGACATTTCTGGACTTTCTGATTTGTCCTAAACATCTTTTTCTTAAACAACCAGTCATTTTATTTTAGGACAAAAATTTACCATACAAGATTCTTTCTCATAAAATATTTTTCTTCATAACCTTTCTTACAAAAAATATCTCTTTACCTTAATAACCTTCCTTATGTCTCTCTTACCTCCTGGTTCCTTTTATCTTGTTTTATATATAATATTTAAATAACCTTTGAATTAGACAAAAATTGTTTTTCTTTTGTTAAGTTAAACCTCTGAGTTATGACTATCTAGGTGGAAGTTATTGGTTAAAGATTTAGATAGCTTTCCCAGGAAAAAAACCCAGGGCTACTAGTGGTAAAGATGAATTCAGAGGTTGGGTAAATATTATTCAGACACCATTTTGAAAATTATATTTTTGTTCCAAAGAGGCGTGGGGTATTTAGATGTTATCAGGAACCAGTGAGAGAATGGTAATTGGTCCCTTAAGTACTGTGAAAAGTTGTGATTTTTTTTCTTTTGGAGGGAGGGGTGCCACACTTTCCCATTGCCCAACAAGATTTGGAGGCAGGTTGCTTAGAGTAGGAGATTAATACAGAGTCACAATAAGTTATTTATTTAGCAAAAATGATAACTCCAAAATTGTGAAAAGGCAAAAATCCTTACTTGTTGATAGAAGAAAGACTCAGTCTTCCAAACAGGATGCAATAAAGCCATTATGAGGCCAACTGAATCTTTCTCCTTTCTCTCCCTTCCTTTTTCTGTCATTTATTGGAAAAGTAAACAGAATTTTTAAATTTTTTTAACATTACCCAAAAATCTGTTTATAAAGAAAGCCAAATTCCACCTTTGCATTACTGTACTGTTAATGGTAAACCTCATTGTTAATAAAATCTTATAAACAAATCTATTAAATCCTTATTAGCTTGACCACAAGGTAAAATTTCAATAAACCTCTCATAACCCTTTGCAGTTTTCTGTTAAACAGCAAACTTATTGTGTAATAAATCCTTGTTATTCAGATATGTTGTTGCAGATTACAGCCCTGCATTAGTGTGCTTTTATTTCAATATTCAACTTATGGAAAAACTAAAAATTAGAAATCTTAGCCAACTTGCTTATACTCACAGAACTTTTTACAAGATCAACCCTTCACAAAGCCTTTTTAACCTGTTTAAACCTTCAGTTTTGTTCCATTACTTCTTTAGGTTAGGCCAATCCTTAAAACCCACTGAGCTAGATGAAATTACATTTCCTTTAACAAAAACCATATTCCCATGCCTTCTTATAACCTCTCACCAAAAGCACATTCTACTTTCCTTGTATACGGTCCATGTAGACTGTTTATCCAGTCTTCTCAAGTGCATGTTACAATGTTAACTCTTAGCAACTTTTACTTTTAATGACAAACCTGGTGAGTACCTTTAACCATGCATAAGATTGTAGAGCTTAGGACAAGGACAGAGCTTCAGATAAAGGCTGACACTTTCCAGCCTAGCCAGGTGACCAGGCTAACTCCATATGTCCTCAGTCCTTACCTAGAATGTAATGACTGTAAGACAGACAAATCGAACAATTATTAAAAGCCACAGAAGCAGTGTATGGCCTTAAAGAATCTGACAAATAGATTCTGACCTGTCTGATTTAGTTCAAATGTTTTAACTTTGAAAACGATTTTATTTTACTTTACCAATGATCTTCAAACTGTCTTTATTTTTTAAAAAGATTAGAGTCACATGACCAAAAAGGCATCTACGCTTCTATTTTTCTGACAATATGTTATGTTTAAGTGCTTATTTTTCTTTAAACCAATTATTTAGAGCTCTTTTATATAAACATTACACACACAACACATATAAATACACAGACAAAAAAGGAGAATCAAGTCAAAATTTCATAAGCAATATCTCTGCACATACAGACCAAATATCAGCTTAAATTAAGTCAATTTCTAACTACTGAGTTGTCAAAAATTATTTTAAAATCTTTCATTGCCAGATTTTAGCCTAGACAAATAGCTAATATTTCTGGTTGTCAAATCTTTTACTAAAGGTAACCTCCTATGTGAAATTAATAAGCGTTAACTCAGGGGATGACTTAACATGAGCACACAAGGTGTCTCCAAAGCGATGGTAAGTTATTTACAATATCTAGAATTGTCTCAAGTGTAAATCAGATAAAATAAAATTTCAAGACAGAAAATCAGAAGCTGTCCTTGGAAGGAAAACAAATCAATAAATGGAATAAGTGCAAATATTAAACTGCAAATGACTTACTTTCAAAGATAAGAATTAAACCCAGGCCACCACTGTAAGAGGGTAAAGTTTTCACACAATTAACCTACAGCACAATGTGACTGCTGGTGCCCTTTCCAGGAGTTTGGAGCACTATGAAGGTTGCAAAGGATTTTAACTGCTTGAGAGAATTTTCCAAGACTAGCCATGCTATTATTATGTATCCTTAATTTAACGTAAACTTTTTCTTTCAATGGTGTACTCAGTTCCAGTAGTAATTTAATCTAAAAGCCTGTTGAAGTCCAGATAGTAATTTTCCAGGTTTTTACTATGTAAGCAGTAGGTATTTCCAGAAAGAGGTAGAGGATGCATCTCCAAAATAGGCAGCTTTTGAAATCAAAAGGGAAATTTATAACTTTACTTGCCACCTCCACAGTTTCCCTTTGCTTTGTTCTGTTGATGACAATGTTTGATTTGAAAGCCAGCTGGAGCAGAGTCCCCTTCACCTTAAGGCCATTAGGGGTGGAGATTCTGTCCAGGGGCCCTTCAGCCATCAGGGCAGTCCTGTTCCCAGTGGCTGAGTTTGTGGCAAAAAGGGAAAGCCATGTGGGACTTATTCTCACTTATCTCATTGGGGCAGTTTGTCTTTCAGTAGACTGGACTTCTGCACCAATAGCAGTTGCCTGAAGAAGTGTCCTTTGGGCAACCTGAAGGGAGCTAGGGAGTTTTAACACAGCCGACACTTGAGGTTACCTTTTGTCCCTTGATATTTTTTTTCTCCTTAGCCCTGTCCTCCTTATTCCGATCTCAGTTATAAAAGACTGAGGAGGCTAATTTGAGTATTTTCTTAATAGGGATAATGTTGTATTACACAGGAAAATTAGATGTTTCTTTATGAAAGTCTGAAGGCTAAATTTGTCTCATTGTCTTAGGATGCAACCCGGAGGTGAGTCCAAAGGAACAGTTGGAGCTTGTCCCTTGGCAAGACCTGACATTAGTTGGTAGTTAATGTTCACTGGGGACACAAACCACACTTTCTCTCAAGGTGTCCCACCAAGAGAAAAAGATCCCACTAACATCTGCTGAAGGACTTGGGTGCACTTTCTAAAAGGACATCCCACCTATTAGAAAGGACCTCTTGGTTCTGGGCCCTTACACTGGATGATCAGTCCAGGTACGCAACTATGCTGGGTGATCAGGCCAAGTATAAGGAAAAAGGGTAATGAAAGAACTGAGCCTACTTCCAGCCGAGGAGAGGGGGCGAGAATAAGGAGATTCACCACTGTGAGGCTGCTTGAAATCACCTGATTTAGGAATGTCTGGAGCAGAAGGTCTGGCTGTCTTCATAGGAGAATTTAGATTTAAAAAGAGAAGGGTCTGAGATCCCCAAAATATGTGTGCCAGTTGCATCACACATAGGGATTGGGGGCTTTTGACCAGAAAAATGTAGGGCCTTCCTCCCTTCTGGGCAAGGACGCCAAACCTGTTCATCCCTGGCCTTCAGGATCCACCAGAGGGTGGCACTGGCCAACTGCGATTAGTTTCCAAAGGGATAGTAGAATTTGTCCACTGGGAGACTAAAAACGAACAAACTTAGGTCCCTCACCTAAACAAACAGGGGCAATCAGATATTTCTACATAAACACCTTTTAGTGGCACTGCAGTGCAGCTCCAGCTGGAGACCTTCAGTTGTGGCCATATTTAGATGCAGTCCACCAAGGGTCCTGAGTTGATGAAGAGAAACAGAGAGAGATGGTTCCCCATAAGAAGAGTCCCCATAGAAGCCACCAATATGTCATGTGTAGTGACTAGCAGGGGCTGGTGTAGCAGGCACTAAATAAATTTACCAAGTAAGTCAGAAGTAAAGAAAGGCAGATTTATTAGAAAAGGTATAAAAATGCATAGCAAGCTTGCAATGGGCAGCACAGCAGAGAAGGGGCTATCTACAAAGAAACAGGCTAGAAGGAAGTTTTATAGCATCATGTTGAAGGGGGTTACATGCAGAATGAGACTGTTGTGCCCACGAAACAAGATAATTGTGCCAGCAGGTTGTTTGTGATTAGCAGTCTCTAAGAACAATTGTTCATTGTTTTCCCTACCTGGAGCCCACTCCTACCTGGGGCTCCTTCCCGTTTGTTGCTTACTTATCAGGACTACACAGTAATTCCATTTACAATAGCCACACATAAAATTAAATACCTAAAAATTAGCTCAACCAAAGAGAAAAATATCTATAATAAAAACTATAAAACACTGATGATAAAATTTCTATATCACCCAAAACACTCTACAGATTCAATAAAATCCCTATAAAAATATCAATTATATTCTTAACAGAAATAGAAGCAAATAATCCTAAAATTTATATGAAACCACAAAAACCCAGAATAGACAAAGATATGCTAAGCTAAAAGAACAAAACTGGAAGAATCACATAACCTGACTTCAAATTATACTACAGAGCTACAGTAACTAAAACAGCAAGGTACTGGCATAAATACACAGAGACAAATGGAACAGTATAGAGAAACCAGGAACAAATCCAGACGCCTTCAGTGAACTCATTTTTTACAAAGGCACCAAGAACATAGGCTAGAGAAAAAGAGCCTTTTCAATAAACGATGCTGGGGAACTGTATATTCATATGTAAAAGAATAAAACTAGACCTCTATCTCTCACCATATACAATTATCAAATCAAAATACATAAAAGACTTAAATCAAAGACCTCAAACTGTAAAGCTACTACAAGAAGAAGCATTGGGGAAAATCACCAGGACGTTGTTCTGGGAAAAGACTTCTTGAGTCATACCCCACAAGCACAGGTACCAAAGTAAACATGGACAAGTGAGATCATATCAAGTTAAAAAGGTTCTGCACAGCAAAGAATACAATCAACCAAGTAAAGACACAAACTGTAGAAAGGGAGAAAATATTTACAAGGGACTAATAACCAGAATATATAAGGAGCTAAAAAAGAGTAAATTAAAATTTAAAAATCTAATAATTTTATCAAAAAATGGGCAACATACTTTAATAGACATTTCTCTAAACAAGACATGAAAATGGCAAATAGGCATAAGTAAAGGTGCTTAACATCATTGATCATCAGAAAAATGCAAGTCAAAACTACAATAAGATATTATTTCACCACAGTTAAAATGTCTTACATACAAAAGATAGGCAATAACAAATCCTAGTGAGGATATAGAGAAAAGGGAACGCTTGTACACTGTTGGTGGGAATGTAAATTAGTGAAACCGCTATGCGGAAAAGTTTGGAGACTCCTCAAATAATTAAAAATTGAGCTTTTATATGATCCAGCAAGCCCACTGCTGGTTATATATCCCAAAGAAAGGAAAAACATATATCAAAGATATATCTGCACTCCTATGTTTGTTGCAGCTGTGTTTACCATAGCTAAGATTTGGAAGTAACCTAAGTGTCCATCAGCAGATGAATGGATAAACAAAATGTGGTGCACATACACAATGGAATACTATTTAGCCATTAAAAAATGAGATCCAGTCATTTAAAACAACATGGCTGGAACTGGAGATCATTCTGTTAAGTGAAATAAGCCAGGCACAGAAAGACAAACGTTGCATATTCTCATTATTTGTGGGAACTAAAAATCAAATCAATTGAACTCGTGGACATAGATAGTAGAAGGATGGTTACCAGAGGCTAGAAAGGATAGTAGTGGGTTGAAAGGTATTAAAGCATAGTTAATGGGTACAAAAAGATAGAAAGAATGAATAAGACCTACTATTTCATAGCACAATAGAGAGATTGTGATTATAGTCAATAATAACTTAATTATATATTTAAAAATAACTTAAATAACGTAATAGTATAATTTTTAACTCAAAGTATAAATGCTTGAGGTGATAAATGCTCCCTTCTTCAAGATGTGCTTATTTCACATTGCATGCCTGTATCAAAACATCTCATGTACCCCCAAAATGTATATATTTACTATATACCAATAAAAATTTTAAAATAATAATAATAAATTTTAAAAAGAGAATAGAATTTGAAGATCCACTAGAATGATAGGAGAGAATTTCAGCTACAATCAGAAGCTCTGTTATTTATAGGTGTGTTGAGTATAAAAATACTAGCCTCATACACTACTAGGAAACCAGCAAATGCCTGAATGAATGGAAACCCTCATCATGTTGGATGGCATTCTTCTTGGTGAGTTTGTTAATAAACGAAATTGCTATTTAATCTGCTGCTTTTAAATGCAAAACATCCCAGGAAAAAATATGACTGTAGTATATTCTGTAATTTTTTTTTTTGCAATTGTAAACAATATCTCAATAGAAAAAAATAAAAGCTAAGGTAGCATTCTTAATATCATTCAGCTGAAGAAAATGAAACTATGGTCTGATTTAAGGTCTGACCAATGCCAGTATCTACACTCTTCCCTAATCCCTCATCTGTCAGCTGAAATTGGTTTCACTGCAACAACTCAAATGCAATTTGTGATTATAATGGCTTCCTAAGTGAGAAATAGACGTTAGCACTCTAGAAACCTTAGTAGTCTACGTAACCCTGAAAGTCACTATCTGCTTCTCTGGTTTTTAATAAGTATTCTGCCGAGCCTTTTTTGTTGTTGTTAATTAGCACACAATCATGTTTACCTCACAGCCTTTCTTCAATATTCTGATTTTTTTGTACTATTGTTATCATTGCATTTAAGTTTGTGAATTTTCTATTGACATATTTTCAAATTTATTGATTATTTTGTTTGGAATTTTCAGTCTACTTGTGAGCCCATCAAAGGCATTAATCATTTCTGTTAGAGTGGTTTTTATTTCTAGATTTTTTTCTTTGATTCTTCCTTTTTCTTATTGGTCATCTGTTCTTGTATGTTGTCTACTTTTTCCATTAGAATTCTTAGCATATAATAATAGTTAGTTTTAATTTCTAGTCTGATAATTCCATAATATCTGCCATATACAAGTCTGGTTTGATGCTCCCCTCACCTCTTCAGACTTTATTAGTATGTATTTTAATTTTTTATTCAAAACCAGACATGATGTATTCAGTAATAGAAAGCCTGGTAAATAGTCCTTCAGTGTGAGATTTTATGTGCATATGGCTAAGAGGTAGGGTACATTTAATCTTTGTCATGGCTGTAAGTTTAAGAGATTGTAATTTTCTCTACTGTTGTTGTTTATGTCATTTTTGCTTTGTTTGAATTTCCCCAGAACTCCTTTTAAAATGAAGTCTGAGCCTTGCATCTCTCCCGTTTATAATCCACTGCTGTTATCCTGGAGCCCTGTTGATGTGCTGGAAAGATATGAGAAAAGGAGAATTGTTCAATAGTCTTATAAATGTGTATTCATTTTTTCTGATAAGATAGAGCTATGACCTTTGGAATAATTTCTTAGTCTTTCTCTTTTACCTCCCCTAATGTGGCACAGGGAGGCTACAGTAAAATGAAGTTGGCTACCTGCCTTTCTTCATTCATACAGAGAACAGAATGAAGGAGAAAAAAGCTTTTGGTGTATGCTTAAATTATTTGTTTTTCTTTCCTTCTACTAGAGGTATGAAAGGATTTTTTTTTTTCACATCTTCACAGTGAGAATGTGGATAGGCTCCTGGAGCTAAAATTGAGTCTCTACTTGACTTTGTATTTTCTTTCTTATGCATTTCTAAAAGCATGTTTATTTTTTGTTTTGTTTTGTTTTATGCAGTTAAATTTAAAAGTTTTCTTTGTGGCTTATAGAATAATTTTCTTATGCCTTGCCTAAAGATAGTTCAGTTTTTAATTTTTGTGGGTACATGGTAGATGAATATATATAGTTATGTGAAATATTGTAATATACATACTTGCAATGCATAGTAGTCACATCAGGGTAAGTGGGGTATCCATCCCCTCAAGCATTTATCCTTTGTGTTACAAACAATGCAATTATACTATTTTAGCTATTTTAAAATGCACAATTAAATTATTTAGACTCTAGTCACTCTGTTGTGTTATCAAATACTAGATCTTATTATTTCTATTTTTTGTAACCATTAACCAGGCCCATCTCCCCTCAACCCCCCAGTACCCTTTTCAGCCTCTGGTAACTATCCTACTCTTTATATCTATGAGGTCAATTATTTTAATTTTTAGCTCCCACAAATAAATGCAAACATGTGAAGTTTGTCCTTTTTATGCCTATCCTATTTCACTTAGAATAATGACCTCCAGTTTCATCCCTATTATTGCAAATGACAGGCTCTCCTTCTTAATGGCTGAATAGTACTTCATTGTGTATATGTACCACCTTTTTTAATCCTTTCTTCTGCTGATGGACACTTAAGTTGTTGCCAAATCTTGGCTATCATGAATAGTCCTGCAATAATCCAGGGAGTACAGATAGCTCCTTAATATACAGAATTCCTTTCTTTTGGGTATGTACCTAGCAGTGGGTTTTCTGAATTATATGGTGGCTCTATTTTTAGTATTTTGGGGAACCTGCAAGCTGTTCTTCATGACGGTAGTTCTAATTTACATTTCCACCAATGGTGTATGAGAGTTCCATTTTCTCCCCATCCTCACCAGCCTTTGTAATTGTCTGTCTTTTGGACATAAACCATTTTAACAGGGGTCAAATGATATCTCATTGTAGTTTTGATATGAATTTCTCTAATAATCCCTGATCTTGAACACCTTTTCATACACCTGTTTGCAATTTGTATCTCTTATTTTGGTGTCTCTTCAGATTTTTTGCCTTTTTTTATATTGAATTATTAGATATTTTCATATATGGTTATTTGAATTTCTTATACATTGAGATCATTAATATCTTGTTAGATATTACAAATGTTTTCTCCCATTCTTTGGGTTGTCTCTTCACTTCGTTAACAGTTTTCTTTGATGTTCAGAATCTTTTTAACTTGATGTAATCCCATGTGTCAATTTTTGCTTCGGTTGCCTGTGCTTCTGAAGTCTTAAATAGGAAATCTTTGCCCATTTCAATGTCCTGGAGAGTTTCCTAATTTCTTTAGTAGTTTCTTAGTTTGAAATCTTAGATTTAAGTCTTTTATCTATTTTAATTTGTTTTTGTATACAGTGAGAAATAGGATTCTAGTTTTACTCCTCTTTAAATAGATATCTAGTTTTGCAAACATCATTTATTGATGAGACTGTCCTTTTCCCAATGTGTGTTCTTGACACCTTTATTAAAATCAGTTCATTATAGAAATAAAGATTCCTTACTACATTCACTATTCAGTGCCACTGGTGTATGTGTTGGTTTTTATGTCAGTACCATGCCATTTTGGTTACTATAGCTCTGTAGTATCATTTGAAGTCAGATGATGTAATTCCTCCAGTTTTGTTCTTCTTACTCAGTGTAGCTTTGGCTACTTTGAGTCTTTCATGGTTCCATATAAATGTTATAATTGTTTGTTTTCTTTCTGTGATGAATGCCATTAATATATAGATATGGATTGCATAGAACCTGTACATTGCTTTAAATAGTATGGACATGTAACAACATTGATTCTTCCAATTTATAAACATAAACTATCTTTCTATATTTTAAGGTCTTGTTAAATTTCTTGCATCAATGTCTTATAGTTTTTAATGCAGAGGTCTTTCATTTCTTTGGTTGAGTTAAATCCTAGATATTTAATTTGTATCTATTGTGAATGGGACTAGTTTCTTGATTTTATTTTCAGATTGGTATCTATTGTCATATAAAATGCTACTGTATTTGACATGTTAATTTTGTGTCCTGCAGCTTTACTGAATTTCTAACAATTTATTGCTGGGGTCTTTAGGTTTTTCCAAATATAAATTTATATCATGTGCAAAGAAGGATAATTTGACTTCTTTATTTCCAAATTGGATGCCCTTTATATCTTTCTCATGTATGAATTCTCTAGCTAGGACTTCCAGTACTTT
This sequence comes from Chlorocebus sabaeus, assembly GCF_047675955.1. Lineage (NCBI taxonomy): Eukaryota > Metazoa > Chordata > Mammalia > Primates > Cercopithecidae > Chlorocebus > Chlorocebus sabaeus. The sequence goes on from NC_132933.1 coordinate 88,981,083, forward strand.
GTTGAATAACATTGGTGAAAATGGGCATCTTTGTTGCGCTCCAGATCTTAGAAAAAAAAAAAGGTTTTCCATTTTTCTCCATTCAATATGATACCAGCTATGAGTTTGTCATATATAGCTTTTATTATGTTTAAATATGCCTGTTTCTGGTTTCAGTACCAGGGTAATACCAGCCATAAGAATGAGTTTGGAAACATTCCCTTTTCCTCTCTTTTTGAACAATTTAACCTTAATTGGTTTTAGTTCTACTTTAAATGTTTGATAGAATTCAGCAGTGAAGAAATCAGTTCCTGGGCTTTTCCTTGGTGGGAGATACTTCATTACTGCTTTGATGTTGTTACTTGCAATTTGTGTGTTCAGGTTTTGGATTTCTTTTTTGTTTAATATGGGCAGGTTCTATGTGTCTAGGAATTGACCATTTTTTTCTAGACTTTCCAATGTGTTGGCATATAGTTGCTCATAAGAGCTATTAATGATTCTCTGAATTTCGGTGGTGTTGGTTGTAATGTCTCCTTTTCCATCTCTGATTTCACTTGTGTCTTTTCTATATTTTTCTTTATTAGTCTGGCTAGAGACTTATCAATTTTATCTAGCTTTCCAAAAAGCCAACTTTTTCTTTTATTGGTCTTTTGGATTGTTTTCTTTATTTTAATTTTAATTTTATTTACCTTATCCTGGTCTTTATTATTTCTTTTCTTCTACCAATTTTGGGTTTGGTTTGCTCTTGTTCTTATAGTTCCTTAAGATACCTCATGAGGTCCATCAAGAGCATATTTCTTGAGTTTCCATGTATTTTTACTGTTTTCAAAATTTCTCTTGTTATTGGTTTCTAGTTTTATTCCTTTGTGGTCAGAGATGTTTAATATCATTTTAATTTCTTCAATGTTTTAAGCCTTCTTTTGGGACCTAAAATATAGTATATTCTTGAGAATAATCCATGTGCTGAGGAGAAAAATGTGTATTCTTCAGACATTGGATGAAATATTCTGTACATATATTTTAGGTCCATTTGATCAATACTTTAAATTACATTTGAAGATTCTACGTTAATTTTCTGTCTGGAAAATTTGTCCAAAGCTCAAAGTAGGAGATTGAAGTTTCCAGCTACTATTGAATTAGTTTCTATCTCTTTCTTTGGCTCTAAAAATATTTGCTTTATAAATCTGGGTGCTCCACTATTGGCTGTAAATATATTTACACCTTTTATATCCTCTTGCTGAATTGACTCCAACTCCTTTGCTTTTATAGAATGAAATTCTTTGCCTTTTCTTATAGTTTTTGTCTTGAAATCTTTTTTGTCAGATACACATATAGCTACTTTGTTTTTTTGCTTCATTTGGCATTGGATATCTTTTTGCATTCCTTTACTTTCAGTTTATATGTGTTTTTAAAGGTAAAATGTGTTTCTTGTAGCACAAGGTTATTAGGTCTTGTTGTTTTCATTTATTCAGCCACTCTGTGCCTCTTGATTGGAGAGTTTAGTTCATTTACATTCATTGATATTAATAATAAGTACGAATTTACTCCTGCAATTTTGTTATTTGTTTTCTGCTTGCTTTGTGGCTTTATCTTTCTTCTTTCTTTTTTTTTAATTTTAAAAATTATACTTTAAGTTCTGAGATACATATGCAGAACGTGCAGTTTGTTACATGGCACGGTGCCATGGCAGTTTGCTGCACCCATCAACCCGTCATCTACATTAGGTATTTCTCCTAATGCTATCCCTCCTCTAGCTCCCCAACCCCCAACAGGTCCCGGTTTGTGATGTTCCCCTCCCTGTGTCCATGTGTTCTCATTGCTCAGCTCCCACTTACGAATGAGAACGTGCAGTGTTTGGTTTTCCTCTCTTGTGTTACTTTGCTGAAAATGATGATTTCCAGTTTAATCCATGTCCCTGAAAAGACATAAACTCATTCTTTATTATGGATGCATAGTATTTCATGGTGTATATGTGTCACATTTTCTTTATCCAGTCTACCGTTTATGGACATTTGGGTTGGTTCCAAGTCTTTCTACTGTGAATAGTGCTGCAATAAACATACGTGTGCATGTGTCTTTATAGTAGAATGATTTATTATCCTTTGGGTGTATACCCAGTAATGGGATTGCTGGGTAAAATGATATTACTGGTTCTAGATCCTTGAAGAATCACCTCACTGCCTTCTAAAATGGTTGAACAAACTTACACTCCCATCAACAGTGTAAAAGCATTTCTATTTCTCCACATCCACTCCAGCATCTGTTGTTTCCTGACTTTTTAATGATCACCATTCTAACTGGTGTGAGATGGTGTCTCACTGTAGTTTTGATTTGGATACCCATAGGCAAGTAGTATTAGCATGTAATTCTCACTGTCAGACAGATAATATTTACTAGAACCCCGGGCAGAGCAGGTATGTTTATCAATATTAGTAGCTTTATTTTTGTCTCCATTTTATTGCTATTGTTTATATAATATTGAAAGGATACTTATCAAAGCATAATTTCTGGAAGCCAGATTCAAAGCACAGTATGCATTTAAAATACTAATAAGTGCTGTGTCTTTGTGAGAACGAAGCAGCCATCCACAAGAGTACATGCTCAGAATCTAAAAGCAGTGCAATAAACTGTGTTGTCTTTTCAGAGACAGAAGAGGAGAGAAAAAAGAAAAAATGAGTAAGTGAAAACAAATTTTTCAAAGAGTTTCTGAAAATAATATAAATCATATAAGGAGACCTAGAGGGGACTTCTTGGAGGTGCAAACCCAAAATTTTCTGAGACAGTCCAAAATTTAGAAAGTTTATTTTCCCAGGGTTAAGGACGTGTACATGCTACAACATCAGGAGGTCCTGACTACATGTGCCAAATGTGATTGGTGTACAAGGTGCTTTTATCCATTTTAGGGAGACCTGAGACATCAATCCGTATATGTAAGGTATATATTGGTTCAGTCTGGAAAGGCAGGACAACTCAAAGTCGGAGCTTCCAGGTTATATGTAGACAAGAGAAAACCGGTTGCATTCTTTTGAGTTTTTCATAAGTCTTTCACTGGATACACAATTTACATGTGATAGGAAGTAGAGGAATAGCCACTTATGCCTTAGACTGACTCAGTGAATCTGCATTTTTTTTCATAAACTATAGTACAGAAGAAACAATCAGATGTGCATTTGTCTCAGGTGATCACAGGAATGACTTAGTTCTGACATTGGTCCTGCACCTGTGAAGATAAACTATCAATTTACATTGCTAAGGTGAAATTCAACAGAACTGTTTTAGAGTAAAGGTCTTGAGGCACACAAGGAATTTTCTTGTGGACAAATAGTGAGAGAGGTATATAGCTTTAAAAAAATATTTGTAGCTACCTTATTTAGGAATAAAACGAAAGGCAAGAATGCCTGATGCAGTTTCCAGCTTGACTTTGACTTAGGGATTTTGGGGTCTCGATATTTACTTTTCTTTTACATTTTCTCACTTTAATTTTAAAAATCTTTTGGAGAAAGCATTTTAAAAGAAAATATGTTTCTGGTCTCATGTTTTGTCTGATCTCTTGTGACTAGAACAGTTTATTCCTAGAAGGTAGGTTACACATTATTAGGAAAGCTTATTTTTAGCAGACTGCGAAGTCTCATATCCTACAAAGAGAGTATAGGGGGAGGAAGAAAACAATAAACTACCATAAAAAATGGAGAACAATCCTGGAAAAGCTATATATGTCATATTACTCTGAAGTCTATACATCAGTAGACAGGTATGAAAGTGGTTTATGTATGTAAATAGGTTACTGTTATTTTCTTCTGAAGTTTAAGTTGTCTAGCTTCAGCTTTTAGGGCTTTAAAAAAGCACAGCTTAACTTTAGTACTTTCAAATCAGGAAATTGGAGAAAAAAGGAAAGAAGAAAAAAATGCAAACTTTATTTTAAGGATTTGTAGCCAGGAAAAGTTTTAGAATTCAGTCCAAACTGTAGAAAATAATATAAAATGAAAAACATTAGTCAAGACTAGAATATAATAACGGGTTTGCTATAGTTTATTTTGAAACATATTTTTTTCTCTCTATTCCCTGTTTTCTTTAAAGAAAAATCATAGTGTGTCCAGAGTTGGTTCCTTCTGTTGAGTTCTTGGGCTGACTTCAAGAAAGAAGCTGTGGACCTTCTCAGTGAATGTTACAGCTCTTAAAGATGGTGTTTCTGGAGCTTGTTTCTTTAGATACGTCTGGAGTTTCTTCCTTCCAGTGGGTTCATGGTCTAGCTGACTTCAAGAATGAAGCCGTGGACCTTCGCAGTGAGTGTTATAGCTCTTAAAGATGGTGCAAACCCAAAGAGTAAGCAGCAGCAAGATTTACTGTGAAGAGCAAAAGAACAAAGCTTCCACAGCATGGAAGGGGACCCGAGCAGTTGCCACTGCTGGCTGGGATGGCCAACTTTTATTCCTTTATCTGTCACTGCCCACGTCCTGCTGATTGGTCCATTTTACAGAGTGCTAATTGGTGCCTTTACAATCCTTTAGATAGACACAGAGTGCTGATTGGTGTATTTTTACAGAGTGCTGATTGGTGCATTTACAATCCTTTAGCTAGACACAAAATGCTGATTGTTGCATTTTTACAGAGTGCTGATTGGTGCATTTACAATCCTTTAGCTAGACACAGAGCACTGATTGATGCATTTTTACAGAGTGCTGATTAATGCATTTACAATCCTTTAGCTAGACACAGAGCGCGGATTGTGCATTTTTACAGAGTGTTGATTGGTGCATTCACAATCCTTTAGCTAAACACAGAGTGCTGATGGGTGCGTTTTTACAAAGTGCTGATTGGTGCATTTACAATCCTCTCACTAGACACAAAAGTTCTCCAATTCCCCACTCAACCCAGGAAGTCCAACTGGCTTTACCTCTCAATCGCCCTTCTAAACAGAACACCCCAACTGCTGTTGGGAATTGGGCAATAACCACTCTAGCTACTTCCTGCCACATAGGGGTGAAGAAGGGGCACAGCAGTTGTAGTGTCCTCCAGTAGAGAACTCTTTAGGCCAGTCAAAGGACCAGCAGGTCGGTCCAGGGGTCCTCAGTGGAAGTTGTTAATTAAGCTCATTTGGGGTTCCATTTGTAAGATCATCTGTAGCTTGATGGCCTTGATCCTAGAGGAAACAAATTTGACAACAGGTTAGAAATACAGGGCCCAAAGGTAAGTAAGGAGAAGATGGCTGTCAAGGGACCTAGAATGGGGAGAAGTCATGTCACCCAACTCCAGAGGTTGGTATAAGAGTTTGAAAGGCGTTGTCTGATTTCAGAAGCCTTTTCCTGTAAATGCTGGGCAGCATCTCGCACTATCCGTGACTGGTTAGTGTGAAAACAACACTCTTCCCCTAAAAAGGTGCAGAGTCCTCCTTTCTCAGCAGTGAGGAGGTCTAGGCCTCAGCGGTTTTGGAAAGTCACTGTTGCCAAAGAGTCTATATGTGACTGTAGAGTAAGGATAGATTTCGTATTCTGATTCCTGTAGCAGTAGCCATTCCTAACCCTATAATAGGGGTATTAGTTATATGCTTCTGCACTGACGGACTTGACCTTTGATGGGCACTGATAGGGTCTGACTTCCTGGGGCAATGTTAATGTTGGGACTTAGGAAGACTAAGGGACAGGTGCCTGTCCAGTTAGTGGGGAGGCAGATATAGGTTGATGTTCCACATAAGAACATGTCTTGTCTGGGTAGACAGAACTGGTTGTGTATATTAAAAAGGTGTGTGAGTTTGTTGTTTTCATTTTCTCATACTCCTATAGTGCTTGCCAAGGTAGTTCCAGTGAGCAACTGGAAAGGGGTGTTGGGAGCAAACTGAGTAGCTACCTGTGTTCTATTTTCCCATTGGAGAAAAAACTCTTTGGTATCTACTAGGAATTTTTCGACAGAGTGATTGAAAGAAGGGATGAGAAAGCATTCACTAGTGGTAAGGGTACTGCTGCAGGGGGTCGGGGGGTGAATGGTCATGTAGGCAGTGTTTGCCCTAGACCCTGTAGGACATCTATGTACCTATCATTATCATCTGAAAACTTCCCCAGATCTACTTTGATATGCTTTAAATCAGAGAGGGAGAAGGGGACATGTACCCAGGTTGGGCCAAATTCCCCTCCCCCTACCACTTGAAGGGGACATAACCAATAGCCAGGGGGTTATTCTGGTGCTTTGGAGATTTGTTTGCTTGTTTCCTTCTGGGCAGGGGAGATTAGAGGAGGATTATCATTAATAGAAAAGGGAGCTATAAGGAGGCTAGGATATGGGTGTAAGCTGAGAGGTCCTTTTGTGGGATGTAAATTGCAAGTTTTGCACAGTTGTGGATTATCCTTCAATGAAAAGAAAGCTTGGACATAGGGTATTTCATTCCATTTGCCTTCCCTCTTACAGAAAAGGTCAAGCTGCAGGACAGTATTATAATTTATACTTCCCTCAAGAGGCCATTTTTCCCCATCAGAGAGAGTATTAGAGCCAGGCCATAGTGCAGAAAAAAAAAAAAAAATGAGTCACCTCTTTTTCAGGGTTTGCTTGTCAAATTGGTCCCAATGGCTTACAATTCATTTTAAGGGTGAGCCTGTTGATGCCTGAGTGTTTCCCATTTGAAAGAAAAAACCACCAGTGGCTTTGGTTTGTTCATTCCTGCCTCCCCCCCACCCCACCCAAGAATCCACAACAGTCCCTGGACCCTGCCAATGGAATAGTTGCACTCACCAACACAGTAGCAGAAAATCCTCTTGCCCAAGAACCCACAAAGGTCCCTGGACCCTGCTGATCAGCATAGTTGCGCTCACTGATGCAGCAGCAGAAACACTAGTTTTCCTCCTAGACCACAAGGAGGACCAAGGAAGTTTGGATTTAGTTGCCCTTACTGACGCATTCTCAAAAAACTACTAGAGTCCTAAGGATTCTCCTGTTAGTATTGGGACCTTACTCCTGTCCCATAAAGATGTTATGCCCCCAAAATGAAGTGGAGGACCATAGCCTGAGAAAGGGAAGGATCTCCATGGTTGGAAGAGTGACGCCTTTTGTCCTCATTTTTCATCATATGAATAGGAAGGATATCACTTCTGAGGTTCACCATATCCTAGCTTCAGGAAAAGCTTTTGTTAGGCTTGCTAGTCTGAGGAGGGATCCTAAAATTCCACATAGTCCCCCCTGCAACGGGGCTTTGAGTAAAAATTATGTCTTTCTGATTAGTGAGCCTGGGTGCCTAAAGAAGGGAACAGAGTCCTGAAGTTTATACTAGAAGTCATTCTTATCGGGGAAACTAGAAAAGCACAAGAGACAGGGAGTGGTTTTTAGAAGTGGGACTAGCCTCGGAGAAGAGAGGTGAGAGGAAGTTTGTCTGATAGGCATTAGGGCCCAGGAGATAAGGATCAGGATAGATAGGATAGATGGGCGAGTCTTGCTTGGTCGACATGACTTTGAGAGCTCCGCCCATGGCTACGGGGTCAACCAAATTTTTGTTGGGATCCCAGAGCTGAATGTCTTTCCTCTCTGTCGACCTTTGGCTCAGCCCAGAAGTACAGGAAAAGCAGAAGTTGGTTCCAGGCAAACCAACGCTCTCAACTCCAAAGAGTTGGGAGTTGTTAGACAGCCCTGTCCCAGAAAGCCTGACACCCATGTCTTTAGTCTGGTGGCCACGCTAGTCACTTTTAACTGGCCAACAGGTGCCCAGTGTTTAGCTCCCAAATTCTAAAGAGAAATAGGACAGAATATCAAGCAAAAGGGGTCCAACAGTACTCACTGCTTGGTGATGGTTCTTTCACAGTTGAAAAAGATGTGTCCGCAGTTGGTTCCTTCCAGTGGGTTCTTGGTCTCACTGACTTCAAGAATGAAGCTGCAGACCTTCACAGTGAGTGTTACAGCTCTTAAAGAAGGTGTGTCCGGAGTTTTTTCCTTCACATGTGTCCAGAGTTTCTTCCTTCCAGTGGGTTCATGGTCTCACTGACTTCAAGAATGAAGCCACAAACCTTCATGGCAAGTGTTACAACTCTTAAAGGTGGTGGAGACCCAAAGTGTGAGCAGCAGCAAGATTTATTGTGAAGAGCAAAAGAACAAATCTTCCACAATGTAAAAGGGGACCTGAGCGTATTGCCACTGCTGGCAGTGGGGGGTGGGTTAGCTTTTATTTCCTTATTTGTCCCTGCCCATGTCCTGCTGATTGGCCCATTTTACAGAGTGCTGATTGGTGCATTTACAATCCTTTAGCTAGACACAGAGCACTGATTGGTGCGTTTTTACAGAGTACTGATTGGTGTATTTACAATCCTTTAGCTATAACAGAGAGCTGCTTGCTGAATGTACAATCCTTTAGCTAGACCCAGAGTGCTGATTGGTGCATTTTTACAGAGTGCTGATTGGTGCATTCACAATCCTTTAGTTAGACACAGAGTGCTGATTGATGCATTTTTAGAGTGCTGATTGGTGAATTTACAATCCTTTAGCTAGACACGGATCACTGATTGGTGCATTTTTACAGAGTGCTGACTGGTGCATTTACAATCCTCTAGCTGGACAGAAAAGTTCTCCAAGTCCCCCTTGACCCAGGAAGTCCAGCTGGCTTCACTTCTCAATAGGACAAATTTATTTATAAAATAAGTGTTAGTCTCATTATATTTAACTTGAGTATTTGTATAAAGTAAGTAATAATAATTTTCCACCATATAGGCTCTTAAAAAAAAAAAAAAAAAAAAAAAAAACAAAAAACAAAAAAACAGTGGCCTTCCTGGAACTTTATTCCATAAGAAAACTCAGATTAAACTTTTCAAAGATTTTAGCCCAACCACAGATTTAATTGTGCCTACAAATACCTGTATAAATTAGGTGAATTCCTCACCTCAAGACCCCAAGTTAATCTGGGTCTCCTAGGTCTTTCATAAACTGATATTCTTCACTTGTTACAGATCAGGACTCCTTTACAGGGAAACTGTAGACAATGTGTGAGGCCAGCTTTTCCAAGGGGCTAATATTGGCTCTATAAGTCAACTTTGATTCCTTAAAGCAGTCTGAAACTATACCATTCCAGTCAAAGCCTTGGCAAAATAACCAATGTCTCTAATTGTGTCCTGTTACAAAAGAAAACAGATTCTTGTTGAACTTATGCAAATAACTATACTGGCATAAATTAATTATACTTACAAATAGTTTCCAAATGCTGGAGAACTCAGGTAGAGAGAAAGGAATACACTTCAACTTTACTCAAAGAAATGTACTTTACTCAATTGTTGAAAACTCAAAAGAAAAGGGTTTTCTGGACAGAGAAACAAGTGGTTTAGCAATGTTTCAAACAAAGTCATAAAAAATATTATTTTTGTCATTACTTTTAATTCTCCAAACTTTAACAATGGGCTGGATGTGGTGGCTCATGCCTGTAATCCCAGCACTGTGAGAGGCTGAGGTGGGTGGATCATCTGAGGTCAGGAAATTGAGAGCAGCCTGGCAAACATGGTGAAATCCCATCTCTACTAAAAATACTGAAAACTAGTCAGGCATAGTGGGGGGCACCTGTAAGCCCAGTTACTCAGGAGGCTGAGACAGGAGAATTGCTTGAACCTGGGAGCCGGAGGTTGCAGTGAACTGAGATCATGCCGTTGCACTCCACCATGGGCAACAAGAGTGAAACTTCATCTCAAAAAAACTGCAATAAGTTTTGCACCAACCTAATATTTAGTCTTCCACTAGTTCAGTCTATGGAATTAATTCCTATTCTGCTTGATGTTTATGAACACATTAGCTTTCTATAACAGTCTTGAAAGTTTTTCCTTTATTCTAATATCATAATTTCCAAAGCTATTAGAAACCTGCCTACAACATCACCTGTCAGAGTCCTATAGCTGATTATAAAACCACCTTTTGAAAACGATAAAGTTAAATAACTGGATGACAAAAGCCTTAGAATAGTCATGGTTAAAAACACAATTGACAAGGAAATTTGATTACTTCTGTGACATACAACAATTTTGCATAAAAATATTAATTACAGCTGGTAACCTATACTAAGACATATCAGAATCACAGGAATCTCATACAATCCTGGAACACATACTAACAACACATTTATGTAAATATAATCCAAAGAAAGCAAAACATGATCTTATATATGACAATACTTCCTGTATGATTTTGTTATGTAAAATAAGTCAAATGTGTCTATTTTGGATTTCAGGAGACCAAATATCAAAAAGTTAATGAGGACCAAAGTTAGAATTTGATTTGGGAAAGTTCATCAAATATCAAAATTGAAAACACTTGGATATCACAAACTAGCATCATCAATTATTGTAAAATATATCATTCATTTAGCCAAAGTTATAATTCAAATATTGCAAAAAAAGTGCAAAAATCTTCACTCTTTGAGAGAGAGTAGTTTGCCAAAAAATAAGCCCTAATAAAAACAGCATGACACCAATTAAACCTGCTCTCAAAACCTTATAAACAAATCCATTGCATTTTAATTATCTTGATTGTAAGATACAATTTCCATAAAGCTTTTTATAACCTTTATAATTTTTCATTAAGTAGTATGTTAATGCTACAAGAAAACTTTGTTAATCTGAAACAGAGGCCCAAATGCTGGTGTTACATCAGTGTACCTTTGATACTAACGGTTAATTTATACAGAAACTATAGTAATTTTATCACTCAAAATTGGCCATTAAAATCTCACACGCCCACCTCTTCTATGATAGTACCTGAGTCTTGAGGAGTTGCATAGATTTAAATCATAGCACTGTGTCTCATGAACACAGTTTATATTCTAGCATGTCTGAAGATTAGGCTTTAACTGCTATTAGTGTTTAAGATTTAGCAGGACTTGGTTTCCTTCTAAGACCCAGGAGTCATAGCCCTGTAACTTAATGGCACAAGAACTTAAAAGTAAATACAGAAAGTTACATGGATGTAATAACCTTAATTTAAAAAAAAAAAAAAAACTCAGTTTCTTTTTGAGCAAATCAAAACTTATGATGACTAAGTGGAGGTTTGTCTTGGGATTAAAAGACAGGTTTAATGTTTTTTAAAAATCAACATAACCTACCGTTTTAGCAGACTAAAGAAGGAAACTCCATGATCGAGTCAATTGATGCAGAAAAAGCATTTGACAAGCTCTGACACACGTTTACTGCAGAAACTCTCAGTAAACTAGAAATAGAAGAAAATTGCCTCAATCTGATAAAATCTGCGAAAAGTCTTCAACTAAAATTCTTTGATAGTGACAAACTAAATGCATTTTCTTTAAGAAAAAAAGGTAAGAGTTTCTACTCTCATTACTCTTATCCAACATTTTACTGAAAGTCCTAGCCAGTACAACAAGGAAAGAATAAAAAATAGAAGACATGCGCATCAGAAAGGAATAAACAAAACTTTCTAAATTTACATGTAAAGTAATTGTCTATGTAGAAAATTCTGAAAAAGTCACAAAATATTTTTGGAATTAAGTAAGCTTCACAAAACAGAGGTGATAATCAAAATGAGTGACCGAGGAAAGGATCTCAATCAAATCGAGGTTTTCTAAACCAGTGTGAAGACATGTCTGGGAAAAACATCAGACACCGACACATCTGCAGCTGTTTTTCTGAGAGGATTTAAGAAGGTTTTAGTATTTATAAGTTTTCTTAAAGAGGGGACATGTAGGATGAGGAGTAGATAGGCAGTAAGGCAAACAGATACATACTTGTGAGACTTTAATGTTCAGTAAATCAACATTTTACATAAGATAAGGTCACAACATAGAGGTGATAATCAAAATGAGTGACCGAGGAAAGGATCTCAATCAAATCGAGGTTTTCTAAGCCAGTGTGAAGACATGGCTGGGAAAAACATCAGCCACCGACACATCTGTAGCTGTTTTTCTGAGAGGATTTAAGAAGGTTTAGTACTTATAAGTTTTCTTAAAGAAAACGCATGATACTAGTAACAGTTAGTAACAGCTACACATTTGGAGAGGTTGTTACATGACTCAGCCAAGGCTCCAGGATGAAGTTTACCTTTGGCACAAAATGTCAGGATTCAAATCCTGAAATTTTAATGCCAAAAATAAAAATCTTTATATTTTTAACCTACATTAACACTAAAAATAAATCATATTTTACATACTGGAAATGAATGATTAGCAACCAAAATTTAATCAAAACAATACCATTGAAACTTCTTGTTACAGCTTAAAACTGCAACTATAAATAAATGTAACTGTAACTGTAAATAAACATTATCACAGACATGAATATAGCTTGAAGGTTATCACTACCATACTCAAAAGAAGAATAACTGCTGAACAAACTTAAAATCAATAACTTTTCTTGGGGTCATCAAAGAATTACTGTTAGAGGGCAAACCACTCCCTTGAAATTTGGAGTGACAGTTGAATACAGATAATCACAGTTGAGATATGCTTAATTGGAGCAGAATCTGCTGGAACCCTAATCTTTTATAAAAATAGACATGTACAACAATAGAACAAAATAGGCACTTTAGAAATAAGTCCACATATTTACAGCCAAATGATCTTTGACAATGTTGACAAGAATTTACATGGTTAAAGGAAACCCTATTAAATAAATGGTGCTGGGACAATTGGATAGTCATATGAAGAAGAATAAAACTGGACCCTTATCACTCACCATATACAATAATCAAATGCTTAAATGTAAGACCTGAAACATAAAAATACTAAAAGAAAATCTAGGGAAAACTATTCTGGACATTGACCTAGGCAAAGAATTCATTACTAAAACCTCAAAAGCATAAGCAACAAAAACAAAGATAGTCCAATTGAACATAATTAAACTAAAAGTCTTCTTCACGGGGGAAAAAAAAAAAAAAAGAAAAAAAAAGAAAAAAAAGAAAAAGAAAACAAAGAAAAAAAATCAACGGAGTGATCAGACAACCTACAGAATGAAAGAAAATATTTGCAAACAATGCATCCAACAGGGAACTGATAATATAGAAATTACAAGGAACCCAACTCAATAACAAAAACAAAAATCCATTGAATAACCTCTATTAAGAAGTGGGCAAAAGATATGAACAGATATTTCCCAAAGACATAAAAATAACCAATAGGAATATCAAAAACTGCTTAATATCACTAATCATGAGAGAAATGCAAATTAAACGTACAATGAGATATCATCTTTGGCCAGTCAAAATGGCTATTAGTAAAAGGCAAATAAAAATAACACATGTTAGCAATGATACAGGAAAAAGGAAATGTTCACACATGGTTGGTGACATTGTAAATTAGTGCAACCTCTATGGAAAACAATATGGAGATTTCTCAAGGAAATAAAAATAGAACTATCATTTGATCCAGCAATAGCACTACTGTGTATGTATCCAAAGAAAAATAAATCATATAAAAAAGATACCTGCTGTTATATGTTTACCATAGCAATATTCACAATACTAAAATATGAAATAAACTTAAGTGTTTATCAACAGATGATTAAAGAATATGTGATATACAAGTACGATGCAATACTATTCAGTCTTAAAAAATAAAATCATGTTTTGCAACAATATGGGTGGAACTGTAGGTCAATATCTTAAGTGAAACAATTTAGAAGCAGGAAGTCAAATATTGCATGTTTTCACTTATCAGTGAGAGTTAAATAGTGTTTACTCATGGACATGGATTGTGGAATGATAGACAACGGACACTCAGAAGGATTAGTGGGGGCAGAAGGAGGTGGGTGATGAGAAAATTCTTAATGGGTATGATGTACTTTATCTGGTTAATGGATACACCAAGCCAAGACCTCATCATTGTGCAATATTTCTCTGTAACAATATTGCATTTATACCTCATAAGTTCAAATAAATTTGAAAAAGAGCTATGCAATATTCACATTTATTTTTCCATAAAGGGAGAGATATATTTAAGATTTGAAGGCAAATTTGAAATACTAGATACAATAAATTTTTCTGAATCCAGTCTTCACTAATAACTTGAAATTCATATTGTCTTTAGAGGATACTGGATTCTGGAATAATAACTAATCGCAGAATGTAATAAAAGTGGTAATTGATTGTGTTTAAAATCTTCCACTGATACTGGAAATATTATGTCAGTTGCTTCAATAAAAATTCAAGTAAATCCATCAAAACTTCTTAGAAATCCTTAAGCCTTAAAACCAGAAGCTTTAGAAAAAATGAAACCTATACTTTTACACAATATAAAAATGCCTGATTATTCCTTGTAAAACCAGAAGATTTAGAAAAAATAAGACCTATAGTTTTACACAATATAAAAGTGACTGATTATTCTCTATAAAAGCCCATGTGATATTCCACCTTTATCATAAGGGAAACAGCTGTAGAGTATGGGAGCTTGTAAAGGACCTGAGAGCAATGAACAATGTAGCCATTCCTCACCATACAATAAGGACAAAACCAAATATGATGTAGACTGCCATTTGTAATGAAGATGAATTATTTACCATGATAAATTTATGCAATGCATTCATTAGTATTCCTGTGGATATAAACAGTCAATTTCTTTTTGCCTTCACATTTTTACTATAGTTCAAAATTCTGTTTATTGATTTGTATAAATGTAACAAACAATTTACTGATATAAACATGGTCCTTTAGGTTATTTCATCATCCAGATATTAAGCCTAACACCCATTAGCTAATTTTTCTGATCCTCTCCCTCCTTCCAACCTCCATTTTCAAATAGGTCCCAGGGTGTATTGCTCTCCTCTGTGTGTCCATGTGTTCTCGTAATTTAGCTCCCACTTATACGTAAAAACATGTGGTATTTGGTTTCCTGTTCCTGCATTAATTGGTTGAGGAAAATGGCCTCCAGCACCATCCAGGTCCCTGCAAAGGACATAATCTCATTCCTTTTTATGGCTGCATAGTGTTCCATGGTGTATATATACCACATTTTCTTTATCCAGTCGATCATAGATGGACATTTTGGTTGATTCCTTGTCTTTGCTATTGTGACTAGAGCTGCAAAACATATGCACATGCACGTGTGTTCATAATAGAATAATTTACATTCCTTTGGGTATACACTCAACAATGGAATTGCTGGGTCTAATAGTAGTTTTGTCTTTAGGTATTTGAGGAATCATCACACTGTCTCCCACAAAGGTTGAATTAATGTACACTCCCACAAAAAGTGTATAAGCATTCATTTCTCTTCACAATATCTGTTATTTTCTGACTTCTTAGTAATAGTCATTCTAACTGGTGTTAGATGATATCTCATTGTGGTTTGGGGTTGCCCTTTTTTTTTTTTTTTAATTTATTATTATTAAACTTCAAGTGGTAGGGTACATGTGCACAACGTGCAGGTTTGCTACATATGTATACTTGTGCCATGTTGGTGTGCTGCACCCATCAACTCGTCATTTACATCAGGTATAACTCCCAATGCAATCCCTCCCCCCTCCCCCCTCCCCATGATAGGCCCCGGTGTGTGATGTTCCCCTTCCCGAGTCCAAGTGATCTCATTGTTCAGTTCCCGCCTATGAGTGAGAACATGCGGTGTTTGGTTTTCTGTTCTTGTGATAGTTTGCTGAGAATGATGGTTTCCAGCTGCATCCATGTCCCTACAAAGGACACAAACTCATCCTTTTTTATGGCTGCATAGTATTCCATGGTGTATATGTGCCACATTTTCTTAATCCAATCTGTCACTGATGGACATTTGGGTTGATTCCAAGTCTTTGCTATTGTGAATAG
Organism: Chlorocebus sabaeus; assembly: GCF_047675955.1. Lineage (NCBI taxonomy): Eukaryota > Metazoa > Chordata > Mammalia > Primates > Cercopithecidae > Chlorocebus > Chlorocebus sabaeus. The sequence goes on from NC_132933.1 coordinate 88,996,767, forward strand.
TGCTGCAATAAACATACGTGTGCATGTGTCTTTATAGCGGCATAATTTATAATCCTTTGGGTATATACCTAGTAATGGGATGGCTGGGTCATATGGTACATCTAGTTCTAGATCCTTGAGGAAATCGCCATACTGTTTTCCATAATGGTTGAACTAGTTTACAATCCCACCAACAGTGTAAAAGTGTTCCTATTTCTCCACATCCTCTCCAGCACCTGTTGTTTCCTGACTTTTTAATGATCGCCATTCTAACTGGTGTGAGATGGTATCTCATTGTGGTTTTGATTTGCATTTCTCTGATGGCCAGTGACGATGAGCATTTTTTCATGTGTCTGTTGGCTGTATGAATGTCTTCTTTTGAGAAATGTCTGTTCATATCCTTTGCCCACTTTTTGATGGGGTTGTTTGTTTTTTTCTTGTAAATTTGTTTGAGTTCTTTGTAGGTTCTGGATATTAGCCCTTTGTCAGATGAGTAGATTGCAAAAATTTTCTCCCATTCTGTAGGTTGCCTGTTCACTCTGATGGTAGTTTCTTTTGCTGTGCAGAAGCTCTTTAGTTTAATGAGATCCCATTTGTCAATTTTGGCTTTTGCTGCCGTTGCTTTTGGTGTTTTAGACATGAAGTCTTTGCCCATGCCTATGTCCTGAATGGTACTACCTAGGTTTTCCTCTAGGATTTTTATGGTATTAGGTCTAAAATTTAAGTCTCTAATCCATCTTGAATTAATTTTCATATAAGGAGTAAGGAAAGGATCCAGTTTCAGCTTTCTACTTATGGCTAGCCAATTTTCCCAGCACCATTTATTAAATAGGGAATCCTTTCCCCATTTCTTGTTTTTCTCAGGTTTGTCAAAGATCAGATGGCTGTAGATGTGTGGTATTATTTCTGAGGACTCTGTTCTGTTCCATTGGTCTATATCTCTGTTTTGGTACCAGTACCATGCTGTTTTGGTTACTGTAGCCTTGTAGTAGAGTTTGAAGTCAGGTAGCGTGATGCCTCCAGCTTTGTTCTTTTGACTTAGGATTGTCTTGGAGCTACGGGCTCTTTTTTGGTTCCATATGAACTTTAAAGCAGTTTTTTCCAATTCTGTGAAGAAGCTCATTGGTAGCTTGATGGGGATGGCATTGAATCTATAAATTACCTTGAATCCAGGAGTTGGTTTTTTGAAAAGATCAACAAAATTGACAGACCACTAGCAAGACTAATAAAGAAGAAAAGAGAGAAGAATCAAATCGACGCAATTAAAAATGATAAAGGGGATATCACCACCGACCCCACAGAAATACAAACTACCATCAGAGAATACTATAAACACCTCTACGCAAATAAATTGGAAAATCTAGAAGAAATGGATAATTTCCTGGACACTTACACTCTTCCAAGACTAAACCAGGAAGAAGTTGAATCCCTGAATAGACCAATAGTAGGCTCTGAAATTGAGGCAATAATTAATAGCCTACCAACCAAAAAAAGTCCAGGACCAGATGGATTCACAGCTGAATTCTACCAGAGGTGCAAGGAGGAGCTGGTACCATTCCTTCTGAAACTATTCCAATCAATAGAAAAAGAGGGAATCCTCCCTAACTCATTTTATGAGGCCAACATCATCCTGATACCAAAGCCTGGCAGAGTCACAACAAAAAAAGAGAATTTTAGACCAATATCCCTGATGAACATCGATGCAAAAATCCTCAATAAAATACTGGCAAACCGGATTCAGCAGCACATCAAAAAGCTTATCCACCATGATCAAGTGGGCTTCATCCCTGGGATGCAAGGCTGGTTCAACATTCGCAAATCAATAAACATAATCCAGCATATAAACAGAACCAAAGACAAGAACCACATGATTATCTCAATAGATGCAGAAAAGGCTTTTGACAAAATTCAACAGCCCTTCATGCTAAAAACGCTCAATAAATTCGGTATTGATGGAACGTACCTCAAAATCATAAGAGCTATTTATGACAAACCCACAGCCAATATCACACTGAATGGGCAAAAACTGGAAAAATTCCCTTTGAAAACTGGCACAAGACAGGGATGCCCTCTCTCACCACTCCTATTCAACATAGTGTTGGAAGTTCTGGCTAGGGCAATCAGGCAAGAGAAAGAAATCAAGGGGATTCAGTTAGGAAAAGAAGAAGTCAAATTGTCCCTGTTTGCAGACGACATGATTGTATATTTAGAAAACCCCATTGTCTCGCCCAAAATCTCCTTAAGCTGATCAGCAACTTCAGCAAAGTCTCAGGATACAAAATTAATGTGCAAAAATCACAAGCATTCTTATACACCAGTGACAGTCAAACAGAGAGCCAAATCAGGAATGAACTTCCATTCACAATTGCTTCAAAGAGAATAAAATACCTAGGAATCCAACTTACAAGGGATGTAAAGGACCTCTTCAAGGAGAACTACAAACCACTGCTCAGTGAAATCAAAGAGGACACAAACAAATGGAAGAACATACCATGCTCATGGATAGGAAGAATCAATATCGTGAAAATGGCCATACTGCCCAAGGTAATTTATAGATTCAATGGGGTTGCACTTTCTAATGATCAGTAAGCTTAAGCTTTTTAAAATACGATTATTGGCTGCATGTATGTCTTCTTTTGAAAAGTGTCCATGTCATTTGCCCACTTTTTAATGCGGCTGTTTGTGGGGTTGTTTTTTTGTAAATTTGTTTAAGTTTATTTTAGATCCTGAATATTAGCCCTTTGTTGGATGCATGGATTGCAAAAATTTTCTCTCATTCTGTAGGTTATGTTTACTCTGTTGATAGTTTCTTTTGCTGCACAGAGGCGCTTTAGTTTAATCAGGTCTCATTTGTCATTTTTTGTTTTGTTGCAATTGCTTTTGGAATCTTCATCATGAAATCCTTGCTATTTTTCTGAATAGTATTGCCTAGTTTTGGGTTTTATATTTAAGTCTTTAATCCTTCTTGAGTTAACTTTTGTATATAGCATAAGGGAAGTGTCCAGTTTCAATCTTCTGCATATGGTGAGCCAGTTATCCCAGCACCATTCAATGAATAGGGAGACCTTTATGCATTCTTGTTTTGTCAGGTTTGTTGGAGATCAGATAGTTTTAGGTGTATGGTCTTATTTCTGGGTTTTCTATTCTGTTCCATTGGTCTATGTGTTTGTTCTTGTACCAGTTCCATGCTGTTTTGGTTACTATAGTCCTACAGTATAGTTTGAAGTTGGGTAGTATGATGCGTCCTGCTTTGTTCTTTTTGCTTAGGATTGACTTGTTTATTTGGGCTCTGTTTTGGTTCCATATGAATTTTAAGATAGTTTTGTCTAGTTCTGTGAAGAATCTCAATGGTAGTTTAATGGGAAGCATTGCATCTATACGTTACTTTGGGCAGTGTTTGCCTTCACTTTGAAAGACAGACTGTACACATGGCCATTCATGCCTCAGGAATACACTGAGAGCCTAACTTTCTTCTCACAGACATGAAAGTTAGATCTTCCAGGCTGCAGTGACCTGCAGTCTTGACACTGTACCACAGCCTGGGTGCCAGAGTGAGATCCTGTCCCTCTAAAAAAAGGTAGATCTTTCAGATACTAACTTCCTTAAAAAATCCACTTCAGTACAATATGTAGATGATTTCCTTTTCTGCTCAAAGGATAGGCAAGCCTCTATAGAAGATACAATTTGCTTGTTTTCATCAATTAGCCTTAAAGTGATACAAGGACAAAATAAAAACTTCAGCTTTGTCCAAAGCAAGTAAGATATTTGGGCCATCTAATATCAAAGGAAGATCTTTTTATCCACTTGAATATGATAAAAGAAATATTGGCCTTCCCTAACCTCAAAATTATGAAGAAAATAAGTGGATTTTGAGTACTGTCAAGATAAGGTAAAATTGGATTCTACACCTGTGGCTAAAAATTTAAAGTTTATGTATTCCTCTTCTTTTTAAAAAAATTATTTGATTTTGAGAGTGCATAGTAGGTGTACATATTAATAGGAGACACGAGATGTTTTGATATGGGCATGTAGTGCATAATAACGACATCACAGAAGATGGGGTATCCAGCCCCCCAATTATTTATTCTTTGTATTACCAACAATCCAATTATACTCATTTAGTTATTTCAAACTGTACAATTATTACTGACTATGGCCACCTTGTTGTACCATAAAATACTAGACCTTATTCATTCATTCTAAATATGTTTTTGTACCCATTAACCACCCCCACCTCCAGACACCCTGTAATGAACTGAGAAAAATCAGTTAATATTGAAAATTATTAGAAAGAGCATACATCCAAATTATATTTTTATTTTTAACCTTAAAAGTTGTAGAAACATCTTAAATGTTCTGAAAGAAAAATGCAGAGATCAAAATATACCTATAGGATTTTACAGTAAGCAACTGGGACGCTGTGGCTAAAGGAACATAACCTTGCATAAAGGCAATAAAAAACTGCTTTGTTAGTAAGAACAGCCATATAAATAATGATGCAATTTGTTTTCACTGTCTTTATTCCACATCCTGTGTACACACTCCTAAATTTACATTGCACTCAACATTATGCTGTTATAGATTCACTTCTTATGAAGTTATTCTCTCTATATATCACATTACAATTTCTGAATACAATAATCTAAATCCTGCCACTCTTCTGCCTTTGACTCCTGATGGCATGCCACATGATTGCATAATCTCAACTAATCAGGTTCTCTCACATAGAACGAACCTGCAAGAGAATCCCCTTACTAATGGTGATGTTGTGTGGTTTACAGATGATTTTTACTTAAAAGATGAATCTGGGACTTATCACACAGATTATGTATGCTATAGTATCTTTAACTGAAGAAATTAAAAGTGCTTACCTTCCAGAAGCCAACTCAGCTCAACAAACATAATTGATAGAATTAACCAAGGCCTGCAATTTGGTAAAAGAAAAACTTCTACAATTTATACAAATGACGGAGTAGCTGATTAGTTTGGAATATCGTGAATACAAAGAGAATTTTTAACTTCTGATAATTTCATAGAAAAGTAGACACCTTATTTTACAGTTTCTAGAAGCCATGTTATTACCAAAATTATGGGCCATAGTTAAAATTCCTAGTCCTTACAATTCAGATTCTCTAGAAAGTGAAACAAATAAATAAGCTGATGAAGCAGCAAAAAGAGTTACTCTGTATTTATCCAAAAAAGAAAAGCAATATATACTAACATTTAAATAAACGTTTAAATTTAACTTAAAAATAGCTCAGTTCAGAGCTCCAAAATCAGAACAGGAAAATTGGAAGACAAAAAGAAAGACATACTCTCCCAAAGATGAGATACGGTATGGGCCAAATAACTTGCTTATACTTTCTGCTAAATTACTCTAATCTTTTTTAACTTATGTACATTCCTTAACCTACTGGATCTCTTTAAAAAATATTTAAGGAAAACAAAATTTTTGTAAATATTCTGCAACTACAGTGTATAAGGTGTACATTGCCATGTGTGCCTAAAATACAATCAGGAAGCTATTACACAGTAGATGACAGTGAGGAGAGATGACTGTCTCATGATGTTATTCCTTGGGTCTTACAAAATCCCATTTAAATCACTTGTGCCACACCCATGCTTTCTCAGCTGCAGGTAGGGGCTTGCTTCGCTATGCTCCTCACTACTTTAGTGGTAGCACAAACAAAATCTTAAGTCATTAGGAGATCTGGAGCTCTCCAGGACCCTGCTGGTACTCTGTGCTTGTCAGAGTCAGAAAGGTTGTGAGGTATGGCTGTGGGTGATCTTTTGATGCAGTAGGTCAAGGATGAGCGATCTCCAGGCAAAGTGGTGTTGCCATAGGTGTGAAGATAATGTGGTACTCAGAGCCTAGGTTTATGTTTTCACAGCAAACAGCTGTGGCTATCATCCAACTTGCTCTCCCTCAGTTACATCTCCATCTAGTGGCTACACCAGTATGTGGTCCATTTAGCTACCTTTGTGCCAAACCTTCTGCACACACATCATTGGGATATTAGGTGTTTTGGTCCGTAGGGATCCCTTAGGCAGAGGCTGGCGCTGGCAGACAGGTTTTACCCTTGCAAGACCAGCCCTGTGGTGGGACACACCCCCAGATCCCATGCCAGCCTATAAGCCCATGCATTATTCTTTCCCAGTGTTCTGAGAATGAGAGTTAATCCCCCAGTGGAGTTTTTGTCACAGAGTTCAGCTCCACAGTCCCAGGTTCTGTGCTCTATCCCTAAGGGTTTAGAACTAAGCCTTTGTATTTGCCTCTGGCCCCTTGAAGTCAAGATTCATCTGTATTGTGAAAGGTGAGGTTCTCCCAGGCCATTGGCAAAGCACTCTGGTGGAAGCCGCTGGCAAAACACCTTGGTGAGGTTGCCACAAGAGCACTCCAGTGAGAGCACTGTCAAACCACTCCTGTAAGGCAGTGGAGCCTGCACTGTGTGCTTAGTCCTGTGAGATAAGCCAAGAAGGGACCCTGAAAGTGCTGGTAAACAGAAAGTTGCAGAGATCTGAGGTATCCTAGTCTTGTGGGAAAGACAGCTCTGTTCTCTCCTGATCTGGCAGTCAGCAAAGGCTAGAGCCACTCAGAGGTTTATGGAATGCCCTGAGGTGTGCGCACATATGGCTAAGTTTTGTTGCAGATGTTTCCACACAAAACCCTTTGAGCTCCATGAAGACTTAAGTTTGTCTGGATACTCTCTTGGTAGCTTTTTCTGCCAGCTCAACTAACTGTAGGGGTCACAGGAACACATGTAGCTAAGGTCCCAGAGTTCTGTGGCAAGAGTGGGTTGTCCCACAGGTACTTTACTTCCCAGGTTCTTAGGAGTCCATTAGGACCAGAAATCCCATGCAGGGTTCCCATCTTCCTCCCTTTTCAGCCTCATTGTTTGCATCACTTCTGTATTGACTCTCAGTGTTTTCTTTCAAATGTTTTGTTCAAAATATATTAATTTACTCAATATTTTGGTCTCACTCAGTGGGATAGAATTTTTCTGTCTGCGTCTAGTCAGCCATCTTGTCCCTCCACTTCAAGAGTATATTTGAATTGGCATATAAAGAATTAGTAAACTTCAAGATAGATTGAAAGAGATTAAACAATTCAAAGAATAGAGAAAAAAGAATAAAGAAAAGTGAACAGAGTGGTTCTGACATGTAATGTGTTTGAAAATTTTTACTTCCATCTTCACAATAAGGGAAAAACTGAAACTAGTGAATATTAAAAATTCTTTTTAGATTTACCACATAATTGAAGTCACAGGGCAAACTCAAAAACTAGAGAGACAGGCAAATATAGAATTGCAGCCTATTAGGAACAGAAACCTCTGGAGCCAGGAATGAATAGAAAAATTTAAGTTGAGTATTTAAGATCCCTGGGGTCCCAGGATTAGGGACTTCTTCACACTTTTATGAACTTTGACTCCAAGAGCTGTATCAGATTTTTACCCTGAAGATAAGAGAAAAATTCCCTCCTGCTTCCAGCAGTGAAAAAGAATAAACAGTTTGAAATGTGCCTTGAAATATACCCAGAGTGTTATGTTCTCCACTTTCCCTCAAAGAAAACTACTTTGCTGAGACTTAATTGATTAGTGGGGGAAGAAAAATATCCAACTTTAGGCCCCTCAAGCTTTTCTGTTTCACCTAAGAGGGAGTAAATCTGTGACTTCAGAAAGTCACAGCCCAGGGGCAGAGGCTTACCAAAAGACTAAGACTTAATTACTTAATTATAGGGTTATAGAACACTGTCCCTCTGGCCACATCCAGCTGCCATATCCATAGGTCTGCTGTATAATAGCAGAGGATTACAGTTGGAAGAACTGCAAGGCTCATATTCTATTTAATAATAAGAGTAATAAAACTAAAATAAGCTGAAGGAAGAAAATAAAAATAAGATTGCATATTAATTTAAAAATGTATAGGTAATAGAGGAAAATTAATGAAACAAAAAGCTGTTTATTTGAAAAGATCAATTCAAATTAATTGAACATCTACTATATGTATCAACTAAGAAAAGAGAAAGAAGACACATAATATGAGGAGTGGAAGGCAATATTGCAATGGATTCAACAGTTATTACAGCAAAAATTACAAAATATTTTGAACAATTTCTTGTAAATAAATTTAACAATATAGATAAAATTGACAACTTTCAGAGAGATATGAAATTCAAAATTTCAATTAAAAATAGATAACCTAAATAGTCTTATAACTATTGGAGAATTAGGATTGATTGTTAAAAACATTCTCATAAAGAAAATTAAAGTCCAAGATGGTTTTATTACCAAATTGTACCAAACATTTAAGAAAGAAGCAATAGCGAGATTTCAGCTGGCAAGATGGCCGAATAGCTATAGGAATAGCTCCAGTTTGCGGCTCCTAGCAAGACCAAGACAGAGGGTGGGTGATTTCTGCATTTCTAACTGAGGTACCTGGTTTAACTTGTTGGTACTGGTTAGACAGTGGATGCAGCGCATGGAGGGTGAGGAGAAGCATAGTGTGGTGTCACCTTACCAAGGAACTGCAAAGGGCAGGGGAACTCCCTCCCTAGCCAAGGAAAGCTGTGAGAGACTGTGCCATGAGGGACTGTGCTATCTGGCCCAGATACTACACTTTTCCCATGGTTTTTGCAACCCACAGACCAGGAGATTCCCTTATCTGCCTACACCATCAGGGTCCTGAGTTTCAAGCACAAAACTGGATGGCTGTTGGGCAGACACTGAGCTAGCTGTAAGAGGTATTTTGTTTGTTTGTTTGTTTTTGTTTGTTTGTTTGTTTGTTTTGTGTGTGTCCCAGTGCTATCTGGACCCCCTGCAAGACAGAACCATTCGCCCCCATGGAAAGAGGGCTGAAGCTAGAGAGCCAAGTGTTCTCACTCAGCAGGTCCCACTCCCATGGAACCCAGCAAGCTAGGAACCACTGGGTTGAAATTGTCACTGCCAGCACAGCAGTCTGAAGTCAACCTGGGATGATCAGGCTTGGTGGCGGGAGGGACATCCACCATTATTGAGGTTTGAGTAGGTGGTTTTCCCCTCACAGTGTTAACAAAATCACCAGGAAGTTCAGACTGTGTAGAACTCAATGCAGTGCAGCAAAGCAGCTGTAGCCAGACTGCCTCTCTAGATTCCTCCTCACTGGGCAGGGCATCTCTAAAAGAAAAGCAGCCACAGTCAGGGACTTATAGACAAAATTCCCGTTTCCCTGGGACAGAGCACCTGGGTTAAGGGGCAGTTGTGGGGGCAGCTGTGGGAGCAGCTTCAGCAGACTTAAATGTTCCTGCCTGCCAGTTCTGAAGAGAACAGCAGATCTCCCAGCACAGTGCTTGAGCTCTGCTGAGGGACAGACTGCTTTCTCAAGTTGATCCCTGACCCCCATGCCTCCTGACTGAGAGATACCTCCCAGCAGGGGTCAACAGATACCTCATACAGGAGAACTCCAGCTGGCATCAGGCAGGTGCCCCTCTGGGATGAAGCTTCCAAATGAAGGAGCAGACAGTAATCTTTGCTGTTCTGCAGTCTCCACTGGTGATACGCAGGCAAACAAGGTCTGGAGTGGACCCCCAGTAAACTCCAGCAAACTTGCAGAAGAGATGCCTGACTGTTAGACAGAAGGAAAACTAACAAACAGAGCAATAACATCAACAAAAATGAAGCCCACAAAAAAGCCAATCCAAAGGCCATAAACATCAAACATCAAAAGTAGATAAATGCACAAAGATTTAGAAAAACCTGTGCAAAATTGCTGAAAATTCCAAAAACCAGAATGCCCCTTCTCTTCCAAATGATCATAACTCCTCTCCGTCAAGGGCACAGGACTGAACAGAGAATGTATTTGATGAATTGACAGAAGTAGGCTTCAGAAGATGGGTAGTAACAAACTCCTCTGAGCTAAAGGAGCATGTCCTAACCCAATACGGAGAAGTTAAGAATCTTGAAAAATGATTACAGGGACTGATAACTAGAATAGCCTATTTAGAGAAGAATATAAATGACCTAATGGAGCTGAAAAACACAGCACGAGACCTTCGTGAAACATACATAAGTATCAATAGCCAAATCAATCAAACAGAAGAAAAGATATCAGAGATTGAAGACCAACTTAATGAAATAAAGCATGAAAACAAAATTAGAGAAAAAAGAATGAAAAAGAATGAAAAAAGTCTCCAAGAAATATGGGACTCTATAAAAAGGCCAAACCTATGATTGATTGGTGTATGTGATGGTGATGGGGAGAATGTGACAAAGTTGGAAAACACACTTCGGGATATTAAACAGGAGAACTTCCCCAACCTAGCAAGACAGGACAACATTCAATTTCAGGAAATACAGAGAACACCACTAAGATACTCCTCGAGAAGAGCAACCCCAATATACATAATCATCAGATTCTTGAAGGTTGAAACAAACAAAAACATGTTATGGTCAGGTTACCTACAAAGGGAAGCCTATCGGTCTAACAGTGGATCTCTCTGCAGAAACACTACAATCCAGAAGAGAGTAGGGGCCAATATTCAATGTTCTTAAAGAAAAGAATTTTCAATGCAGAATTTCATATCCAGCCAAACTAAAGTCCATAAGTGAAAGAGAAATAAAATCCTTTCCAGACAAGCAAATGCTGAAAGAGTTTGTCATCACCAGACCTGCTTACAAGAGCTCCTGAAGGAAGCACTAAATATGAAAAGGAAAAACCAATACCAGCCACTGCAAAAACATACCAAAATACGAAGACCAATGACACTATGAAGAAACTGCATCAACTAATGTCCAAAATACCCAGCTAGCATCATAATGACAGGATCAAATTCACACGTACCAATATTAACCTTAAATATAAATGGGCTAAATGCTCCAATTAAAAGACACAGACTGGCAAGTTGGATAAAGAGTCAAGACCAATGGGTGTGCTGTATTCAGGAGACCCATCTCACATGCAAAGACACAGATGGGCTCAAAATAAAGAGATGGAAGAAAATTTACCAAGCAAATGGAAAACAAAACAGAAAAGAAAACAGGAGTTGCAATCCTAGTCTCTGATAAAACAGACTGTAAACCAACAAAGATCAAAAAATACAAAGAAGGGCATTACATAATACTAAAGAGATCAATTCAACAAGAAGAACTAACTATCCTAAATATATATGCACTAAATACAGGAGCACCCAAATTAAAAAAGCAAGCTCCTACAGACCTACAAAGAGACTTAGATTCTGACACAATAATAGTGGCAGACTTTAACACTTCACTGCATTATCAGAAAGATCAATGAGATAGAAAATTAGCAAGTATATTCAGGACTTGGACTCATCTCTGGACCAAGCCGACCAAATAGACATCCACACAACTCTCCACTCCCAATCAACAGAATATACATTCTTCTTAGCATCTCATAGCACTTATTCTAAAATTGACCACAGATTTGGAAGTAAAACACTCCTCAGCAAATGCAAAAGAATGGAAATCATAATGAACAGTATCTCAGACCACAGTGCAATCAAATTAGAACACAGGATTAAGAAACTCACTCAAAACCACACAACGACATGGAAACTGAACAACATGCTCCTGGATGACTATTGGGTAAATAACAAAATTAAGGCAGAAATAAATAAGTTCTTTGAAACCAATGAGAACAAAGACAAAACATACCAGAATCTCTGGAGCCCAGCTAAAGCAGTGTTTAGAGGGCAAGAGCAAACAAATTAAATAGCTAGCAGAAGACAAGAAATAACTAAGATCCGAGCAGAACTGAAGGAGACAGAGAAACGAAAAACCCTACAAAAAGTCAATGAATCCAGGAGCTGTTTTTTCGAGAAGATTAACACAATAGATAGATGGCTAGCCAGACTAACAAAGAAGAAAGGAGAGAAGCATCAAATAGACATAAAAAATTATAAAGAGTATATCACCACTGATCCCACAGAAATACAAACTACCATCAGAGAATACTATAAACACCTCTACACAAATAAACTAGAAAATCTGGAAAAAAGGGGGGTTAATTACTGGACACATAAACCCTCCCAAGACTAAACCAGGAAGAAGTCGAATCCCTGAATAGACCAATAACAAGTTCTGAAATTCAGGCAGTAATTAATAGCCGACCAACCAAAGAAAGCAAAAGACCAGATGGATTCACAGCCTAATGCTAACAGAGGTACAAATAGGAGCTGGTACCATTCCTTTTGAAACTATTCCAAGCAATAGAAAAAGAGGGACTCCCTCCTAACTCATTTATGAGTACAGCATCATCCTGATACCAAAACCTGGCAAAGACACACACAAAAAAAGAAAATTTCAGGTCAATATCCATGATGAATATAGATGCAAAATTCCTCAATAAAATAGTCACAAACTGAATCCAGCAGCACATCAAAAAGCTTATCCACCACAATCAAGTCAGCTTCATCCCTGGTATAAACATACACAAATGAATAAACATAATCCATCACATAAACAAAACCAATGACAAAAACCATATGATTATCTTAATAGATGCTGAAAAGGCTTTTGATAAAAGTTAACACCCCTCCATGCTAAAAACACTCAATAAAATAGGTATTGATGGAACATACTTCAAAATGATAAGAGCTATTTTTGACAAACTCATAGCCAATATCATACTGAATGGGAAAAAGCAGGAAGAATTCCTTCTGAAAACTGGCACAAGAAAAGGATGCCCTCTCTCAACAGTCCTATTCAACATAACATTGGAAGTTCTGGCCAGAGCAATAAATCAAGGGAAAGAAATAAAAGGTATTCAAATAGGAAGAGAGGAAATCAAATTGCCTCTGTTTGCAGATGACATGTTTGTATATTCAGAAAACTCCATCGTCTCAGCCCATAGCTCCTTAAGATGATAAGCAACTTCAGCAAAGTCTCAGGATACAAAATCCATGTGCAAAAATCACAGGCATTTCTATACACCAATAATAGACAAACAGAGAGCCAAATCATGAGTGAACTCCCATTCACAATTGCTACAAAGAGAATAAAATACCTAGGAATACAACTTACAAGAGATGTGAAGGACCTCTTCAAGGAGAACTATAAACCACTGCTCAAGGAAATAAAGAAGGACACAAAAAAAGGAAAACAATTCCATGCTTATGGATAGGAAAAATCAATACCATGAAAATGGCCATATGGCCCAAAGTAATTTGTAGATTCAATGCTATTCCCATCAAGCTACCATTTACTTTCTTCACAGAATTAGAAAACAACCACTTTAAATTACATATGGAACCAAAAAAGAGCCTATATAGCCAAGACAACCCTAAGCAAAAAGAATAAAGCTGGAAGCATCACGCTACCTGTCTTCAAACTATACTACAGGGCTACAGCAACCAAAATGGCATGGTACTGGTACCAAAACAGACATATAGACCAATGGAACAGAACAGAGCCCTCAGAAATAATACCACACATCTAAAACCATCTGATCTTTAACAAACCTGACAAAAACAAGAAATGGGGAAAGGATTCCCTATTTAATAAATGATGCTGGGAAAACTAGCTAGCTATAAGCAGAAAACTAAAACTGGATACCTTCCTTACACTTTATACAAAAACTAACTCAAGTTGGATTAAAGACTTAAACATAAGAATAAAATCATAAAAACCCTAGAAGAAAACGTAGGCAATACCATTCAGAACATAGGCATGGGCAAAGACTTCATGACTAAAACACCAAAAGCGAAGGCAACAAAAGCCAAAATTGACAAATGGAATCTAATTTAAAGAGCTTCTGCACAGCAAAAGAAACTGTGCAGACAACCTACAGAATGGGAGAAAAGTTTTGCACCCTATCTATCTGACAAATGGCTAATATCCAGAATCTACAGGGAGCTTAAACAAATTTACTAGAAAAAAATGCACCGAAAAGTGGGCCAGGATATGTACAAAACACTTCTCAAAAAAAAAAAAAAAAAAAAAAAAAAAAAAAAAGACATTTATATGGCCAAAAAACATATGGGGGAAAAAAAACTCATCATCTCTGGTCATTAGAGAAATGCAAATCAAAACCACAATAAGATACCATTTCACATCAGTTAGAATGGTAATCATTAAAAAGTCAGGGAATAGATGGTGGAGTGGATGTGGAGAAATAGAAACGCTTTTACACTGTTGGTGGGAGTGTAAATTCATTCAACCTTTGTGGAAGACAGTGTGGTGATTCCTCAAGGATCTAGAACCAGAAATACCATTTGATCCAGCAATCCCATTACTGGATATACACCCAAAGAATTATAAATCATTCTACTATAAAGACACATGCACATGTATGTTTATTGTAGCACTATTCACAATCGCAAAGACTTGGAACCTACCCAAATGCCCATCAATGGTAGACTGGATAGAGAAAATGTGGCACATATACACCATGGAATACTGTACATCCATAATAAAGAATAAGTTATTTTGCAGGGACATAGATTAAACTGGAAGCCATCATCTCAGCAAATGAACACAGGAATAGAAAACCAAACACCGCATGTTCTCATTCATAAGTCGGAGTTGAACAACGAGAACACATGGACACAGGGAGGGGAACATCACACACTGGGGCCTGTCTGGGGCTCGGGGGCAAAGAGAGGGAGAGCATTAGGACAATTGCCTAATGTATGTGGGACTTAAAACCTAGATGACTGTTTGATAGGTGCAGAAAACCACCACAGCGTATGTATACCTATGTAACCAGACCTGTACGTTCTGCACATGTACCCCAGAACTTAAAGTATAATGTTTTTTAAAAAGGCAGAAAGCAACGAACAAAATTGTAACATGGAAGTTGCAGCTGGCTAGATCCAGCTGGAAAGGGCCACTCCCATAGAGAGAGAGACCTGAATTTTGACTTCACCAACATAACTTGAACAGATCTTCAGAGAGAAAAAGTCAAATGTGGATGAAGAAAAGATGCGGTAACTGAGGCTGAAGAGGGAAGAGGCTCAGAACCTCATGTGGAGTGCCTGAACTCTACAGCTGATTTCTCACACCATAGGGCACCACCAGGGGAAGGAGTGAGTAAGCGAACTTGGGACTATTCACTCTTAACATAGACCTCTGAGATCCTAGGTGCAGGGACCCCAAATACACATAGACATGTGAGATTGCAGAATGATCTCTCTGGAGATTAGATGCAGATTGCTGCAGCAGGGACAAAACAAGAGACCTGTGAGTGTGAGTCACATCCTCTGGAGACAGTCATAAACATCCACTTTCCAGGGCTGCCTGGTTACCTCTGGGAGGCTACGGCCCACCTATCCATCAGGAAGAAAACAGGGGCTGCTTTCCCACAGGACTGTGACACATCTGCTCTGCAGGCCCACCTGCTCACCTGCTTTTCCCAGGGCCCCTGCCTGGCTGCCCTATAGAAGCTTATACACAGTGTGGCCTCCACTGTCCAACCTGGGTGTTAGCTCCATCTGAATGCAATCCCACAGTCTGGAAGCCCTTCAATTTTATGCCTCACACAAAACTCAACTCTGAGCAACCAGAGGAGGGAGTCACAAGCAGGTCCTGTTGCCACTTAGCTGTGACTCAGTAGTGCCAGCAGATCAGAAGTGCCAAAGCTGGGTGCTGTGCTCTGCACTTAGAAAGGGGGAGACCACATTCTCAGAAAACTGAGAGGGCACAGTCAAAATATCTTTGCTAACTGGTGTGAGACCTAGCTGTGCCTCCCTCTAAAGGGTTCATCTGGTAAGGGTGTGGTAATGAGGATAGTTCCCCCAAAACCCATGAGCAGATCTGATGAGGGAGTCACCTCTCTGGTCCTCATGCAAAGATAAACAAAGGAACCATGTAGCTGAGTAAAAGCCTGTATACTACCTATTATTCTCAAGGGCCATCTACTGTATCACAACCCAAACAACAAAATGAAATATTGCAACTAATTCTTCTCCTTGTGAAACCAAGAGCAAGAATTCTACAAGAAAGATCCCGTACAAAGCTTTAGTCCGCTGAACACTTTCAGAAACAAAGTCAATGAAGGATATTTAATTTACACCACAATTATAGGAAAATCAGCCCTCCCAGATGAAAAACAATCAGTGAAAGAACTCTGGCAATTCAAAGAGCCAGCGTGTCTCCTTGTCTCCAAACAAGTCCAATAGTTCCCCAGCAATAGTCCTTAACTGGTCTGAATTGTCTGAAACGACAGGCATGGAATTCAGAATCTGGATGGCAAGTAATTTCATCAAGATCAAGGAGAAAGTTGAAACTCAATTCAAGGATGCCAAGCAAAACAATAAAATGATTCAAGAGCTGATGGATGAAATTCCTGTGTTAAGACAGCTTCTGGAGCTGAAATATTCGCTATAAGAATTTCATAATAGAATCAGAAGTGTAAGCAACAGATTAGAACAAACTGAGGAAACAATCCAAGAGCTCAAAGAAAAATTCTTCAAATTAATTCAGACAAAAATTTAAAAAGAAAACTGATCAAAACCTCCAAGAAATATGTGAATATGTAACGAGACCGTGTACAACTCATCAGCACTCCTGATCAGAGCACCAAAAATATAAACAAATATTAATAAATCTGAAGGGAGAGATAGGCTGCAAAACAGTAGTAGGGGACTTCAATACCACACTTTGAGCAATGGACAAATCATCCAGACAGAACATTAAGAAAGAGATATTGAAATTAAAATATACTCTAGATTAAATGGACCTAACTGATATTTACAGAACACTTCATCCATTTAGTATGATATTGTCTGGGGGTTTGTCATAAATAGCTCATTATTTTGAGATACATTCCATTAATATAGAATTTATTGAGAGTTTTTAGCATGAAGGGTTGTTGAATATTTTCAAAGGCCTTTTCTGCATCTATTGAGATAATCATGTGGTTTTTGTCTTTGGTTCTGTTTATATGCTGGATTACGTTTAATGATTTGCGTATGTTGAACCAGCCTTGCATCCCAGGGATGAAGCCCACTTGATCATGGTGGATAAGTTTTTTAATGTGCTGCTGGATTCGGTTTGCCAGTATTTTACTGACGATTTTTGCATCAATGTTCATCAGGGATATTGGTCTAAAATTCTTTTTTTGTATGTCTCTGCCAGGCTTTGGTATCAGGATGATGTTGGCGTCATAAAATGAGTTAGGGAGGATTCCCTCTTTTTCTATTATTGGAATAATTTCAGAAGGAATGGTACCAGCTCCTCCTGGTACCTCTGGTAGAATTTGGCTGTGAATCCATCTGGTCCTGGACTTTTTTTGGTTGGTAGGCTATTAGTTATTGCCTCAATCTCAGAGCCTGCTATTGGTCTATTCAGGGATTCAACTTCTACCTGGCTTAGTCTTGGGAGAGTTTAAGTGTCCAGAAAATTATCCATTTCTTCTAGATTTTCTAGTTTATTTGCATAGAAGTGTTTATAGTATTCTCTGATGGTAGTTTGTATTTCTGTGGAGTCGGGGGTGATATCTCCTTTATCATTTTTTATTGCATCTATTTGATTCTTCTCTCTTTTCTTCTTTATTAGTCTTGCTAGTGATCTATCAATTTTATCTTTTCGAAAAATCAGTTCCTGGATTCACTGATTTTTTTTGAAGGTTTTTTTGTGTCTCTATCTCCTTCAGTTCTGCTCTGATCTTAGTTGTTTCTTGCCTTCTGCTAGCTTTTGAATGTGTTTGCTCTTGCTTCCCTAGTTCTTTTAATTGTGAAGTTAGAGTGTCAATTTTAGATCTTTCCTGCTTTCTCTTGTGGGCATTTAGTGCCATAAATTTCCCTCTACACATTGCTTTAAATGTGTCCCAGAGATTCTGGTATGTTGTATCTTTGTTCTCATTGGTTTCAAAGAACATCTTTATTTCTGCCTTCATTTTGCTATGTACCCAGTAGTCATTCAGGAGCAGGTTGTTCAGTTTCCATGTAGTTGAACTGTTTTGATTGAGTTTCTTAATCCTGAGTTCTAGTTTGATTGCACTGTGGTCTGAGAGACAGTTTGTCATAATTTCTGTTCTTGTACATTTGCCAAGGAGTGCTTTCCTTCCAACTATGTGGTCAATTTTGGAATAAGTGTGATGTGGTGCTGAGAAGAATGTATATTCTGTTGCTTTGGGGTGGAGAGTTCTGTAGATGTCTGTTAGGTCTGCTTGGTGCAGATATGAGTTCAATTCCTGGATATCCTTGTTAACTTTCTGAAATTTCTAATGTTTTATTTATAATTTTTATGTCTATATTTATCACTGCTGGAGATTTATTGGAGTATTTTTGTTTCTATTTTTGATTTGATGATGTATTTGGTTTTGATATCATGGTAATACATGCCCCTTCAAATGAAATAATACTATTATCTGTTACCATTCTATTAGTTTTTGAAACATCTTTGAATAATTAATATTATACTTTCTTTAAATGTTAGGTAAAATACAAGAATAAAGACATCTGGGCCTGGAACGTTTTAAATTTCTTATAATTCCAATTTTGATTTTAGTTAGGAGGTTTATCTGCAGGTTTGTTATATGGGTATATCACGTAATGCTGAGGTTAGGATAGAATTGATCCTGTCACCTAGGTAGTGAGCATAGTACTCAATGGTTACTTTTAAAATCCTTGCCTCTCTCACTAGCTCTCCTTTTTGTTAGTTCCCAGTGTCTATTGTTACTATATTTATGTTCATGAACATCCAATAATTAGCTCCAACTTATAAGTGAGAACATATGGTATTTGATTTTCTGTTTCTGCATCAGTTTGCTTAAAATAATGGCCTGCAACTGGATCTATGTGGCTGCAAATAACATACTTTCATTTGTGTTTATGGGTGCATAGTATTACATGGTATGTCTGATCACGTTTTCTTTATCAAGTTCACCAATGATGGACACTCTGATTGATTCCATGTCTTTGCCATTTTGAGTAGTGCTGCAGTTACAGTGAACATACAAGAGCATATGTCTTTTTGGTAAAATAATTTATTTTCTTTTGGATATGTATACCCAGTAATGTTATTGTTGGGACAAATAGTAGTTCTAAGTTATTTCAGAAATCTCCAAATTGATTTCCACAATGGCTGAAATAATTTAAATTTTCACTAGCATTATATATTGTTCCCTTTTCACTGCAGCTTTGCCAAAACCTGTTTATTATTATTATTTTATAATAGTAGTCATTCTGACTGGTGTGAGATGGTATCTCATTGTGGTCTTGATTTTCATTTCTCTGAGGATTAGTGATGCTGAACATTTTTCCAAGTTTATTGGTTGGTTTTACCTCTTTTGCAACATGTCTGTTTCTATGTTTTTCCCACTTTTTAATAAGGTTATTTGTTTTTACTTGCTTAATTAGCTAAATTTCTTATAGATTCTTGACATTGGACCCGTGTTGGCTGCATAGTTTGCAAATATTTTCTCCCATACTTTAGGCTCTCTGTTTTCACTGTTGATAGTTTTATTTTTCAGAGTGTATATGCTCTTTAGTTTAATTAGGTCACACTTGTCAATGTTTGTTTTTGTTGCAATTGCTTTTACAGACTTGGTCATAATTTATTTCCTAAGACTGAAGTACAAAGTGTTCTTTCCTAAATTTTTATCAAGTACTCTTATAGTTTGAGGTATTACATTTAAATCTTTAATTCATATTGCATTAATTTTTGTATATGATGAAAGAAAATTATCTAGTTTGATTCTTCAGCATATGGCTAGTCAGCTATCTCAGCATCACTTATTGAATAAGGAGTTCTTTCCCCATTGCTTACTTTTGTTGACTTTATTAATGATGAGATAACTATAGATGTATGGCTCTATTTCTGGGTACTCTTTCCTGTTCTATTGTCTAAGTGTCTGCTTTTGTAACCAATAAAATGCTGTTTGAGCTAGTGTGTCCTGGTGGTGCAGTTAGAAGCCAGGTAATGCGATAACACTGCCTACGGTTCTTGTTTGTTTTTGTTTTTGCCTAGGATTGCTTTGGCTATTCAGGCTCATATTTTTATGGTTCCATATAAATTTTAGAATCAGTTTATTCTAATTCTGTGAAAAATTACATTGATAATTTGATACACATAGCATTGTACCTGTAGATTGATTTGGGAAGAAAGGCTATTTTAAAAATATTGAATTTTCTAATTTATGAACATATAATTTTTTTACGTGTTTGTGTCATTTATGATTTCTTTCTGCAGTGTTTTCAGTTCTTCTTGTAGAGATCTTTCACATCCTTGGTTAAATGTATTCCTAGATTTTTTGGTAGCTATTTTAAATGAGAGTGCATTCTTGATTTGGCTCTGAGATTGAACCCTGTTGCTGTATAAAAATGCTATGAAAATTTTTTATTGTTATTATTTATTTTAATTAAGCTTTGGGGTACATGTGCTGGATGTACAGGTTTGTTACATAGGTAAATGAGTGCCATGGAGGTTTGCTGCACCTATCAATCCATCACCTTGATATTAAGCCCAGCATGCATCATCTCTTTTCCCTGATAGGCAAAAGCCTGCCATGGTGGTTGCTGCATAGATCAACCCATCACCTAGGTATTAAACCCAACATCCATTAGCTATTCTTCCTGATGCTCTCCATCCTCATGCTCCCCCCCCCTCGCAGCAGACCCTAGTAAATGTTGCTCCTCTCCCTGTGTCCCTGTGTTCTCATTGTTCAGCTCCCACTCGTAAGTAAGAACATGTGGTGCTTGGTTTTCTGTTCCTTCATTAGTTTGCTGAAGATAATGGCTTCCAGCTTCTTCCATGTCTCTGCAAAGGACATGATAATGTTTCTTTTTATGGTTGCCTAGTATTGTATCATGTATATGTAGTACGTTTTCTTTATCCAGTCTATCACTAATGGTCATTTGGATTGATTCCATGTCTTTGCTATTGTGAATAGTGCTGCAATGAACACACACGTGCATGTATTTTAATAATAAAATGACATATTGTTTTGGGTATATACCCTGTAATATGATTGCTGGGTCAACTAGTATTTTTGATTTTAAATATTTGAGGAATTCCCACATTCTCTTCCACAATGATTGAACTAATTTACATTCCCACCAACAGTGTAAAAGCATTCCTATTTCTCTGCAACCTCACCAGCATCTATTGTTTCCTGACTTTTTTATAATCATCAAACTGTATCATTCCACCCATGGCCCCTCCCTCTCAAATCTCATGTTCTTTTCACATTTCAAAGCCAATCATGCCTTCCCTACAGTCTCCCAAAGCCTTAATTCATTCTAGCATTAACTCAAATGTCCTAGCCCAAATCTCATCTGAGACAAGGTATGTCCTTTACGCCTATGAGCCTGCAAAATAAAAAAAAAAAGTTGATTACTTTCAAGAACATTGGGGTCACAGGTATTGGGTAAATATTCCCATTCCAAATGGGAGAAAATGACAAAAACAAAGGGGCCACAGGCCCCATGCAAGTCTGAAATTTGGCAGGAAATTCATTAAATCTTAAAGGTCCAAAATAATCTCATACGACTGTATGTGTCACATCCAGGGCATACTGATGTAAGGGGTGGGGTCCTAAGGTCTTGGGTAGCTCCACCTTTGTGGCTATGCAGGGTATAGTCCCCACAGTTGCTTTCATGGGCTGTCTTTGAGTGCCTGTGGCATTTCCAGATGCATGGTGCAAGATATTGGTGGATGTATCATTCTGGGGTCTGGAGGATGGTGGCCCTCTTCTCACAGGTCCGCTAGCCAGCGCCCCAGTGGGGACTCTGTGTGGGGATTTCTACCTCACAGTTACCCTCTGTATTGTCCTAGCAGAAGTTCTTCATGAGGGCTCCACCTCTGAATCAGATTTCTTCCTGAACATCCAGGTGTTTCCATATATCCTCTGAAATCTAGGCAGAGATTCCCAAATCTGAACTGTTGTCTCTGCACAGCCACATCACAGGTCCCACAGCACATGGAAGCCACCAAGCCTTGAGGCTTACACTCTCTGAATCAATAGCTTGAGCTGTATGTTGTCCCCTTTTAGCCATGGCTGGAGTTGCTGATGGGATGCAGAGCACCAAGTTCTGAGGCTGCACAAAGCAGTGGGGCCCTGGGCCCAGCCCATGAAGCACTTTTTTTTTTTCTCCTAGGCCTCTGGGCCTGTGATGGCAGGGGCTGCCATGAAGATCTCTGAAATGCCCTGGAGACATTTTCCCCATTGTGTTGGTGATTAACATTTGGCTCCTTGTTACTTACGCAATTTTCTGCAGTCAGCTTGAATTTCTTTCAAAAAATGGGTATTTCTCTTCTACCTCATGATCAGGCTGCAAGTTTTCCAAATTTGTATGCTGTTTTCCCCTTTCAAATAAAAGTTTCAGTTTCTGATAATCTTTTTGTGAACACATATGACTGAATGTTTTCAGAATCAACCAGGTCACTTCTTGACTGCTTTGCTGCTTAGAAATTTCTTTCACCAGGTACCCTAAATCATCTTTCTCAAGTTCAAAAATCCGGAGATCTCTAGGGCAGGGGCAAAATGCCACCAGTCTCTTTGCATAGCAAGAGTGAACTTTGCTCCAGTTCCAAAGAAGTTCCTCATCTCCATCTGAGACCACCTCAACTTGGACTTCACTGTTCATAACACTATCAGCATTTTGGTCAAAACCATTCAACATGTCTCCAGGAAGTTCCACACTTTCCCATATCTTTCTGGTCTTCTTATGAGACCTCCAAATTTTTCCCACCTCTGCCTATTACCCAGTTCCAAAGTCACTTTCACCTTTTCATGTCATCTGTATAGCAATAACCCACTAACCCAATGCAAATATTCTCTATTAGTTTGTTCACAGACTGCCATAAAGATATCACCTGAGACTGAGTCATTTATAAAGAAAGAGGTTTAATTGACTCACAGTTTCACATGTCTGGGAGGCCTCTGGAAACTTACAAACATGGCAGAAGGTAAAGGAAAAGCAAGCACCTTCTTTTCACACAGCAACGAGAGAGAGAGGGCACAGGGGAAACTGCCACTTTTAAAACCATGAGTTATCATGAGAACTTCTTTATATTGCTATAAAGATGACATGAAAAGGTGAAAGTGACTCACTATCACGAGAACACCATGGGGAAAACCTCCCCCAAGATTCAATCACTTCCCACCAGGTCCCTCCCTCAAACTGTGGGGATTAAAATTTGAGATGAAATTTGGGTGGGGACACAGAGACAAACCATATCAACAAACAAATGGAAAAACATTTTATGTTCATTTGTATAACAGAAAGAATCAATATCATTAAAATGATTATGCTGCCCAATTTACAGATTGGATGCTATTCCTATGAAACTATCAAAGCCATTTTTCATAGAATTAGATGAAAACTATTTTAAAATTCATGTAAAACAAAACAAGCCCAAATACACATGCAAAGTCTAAGCAAAAAGAACAAAGGAAAAGGCATCACACTACCTGAATTAAAACTATACTACAGGGTTACAGTAACCAAACCTACATGGTAGTGGTACAAAAATAGACATAGACCAATGGAAAAGAATGGAGAAACCAGAAATAAGGCCACCATCTGATCTTTGACAAGACTGACAAAAACAAGCAATGGGAAAATAACTCCCTAGTCAATAAATCCCTATCCTAGCCAGTGCTAGGATAACAGGCTAGCCATATGCAGAAGTTTGAAACTGGATCCCTTCCTTACACCATATACAAGACTGAACTCAAGATGGATTACAGACTTAAATATAAAACCAAAAACTATCAAAACCCTGAAAGACAACCTAGGTAATACCATTCTGGACATAGGAATGGGCAAGTGTTTCATGACAAATAAAGCAAAAACAATTGTAACAAAAACAATAATTGACATGGGATCTAATTAAACTAAAGCACTTCTGCACAGCAGAAGAAACTATAAACAGATAAAACAGACAACCTACACAGTAAGAGAAAATATTTGCAAGCTATGTATCTGACAAAGGTCTAATATCCAACATCTATAAGAAACTTAAAGAAATTTGCCAGTAAGAAGTAAACCACCTCATTAAAAAAGTAAACATAGACTTGGATAGACACTTTTTGAAAAAAGGCATAGACATGCATGCAGCCAACAAGCATATGAAGAAAAGGCTCAACATCACTGATCATTACAGAAGTTCAAATCAAAACCACAATGAGATTTCATCTGACACAACTCACAATGGCTATTTTTAAAAAGTCAAAAAAAAAAAAAATAACAGGTGCTGGAAGGGTTTTGGAGAGAAAGGAACACTTATGTTGTTGGTGGAAGTGTAAATTAGTTCAACTATTGTGGAAAACAGTGTCGTGATTCCTCTAAAACCTAGAAACAGAACTACCATTTGGACCAGCAATCCCATTACTTGATATATACCCAACTGAACATGAATCATTCTAACATAAAGACAAATGCATGTGTATGTTTATTACAGCACTATTCACAACGGCAAAGACATGAAATCAACCTAAATGCTTATCAATGAAAGAATGGATAAAAAAAAGTGATACGTTTGCACCATGGACTACTATGCAGCCATAAAACATAAGGATATAATATTTTTGGAAGGAACACGGATGGAGAGTTCATTATTCTTAGCAAACTAATCCAAGAACAGAAAACCAAATAAGGCATGTTTTCACTTATAAGTAAGAACTAAATAATGAGATCACATGGAAACAAAGAGGGGAGTAACGGACACTGGGGCTTATCATATGGTAGAGAATGGGAGAAAGGAGAGGAGCAGAAAATAATATAATATAATACAATATAATATAATATAATATAATATAATATAATATAATATAATATAATATCGATTGGGTAGCAGGCTTAATACCAGAGGGATAAAATAATATATACATCAAACCCCTGTAACACAAGTTTACCTATATAAGAAACCTTTACTTGTACCCTGAGCTTAAAAGAAAACTTTAAAAACAAAGAAAGAAAAAATGATACATACACACAATGGATTTCTACACAGCCATAAAAATGAATGAGATCCCGTTATTTGCAACAACGTGGATTGAACTGGAGGTCATTATGTTAAGTGAAATATTCCAGGCACAAAAAGACAAACATTACTTGTTTGTTCTCACTTATTTGTGGGAGCCAAAAATGAAAATAGTTGAACTCATGAAGATCTAGAAGAATGATAAGCAGAGGCTGGGAAGGGTACTAGGTGGGAAAAGGAATTGTTAATATGTGAAAAATATAGTTAGGTTGAATTATAAGATCTAGTATTTGATAGCACAACTGGGTGACTACAGTATACAATAATTTACCTTACATTTTCAAATGCCTAAAAGAGTATAATTGGATTGTTTGCAACACAGAAAAGGTATAAATATTTGAGGTGATGTATACACCATTTATCCTGATGTGATTATTACATATTGTATGACTGTATCAAAATATGTTATGCATATACATTATGTATCCACAAGAATCAAAAGTTAAAATTTGTTTTACAAACTAGAATCCTTTCATAAAAAACAAAAAGAAGACATTATTCTCTTTGATTTTGAGATGCTTGCAAGTTTCACTTAAAACTTTTTATTTTAATTTTTATAGATACATAATAATTGTAGATATTTATGCAATACATGTGATATTTTGATATAAGTGTACAATATGTAATGATCAAATCAAGCAAATAAAATATCCATCACCTGAAACATTTACTTTTCTTTGGTGGTGGAAACATTTCAAATCTCCTTCTCTAGCTATTTTGAAATGTACAATAAATGGTTGTTAATTTTAGCTGTCCAATTCTAGTACAAATCATTAGATCTTATTTTTTCCATCTAACTGTATTTTTGTACCCATTAAGCCAAATCTTTATATTCTTCCTTCCCACTACTTTGCCCAACTTCTGGTAACTATCCTTCTAGTCTCTACCTTTATGAAATCAAATTTTTAGCTTCCACATGTGAGTAAAAGCGTGATTTTTTCCCTGTGTTTGGCTTATTTCATTGAACATAATATTCTTCAATTCCAGCCATACCTTTGCAAATAATAGGATTTCATTCTTTATGACTGCATAATGTTTCACTGTGTATGTATTTCAGATTTTTTTATTCATTCATTCAATCATAGAAACTTAGGTTGATTCCATATCTTGGCTATTGTGAATAGTGCTATAATAAACATTTGAGTGTAGACATGTTTTCGATATAGTGGTTTTCTTTCTTCTGAACATAGATCCAGCAGTAGGATTCATGAATCATATAATAGCTCTATTTTTACTTTTTTGAGACTCTTCCATACTCTCCTTCACAGTAACCATATTAATTTAAATTGCCACCAACATAAAATGAGTGTTCGCTCTTCTTCTCATCCTCAACATTTGTTAGAATTTCTCTTTCTGATAAAAGTCATTTAACCCAGATAGTGATGCTATCTCATTGTGACTATAATTTACATTTTTCTGAAGATTAATGCTTCTGAACATTTTTTCACATACTTGTTGGCAACTTGTGTGTCTTCTTTTGAGAAATGTCATTTAGATCTTTTGTCCATTTTTAAATCAGATTAATTGTGCCTTTTTGTTATTAAATTGAGTTCTTTTATATTCTGTTTATTAATTCCCTATTAGTTGAAGACTTTGCAAAAATTGTTTCCTATTCTGTAGGTTGTCTCTTCACTTTGTTGATTGTTTCCTTCGCTGTACAGAGTATTTTTAGCTTGATGTAATCCTGTTGTCCATTTTTTTGCTTTTGTTACCCGTGCTTTTCAGGTTTTACTCAAGAAATCTTTGCCTAAACCAATATCTAGAAAGAGTTCCACAATATTTGTTTCTCATAGTTTTTTAGTTTCTGGTCTTACACCATAGTCTTCAATCTATTTTTACTTGATTTTTGTATATTCTGAGAGAGAGGGTTCTAATTTCATTAATATGTATATGCATGTCAAGTTTTTCCAGCACCGTTTATTTAACAGACTGTCCTTTCCTAATGTATGGTCTTGGTGTCTTCGTCAAATGTGAATTGACTGTAAATGCATGGACTTATTTCTGTGTTCTCTATTCTGTTCCATTGGTCTGTATGTCTGCTTTTATGCCAGTACTATGCTGTTTTGGTTACTGTAGTTTTATAGTATAATTTGAAGTCAGGTAATGTGATGCCTCCAGGTTAATTCTTTTCTCAGGATTGCTTTGGCAATTCTAGATCTTTTGTGTTCACCTATGAATTTTAGGATTGTTTGTTTTATTTCTGTGAAGAAGGTATTTGGTATTTTGTTAGGGATTGTATTCAGTGCAAGGATTGCTTTAGGTAGTATGGACATTTAAAAAGTATTGATTATTTCAATCTATGAACATGGAATGTATTTCTACTTTTTCTCTTCTTTTACATTTCTTTCATCAGTGTTTTATTTTTTATCATGTAGATATATAACTTTTTTGACTAATTTTATGTTCAGATAATTAATGTTAGTTGTTATTGCAAATGAGATTGCTTTCTTGGTTTCTTTTTCAGGTTGTATGCTGTTCATAAAAATAAATGATACTTTTTGTGTTGATTTTGTGTCCTGCAACTTTACTGGATTTCTCAGTTCTAATTTTTGGTAGATTTTTAGTTTTTCTAAATATTAGATTATATAATTTGCAAACAAGAATAATTTGTCATTTAATTATATATATGTATAGTCTCTTTCTCTATATAGATATAGATATATAGAGAATATGATAGTTCTAGTTTTAACTTTTGAGGCATTTCCATACTCTCCTCCATAGTGACCATACTAATTTAAATTGCCAGCAACACTGGGTGAATGTTCCCTCTTCTTCACATCCTCACCAACATTCATTATAATTTGTCTATTTGAAAAAAGTCATTCGACCTGGGGTAGGATAATATATTTGTTTTATACACACACACACACACACATATACACATGCACACATATATATATGCACATGTGTCAACATGTATACATATGTGTGTATATGTTTTTTATATATATGTTTTATATATATATATAAAATGTGGTACAAGTGCAAATATTTTACATGTATATATTCCATAGTGGTGAAGTCTGGTCCCTTAGTATATGGATTAAACTGAAAGCCATTATTCTAAATAGGTGCCCTTTATTTATTTCTCTTGTCTAATTGCTCTGGCTAGGAACTCCAGAAATATGCTGAATAAAATTGTTAAAAGTTGGCATTTGGGGCAAAAATAATAAATTATCTAGGAATATGCTAGCCAGGGAGGCAAAAGACCTCTAAAAGGAGAACTACAAAACACTGCTCAAATAAAGAATTAATATTGTTAAAATGGCCATAATGCCCAAAGTAATTTACAGATTCAATACTATTTCTGTCAAACTACCAATGACATTTTTCACAGAACTAGATAAAAACTATTTACAATTCATATAGAAAAAGAAAAATAGCCATGCAATCCTAAGCAAAAAGAACAAAGAAGAAGGCATCTTGTTACTTGACTTCAAACTATACCATAGGGCTACAGAAACCAAAACAGTATGGCATTTGTACAAAAACAGACATGTAGACCAATGAAACAGATTAGAGAGCCCAGAAGTAAGGCTATATACCTACAACCATCTGATCTCCAACAAACCTGACAAAAACAAGTAATGGGGAAGGAACTCCCTATTCAATAAATAGTGCTGGGATAACTGACTAGTCATATGCAGAAGATCAAAACTGAATCCCTTCCTTACACCATATACAAAAGTCAAGACAGATTAAAGACAAATGTAAAACCCCAAACTATAAAAACCCTGGAAGTCAAACTAGGCAATATTATTCTGAACATAGGAATGGGCAAAAATTTTATGACAAAGATGCCAAAAGAACAGCAAAAGAAATTAGCAAAAGATTAAACAGACAACCTATAGAATGGTAGAAAATATTTGTAAACTATGCATCTGACAAAAGTATAATATTCAGCATCTGTAAGGAACTTAAACAAACCTACAAGAAAAAAGCAAACAATCCCATTAAAAACTGAGTTAATAACATGAATGAACACTTTTCAAAAGTAGACGTACATGTGGCTGACAAAGGTGGAAAAAAAGCTCAGCATCAGTGATTATTAGAGACATGCAAATCAAAACTACAATGAGATACTGACTCACAGCAGTTACAATGGCTATTATTATTATTATTATTATTATTAGAGATGGAATTTTGCTCTTGTTGTCCAGGCTGGAGTGCAATGGCAAGGTCTTGGCTCACGGCAACCTCTCACTCCCAGGTTCAAGTGATTCTCTTTCCTCAGCCTCTTGAGTAGCTGGAATTACAGGTATTCGCCACCACACCCTGCTAATTTTGTATTTTTAGTAGAGACAGGTTTTCTCCATGTTGGTCATGTTGGTCTCTAACTGCCGACCTCAGGTGATCCGCCTACCTTGGCCACCCAAAGTGCTGGGAATACAGGCATGAGCCACTGCGCCTGGCCAGCTGTTACTAATATTATAATGTCAAAAACTAACAGACCCTGGCAAGGTTGTGGAGAAAAAGTAATGCTTATACACTGTTGCTGAGGGTGTAAATTAGTTAGTTGATTGTGGAAAGCAGCGTGGTGATTCCTCAAAGACCTAAAGACAAAACTACCATTCAACCCAGCAATCCTATTACAGGGTGTACACCCAAGGGTAAATAAATTTTTCTATTATAAATATGCACACACGTGTATGTTCATTGCAACATTATTCCCAATAGTAATCACATGGGATCAACCTAAATGCCCATCAATGATAGACTGGATTTTTAAAATGTGGTAGATATACATCATGGAATACTATACAGCCATAAAAAGACTGAGAAAGTGTTCTTTGCAGGAACATGAATGGAGCTGGAGGCCATTATCTTTAGTAAACTAATGCAGGAAAATAAAATCAAATACCACATGTTCTCATTTATAAGTGGGAACTAAATGATGAGAACATAAGGATGCAAAAAGAGGAACAATAAACATTGGGGCCTATTTGGAGGGTGGAGGGTGGGAGGAGGGAGAGGATCAGGAAAAATAACTAAGTGGTACTAGGCTTAATTCCTGGGTGGTAAAATAATCTGTACAACAAACCCCCAAGACATAAGTTTTCCTATATAACAAACTTACACATGTACCCCAGAATCTAAAAGTTAAATAAATAAATAAATAATAAAAGAGGGTCTCATGTTGCCAACCCCATATTTTTCAATTTGGCTGACTTCTGGGATGCCTAACATCAGATCAATAATGCTAATACCTTTTTGATTCATGTTATTTGTTTTCTAGCCACTGAATTATTTGAATAGACATTTATCAAAAGAATACATACAAATAGCCAATAAATACATATAAAAAATGCTCAACATAACCATTAGAGAAATGCAGTTTAAAATCACAATGAGATATTATGTCACACCTGTATAAATGGCTATTACCAAAAAAATGAAAAATAACTAATCTCGATCAACATGGGGAGGAAAGGGAGCACTTGCATACTTTTGGTGGAAATGTAAATTAGTACAGCCATTATGGAGGTTTTTTAAAAAAATAAAAATAGAACTGTTGTATGCTCCAGCAATTTCACTGCTGTGTATATATCAAAAAATGAAATGGCCATGTCTAAAAGATATCTACACTTTTAGTTTATGACAGCTTTATTCACAGTAAGTAAGATATGGAATCAACCTAACTGTCCATCAACAGATGAATGGACCAAAAATGTTTTATTTATGCACAACGGAATGCTATGCATCCTAGAACAGAAGAAAATTCTGTCTTTATGACAACATGAATGAATTTGAAGAATAAACTTGAAGAAAATTATGCTAAAGGAAATAAACCAGACTCAGAAAGACAAAAAGCACATAATCTCACTTATATGTGGAATCTAAAAATGTTGAACTCACAGAAGTAGCAAGTAGAATGATGGTTGCCAAAGTCAGGAGCAGTGTTGAGTCACAGGGAGATGTTAGTTAAAAGATACAAAACTTCAGTTAGAAGAAAAAAAATGAATTTTTAGGACCTATTGTACAGTATGGTGACAGTAATTAATAATAATGTATTGTGCATTTCAAAATAGTAAGAGTAAATTACAAATGTTCTCCCTAGAAAAATAGTCAAGTAATGCAGTGAGCTGAGATCCGGCCTCTGCACTCCAGTCTGGGCGACAGAGCGAGACTCCGTCTCAAAAAAAAAAAAAAAGAAAAAAAAGAAAAATAGTCAAGTAAGTGATGCAATGGATATGTTAAATCACTTGACTAAATTATTTCACATTGCACTCATATATTAAACCATCACAATGTACTTAAATATATATGTATATCTACATATATAATTATAATTTTGTCATTAAAATTAAATGTTCCTTAAAGTAAGAAAAGGCTGATATCTAGACATAGGGGAAGGACAACCAGAGAAAGAAAACTATTGACTATTACCTGTGCTTTGCTTAAGCTGGATTTGTAGCAATCTTTCTTCTAGTCTTCTTGTAAAAGTCAGAATAAAATAAAGTTCTACAATTTTTCACATAAAATAAAAGATCACAAATCATTGTATAACCATGGAACACTTTTTGAATTTTATCCTTTGTGTGATAGGCTGTTGCTGAGTGATTTTTTTTTTATTATACTTTAAGTTCTAGGATACATGTATACAATGTGCAGGTTTGTTACTTATGTATACATGTGCCATGTTGGTGTGCTGCACCCATTAACTTGTCATTTACATTAGGTATATCTCAAAATGCTATCCATCCCCACTACCCCCTCCCCACAATAGGATCTGGTGATGTTCCCCTTCCTGTGTCCAAGTGATCTCATTGTTCAGTTCCCATCTATGAGTGAGAACATGTGGTGTTTGGTTTTCTGTTCTTGTGATAGTTTGCTGAGAATGATGGTTTCCAGCTGCATCCATGTCCCTACAAAGGACATGAACTCATCCTTTTTCATGGCTGCATAGTATTCCATGGTGTATATGTGCCACATTTTCTTAATCCAGTCTTTCACTGATGGACATTTGGGTTGATTCCAAGTCTTCGCTATTGTGAATAGTGCTGCAATAAACATACGTGTGCACGTGTCTTTACAGCAGCATGATTTATAATCCTTTGGGTATATGCCCAGTAATGGGATGGCTGGGTCATATGGTATTTCTAGTTACAGATCCTTGAGGAATCACCACACTGTTTTCCACAGTGGTTGAACTAGTTTACAGTCTCACCAACAGTGTAAAAGTGTTCCTATTTCTCCACATCCTCTCCAGCATCTGTGGTTTTCCTGATTTTTTAATGATTGTCATTCTAACTGGTGTGAGATGGTATCTCACGGTGGTTTTGATTTGCATTTATCTGATGGTGAGTGATGATGAGCATTTTTGCATGTGTTTCTTCACTGTATGAATGTCTTCTTTAGAGAAGTGTCTGTTCATATCTTTTTCCCACTTTTGATGGGGTTGTGTTTTTTTTTTTTTTTTTTTTTGCTAAATTTGTTTGAGTTCTTTGTAGGTTCTGGATATTAGCCCTTTGTCAGATGAGTAGATTGCAAACATTTTCTCCCATTCTGTAGGTTGCCTGTTCACTCTGATGGTAGTTTCTTTTGCTGTGCAGAAGCTCTTTAGTTTAATTAGATACCACTTGTCAATTTTGGCTTTTGTTGCCGTTGTTTTTGGTGTTTTAGACATGAAGTCCTTGCCCATGCCTATGTCCTGAATGGTATTACCTAGGTTTTCTTCCAGGATTTTTATGGTTTTAGGTCTAAGATTTAAGTCTCGAATCCATCTTGAATTAATTTTCATATAAGGAGTAAGGAAAGGATCCAGTTTCAGCTTTCTACTTATGGCTAACCAATTTTCCCAGCACCATTTATTAAATAGGGAATCCTTCCCCCATTTCTTGTTTCTCTCAGGTTTGTCAAAGATCAGATGGCTGTAGATGTGTGGTATTATTTCTGAGGACTCTGTTCTGTTCCATTGGTCTCTATCTCTGTTTTGGTACCAGTACCATGCTGTTTTGGTTACTGTAGCCTTGTAGTATAGTTTGAAGTCAGGTAGCGTGATGCCTCCAGCTTTGTTCTTTTGTCTTAGGATTGTCTTGGCAATGCGGGCTCTTTTTTGGTTCCATATGAACTTTAAAGCAGTTTTTTCCAATTCTGTGAAGAAACTCATTGGTAGCTTGATGGGGATGGCATTGAATCTATAAATGACCTTGAGCAGTATGGCCATTTTCACGATATTGATTCTTCCTATCCATGAGCATGGTATGTTCTTCCATTTGTTTGTGTCCTCTTTTATTTCACTGAGCAGTGGTTTGTAGTTCTCCTTGAAGAGGTCCTTTACATCCCTTGTAAGTTGGATTCCCAGGTATTTTATTCTCTTTGAAGCAATTGTGAATGGGAGTTCATTCATGATTTGGCTCTCTGTTTGTCTGTTACTGGTGTCTAAGAATGCTTGTGATTTTTGCACATTGATTTTGTATCCTGAAATTTTGCTGAAGTTTCTTATCAGCTTAATAAGATTTTGGGCTGAGACAATGGGGTTTTCTAAATATACAATCATGTCATCTGCAAAGAGGGACAATTTGACTTCTTCTTTCCCTAACTGATTACCCTTGATTTCTTTCTCTTGCCTGATTGCCCTAGCCAGAACTTCCAACACTATGTTGAATAGGAGTGTTGAGAGAGGGCATCCCTGTCTTGTGCCAGTTTTCAAAGGGAATGCTTCCAGTTTTTGCCCATTCAGTATGATATTGGCTGTGGGTTTGTCATAAATAGTTCTTATTATTTTGAGACACGTTCCATCAAGACCGAATTTATTGAGAGTTTTTAGCATGAAGGGCTGTTGAATTTTGTCCAAGGCCTTTTCTGCATCTATTGAGATAATCATGTGGTTTTTGTCTTTGGTTCTGTTTATATGCTGGATTATGTTTATTGATTTGCATATGTTGAACCAGCCTTGCATCCCACGGATGAAGCCCACTTGATCATGGTGGATAAGCTTTTTGATGTGCTGCTGGATTCGGTTTGCCAGTATTTTATTGAGGATTTTTGCATCGATATTCATCAGGGATATTGGTCTAAAATTCCCTTTTTTTGTTGTGTCTCTGCCAGGCTTTGGTATCAGGATGATGTTAGCCTCATAAAATGAGTTAGGGAGGATTCCCTCGTTTTCTATTGATTGGAACTGTTTCAGAAGGAATGGTACTAGCTCCTCCTGGTACCTCTGGTAGAATTAGACTGTGACTCCATCTGGTCCTGGACTTTTTTTGGTTGGTAGGCTATTAATCATTGTCTCAATTTCAGAGCCTGCTATTGGTCTATTCAGGGATTCTACTTCTTCCTGGTTTAGTCCTGGGAGAGTGTAAGTGTCCAGGAAATTATCCATTTCTTCTAGATTTTCTAGTTTATTTGTGTAGAAGTGTTTATAGTATTCTCTGATGGTAGTTTGTATTCCTGTGGTGTCGGTGGTGATATCCCCTTTACCATTTTTTATTGCATCTGTTTGATTCTTCTCTCTTTTCTTCTTTATTAGTCTTTCTAGTGGTCTATCAATTTTGTTGATCTTTTCAAAAAACCAGATCCTGGATTCATTGATTTTTTGGAGGGTTTCTTTGTGTCTCTATCTCCTTCAGTTCTGCTCTGATCTTAGTTATTTCTTGCCTTCTGCTAGCTTTTGAATGTATTTGCTCTTTCTTTTCTAGTTCTTTTAATTGTGATGTTAGGGTGTCAATTTTAGATCTTCCCTGCTTTCTCTTGTGGGCATTTAGTGCCATAAATTTCCCTCTACATGCTGCTTTAAATGTGTCCCAGAGATTCTGGTATGTTGTATCTTTGTTCTCATTGGTTTCAAAGAACATCTTTATTTCTGCCTTAATTTCGTTAAGTACCCAGTAGTCATTTGGGAGCAGGTTGTTCAGTTTCCATGTAGTTGAGCGGTTTTGATTGAGTTTCTTAATCCTGAGTTCTAGTTTGATTGCACTGTGGTCTGAGAAACAGTTTGTTATAATTTCTGTTCTTGTACATTTGCTGAGGAGTGCTTTCCTTCCAAGTATGTGGTCAATTTTGGAGTAAGTGCGACGTGGTGCTGAGAAGAATGTATATTCTGTTGATTTGGGGTGGAGAGTTCTGTAGATTTCTATTAGGTCCGCTTGGTGCAGAGTTGAGTTCAATTCCTGGATATCCTTGTTAACTTTCTGTCTCATCGATCTTTCTAATGTTGACAGTTGGGTGTTAAAGTCTCCCATTATTATTGTATGGGAGTCTAAGTCTCTTTGTAAGTCTCTAAGTACTTGCTTTATGAATCTAGGTGCTCCTGTATTGGGTGCATATATATTTAGGATAGTTAGCTCTTCCTGATGAATTGATCCCTTTACCATTATGTAATGGCCTTCTTTGTCTCTTTTGATCTTTGATGGTTGATTTTTTTTTAAGTGTAATTTTAACAGATTTGGGTTCTTGGAATACATTTCTAGTGACAGTATGGAGCTTGCATTAGATGAAGAGAATTAATAATGAGTGAATAAATCAAAATATTAGTTAGAAATATAGAGAAGAAAGTATTAGAACATGTACTCCAGATATTGTAGGTGAAAAAGAGTAAGAAAAATCTCAATAAGTGTAAATAAATTCTGTTCCTGTAACAGCAGGAATATGACTATTCTTTCACTGCATCTATTTAAAAACATCTTTTAAACTTGCTTAAATATGTAGAATATGGGACAAAAAAGTGATAAATGCAGGTGTTGCAAAGAGCAACATGTGAGACATATAAGAAAATTTGGAGAATAGAAAATGAATTCAGCTATGGTCTAGCTGAGAAGTTTCAACTCATTTATCAGAAGGTAGAGGTAGCAATAATAATAGGAATGATTTTCAAAGTAATGCTGACCAAAATGAGAAAATGTTTGAATGAAATGCAAGTATGAGGAGTCTTAGGAGAAAGTAATCATATTATTTTAGTTTTTAAAACAACAAAGGAGTAGGTTACAACCAGAAGTCTGTCCTAGACTTGAGGTAGCAGATATTTCCAGTTTGGAAGGGAAGAGAGGCGCACAACTATGGCAAGATATTCTAAAAGAAGAAATTGTTTAAATAAAACAGGAGGCTTTCAATAATAAAGTTCTTGGGTAATTATGAATGAATGTGTCTGCAATTAATATCTACAGAGATGAAGTACAAAAAGTCCATGATGCATGTTTTCAAATATTTTCTCCCATTCTGCAGATAGTCTGTTCACTCTGTTAATTATTCATTTTGCTAAGCTGAAAATTTCTAATTTAATAAAGGCTCATTTGACTATTTTTGTTTTTATCAGCTTGCTTTTGAGGTCTTAGTCATAAGTTTGTTGCCTAGACC
This sequence comes from Chlorocebus sabaeus, assembly GCF_047675955.1. Classification (NCBI taxonomy): domain Eukaryota; kingdom Metazoa; phylum Chordata; class Mammalia; order Primates; family Cercopithecidae; genus Chlorocebus; species Chlorocebus sabaeus. Next base: position 89,032,964 of record NC_132933.1, read on the forward strand.
ATGGTACAAATGAGTTTTCCTTAGCTTTTATGCTAGTACTCCATTTAAGTCTTTAATTCATCTTGAGTTGATTTTTGTATATTTTTGGAGACAGGGATCCACTTTTATACTTCTGTATGTGGCAATCCAATTTTCCAATTTTCCAACACCAATTTATTGAAAGGCATGTCCTTTTCCCAGTGTATATTCTTATCGACTTTGTCAAAGATCAGTTGTCTGTAAATATGAGTGGCCTTATTTCTGGGTTTTCTATTCTGTTCCATTATCTATATGTCTGTTTTAATTCCGGTACCATGGTGTTTTGGGTACTATAGCCTTGTAGCATAATTTGAAGTTAGATAATGTGATGCCACTAGCTGTGTTCTTTTTGCCTAGAATTTCTTTATTTGTGTCCTTTTTTGGTTACGTATGGATTTTAAAATTGGTTTTTCTAATTCTGTGAAAAATGATGTTGGTATTTTGATAGATATTACATTGAATCTGTAGATTGTTTTAGGCACTATTGTCAATTTAACAATATTAATTTTTCCTATCTATGAGCATGGGATGTTTTTCTGATAGAATATACAAGGAATTCAAACAACTCAATCAAAACTACCAAAAAATTTCATTAAAAAGTGGGCAAATAATAGACGTTTTCCAAAAGAAGACATAGAAATGGCCAACAGGTGTATGAAAAAATGCTCAATGTCACTAACCATCAGAGACATGCAATTCAAAATCACAAAAGATATCATCTTATCATAGTCAGTATGGCTTTTATTAAAAAGTCAAAAATAGCAAATGTTGGCAAATATGTGGATAAAAGGAAATGCTTATATACTGTTGGGGCAATGCAAACCAGTATAAACTCTTTGGAAAACAATTTGGTGATTTTTCAAAGAACTAAAAATACAACTGCAATTTGATTCAGCAACCCGACTACTGTGTATCTACCCAAAGGAAAATAAATCATTATGTGAAAAAGTTACCTGCAGGTGTATGCTTATATTGGCACTATTCACAATAGCAAAGATCAACCTATGTCTCCTCTATGAAGAATTAGATAAAGAAAATATAGTATATATGCCAAATGAAATACTAAACTATTCAGTCATAAAAAAGAATGCAATCAGAGGGGAGGGTCACGTGGCCAACTAGACACAAACAGGTAGAACAGCTCCCACGGAGGGACTGAGAGGTGATGTAGTCTGTTAAAAACATGACTGGCGTGCTTTTAACAGATCTTCAGAGGGAACATACCAAGAGAGGATGGAGGGAAGGCACAGAAGCCGGGCTGAAGGAGAAGAAAGCTGGGAACCCTGCATAGGCTACCACACACTGAGATTCAATGTCGAACCACAATAGCTTTGGGGAAACAGGTGAGTTTAACTAGCAAGGAGCAACCTGCTCTTGCCACAGGCCTCTGGATCCACAGAAGGAGGGAACCCCTCAATTACCATGGACACTTGAGATGGCAGGGAGACTTGCTACTTTAAAGAAGCGGAGGGGCAGCAAGCCAACTGATGTGGATGGAGCCCAGCGGGTTTGGTGTGGGAACGTCTATAGTGGAGCATGGCCATGGAGGGCAATCCCTCTAATCTCTACTCGCTCCCATAAAAGGCTTTAGCTTGGCCTGGCGCAGTGGCTCACACCTGTAATCCCAGCACTTTGGGAGGCCGAGGCGGGCGGATCACGAGATCTGGAGATCGAGTCCATACTGGCTAACACGGTGAAACCCCGTCTCTACTAAAAATACACAAAAATTAGCCAGGCGTGGTGGCAGGCGTCTGTAGTCCCAGCTACTCGGGAAGCTGAAGCAGGAGAATGGCATGAACCCGGGAGACGGAGCTTGCAGTTAGCCGAGATCCTGCCATTGCACTCCAGCCTGGGCGACACAGCGAGAATCCGTCTCAAAAAAACAAACAAACAAACAAAAAACAAACAAACAAACAAACAAACAAAAACTTTAGCCCTAGAGAAACTGTCAGACTTGATCTTTGCAAGGTGGTCATGCACATCAGACAGGGCTGGTCCGGGCTGGTCCGACCTGAGCATCCCTTGGTTTTCTGGCCTTTCCCGGGATTCCAGCCTGGCAATACCTTCTCACAGGACAGTCTCAGGTACCCTGGGGGCCCACACCACACCTTCTGCACCAGCAGACCATTAGTAACCAGTAGAGAGCTCCAGCGAGGCGGCCCCTATGGCTGTACAACAACCCACACATGCTCTCCCCATACTGCTGTTTCCCCTGAGTCCATGGCAACTCCCCACATCACTTTGCTGGTGTGCCTTACTGCATGGGTGGGTATTTGCTTTACTTGCCCTTCCAGCACATGGAAATGCAGTCCACATCCCCCACCTCCATCCCCTGCCAACCATCATTGCAGATGGAGCCTTGGTCAACACAGGGCCAGCAAGCCTTCTCCCTGCCAGTGCCCTGCCCTTGTGCTAACTCTATTCCCATGGTCACTGTCAAGGTTTTTCATATATCTGCTGACATTTGTTCATTTTCTCCTTTAAAACAAAATCAATGTAATAGGCTATGCTTATGTTTTACTCATTGTCAAACTTAGACTCAAAGCCTGATTCGGTGGGAGGGGAACCTTAGCTTCCTTTCATAGATGGTCAGTGTTGGTGAGCAGGAAAATGAGGCAGAGACTGAGAGGTAGCTTAGCATGGTCCGTTGAGGTTAGCTGTAAACAGACATGTTTGTAACAAAAGAGTTGCTTCAAAGATGGGAATGGGCCCCACTGTTACGCAGGAACAGACTTACCCTTACGGTAATGCCAGTTTACCTAAGGGTTTTGGTTCATTTTGTGTTTTCTCTTGTGCCACAACCAAACTGCAGAGAACCTGCTCTGACCTAAAGGGCATTCCTTTAGCAGATAAGACCTTGAAAAATGCAAAACTCCTGGAACTAGGAAACTTTTTAAAAAGTGAATCACTCATTTGCTTTGTCCCTGTGAACTGCATTGACAGTGTGTTCTTATGACAATTTTTTTGTAAATAAATGTTATAAAATATTTTTATCTCACCCCACCTAATCATACTCCCACTTTCCTATTTTTTTTCCTTCACATGAATTAACCAAATGAATTTTTGTCACCGTAGCTAGATGCTTCCCATATTATTAAGACATACAAAAATTGACTTTTTTAAAATTCAAAATGTATGTTGTATCAGAAAAAGGGTTCTGCCTTTGCTCTCTCTAGCCTTCTTTCAACCAATCTCCAAACGAATGTCTCCTGGAACTACCACTCCCTCATTACATTGGGTCACTGTTGCTGTGACTACCTCTACCTCTGCCCTGCTGTCACCACAGCCCAATACTCAGACACCCAGGACTCCCAGGAAGCTTGAAAGCCAGCAAAAAGGGCTCACTTAGCCTTGAGAGTGGTGGTCTTGCCTCCGTGTAAGAGAGTCAGTCGTTCGCTGGGTTGAGGGGCAGTGGATTGATTGTTGTTGTTTAAATAGTTTCTCTCAGTTTATAAAGAAGAACTTGGTAAGTAGAAATTGGCTTGACCGCATCCATCCTTGGTAGTTTTCTGTGACTTCTCAAGGGAGCAGAAAGCACACTCCACACCCCGATCCAAATAGATATTCCTGTTTACGTTGCCTTCAAGTCAATTGTTTCCTTCTCCCTTTCACCTTCCCCCTTCTTTTTTGTTACTGCTTATTTAAAACTTTCCTCCAAGGACTTTCCAGGGAACAATCATCTCTGGCTCCTCAATCATCTCTTCATCCTCTTTGTGTGTGTTTTTTTAATAACCAAATGAATTATACAAGAAAGTCATACTTTAGGGTAGCAGAATTTCTAGTTTAGTAGAATCACTGTGTAGCTATAGATGTTGATATATATGTTTTTGTGTAAAAAACAAAACTTGATAGAAGTATAGTTCTATGGATGAGGTTGAAGAGGAGCTCTTCAGAGGTTGGAGTCAGCACTGGTGTCTCAAATAAGCATAGGCTGTGTCCCAGGCTGCTCCATACAGGAAGGGTCCCAGACTGGGACCCAGTGAGAGCAGTGGCACCCTTCAAGGTTGGCTGGCTCCACAGTGGTGAAGAGGATAACAAGGACCCAGTGCCACATCTCACATGCATGTGAATCTGTGTGAAAATAATTTCATTTTCTCATGTTCCTCTTTTTCCTATGTGAATTGCGCCTCTTTTTTATTTATAAAAGCCTTCTTTTTAAAAAATACAAACCAAAGTGTTTTAGACCTATATGTAACCTATTCCTTAGTCTAATATTATAGATATATTATAAGAGTGACTCTTTTACTTGGCTTTAGAATGTTTAACAAGAAAACAAATTCTTAACTGATCAAGTCCTTGCTATTAAAATGTTTGTATTTTTCATCATGACATTGTGTGCTTTTAAATTAATCATTTTATTTGTTGAAAAATAAAATTTATATATCTTTGAAACTAATAATAGCATTGTATATTTATGAGATTATTTTAACAGAAAAATATAGAAGAACATAGTTATTTTTATTGTAATATTACTAACTCTAGGCTGAGAAAAGGGTGAGTCCCATTGTGGTGAACTACATTATAGGTTGTTACTCACAGTTTCTTTTTGATCATGTTTTTTTGGTCTCTGAGGTGAAATGACTTATAAGTTAAAATTTGTAAACTCACATGTGCATATTGTATATGTGTAGAAATTCAACGCACTTTGTCTTGGAATTTCATTAAACTTCTTGAAATGACTGTAAAAAGAAGAATATACTTTGAACCCCCTTAGCATTCACCCCCCAATTTTCACCCCATTATGAAGCATAGGAAACCACGAATTTACTTTCTGTCTCCATGAATGTGACTCTTCTGGACATTTAACATAAGTAGAATTATGCAATATGTAGCCTTTTCTGTCTGACTTTTGATTTTAAGATTCATACAAGTTGTAGCATCTAGCATTTACAAATATTGTATTTCTTTTTGCCAAATAATATCCCATTATATGATATAACACATTTTGTTCTTTTGTTTGTCAGGTAATGGACATTTGTGCTATTTTCACTTTTTGGCTGTTACGAATAATGCTACTGAGGACTTTTATGTACAACTGTTTGTATGGATGTGTGTTTTCATTTCTCTGGGTTAAATACAAAGGACTGCAATTCCTGAATTAAATAGCTCTGTGTTTATCTTTTGGAAGAACTGTCATATTGTCTTGCAAGGAAGCTGCACTGATTTACATTTATTTCTATCAGCAGTGTATGATGATTCTAATTTCTCCACATCCACAGCAACACTTGTTATTATCTATCTTTTAAATTATAGCCATCCAAGTGTATAGGTGATATCTTACTGTGGTTTTGATTTGCATTTCCCTAATGAGTAACGATATTGATAATCTTTTCTTATGTTTTCATATGTTTTTGTATGTTTATTGGCTACTTGTGTATATCTTGTGGAAAAATATTTACTCATATTTTTGTTCATTTTCACACTAATACATTTTCTAATGAGATTTGAATTTATTTTTGGTCAATAAGTATTTATTGAGAATCTACTGTGTGCCAGTTACTGTCCTAGATATTTGAAGATAAATAAATTAACCAGAGAGACAATTCTGTCCCCATGAGTTTTAGATTTGTTAGCAAAGATATTCAATGAAGATTAATTCCGTAATATATTGTCAGATATTGTAAATGCTATGCAATACAGTATAATAGGACATTTAAAAACCAGGCCACACACTGGAATCACCAGGAGAGCTACTGATTTCTGGCTCTACTCCCTCACCTGTGAGAATGGCTGGGCTGCAACATAGTCATCTTGCTTTTCCTATACTATGGTGCCTTGGAAGCCTTATAATTTGCATGATTATAAAAACCAGGCCTCTAAGTCAAAGGACCAGGATTTTCCCTTTATTATTAATGAGGGTGGAAAGGGATGCTGCATAACTCATGGTGGGAGAATCAGTTAGCCATTTGAAGAAAAATGGAAAATTACTCTCACCTCATACATACATCACAACAAGATGAAATGTTACACAATCATTAAAATATATGTATACAATTTTGAATAAAATCCATTCAGTTATTAACTCAACCAAAAAAGCAAGTCAAATGCATTTTGTGCTATGTCCTGGGGAGATAGTGATGAACCTGATATAATATATTACATTTTCTTACAGTTCATTGGAGGGACCAAAAAGCCAAATACAATGTAGTGAACAACAAGTAAAATTGGATGCTGTAAGAGCACATGGTAGTAATGTCACGGGCTTCCTGGGAAAGGCCATGGTCTAAGCTGAACTCTGAAAATTTAATATGAATTACCAAGGAGACCTTTGAGTAATCTATTCTGGCCAGGAGGAGTCTAGAAGTAAAGAAGATGTTTCAGAAACTCCCATTGAGTATGATTAGAGATAAAGAGAACTAACACTGTTATTACTTACAGGTGTGTGTGTGTGTGTGTGTGTCTGTGTGTGTGTGTGTGTGTGTGTGTGTGTGTGTGTGTGATGGAGAGAGGGAGTACAGGGAACAAGAAAGCAAAGTTTGATGTGGCTTTTACACTGTGGTTTTGTGATCCAAGCAAACCAACAAATAAGAATAACTTGAGTAAATGTGTTTCAATCCCTGCCCAGAAAGAACCATTCTCTTCATAAGAACCATGACACCCCTGCACACTGGAATAGATGCACTCAACTATTATGTAGCTGATACTTTTTGGAGAGGTAAGAAGAAAAGCAAAGAAACAAAACATAAAAATAAGTGAAAAACAATTCATGGATAAATGTATAAATGACTTGCTAAACATGGTTCAAGTTGATGGACAGTTACTTATAAATAAAGAACACTCACACAAAAATGTTTTCATTCCTTTCCTCTTGGACTACAGCCATAAACATATGTCAAAATCCAAGAAGAGGAGTTGCATAGTAGAAATAAAACAGGCTACAAAATGTGACACACTTGGATTTGAATCCTTTCCTGACACATTCTAATTGTGGAAATTGCTCAACCTTTTAGCATCTCAATTTCTGTATGTTTAGAATAGGTAAAATGCACCTTATCTCAGAAGGTTGTTGGGGGACCTAAATGAGGTGTTGTACCTAAAGTATTTAATTAAATAAGTGCAATTTCCTTACTTTTTCTCTCTTTCCTTCTACCTTCAAAAATTTCAACCTCTTTTCTCTATACCATGCAGACTTGTAGGTCACCTGATCAATGTGATTTACAGACTTGGGCCTCTTAGTGCAAAAATAAAAAAAGGATTTCAGCTTTCTACTTATGGCTAGCCAATTTTCCCAGCACCATTTATTAAATAGGGAATCCTTTCCCCATTTCTTGTTTTTCTGAGGTTTGACAAAGATCAGATGGCTGTAGATGTGTGGTATTATTTCTGAGGACTCTGTTCTGTTCCATTGATCTATATCTCTGTTTTGGTACCAGTACCATGGTGTTTTGGTTACTGTAGCCTTGTAGTATAGTTTGAAGTCAGGTAGCATGATGCCTCCAGCTTTGTAACTGGATCCTTTCCTTACTCCTTATACGAAAATTAATTCAAGATGGATTAGAGACTTAAATGTTAGACCTAATACCATAAAAACCCTAGAAGAAAACCTAGGTAATACCATTCAGGACATAGGCATGGGCAAGGACTTCATGTCTAAAACACCAAAAGCAACGGCAACAAAAGCCAAAATTGACAAATGGGATCTCATTAAACTGAAGAGCTTCTGCACAGCAAAAGAAACTACCATCAGAGTGAACAGGCAACCTACAGAATGGGAGAAAATTTTTGCAATCTACTCATCTGACAAAGGGCTAATATCCAGAACCTACAAAGAACTCAAACAAATTTACAAGAAATAAACAAACAACCCTATCAAAAAGTGGGCAAAGGTTATGAACAGACATTTCTCAAAAGAAGACATTCATACAGCCAACAGACACATGAAAAAATGCTCATCATCACTGGCCATCAGAGAAATGCAAATCAAAACCACAATGAGATACCATCTCACACCAGTTAGAATGGCGATCATTAAAAAGTCAGGAAACAACAGGTGCTGGAGAGGATGTGAAGAAATAGGAACACTTTTACACTGTTGGTGGGATTGTAAACTAGTTCAACCATTATGGAAAACAGTATGGCGATTCCTCAAGGATCTAGAACTAGAAGTACCATATGACCCAGCCATCCCATTACTGGGTATATACCCAAAGGATTATAAATCATGCTGCTATAAAGGCACATGCACACATATGTTTATTGTGGCACTATTCACAATAGCAAAGACTTGGAGTCAACCCAAATGTCCATCAGTGACAGATTGGATTAAGAAAATGTGGCACATATACACCATGGAATACTATGCAGCCATAAAAAAGGATGAGTTTGTGTCTTTTGTAGGGACATGGATGCAGCTGGAAACCATCATTCTCAGCAAACTATCACAAGAACAGAAAACCAAATACCACATGTTCTCACTCATAGGTGGGAACTGAACAATGAGATCACCTGGACTCGGGAAGGGGAACATCATACACCAGGGCCTATCATGGGGAGGGGAGGGGGGAGGGATTGCATTGGGAGTTATACCTGATGTAAATGGCAAGTTGATGGGTGCTGATGAGTTGATGGGTGCAGCACGCCAACATGGCACAAATATACATGTGTAACAAACCCACACGTTATGCACATGTACCCTAGAACTTAAAGTATAATAATAAAAAATAAAAATAAAAAAAAGGATTTCCACTCCATTATCTTAATTAAGCTAATTAGCTCTACCTAATTAGCTCATTGGGATCACATAATTTCTGGAATAGACTGGGCACCTTAATGAAATAACTTGAAAATAAACATGAGCCCCAGAAACTTATCATCTTAGAAGATACATAAGAAGTAGAAGTAGCTAAAATGTTTATTAGAATCTGAACTCCTTCTTTAATGATTTTTTGGTTAGTAAATTACTGGGTTTTTTTTGCTTAGGGGAAACTCTCTCAAGAAAATTCACCATTTTAAAGTGTACAATTCAGCGATATTTAGTATGTTCACATTTTTGTACAACAACCACCTCTATCTAGTTCCAAAATATTTTCATCTTCCCAAAGGAAACACAATTCCCATTAAATGGGAACATCCTATTTCCCTTTATTCCCATCTCCTGAGAGTCATCAGTTTGCTTTCTGACTCTAGAAATTTACCTATTCTGCAAATTATATATATATGGAATTATACAATATATGACATTTTGTTTCTATCTTCTTTCATGTAAAAATGTTTTAGCAGTTTGTCTATATTGTAGTATGTATCTACTTCATTCATTTTATGACTAATATTACATTGTATGTATACACAACATTTTATTTATCCATTTATTTATTGGCTGACATTTGGGTTTTTTCTGCCTTTTAGCAATTGTGAATACTGTTCCTATGAACATTTGTTTAAAAAACAGTAGTCCCAACTTTTTTTAACTTTTATTTTAGGTTCAAGGGTATATGTGCAGGTTTATTATACTGGTAAATTGTGTGTCACAGGTGTTTGGTGTCCAGATTGTTTCATCACCCAGGTAATATGCCTACAGATAATTTTTGATCATCACTCTCCTCCACCCTCCACCCTCAAGTTGGTTTCAGTGTCTGTTGTTCCCTTTTTTGTGTCCATATGTTCTTGATGTTTAACTTCCACTTATAAGTTAGAACATGCAAATATAAATTTTATGAGTATATTTTATTTTAAATAACTCTTACTAATTCAGTGGAAAAAGTAATCTATGTCATCTTGCTACCCTATGCCTTTTAATTGGAGCATTCAGCCCATTTACATTCAAAGTTAATACAGAAATACCATTTGACCCAGCAATTCCATTATGGGTATATACCCAAAGGAATATAAATTATTCTATTTTAAAGATACATGCACATGTAAGTTCATTGCAGTGCTATTCACAGTAGCAAAGACATGGAATCAACCCAAATGCCCATCAGTGATAGACTGGATAAAGAAAATGTGCCACATATTTACCATGAAATACTATGCAGCCAAAAAAAAGGAACGAGATCATGCCCTTTGCCGGGACACGGATGGAGCTGGAAGTCATTATTTTCAGCAAACTAACTCAGAAACAGAAAACCAAACACCACATGTTCTCACTTATAAGTGGGAACTGAATGATGAGAACACATGGACACACGGGGGGAACAACACACACTGGGGACTCTTGGTGGGGGCAGGAAGATGGAGAGCATCAAGAAGAAAAGCTGATGGATGCTAGGCTTAATACTTAGGTGATGGGTTGATCAGTGCAGCAAATCACCATGGCAGACTTTTAACTATGTAATAAATGTACACATCCTGCACATGTACCTGGAACTTAAAATAAAATTTGATGAAAAACTAAAACCAAATTTAGTATAGATATGATTTCTCACTGTCCTTAACTGTTTATTATCTAGACTTGTCTGTGTGTTTGCTTTATAGTCTCACTGGTCTGTGTACTTAAGTGTGTTTGCGTGGTGGCTGGTAATGATGTTTTCTTTTTATGTGTGGCATTCCCTTAAGGACCTCTTATAAGACAGGTCTTGTGGTAACAACTTCCCATAGCATGTGTTTGTCTGAAAATGATCCTATTTCTCCTTTGCTTGTGAAGCTTAGTTTGGTTGAATATGAAGTTCTTGGCTGAAAAATCTTTTCTTTAGGAAGTTGAATATAGGTCCTCATTCTCTCGTCTTGTAGGTTTTTTTTTTTTTTTTTTTTTTTTTTTTTTTTTTAGCTGAAATGTATGCTGTTAACCTGATGGGATTCCCTTTGTATGTCACCTGCCCCCTTCTCTCTAGTTGTCTTTAACATTTTTTCTTTCATTTCAACCTTGAACAATTTGATGATTATATGTCTTGGGGATGATCTTCTTGTGTAGTATTTCATAGGGGTTTCTGAATTTGAATGTTAGCATCTCTCATGAGGCTGAAGAAATGTTAATGGATAGTGTTCTGAAATATGTTTTTCAAATTGCTTACTTTTCCTCCTTATCTTTAAAGGATGCCAATGAGTCATAGTTTAGTCTCTAAATAAGCCCATGTTTCTTAGATATTTTGTTCATTCTTTTTTATTGTTTTTCTGTATTTTTGTCTGGGTTACTTTGAAAAGCAAGTCTTCAAGCTCTGAGATTCTTTCCTCACCTTGGTCAATTCTGCTGTTAATAGTTGTCGTTGTGTTCTGAAATTCTCGAAATGAGTTTTTCAGCTCTATTACCTCAGTTTCCTTCTTTCTTAAGATGACAATTTCATCTTTTATTTCCTGTGTTGTATTACTGTGTTTCTTAGAATTATTTGATTGAGTTTTGACTTTCTCGTGAATATCAATGATCTTTATTCCTAGTCATATTGTGAATTCCATTTCTGTCATTTCAGCCATCTCAGCCTGGTTAAGAATCATTGCTGGGGAACTAGTGTGGTTGTCTGGAGGTTATAAGACATTCTGGATTTTTGAGTAGCCAGAGACCTTGCACTGGTTCTTTCTCATCTTTGTTGGATGATGTTCCATCAGTCCTTGAAGTTACTGTCCTTTGGACGGGTTTTCTTTCATAGTTTTATCTTCTTTGATGTGGTTGCAGGTTTGATTGTGGTATAAGTTAGATTCAGCCAATGGCTTTCATTTGTGGTAGATTTGGAGGGGCCCAAGATTCAGGTCAGCAATCCTGAGCTGTATGCTCTAACTCTGAGGGGAAAATACCAGGCCCCCAGCTTTGGTATCTGTCCCCTCGGGTTTAGAAACCTGATGCACTCGATGGGTCAATATGTTCCTGGGCTGCTGGTCACAACACTCCGAATGGTGGTGCCAGCCAAAGTGTTTCTTTGGGTGGTGGAGGCAAAATCTGTTCTCATTTGCATGTGCCAGCACCATCAACAGCATGCTGAGGTGCACACTTGTCAGTTGGGGTGGGTCACTAGTGTGTCTGGGGCTGCCAGCCTCCCTGCAGGCACTGGCAGCAACAGTGGTGACAGCATAGGGAGGAGGGCATTGAGGGGGAGGACAGAGGGAAGGGGACAGGATCACTGGGTTCTGTGTGCTTGTTCACAGCCCACACATATGAGAAAGTTGAAACTCAAGACATTGAGCAACCTTACCTCTATGGCTTTTCTGAGCTCATCCCACACTTCAGCTCTCCTAGAGTGATTTTGCATGCTTCCAGTGGTTCCACAGTGCTGGGATATTGAGGGTGTCTCTGGCTCTGACACCACTTTTTTGTTCAGCCTTGCCCTTGTGGGAGGCCTGAGTGGTGGCTCTGCTTTGAGACAAGTCTCTCCCTGGGCCCCCTGGCTTTTAAGTACATCCTCTGAAATCTAGGTACAGGCTATCATGGCCCCACAGCTCTTGCATTCTGCACATCTGAAATGTTAGCACCATGTGGACATAGCCTAAGGTTACTGCTTGCACCCTCTCGAGATACATTTGGGCCCACTTGTGCCATACCATAGTGCCACAAAGGTTTATGGACTGTATCTTTCAGAGCAGCAAGTTGAGCTACACCTGAGGCCACTTGAACCACAGCAAGAGTTGCTAAAGAGTGCTATGCCAGGATGCATGAAGTAGAGTCCTGAGACATCCCTGGGCAACAGAGATGGAGATTGAAGAGTGCCCTGGAACCATCTCAGAAAAGCATTCTTCCCTTATAGAACTCTGGGTCTAGGATAAAATGGGCATCCTCAAAGATCTCTAGAATGCCTTCAGGGCCATTGTCTTGTTGTCTTGATGATTAGCAACTAGCTCCCTTCTATTCATGCTAATCTCTTTAGTAACCAGTCACTCAGCCACACCCTTGTTTTGTTCTCATATACATACTGTTTTGCTGTTTACATGGCCAGGCTATGAATTTTTCAAATCTTTCTGTTCTGCATCCATTTCAATTATTAATTCTGTCCATAAAAAATTCTTTTGCTCCAACATCTCATTGTAAGTGGCCAACAGTCAGCATGCAACAGGCTGAATACTTTACTGCTTAGACATTTCTTCTGTCAGATATCCTAGTTCATCCTTAATATCAGCCTTCCACAAAGTCCGTAAACACAGACAAAATTCCTACAAGTTGTTTGTCACTATATAACAAGGACAGCCTTTATTCCAGTTTCCAGTACCTTGTGCCTCACTTCCATCTGAGACCTCCTCAGAATGGACTCTACTGTCCACATTTCTATCAGCATTCTGATTATGACCATTTAAGTAACTTCTTCTTTTTATTTTTTAGTTTGTATTTATCTCCCGGGGTACTTGCGCACAACATGCAGGTTTGTTACATATGTGTACATGTGCCATGTTGGTGTGCTGCACCCGTTAACTCATCATTTACATTAGGTATATCTCCTAATGCTATCCCTCTCCCCACCCCACGACAGGCCCTGGTGTGTGATGTTCCCCACCCTGTGTCCAAGTATTCTCATTGTTCAATTCCCACCTATGAGTGAGAACACACGGTGTTTGTGTTTTCTGTCCTTGCAATAGTTTGCTCAGAATTATGGTTTCCAGCTTCATCCATGTCCCTACAAAGGACATGAACTCATCCTTTTTCATGACTGCATAGTATTCCATGGCGTATATGTGCCACATTTTCTTAATCCAGTATGTCATTGATGGACATGTGGGTTGGTTCCAAGTCTTTGCTATTGTGAATAGTGCTGCAATCAACATACGTGTGCATGTGTCTTTATAGCAGCATAATTTATAATCCTTTGGGTATATACCCAGTAATGGGATGGCTGGGTCAAAAGGTATTTCTAGTTCTAGATCCTTGAGGAGTCACCACACTGTCTTCCACAATGGCTGAACTAGTTTACAGTCCCACCAACAGTATAAGTAATTTCTATGAAGATTCAGACTTTCTCCAGTCTCTCATATCATGAACTTGTACTAAAATTATCTTTAATGTTCTATTTATGGCAACCCAAGCTTTCTCTAACTTGTTCCTTCAAACTCTTTGGGTTTCTGCCCATTATCTAGTTCGAAAGCTCTTTTCACATCTTCAGATATTTATTTTTATTTTCAAGTCTGCTGCAGGATGCGCAGATTTGTTACACAGGTAAACGTGTTCCATGGTGATTTGCTACACCTGTCAACCCATCACCTAGCTTTTGAGCCCAGAATGCATTAGCTATTTTTCTTAATGCTCTGCTTCTGCTCACCCCACCCCCTGACAGGTCCCAGTGGGTGTTGTTCCCCTCCCTGTTGTCAAGTGTTTCATTGTTCAGCTCCCATTTATAAGCGAGATCATGTGGTGTTTGGTTTTCTGTTCGTGCATTAGTTTCCTGGTGATAATGACTTTCAGCTTCATCTATGTCCCTGCAATGGACATGATCTTATTCCTTTTTATGGTTGCACAGTATTGCATGGTGTGTATGTACCACATTTCTTTATGCCACATTTTTTATTAGCAACAGCCCCATATCCTGGTACCAATTTTCTGTTCTAATCAATTTTCTGTAGCTATAACAGAATACCTAAGACACGGGAATTTATGTTTAAAAAGGTTTATTTTGACTCACAGTTCTGGAGGCTGAGGAGTCCAAGACTGGCCGCATCTGCTGGTCCACTGTCGAAGACCTCATACTGTCTGATAACATGGTGGAAGCCATTATAGGACAAGAGAGGTGCACTGAGAAGCAAACTGGATTTTATATTAGACCCATTCTTGTGATAACTAACCCACTTCTGCAATAACCCATTAATTGATTAATCCATGAATGGATTAATCCATTCATGAAGGCAGAGGCCTCATGACCCAATCACTTTTTGATGACACCACTCCCCAACACTATTACATTTAGGAATAAGATTCAACTGTGAGTTTCACAGGGGACAAATATTCAAGCCCAAGCAGGTGTAGTTTAGGCATTCTAATTTATTATTTTGCATGTGTATATCCAGTTGGTCCAATACCAAAATGACAGTTGAAAAGGCTGTGCTTTGCCCATTAAATTGTCGTGGCATCCATGTTGAAAATCACTTGACAATATATTCAAGGGTTTATATCTGGGCTTTTCATTATATTTCATTGGTCTATATGTCTGTCTTTACATTTGTACATCTATACGTTTTGATTACTGAAGTTTTATAGTGTTTTTGAAGAAGTAGAAGTCCTCCAAATTGGTTTTTCTTTTTCAATATTGTTTTGGCTATCTGGGTTCCTTAAGTTTTGATATTAATTTTAGGATGAAATTTTCTATTTCTGCAATAAAACATCATTGAGATTTTGATAGAAATTACATTGAATTCGAAGATATCTGTATACTGTAAGTAGTACTGACATCTTAATAATATTGCTTCCAAGTTATGAACATGGGATATCTTTTAATCTATTTATGTTTTCTTTAACTTCTCTAGTAATCTTTTGTAGTTTTCATTGTAAAAGTCTTTGCCTCCTTGATTAAATTTACTCAAAAGCATTTTATTGATTATATTTAGGTGAAATAGTTTTCTTAATTTTCTTTTCGTACTGGTAATTGCTAGTTTATAGAAATACTTCTTGATTTTTTATATGATGATCTTGTATCCTGCATCTTTGCAGAATTTGTTTTTAGCTTTAATAGTCTATGAATTCCTTTGTATTTTCTACATATAAGATCATGTTATCTGCAAATAGTTTAGCTGCTTTTTTCCAATTTTAATGTATTTTATTTATTTTTTCTTCCTTAATTGTTCTGGCTAGAATTTCTATCACAATGGTGAGTAGCAGTGGTAAAGGTTGTCATCTCCATTCTGTTCTTGGTTGCACACATTATCCATTTTTACAATTAAGCATAATTAGCTCTTGATGTTTTGTGAATGCTCAAAATCAGTTTCAAGAAATTTCCTGGGGGGCGGAGCAAGATGGCCGAATAGGAACAGCTCCAGTCTCCAACTCCCAGCGCGAGCGACACAGAAGACCGGCGATTTCTGCATTTTCAACTGAGGTACTGGGTTCATCTCACTGGGGAGTGCCAGACGATCGGTGCTGGTCAGCTGCTGCAGCCCGACCAGCGAGAGCTGAAGCAGGGCGAGGCATTGCCTCACCTGGAAAGTGCAAGGGGGAAGGGAATCCCTTTTCCTAGCCAGGGGAACTGAGACACACAACACCTGGAAAATCGGGTAACTCCCACCCCAATACTGCGCTTTAAGCAGACAGGCACACCAGGAGATCATATCCCACACCTGGCCGGGAGTGGCCCACACCCACGGAGCCTCCCTCATTGCTAGCACAGCAGTCTGTGATCTACCGGCAAGGCAGCAGCGAGGCTGGGGGAGGGGCGCCCGCCATTGCTGAGGCTTAAGTAGGTAAACAAAGCTGCTGGGAAGCTCGAACTGGGTGGAGCTCACAGCAGCTCAAGGAAACCTGCCTGTCTCTGTAGACTCCACCTCTGGGGACAGGGCACAGTAAATAATAACAAACGCAGCAGCTCTGCAGACGCAAACGACTCTGTCTGACAGCTTTGAAGAGAGCAGTGGATCTCCCAACACGGAGGTTGAGATCTGAGAAGGGACAGACTCCCTGCTCAAGTGGGTCCCTGACCCCTGAGTAGCCTAACTGGGAGACATCCCCAACTAGGGGCAGTCTGACACCCCACACCTCACAGGGTGGAGTACACCCCTGAGAGGAAGATTCCAAAGCAGGAATCAGACAGGTACACTCGCTGTTCAGAAATATTCTATCTTCTGCAGCCTCTGCTGCTGATACCCAGGCAAACAGGGTCTGGAGTGGACCTCAAGCAATCTCCTACAGCTACAACCTACAGCTGAGGATCCTGACTGTTAGAAGGAAAGCTATCAAACAGGAAGGACACCTACACCAAAACCCCATCAGTACATCACCATCATCAAAGACCAGAGGCAGATAAAACCACAAAGATGGGGAAAAAGCAGGGCAGAAAAGCTGGAAATTCAAAAAATAAGAGCGCATCTCCCCCGGCAAAGGAGCGCAGCTCATCGCCAGCAACGGATCAAAGCTGGACGGAGAATGACTTCGACGAGATGAGAGAAGAAGGCTTCAGTCCATCAAATTTCTCAGAGCTAAAGGAGGAATTACGTACCCAGTGCAAAGAAACTAAAAATCTTGAAAAAAAAGTGGAAGAATTGATGGCTAGAGTAATTAATGCAGAGAAGCTCACAAACGAAATGAAAGAGACGAAAACCATGGCACGAGAAATACGTGACAAATGCACAAGCTTCAGTAACCGTCTCGATCAACTGGAAGAAAGAATGTCAGCGATGGAGGATCAAATGAATGAAATGAAGCGAGAAGAGAAACCAAAAGAAAAAAGAAGAAAAAGAAATGAACAAAGCCTGCAAGAACTATGGGATTATGTAAAAAGACCAAATCTACGTCTGATTGGGGTGCCTGAAAGTGACGGGGAAAATGGAACCAAGTTGGAAAACACTCTTCAGGATATCATCCAGGAGAACTTCCCCAACCTAGTAGGGCAGGCCAACATTCAAATCCAGGAAATACAGAGAACGCCACAAAGATACTCCTCGAGAAGAGCAACTCCAAGACACATAATTGCCAGATTCACCAAAGTTGAAATGAAGGAAAAAATCTTAAGGGCAGCCAGAGAGAAAGGTCGGGTTACCCACAAAGGGAAGCCCATCAGACTAACAGCAGATCTCTCGGCAGAAACTCTTCAAGCCAGAAGAGAGTGGGGGCCAATATTCAACATTCTTAAAGAAAAGAATTTTAAACCCAGAATTTTATATCCAGCCAAACGAAGTTTCATAAGTGAAGGAGAAATAAAATCCTTTACAGATAAGCAAATGCTTAGAGATTTTGTCACCACTAGGCCTGCCTTACAAGACACCCTGAAGGAAGCACTAAACATGGAAAGGAACAACCGGTACCAGCCATTGCAAAAACATGCCAAAATGTAAAGACCATCAAGGCTAGGAAGAAACTGCATCAACTAACGAGCAAAATAACCAGTTAATATCATAATGGCAGGATCAAGTTCACACATAACAATGTTAACCTTAAATGTAAATGGACTAAATGCTCCAATTAAAAGACACAGACTGGCAAACTGGATAAAGAGTCAAGACCCATCAGTCTGCTGTATTCAGGAGACCCATCTCACACACAGAGACATACATAGGCTCAAAATAAAGGGATGGAGGAAGATTTACCAAGCAAATGGAGAACACAAAAAAGCGGGGGTTGCAATACTAGTCTCTGATAAAACAGACTTTAAACCATCAAAGATCAAAAGAGACAAAGAAGGACATTACATAATGGTAAAGGGATCAATTCAACAGGAAGAGCTAACTATCCTAAATATATATGCACCCAATACAGGAGCACCCAGATTCATAAAGCAAGTCCTTAGAGACTTACAAAGAGACTTAGACTCCCATACAATAATAATGGGAGACTTCAACACTCCACTGTCAACATTAGACAGATCAACGAGACAGAAAGTTAACAAGGATATCCAGGAATTGAACTCATCTCTGCAGCAAGCAGACCTAATAGACATCTATAGAACTCTCCACCCCAAATCAACAGAATATACATTCTTCTCAGCACCACATCGTACTTACTCCAAAATTGACCACGTAATCGGAAGTAAAGCACTCCTCAGCAAATGTACAAGAACAGAAATTATAACAAACTGTCTCTCAGACCACAGTGCAATCAAATTAGAACTCAGGACTAAGAAACTCAATCAAAACCGCTCAACTACATGGAAACTGAACAACCTGCTCCTGAATGACGACTGGGTACATAACGAAATGAAGGCAGAAATAAAGATGTTCTTTGAAACCAATGAGAACAAAGATACAACATACCAGAATCTCTGGGACACATTTAAAGCAGTGTGTAGAGGGAAATTTATAGCACTAAATGCCCACAAGAGAAAGCAGGAAAGATCTAAAATTGACACTCTAACATCGCAATTAAAAGAACTAGAGAAGCAAGAGCAAACACATTCGAAAGCTAGCAGAAGGCAAGAAATAACTAAGATCAGAGCAGAACTGAAGGAGATAGAGACACAAAAAACCCTCCAAAAAATCAATGAATCCAGGAGTTGGTTTTTTGAAAAGATCAACAAAATTGACAGACCACTAGCAAGACTAATAAAGAAGAAAAGAGAGAAGAATCAAATCGACGCAATTAAAAATGATAAAGGGGATATCACCACCGACCCCACAGAAATACAAACTACCATCAGAGAATACTATAAACACCTCTACGCAAATAAACTGGAAAATCTAGAAGAAATGGATAATTTCCTGGACACTTACACTCTTCCAAGACTAAACCAGGAATAAATTGAATCCCTGAATAGACCAATAGTAGGCTCTGAAATTGAGGCAATAATTAATAGCCTACCAACCAAAAAAAGTCCAGGACCAGATGGATTCACAGCTGAATTCTACCAGAGGTACAAGGAGGAGCTGGTACCATTCCTTCTGAAACTATTCCAATCAATAGAAAAAGAGGGAATCCTCCCTAACTCATTTTATGAGGCCAACATCATCCTGATACCAAAGCCTGGCAGAGACACAACAAAAAAAGAGAATTTTAGACCAATATCCCTGATGAACATCGATGCAAAAATCCTCAATAAAATACTGGCAAACCGGATTCAGCAGCACATCAAAAAGCTTATCCACCATGATCAAGTGGGCTTCATCCCTGGGATGCAAGGCTGGTTCAACATTCGCAAATCAATAAACATAATCCAGCATATAAACAGAACCAAAGACAAGAACCACATGATTATCTCAATAGATGCAGAAAAGGCTTTTGACAAAATTCAACAGCCCTTCATGCTAAAAACGCTCAATAAATTCGGTATTGATGGAACGTACCTCAAAATAATAAGAGCTATTTATGACAAACCCACAGCCAATATCATACTGAATGGGCAAAAACTGGAAAAATTCCCTTTGAAAACTGGCACACGACAGGGATGCCCTCTCTCACCACTCCTATTCAACATAGTGTTGGAAGTTCTGGCTAGGGCAATCAGGCAAGAGAAAGAAATCAAGGGGATTCAGTTAGGAAAAGAAGAAGTCAAATTGTCCCTGTTTGCAGACGACATGATTGTATATTTAGAAAACCCCATTGTCTCAGCCCAAAATCTCCTTAAGCTGATAAGAAACTTCAGCAAAGTCTCAGGATACAAAATTAATGTGCAAAAATCACAAGCATTCTTATACACCAGTGACAGTCAAACAGAGAGCCAAATCAGGAATGAACTTCCATTCACAATTGCTTCAAAGAGAATAAAATACCTAGGAGTCCAACTTACAAGGGATGTAAAGGACCTCTTCAAGGAGAACTACAAACCACTGCTCAGTGAAATCAAAGAGGACACAAGCAAATGGAAGAACATACCATGCTCATGGATAGGAAGAATCAATATCATGAAAATGGCCATACTGCCCAAGGTAATTTATAGATTCAATGCCATCCCCATCAAGCTACCAATGAGCTTCTTCACAGAATTGGAAAAAACTGCTTTAAAGTTCATATGGAACCAAAAAAGAGCCCGCATCTCCAAGACAATCCTAAGTCAAAAGAACAAAGCTGGAGGCATCACGCTACCTGACTTCAAACTCTACTACAAGGCTACAGTAACCAAAACAGCATGGTACTGGTACCAAAACAGAGATATAGACCAATGGAACAGAACAGAGTCCTCAGAAATAATACCACACATCTACAGCCATCTGATCTTTGACAAACCTGAGAGAAACAAGAAATGGGGAAAGGATTCCCTATTTAATAAATGGTGCTGGGAAAACTGGCTAGCCATAAGTAGAAAGCTGAAACTGGATCCTTTCCTTACTCCTTATATGAAAATTAATTCAAGATGGATTAGAGACTTAAATGTTAGACCTAATACCATAAAAATCCTTGAGGAAAACCTAGGTAGTACCATTCAGGACATAGGCATGGGCAAGGACTTCATGTCTAAAACACCAAAAGCAACGGCAGCAAAAGCCAAAATTGACAAATGGGATCTCATCAAACTAAAGAGCTTCTGCACAGCAAAAGAAACTGCCATCAGAGTGAGCAGGCAACCTACAGAATGGGAGAAAATTTTTGCAATCTACTCATCTGACAAAGGGCTAATATCCAGAACCTACAAAGAACTCAAACAAATTTACAAGAAAAAAACAAACAACCCCATCCAAAAGTGGGCAAAGGATATGAACAGACATTTCTCAAAAGAAGACATTCATACAGCCAACAGACACATGAAAAAATGCTCATCATCACTGGCCATCAGAGAAATGCAAATCAAAACCACAATGAGATACCATCTCACACCAGTTAGAATGGCGATCATTAAAAAGTCAGGAAACAACAGGTGCTGGAGAGGATGTGGAGAAATAGGAACACTTTTACACTGTTGGTGGGAGTGTAAACTAGTTCAACCATTATGGAAAACAGTATGGCGATTCCTCAAGGATCTAGAACTAGATGTACCATATGACCCAGTCATCCCATTACTGGGTATATACCCAAAGGATTATAAATTATGCTGCTATAAGGACACATGCACACGTATGTTTATTGCAGCACTATTCACAATAGCAAAGACTTGGAATCAACCCAAATGTCCATCAGTGACAGATTGGATTAAGAAAATGTGGCACATATACACCATGGAATACTATGCAGCCATAAAAAAGGATGAGTTTGTGTCCTTTGTAGGGACATGGATGCAGCTGGAAATCATCATTCTTAGCAAACTATCACAAGAACAGAAAACCAAACACCGCATGTTCTCACTCGTAGGTGGGAACTGAACAATGAGATCACTTGGACTCGGGAAGGGGAACATCACACACCGGGGCCTATCATGGGGAGGGGGGAGGGGGGAGGGATTGCATTGGGAGTTATACCTGATGTAAATGACGAGTTGATGGGTGCAGCACACCAACATGGCACAAGTATACATATGTAGCAAACCTGCACGTTGTGCACATGTACCCTACATCTTGAAGTTTAATAATAATAAATAAATTTAAAAAAAAAAAAAAAAAGAAATTTCCTTCTATTTTTAACTTTTGGGTGTTTTTTCATGAAAGATTATTGGACTTTGTCATATACATTTTCTGCATCAATTGAAATTATCATTTTTTGCTTTTCTATTATTAATGTGGTGCATTATATTCATTGAATTTTGTATGTTGAACTATCTTTACCCCTAGATAATTTCCACTTGGTTATAATGTGTAATTCTTTCATAGGTTGCTAGACTCAACCTATTATAAGTCTGTTTTAGGTTGTTTAATAGCATATTCCCATCAGTTTCTGCATTATTTTCCATTGGAAGTTTTTAAATTGTTTTTCCAATTTTTTTTAACTGTTTATAGATGTGTTCAGATTTTTAAAAAGATCTTCCTGAATCAATTGTGGTAGTTTGCATTTCTAGGAATTTGTCTATGTTATCTAGGATACATAATTTATTGGTGTGAATTTCTCATACTATTCTCCAAAATAAATTTGTGTGCATTTGAGATTCACAAGTAATGATTTGAGATACACGTGCCAGCATACCTAATTTTAATGCACTTTGCAGATATTACACTCATTACAAATTGAAAGTTTGTAGCAATTTTTCATCAAGCAAGTCTTCCCACAGTTGAGTGCTACCGCAAGTAGAATTACTTTGTCATTTTGTTTTCCAGTGGTTTGCTGGTAGTACCTAAGAATAAAATTAATTTATGTATACTGAATTTATAATATACAACATTGTTGATTCTGTAAATTATAGTATTCATTTCAGAGGTTCATGGGTATTTTCTTGGTAATAATAATAATATCTGCAAATGGAACAGTTATACTTCTTTCTTTCTTACATATGTGCCTATTCTCCTATCTTTCTGGTCTTTTCCTCTCTCACGTCTTTCTCTTATTTTTTTTTCTTTCTTTTATTGTTTGATTGAACCATCTAGAAAGTCAAGTGAAATATTTAATAGAAGTGATGAGAAAAGACTTCCCGGCTTGATCCTAACCTTAGTGAAAAAACACTCAGTCTTCCACATTAATTATCATGTTTTCCATGGGATTTTGGTAGATACCCATCAATATTTGTAATTTTTTTTCTATTCTTTCTTTGGTGAAAATTTTTCTGTGAATATGTAGTAAATTTTGTCACGTAAATTTTTGGCATATTGAAGTAATCATGTGCTTTTTCTTTTTTAGCATGTTAAAATGGTAAATCACAACGTTTGAATTTCCAATATTAAAACAAAGTTGCTTTTCCAGAATAAACTCAAGTATATATTATCATTTGTATATATTGCAGAATATAGTTTGGCAAAATTGTCTACTTTGAAAATGTTCATGATTATTTTATTATTAATTTCAAGCTATACAGATGTTATAAACATGTTTTACAGATATGCTTCCAAAAATTTTTATATGATTCTTAAAATGAATATGCCTTATGCTTGAAAATATTATTGCATCTAGTGTTTCTAACAGGTGGTTACTACTTACAGAGAACATTCTTTCTAAAGGGCAGGATGCCCACATATTATAAAATTCCCTCAACATTTTGAAAATATTTTGCAATAATTTTTTCATGACAGCTTCATTGAGATATGTCATATACTGTAAATTAATCTATTTAAAATATACAATATCATTTTGTAGTAAGTACAATCACAGGATTGTACAATCAATACTGTAGCCTGATTTTATAATATTTTAGTTTCCCATAAAAGAAACCTTACATCCACTCAGAGTCACCCTCTATTTCTCCTTCAACACTCGCACACTTACCACCAATCAAGCCCTAGGCAACGACTAATATCATTTATCTGTCTACATATTTGGTTTTTCTAGATATTTTATACAGGTAGAATCATACACCATGTGTATTTGTTATTTCCTTCCTTTATTTAACATAAGGTTTTTAAGGTTCAACCAAGTTGTATCAGTAATAAATTCATCTTTACTGGTTACTGAATATTATTGTTTTACTACATTTTATTTATGCATTCATCAGTTGATGGACACTTTTTGACCGCCATAAATAATCCTGATATTAATGTTTGTGTACAAGTTTTTGTGGGAACATACGATTTCATACTTATTGGGTATTTACCCAAGGGTGAAATTTAAGGAGATACTGAAACAATATGTTTAATTTATTTATTTATTTATTTATTTATTTATTTATTTATTTTTATTATTATTATTATACTTTAAGTTCTAGGGTACATGTGCATAACATGCAGGTTTGTTACATATGTATACTTGTGCCATGTTGCTGTGCTGCACCCATCAACTCGTCAGCACCCATCAATTCGTCATTTACATCAGGTATAACTCCCAATGCAATCCCTCCCCCCTCCCCCCTCCCCATGATAGGCCCCTGTGTGTGATGTTCCCCTTCATTCTTAGCAAAATATGTTTAAATTTTTAAAGAACTGCCCAACAGTTGTCTAAACTGACCGTATCATTTTACATTGCTACCAGCAGTGCAAGTGGGTTCTACTTTCTTCCCATCTATCTTATCACTGGGTATTATATTTCTTTTTTATTATAGCCGTCCTAATGAGTGTAAAGTGGTATCACATTGTGATTTTCATTTGTATTTCTTTGTTATATAAAGATTTTGAGATGTTTTCTTTTGCTTTTGAACATTTTTATAACTTCTTTGGAGATATGTCTATTTGGATTTCTGCACATTTAAGTATTTGGTAGTTTATATTTTAATCATTGAGTTCTAACCATTTTTATATATTCCTGACACAAGTCCACATATAACGTATTATATATACAAACACAAATAAATATATATACACATATATACATATATAATTTGCAAATGTTTTCTTTCATTCTGTGGTGTGCCATTTTACTTTTGTGATAATTCCCTTTGATGGACACAAGTTATTAATTTTTGTGAAATCAGATATATCTAATTGTCTTTAGAGTTTCCCTTTTATTGGCTTTTAGCACCTTGTCAATAAACCCATTCCTTAATCAAAGACCCAAAATTTACAACTTTGATAATTTAAGAGAGTTTTATGGTTTTAATCCTTATATACATGTCCATGTTCCATTTTTACTAAAAGCATATATATGGTATGAGGTAAGAGCTCAACTTCATTCATTTGCATATAGATATCTAGTTTCTCTTTTTTTTTTTTTTTTTTTTTTTTTTTTGAGACAGAGTCTGGCTCTGCCACCCAGGCTGGAGTGCAGTGGCTGGATCTCAGCTCACTGCAAGCTCCGCCTCCCGGGTTTACGCCATTCTCCTGCCTCAGCGTCCCGAGTAGTTGGGACTACAGGCACCCACCACCTCGCCCGGCTAGTTTTTTGTATTTTTTAGCAGAGACGGGGTTTCACTGTGTTAGCCAGGATGGTCTTGATCTCCTGACCTCGTGATCCGCCCGTCTCGGCCTCCCAAAGTGCTGGGATTACAGGCTTGAGCCACCGTGCCCGGCCTGATACCTAGTTTCTCTATCACCATTTTATAAAAACTCTTTTCCCCCCACTAAATTGTTTTCGGAGCATTTAGATATAAATTGAAATGTGAAGGCTTATAGTTGGACACTCAATTCTATTCCATTGACTTAAATTACATCTTGTCTTTGTTACTGTAGCTTTGAAATAGTTTTGAATCAGCATATTGGGTAGGTACTCAAACTTTGTTCTTTATTAAGCTTATTTTTGCTATTTTGGGATCCTTACAATTTGATATAAATTTTAGAATCAGCTTGCCAATTTCTGCAAAGAAGCAATGTGAAATTTTGTTAGGGATTGTGTCCAGTGTGTATATCGTTTTAGGGTGAATCACCACATTGGAAATATTAATTCTTTCAATAAACGAATATAAAATGTCTTTTCATTTTTCAATAAATGAATATAAAATGTCTTTTCATTTGTTTAGATATTTTTATGCCTGTAAACGTTATTTTGTGGTTTCCAGATGATTAGTTTTTCAGTTCTTTTGTTAAATTTATTCCTAAGTATTTTATTTATTTTGATTGTATTGTAAATGGAATTGCTTTCCTTAATTCCATTTCTGGATTGTTCATTGCAACTATATAGACACACAATAGAATATTTTGTATTGAACTTACATCCAGCAACATTGAAAAACTCATTTATCATATCTAAGAGCTCTTTAGTCAATTTTTTATGATTTTCTACATAACAGATAATGTCATTATAAATTAGGGGAGATATAGTTTTATTTCTTCCTTTCCATTTTACATGCCTTTTATTTCGTATTTCTACAAATTTATCTTATTAGAGATGCTAGTACAATGTAAAGTGGAAACAATGAAAGCAGACATCCTTGTCCTGTTCCTGAATTCAGAGAAAAACATTCAATTTTTTATCATTAGTTATGATGTTAGCCATGGGTTCTTTGTATGCGTCATTTAGCAGGATGACAGTAGTCCTTTTTATTTCTACTATGTTGGCTAATTTTGTAATGAAAGAGTTTGGATATTATTAAAAGTTTTGCCTACATCCATTGAGGCACATTTGGGTTTTTTGTTATTCTACTGATAAGATGCATTACATTAATTGATTATCAGATGTTAGGCCAACCTTGCCTTCCTAAGAAGAATTTCATTTGGCATTTAATATGCTGTTGGACTCAGTTTGTAAGCATTAAGCTGAGGATTTGTGCATCTGTATTTAGGTGGGATATACATTTGAACATTTCATGTAATGTCTGATTTGTTTTGGTATATGTGTAATACAGAAGTCTTCCCTTCTCTTCTAAATTTTGGCCAATTTTGTAAAGATTTTCTATTAATTGTTTAAGTGTTTGGTAGAATTCACCAGAGATGCAATCATAAACTCAGTTTTTCTTTATGGAAAAGTTTTGAGTACTGATTCAATCTCTATCTCTTACAGGTATATTCAAATTCCATACTTCTTGAGTCAGATTCAGCAACTTGTGGTTTTCCAGGAATTTGTCAATTTTATCTACATTATCTGATTTGTTGGCATACAATTGTTTTTAGTTTTCCCATATAATCAATTTTATCTTTCTATGGTCTATAATGGGTTGTCAATTTTGATCTTTTTAAAGAACCAACGATTAGCTCTGATCTTTTTTATTTATTTATTTATTTATTTATTTATTTATTTATTTATTTTTTTGAGATGGAGTCTCACCTTGTTTCCCAGGCTGGAGTGCAATGGTTCACCGCAACCTCCACCTCCCAGGTTCAAGCAATTTTCCTGCCTCAGCCTTCTGAGTACCTGGGATTACAGGTGCCCACCACTATGCCTGGCTAATTTTTGTATTTTTGGTAGAGACGGGGGTTTCACCATGTTGGCCAGGCTGGTCTCAATCACCTGACCTCAAGTTTTCTCACTACTAAGCCTCCCTACTTTTAGTGCCTCAAGGTGTAAAGTTAGATTGTTAACGTGACATTTTTCTTCTTTCTTAATGTAGTTATTTAAAGTACAAAAGTTCCTCTGAGCACTACTTTGGTCACATCCCTAAAGTTTTGGTATGTTATGTTTTCATTTTAATTCTTTTCTATGTATATGTAAATTGCTCTGGTTATTTCTCTTTTAATACTTGGATAATCTAAGGGTGTATTGTTTAATCTCCACAAATTTGTAAATTTTCACTGTTGTTGATAAACACACTTTGTGTGACTTCAACATTTCAAAACTTAATAGTATTTATTTTTTGGCCTAACATATGGTTCTTCCTGGAGAATTCTTCTTGTGCACTTGAGAGAAATGTGTGTGCTGCTGTTTTGGAGTTTTACTAAACTCTGCATATGTCTTTTAGGGCTAGTTGATTTATACTGCTGTTCAAATCTTATTTCACCATTAATTTCTTACTGTACAACTGTCTATTTGTACCTGCAATTCTGTCAATGTGAGGGTGTCATATACTTTGGGAGTGTGTTATTTAGTTCTTGTATGATTATAGTTGTTATACCTTCATGAATTGACCACTTTATGAATGTATATTGTCCTTCTTTTCCTCACATAACAATTTTTCACTTGAATTCTGTTTTGTCTAACATTAACATAGTGACCACAGATCTGGTTTTGTTACTGTTTGAAAGGCGTGTATTTTTCTATCTTTTTCCTTTCAACTTAAATGTGTCCTTGGATCTAAAGTGAGTTTCTTGTAGAGAGGATATAGTTTGATCATTTTTAAACGTAAACCCATTTTGCCTTTGTCTGCCTTTTGATTGAAAATTTTAATTAATTTCCATTTAAAGTAGTTACTAATAAGAAAGAACTTATATCTACATTAGATATTGGGTCTAAGTTTGTCTTATACATTTTTTGGTCTTTATTTTTCCATTATTGACTTCTGTTGTGTTTACTTGTTTTTTGTAGTAAACTATTTTGATTTTCTTCTCATTCTTCTGCATATAATTTTTAAATCTAACAATTTTGTGGTTGGCATATAAATGACATTTAACATCCTAAATTTATAACAATCTAGTTCAAATTGTCACTCACTGAATTTCCAGAGAATATACAAACTACGTTCCTAAAATTTCCATTCTACCCCTTTTTTATGTGATTGCTATAAATTATATCTTTATACATTATGCACCCAATAACATACATTTATTTTTATTGTATATCCATCTGTCCTTAAAATTCTGTACAAAAAAAGTGTAAAAATTTAAAACTGAAGTTGCAAAGCAAAAATACAGTATTGGCTTTTATATTTGCTCATATATTTGTCTTTACTAGAAAATTTTATGTTTTCATATTAATTTGATTTATTATCTAGAGTTCTTTCATTTCAATCTGAAGGACTCTCATCAGCATTTTATGTAGGGCAAATGCAATGGTAATGAACCAGTCCAGCTTTAGTTTTTCTGGAAATGTCTTAATTTCTCTAATTTTTTGAAGGATAGTTTTACTGAACATAGAATACTTAGTTGACCATTTGCTTTTCTTTCAGCACATTAAATATATCATTCCACTGTCTTCTTAGCTTCCAGATTTCTGCAGAGAAATGAGCTGATTATCTTATTTAAGATCCATTTACATGATGAGTCTCTTCTATTTTGTTCCTTTCTGTTATTGACTTTACACGTTTGATTATAATATGTCTTGTGGTGTTTATTTGAGTTTATCTTATTTGGATTTTTTGAGGTTCGTGAACTCATAGAGTCATGTCTTTCATCAAATTTGGCAAGCTTGGGCTATTTCTTCAAATATTATTTTACCCTATCTCACTCTTCTCTTATTATGATTCTCATGATGCATATGATGGTCTGCTTGATGGCATCCTGCAAGCCTCTTAGGTTCTATTCACTTTTCTTCATTTTTTTCTGTCTGCTCCTCAAACTCAATTTCAGTTGTCCTATTTTAGGTTCGCTGATTCTGTTCATTTAAATCTACTTTTAATAACTTTTCTTGTTTTTCTGTTTCACAATTTTTATTTGTTTTTATAGTATCTATCACATCATTGATATTCTCATTTGGGTCATACATTATTTCTCTAATTTAATGTAGTTATTTTTCCATATTTTTATTTAGCTTTTTATGCATATTTAAGAGAATTATTTTAAAACTTTTTTCTAGTAGATCTATGTTGGCTGCCTCAAAGATAAATTCTCTCAATTTATGATGTTCCCTCGAATGGGCCAAACTTTGCTGTTCCTTTGTATGCCTTGTCTTTTCTTGTTTAAAACTGGTCACTTGAATATTATAATGTTGTATCTCTGCAAATCAGATTCCTCCCTTTCCTAGGGTTTGCTATTTTTCTGATTGTTGAAGATTGTGGTCGTCATTTGATTAGTGATTTTCTGATTTTTTTTTTTTTGTAAGGACTATATTTCTTGATTTGTGTAGTCACTGAAGTCTCCGTTTCTTTGCTTGGGTTCAGCTAGTGTAATGATAGCGCTCTCCTTGAATGTGAGGAGCTAAAAAAACAAACAAACCCCCACCACCAATCTTTGTAGATTAGCTCTGTGCCTGGACACTTCTTTAACACTTAGCCAGGTTTGCACTTAGCCCAGGGATCAGCCCAGTGTGAAAGCTTCTCTGGTGTTTTCTGCATATGTCTCTTGCCTGGGACATGAGCATAGTCTTTTAAATTACTCGTAGATGTTATTGTTTTCAAATATTTTACAAAGAAACTCTTCCTAGGTTTTGTTTTCAGTCTGTAGATGATATAGTGCATGTCTCAACTATAATCTTTGTTTCAGGAGCCTTTGGGTTCAGTTGGTGGTGTTTTAAGCATTGCCCACTGCTTTTCTGGCCTGAGTTCCAAGTTAGTAAAGGCAAAGATGAACACCTTGTTTTAATCCTTAAGTAGCCTCCAGATAAGTTAGAACAAAATAGTTTTCAAACAAAGTATTTACTGCTCCTTCTGGAACCAGGGATCAGGGTCTTAGTCTGGGCATGTGGACTTCCCTCTTCAAGACTGCTGCTGTGCCACGGAAGAAGGTGGAAAGAGCAAGTAAAAATGGCACAAATCTTCCTGTCACTTTGATTTTTATCATTTTTACTTCAGCATTTACTTGGTAGCTGTAAAACTTTGACTATTTCCCAGAGTTTTTACAAAGTTGGTTCTGACAGTTCCTAATTATTTTTCAGTGATTTTGCGGGCAGATACAAACTTAAAGCTACCCTACCATTTTGCTGATGTGATTCTTCTACAGTAGAGGTTTTTAATAACTTTTGTCTTAAAAATATGTAAAAAAACAACCATCTGATCTTTGACAAACCTAACAAAAGTAAGCAAGGGGAAAAGGATTCCCTATTTAATAAATGGTGCTGGGAAAACTGATTAGCTATATGCAGAAAACTGAAACTGGGCCCCTTCCTTACAACTTATATGAAAACAAACTCAAGATGGCTTAAAGACTTAAACATAAAACCTAAAACCATAAAAACCCTAGAAGAAAACCTAGGCAATACCATTCAGAGCATAGGCATGGGAAAAGAGTTATAACTAAAACACCAAAAGCAATGGCAACAGAAGTCAAAATTGACAAATGGGATACAATTAAACCAAAGAGCTTCTGCACAGGAAAAGAAACTATCATCAGAGTGAACAGGCAACCTATAGAATGGGAGAAAATTTTTGCAATCTATCCATCTAACAAAGGGCTAATATCCACAATCGACAAAGAACTTAAACAAATTTACAAGAAAAAAACAAACAACCCCATCAAAAAGTAGGCAAAGGATATGAACAGGCACTTCTCAAAAGAAGGCATTTATGCAGCCAACAAACATATGAAAAAAAAGCTCATCGTAACTGGTCATTAGAGAAATGCAAATCAAAACCACAATGAGATACCATCTCATGCCAGTTAGAATGGTGATCATTAAAAAGTCAGGAAACAACAGATGCTGGAGAGCATGTGGAGAAATAGAAACACTTTTACACTGTTAGTAGGAGTGTAAATTAGTTCAACCATTGTGGAAGACAGTGTGGGGATTCCTTAAGAATCTAAAACCAGAAACACCATTCGACCCAGCAATCCCATTACTGGGTATATAACCAAAGGATTATAAATCATTCTACTATAAAGACACAGGTATACATATATTTATTGTAGCACTATTTACCATAGCAAAGACTTGGAACCAACCCAAATGCTCATCAATGATAAACTGGATAAATAAAATGTGGCACATATACACCACAGAATACTATGTAGCCATAAAAGGATGAGTTCACGTCCTTTGCAGGAACGCTGATGAAGCTGGAAGCCATCATTCCCAGCAAACTAACACAGGAACAGAAAACCAAACACCACATGTTCTCACTCATAAGTGGGAGTTGAACAATGAGAACACATGGACACAGAGAAGGGAACATCACACACCAGGGCCTGCCAGGGGGTGGGGGCAAATGGGAGGGAGAGCATTAGGACAAATACCTAACGCATGTGGGGCTTAAAACCTAGATGATAGGTTGATAGGTTCAGCAAACCACCATGGCACATGTATACCTATGTAACAAAGCTGCACATTCTGCACACGTATCCCATAACTTAAAGTAAAATTAAAAAAAAATTAAATCTACAAAACTATTACAATCCCAATTCTTTTGTTAGATCTAGCTAAAAAATGTAGTATGTGGATACATTACTTTTTTCTGGTTTTAATTTTTATCTGATTACTAGCTTAGTGAATCTTTCATACGTCTTTCAGAAGGGGGATAATTATCTTCCCTCTACCATCTGGTTATCAGTCACACATGGATAGCTATCTAGGTATAATAGGCAAATATTCTGCTTTAGGACCACCTCACCCTACATGGTACCTACTTATTGTAGAAATGATTACACCGCCAAGAAATCAGGTCGGTCAAGTCCTTAGTTAACACCTACTACATGCCTTAGTGACTGCCTTGGGGCCTTTCTTTGCAGAAACCATTATAGGTTTAAACAAACTTGGGATTGTTTTACAAATTGTTAAACTTAACAGTGGTAACTTTTTCATTATGTTAATATTAGATGTGTTTCTCACTGAAAATTTTGATGGCTAAGGTTTTGCAGATTAATCTTGTATATAAAACAACATGAGGTAGAGAATAATTTAGTAATTCTAGGGTATTTTAGGTGATTAGTCATTTTTATCACTTTTGGAACAAAACTCACGAAAATGATTTTTAAAATGACTGATTTGTAGTTTATGAATTTGGGCTGAATTGGTTTGAGCAGAATCTTGCAAAGTTTTAAATAAATATCATCTAAACCCATTCATCTAGAAAGCCAAATCAATCGTGTGAACTTGCCTGTACTCTGTACAGGTCAGAATACAGATTAATTAGACTGCCATAAAAATACTCAAAATAATATGTGACAGTCTGAGGATACTTCATCTGTGGTTGGTGTGATGATTCCACGGTAACAGAGACCTAAAATCCTTTTATGTTGTTGCTCGAATGTCTAATTTAAGTACTGAACCCTGTCCTTGTAGTGTAAATGTAGCCATAGAGTGTGTAAATGTAACATATATCAATGAGTGTGTTTGTGTTCCAATAAAACTTTATTTTTGAAAATTGAAATTTAAGTTTTATATAATTTGTACATGTCATGAAATATGTGTTTCTTAATTTTCTTTCATTAATTTTTTATTATTATTATACTTTAAGTTCTAGGGTACATGTGCATAACGTGCAGGTTTGTTACATATGTATACTTGTGCCATGTTGCTGTGTATATGTAAAAATAATTATTTGCTCTCTGATCAAACAAAAACAGACAGTAGACAAGCTTTGGCCCTTGAGTTGTAGTTCACTGGCCCCAGCTCCAACTCTAGTAGCTCAGGTTATCATTTCCCTATCTTAGTTAGCTTGGATTACACTTTATGTTGTAAGCATACTTGTTCTAGATTTCTGAGGGGCTTACCCTTGTTTTCCAAGGACATTACAATCTTATCAGCTTCACAACACCATCATTGGACAAGATTTTCTTATTTGAAATACCTTGATGAAGTCTCAAGCAGTGGTCATGTATTTTATTTACTTCAGACTGAGACAGTAGTTCCGTGTGGGTTTACCTTTTAATTCTCCAATATTTTTTGTCTCTTATTACTAGTTTCAATCAATATTTATGTAGTACTTATGTGCCAGTCATTGTTGTAAGTTTATTTAATATGTTACTTTCTTACAACAAACCTATGAAATTAGTACTACTATCTATTTTACCTAAGGGGAAACTGGGGCACAGAAGGCTTAAATAACTTGAGCTAATAACGCAGATAATAGATAGCAGAGCTAGGATCCAAATCTAGGCTGCGTGGATCCAGAGTCAGAGTCCAATCCACTTTGCCTTTCAAAACAACCTTGGTGTGTTGTTTTCTTAAATAAGAAATGTAGGAATGTTTCTCTGCAAACCCTGAAATATTATGTCAGTCACACAGGACACCTCCTTCTTGTACAGCTAAATTAGTATCACCAGTGTTCTTGGAGACCTAGGATTCCTGATTGAGGGATTCCTATGCTGCAATGTCTGTGTCCCATATTGTATTTATTTATCAAACAGATCTTCTCATTGCCAGACATTGTTTTAAATGCCTTATACACATTGACTTGCTTAATTTAATCTTTACAACAAGCAATTAACAGATGAAAAAGGTCGCATAACTTTGTAAAGGGCAGAGCCAGATTCCAACCAAGTTAACGTCTTCGATCGCTATTCTTAATCTTTCTGCAGGGTCTGAGTCTCTTTATTTCTTATCAGCATGGGTTTCTCTGTTTCTTGCTTCAGGGACTTTATGATTGGTCACAAGAAATTCTTGACCTTGGTTGTTTTTGACATGGCTGCAACATGCTCTGTCTTTCTGACAGGAATGCATAGCAGAATATCAGGTTCTCCTCAGCCCTGTAACAATCATAGAGCACATACGGCATAGATTTTGTTTTAAAAAATCTCTTTTGGTGTGTGTATTCTTCTTGTTTAAAGTCTGAATTGATATTTGCACACTGCTATAACCTCTCTCATGAAGCATTACCTATTTTCAAAGCTACATAAGATACTGTTGTAATCATACGGTTTTGTTGTATACATAATCTCTCTTTAATTAGTCATCATTATTTATTTTCCTTTTGTTAGTTTAATTATAAAAACAACGCATACTCATTTTAAGAATCCTAATAATACAGATCTGTGTGGTGTTGGTGGTGAAAAGTCTCCAGTTTCTTTCATCCCTTTTCTTTATAATTTCCAGCATAATGTCATAGAAATAGATGAAACTCTCAGCGGGCTTATTCTGCATTCACTGACCATGGTGGTTTGAGGGTTAACTTTAAGAAGCACTCTGTCCTTTTCAGCTGACAGCTACATCCGGGAGAAAAGCGCTATTGCCTGGGAAACTAAGTCACGTGAGAACCTGAGGCCTCTAGGTGCCGGAACCTGACCTGAGCTGGGGCCTGTGCTTCCAGTGGGTGGTGGGGGGCCTGGTGTGCTGGCATCAGGTAAGCCGACTGCCTCGGCAAAGGCTTAAGGACAAGAACTGGCTGGGGCATCCGGAAGGCTTAGATCTTGTGGCCAAGAGTTCAGACCGTGGCGAAGTGGAGAGTGACATGCAGTTGGATGGCGGTGACTGCGTGGTAAGTTGTATTTGAATACCTGGCAGGAGACAAGAAGTGGGGATGAGCTAGGACTCATCCTCCCTTTATTGACTAATTTGCCTTTTTCCAGAGGGAAGGAAGCCAGACCAGCTAGCAGGACGCCAGGGGTGCAGGGGTGGGAGTGCGGGAATGAGAATAGGTGTCCGGAACAGGACAGAGGGGGAGGGGGACCCTGAGGCGCAAATTCTGTTTCCTTACATGGCTTTTTCTTCTCGTTTTTCTCCTTCTCTCTCACTCTCTATGTCCCCATTATTCTTGTTCTTTCTTTTCCTGGTTACGCATTTTTATTCCTCCAGAGCCTTAATTCGAATGTAAACATTTTGGCTCCTAATCCAGTTCTCTATTAACTTTCCTGGTATTTGTGATTTCGTGTTTGGTAGCATAATAGGACGACTATAGTTAACAATAATTTATTATATATTTCAAAATAACTAAAAACCGAAATTGAGATGATTCTAACACAAAGAAATGATAAATGCTTGAAGTGATGGATATACCAACTACTCTGATTTGATTATTACACATTGTATGTTATAATCAAAATATCACATGTACCCCATAAATATGTACAACTATTATGTATCCATAATAATTAAAACTTCAAAAACGTTAACCAAATGGCAAAAAATCAGAAGAAGTTATTCAAGTATGGTGAGTAAACGTTTAAAAAGTGACAGCTTCACTAATAAATGCACATGAAAAAACGGAATAGCAGATTATGATTGACAAGGGAATAAAAAGATTGTTTATGCCCTGTGTTGTGCAGAGTTTGGGAACACTGGCACTCAATTACAGTATTGTTAAGTGTGTAAATTAGTATAATCATTTATTGTTGGGCTATTTGGCATATGTAACAAACTTGAAAACTTCTTAGTCTTTGACCTAGAAATTCTACCCTTAGGAAATTTTTTTCAACAGTTACTACTGAAAATACACACAGGCATGCACATACATATATAATGTGTTAATTGCAGCATTCTTTGTAATAGCACACTTTGGAAATAATCTAAGTGCCCATCAATAGTGAACTGGTAAAATAAATTGTGGTATAACAATATGATTGGATAGAATACAGCCCTTTTAAATGGCACTGATTTGGTGCCTGCGAAATAAGTTACAAAATAGGTTTTCTAGTAGTAGTCATAATATTATCAAATGTTTCTTTACAATATATGTGAACACATACTTCTACATGAACAGAAAAAATACTGTAAGAAATTATGAACAAAACAACTAGCAATGAAAATCTCTGGGTAGTGGAATTGTACCATTTGTTTTTCCTCCCCTCTTCTGCTTTCCTTCTCAACGTCCTTCCCCAACTTTCTCTCTTTCTTTTTTTCTTAAAGATCCATGTACATTTATTTCAACATTAATTTTTATACTCCAAATACCATTTACTTTCTTTTTTAAGATATTGCATATTAAGCAATACACAAGATTGTAAAGAAAAATGCAACCAATACCATTGTAGCCTTAGCTCAGTTTAACAAGTAAAAATTTGATCAATACAGCTGAGATCTTCTGTGTAACCTTCCTTAATTTCATTACTCTAATCATGAATTTGGTGTTTATTTTTGCTATGAATAATTTTTTAATTTTTTACCACGTGTACATTTATAGCTCAGAAATATATAGTATCATTTTACTTCCTTTAAAGTCTAATATAAGTGGTATACTGTATATATTCTTCTCAACTTGTTTTTAGTCAAAATATGGTTGTGAGCTTTATGTTGATAACTTTTATTAACAGTTAATTTATTTTCCCTGCTGTATTGTTTCTAATGTATACCTCTACCACAATTTATTTTTCCATTTTATGAATGACCACGTTGGTTATTTCAGTTTTTAGTACATGTATTTATGTTAATGGACATTGTAATGCACTTCCTTGCTCTATGAATTATTTGATGGATTACTTTGGAAAAGTTATTTCACTTTTTTTTTTGAGACAACGTCTCACTCTGTCACCCAGGCTGAAGTGCAGTGGCACAATCTCTGCTCACTTCAACCTCTGCCTCCCGGACTCAAGCAGTCCTCTCACTTCAGCCTCCTGAGTAGCTGGGGCTACAGGCACCTGCCACCATGCCTGACTAATTTTTGTATGTTTTTGTAGAGACAGGGTTTCACCATGTTGCCAAGGCTGGTCTCAAAATTCAGAGCTCAAGTGATCCACCTGCCTCGGCCTCCTAAAGTGCTGTATGACAGGTGTGAGCCACTATGCCAGACCTAACAATACTTCTATTTTATCAGTTGTAAAATGGGAATAATGGCTACCTAATTCTCAGGATATTGTGAGGCATGAATGAAGAAGCTGTGTAAAGAGTTTGAAATAAATTAACTTTCAATGATTGCACTCCTTTCCCATCTTCCTGTCATAAAAGACATGACTTTGGCCTAAACTGAAAAACATAACTAGCATACATATTTTTAATTTTTTAATTTTATATATATGTAATAGTTGTATGTGTTCATGAGGTAAATGTGATATTTTGATACAAGCATGAATTGAATAATGATCAAATCTGGGTAACTGGGATACCCATCACCTCAATCAACTATTATTTCTTTGTATTAGGAGCATTCCAATCTATTCTTCTGCTTATTTTGAAATGTACAATAAATTGTTGTTAACTATAATGGCCCAATTGTACTACTGAACACTAGACTAGATCTTCCTTCTATCTAACTGTATTTTTGTTCCCATTAACCACCTGTCTTTATCTCCATCTACCCAACTAAAATTCCCAGCCTTTGGTAACCACCATTCTATTCATTACCTCCATAAGGTGAATATTTTAGTTTCCATATATGAGTGAGAACATGTGACATTTGTCTCTGTTTGCCTGGCTTATTTCACTTAGCATAATTTCCTCCAGTTCCAGATATGCTATTGTAAATGACAGGATTCTATTATTTTTTGTGGTTCAATAATATTTCATTGTGTATATATGCCATATTTTCTATATCCATTCATCCACTGATGAGCACCTAGGTTGATTACATATCTTTGGTATTATAAATAGTGCTGCAATAAACCTGGGAGTGCAACTATCTGTTCAATAGCTAGCATAGAGATCTTTTGAAAAAGTACAGGCAAGAAATAGCCTGTATCCAATGATGTTATTTATGGGCTTTATTGTTTTGTGCAGTGAGTTGTGGTATTAGAAGAAGCTTATCTAGTTTACTACATATATTGTTTAGTTTTCTGAGCCCTTACTTTACCTTCCATGTTAGCATCAGAGAAGATATATTTCCAAAATTACAAGATACCACAGAACTAAGATAATGAAGGAACTATTGTGTACAATCTTTTAGTGGGTGTTAGGTGATCTGATTCCCATTACTATCCCATAGCATCTTGGGTAAATTATTTCACCTCTGATCAATGATTGGTATCATTGTAGTTGCTAAGGTTCTGTTTTGTTGATGTCTTGGTTTGTTTGGGCTGCTATAATTAAATACCACAAACTGAATGACTTATAAGGAACAGAAATTTATTTTTCACAGTTCTGGAGGTTGGGAAGTCCAAGATCAAGGTAGTGGCAGATTTGGTGTCAGGTAGAGGAAGTTCTAATTAGCTCTCAGAATCAAATGAGTGAATACCCAAGCAGGAATAGGGTCCTTCTTTGTTTAAGCATGTTAGCAACAATAATTTTCTACATTTTCTTTCTAAAGTGCTGCTATTAATATGATTTCACTCTTTGTGTCTCCAAGTTTTAAATTTCTAGTGAAGAGATTCTGATTGCCTAACTTGAGTCACAGGTGGCTGTGAAGGCAGGTTAAATAACGTAGACATAACCAGTAGGTAATCCTTATGAGCCAGGAAGCCATCCTAATTGTTGTCTAGCAGCATCTACTGTTCTACTCACCATTTTTTGAGATGAATATATGTCAATTTTATTACCAGATGAAATATAATAATAAATTATTTCTGAAGTAGCGTATATGTGGTGGCACACATACGAAATGTTTTTCTTCATTTCTTTCCTCATCTTAAAAATACATCTTTAAGGTACATAATAAACTATTTAAAAAATTTTTAGGTTGCCAGTCACAAGGTGCCTTTTAGTAAGGTACACAATACCTTCTATGAAATATTTTTGCCAGAAAATTTCACTCAAATCTGATCAAGCCTCTAAATTTAATAATTTATGGGAAATGCAAAGCGCAGAATTACATGACAAATGACATCATTGAATGCAGGCAGAAAAATCCAGCCTGTGGGAAGCTCTGCAATGCAGATACGGGTTTTTAAAACAAATACATTTAAATAAAAAAAAGACAGACAGGGATTTGAGTAGTCCAGAACACCTACAGATTAAAAAAGAATTAAGAAACATATCAACCACTTGCAATGTATAGAGCTTATCTTGATCCTGATTTAAGCAAGCATATTGTTAAAGACAGATAAGACATTGCTGGTACCAATGCAAGCTAGTATAATGCTTTTGAAAACATTGCTTCTAGGTCCTCTCAGAGAACAAAACTAGGAAATATATGCATGTATACACCCACGCAAATATCCACATCTACATTTATTTTTACATGTATCCTATCTATACCTAACAAATGATACGGCTTTATCGTTTGGCTTACCAATCCCATTTCTAGAAGTTTTCCCTGTAGATATACTTTCAACAATACAATACAACAGTGAATATGCACAGTGAATATGCAACATTATTTATATTTGCAAAATGTTGAAAACAACATAAATACCCATATACACTGTGACACATTCGTACAGTGTGGTAGCATGAAGCTGTAAAAAAGAAAATGGAAGATCATTATGAGCTAATATGGAGTAATTTCTGGAATATATCATAAATTAAAAGTGTTAAAGGCAAAAGAATATCTGTAATATGTTACCCTTCATGTGATGAAGGAGGTGTAAAATATACATATATATCTGCTTAATTGTGCAAAAGAAATACAGGAAGCCAGAGACTTAATGAGAGGCTACCAGTAGTTAGTGTGTATGGGATGCAAAGAATGAGAGAATGAGAAGGGGATGGTAGAAATGAGGTGGAGCAACAGTTCTGTGAATATACTTTTTTGTGTAGCCGTAACACTTAGAGCCATGAGACTGTTTCACATACCCTCCAAAAATAAATAATTAAAATTAACCATGATTTTGCAAGAAACAAAAGTTCAGTGCAATTCATTACAAGTGAACCTAGCTATATTACAAATGAGTAATATAACCACACTGAAGGGAGTGGGGAAGAAAAAAAGTAAGCTAACCTAAGTAACTATGGAAAGTACTATTAAAAATGCATACTGTAAGGCTAAAGACAAAAATAAATGTACACAGCAGTTGTACTCTAGTGAAGAAAGTTGTTTTTTACAATGGTGTGTGTTAACAATTTTATAATTACTTAATGGGTATATTAGGACTGAACAAATGTTGTGAGTAATAAGAGGTTTCATAAAAGGAGTTACAAACAAGGGAAAGGGAGAAGGCTGAAATGAACTATGTGAATTAGAATCAGAGATATCAGTATAAATGTGTGTATGTATGTATATGTTGTATATATGTATATATAAATATAAATGTAAGAACATTATCAATATGTAAATATGTATATATTAATATATACACACGTGCACACATAAGGATAGATAGAGAAATAAATGTAGATGTGGATATTTGTGTGGGTGTATACTTACATATATTTCCTAGCTTTGTTAACTGAGAGGACCTAGAAACAATGACAAAACATTAGCTGTGATCATACTTAATGCCTGGATTGTGGTGTCTAAATTTTTTTTGCAATAAAAATAATTAGGGGTTTTTGGAGTCACAGTTGATTTCAAGCCTGGGGCAGGGAACAAAACAAGAGTAGCCAGAAACATCTTATGTTGCCAAAACGTGAGGAAGGATCAATAAATGATGGGGGCATGTTGAAGACAGGGACAAAGCTTGAAGGAGCTCCCAGTCAACAAATCTGTGATAATTTGAACAAAAAAGTAAATAGTAATAGTCTTGGATTATAATATAATAGATACCCATAAATCTATAGTCATATAAATAAATAAATGAATAATAAAGTTAAGATTTGGGAAACAGCTCTTCTTGCAGATGAATTTCAATTAAAATGTACAAAAGTGGCCAGGCGCTGTGGCTCACGCCTGTAATCCCAGCACTTTGGGAGGCCGAGGCGGGTGGATCACGAGGTCAGGAGATTGAGACCATCCTGGCTAACACGGTGAAACCCGTCTCTACTAAAAACACAAAAAAATAGCCGGGTGTGGCGGTGGGCGCCTATAGTCCCAGCTACTTGGGAGGCTGAGGCAGGAGAATGGCGTGAACCCGGGAGGCGGAGCTTGCAGTGAGCCAAGATCATGCCACTGCACTCCAGCCTGGGTGACAGAGCGAGACTCCGTCTCAAAAAAAAAAAAAAAAAAAAAAAAAGTACAAAAGTGATGGAAATAGCTACCATTAAGCACAAACCACAGCAACATTTTTTACAGACAAGAATCATCAATGGATGCTAAAATTAGTGGGTGGAAAGATGAGACATAGGGTATCTGTGTAATCTCAGACTGTCTCCCCACAATATATGTATTAATTGAAAGGAAAATATAGTAACTTTACAATGGAGAAACCTGGCAGAAACCACTTTAAACCAAATTATTAAAGTCATCATCACCAGTCACCAATAAAAGACATGTGAACCTTGTGCGCCTTCTGATATTATGCACCTAGAAGGAAATAACATCACCTCCATGGTGTTCTTGCCAAAATTAACTCATGCAACACCACTGTTTATTTATTTTTACAAAGACATTGTGAAAATAACTACTTGGCATACCATACTACTTTAGAGTGTCAAGGTCATGAAAGATATAGAAAGACTGAGGGGCTGTCATTGACTGGAGGAGACTAAGGAGGTATGACAGCTGAAAGCAATATGGGATCCCGGTTTGCAATTGAACCATAGAAAGGAAATCAGTGGGAAAACTGCTGAAATTCTAATAAGATCTGTAGATCAGTTAATAGTACTGTTTCAATGTTAATTTCCTGATTTAAGTAGTATTTTAAATTATGATCCTACAGATAATATTAGGAGAAGCAGAAAAGAGTATTCAAGAAAGTTCTGCACTTTTTAACAAATTTTTTGTAATTTTCACCTAAGACAAATTTTCTCAATATTGAAAGATTAAAAAATGAGACAATTGGGAATATCTGAACACTGGATATGTTATGATACTAAATAATTATTAAATTTTACCTGAGGTAATAGGATCATGGTTTTTAAAATAATTGTCTTTAGAGATTAATTCAGAAATATTTACATATGGTATAATATGAAGCATGGAATTTGCTTGGAAATAATAAGTGTTGGCTAATGGGTCCAGGAATAGATGAATTAATAATTGTTGAAGCTCAGTAATGGGTATATGGGGGAGTTCATGAATATTATTCTCTCTAGTTTTGTATGAGTTCAAGACTTCCTACAATATGTTGAAAAACTAATTCAATGTAGAAAACTGGAAAATTGCAGAAGAATAAAACTAAAAACCATCTGTAAATCCATCCAGGTATTTATAATCAGTGTTACATTTTGATGTGTGTGGTGTATGCATGGGGGATTGGTACTCAACATTTGTTCTACCTTCTTACTATAACTTCATGCACTTCAGGAAAAGGAGTTAAACGTACAAACTCAAGTCAGATTCCCTGGGTGAGTGTCCCATTATTGTCGTTTACTAAATGTCTGTTGTTGAATAGTTCTCTGAATCTTAAGTTCTCTGAATCTCAGTTTCCTCATTTATGAAATGAGAGCAATACTGTATGCTGCCACAACCAGTAAATAGAGGTTGAATATCCCTTATCTGAAATGCTTGGGACAAGAACTGTTTGGATTTTAGATTTTTTTCCGAATTTTGGAATATTTGCATTATACTTACCAATTCAGCACCCCAATCCAAAAATCTCAAAAGATGTGAATCTTAGAATTGAGGAAATATGGCAGTGCCAACCTCACAGGCTTTTTTGTGACAAGTAAATAAGTTTATAAATGCAAAGTGCCAGACGTGGGTATTCAGTAAATATTAGTTACCATTATCATCCTCATTACCATCATCATTACCATCATCATCATCATAAATATGCTACTTAATAGTGCTCATGAAGGCATCTCTGCATATTTGTCCCTTTCAAGCAAGGAAACCAAATTATCTGGACCTCATTGAGGATT
Organism: Chlorocebus sabaeus; assembly: GCF_047675955.1. Classification (NCBI taxonomy): domain Eukaryota; kingdom Metazoa; phylum Chordata; class Mammalia; order Primates; family Cercopithecidae; genus Chlorocebus; species Chlorocebus sabaeus. The sequence continues at coordinate 89,076,159 of NC_132933.1, forward strand.
TAACAGTCATTACTTCTGGGAGACAGATTATTTTTTCATATACTTTAAGTTCTAGGGTACATGTGCACAACGTGCAGGTTTGTTACATAGGTATACATGTGCCATGTTGGTGTGCTGTACCCATTAACTCGTCATTTACATTAGGTATATCTCCTAATGCTATCACTTCCCCTCCCCCCTCCCCACAATAGGCCCCAGTGTGTGATGTTCCCCTTCCTGTGTCCAGGTGATCTCATTGTTCAATTCACACCTATGAGTGAGAACATGCGGTGTTTGGTTTTCTGTTCGTGCGATAGTTTGCTGAGAATGATGGTTTCAAGCTGCATCCATGTCCCTACAAAGGACATGAACTCATCCTTTTTTAGGGACATTTTTATAATATTCTACATTAATAATGTATAAGAATGTTCATTGCAGCATGGTTGGTAGAAGCTAAAATGTTTGACATAGCCTAAGTGCCCATCAACAGGAAATGGTCAAATACATTGTTGAGGTATTCCCACTGCAACACTATAGAATGTTGCAAGAGAATGAGGGAGGAGTAGTAGTAGTGTAGTGACATGGAAAGATGTCTGTTATATTGACTAGTAAAGAAAGCAAATCATAAAACCAAATGATAGCACTCAAGTAGGAAAAAGCTTATTTATTTGTGTGTATTTGCAGACAGATAGATAAATGCGTTCCAAACGTTTAAAAGTGGTTGCCTCTGAGGGATAGGATTCATATCAGAGGAAGTTGAAATGAGGCTTTCACATTTTCCCCTTGTATATCTAGGTATGATTTGATTTTTATACTATGTATTATTTTGTGTTTAAAATACAATTTTTAAAAGTTGGGCAAGACATTTTTTAAGAGTATGTAAATGTACTCACTAAATTTCCTTCTAAGTAAGATTTGTTCTTTTAGCGTCTTATTATAGGCATGTACTATGAAACTTAACAATGAAAGAATAAAGTGTAAAACTGTATTTTTGTCCAGGCTACCTTTACAAATTGTGAAGTCCTTGTAGCCAGCACATTTTTGTCAGTCTTCATAGCTATTAGGCCTGTTCATAATGGTACAAGCATACTATTAACATAGCAACATATTGCTATCATAATAACCTTTTAATTCCATTTGTCTCAAAGTAAGATTTGATAAAGGATATCATAAAAATTAGTCTTTCACATTAAAGTGGAAAAACAAAATTCATTTCCAGTTATAGGGAATTAGGACAATTTATAAGTTACATATGTCCCACAGAATAGATTTTTTTTTTTTTTTTTGAGATGGAGTCTCGCTCTGTCGCCTGGGCTGGAGTGCAGTGGCCGGATCTCGGCTCACTGCAAGCTCCGCCTCCCGGGTTCACGCCATTCTCCTGCCTCAGCCTCCCGTGTAGCTGGGACTACAGGCGCCCGCCACCTCGCCCGGCTAGTTTTTTTTTGTATTTTTTAGTAGAGACGGGGTTTCACCGTGTTAGCCAGGATGGTCTGGATCTCCTGACCTCGTGATCCGCCCGTCTCGGCCTCCCAAAGTGCTGGGATTACAGGCTTGAGCCACCGCGCCTGGCCAGAATAGATTTTTAAAAGTCTTTTCAAATAATTCATTGTGAAATTTGAGCTCCCTATATTGTTTCCCTCAAGTTGATAACTCCCATATACCTCACAAGCATATACCTCAAAAGTGTAGTTTGTACCATCAGAGAATACTCTAAACAACTCTATGCAAATAAACTAGAAAATCTAGAAGAAATTGATAAATTCCTGTGTACCTACACCCTCCCAACACTAAACCAGGAAGAAATCGAATCCCTGAATACACCAAATCAAGTTCTGAAATTCAGGCAGTAATTAGTAGCCTACCACCCAAAAAACAACCCAGGACCAGATGGAATTACAGGTGAATTCTAGCAGAGGTACAAAGAGGAGCTGGTACCATTCCTTCTGAAACTATTCCAGGCAATAGAAAAAGAGGAACTCCTCATGAACTCATTTTATGAGGCCAGCATCATCCTGATACCAAAACCTGGCAGAGACACAACAAAAAAAGAAAATTTCAGGCCAATATCCCTGATGAACATCAATGCGAAATTCTTAATAAAATACTGGCAAACTGAATCCAACAGCACATCAAAAAGCTTATCCACCACGAGCAGGTTGGCTTCATCCCTAGGACGCAAGGCTGGTCCAACATATGCAAATCAATAAACTTAATCACATAAACAGAACAAATGACAATAACCACGTGATTATCTCAACAGACGCAGGACAGGCCTTCAAGAAATATTAACATCCTTCATGCTAAAAACTCTCGATAAACTAGGTATTGATGGAACGTATCTCAAAATAATAACAACTATTTGTGTCAAACCCACAGCCAATATCATAGTGAATGGGCAAAAGCTGGAAGCATTCCCTTTGAAAACTGGTACTAGACAAGGATCCCCTCTCTCACCTATTCAACATAGTATTGGAAGTTCTGGCCAGGGCAATCAGGCAAGAGAAAGAAATAAAGGGTATTCAAATAGGAAAAGAGGAAGTCAAATTGTCTCTGTTTGCAGATGACGTGATTGTATATTTAGAAAACCCCATCATCTCAGCCCAAAGCTGAGATGACATGATTGTATATTTAGAAAACCCCATCATCTCCTTAAGCTGATAAGCAACTTCAGCAAATTCTCAGGATACAAAATCAATGTACAAAAATCACAGGCATTCTTATACACCAATAATAAACAGAGAGACAAATTATGAGTGAACTCCCATTCACAATTGCTACAAAGAGAATAAAATATCTAGGAATACAACTTAGAAGGGGTGTGAAGGCCCTCTTAAAGGAGAACTACGAACCACTGCTCAAGGAAATAAGAGAGGACACAAACAAATGGAAAAACATTGCATGCTCATGGATAGGGAAAATCAATATCATGAAAATGGCCATACTGCTCAAAGTAATTTATAGATTCGATGCTATCCCCATCAAGCTACCAATGACTTTCTTCACAGAATTAGAAAAACCTACTTTAAATTTCATAGGAAACCAAAAAAGGAGCCTGTATAGACAAGAAAATCCCAAACAAAAAGAACAAAGCTGGAGGCATCACACTACTTGACTTCAAAATATACTACAAGGCTGCAGTAACCAAAACAGCATGGTACTGGTACCAAAACAGATATATAGATGAATGGAAAAGAACAGAGGCCTCAGAAATAACATCACTCATCTGCAACTATCTGATCTTGACAAACCTGACAAAAGTAATGGGGAAAGGGTTCTCAATTTAATGAATGGTGTTGGGAAAACTGGCTAGCCATATGCAGAAAATTGAAACTGGACACCTTCCTTACACCTTATACAAAAATAAACTCAAGAAGGATTAAAGACTTAAACATAAGACCTAAAACCATGAAAACCCCAGAAAACCTAGGCAATACCATTCAGGACATAGCATGGGCAAATACTTCATGACTAAAACGCCAAAAGCAATGGCATCAAAACCCAGAATTGACAAATGGGATCTAATTAAACTAAAGAGCTTCTGCACAGAAGATATCATCAGAGTGAACAGGCAACCTACAGACTGGCAGAAAAGTTTTGCAATCTATCCATCTGACAAAGGGCTAACATACAGAATCTACAAGGAACTTAAACAAATTTACAAGAAAAAAACAAACCCATCAAAAAGTGGGCAAAAGGTATGGACAGATACTTCTCAAAAGAAGACATTTATGCAGCCAATAAACATATGAAAAAAAAGCTCATCATCACTGGTCATCAGAGAAATGCAAATCAAAACCACAATGAGATACTCTCTCACGCCATTTAGAATGGCGATTATTAAAAAGTCAGGAAAAAACAGATGCTGGAGAGTATGTGGAGAAATAGAAACACTTTTACACTGTTGGTGGGAGTGTAAATTAGTTAAACCACTGTGGAAGACAGTGTGGTGATTCCTCAAGGATCTAGAACCAGAAATACCATTTGACCTAGCAATCGCGTTACTGGGTATATAACCAAAGGATTATATATCATTCTCCTATAAAGACACCTGCACATGTATGTCTATTGCAGCACTATTCACAATAGCAAAGACTTGGAATCAACCCAAATGCCCATCAATGATAGACTGGATGAAGAAAATGTGGCACATATACACCATGGCATACTATACAGACATTAAAAAGGATGAGTTCATGTCCTTTGCAGGGACATTGATGAAGCTGGAAACCATCATTGTCAGCAAGCTAATACAGAAACAGAAGACCAAACACTGCATATTCTCACTCATAAGTGGGAGTTTAACAATGGGAACGCATGAACACAGGGAGGGGAACATCACACAGAGGGGCTGTCAGGGAGTTGGGGGTTAGGGAAGGTATAGTATTAGGAGAAATACCTAATGCAGATGACAGGTTTATGGGTTCAACAAACCACCATGGCACATGCATACCTATGTAACAAACCTGGATCTGCACATGTATCTGCACATGTATCCCAGAACTTAAAGTATAATTTTTAAAAAGTGTAGTTTGGTAACAAGTCTTTTCCTAGTGATCTGAACCTGAAATGTGACTTTACAATCCCCCTCAGCCCCCATACATCAAGCAGATAATTTTAATTTTAAATCTAAACTTGAACAGTCTGGAATTTCTTTCAGTTCTCAACATAAATGTAATGTATAGTTTCTAAATATATTCTAAAACAGGTGTTACCATGATTAATATTATGGTATTATTAGTTTTTGTTATTTTGTGCTTTGAGAACAAACAGCCCTAAAAGCTCAGTGACTTACAACAACAAAGATTTGCTTCTTTTACACATTACTTGTTAGCTCTGGAGGTGTTCCCTATATCATTTTTGTTCCAAATCTAGTTTGGAGGAGCCCCCCAATCTGAGACAAGCTATTTGTAGAATGAAAAGAAGAATGATAGACTCATGCAATGCCTCTTAAAACATAAACATGACATATGTCAATATCAAGCTTGACATCCACAGGGCAAGAATCTATAATCCTCTTATGGGGAGAAGTAACAAATAATTGGGAACATTAACACAATATACTGCAATGATTTTGCCACATTATAATAATTTTGAAACATACTCTTGTAAGTACGTATGCCTTAATATACATGAATATATATTAATAATAAAAATCATTCCAGAGAATTTTACAATGTATTATTTCAAAAGGAACTGTATGTTAGAAAAACAGAAATCAAATGAATTTTGACTATAAATTTCATAGACTGGTTTAACATGATATCATAATTATTATTGAGTAGTAATCATTCAGATCAGTAAAATTGATATGATAATTCAGCCATTTTTCAAAATATACAGATGTTTTTATCTCCTATTTATCTCTGAACTACAACTATTCCTGTGTATTAATATCTATTTAATGGAGTTTGAGGAAAAGAATAATTACTCAAGAAACACAATGTTAAGAGCAGGGACCTTGTTTTTTAAATTTGTTTCGTTTTGAAGTATTTCAAATTTACAGAAAAGCCAAAAGGAATAATACAAAGAATATTCTTAACAGGTTATCCCAGTCACCAATGAATATGCTTATCATGGGATACTACTCACCAGATTCACATTGTTAATCTGGTTAATTTTGGCTAATCCACCCACAGATTTTCTGAACATATATATGGCCTTCCCTTTTGGGAAAATGTAGAATTTTCTTCATCTGAACATTCTTCATCATGCATTTATGAGAAAGAAGAACATATTTTTAAATTTTACTTTAGGTTTGAGAGCACATGTGCAGGTTTGCTATATAAGTAAATTGCATGTCACAGGGATTTGACATACAAATTATTTTGCCACCCAGGTAATAAACATAGTACCCAATAGGTAGCTTTTCAATCCTTACCCTCCTCTCACCATCCACCCACAAGTAGGCCCCAATGTCTATTATTACCTTCTTTGTATCCATATCTACTCAGTGATTAGCTCCTACTTATAAGTGAGAGCATGTGATATTTGGTTTCTTGTTCCTGTGGTACCTTGCTTAGGGAAACAACCTTCAGATCCATACATGTTCCTGCAAAGGATATGATCTCATTCTTTTATATGGCTGCATAGTATTCCGTGGTGTACATATACCACATTTTCTTTATCCAGTCTACTACTAATGGGCATTTAGGTTGATTCCATGTCTTTGCCCTTGTGAATAGTGCTGCAGTGAACATATGCATGCATGTGTCTTTCTGGTACAGTGAATTATACTTTTGGGGGAAATATGCCCAATAATGGTGATTGCTGGGTCAAATGCTGATTCTGTTTTAAGTTCTTTGAGAAATTGCCAAACTGCTTTCCACACTGGCTGAACTAGTTTACATTCCCAGTAGCAGAGTGGATAAGTGTTCCCTTTTATCCACAACCTTACCAGCATCTTCTATTTTTTGACATTTAATGATAGCCATTCTGACTGGTGTCTATTTGTGGTTTTGATTTGCATTTTCCTAATGATTAGTGATATTGAGCATTTTTTCCATAGCTTGTTAGCCACATGAATATCTTCTTTTGTAAAGTGTCTGTTCATGTACTTTAACCCAGTTTATTAAAGTTGGGGTTTTTTTGTAAATTTGTTTAAGTTTCTTATAGATGCTATATGTTGTTATAGATGCTGGATATAGATGCTGGAAAGTATACTTTGCAAATATTTTCTCCTAGTCTGTAGGTTATTTACTATGTTGATAGTTTATTTTGCTGTGTACAAACTCTTTAACTTAATTAGGTATCTTACCATTTTTTGTTTTGGTTACAATTGCTTTTGGCGCCTTTGTCATGAAGGCTTTGCTAGGTGCTATGTTGAGGACGTCCAGAATGGTGCTTCCTAGGTTATGTTTCATAGTTTTTGTAGTATTCGGCTATACATTTAGGTTTTTAATCCATCTTAAGTTAAGGGGTCCAGTTTAAATCTTCTGCATGTGGCTACACAGTTTTCCCAGCAACATTTATTGAATATGGAGTTCTTTCCACATTTCTCATGCTTGTGTATTTTCTCAAAGATCAGATAATTGTAGGCACATGGCAACATTTTGGGGCTCTCTATTCTGTTCCATTGATCTATGTGTCTGTTTTTGTACTAGTGCCATGATGTTTTCATTACTGTAGCCTTGTAGTATACTTTGAAGTCAAGTAACGTGATGCCGCCAGCCTTGTTCTTTTTGCTTAGGATTGCCTTGGCTATTCAAGCTCTTTTTTTGTTGTTGTTGTTCCATGTGTATTTTAAAATACTTTGATTTAATTCTGTGAACAATGTCATTAGTAGTTTGACAGTGAAAACATCGACTCTGTAAATTAGTTTGGACAGTATGGCCATTTTGACAATATTGATTATTCCTTTCCATGAGCATGGAATGTTTTTCCTTTTTTTTTTTTTTTTTTTTTTTTGACATCTCTTGTTTCTTTGAGTAGTGTTTTGTAATTCTCATTTTAGAAGTCTTTTGCCACCTTGGTTAGTGGAATTTCTAGATATTTTATTCTTTTTGTGGCTATTGTGAATAGAATTACATTCTTGATTTGGCTGTCTGCTTAGATGTTGTCAATGTGTAGGAATTCTTCTGATTTTTGCGCATTGTTTTTGTACCGTGAAACTTTGCTAACCTTGTGTATCAGATCAAGGAGCTTTGGACCACAAACTATAAAGATTTCTAGGAATAGAATCATAGTGTTTGCTAACAGGGTTAGTTTGACTCCCTTTATTCCTATTTGGATGCCTTCTATTTCTTTCTCTTGACTAATTGCTCTGCCTAGGACTTCCAGTACTGTGTTAAGTATGAGTGGTGAGAGAGGGCATCCTTGCCTTTTTCTAGTTCTCAAGGGGAATGTATCCAGCTTTTGCCCATTCATTATGACTTTGACTGTGAGTTTTTCATAGATGGCTCTTATTATTTTGAAACATTTTTCTTCAATGCCTTTTTTATTTATTATTGAGGGTTTTTAACATGAAGGATGTTGGATTTTATTGAAAGCTTTTTCTGTATCTATTGAGATAATCATGTTCTTTCTGTTTTTAGTTCTGTTTATGCAGTGAACCACATTTATTGATTTACATATGTTCATCCAATCATGCATTCCAGGGATAAAACCTACTTAATTGTGGTGGATTAATGTTTTATTTTTGTTTTTAATTCCGGGGTACATGTACAGGATGTGCAGGTTTGGTACATAGGTAAAACATGTGCCATGGTGGTTTGCTGCACGTATCAATCCATCACCTAGGTATTAAGTCCAGCATGCATTAGCTATTTTTCCGAATGCTCTTCCTCCCCCACCCCACCCTCTGGCAGGCTTCAGTTTGTGTTGTTCCCCTCCCTGTGTCCATGTGTTCTCATTGTTCGGCTCCCACTTATTTTTTTTTTTTTTTTTTTTTTTTTTTTTTTTTTTTTGAGACGGAGTCTCGCTCTGTCGCCCAGGCTGGAGTGCGGTGGCGCGATCTCCGCTCACTGCAATCGGCTCCCACTTATAAGTAAGAACATGTGGTATTCGATATTCTGTTCTGGCGTTAGTATGCAGAGGACAATGGCTTCCAGCTCCATCCATGTCCCTGCAAAGGACACGTTCTTGTTCCTTATAATGGCTGCATAACATACTATTCCATGATGTGTATGTACCACATTTTCTTTATTCAGTCTGTCATTGATGGGCATTTGAGTTGATTCCATGTCTTTGATATTGTGAATAGTGCTGCAGTGAACATACATGTGCATATATCTATGCAATAGAATGATTTATATTCCTTTGGGTATGTACCCAGTAATGGGATTGCTGGGTCAAATGGTATTTCCAGTTCTAGATCTTTGAGGAATTGCCACACCGTCTTCCACAATGATTGAATTAATTTACATCCCCACCAACAATGAAAAGCATTCCCATTTCACTGCAACCTCACCAGCAATTGTTGTTTCTTCGCTTTTCAATAAACACCATTCTCACTGAGGTGAGATGGTAACTCATTGTGGTTTTGATTTACATTTCTCTAATGATCCGTGATGTTAAGATTTTTAAAAAATATATATTTGTGGCAAGATAGACGAATAGGAACAGCTCCAGTCTCCAGCTCCCAGCGAAAGTGACACAGAAGACTGGTGATTTCTGCATTTTCAACTGAGGTACCGGGTTCAACTCACTAGGGAGTGCCGGACAATCAGTGCTGGTCAGGTGCTGCAGCCCGACCAGCGAGAGCTGAAGCAGGGCAAGGCATTGCCTCACCTGGGAAGCACAAGGGGGAAGGGAATCCCTTTTCCTAGCCAGGGGAACTGAGACACACAACACCTGGAAAATTGGGTAACTCCCACCCCAATACTGCGCTTTACCAAGGGTCTTAGCAAACAGCACACCAGGAGATTATATCCCACACCTGGCTGGGAAGGTCCCACGTCCACGGAGCCTCCCTCACTGCTAGCACAGCAGTCTGCTATCTAACGGCAAGGCAGCAGCGAGGCTGGGGGAGGGGTGGCTGCCATTGCTGAGGCTTAAGTAGGTAAGCAAAGCCACTGGGAAGCTCGAACTGGGTGGAGCCCACAGCAGCTAAAGGAGGTCTGCCTGTCTCTGTAGACTCCACCTCTGGGGACAGGGCACAGATAAACAACAAAAACAAAAAGCAGCAGAAACCTCTGCAGACACAAACGACTCGGTCTGACAGCTTTGAAGAGAGCAGTGGATCTCCCAACACGGAGGTTGAGATCTGAGAATGGACAGACTGCCTGCTCAAGTGGGTCCCTGACACCTGAGTAGCCTAACTGGGAGACATCCCCCACTAGGGGCAGACTGACACCCCACACCTCACACGGCAGGGTACACCACTGAGACGAAGCTTCCAAAGCAAGAATCAGACAAGTACACTCGCTGTTCATCAATATTCTATCTTCTGCAGCCTCTTCTGCTGATACCCAGGCAAACAGGGTCTGGAGTGGATCTCAAGCAATCTCCAACAGACCTACAGTTGAGGGTCCTGACTGTTAGAAGGAAAACTAACGAACAGGAAGGACACCCACACCAAAACCCCATCAGTACATCACCATCATCAAAGACAAAGGCAGATAAAACGACAAAGATGGGGGAAAAGCAGGGCAGAAAAGCTGGAAATTCAAAAAATAAGAGCGCATCTCCCCCTCCAAAGGAACACAGCTTATTGCCACCAACGGATCAAAGCTGGAAGGAGAATGACTTTGACGAGTTGAGAGAAGAAGGCTTCAGTCCATCAAAATTCTCAAAGCTAAAGGAGGAATTACGTACCGAGTGCAAAGATACTAAAAGTCTTTAAAAAGGAATGGAAGAATGGATAACTAGAAAAATCAATGCAGAGAAGGCCATAAACGAACTGAAAACCATGACACGAGAAATAGGTGACAAATGCACAAGCTTCAGTAACCGACTAGATCAACTGGAAGAAAGACTATCAGTGATTGGGGATCAAATGAATGAAATGAAGCGAGAAGAGGAGTCTAAAGAAAAAAGAGGACAAAGAAATGAACAAAGCTTTCAAGAAGTATGGGATTATGTGAAAAGAGCAAATCTACGTCTAATTGGGGTGCCCAAAAGTGAAAGGGAGAATAGAACCAAGTTGGAAAACACTCTTCAGGATATCATCCAGGAGAACTTCCCCAACCTAGTAGGGCAGGCCAACATTCAAATTCAGGAAATACAGAGAACGCCACAAAGATACTCCTCAAGAAGAGCAACTCCAAGACACATAATTGCCAGACTCACCAAAGTTTAAATGAAGGAAAAACTGTTAAGGGCAGCCAGAGAGAAAGGTCGGGTTATCCACAAAGGGAAGCGATCAGACTAATAGCAGATCACTCAGCAGAAACTCTCCAAGCCAAAAGAGAGTGGGGGCCAATATTCAACATTCTTAAAGAAAAGAATTTTCAACCGAGAATTTCATATCCAGCCAAACTACGTTTCATAAGTGAAGGAGAAATAAAACCCTTTACAGATAAACAAATGCTTAGAGATTTTGTCACCACCAGGCCTGCCCTACAAGAGACCCTGAAGGAAGCACTAAACATGGAAAGGAACAACCGGTACCAGTCATTGCAAAAACATGCCAAAATGTAAAGACCATCGAGGCTAGGAAGAAATTGCATCAACTGGCAAGCAAAATAACCACTTAATGTCATAATGACAGGATCAAGTTCACATATAACAATATTAACCTTAAATAGAAATGGACTAAATAGTCCAATTAAAAGAGACAGACTGGCAAACTGGATAAAGAGTCAAGGCCCATCAGTTTGCTGTATTCAGGAGACCCGTCTCACATGCAGAGATACACATAGCTCAAAACAAAGGGATGGAGGAAGATCTACCAAGCAAGTGGAAAACAAAAAAAAGCAGGGGTTGCAATACTAGTCTCTGATAAAAGAGACTTTAAACCATCAAAGATCAAAAGAGACAAAGAAGGCCACTGCATTATGGTAAAGGGATCAATTCAACAGGAAGAGCTAAGTATCCTAAATATATATGCACCCAATACGGGAGCACCTAGATTCATAAAGCAAGTCCTTAGAGACTTACAAAGAGACTTAGACTCCCATACAATAATAATGGGAGACTTCAACACCCCACTGTCAACATTAGACAGATCAACGAGACAGAAAGTTAACAAGGATATCCAGGAATTGAACTCATCTCTGCAGCAAGCAGACCTAATAGACATCTACAGAACTCTCCACCCCACATCAACAGAATATACATTCTTCTCAGCACCACATCGTACTTACTCCAAAATTGACCACATAAGTGGAAGTAAAGCACTCCTCAGCAAATGTACAAGAACAGAAATTATAACAAACTGTCTCTCAGACCACAGTGAAATCAAACTAGAACTCAGGACTAAGAAATTCAATCAAAACCGCTCAACTACATGGAAACTGAACAACCTGCTCCTGAATGACTACTGGGTACATAATGAAATGAAGGCAGAAATAAAGATATTCTTTGAAACGAATGAGAACAGAGATACAACATACCAGAATCCCAGGGACACATTTAAAGCAGTGTGTAGAGGGAAAATTTATAGCATTATATGCTCACAAGGGAAAGCAGGAAAGATCTAAACTTGACACTCTAACATCACAATTAAAAGAACTAGAGAAGCAAGAGCAAACACATTCAAAAGCTAGCAGAAGGCAAGAAATAACTAAGATCAGAGCAGAACTGAAGGAGATAGAGACACAAAAAACCTTCCAAAATCAATGAATCCAGGAGTTGGTTTTTTGAAAAGATCAACAAAATTGACAGACCGCGAGCAAGACTAATAAAGAAGAAAAGAGAGAAGAATCAAATAGATGCAATAAAAAATGATAAAGGGGATATGACCACCGACCCCACAGAAATACAAACTACCATCAGAGAATACTATAAACACCTCTACGCAAATAAACTGGACCATCTAGAAGAAATTGATAATTTCCTGGGCACTTACACTCTCCCAAGACTAAACCAGGAATAAATTGAATCCCTGAATAGACCAATAGCAGGCTCTGAAATTGAGGCAATAATTAAGAGACTACCAACCAAAAAAAGTCCAGGACCAGATGGATTCACAGCTGAATTCTACCAGAGGTACAAGGAGGAGCTGGTACCATTCCTTCTGAAACAGTTCCAATCAAAAGAAAAAGAGGGAATCCTCCCTAACTCATCTTATGAGGCCAACATCATCCTGATAACAAAGCCTGACAGAGACACAATAAAAAAGAGAGAATTTTAGACCAATATCCCTGATGAACATCGATGCAAAAATCCTCAATAAAATGCCCGCAATCTGAATCCAGCAGCACATCAAAAAACTTATCCACCATGATCAAGTGGGCTTCATCCCTGGGATGCAAGGCTGGTTCAACACACGCAAATCAATAAACGTAATCTAGCATATAAACAGAACCAAAGACAAAAAGCACATGATTATCTCAATAGATGCAGAGAAGGCTATTGACAAAATTCAACAGCCCTTCATGCTAAACTCTCAATAAATTCGGTATCGATGGAATGTATCTCAAAATCATAAGAGCTATTTATGACAAACCTGCAGCCAATATCATACTGAATCGGCAAAAACTGGAAGCATTCCCTTTGAAAACTGGCACAAGACAGGGATGCCCTCTCTCAACACTCCTATTCAACATAGTGTTGGAAGTTCTGGCTAGGGCAATCAGGCAAGAGAAAGAAATCAAGGGGATTCAGTTAGGAAAAGAAGAAGTCAAATTGTCCCTGTTTGCAGACGATATGATTGTATATTTAGAAAACCCCATAATCTCAGCCCAAAATCTCCTTAAGCTGATAAGAAACTTCAGCAAAGTCTCAGGATACAAAATTAATGTGCAAAAATCACAAGCATTCTTATACACCAGTAACAGACAAACAGAGAACCAAATCAGGAATGAACTTCCATTCACAATTGCTTCAAAGAGAATAAAATACCTAGGAATCCAACTTACAAGGGATGCAAATGACCTCTTCAAGGAGAACTACAAACCATTGCTCAGTGAAATAAAAGAAGACACAAACAAATGGAAGAACATACCATGCTCATGGATAGGAAGAATCAACATCATGAAAATGACCATACTGCCCAAGGTAATTTACAGATTCAATGCCATCCCCATGAAGCTATCAATGAGTTTCTTCACAGAATGGGAAAAAAACTGCTTTAAAGTTCATATGGAACCCAAAAAGAGCCCACATTGCCAAGACAATCCTAAGTCAAACTAATAAAGCTGGAGGCATCACGCTACCTGACTTCAAACTGTATTACAAGGCTACAGTAACCAAAACAGCATGGTACTGGTACCAAAACAGAGATATAGACCAATGGAACAGAACAGAGTCCTCAGAAATAATACCACAGATCTACAGCCATTTGATCCTCGACAAACCTGAGAAAAACAAGAAATGGGGAAAGGATTCCCTATTTAATAAATGGTGCTGGGAAAATTGGCTAGCCATAAGTAGAAAGCTGAAACTGGATCCTTTCCTTACTCCTTATATGAAAATTAATTCAAGATGGATTAGAGACTTAAATGTTAGACCTAATACCATAAAAACCCTAGAAGAAAACCTAGGTAATACCATTCAGGACATAGGCATGGGCAAGGACTTCATGTCTAAAACACCAAAAGCAATGGCAACAAAAGCCAAAATTGACAAATGGGATCTCATTAAACTAAAGAGCTTCTGCACAGCAAAAGAAACTACCATCAGAGTGAACAGGCAACCTACAGAATGGGAGAAAATTTTTGCAATTTACTCATCTGACAAAAGACTAATATCCAGAACCTACAAAGAACTCAAACAAATTTACAAGAAAAAACAACCCCATCAAAAAGTGGGCAAAGGATATGAACAGACAGTTCTCAAAAGAAGACATGCATACAGCCAACAGACACATGAAAAAATGCTCATCATAACTGGCCATCAGAGAAATGCAAATCAAAACCACAATGAGATACCATCTCACACCAGTTAGAATGGCAATCATTAAAAAGTCAGGAAACAACAGGTGCTGGAGAGGATGTGGAGAAATAGGAACACTTTTACACTGTTGGTGGGATTGTAAACTAGTTCAACCATTATGGAAAACAGTATGGCGATTCCTCAAGGATCTAGAACTCGAAGTACCATATGACCCAGCCATCCCATTACTGGGTATATACCCAAAGGATTATAAATCATGCTGCTATAAAGACACATGCACACGTGTGTTCATTGTGGCACTATTCACAATAGCAAAGACTTGGAATCAACCCAAATGTCCATCAGTGACAGACTGGATTAAGAAAATGTGGCACATATACACCATGGAATACTATGCAGCCATAAAAACGGATGAGTTCGTATCCTTTGTAGGGATATGGATGCATCTGGAAACCATCATTCTCAGCAAACTATCGCAAGAACAGAAAGCCAAACACAGCATGTTCTCACTCATAGGTGGGAACTGAACAATGAGATCACTTGGACTTGGGAAGGGGAACCTCACACACTGGGGCCTATTATGGTGACGGGGGAGGGGGGAGGGATTACAATGGGCGTTATACTTGATGTAAATGATGAGTTGATGGGTGCTGACGAGTTGATGGGTGCAGCACACCAACATGGCACAAGTATACATATGTAACAAACCTGCACGTTATGCACATGTACCCTAGAACTTAAAGTATAATAATAATAATTAAAAAAAAGAATTCAAGATTAAGAATCCCAATCAAAACCACACAACTACATGGAAATCGATCAACCTGCTCCAGAATGGCATTGAAGTAAATAATGAAATTAAAGCAGAAATAAAGACATTCTTTGAAACCAATGAGAACAAAGAGATAATGTACCAGAATCTCTGGGATGCAGCTAAAGCAGTGTTAAGAGGGAAATTTATAGCACTCAATGCCCACATCAAAAAGCTAGGAAGATCTCAATTCGACAACCTAACATCACAGCTAACATAACTAGAGAACTAAGAGCAAATAAATTCCAGAGGTAGCAGAAGAGAAGAAATAAACAAGATCAGAGGGAAACTGAAGGCGATAGAGACAAGAAAAACCCTTCAAAAAAACAAATCCAAAAGCTGGTTCTTTGAAAAAAAAAAAAATCAATAAAATAGAACACTAGTTAGATTAATGAAAAAAAAAAAGAGAGAAGATTAAAATAAACATAATAAAAAAGATAAGGGAGATACCACCACTGACCCCACAGAATACAAACAATGATCAGAGAATATTATAAATATTTATATGGAAATAAACTGGAAAATCTAGAAGAAATGGACAAATTCCTGGACACAGACACCCTCTCAAGACTGAACCAGAAAGAAGCTGAATCCCTGAATGAACCAATAACAAGTTCTGAAATTGAGGCAGTAATAAATAGCCTACCAACAAAGGAAAGCCCAGGTCCAGATGGATTTACAGCTGAATTATACCAGAGGCACAAAGGGGAGCTAGTCCCATTTCTTCTGAAACTGTTCCAAACAACTGAAAAGGAGGGACTCCTACCTAACTCCTTTTATGAGGCCAACATCATCCTGATACCAAAATCTGGCAGAGATAGAATAAAAAAAGGAAAACTTCAGGCCAATATCCCTGATTAACACTGATGCAAAAATCCTCGATAAAATACTGGTATACTGAGACAAGCAGCACATCAAAAAGATTATCCACCGTGATCAAGTTGGCTTCATCCCCAGGATGCAAGGCTGGTTCAACATATGCAAATTAATAAAAGTAATTAATCACATAAACAGAACTAAAAAAAAAAAAAAAAAAAAAGGACTATCTCAATAGATGCAGAAAAACATCCCTAATAAAGTTCAACATCTCTTCATGTTAAAAACTCTCAATAAACTAGGTATTTATGCAACATACCTCAAAATAATAAGAGCCATTTATGACAAACCCACAGTCGATATCATACTGAATGTGCAAAAGCTGTAAGCATTCCCCTTGAAAACTGGCACAAAACAAGGATGCACTCTGTAACCACTCCTATTTGGAATAGTGTTGGATGTTCTGGGCAGGGCAATAAGGCAAGAGAAATAAATAAAGGATATTCAAATGGAAGAGAGGAAGTCAAAATGTCTTTTTTTTTTTTTTTTTTTTTTCAGATGACATGATCCTATATCTAGAATACCCCATCGACTCAGTCCAAAGCTTCTTAAGCTGATAAGTAACGTCAGCAACGTCTCAGGATACAAAAATAAATGTGCAGAAATCACAAGCATTTCTATACACCAATTATAGACAAACAGAGGACCAAATCATGAATGAACTCCCATTCACAATTGCCACAAAGAGAATAAAATACCTAAAAATACAGGTAGCAAGGGAAGTGAAGGACCTCTTCAAGGGGAACTCAAGCCACTGCTCAAGGAAATCAGAGAGGAAACAAGCAGATGGAAAACATCCCATACTCATGGATAAAAAGAATATTGTGAAAATGGCCATACTGTCCAAAGTGTATATACATGCAATGCTATTCTCATTAAATTACCACTGACATCCTTCAAAGAATTAGAAAATTCTATTTAAAATTCATATGGAACCAAAAAATAGCTTGTATAAGCAGGACTATCCTAAGGGAAAAGAGCAGTATTAAAGGGGAAATTTATAGCACTAAATGCCCACATCAAAAAACTAGAAAGATCTCCAATTGACAGTCTAACATCACAACTAAAGGAACTAGAAAACCAAGAGCAAACAAACCCCAAAGCTAACAGAAGACAAGAAATAAGCAAGATCAGAGAGGAACTGAAGAAGATAGAGACGTGAAAATCGCTTCAAAAAAATCCACAAATCCAGGAGTTGTCTTTTGAAAAAAAAAATGCAAATAAACTAGAAAATCGAGAAA
This sequence comes from Chlorocebus sabaeus, assembly GCF_047675955.1. Lineage (NCBI taxonomy): Eukaryota > Metazoa > Chordata > Mammalia > Primates > Cercopithecidae > Chlorocebus > Chlorocebus sabaeus. The sequence continues at coordinate 89,093,499 of NC_132933.1, forward strand.
AAATGGACAAATTCCTGGACACACACACCTCCCAAGACTAAACTAGGAAGATGTTGAATCCTTGAATAGATCAATAACAAGTTCTGAAATTGAGGCAGTAATAAATAGCCTGATAACCAGAAAAAGACCAGGAACAGATGGATTTACAGCTGAATTATATCAGAGTTACAAAGAGGAGCTGGTACCATTTCTTCTGAAACTATTCCAAATAATTAAAAAGGAGTCTCTCCTCCCTAACTCATTTTATGAGGCCAGCATCATCCTGATATTAAAACCTGGCAGCGATACAACACAAAAAACTTCAGGCCAATATCCCTGCTGAACATTGATGCAAAAACTCTCAGTAAAATACTGACAAACCAAATCCAGCAGCACATCAAAAAGCTTATCCACCATGATAAGTTGGCTTCATCCCCGGGATACAAGGATGGATCAGCAAACACAAATCAATAAAGTTATTCATCACATAATCAGAACTAAAGACAAAAACCACATGATTATCTCAATAGACACCAAAAAAAAGTTCTTTGATGAAATTCAACATCCCTTCATGTTAAAAACTCTCAATAGGGCTGCGAGCAAGATGGCCGAATAGGAACAGCTCCAGTCGCCAACTCCCAGCGCGCGCGACACAGAAGACCGGTGATTTCTGCATTTTCAACTGAGCCTCTGTTGCTGACACCCAGGCAAACAGGGTCTGGAGTGGACGTCAAGCAATCTCCAACAGACCTACAGCTGAGGGTCCTGACTGTTAGAAGGAAAACTATCAAACAGGAAGGACACCTACACCAAAACCCCATCAGTACATCACCATCATTATCAAAGACCAGAGGCAGATAAAACCACAAAGATGGGGAAAAAGCAGGGCAGAAAAGCTGGAAATTCAAAAAATAAGAGTGCATCTCCCCCAGCAAAGGAGTGCAGCTCATCGCCAGCAACGGATCAAAGCTTGATGGAGAATGACTTTGACGAGATGAGAGAAGAAGGCTTCAGTCCATCAAACTTCTCAGAGCTAAAGGAGGAATTATGTACCCAGCGCAAAGAAACTAAAAATCTTGAAAAAAAAGTGGAAGAATTGATGGCTAGAGTAATTAATGCAGAGAAGGTCATAAACGAAATGAAAGAGATGAAAACCATGACACGAGAAATACATGACAAATGCACAAGCTTCAGTAACCGACTTGATCAACTGAAAGAAAGAGTATCAGTGATTGAGGATCAAGTGAACGAAATGAAGCGAGAAGAGAAACCAAAAGAAAAAAGAAGAAAAAGAAATGAACAAAGCCTGCAAGAAGTATGGGATTATGTAAAAAGACCAAATCTACGTCTGATTCGGGTGCCTGAAAGTGAGGAGGAAAATGGAACCAAGGTGGAAAACACTCTTCAGGATATCATCCAGGAGAACTTCCCCAACCTAGTAGGGCAGGCCAACATTCAAATCCAGGAAATACAGAGAACGCCACAAAGATACTCCTCGAGAAGAGCAACTCCAAGACACATAATTGCCAGATTCACCAAAGTTGAAATGAAGGAAAAAATCTTAAGGGCAGCCAGAGAGAAAGGTCGGGTTACCCACAAAGGGAAGCCCATCAGACTAACAGCAGATCTCTCGGCAGAAACTCTACAAGCCAGAAGAGAGTGGGGGCCAATACTCAACATTCTTAAAGAAAAGAATTTTAAACCCAGAATTTCATAACCAGCCAAACGAAGTTTCATAAGTGAAGGAGAAATAAAATCCTTTACAGATATGCAAATGCTTAGAGATTTTGTCACCACTAGGCCTGCCTTACAAGAGACCCTGAAGGAAGCACGAAACATAGAAAGGAACAACTGGTACCAGCCATTGCAAAAACATGCCAACATGTAAAGACCATTTAGGCTAGGAAGAAACTGCATCAACTAACGAGCAAAATAACCAGTTAATATCATAATGGCAGGATCAAGTTCACACATAACAATATTAACCTTAAATGTAAATGGACTAAATGCTCCAATTAAAAGACACAGACTGGCAAACTGGATAAACAGTCAAGACCCATCACTCTGCTGTATTCAGGAGACCCATCTCACACACAGAGACATACATAGGCTCAAAATAAAGGGATGGAGGAAGATTTACCAAGCAAATGGAGAACAAAAAAAAAGCAGGGGTTGCAATACTAGTCTCTGATAAAACAGACTTTAAACCATCAAAGATCGAGACTTCAACACTCCACTGTCAACATTAGACAGATCAACGAGACAGAAAGTAAACAAGGATATCCAAGAATTGAACTCATCTCTGCAGCAAGCAAACCTAATAAACATCTACAGAACTCTCCACCCCAAATCAACAGAATATACATTCTTCTCAGCACCACATCACACGTATTCCAAAATTGACCACATAATTGAAAGTAAAGCACTCCTCAGCAAATGTACAAGAACAGAAATTGTAACAAACTGTTTCTCAGACCACAGTGCAATCAAACTAGAACTCAGCACTAAGAAACTCAATCAAAACTGCTCAACTACATGGAAACTGAATAACCTGCTCCTGAATGACTACTGGGTACATAACGAAATGAAGGCCGAAATAAAGATGTTCTTTGAAACCAATGAGAACAAAGATACAACATACCAGAATCTCTGGGACACATTTAAAGCAGTGTGTAGAGGGAAATTTATAGCACTAAATGCCCACAAGAGAAAGCAGGAAAGATCTAAAATTGACACTCTAACATCACAATTAAAAGAACTAGAGAAGCAAGAGCAAACACATTCAAAAGGTAGGAAAAGGCAAGAAATAACTAAGATCAGAGCGGAACTGAAGGAGATAGATACACAAAAAACCCTCCAAAAAATCTATGAATCCAGGAGTTGGTTTTTTGAAAAGATCAACAAAATTGACAGACCGCTAGCAAGACTAATAAAGAAGAAAAGAGAGAAGAATCAAATAGACGCAATAAAAAATGATAAAGGGGATACCACCACCGACCCCACAGAAATACAAACTACCATCAGAGAATACTATAAACACCTCTACGCAAATAAATTAGAAAATCTAGAAGAAATAGATAATTTCCTGGACACTTACACTCTTCCAAGACTAAACCAGGAAGAAGTTGAATCCCTGAATAGACCAATAGCAGGCTCTAAAATTGAGGCAATAATTAACAGCCTACAAACGAAAAAAAGTCCAGGACCAGATGGATTCACAGCTGAATTCTACCAGAGGTACAAGGAAGAGCTGGTACCATTCCTTTTGAAAGAGTTCCAATCAATAGAAAAAGAGGGAATCCTCCCTAACTCATGTTATGAGGCCAACATCATCCTGATACCAAAGCCTGGCAGAGACACAACAAAAAATCAGAATTTTAGACCAATATCCCTGATGAACATCGATGCAAAAATCCTCAATAAAATACTGGCAAACCGGATTCAGCAGCACATCAAAAAGCTTATCCAACATGATTAAGTGGACTTCATCCCTGGGATGCAAGGCTGGTTCAACATTCGCAAATCAATAAACATAATCCAGCATATAAACAGAACCAAAGTCAAGAACCACATGATTATCTCAATAGATGCAGAAAAGGCTTTTGACAAAATTCAACAGCACTTCATGCTAAAAACGCTCAATAAATTCGGTATTGATGGAACGTACCTCAAAATCATAAGAGCTATTTATGACAAACCCACAGCCAATATCATACTGAATCGGCAAAAACTGGAAGCATTCCCTTTGAAAACTGGCACACGACAGGGATGCCCTCTCTCACCACTCCTATTCAACATAGTGTTGGAAGTTCTGGCTACGGCAATCAGACAAGAGAAAGAAATCAAGGGGATTCAGTTAGGAAAAGAAGAAGTCAAATTGTCCCTGTTTGCAGATGACATGATTGTATATTTAGAAAATCCCATTGTCTCAGCCCCAAATCTCCTTAAGCTGATAAGAAACTTCAGCAAAGTCTCAGGATACAAAATTAATGTGCAAAAATCACAAGCATTCTTATACACCAGTAACAGACAAACAGAGAGCCAAATCATGAATGAACTTCCATTCACAATTGCTTCAAAGAGAATAAAATACCTAGGAATCCAACTTACTAGGGATGTAAAGGACCTCTTCAAGGAGAACTACAAACCACTGCTCAGTGAAATCAAAGAGGACACAAACAAATGGAAGAACATACCATGCTCATGGATAGGAAGAATCAATATCGTGAAAATGGCCATACTGCCCAAGGTTATTTATAGATTCAATGCCATCCCCATCAAGCTACCAACGAGTTTCTTCACAGAATTGGAAAAAACTGCTTTAAAGTTCATATGGAATCAAAAAAGGGCCCGCATCTCCAAGACAATCCTAAGTCAAAAGAACAAAGCTGGAGGCATCACGCTACCTGACTTCAAACTATACTACAAGGCTACAGTAACCAAAACAGCATGGTACTGGTACCAAAACAGAGATATAGACCAATGGAACAGAACAGAGTCCTCAGAAATGATACCACACATCTACAGCCATCTTATCTTTGACAAACCTGAGAGAAAGAAGAAATGGGGAAAGGATTCCCTATTTAATAAATGGTGCTGGGAAAATTGGCTAGCCATAAGTAGAAAGCTGAAACTGGATCCTTTCCTTACTCCTTATACGAAAATTAATTCAAGGTGGATTAGAGACTTAAATGTTAGACCTAATACCATCAAAACCCTAGAGGAAAACCTAGGTAGTACCATTCAGGACATAGGCATGGGCAAAGACTTCATGTCTAAAACACCCAAAGCAATGGCAGCAAAAGCCAAAATTGACAAATGGGATCTCATTAAACTAAAGAGCTTCTGCACAGCAAAAGAAACTACCATCAGAGTGAACAGGCAACCTACAGAATGGGAGAAAATTTTTGCAATCTACTCATCTGACAAAGGGCTAATATCCAGAACCTACAAAGAACTCAAACAAATTTACAAGAAAAAAACAAACAACCCCATCCAAAAGTGGGCAAAGGATATGAACAGACAGTTCTCAAAAGAAGACATTCATACAGCCAACAGACACATGAAAAAATGCTCATCATCACTGGCCATCAGAGAAATGCAAATCAAAACCACAATGAGATACCATCTCACACCAGTTAGAATGGCGATCATTCAAAAGTCAGGAAACAACAGGTGCTGGAGAGGATGTGGAGAAATAGGAACACTTTTACACTGTTGGTGGGATTGTAAACTAGTTCAACCATTATGGAAAACAGTATGGCGATTCCTCAAGGATCTAGAACTAGATGTACCATATGACCCAGCCATCCCATTACTGGGTATATACCCAAAGGATTATAAATCATACTGCTCTAAAGACACATGCACACATATGTTTATTGCGGCACTATTCACAATAGCAAAGACTTAGAATCAACCCAAATGTCCATCAGTGACAGACTGGATTAAGAAAATGTGGCACATATACACCATGGAATACTATGCAGCCATAAAAAAGGATGAGTTTGTGTCCTTTTTAGGGACATGGATGCAGCTGGAAACCATCATTCTCAGCAAACTATCACAAGAACAGAAAACCAAACACCGCATGTTCTCACTCATAGGTGGGAACTGAACAATGAGATCACTTAGACTCGGGAAGGGGAACGTCACACACCGGGGCCTATCATGGGGAGGGGGTACGGGGGAGGGATTGCATTGGGAGTTATACCTGATGTAAATGAAGAGTTGATGGGTGCAGCACAGCAAGATGGCACAAGTATACATATGTAACAAACCTGCACGTTATGCACATGTACCCTAGAACTTAAAGTATAATAATAAAAAATAAGAATTAAAAAAAAAAAAAACCAAAAAAAAAAAAAACTCTCAATAGGCTAAGTACTTATGCAACATACCTCAAAATAATAAGAGCCATTTATGATAAACCCACAGCCAATATCATACTGAATGGGCAAAAGCTGGAAACATTCCCCTTGAAAACAGGCACAAGACAAGGATATCCTCCGTCACCACCATTTTTTCAACATAGTGTTGGAAGTTCTGGCTAGGGCAATCAGGCAACAGAAAGAAATAAAGGGAATTCAAATGAGAAGACAGAAAGTCAAATTGTCTTTGCAGGTGACATGATTCTATATCTAGAAAATCCCATCGTATTGACCCCAAAAGCTTCTTAAGCTGATAAGCAACTTCAACAAAGTCTCAGGATACAAAATCAAAGTTCTAGGGTACATGTGCATAACGTGCAGGTTTGTTACATATGTATACTTGTGCCATGTTGGCGTTCTACACCCATCAACTCGTCAGCACCCATCAACTCGTCATTTACATCAGGTATAACTCCCAATGCAATCCCTTCCCCCTCCCCCCTCCCCCCCTCCCCATGATAGGCCCCGGTGTGTGATGTTCCCCTTCCCGAGTCCAAGTGATCTCATTGTTCAGTTCCCACCTATGAGCGAGAATATGCGGTATTTGGTTTTCTGTTCTTGCAATAGTTTGCTGAGAATGATGGTTTCCAGCTGCATCCATGTCCCTACAAAGGACACAAACTCATCCTTTTTTATGGCTGCATAGTATTCCTTGGTGTATATGTGCCACATTTTCTTAATCCAGTCTGTCACTGATGGACATTTGGGTTGATTCTAAGTCTTTGCTATTGTGAATAGTGCCACAATAAACATACGTGTGCATGTGTCTTTATAGCAGCATGATTTATAATCCTTTGGGTATATACCCAGTAATGGGATGGCTGGGTCATATGGTACTTCGAGTTCTAGATCCTTGAGGAATCACCATACTGTTTTCCATAACGGTTGAACTAGTTTACAATCCCACCAACAGTGTAAAACTGTTCCTATTTCTCCACATCCTCTCCAGCACCTGTTGTTTCCTGACTTTTTAATGATTGCCATTCTAACTAGTGTGAGATGGTATCTCATTGTGGTTTTGATTTGCATTTCTCTGATGGCCAGTGATGATGAGCGTTTTTTCATGTGTCTGTTGGCTGTATGAATGTCCTCTTTTGAGAAATGTCTGTTCATATCCTTTGTCTACTTTTTGATGGGGTTGTTTGTTTTTTTCTTGTAAATTTGTTTGAGTTCTCTGTAGGTTCTGGATATTAGCCCTTTGTCTGATGAGTAGATTGCAAAAATTTTCTCCCATTCTGTAGGTTGCCTGTTCACTCTGATGGTAGTTTCTTTTGCTGTGCAGAAGCTCTTTAGTTTAATGAGATCCCATTTGTCAATTTTGGCTTTTGTTGCCGTTGCTTTTGGTGTTTTAGACATGAAGTTCTTGCCCATGCCTATGTCCTGAATGGTATTACCTAGGTTTTCTTCTAGGGTTTTTATGGTTTTAGGTCTAACATTGAAGTCTCCAGTCCATCTTGAATTAATTTTCATAAAAGGACTAAGGAAAGGGTCCAGTTTCAGCTTTCTACTTATGGCTAGCCAATTTTCCCAGCACCATTTGTTAAATAGATAATCCTTTCCCCGTTTCTTGTTTTTCTGAGTTTATCAAAGATCAGATGCCTGTAGATCTGTGGTATTATTTCTGAGGACTCTTTCTGTTCCACTGGTCTCTATCTCTGTTTTGGTACCAGTACCATGCTGTTTTGGTTACTGTAACCTTGTAGTATAGTTTGAAGTCAGGTAGCGTGATGCCTCCAGCTTTGTTCTTTTGACTTAGGATTGTCTTGGAGATGCGGGCCCTTTTTTGGTTCCATATGAACTTTAAAGCAGTTTTTTCCAATTCTGTGAAGAAACTCGTTGGTAGCTTGATGGGGATGGCATTGAATCTATAAATGACCTTGAGGAGTATCGCCATTTTCACGATATTGATTCTTCCTATCCATGAGCGTGGTATGTTCTTCCGTTTGTTTGTGTCCTCTTTGATTTCACTGAGCAGTGGTTTGTAGTTCTCCTTGAAGAGGTCCTTTACATCCCTAGTAAGTTGGATTCCTAGGTATTTCATTCTCTTTGAAGCAATCGTGAATGGAAGTTCGTTTATGATTTGGCTCTCTGTTTGTCTGTTACTGGTGTATAAGAATACTTGTGATTTTTGCACATTAATTTTGTATCCTGAGACTTTGCTGAAGTTTCTTATCAGCTTAAGGAGATTTGGGGCTGAGACAATGGGGTTTTCTAAATATACAATCATGTCATCTGCAAACAGGGACAATTTGACTTCTTCTTTTCCTAACTGAATAGCCTTGATTTCTTTCTCTTGTCTGATTGCCCTAGCCAGAACTTCCAACACTATGTTGAATAGGAGTGTTGAGAGAGGGCATCCCTGTCTTGTGCCAGTTTTCAAAGGGAATGCTTCCAGTTTTTGCCGATTCAGTATGATATTGGCTGTGGGTTTGTCATAAATAGCCCTTATGATTTTGAGATACGTTCCATCAATACCAAATTTATTGAGTGTTTTTAACATGAAGAACTGTTGAATTTTGTCAAAGGCCTTTTCTGCATCTATTGAGATAATCATGTGATTTTTGTCTTTGGTTCTGTTTGTATGCTGGATTACGTTTATTGATTTGTGTATGTTGAACCAGCTTTGCATCCCAGGGATGAAGCCCACTTGACCATGGTGGATAAACTTTTTGATGTGCTGCTGGATTCAGTTTGTGGGTATTTTGTTGAGGATTTTTGCGTCAATGTTCATCAGGGATATTGGTCTAAAATTCTCTTTTTTTTGCTGTGTCTCTGCTAGGCTTTGATATCAGGATGATGTTGGCCTCATAAAATGAGTTAGGGAGGATTCCCTTTTTTCTATTGATTGGAACTGTTTCAGAAGGAATGGTACCAGCTCCTCCTTGTACCTCTGGTAGAATTCAGCTGTGAATCCATCTGGTCCTGGACTTTTTTTGGTTGGTAGGCTCTTAATTATTGCCTCAATTTCAGAGCCTGCTATTGGTCTATTCAGGGATTCAACTTATTCCTGGTTTAGTCTTGGGAAAGTGTAAGTGTCCAGGAAATTATCCATTTCTTCTAGATTTTCTAGTTTATTTGCATAGAGGTGTTTATAGTATTCTCTGATGGTAGTTTGTATTTCTGTGGGGTCGGTGGTGATATCCCCTTTACCATTTTTTATTGCATCTATTTGATTCTTCTCTCTTTTCTTCTTTATTAGTCTTGCTAGTGGTCTATCAATTTTTTTTTATATTTTCAAAAACCCAACTCCTGGAATCGTTGATTTTTTGGAGGGTTTTTTATGTCTCTATCTCCTTCAGTTCTACTCTGATCTTAGTTATTTCTTGCTTCTGCTAGCTTTTGAATGTGTTTGCTCTTGCTTCTCTAGTTCTTTTAATTGTGATGTTAGAGTGTCAATTTTAGATCTTCCCTGCTTTCTCTTGTGGGCATTTAGTGCTATAAATTTCCCTCTACACACTGCTTTAAATGTGTCCCAGAGATTCTGGTATGTTGTATCTTTGTTCTCATTGGTTTGAAAGAACATCTTTATTTCTGCCTTCATTTCATTATGTACCCAGTAGTCATACAGGAGCAGGTTATTCAGTTTCCATGTAGTTGAGTGATTCTGATTGAGTTTCTGAGTCCTGAGTTCTAGTTTGATTGCACTGTGGTCTGAGAGACAGTTTGTTATAATTTCTGTTTTTGTACATTTGCTGAGGAGTGCTTTACTTGCAATTATGTAGTCAATTTTGGAATAAGTGCGATGTGGTGGTGAGAAGAATGTATATTCTGTTGTTGTGGGGTGGAGAGTTCTGTAGATGTCTATTAGGTCTGCTTGCTGCAGAGATGAGTTCAATTCTTGGATATCCTTGTTAACTTTCTGTCTCGTTGATCTGTCTAATGTTGACAGTGGAGTGTTGAAGTCTCCCATTATTATTGTATGGGAGTCTAAGTCTCTTTGTAAGTCTCTAAGGACCTGCTTTATATATCTGGGTGCTCCTGTGTTTGATGCATATATATTTAGGATAGTTAGCTCTTCCTGTTGAATTGATCCCTTTACCATTATGTAATGGCCTTCTTTGTCTCTTTTGATCTTTGATGGTTTAAAGTCTGTCTTATCAGAGACTAGTATTGCAACCCTTGCTTTTTTTTTTTTTTGTTCTCCATTTGCTTGGTAGATCTTCCTCCATCCCTTTATTTTGAGTCTATGTATGTCTCTGTATGTGAGATTGGTCTCCTGAATACAGCAGAGTGATGGGTCTTGACTGTTTATCCAGTTTGCCAGTCTGTGTCTTTTAATTGGAGCATTTAGTCCATTTACATTTAAGGTTAATATTGTTATATGTGAATAACACATGATCCTGCCATTATGATATCATTTGTTTTTTGGAGGGATTTTTGTCTCTCTATCTCCTTCAGTTCTGCTCTGATCTTAGTTATTTCTTGAGTTCTGCTAGCTTTTGAATGTGTTTGCTCTTGCTTCTCTAGTTCTTTTAATTGTGATGTTAGAGTGTCAGTTTTAGATCTTTCCAACTTTCTCTTTTGGGCATTTAGTGCTATAAATTTCTACACACTGCTTTAAATGTGTCCCAGAGATTCTGGTATGTTGTATCTTTGTTCTCATTGGTTATATAACTGGTTATTTTGCTCGTTAGTTGATGCAGTTTCTTCCTAGCCTCGATTGTGTTTACATTTTGGCATGTTTTTGCAATGGCTGGTACCGGTTGTTCCTTTCCATGTTTAGTGCTTCCTTCAGGGTCTCTTGTAAGGCAGGCCTGGTGGTGACAAAATCTCGAATCATTTGCTTCTCTGTAAAGGATTTTATTTCTCCTTCACGTATGAAACTTCGTTTGGCTGGATATGAAATTTTGGGTTTAAAATTCTTTTCTTTAAGAATGTTGAATATTGGCCCCTACTCTCTTCCTGTTTGTAGAGTTTCTGCCGAAAGATCTGCTGTTAGTCTGATGGGCTTCCATTTGTGGGTAACCCGATGTTTTTCTCTGGCTGCCCTTAAGATTTTTTCCTTCTTTTCAACTTTGGTGAGTCTGGCAATTATGTGTCTTGGAGTTGCTCTTCTCGAGGAGTATCTTTGTGGCGTTCTCTGTATTTCCTGAATTTGAATGTTGGCCTGCCCTACTAGGTTGGGAAAGTTCTCCTGGATGATATCCTGAAGAGTGTTTTCCATCTTGGTTCCATTTCCCCCCTCACTTTCAGGCACCCCAATCAGACGTAGATTTGGTCTTTTTACATGATCCCATACTTCTTGGAGGCTTCGTTCATTTCTTTTTCTTCTTTTTTGTTTTGGTTTCTCTTCTCGCTTCATTTCATTCATTTGATCCTCAGTCACTGATACTCTTTCTTCCAGTTGATCGAGTCGGTTACTGAAGCTTGTGCATTTGTCACATATTTCTCGTGTCATGGTTTTCATCTCTGTCAGTTCGTTTATGGCCTTCTCTACATTAATTATTCTGGTTATCAATCCTTCCACTCTTTTTTCAAGATTTTTAGTTTCGTTGCACTGTGTACATAATTCCTCCTTTATCTCTGAGAATTTTGATGGACTGAAGCCTTCTTTTCTCATCTCGTCAAAGTCATTCTCCGTCCAGCTTTGATCCGTTGCTGGCGATGAGCTGCGTTCCTTTGCAGGGGGAGATGTGCTCTTATTTTTTGAATTTCCAGCTTTTCTGCCCTCCTTTTTCCCCATCTTTGTGGTTTTATCTGCCTCTGGTCTTTGATGATGGTGACATACTGATGGGGTTTTGGTGTGGGTGTCCTTCCTGTTTGTTAGTTTTCCTTCTAACAGTCAGGACCCTCAACTGTAGGTCTGTTGGAGATTGTTTGAGATCCACTCCAGACCCTGTTTGCCTGGGTATCAGCAGCAGAGGCTGCAGAAGATAGAATATTGATGAACAGCGAATGTACTTGTCTGATTCTTGCTTTGGAAGCTTCCTCTCTGGGGTGTACTCCAGCGTGTGAAGTGTGGGGTGTCAGTCTGCCCCTAGTGGGGGATGTCTCCCAGTTAGGCTACTCAGGGGTCAGGGACCCACTTGAGCAGGCAGTCTGTCCATTCTCAGATCTCAACCTACGTGTTGGGACATCCACTGCTCTCTTCAAAGCTGTCAGACAGAGTCATTTGTGTCTGTAGCGGTTTCTGCTGCTTTTCGTTGTTGTTGTTGTTGTTTTTGTTGTTTAGCTGTGCCCTGTCCCCAGAAGTGGATTCTACAGAGACAGGCAGGCCTCGTTGAGCTGCTGTGAGCTCCACCCAGTTCGAGCTTCCCAGCAGGTTTGTTTACCTACTTAAGCCTCAGCAATGGCGGGCGTCCCTCCCCCAGCCTCGCTGCTGCCTTGAGGCGAGATCGCAGACTGCTGTTCTAGCAATGAGGGAGGCTCCGTGGGCGTGGGACCCTCCTGGCCAGGTGTGGCATATAATCTCCTGGTGTGCCCATTTGCTAAGACCCTTGGTAAAGTGCAGTATTGGGGTGGGAGTTACCCAATTTTCCAGGTGTTGTGTGTCTCAGTTCCCCTGGCTAGGAAAAGGGATTCCCTTCCCCCTTGGGCTTCCCAGGTGAGGTGATGCCTCGCCCTGCTTCAGCTCTCGCTGGTTGGGCTGCAGCAGCTGACCAGCACCAACTGTCCGGCACTCCCTAGTGAGATGAACCCAGTACCTCAGTTGAAAATGCAGAAATCACCTGTCTTCTGCTTTGCTCGCGCTGGGAGCTGGAGACTGGAGCTATTTCTATTCGGCCATCTTGCTCCGCCCTCGATCTCAATCTTTTTATGGCTGAGTAATAGTCCATTGTGTATATCTACCACATTTTCTTTATCTATTCATCTGTTAATAGACACTTACTTTGCTTTCAAATCTTAGCTATTGTAAACAATGCTTCAACAAAGATAAGAATGCAAATATTTCTTTGATATATTGATTTCCTTTCTTTGGGGTATATACCCAGCAGTGGGCTTTCTGGATCATATGGTAGCTGTATTTTTAGTTTTTTGAGGAACCTCTCAACTGTTCTCCATAGTGGTTTTACTAATTTACATTCCCACCAACAGTGTCTAGGGTCCCCTTTTCTGCACATCCTCACCAGCATTTGTTCTTGCCTTTTGTTTGACTATAAGTCATTTTAACTGGGATGAAATAATATTTCATTAATTTTTTATTTGCATTTCTCTGATGATCAATTATGTTTAGCATGTTTTCATATCCCTGTTTGCCATTTGTAGGTCTTCTTTTGAGAAATGTCTGTTTATATCTTTTGCCCTTTTTTAATCAGATTATTAGATTTTTTCCTGTAGAATTGTTTGAGCTCCTTACTCTGGTTATTAATCCTTTGTCAGACAGTAGTTTGCAGTTATTTTCTCCTATTTTGTAGGTTGTCTCTTCATTGTGTTTATTGTATCCTTGTTATGCAGAAGTTTTTTAACTCGATGTGATCTCATTTTTCCATTTTTTGTTTGGTTGCCTGTTCTTGTGGGTAGTGCTCAAGAAATTTTTGCCCAGACCAATGTCCTGGTGATTTTCTCCAATGTTTTCTTGCAGCAGTTTCATGGATTGAGGTATTAGATTTAAGTCTTTAACACATTTTGATTTGACTGTTTGTTCAGTGAGATATAAAGGTCCAGTTTCATTCTTCTGTGTAAGGATATCCAGTTTTCCCAGCACCATTTATTGAAGAGACTGTCTTTTTCCCAGTGTATGTTCTTGTTACCTTTGTCAAAAATGTGTTCACTGTAGGTGTGTGTGTTTGTATCTGGGTTATCTATTCTGTCCCATTGGTCTATGTGTTTGTTTTTATGCCAGTACCATGCTGTTTTTGTTACTATGGCTCTGGAGTATAATTTGATGTCAGGTACTGTAATGTGATTCCTCCAGCTTTGTTCTTTTTGCTTAGGAAAGCTTGGGGTATTCTAGGTTTTTCGTGGTTGCGTTTAAATTTTAGGATGGCTTTTTCTATTTCTGTGAATAATGTAATTAGTATTTTGATAGGGATTGCATTGAATGTGAGATTGCTTTGGGTAGTATGAACATTTTAACAATATTGATTCTTCCATTCTATAAAGATGGAATACTTTTTCATTTTTTGGTGTCCTCTTAAATTTATTTCATCAGTGTTTTATATAATTTTTATCATAGATATCTTTCACTCGTTTGGTTATTTTAACTTTATGTGTCTGTTGTAAATGGATTTACTTTTTAAATTTCTGTTTTACATTGTTAACTGTTGGCATATACAAATGCATCTGATTCTTGTATGGTGATCTTGTGTCCAGCAACCTTCTTGAATTTATCAGTTCTAATAGTTTTTTTTTTTTTTCTCTTTCTGGTGTCTTTAGGTTTTTCCAAATATAGGATCATATCTGCAAACAAGGATAATTGTATTTCCTCATTGCCAATTTGAATGTCTTTATATATTTATCTGGTCTCATTGCCTTACTTAGGACTTTCAGTATTATGTTGAATAATAGTGGTAACAGTGAGCATCCTTGTCACATCACAGATTTCAAAGGAATGGCTTTCAGTTTTTTCCTCATTCAGTAATGACACTAGCTGTGGGTCTATTGTATATGACTTTTATTATGTTGAGGTATGTTTCTCCTATTCTCAGTTTTTTGAGGGTTTCTATCATGAAGGGATGTTGAATCTTATCAAATGACTTTTCAGCATCAATTGAAATGATCACATGGCTTTTATCCTTCATTCTGTTTATATTACATTGATTCATTTGTGTATGTTGAACTATCCTTGCATCCAAGGGATAAATCTCACTTGGTCATGATAAATGATCTTTTCAATATATTGTTGAATTCGATTTGCTAGTGTTTTGTTGATAATTTTCACCACAATATTCATCAAAGATATTGGCTTGTGTTGGTTTTTTTCTTTATATGTCTTTGTCTGGTCTTGGTATCAGAGTAATACTAGCTTCATACAATGAAATTGTAAGTATTCCCTCCTCCTCTATCTTTCATGATAGTTTGAGTAGGATTGGTATTAGTTCTTCTGTAAAAGTTTGATTGAATTCAGCAGTGAAGCTATCATGTCCTGGGCTTCTGTTTACTGGAAGAATTTTTATTATGGCTTTGATCTCATTACCTGTTATTGGTTTGTTCAGGTTTTAGATTTATTCCTGGTTCAATTTTGGTAGGTTGTATGAGTCTAGGAATTTTTTAATTTATTCTAGATTTTCCAATAGTTGCTCATAGTAGCCACCAAAGGTCCTTTGAGTTCCTGCAGTATGAGATGGAAAGTCTCCTTTGTCATTTTTGATTTTATTTATATGAATATTTCTCTTTTTATTAGTCTGGATAAACTTTTGATGATTTTTTTTTAACTTTTCAAGAAACTAGGGTTTCATTTTATTTTATTTTATTTTATTTTATTTATTTTATCATACTTTAATTTCTAGGGTACATGTGAATAATGTGCAGGTTTGTTACATATGTATACATGTGCCATGTTGGCGTGCTGCACCCATCAACTCGTCAGCACCCATCAACTCGTCATTTACATCAGGTATAACTCCCAATGCCATCCCTCCCCTCTCCCCCCTCCCCATGATAGGCCCCGGTGTATGATGTTCCCCTTCCCGAGTCTAAGTGATCTCATTGTTCAGTTCCCACTTATGAGTGAGAACATGCGGTGTTTGGTTTTCTGTTCTTGCGATAGTTTGCTAAGAATGATGGTTTCCAGCTGCATCCATGTCCCTACAAAGGACACAAACTCATCCTTTTTTATGGCTGCATAGTATTCCATGGTGTATATGTGCCACATTTTCTTAATGCAGTCTGTCACTGATGGACATTTGGGTTGATTCCAAGTCTTTGCTATTGTGAATAGTGCCGCAATAAACATATGTGTGCATGTGTCTTAGAGCAGCATGATTTATAATCCTTTGGGTATATACCCAGTAATGGGATGGCTGGGTCATATGGTACTTCGAGTTCTAGATCCTTGAGGAATCACCATACTGTTTTCCATAATGGTTGAACTAGTTTACAATCCCACCAACAGTGTAAAAGTGTTCCTATTTCTCCACATCCTCTCCAGCACCTGTTGTTTCCTGACTTTTTAATGATCGCCATTCTAACTGGTGTGAGATGGTATCTCATTGTGGTTTTGATTTGCATTTCTCTGATGGCCAGTGATGATGAGCATTTTTTCATGTGTCTGTTGGCTGTATGAATGTCTTCTTTTGAGAAATGTCTGTTCATATCCTTTGCCCACTTTTGGATGGGGTTGTTTGTTTTTTTCTTGTAAATTTGTTTGAGTTCTTTGTAGGTTCTGGATATTAGCCCTTTGTCTGATGAGTAGATTGCAAAAATTTTCTCCCATTCTGTAGGTTGCCTGTTCACTCTGATGGTACTTTCTTTTGCTGTGCAGAAGCTCTTTAGTTTAATTAGGTCCCATTTGTCAATTTTGGCTTTTGTTGCCATTGCTTTTGGTGTTTTAGACATGAAGTTCTTGCCCATACTTATGTCCTGAATGGTATTACCTATATTTTCGTCTAGGGTTTTTATGGTTTTAGGTCTAACATTTAAGTCTCTCATCCATCTTGAATTAATTTTCGTATAAGGAGTAAGGAAAGGATCCAGTTTCAGCTTTCTACTTATGGCTAGCCAATTTTCCCAGCACCATTTATTAAATAGGGAATCCGTTCCCCATTTCTTGTTTCTGTCAGGTTTGTCAAAGATCAGATGGCTGTAGATGTGTGGTATTATTTCTGAGGACTCTGTTCTGTTCCATTGGTCTGTATCTCTGTTTTGGTACCAGTACCATGCTGTTTTGGTTACTGTAGCCTTGTAGTAGAGTTTGAAGTCAGGTAGCGTGATGCCTCCAGCTTTGTTCTTTTGACTTAGGATTGTCTTGGAGATGCGGGCCCTTTTTTGGTTCCATATGAACTTTAAAGCAGTTTTTTCCAATTCTGTGAAGAACCTCATTGGTAGCTTGATGGGGATGGCCTTGAATCTATAAATGACCTTGAGCAGTATCGCCATTTTCACGATATTGATTCTTCCTATCCATGAGCATGGTATGTTCTTCCATTTGTTTGTGTCCTCTTTGATTTCACTGAGCAGTGGTTTGTAGTTCTCCTTGAAGAGGTCCTTTACATCCCTAGTAAGTTGGATTCCTAGGTATTTCATTCTCTTTGAAGCAATTGTGAATGTAAGTTTGTTTATGATTTGGCTCTCTGTTTGTCTGTTACTGGTGTATAAGAATACTTGTGATTTTTGCACATTAATTTTGTATCCTGAGACTTTGCTGAAGTTTCTTATCAGCTTAAGGAGATTTGGGGCTGAGACAATGGAGTTTTCTAAATATACAATCATGTCATCTGCAAACAGGGACAATTTGACTTCTTCTTTTCCTAACTGAATACCCTTGATTTCTTTCTCTTGCCTGATTGCCCTAGCCAGAACTTCCAACACTATGTTGAATAGGAGTGTTGAGAGAGGGCATCCCTGTCGTGTGCCAGTTTTCAAAGGGAATGCTTCCAGTTTTTGCCGATTCAGTATGATATTGGCTGTGGGTTTGTCATAAATAGCTCTTATGATTTTGAGATACGTTCCATGAATACCGAATTTCTTGAGCGTTTTTAGCATGAAGTGCTGTTGAATTTTGTCAAAGGCCTTTTCTGCATCTATTGAGAAAATCATGTGGTTTTTGTCTTTGGTTCTGTTTATATGCTGGATTACGTTTATTGATTTGTGTATGATGAACCAGCCTTGCATCCCAGGGATGAAACCCACTTAATCATGGTGGATAAGCTTTTTGATGTGCTGCTGGATTTGGTTTGCCAGTATTTTATTGAGGATTTTTGCATCGATGTTCATCAGGGATATTGGTCTAAAATTCTCTTTTTTTGTTGTGTCTCTGCCAGGCTTTGGTATCAGGATGATGTTGGCCTCATAAAATGAGTTAGGGAGGATTCCCTCTTTTTCTATTGATTGGAATAGTTTCAGAAGGAATGGTACCAGCTCCTCCTTGTACCTCTGGTAGAATTCAGCTGTGAATCCATCTGGTCCTGGACTTTTTTTGGTTGGTAGGCTACTAATTATTGCCTCAATTTCAGAGCCTGCTATTGGTCTATGCAGGAATTCAGTTTCTTCCTGGTTTAGTCTTGGGAGAGTGTAAGTGTCCAGGAAATCATTCATTTCTTCTAGATGTTCTAGTTTATTTGCATAGAGGTGTTTACAGTATTCTCTGATGGTAGTTTGTATTTCTGTGGGGTCAGTGGTGATATCCCCTTTATCATTTTTTATTGCATCTATTTGATTCTTCTCTCTTTTCTTCTTTATTAGTCTTGCTAGCAGTCTATCAAGTTTGTTGATCTTTTCAAAAAACCAACTCCTGGATTCATTGATTTTTTGGAGGGTTTTTTGTGTCTCTATCTCCTTCAGTTCTGCTCTGATCTTAGTTATTTCTTTCCTTTTCCTACCTTTTGAATGTGTTTGCTCTTGCTTCTCTAGTTCTTTTAATTGTGATGTTAGAGTGTCAATTTTAGATCTTTCCAGCTTTCTCTTGTGGGCATTTAGTGCTATAAATTTCCCTCTACACACTGCTTTAAATGTGTCCCAGAGATTCTGGTATGTTGTATCTTTGTTCTCATTGGTTTCAAAGAACATCTTTATTTCTGTTTTCATTTGTTATGTACCCAGTAGTCATTCAAGAGTAGGTTGTTCAGTTTCCATGTAGTTGAGCAGTTTTGATTGAGTTTCTTAGTCCTGAGTTCTAGTTTGATTGCACTGTGGTCTGAGAGACAGTTTGTTATAATTTCTGTTCTTGTACATTTGCTGAGGAGTGCTTTACTTCCAATTATGTGGTCAATTTTGGAATAAGTGCGATGTGGTGCTGAGTAGAATGTATATTCTGTTGATGTGGGGTGGAGAGTTCTGTAGATGTCTATTAGGTCTGCTTGCTGCAGAGATGAGTTCAATTTCTGGATATCCTTGTTAACTTTCTGTCTCGTTGATCTGTCTAATGTTGACAGTGGGGTGTTGAAGTCTCCCATTATTATTGTATGGGAGTCTAAGTCTCTTTGTAAGTCTCTAAGGACTTGCTTTATGAATCTGGGTGCTCCTGTATTGGGTGCATAAATATTTAGGATACTTAGCTCTTCCTGTTGAATTGATCCCTTTACCATTATGTAATGGCCTTCTTTGTCTCTTTTGATCTTTGATGGTTTAAAGTCTGTTTTATCAGAGACTGGTATTGCAACCCCTGCTTTTTTCGTTCTCCATTTGCTTGGTAGATCTTCCTCCATCCCTTTATTTTGAGTCTATGTATGTCTCTGCATGTGAAATGGGTCTCCTGAATACAGCAAACTGATGGGTCTTGACTGTTTATCCAGTTTGCCAGTCTGTGTCTTTTAATTGTTGCATTTAGTCCATTTACATTTAAGGTTAATATTTTTATGTGTGAACTTGATCCTGCCATTATGATATTAACTGGTTATTTTGCTTGTTAGTTGATGCAGTTTCTTCCTAGCCTCGATGGTCTTTGCATTTTGGCATGCTTTTGCAATGGCCTGTACCGGTTGTTCCTTTCCATGTTTAGTGCTTCCTTCAGGGTCTCTTGTAAGGCAGGCCTGGTGGTGACAAAATCTCTAAGCATTTGCATATCTGTAAAGGATTTTATTTCTCCTTCACTTATGAAACTTAGTTTGGCTGGATATGAAATTCTCGGTTGAAAATTCTTTTCTTTAAGAATGTTGAGTATTGGCCCCCACTCTCTTCTGGCTTGTAGAGTTTCTGCTGAGAGATCTGCTATTAGTCTGATGGGCTTCCCTTTGTGGGTAACCCGGCCTTTCTCTCTGGCTGCCCTTAAGATTTTTTCCTTCATTTCAACTTTGGTGAGTCTGGCAATTATGTGTCTTGGAGTTGCTCTTCTCAAGGAATATCTTTGTGGCGTTCTCTGTATTTCCTGTTTTGAATGTTGGCGGCCCTACTAGGTTGGGAAAGTTCTCCTGGATGATATCCTGGAGCGTGTTTTCCAACTTGGTTCCATTTTCCTCCTCACTTTCAGGCACCCCAATCAGACGTAGATTTGGTCTTATTACATAATCCCATACTTCTTGCAGGCTTTGTTCATTTCTTTTTCTACTTTTTTCTTTTGGTTTCTCTTCTCGCTTCATTTCATTCATTTGATCCTCAATCACTGATACTCTTTCTTCCAGTTGATCGAGTCGGTTACTGAAGCTTGTGCATTTGTCACATATTTCTCGTGTCATGGTTTTCATCTCTGTCAGTTCGTTTATGGCCTTCTCTACATTAATTATTCTGGTTATCAATCCTTCCACTCTTTTTTCAAGATTTTTAGTTTCTTTGCACTGGGTACGTAATTCCTCCTTTAGCTCTGAGAATTTTGATGGACTGAAGCCTTCTTTTCTCATCTCATCAAAGTCATTCTCCATCTAGCTTTGATCCGTTGCTGGCGATGAGCTGCGTTCCTTTGCAGGGGGAGATGTGCTCTTATTTTTTGAATTTCCAGCTTTTCTGCCCTCCTTTTTCCCCATCTTTGTGGTTTTATCTGCCTCTGGTCTTTGATGATGGTGACGTACTGATGGGGTTTTGGTGTGGGTGTCCTTCCTGTTTGTTAGTTTTCCTTCTAACAGTCAGGACCCTCAACTGTAGGTCTGTTGGAGATTGTTTGAGGTCCACTCCAGACCCTGTTTGCCTGGGTATCAGCAGCAGAGGCTGCAGAAGATAGAATATTGATGAACAGCGAGTGTACCTGTCTGCTTCTTGCTTTGGAAGCTTCCTCTCAGGGGTGTACTCCACCGTGTGAGGTGTATGGTATCGATCTGCCCCTAGTGGGGGATGTCTCCCAGTTAGGCTACTCAGGGGTCAGGGACCCACTTGAGGAGGCAGTCTGTCCATTCTCAGATCTCAACCTACGTGTTGGGAGATCCACTGCTCTCTTCAAAGCTGTCAGTCAGAGTCGTTTGCATCTGCAGAGGTTTCAGCTGCTTTTTGTTGTTGTTGTTGTTTATCTGTGCCCTGTCCCCAGAGGTGGAGTCTACAGTGACAAGCAGGCCTCCTTGAGCTGCTGTGAGCTCCACCCAGATCGAGCTTCCCAGCTGGTTTCTTTATCTACTTAAGCCTCAGCAATGGCGGGCGTCCCTCCCCCAGCCTCGCTGCTGCCTTGCGGTGAGATTGCAGACTGCTGTGCTAGCAATGAGGGAGGCTCCATGGGCGTGGGACCCTCCCGGCCAGGTGTGGGATATAGTCTCCTGATGTACCAGTTTGCTAAGATCCTTGGTAGAGCGCAGTATTGGGGTGGGAGTTACCCAATTTTCCAGGTGTTGTGTGTCTCAGTTCCCCTGGCTAGGAAAAGGGATTCCCTTCCCCCTTGGGCTTCCCAGGTGAGGCATGCCTCGCCCTGCTTCAGCTCTCGCTGGTCGGGCTGCAGCAGCTGACCAGCACTGATTGTCAGGCACTCCCTAGTGAGATAAACCCAGTACCTCAGTTGAAAATGCAGAAATCACCTGTCTTCTGTGTCGCTTGCGCTGGGAGCTGGAGACTGGAGCTGTTCCTATTCAGCCATCTTGCTCTGCCCCCTCCGGGTTTTTTTTTTTTTTTTTAATTGATTTTTTTTTCTTTTCTTTTTTTTTAGGTGGAGTTTCACTCTTTTTGCCCAGGCTGGAGTGGAATGGTACAATCTTAGCTCACGGCAACCTCTGCCTCCCGAGTTCAACAATTCTCCTGTTTCAGCCTCCTGAGTAGCTAGGATTCCAGGCATACACCACAACTCCAAGCTAATTTCATATTTTTAGTAGAGATGGGGTTTCTCCGTGGTGGTCAGGCTGGTCTCGAACTCCTGACCTCAGGTGATCCGCCCACCTTGGCCTCCCAAAGTGCTGGGATTACAAGCGTGAGCCACCATGCCCAGCTGCATTGATTTTTTTATTTCAATTTTATTTATTTATTTTTTTCTCTAGTGTTTATTAGTTCTTTTATTCTACTAATTTTGGGCTTGTTTCCTCTTGCTTTTCTGGTTTAAGATGTATTGTTAGATTGTTTACTTGAAATTTTTCCTCTTTTTTAATATAGGCACTTAATAGCTATAAAAATCACTCAGTACTGTTTTTGCTGCTGTATCCCAGAGGTGTTGATATGTTATGTTTCCATTGTCATTTATTTGAAGAAATTTTTCAATTTCCTTTTAATTTCTTCATTGACTCACTGGTCATTCAGGAGCATATTGTTTAGCTTCAATGTATTTGTATCATTTCCGAAATTCCTTGTTATTAATTTGTAGTTTTATTCCATTGTTTTCATTAAAGATGCTTGATATTATATCAATTTTTTTTAATGTTTTAGGACTTGGTTTTTCACCTATCATATGGTCTGTCTTTCTGAATGATCTATGTATATTCTGCAGCTCTTAGATGAAATGTTCTGTAAATACGTGTTAGATCCTTTTGATCTATAGTACAGATTAAGTCCAGTGTTTCGTTGTTGATTTTTCTGTCTGGAGTATCTGTACAATGCTGAAAGTAGGGTGTTGATGTATTCAGCTGTTTTTGGATTGGGGCCTATCTCTTTAGCTCTAATAACATTTGTTTTATATATCTGGATACTCCAATGTTGGGTGTATATATATTTAAAATTGTAATTTCCTCTTGCTGAAATGATCCCTTTATCATTATATAGTGAACTTCTTTGTCTCTTCCTGTAGGTTTGTCTTGAAATCTCTTTTGTCTGATACAAGTATAGTGACTCCTGCTCTTTTTTGGTTTCTATCAGCATGGAATATCTATTTCTATCTTTTTATTTTTAGTTTAATTTTGTATTTATATGTAAAGTTTGTTTTTTATGGGCAAAAGAATAATGTGTCTTCTTTTTTTACCCATTCTGCCAGTTTATGACTTTTGACTGGAGGGTTTAGAGCATTCCTGTACAATGTTATTATTGATAAGTAAGGATCTACTCATGTCATTTTGTTGTTATTTTCTTGTTGTTTTGTGGTCTTCTTCCCTCTTTCTTTCCTTCCTGTCTTTCTTTAGTGAAGGTGATTTTCTCTGGTGATATGATTTAGTTTTCTTGCTTTTCGTTTTTTGTGTTTCCACTGTAGAATTTCTGGTTTGAGGTTACCATGAAGCTTGCAAATACTATCTTATAACCCATTATTTTAACCTGATAACAACTTAACAGTATTTGCGTAAATAAGCAAACAGAAAAGGTGCTAATAAAAACTCTGCACTTTAATCTCATTCCCTTAGTTTTTAAACATTTTATTGTTTCTATTTGTTTCTTGTTGTACTCACTATGTTTGGAACAGTTATTGTACTTATTATTTTTTATTGGTTCATTGTTTAATCTTTCTACTTAGGATGAGTAGCTTACATACCAGTTACAGTGTTATAGTATTCTGTATTTTTCTGTGTACTTACTATTACCAGTGAGTTTTACACCATCAAGTTATTTCTGTTTGCTCATTTAATTTTTTTTCCTTCTGATTGAAGTACTCCCTTTAGCATTTATTGTAGGAAAGGACTGGTGTTGATGAAATCCCTCAACTTTTGTTTGTCTGGGAAAGTCTTCATTTCTTCTTTATGTTTGAAGGATATTTTTGCCAGGTATACTGTTCTGGGATAAAAGTTTTTTTCTTTAGCATTTAAAATATGTCATGCTACTCTCTTCTGGCCTATAAGAGTTTTCCACTGAAAGGTCGGCTGCCAGATGTATTGGAACTTCATTGTATGTTTTTTGTTTCTTTTCTCTTGCTGCTTTTAGGAACCTTTCTTCATCCTTGGCATTTGGGAGTTGGATTATTAAATACCTTGAAGTAGTCTATTTTGGGTAAAAACTGCTTCGTGTTCTATAACTTTCTTGCACTTGAATATTGCTATCTTTCCCTATGTTTTTGAAGTTTCTTGTTGTTATCCCTTTGAATACTATTCCTACCCTCCTCTCTTTCTCTACCTTCTCTTTAAGGCCAATACCTCTTACATGTGCCCTTTTGAGGCTGTATTCTGGATTCTGTATGTGTACTTTGTTTTTTATTCTTTTTATTTTTTCTCCTCTGTGTATTTTCAAATAGCCTGTCTTCAACCTCCCTAATTCTTTCTTCTCCTTGATCCATTCTGCTATTAAAGGACTCTGATGCAGTCTTCAGTATACCAATTGCATTTTTCAGCTCCAGAATTTTTGCTTGATTCTTTTAAATTATTTCATTCTCTTTGTTAAGTGTATGTGTTAGAATTCTGAATTTCTTCTTTGTGTTGTCTTGAATTTCTTTGAGTTTCTTCAACACAGCTATTTTGATTTCTTTGTCTAAAAGGTCACATTTCTCTTGTTTTTCCAGCACTGGTCCCTGGTGCTCTATTTAGTGTACTTGGCGAAGTCATGTTTTCCTGGATGTTGTTGATACTACTAGATGTTCTTCATTGTCTGGGTGTTGAGGAGTTAGGTATTTATTGTAGTCTTCACTATTTGGATTTATCTGTAGCCATCCTTCTTGGGAAGGCTTTCCAGATATTTGAAAAAAGCTTGGATACTGTGATGTAGGCTGTTTCTGCTGTAGTAGGCATCCAAAGCCCAGTCTTCTGTAGTTCTTGCAGACTTGTATAGATACTGCCTTGATGGTTTTGGACAAGACCTGGGAGAATTCTCTGGATTACCAGGCAGAGACTCTTGTTCCCTTCTTCTACTTTCTCCCAAACATACAGATTATCTCTTCATTCTTAGCCACCTAAAGCTGGGGCTGATGTGACACAAGCACCCCGGTTGCCACCACCACCATGACTGTGCTTACTCAGACCTCAAGCCAGCACAGCACTGGGTGTCACCCAAAGCCTGCTGTAACCACACCCTGGCTACTGACTATGTTCTTTCTAGGCCCTGGAGTTCTACAGTCAGTGGGTGGCAAAGCAGCCAGGCAGACATAATTCTGGGTTTGAGTCCAGTCTCCACCATCTTCCAGCTTTATGATGTTTCCTTTCCTTCAGGGAAGCAAGGTCGCCCAGGCCCTGGGTAGGTCCAGAGGTGCCATCTGGGAGTCAGTGACCAGAGTCAAAAAACTTCAAAGTCTACCTGATGTTCTATAGTACTGAGGCTGAGCTGGGACTCAAACCACAAGATGCAGTACTTCCCACTCTCTTTCTCTTTCCAAAGGCAGAGGAGCCTCACTTGGTAGCTATCATTCTTAGGCCACAAGGAGTACTGCCAGAATACCTCTGATCTTCCCTTAAGGAAATTAGCTTGTGGTGATTTCTACCTGGCCTGGGACTCACCATTCAGAGCAGTGGGCTCCTCTCTGGTCCAAGACAGATCCATAAATGCCATCCAGGAGCAATGTTCTCAAATCAGGGACCCCAAGAGCCCACTTGGTGCTCTAAACCCCTGTGGCTATGCTGGTACCTAAGGTGCAAAAATAAGTCCCTTTTTCTCCCTGCTTTTCTCTAGCAGAAGGGATTTTGCCCCATAGCCACCACAGCTGGTTATGTACTGAGTCCCTCCCAAAGCCAGCAAGTATCAGAGGCTCACCCAAGGTCCTCAACATAGTACCTGGGTATCACTGCTGATTATTTAGAGCCCAAGGGCCCTTCAGTTAGCAGGTGATGATTGCTGCCAGAACTGAGTGTTTTCCTTCAAGACAGTAGGATCTCTTCTGACCCAGAAATGTCATCTGGGAGCTACAGCCTGGAATGGGGGACTCTCTGCTCTTATTGGTACCCTATCCTGCTGTGGCTGAGCTGGTGCCCAAGAAGCAAAACAAAGCCCTTCCTACTCATCCCTCTCCTCTCCTGAAACAGGAGGAAAGGTTCTTTTTGGAGCCATGAGCTGTGCAGCCTGGGGTAGGGGAGGAGTGATGCCAGCACTCCATTGGCTGCCCCAGCTGGTGTCTCAGTATTTCATGAGCGACCCCAGTCCCCTGTCTTTGGGCCAGGTTCAGCAATAGCTCTCTCCTAAGACTTTCAGTCCTTATGGCCTACAATGCCCTTCAACTTTACTTGGAGACATAGAGCACTGTGGGCCTTGGTGGAGAGGTTTGTGGGAACTCAAGTTCTGATCACTAGGATTGGTGATTTCCCTTTGGCTAGGGCTGATTTAAATGCTCCCTGCATGTGCGGGCATCAGCTGAGTTTGTTCCAATTTTCCTTTTTGCTCTAAAGGACAGCACTGAGTTCAATGCCTCACAATTGCTGTGTTCTTTCTCCCTGACCCCAAGAAGCTCTCTGCACCATGCAGCTGCTGCTGAGGGGTAGGGGAGGGTGGGCGTCAGTGATTCAGGGCTGTTTTTTCTATCTTCAGTGCGTCTTTCAGCAATATGAAGTTAACACCAGGTACTCTGAGTACACACCTGAATTTTATTTTCTATGAAGGTGTTTTTGTGTGTGTGTAGATGGTTGTTAAGTTGGTGTCCTTGCAGCAGGGATGATCAGTGGAGCCTTTTATTTTGCCATTTTGTGCCGCCTTCTTTTCTGTTGTTAGATATGTATTTATAAAAATTGTATAAACAGCTGTATGCCTTAGCAAATATGTATCTCTACCAAATTAATTATTTATAATCTTTTACATATAAATTAATAAATATTAAACCAAGTTCTAAGGAAATTATCAACGACCTATAAATCTTTACAAAGATCTAATTATATATTTCTTTTTTTTAAGAATTTAAATTATTTCATCTCTTTTTATTAGTTGACCTACCATTAAGATAATCTATAATAAAAAAAGTATATTAGCACACATGGTATAATCAGACTGGTAATCAGGAAGCAATACAAAACGGTCCTTTGGCCATCTATACTTTCTAGAGCAGTAAATCTCATAAATTCACTTCCCAAGCCCAGGAATAATGACTTTTAAAAGCCTTGAATATCAACTAAGACAAATTACGCCAATTCTGATTTCTCACATACACAAAGATAAAGCTTTAGATGTGATCATTGTTTAATGTAGACTTATCTTTAAATTTTTTAATTAAAAACTACAGAAGGGAGTAAACAGCAAGTCAAATGATTTAAGAGTAAAACTCACTTAGAAAGCATTATATGTGTCTAAATATACATGAGCATGATTATATACATACATGAAACTGTAATTTTATGGCATTCTAAGTAACTCATTTAAGTATATTTTGGCATTTAAACAAAGATCAAATCAAGCTTTAAGCTTGTAAGAACATAATTTTCATTTTTAATTTTTTAAATATAAAAAGGTAGCTAAACACAAAGTACAGATCAGAAAACCCTCATTTAATATAGATTATTTTGGAAATTAAAAAATTTGTAACATGGTGGCTTTCTTACCCACCCTAAAATGTACATAAAGCCTCTTCCCCAGATTTATACTTCATACTTAGTAACAACCTAAAAGTTTTTCAAATGTATGAAAAAAATCTACCATGACCAATTTAAATTACCTAGGAAAGGGCAGGAGAGGGGATCAATATTCAGAGTCAGTTAGTTGCACACAGATGGAAAAATGCTTGCAGTCACTCCCAAATATAACCCTACATTACCTTATATATAAATCACAACGAAAATAAAAGTGCCTACATTACAGAACTATGAAAGTTGGTTTAAAAAAATAATAAAAATAAACTGTTGAGTATCATTGGAATAATGTAACACATAAGGCTGGAAAATACTGATACTGAAATAGAGTTAAGACTCAATACACAAGTTTACTTTAAAAACGAAAGGAAAGAAAGAAAGAAAAGTTTGCCAGAGAAATAGATGCTAGATAGGAAAGCAGGACTTTCAGCAGGATAGCCTTTTAGACCAATTTGAAACAACACAGACACATTACACCCTACCATCAACCCACCAGAAATTCTGAAATAAAAAGGAAAAAAAGACTAAACCAAAGTAAAAAACTTATTCCAAAATCTCATGCCCCAGTGAATCTCACGGGGAAAATTCCCGACACTGAACTTTGTCCACCTACCATTTCTCCCTTTAGCAGCATCACCTCTTTTCTCGGTTAGGACATTTGCTCCATCTGTATCTAGTCATAGCAAATCCAATCTCCTGGAATCAGTTTAATAAGCAAAGGAGATTATACTGGAGTCAGCTGAAGGACATACTTTAACCAAAAGTTCTAAATTAACAACCAAGATTGCAGACCTCAAATTCTTACTCTCAATTCAGCATCTGATCAATTATTTGGCACTAGCTGGATAAAGGTCTTAATCGGAATTTGTGAGCCGAGGCAGATGTAGTTAAATACTAACCAATATTTGCAGTCTATGAGTTAGTTTCAAACTTAAAAGGCAGGTATAGATAGCCACACTTAAAAGTATTTCAGAATTGGAGAAGAAACATTAATAACAACATATAAATAAAACCAGGCAGATTAGCTTGGCAAACAACAATTCTGGAAAAAAAAAATTGAACCAATCATATCTCATTGATAATTAGCAAAAATGGGCATTTTTCCACCCTTAAACTAGTTTAATCACAGGCAGATATCTTTCTACTATACTAAGATTTTCTATATCCATTTTCCCTAATCTTTAGAGCTTGATGAGAAACCATTTATTCTACAAAGAAATACAGCATATATGGCCACAGTCTAAATATGCTTAGAACTGGAAAACTATGTCACTTAAAAAAAAATCTAGCACTGTTACATCATTACTTTACGGTAATTCAATAGGTGCTGGGATCTGCCCTCACCAAAAAGCATGGCACTCACTGCCCAGGGTGAATACTAACACTGCACAAAGAGAAGCAGTAACAGCAAAGTCTCCATAGAACTCTTTCTATTTATTTAACTGTGTATGAGCATTCAGTTAATGCTCCAAATTGAAAACAGTGCAATAAAAGCAACTTTCAATATATAAACAGACAGGAAGCTGCAATGCCAGTGGCCACTTGGCGCTGCAAGTAGGGAAAATAAAGCAGTCTGCATGAGTGAAGCATGGATTGGGGAGAGGAGAAAAGGGAGGCACAGGAGGTAGATTTCAGACAGACAGTGACACAAAACTGTTGTACTGCTGGATGTTTCGTTTGAGGATGTCTGAGCATGGGCCAAGAACACATTCAAATCTAGGTCGGTCCAGCTTAACGCACTTCAAGGGGCCACGAGCAACGACTGTGGCAGCACGAGGACGATTCATCAGTAGTGCAATTTCACCAAAATAATCAGAAGACCCCAATCTTCCCACTTCAACAAACTCTTCATTTTCTGACCGACGTTGTAGCATAGCAGCTGACCCCTCTAAAATAATGAAGAACTCATCCCCTGGTTCTCCCTGCACCACAATCTTCTGCCCATCTTCAAACTGCACTGGTTCCAATGCATCAGCTACCGTAAGACGTTCTCATTTGTCCAGAGACTCTAGAATAGAGACTTTACTGAGGAGCTCCTCATACATCTTCCGCTTTCTCAGTGTGCTTCCCATGAGGATTCTTCTATAGCTGTCTTGGTCGATGCCCCACAATTTCACATTTGTCTTTGCTTTGACAGTGGCTGCTCTAGGTGTTCCATAAATCAAAGCAAGTTCTCCAAAGCTCCCTCCTTGCCCAACACTAGTTGCCCATTCATTGTTGACATAGACATCCGTCTCTCCTTGATCAATCACATAGAAGTTATCCCCTTCATCACCTTGCTGAATCACAGTCTCTCTTGCGATAAAGGAAACCGAAAACATGGCATCAAAAATATCACTTCTCTCATTATCATCAAGATGTGAAAACAGCACATTCTTCTCAATGGCTTTGGCTAAAGCAGCCATCGTCTTGTAATCTTTTGGTATAACCTTTCTAACATATGATGTGGCATCTTCCTCTGTGTAGACCTCAGCGCTAATAGCCCTCGTCGCCTCCGACCTTTAACCACTGGGTTGGGTGGAGGAGGAGAGATCTCATCTTCCCTTGAGTCTGTATGAGTGCCTGCTTTCTGCAGATTCTGAATCTCTTTTGCCTCCTCCTTCTCCAACCTCTCAAAGTATTCCCTGAGGAATGCCATGGGTCTCTCAGGTCGAGCAGTGTACAACTGCACAATAGAATATTTGAGCAGTGCTTGAATGTTATGCTTCTGGACGTAGAGTTTACATTCTTGAAGGCTGCGTGCCTCCTCGCTGGCGGCAGTACTGCCAGACTCCATGGTTCTCTGGGGATGGGCAGCGGCGGGCGCGAGGCTGCGGGTGCGAGGTGCCTGCGTACCGAGCTCCCTCAGCGCTTTGCTCCCAGCCCCGCTCCACTCTGCGATAGGGGCTAGGCGACAGCTCCACCGGAAACGGCCCTAATTATATATTTCTATGTCTCTTCGCTGTCCCCTCACTCATACGTACTTCCTAGCCTTTGGTATCTATCATTCTAATCCCTACCTTCTTGAGATCAATTTAGTAAAGTAGTGTGACTATAGTTAACAACAATGTATTGTATATTTCAAAATAGCTAGGAGACAGGACTGGAAATTTTCCCAATACATATAGATAATAAATGAGGTGATGAATACCTCAAATACCTTGACTTGATCATTACACATTATATACATATAAGAAAATATCACATGTACCTTGTAAATATGTACAAATATTATGTATTGATAAGAAATTAAAGTTTAAAACACCTTTACAAATTTTATGTTACATTATACATATACACGGCCCAGTGTTTTTTCCATGTAACTATTAATGGGCCATGAGGATTGGGAACGTAAATAGGCCTTGAACCCACATAATTCCGAGTTTGAGTCCAGTCTCCACCATCTTCCAGCTTTATGATGATTGCCAGGTTATTTAACATTTCAAGACCTCAATTTCATTGTCTACAGAATTGGAACAGTAATACGCACCTGATAGTCTTGTTCTTTGGGTATTTATAGTATTCTATTGAAGGCAATGAGCTATTTAAATTCAGAATACTGCCATTACTGTATTTGGAGGGTTGTTGTTTTTGTTTTTTTGTTTGTTTGCTTTTTGTGTTTTTTTTTTGCTATTTTATATTACATTTCAAGGATTATTTTGTTAATTCTTTTCAGTACACAGAGAAAGCAGATACTTGATAATCTTTACAAGGACAGGATGGATGGCCATCTTTCTGATCACTCTATCTTTAGGGCCAAGCATAGTGTCTGACTCATGACAGATACTCAGTAAGTATTTTTGGACTCAACAAGTGAAAAAGCATTTATGCATTTTGCCTTTAAGTTATAATTCAGCAATTTAGAACAATTGTGAAATGCTCAGATTAGTACAACAAGTGCATCTTATAATTCTTTTTAGTATAGGAAGTTTTAACAGTCTTGAGTGACTAGAGCAAACTTTTAGCAAAATACTACCTAGTGGAAGTTTCACTGAGTCATCCTGAACATGCCAGCAGGCTAAGCTCTGAATAGCAGGTCATTTATATATTGGCAAATTTCTAAATATTAGAAAATCTTGAAAATCTCTAAGCCTTGTGGATATTTTAAGTTTTAATTTACTTAAGAAATACAGCATCTTGGGCTGGCTAGGCACTACAGAGAAAGGTGAGTAATCTGAATAAGCTAATAATGTAGAAAGAAAGAGCAGACATCCAGTACCAGGTTATAGATGCTACAATTGAGGTTTGAACAGGTTGCCAGGGAAGCCGAGGGCAAGAGGTATAATCTTACACTTGGATGAAGTGTGGTATCCTGGGGTGTAGTGAAGTGACAGAATAGTGCCAGGAAATGTATCTTAGAGGTGTCAACTGTTGGAGCTGGGTTATGAAGGATAGCTAAGATTTAGTAACTAAAATGAGGATGTCACAGGCAGAAGAAACAATATTTGAAAAGCCCTGGGTTGAGAGAAAGAATGCCATATTTTGTAAACAACAAGGCATCTATATAGGTGGATTTTAGATTAAAGGCATGTGGAGAAGAAGGTGAATTAGGCCTAATATATCAGGTTCAGGAGTTTGGATTTTATTTATCAGGGCATAGTGAAAATAACTGTGCCTTTGTCCTGATACATGCTTTGGGTCTCCAGTATATGTATCACTTATCAAACTGAACTGTAATAGACTGACATTTTTAGGCCTAGATTACTATGGTTTGTAGGACCAATGTGATTTACATAATGCTCCCTAATTTGTTGCAATTCTGTGACTTTGATCTATGACTATAATAATTATCATGTTTTGCACATGTATGTTTATTGAAGCACTAGTTAAAATAGCAAAGACATGGAACCAATCCAAATGTTCATCAATGATAGACTAGATAAAGAAAATGTGGTACATATAAACCATTGAATACTATGCAGCCATAAAAAGGAATGAGATCATGTCCTTTGCAGGAACGTGGATGAAGTTGGAAGCTATCACCCTCAGCAAACTAACACAGGAACAAAAAAACAAACACCTCATGTTCTCACTCATAAGTGGAAGTTGAAAACTGAGAACACATGGACACAAGAAGGGGAACAACACACACTGGGGCCTGTAAGGAGGGTGGTGGCTGAGGGGAGGGAGACCATTAGGACTAATAGCTAATGCATGTGGGGCTTAAAACCTAGATGACCAGTTGATAAGTGCAGCAAACCACCATGGCACACATAACTTGTATAATAAACTTGCACATTCTGCACATGTATCCTGGAACTTAAAGGAAAAAAAATTATCATGTTTGTATCCTTGCTTTGT
This sequence comes from Chlorocebus sabaeus, assembly GCF_047675955.1. NCBI lineage: Eukaryota > Metazoa > Chordata > Mammalia > Primates > Cercopithecidae > Chlorocebus > Chlorocebus sabaeus. The sequence continues at coordinate 89,125,954 of NC_132933.1, forward strand.
GCTGCAACCTTTCACAGCTTTTAGTGAGCCCACTTTGGTAACCCCTCTCCCAACTTTCTAAATTATGTTTTCTATTCTGCTATATACTAACAAATTAAATCATTAAACTTGCTAGAATTATGTGTGAATTAAGACTAAGTTCCATGTAAAGATATAGAGTACATTTGCTACCATAGGTCTGCTTTTGTCCATGGCAAACAATGCCAATTGATCATAGTTTCTATTCTCATAGAGTCGATTTAAGACCTCAAAATTTCTTCTTAACACAGCTCTGTGTTTCAGGCAGCTATTACCTAATTAGTAGAAGTTGTTAAGAGTGATTAACTCCAGTTTTTATGACTAGTCTAAGAACTCTCTTTTGAGTACATTTTGTGAGTCTGAACGCAGGAGCTATTTGATTTCACAGATTTTCTTTGTTGTTTAATTTCCATGTCTCAGCTATGGTCACAGAGGTGAGAGTGTCAGAGAGTGCAGGTGTTCCTGCTCCAAGCACTACATGTTCATGCAGTTTAATTGCTTAAATTATTAAGTAGATTAAACTTTTAAATTAAAGCCTGGCCTACCAACAAAACTTAGGCAACCAAAGGATTTTATGAGCATTCTTGTGATTTGGTCTAGGAAAAACTGGTCTGAGCATCACAGATTATTAAAACTTTGAAGTCCCATAAAATTACTATCTAATTTTACTCCACTAATTTTGTGGATGTGAAAAAAGATGACTGGAGAAGCTAAGTGACTTTCTCAATATAACACAGTGAAATCAAGCCTAGAGCCCAAGGAACTCAATTTTATAAAATCCTCTGTGTACACCTTCAGAATAGAAAAGGTAAACTCTAGTTAAAGTGAAATTATTCCCAAGCTGATTTCATATTAGACTCTGAATTAATGAGATTTTATTGTTTAGAAGTGTAGAAAATTTGACTATGTTTTCTTACCTTATGTAAATATCACTGACTGAAGTTATACGACAAAATGTTTTAAACTTGGGCTCCCTGCATTTTCTCCCTGCTCTAATTTGTCTTTCCAGGGGAGCTGAAGGAGATGTTGAAGACATCCTGCTTTCAATAAGCCAACCGGATCCTCCTGTGGTTAGTTCACTTAACTTTCTGTCTGAGGCTCCAACTGTCCCCTTGACATTGTATTGGCACAGTCTCCATTATATCATATCTCAGACTCAGTAAATTGAATACAAATATTTTATTGGTTGATTTATAGGAATAAGCAACATATCCCTGAGTTATCAGAAAATACTTGCAGTTGAAATTGTAAAAGATTGATATTTTATAGAAAACATTGTTTACTATCTCTCTGGGCACTAGGAAACATCCCTTAAAAAGGATAGTTTGCCCCTGTCTAAAACCTCTGTTTTGTTTTTCCCTGCGACTAATTTCTTGAGGTCGTTTTAGAAGTCCTGATCGTTATAATTGTTAATGAAATGTTTAAAATGTATGTGTAATTGTGTATTGGTAAGAGTTAAACATACATATGGAATGCCAATTTTTGCTAAGAAGCTTTTTTTGAGATTACCCAGTAACAGCAGATGTTAGGCATGCTTGCCTGTAGGTAAAATATGAATGCTTTAAAGTACTTGAATTTACTGTTAGCATGAGCACCTAAAATATGTAAAAGTGATTGACTCCCTCCTTCCCTGGATCCATATCTCTTCCTAAACGATAGAATGTAAGCTGCCACTGTGCTTCAGTTAAAATGGGGGCAGTCACTTTAACAGAACCTTGTGTCCTGATTGCAGTGGTATGTGGCTGCTGTACTCCAACTGGTGGGGCCCATGCCCTCTCATGCAGGGAAACAGATGACCCAGGGGCTAGAGGTTTTGGATACACATTCTCCTTGTTCTCCACATATTGTGCCAACATTTAGTATTAAAAGTGTGTGATGGTGTGTTTCCTTCTAAAATTCTCTATCTCTTCTTTGGGAGTCTGGAACTTAGGGTGGCCAGTGTTAGCAAAATAGAGTATATTTGCTTTTGTTCACTCAAGATTTAATACAGAGGAAACTTAATCTTCATACGTTTTGTTTTCACATAACTCTAAATGGATTCCTTTGAGCTAGAATTGGCAGCTGTTTCCTGATATGTAATGGAAGCATATGCACCTTAAAGAGGATTTAGAAAGGAATCCGATGATATGAGGAAGATTCCCATTAAACAAAGTGAAATTTGACCATACATCCTTCATAGTATTTCATGAGGTAGAAAGAAAATATTGTTGAGAAGAGACCAATGTAGTAGCATAACATCTTTTACAGAGTAAACTTTTTAGGTTATTATCATGAGCACTCTTACTAAGTGAGAGTAATGCAGACTTAAGAACGTTTCTCTTATTATTCTTAATTAAAGACTAGTGACAGCACTAAGGCTGATGGTGAACAAAGCAAAAATATCTAGTATTGCAATGTATTTTTTCCTATCCTTTCTTCTCTTCATTCCATCATTCTGAGCTACATGGATCTTATGGAATAACATGATGGAGTAATGAAGGTCATCATGGGAGCCACAATTTATTGCTTAAATCAACTTAGAGCAGAATCATTGCAGGATTTGCCAATGTCAATATCCATGTCTTTACTTACCATACATTAAGTTATAATATCAGTGTCTTTAATTATTTCAGGTATGGAAGAAAATTCAGCTGAAATTTGCTAGAAAATGAGTTGTGTTGGAAAGAGACTGTAGAGACAGGCAAATGGAAGAAGAAAGCTTCTGTGCCCCCACAGAAACCGACTGAAAAGTGTTAGCATGAGCAAAAGTTCCTATCTAATATTATATGCTTTCCTTTGCTCCCAGGTAAAGTCCTGCTGTTTTGAAAAGGTTCTTTTCTTACCCTTGTCTTGCATACATAAAAAACACTGCCTTTTTTTCTTGACTGTCCAGAATGGTTGATACTGTTTTTAAAAGACTCTTTGTCCCCTTAGTTTTATCTTTAAAGTCTTTCAAGCTATTGGCAACTATACCAAATTTTCTATATACTGTTTTGTAGTGCAGTTTTTCACAAAAAGAAAGAAAGCGGCTTGATCTTTTTGGACTTGAGGCACTGATGAAATGTTCCTGAAGACATTTATGATATAGATACCCAAAAGTAATATTCAGATTAAAAGCCACTCACCACTAATGAAATCTGGATTGAATGTTTAGTTTGTTCTAAATTTAGAATTAATATTAATGTAGCTGCTGTTTCTCTCTAGATACTTTTATAGTCAATTCAAATTACATTTGTTTGGCTTTTTTCTCTTTTTAAATTAGGGAATGTCCCTCAAATGGGCATGTGCTGAGGTGAATATGACCATGTTTGCAAATAATCAGGGCAATTGTTTTTAAATTATTGCATAATATGATTTGGAAAATTTCTTCATCAGTATAAAAATATATACTTGGTCTAGAAAACATTGTCAAATTCATTGTTATTCTCAACTGTCAAAGAGTCTAAGTTGTACTGAATTCTCCTGTGTATGTCTTGATCTATACTTAGCAAAACCAGCTAAAACAGGATATACTATTCTTTTTTCATCTTACATTTCTTTGATTTCCATAGAGGAAAAATAATTTTTATATGTTCTCTGATAACTACCTTCTCTCAGCAAAACAATTTTTGTTAAGTTCTTTCCTGTTGCTCTAGCAGCCCCTATTGCTTAGTGCTGCTCTCTGATATTCAGATATCCTGTTGTGCCAACTGTTTTAAGGAAGCATCCCATTGTATGCTATAATTAGCAAAGAATGTTCCCTTGGAACTTAACAATGGTCGTGTTAAAAGAATAAACTGAGATTCCAGTTTGTAAATTAGCTTTGTGGCTAGGGTATACATGAATACATTTGGGGTTTGATCACAATAGCTTGAACTAAAACACAGAAAGGTTTTTTTTGTTTGTTTGTTTTATCTTGTTTTGTTTTGTTTTACAGTGCAAAGCTGAGGACAAAACTAGAGAAGCAGTAGCTGTGTAGTTAAGCCAACCCAGTTAAATTTACTTATCTTGGGTGACTGAATGCCATACATACTATATGTCCAATACTGCTAAACACTGAGGGTGTTCTGGAAGTACAGATCTTCTGCCTCAGGGAATTTATATTCTAGTTGGGAAGTTTAAGCACTTAGAGACAGCAATAAATTGAATGCTAATGCATGTAATAAATAAGTACTGAAGAATGTAGAAAAGAGAAAAACTCCACCTGAACTTTAAAAATAATACAATCTAAATGCTCATTTCATGCTTAGAAAAATTGAGGCCCAAAACTGTTGTGGAACATGGCCAGGATCACACAGTTTTTAGCCTCATGGAAGAAACTAGAATCCAGATCTCCTGGCTCATTCTAGGCTTCTTTACACTAGAGGTGTCTCCTAATTTAAGCCTCAGTTATTTCTTTGACAATGATTTCAAGTCAATCCTTAACTCAGATGCTTATTTCCTGAAGGACTAAGTAATATTTTGACATAAAATTCCTAGAAACCCATTTAACACAATGAAATCTCAAAATTGATAATAATAAAATAAAAATTAAATAAAACATCTATATTCATTTACAGATGATTATTAAATATATAAAATTAATTAGTGTGAAAAAGCTGCTTATGTTTCTTTCAGATAAATATTCTGTATGAGCTATATCAACTCAGAATACTTAAATATTAATTCAGTGAAACTGGGAATGACAATACCTTGGAGCAATTCATTGTTCAAGAATCTTTGGACTGAATTCATAATTAGAGATTTCTGCTTGAATTGTTATTTGCAATTTTATACATATATACATATTTGGAGAGAGGCAGTTTCCAAGACAATGTCTTCTTCCCTGATCTCTTGCTCTCCCATTTCTATAGTAGTTAGCTGAGTCACTGTAGTTGCAGACAGGCTTGTCAGTGATTGCAACTGATAGCATAAGGAGGTATCTGGGCTTCAGTGTTAACATCAGCACAGTTATTAGGCAATCTAAGTGGAATTTTGGCCACAAGAGAGGGAGCACAAGTCAAAGTATTTTAAATCAGGAATTTCCAATATACTTTATTGGATATGAGAGTTGAAGAAGAGGAAGGAATCAAATCCAGGCCTAAAGACATGGAATTACTGTGTCTTAAACAAAAGTGGGAAAAGTAGAAAGGAAATTCTACCTCTGCTACTGATACAAAGAGGCATGGATATTGGCATTGAGGTGTATTGAGGCAATAGTGAATGCTTTTATTGGAATGGATCTTTGGCACACTTTACTTGATAGTGTATCTATGCCATTATGCTGACAGTCCACCTTGAGTTCACACACATCATTCTCTTCCTTTCAGATATCATTCCACAGAGGCCAGATCATGGCTTGCTCTGCCATTTGGAATGCTCTGAGCTTAAGCAGTTGTCTCAGCAATGCTTTTTATTTGTTTTTCCTTGAGGCCATGCCAAAGTAAAGCTCATTGAGATATAGCCAAAACTTCCAGATGTTGCTGGATGTTATTTTGTGCTCTCTGGGGAAAGCATTGTTTTCCAGTGAAACTCCTCAATTATTTTCTCCAAAACCTTTCTGAAAATTTTACTGAAATAAGTAAAAAATGGAACAAACCTTCAGAGATATGAGATTCTATGAGACATTGTTTCTGTGTCTCAGAAACATCTGCATGGTGTCAATCCCGAAAGAAGAGGCTGAAGCACAAAATATGATTGAAAGAGTTTACCTGAGCCAAAGTAAGGAAAGCTGCCTGGAAGACTCAGACCCAAGTAACCCTGGATATGAGCTCCATTTGGCCTTTGTTACAAGCAGGTTTTTAAAGGCAAAAAAGGACAGCCAGTGGGCTGTCACAAAGTTGTTTGTCAGGAATTTTCACTGGTTTACAGAAATTACATTGATTATTAATTGGCTATATATTTTTATGGTATAGGGTGTTGGATATCGTGTCCAGTGTAGCATTATTAGGTTAATTTGTAGCTACTTGTGGCAAAAGTTTGCAGTTTTTCTAGCTAAATACATAGCTCAAAGTGGGGGGAAGTAGGATGTGATTGTTATTTCATTTGAATGCCTTTCTGGGCCTGATAATTTGAAAGGCCTCACATTCCTTAGATAGAAGTTCTTTTCTTTACTCGTTTCCCTTTTTTGATAAAAAATATTTCTTCTTGAAAACATTGATGATCAAAATCTGTGTGTCAAGATGTCCCGCACTGCTGGAAAAGCTCATTCCTGGATAGTTCTTTCAAAGTCCCAGTGTCGAGATTGCACTGATAGAGTAAGGAGGTATCTGGGCTTCAGTGTTAACATCAGCACAGTTATTAGGCAATCTAAGTGGAATTTTTTTGTGCTCTCATTGGGAAAGCACATTCCCTGGTAATCTCATTCCATGCTAGGTAGAGGGAAGGAAAGGAGACATCTCAGCAAGGAATTTAATCCTGTCTGGGTTTATGAACAATCCTTCCTTAGAAATAAAATATCCTAAGTATTTTACCTGTGTCTGGCAAAATTGGAGTTGCTTTTAGAAACTTTATGTCCCTTGGATGCCAATTATTTTAAGAAATTCATGCTATCATCCTTAGAAGCTTGTATATTTAGAGAGCAAAGGAAAAGAATATCCATATATTGGACAACCATAGATCCCTCTGAGAAATATACATTGGCCAAGTCAGATTTCAATAATTGAAAAAAATTGGTAGGGCTCTCAGTATAATCTTGGGGCATAATGATCTGGGAATACTGGCAGTTGTCATAAGTAAAGGCAAATAAATATTGACTCTCTGGCTCTACTGGAATGCTTTTTTTTTTTTTAAAAAAAAAAAAAAAAAGCACTGCATAAATCAGCCACAGTAAATTTCCCACTTTCGGGAGGGACTGCTGCCAAAAGAATATGGGGGTTTTGTACCATCAGATGTCTTGGGACCACAGCGTTGTTGACAGCTCTCAAATCTTACAGAAAATGCCGGCCCTTCTTGTTCAGCTTCCTATGGAAAGGGTCAGAGTGTTATATGGGCCGGTGCAAGGAATAATTAGACCTTATTATAGGTCTGGTTCCTTTCATTGCTTCGGACCCTACTGGGTATTGTCTGATACTGGGTAAATCTTAAGCAGATTTACTTTCACTTTAATGGGGGTATTGAATATATACTTTTTTCTTTTCTTTTTTTCTTTTGTTTTTGTTTTTGAGACGGAGTCTTACTCTTTTGCCTAGGCTGGAGTGCAGTGACGCGATCTCGGCTCACTGCAAGCTCCGCCTCCCGGGTTCACGCCATTCTCCTGCCTCAGCCTCCCCGAGTAGCTGGGACTACAGGCACCCGCCACCACGCCTGGCTAACTTTTTGTATTTTTAATAGAGATGGGGTTTTACCGTGTTAGCCAGGATGGACTCGATCTCCTGACCTCGTTATCAGCCCTCCTCGGCCTCCCAAAGTGCTGGGATTACAGGCATGAGCCACCGCGCCTGGCCGGTAGTTGAATATATCTTAACGTTAATGAAAGATTGGGACCATAAGTGGTCCAGCAAAGTTTGCAATAAATCATTAGTGTCATTTCCTATTCTTGGTTTAGGAAAAAAAAAAAAAGTCAGATCTGTTTTATAATCTCAGTGGTTTAATTCTCATTCTGTAATTGTTCCATTAGCTCCTTCTACTCTAAATTTAACATTTCCCCTTTCTGAGAAAGGGGAATGTATGTATTGCGAAGTTCCAAAAAATATCTCTCTGAGAGGTGTATAGGAGCCAAGGGACCATGCAGAAAGGAATGAAGGTTACTCAATGAGCCTTCATGGAATTCTAAGGGTTTGGACTTACATACAGTCATAGGTTGATTAGATACCCCTACAGTTCGTATAGTTTATTACTCTGAGGAAGGGGACGATTTAAGGGGTGTAGGGTTGAGGACATAAAGTGACTATGAGGGTGCATATCTGTTCTGCATTTATGAACATTTCCACTTCTCGTAATGGGAAAATCCCATTTTGATCCTCAGAGCAACCCTGTTCATCTTATGGCATCCTGTGCTTTTGTTGTTCCTGCTATTATTTATATTTTCTACAATCCTTTCCAAAATGGCCAGGCTTTTTGAAATAGAAGCAGACACCTCTTTTATCATTAGAAGGAGGCATTTGTCTTTTCTTAAAAGGCCTGGTTTGACTAGCCATTTGTTGAGGTGCAAATTAATAATCTTTAAGCCATTAGTTCTGTCTTTTTTTCTGATTCATTTTGGTCTGAAAGCTTACTAATTCATGGGTTTGTATATTCATCCAGTTAAGAAGCTAGTGTCTTTTAACTAAGGTAACCAAGTCCTCATTTAAGCAATTGAAGAAAGTAGAGTTTATGAGAAAATTGTTCTGGTAATCTTGGAGGCTAGTGTCAACCATTTTGGAATATTGTTTAAAGCTTATCTCATTACCATTCCAAATAACTACACATTCATCTGGCCTTTTGAGTACATTGCTCAACTCCCCTCCAATATACATTTTTTTTTTAAAGGAAAGACCTGGGGAATGGCATCATGGAGAGACTTGGATAAAATGCAGGCCCCTTCATGGTCTGCTTCAGTCTGTTTTTGAAAATCCTCTAAAGGATTATTTCAGTTTGCCTTTTTTAACCACCCAATGGCCTTGCCTTCTGACACCAACATATGAATTAATTGATATAGGTCAGAATATCCAGGCTCATAATTTCAAAGTGTCAGTTCAAATTCTTTTGCAAACCATATAGAATCTTGGAACAGGTCAAGGAAGCCTTTGATAACACTCATAAATTCAGTTTTTGCCCAAGGGTTGTTAGACCCACCTCTTCCTGTATATCACACCTTGAAAAAGGCTGCCAGAATAGAAGTTTCAGGGAGGGGATCAGAGACATGGAAAGTTTCCTCAGGTGCTGGTGCTAGAAGAAGTAAAGAAGAAGAAGTAAAGCAGGACAGGAAGGTTCAGATAAAGGAAAAGATGAAGATGCAGGGGTGGGAGAAGAAGGAAAAGTTAGAGTTGAAATTGAAAACGTGTTTCTAATGGCAGTTGTTTCTTAAAATAGGATTCAGAGTTCGAAGCTTGATTTCCCATAATTTAGGAGCTTTTCAAAAGTGAACAAGGTCATGAATATGTTTTGTGTTTGAAGTATGCTTCTTATGAACATCACTCCTCTAGATGTCACCCAAGAGTCAAGAATAGCTCTCTTATGTTTTCCATAATGGTTGAACTAGTTTACAATCCCACCAACAGTGTAAAAGTGTTCCTATTTCTCCACATCCTCTCCAGCACCTGTTGTTTCCTGACTTTTTAATGATTGCCATTCTAACTGGTGTGAGATGGTATCTCATTGTAGTATTTGATTTGCATTTCTCTGATGGCCAGTGATGACGAGCATTTTTTCATGTGTCTGTTGGCTATATGCATGTCTTCTTTTAAGAAATGTCTGTTCATATTCCTTGCCCACTTTTTGATGGGGTTGTTTGTTTTTTTCTTGTAAATTTGTGCGAGTTCTTTGTAGGTTCTGGATATTAGCCCTTTGTCAGATGAGCAGATTGCAAAAATTTTTTCCCATTTTGTAGGTTGCCTGTTCACTCTGATGGTAGTTTCTTTTGCTGTGCAGAAGCTCTTTAGTTTAATTAGATCCCATTTGTCAATTTTGGCTTTTGTTGCTGTTGCTTTTGGTGTTTTAGACATGAAGTCCTTGCCCATGCCTGTGTCCTGAATGGTATTACCTAGGTTTTCTTCTAGAGTTTTTATGGTATTAGGTCTAACATTTAAGTCTCTAATCATGACGATTCCTCAAGGATCTAGAACTAGAAATACCATGTGACCCAGCCATCCTATTACTGGATATATACCCAAAGGCTTATAAATCATGCTGCTATAAAGACACATGCACACGTGTGTTCATTGTGGCCCTATTCACAATAGCAAAGACTTGGAATCAACCCAAATGTCCATCAGTGACAGACTGGATTAAGGAAATGTGGCACATATACACCATGGAATACTATGCAGCCATAAAAAAGGATGAATTTGTGTCCTTTGTAGGGACATGGATGCAGCTGGAAACCATCATTCTCAGCAAACTATCGCAAGAACAGAAAACCAAACACTGCATGTTCTCACTCATAGGTGGGAACTGAACAATGAGATCACTTAGACTCGGGAAGGGGAACGTCACACACCGGGGCCTACTATGGGGAGGAGGGAGAGGGGAGGGATTGCATTGGGAGTTATACCTGATGTAAATGATGAGTTGATGGGTGATGACGAGTTGATGGGTGCAGCACACCAACATGGCACAAGTATACATATGTAACAAACTTGCACGTTATGCACATGTACCCTAGAACTTAAAGTATAAAAAAAAAAAAAAAAAAAAAGAATAGCTCTCTTATGTATCCTAGACTGTTTCTAACTGCCGGGTGGCAGCAGGGTACTCAACATATAGGGGACCAGCTCCTCATATTATGTCCTAATGGAAGAGCAGAAAAGGGAGTTCATAAAGATGTTCTTCTGGGGGAGAGGGCCCCATGAGGCTACTTCATGTTGCATCATGGTTAATGACCCTGACACTTTGGTGTAGTCTCCAGTCACCTGCAGCACCCAAATGGGCCAAAGGAAGCAAATCACCTCTTTGGGGCAAGAGAACTCATCCTCTGCATTTTTCCATTAGGAACTAACAGGAATTTGTCACAAATGAAAAGGTAGGTCTGAATTTCTAAGCGACAGCTGCAATATTAAAAAAATGAAACTACCAGTGCCTAATTTCCAATACCTTGACCCAGACCTTACTTCTGTGGGATAGAGGTAGAAAAGGCTGAAGTTCTCTGGGGAGATCTTTGCCTGACTGTGACCCAGACCTCCTATCATGAGTCAGAGGCAGAAGAGTCAGTTTTGTTTGTTTTTCTTGTAACCCAGATATCTGACCTTTAGGGTAAAGATAGAAAACCTCAATTTTGAGGTTTGGAAAGTGAGGTTTGGAAAAAAGCACCTCAAGCAGAGTCTAAACCTTCAACCAAAAAGTGGGAAGGACCAGATTTCAGTAGGCCTCAACACTTCACATTCAATAATTTCTCAAAGAGTCCAAATAAATCAAGAGGTTCAGAGCTGACCAAATGCTGAGTCAAGGAGGAATGTCAGATGGTCAGGGTGTGTGTTGCTCTGAATCCTGCTCACAGCACCAGATATGTCACCCTAAAAGAAGGAGCATGAAGGACAAAATATGATTGAAAGTTTATTTCAGACAAAGTAAGGGCAGCTGCTGGGAAAACTCAGAGCCAAGTAACCTAGGATAGGAGCTCCATTGGGCCTTTGTTACAAGCAGGTTTCTAAAGGCAAAGAAGAGGCTCATGGAGTTGGCTGATACAAAGTTGTTTGTAAGGAATTCTCATTGGTTTACAGAAATAACATTGATTAGTGATTGGCTATACATTGCTAAGCTATAGGGTATGGGATATAGTGTCCAGTGCCACATTATTAGGTTAATTCATAGCTACTTCATAGCTACCAAGCAGTTTTAATAGATGAATAAATGACTCAAAAGTGGAGAGAAGGATGTGATTGTTGTCTTACTTGAATGCCTCTCCGAGTCTGATAATTTGAAAGGGCTCATATTCTTCTACAAAAGTGTTCACTTTTCTTCTGTAGGCAGAAGCATATTGATGAGCAGATGGTGGGCAGGGTTCATGCAAAGAATAGTGACACTTGGTGTTACTGTGTTTTATGTCTCTCCATTCCCACTCCTGACAAATTATTTGATTATGAACATTGAATTAAACATAATCCTCCCAATAGGATCATATGTCTTCCAGAGTTTGCCTGCATTATATAGAGCTTGCTCTAGTCTTTGACTCCACCTGTCTTATTCCCTTTCTGAGACAGCATGAGCTCTTTAAGGGCTATTTCTTATTCCTTACTATGCCTAAGAAGTTCCTAGGATAGGCAGTTGCATAAAGTTACAGCCCAATCATTGTTTGTTGAAATGATTTACATGTTTTCCATGAGGATAAAGCAAGGTATGAAAAAAATAGGAAAGGAAGTAATAATGGAGAGGTAGTCAGAGGACAAACATCTACAGGAATAATGGCATTAGAGTAAAGCAGGTTTTGAGAAAATTTAAATAGTAAAGGAGATTAGAGAAAATTATCAAGGGGAAGAAAAAAAAACTAAAGTAAGAGCCTGACATCAGTTATGGAAGGGCTGTGAGAGTAAGGATTCATTTCTTGTATGTGATGCATAATTTCAGCTTTTTCCATCTTGTTTTTAAAACTGGTAGTCACAATTTAATTTTAAATATTCACAGAATAATTAGCTGTGTATTTTAACATATATAAAAGTATCTTTCAGGCTGGGTGTGGTGGCTCACACCTGTAATCCCAGCACTTTGGGAGGCTGAGGCTGGTGAATTACCTGAGGTCAGGACTTCAAGACCAGCCTGGCCAACGGAGTGAAACCCCATCTCTACTAAAAATACAAAAATTAGCCGGGTGTGGTGGCATGTGCCTGTAACCCCAGCTATGTGGGAGTCTGAGGCAGGAGAATCACTTGAACCCGGTAGGCGGAAGTTGCAAGGAGCCGAGATGGTGCCACTGATCTCCAGCTTGGGTGATGGAGTAAGACTCGCCCCTCCCTCTAAAACAAAAAAGGTATCTTTCAAATGCAAATTTCAGGAGAAAAGAATATTTTTATACACAAAAAAATAGATTGCAATTATTAGTGTTTAAAATAAAATTTTATTTTATATTTGTCCATTATTTACAAATAGAAATAAATTTTCTCATGGCAGAGAACATGATTTATAATAATGGTGATGATTAATAAGAAAAATAGCTGGGCATAGTGACTCACGCCTGTAATCCCAGCACTTTGGGAGACTGAGGCTGGTGGACCACAAGGTCAAGAGGTGGAGACCATCCTGGCCAACATGATGAAACCCCATCTCTACCAAAAATACAAAAATTAGCTGGGTGTGGTGGTGCATGCCTGTGTTCCCAGCTACTTGGGAGGCTGAGGCAGGAGAATTGCTTCAACCGGGGAGGTGGAGGTTGCAGTAAGCCGAGATCATGCCACTGCACTCCAGCCTGGCGACAGAGCGACACTCTGTCTAAAAAAAAAAAAAAAAAAAAAAAAAGAAAATGAAAATGAGAAAAGAAGAGAAAAATAATACAGGAATGTGACTTTTCATCATTTACTTCAGTACATGCTAGAAGCCTCTCCAGAAATATTTATTTAGCACCTAATATGACCCAGGCCTATGTTAGGCTCTATGAATGCAAAAATAAATGAGCTGGCTGTTTAGTAACTACCTCAGTAAATATTTGTTAGATGAATGAATGAACAAGCTAGCTGAGTTTCAGTTAACTTAGATGATTTATAGCAAACATTTTGTCCCCAAGTGACTGGTATTTCTTGGTATTTTTCTGTCTTGGTATTTTTTCATCTCTTTTCCTTACAGTTTTAACTTTCTTATTTGTATAGTATTTGTATGGACAGTTAACAAATAATAGATTATTAAGATAAAGAATATAAAGAAATAACTTGCAAACTGTGAAGTGTTACACAAGACATGTTTAAGTTACTGATGTGTCAGGGATTATTTAACTGATAATGACTTAAATAATTTCTTAGAAGCAATAAGCAAAAATTGAGCTCAAGTTTTTACATTTTATAAGATATATCTAGAAATTTTACCAATGTTGTCACTTCTAGAGAAACCCCTTCATATATCAGTTTAGTGATGTCAATTGGAAATTATTTAATGCCTCTCTGACAGAAGAAAGTTACTATAAATGTGGATGCATTCACTGCCACAAATATTAACATGTGTATTGGTTCTGACCAGAGGAAATGTCATTGAGGGTGGAGGAGAGGATGAGTGAAGAGTGTTTTTTGAAATCCTTTCATCTTGGGAGCATAAAAGAGCATTGCAAATTTGATGAGTGAATTGTTGCACATATTTGCCTTAAGTGTTGCTTCCTTGTACTTTGCTGGGCCGGAAGCCTTATTTTGAAACCAAGCTCTTAATTGATTTTGATTTGGAAATATGCCTTTTGATCATTGGTTTTAGTATAGACTAGAAACAGTGTATTTATAGTAAATATTACATGTCCCAAAATAACACCAATATTGGTGACGTGTCAAGTCTTTCTCATCTTTCTCTGCTTCTCTCTATTATACATTATTTATCTTACTGCTCTATTCAGATTTGATTCAGAAACGTATTTTTAAAGTCAGTAATTATATGTAGATGCACACCTATATCAACAAGGTAAACTCAATTATTTCCCCTCAGAATAATTCATGATAAAAGTGAACTACAATAAATAAGGCAATTATTAACAAAAAATAATAATTCATCCAACTAAAATTTCACCATAGACTTTCTTTAAACCACCAATCTCCATAATCAATTCTTAGTTGAAGATTTCTGAAAACATCCTTTAAGATTTGAAGCTTCTCAATAATATGACTGCTTATACCAAGTTCTATAATTTTTCTGTATTGTAATCAGGAAGCTGGAGGACTTTCTCAGAGTTATATAGAAATTAAAATGTCTGTCACTTTACTTGACCTGTTAAATAATTGAAGATCTACACTCATCCTAAACCACAGTATTTTCAATGTATAATTCATTAAAGTTATTAAATTCTTTCAGAAAATAAAAAAATAAAAATAAAAAATAAAATTTTATAAGACTACTAAAATAATCACTTACATTCAGAGATGTGCTGTGCCTTCAACAGATTTTACATGAGTTTCAGAAATTGATTTTATCTTGTGGTAGGACAAATAATGGCTTCCAAAGATATCCAGGACCTAATCCCTGGAATCCCGTGCATGTTACCCTATAAGGTAACTGAGACCTTACAGATGTGATTAATTAAAGGATCTTGATTTGGTGAGATTATTCTGAATTATCTGGGTGGGCCTTGAATGAAATTATAAGTGTCCTTATAAGAAGAAGGCAGAGGCAGATTTGAGACAGAAGACAACGTCTTACCAGTGAGGCAAGATGTTATTTTACTGGCTTTGAAGACAAAGGAAGGGATCACTAGCTAAGGAATGCAAGGAATGTAGCTCTAGAAGCTGCAAAGGCAATGTCTTTTATCCCCTAAAGCCTCTAGGGAAAGTGTGGTTCTGCCTACATTTTGATTTCCCTCTAGTGAAGCTGATTTCAGACTTCTAACCTTCAAAACTGTAGGAGAATAAATGTGTATTGTTTAAGTCACTGAGTTTGTGATAAATTGTTAGAGCAGCCATAGAAAAGTAATACATAGCCCTTTTAGTTACTATTTAAATTATCCCAGAGTCTCTGAGATATTGTTTGAAAGTGGCTTTACTGTAGAAATATATTATCTAACTATAGCTTACTATTAAAATATTTTACAAATATAAATATAATTCTTCAAAACTTCTGGAAAATATATTATTTTTAGGCTTATTTAATCTTTTTGAAAACAAAATTTATTCTTCTAAATATTTTCAATCTTAAATATCTTGAATATGTAAAGATTATCAGTGATTTTTATTACTTTTTACTACATTTTAAAATTAATCAAAAATACAAGCATAACAGTTTATGTGTAATAAAATGTATCTAAACCTAAGTTGTGTGAATACTGTAATACTGTTATCTAATCTGAAGAGTCTTACTCTCTCTCCAACTTCAATTTGTCTTTACAGAAAGGCACTAAGTTAAGAAAGAAAGGAGAATAAAAAAACTTTAACATTGTGTCAATATATGTAATAAATTGTGATAGAGAAAGAGGAAAATATGAGAATAAAGAGTAAGGATGTTAAAGTAGCTGCAGTTTTTTAAAAAATAATTTTTAGGCCAGGCGTAATTTTTAGGCCAGATTCATGCCTGTAATCCCAGCACTTTGGGAGGCCAAGGCGGGTGGATCACAAAGTCAGGAGCTCAAGACCAGCCTGGCCAATATGGAGAAACCCCGTCTCTACTAAAAATACAAAAATTAGCCGGGCGAGGTGGCAGGCACCTGTAGTCTCAGCTACTCGGGAGGCTGAGGCAGGAGAATCTCTTGAACCTGGGAGGCAGAGGTTGCAGTGAGCCGAGATCCCACCACGGCACTCCAACCTGAGCCACAGAGCGAGACTCTGTCTCAAATAGTAATAATAATAATAATTTTTAAAAACTTATTTTTGAGGATACCTCACAGTATATCCTGGATATAGATAAGAATAAAGTTCCTCAAAAGGTGAATTATAAAACACATTTTGGTACAACAAATTTAGCTGTTATCTATTTAGCTTTTATGTAATAATGTAAATTTTTACAAATTTTTAAAATTTGTTATTATGTAAATAACAAATTTAGTTATTATGTAATTGGAAGTGTATCCTTGTTTAAAGTATTTGATAAAAGAAGGAAATAAACATTAGTTACCTCACATTTTCTCTTCACTAATTGAGAGTATTTCTCTCAACTCTTTATACCTCAAGCCATGCTCTTTCAGCTAGAGCAAAAAAATTTTACCCAATTTCTTCTTTTAAAATTTTCTAAGACCTTTACCTCCATAGAAGCAGATAAATTTATGAAGTTTTTATTTTTTCACTGACAAGTAAAAATTGAATATATTTATAGTATACAACATGAACTCTTGAAATATGTGTACATAGTGGAATGGCTCAATTGACCATGCATATATATATATATATATCCTACTTTTTTTGTGAGAACACTGTAAATCTACTGTTTTAACAATTTTCAAAACATTAAAGCTATATTAACCACTTTATATAATAGATCTCTTAAACTTTTTCTCCCTATCTAGTTGAAATCTTGTATCCTTTGAAAAAAATTCCCCCAACACCCAGTCCCAGTAACCACTCCAAGTCCCAGGTAACCATCATTCTACTCACTACCTATATGCACTCAACTCTTTTGGATTCCACATACAAATAAGATAATGCAGTATTTGTCTTTCTGTGCCTACCTTATTTCACTTTACCTAATGTTGTCTAGGTTGATGCATGTTATTGCAAAAGACAAAATTTCCCTCTTTTTAAGACTGAATAGTATTTCACTGTGTGTGTGTGTGTGTATAAATATAAAATACATTCTAATATATATAATATATTCTTCATTCATCAATAGATACTTAGATTGATTCCATCTCTTGGCTATTATGAATAATACTGCAATGATCATGGGAGTACAGACACCCTTTTGAAATATTTATTTCATTTCCTTTGGATATACCTAGAAGCGAGACTTCTGGATCATAAAGTAGTTTTATTTTAAATTTATTGAGAAACCTCCATATTGATTTCCATAACAGCTGTACTAATTTACATCTCCACCAACAGTGTGCAGGGGTTCTTTTTTCTCCACATCCTTGTCAACAATTCTTTTACCTTTTTGATAAAAGACATTCTAAAAAAATGTGAGGTCATATGTCATTGTGGTTTTAATTTGCAATTCTCTGAGGACTAGTGATTTAGAACATTTTTTCCATATGCAAGTTGGCCATTTATATTTCTTCATTTGAGAAATGTCTGTTCAGGTCCTTGTCCCGTTTTTTATTTACTGTTATTTTTCTTTTATATTTTTTAATTTTTTAATGTTTGTGTGTACTTAGTAGGAGAATGTATTTCTGCAGAACATGAGATATTTTGATACAAGCAAACACTGCCTAATAATCACAGCAGGGTAAATGGGAAATGAATCATTTAAGCATTTATATTTTCTTTGTGTTACAAACAATCCAATTATAATCTTTTATTTTTATTTTTTATTTTTATTTTTATTTTTTACAAAAGAAAGAAGTTTAATTGGACTTATAGTTCCACGTGGCAGGTTTGTTACATATGTATACATGTGCCATGTTGGTGTGCTGCACCCATTAACTCGTCATTTACATTAGGTATATCTCCTAATACTATCCCTCCCCACTCCCCCTACTCCATGACAGGCCCCGGTGTGTGATGTTCCACTTCCTGTGTCCAAGTATTCTCATTGTTCAATTCCCACCTATAAGTGAGAACATGTGGTGTTTGGTTTTCTGTTTTTGCGATAGTTTGCTAAGAATGATGGTTTCAAGCTGCATCCATGTCCCTGTAAAGGACATGAACTCATCCTTTTTTTATGGCTGCATAGTATTCCATGGTGTATGTGTGCCATATTTTCTATTGTGAATAGTGCCACAATAAACATACATGTGCATGTGTCTTTATAGCAGCATGATTTATAATCCTTTGGGTATATACCCAGTAATGGGATGGCTGGGTCAAATGGTATTTCTAGTTCTAGATCTTTGAGGAATTACCACACTGTCTTCCACAACAGTTGAACTAGTTTACAGTCCCACCAGCAGTGTAAAAGTGTTCCTATTTCTTCACATCCTCTCCAATACCTGTTGTTTCCTGACTTTTTAATGATTGCCATTCTAACTGGTGTGAGATGGTATCTCATTGTGGTTTTGATTTGCATTTCTCTGATGGAGAGTGATGATGAGGATTTTTTCATGTGTCCATTGGCTGCATAAATGTCTTCTTTTGAGAAGTGTCTGTGAATATCCCTTGCCCACTTTTTGATGGGGTTGTTTGTTTTTTTCTTGTAAATTTGTGCGAGTTCTTTGTAGGTTCTGGATATTAGCCCTTTGTCAGATGAGCAGATTGCAAAAATTTTTTTCCCATTCTGTAGGTTGCCTGTTCACTCTGATGGTAGTTTCTTTTGCTGTGCAGAAGCTCTTTAGTTTAATTAGATCCCATTTGTCAATTTTGGCTTTTGTTGCCGTTGCTTTTGGTGTTATAGACATGAAGTCTTTGCCCATACCTATGTCCTGAATGGTATTACCTAGGTTTTCTTCTAGGGTTTTTATGGTTTTAGGTATAACATTTAAGTCTCTCATCCATCTTGAATTATTGTTTGTATAAGGTGTAAAGAAGGGATCCAGTTTCAGCTTTCTTCTTATGGCTAGCCAATTTTCCCAGCACCATTTATTAAATAGGGAATCCTTTCCCCATTTCTTGTTTCTGTCAGGTTTGTCAAAGATCAGATGGCTGTAGATGTGTGGTATTATTTCTGAGGGCTCTGTTCTGTTCCATTGGTCTATATCTCTGTTTTGGTACCAGTACCATGCTGTTTTTTTTACTGTAGCCTTGTAGTATAGTTTGAGGTCAGGTAGCATGATGCATCCAGCTTTGTTCTTTTGGCTTAGGACTGTCTTGGCAATGTGGGCTCTTTTTTGGTTCCATACGAACTTTAAAGTAGTTTTTTCCAATTCTGTGAAGTCATTGTATAAGAAATTATTGTAGACCGTAGTTACCATGTTGTGACATCCAATACTAGTTCTTGCTCGTTTTATCTAGCCTTATTTTTGTAACCATTAACTTTCCCACTGCACTATTCTGTGGTAACCATTATTTTACTCTCTATCTCCGTGAGTTCAATTGTTTAATTTTTAGCTCCTACAGTAAGTGAGAACATAAGAAGTTTGTCTTTCTCTGCCTGGCTTATTTCACTTAACATAATGATGTCCAGTTCCACCTAAGTTATTGCAAAGGACAGAATCTCAATCTTTTTATGGCTCAATAGTGCTCCATTGTGTATATTTACCACATTTTCTTTATATATTCATCTGTTAATGGACATGTAGATTGCTTTCAAATCTTGGCTATTGTGAATAATAGTACAATAAGCATGAGAGTGCAGGTATTTTTTTCAATATACTGATTCCCATTCTTTTGGGTATATACCTTACAACAGGATTGATGAATCATATGGTAGCTTCATTTTTAGTATTTTGAGAAAACTCCAAATTGTTCTCCATAGTACTGTACCAATTTATATTCCCACCAGCAGTGTATGAGGGTTCCCTCTTCTCCACATCCTCACCAGCATTTGTTATTACCTGTCTTTTGGCTATAAGCCATTTTAACTGGTGTAAGATAATATCTCATTGTAGTTTTGATTTGCATTTCTCTGATAAGCATTTATGATGAGTAACTTTTCATATACCTCCTTACCATTTGTATGACTTCTTTTGAAAAATTCAGATCTTTTGCCCATTTTTTAATGAGATTATTAGATTTTTCCCAATAGAGCTGTTTGAACACCTTAGATATTTTAATTATTAATCCCTTGTGAGGGGGAGAGATCACAAATGTTTTTTTTTTTTCCCAACCTGGATTATCTCTTCACTTTCCTCATTGTTTCCTTTGCTCTGCAGAAGCGTTTTAATTTTTTTTTCTTTTTTTTTTTTTTTTTTTTTGAGACAGAGTCTCACTCTGTCTCCCAGGCTGGAGTGCAGTGGCACGATCTTGGCTCACTGCAATCTCCACCTCCCAGGTTCACACCATTCTCCTGCCTCAGCCTCCCCAGTAGCTGGGACTACAGGCGCCCGCCACCACGCCAGGCTAATTTTTTCGTATTTTTAGTAGAGACGGGGCTTCATAGTGTTAGCCAGGATGGTCTCTATCTCCTGATCCACCCGCCTCGGCCTCCCAAAGTGCTGGGATTACAGGCTTGAGTCACCGCGCCCGGCCAAGCTTTTTAATTTTAACATGATCCCATTTGTCCATTTTTGGTTTGGTTGCCTGTGCTTATAGGGTATTACTCAAGAAATCTTTGCTTATTCCAATGTACTGGATAGTTTCTCCAAGGTTTTCTTTCAGTAGTTTCATAGTATGAGGTCTTAGATTTAAGTATTTAATACATATTCATTTGAATTTTGCATATGGTGAGAGATAGGAATCAAGTTTCATTCTTCTGCATATGGGTGCACGGTTTTGCCAGTGACGTTTACTGAACAGACTGTTCTTTCCATAACATGTGTTCTTGGCACCTTTGTTGAAAATGAGTTCACTGCAGTTGTCTGGATTTGTTTCCAGGTCCTATGTTCTCTTCCATTAATTGATGTGTCTGTTCTTATGTCATTACCACGCTGTTTTGGTTACTATGGCTCTGTAGTATAATTTGAAGTCAGGTAATGTGATTCCTTCAGTTTTGTTCTTTTTGCTCAAAACAATTTTTAATATTCTGGGTTTTTGGTGGTTCCATATAAATTTTAGGGTTGTTTTTTCTATTTCTGTGAATAATGTCATTGGTATTTTGATAGAGATTACATTGAGTATATAAATGGCTTCTGGTAGTGTAGACTTTTTAACAATATTGATTCTTTCAATCCATGAACATTGAATATATTTCCTTTTCTGTATACTTTTCACTTCTTTCATCAAAGTTTTATAGTTTACATTGTAGAGATCTTTCACTTCTTCAGTTAAGTTTATTTCAATGTTTTAAATTTTATTTGTTGCTGTTGCACATGGGATTACTTTCTTGGTTTCTTTTT
This sequence comes from Chlorocebus sabaeus, assembly GCF_047675955.1. NCBI lineage: Eukaryota > Metazoa > Chordata > Mammalia > Primates > Cercopithecidae > Chlorocebus > Chlorocebus sabaeus. The sequence continues at coordinate 89,147,177 of NC_132933.1, forward strand.
CACATTGTTCACTGTTTGCAATAGGAGATGTTACTGATTTTTGTATGTTGATGTTATATTCTGGAACATTACTGAATTTGTTTATTAGTTCCAACAATTTTCTGTCGAGTGTTTAGGTTTTGCCAAATGCAAGATCATGTTATTTGCAAAGGAGGATGATTTGATTTATTTCTTTTCAACTTGGATACCCTTTAGCTCTTTCTTTTTTCTGATTGTTCTAGCTAGGACTTTCAATATTATGTTGAATAAGAGTGGTAAAATTTGGCATCCTCATGTTCGAGATTTTAGAGGAAAGGCTTTCAGTTTTTCCCCATGCAGCATGATAATAGCTATCAGTCTGTATTTTAAGGCTTTTATTGTCTTGAGGTATGTTCCTTCTATGCCTATTTTTTGAGAGTTTTTATCATGAAGGCGTGTTGAATGTTGTCAAATGTTTTTTCTGCATCAGTTGAAATGATCATATTTTTCCTTTTTTCTGTTCATATGATGTAACACAATGATTGACTAACATATGTGGATCCATCCTTCCAGCCCTGGGATGAATCTCACTTGGTCATGATGAATATTGTTTTTAATATGTTGCTGAATTTGATGTGCTAGTATTTTGTCGAGGATTTTTGCATTAATGTTTATCATATATTGGCCTGTGGGTTTCTTTCTTTGATGTGTCTTTTTCTGTTTTTGATAGCAGGGTAATACTGGTCTCATAGAAAGTTTGGAAGTATTCACTCCTCATTGTTTCAGAACAGTTTGAGTAAGATTGGTATTAACTCTTTAAATGCTTGGTAAAATTGAGCAGTGAAGCCATCAGGTCCTGGTCTTTTCTTTGCTGAGAGACTATTTATTTTGGCTTCTATCTTGTTACTTCTTAGTGATCGGCTCACATTTTGGATTTCTTCATGGTTCAGTATTGGTAGGTTATAAGCATTTTGGAATTTATCCATTTCTTCTGGGTTTTCCAATTTATTGGTATATAGTTGCTCAGAGGGACCTCTAATAATTCTTTGATTTCTGCAGTATCAATTTTAATGTCTTTTTTTCATCACTGATTTTATTTATTTGGGCCTTCTCTCTCTTTTTTCTGGGTCTGGGTAAAGGTTTGTCAATTTTGTTTATCTTTTCTAGAAACCAAATTTTCATTTGATTGATCTTTTATTAATTTCAATTATGTTTCTGTTTGATCCTTATTATTTCCTTTTTTTTCTTCTACTAATTTTGAGTTTTCATTGTTCTTGCTTTCCTAGTTCCTTAAGACACCTCATTAGGTTATTTACAATTTTTCTACTTTTTTGGTATAGGCACTTATAGCTATATATTTTCTTCTTTGTACTGTTTTCACTGTATCCCGTAAGTTTTGATATCTTGCGTTATCATTATCACTGGTTTCAAGAAATTGTTCATTTTTCTTCTTAATTTCTTCATTGACCCACCAGTCTTTCAGGAACATATTGTTTAATTTCCATGTGTTTTTATAGTTTCCAAAATTCCTCTTGGTATTGATTTCTGGTTTTATTTCATGTTGGTAAGAGAAGATACTTGATATAATTTCAATTTTTTTTAATACTTTAAGAATTGTTTTGCAACCTAACGTGTGTTCTCTCCGTGAGAATGATACATGTGCTGAGGAGAAGAATGTGCTTTCTGTACCCATGAATCCAATGTTCTATAAATATCTATTATGTCTATTTAGTCTGTAGTGCAGATTAAGCCCAATGTTTCTTTGATTTTCTGTCTTTATGACAGAATGCTGAAAATAAGCTGTTGAAATCTCCAGCTATTGTATTAGAGTCTATCTCTAGGCGTAATAATACTTTCTTTATATAAGCAGGTGCTCCTGTGTTGGGCGCATGTATATTTATACTTCTAATATCCTCTTACTGAATTAATTGACCCTTTTCTCATTGTAAAGTGACCTTCTTTGTCTCTTATAGTTTTTTTTTTTTTTTTTTGGTCTGATATAAGTATGGCGATTTGTGCTCTTTTTCGGTTTCCATTGCTGTGGAATATTTTTTCATCCCTTTATTTTCAGTCTCTGTGTGTTGTTTATATGTAACGTGTGTTTCTTGTAGGCAAGGAATCGTTGGGTCTTGTTTATTTATCCGTTTAGCCACTTTATGTATTTTGATTGGAGAGGTGAGCACATTAACATTCAACATTGTTGTTGACAAGTAAGGACTTACCCTTGCCATTTTGTTATTTGTTTTCTGGTTGTTTTGTGGTCTTCTTTACCTTCTTTCCTTCCTTCCTGTCTTTCTTTAGTGAAGGTGATTTTCTTTTGTGATTTATTTTAATTTCTTGCTCTATTTTTTTTATGTATCATATGCTTTTAAATTTGAGGTTACCTCGTGGTGATAGTGTCTTATAAACTGTTACTTTAAACTGATGACAACTCAACACTGATTGCATAAACAAACAAGCAAACAAGCAAAAATAAAATTAATGAAAACTCTACCCTTTAACCTTTTTCTTTCACTTGTTAACTTTCTGTTGTTTCCATTTATATTTTGCTGTACTGCCTCTCTTGAAAAGTTGTTGTTTATTACTTTTGAATTTTTAGTCTTTCTACTAAGATGTAAGTAGCTTGCATACCATAATTACAGCGTTACAATATTCTTTATTTTCCTGTGTACTTACTATTACCAGTGATTTTTTTACACTGTCAGGTGATTTCTGATTGCTCATTAATTTTGTTCTCTTTCAGAATGAAAAACTCTTTAGCATTTCTTTTAGGACAAGCTTGGTGTTAATGAAATCCTTCTACTTTCTATGGCTGGGACAGTATTTCTCCTTCATGTTTCATGGATATTCTCAGTGGATAAAATACTTTTGGATAAAAAGAGTTTTTTGTTTGTTTGTTTTTCTTCAGCACATTATATATGGCATGCCACTCTCTTTTGGCCTATAAGGTTTCCACTGAAAAGTCTACTGCCAGACTTATTGGAGCTGCATTGTATATTACTCATTTTTGTATATTACTTGTTTCTTTTATCTTGCTGCTTTTAGAATCATTTTTTTTAATCCTTGACTTTTGGGTGTTTGATTATTAAATGTCTTGATGTAGTCTTCTTTGCATTAAATCTGCTTGGTGTCCTATAACTTTTTTGCACTTGTATATTGATATCTTTCTCTAGTTTGGGGAAGTTATCTCTTATTATCTATTTCTGTAAACTTTCTACCCCCTATCTCTTCTCTATGACTTCTTTAAGGCCAGTAACTCTTAGAAATGCTTTTTTGAGGCTATTTTATAGATCTCATAGGTGTGCTTCATTCTTTTTTTGTCTCCCCTGACTATATTTTCAAGTAACCTATCTTGAAGCTCACTAAATTTTTCTTTCTCCTTGATCAGTTCTGCTGGTGAGAGACTGTGATGTATTCTTCAGTATGTCAATTGCATTTTTTCAACTCAAAATTCTTCTTAATTCTTTTTAATTATTTTAATCTCTCTTAAATTTATCTATTAAGATTCTTAATTTCTTCTCTATGTTATTTTGTATTTAGTTGAGAATCTTCAAAACAGCTATTTTGAAATCTCCGTCTGAAAGGTAACCTATCTCTGTCTCTCCAGGATTAGTTCCTGGTCTTTTATTTAGTTCATTTGGTGAGGTCGTGTTTTCCTGGATGGTTTTTTTGGATGTTCATCCGTGTCTGGACATTAAAGAGTTAAGTATTTATTGTAGTCTTTACAGTCTGGGCTTGTTCGTACCCATCCTTCTTGGGAAGGCTTTTCAGGTATTCAAAGGGACTTGGGTATTGTTATCTAAGTTTTTGTTTTCTGCAGCCGTATCTACATTAGGAGACACCACAAGCCCAGTTAAGCTGTGGCTCTTATAGACTTGAAGAGGTATTGCCTCGGGAGTCTTAGATAAGATTCGGAATAATTCTCTGGATTACTAAGCATGGACTCGTGTTCTCTTCCCTTACTTTCTCCCAAACAAATAGAATCTCTCTCTCTCTCTCTCTCTCTCTCTCTCTCTCTCTCTCTCTCTCTTTCTCTCTGTGATTAGCCACTTGGAGCTGGATGAGGGGTGACACAGGCACTACTGTGGTCCCCACCACTGGGACTGTGATGAGTCAGACCTGAAGCCAGCATGGTACTTGGTCTCGCTCAAGGCCTCGGGTAACCACCGCCTTGTTCACACAAGGTCCTAGGCCTCTGCAATCAGAAGGTGGCAAAGCCAGCTAGGTTTGTGTCTTTCCATTTAGGATGGCAAGTTTCCCGCAGCCCCAGTCGGGTCCAGAGATGCCATCAAGGAGCCAGGTTCTACAGTCAGAAATCTTAAGAATCTAGCCAGTGCTCTTTCTACTGCAGCTGAACTGGCACCAAAAAGGCCCAAAGGCTCTGCCTTCAGCTTGTGATGAATGCTGCCAGGCCTATAATTCTCCATTCAGGGCAGTGGACTCCCCTTTGGCCTGAGACAGGTGCTTCAGGACTCTACTTGGTGCCCTGTCCTACTGTGGCTGAGGTGGTATCCAAGTTGCAAAACAAAGTCATCTTTACTCTTTCCTCTCCCCTCAAGCAGAGGGAAGGAGTTTCTCCTGGAGTTGCTATTTGTGCTTCCTGGGATCAGGGAAGGGGTGGAACAAGCACTCCCTTGGCAACTCAAGTGGTGTCTCTCTAGGTCATATTCCCCTCAAGTCCACTGGCTCTGAGCCAAGCACAGAACCAGGACTTGCCCAAGAATCGCAATTGTTATTGCCTAAACTGCCTTTCCAGTTTATTTAGGGTTCAAGAGGATTTTATCCCATGGTGAGAGGCTTGCTGGAACTCAGTTTCCTACTGCTGGGATTCGTGATTTCTAGAGCTGCTCTAATTGCTTTCTCTGTGGACACAATGTGAGTTCTGCCTGGTGTTGCTTTCTGCTGGGACAGGGCAGCACTGAGTTCCAATGGGAAGTTCCACAATCAGTGCGCTCTCCCTCCCCCAGATGCACAGATTCTAAATGCCACACAACTGCTGTGATGACATCAAAACACCATATCAAATAACATTTCAAATTAATATTCAATTTTCTGTGGTATTTCATAATCCCCTAAGAATTTTATATCTTTGTCCTATTAATGTAATTTATTAACCTTGTTCTGTCAGTGTCAACTGGAAATGAAATATCTCTAGTTTGGCTAAATATAAAGGCAAAAAATGCAATGTTTTTCATTAAAGGTACAATTGTTAAATGTATTCTAATTATTGAATCTAGGACAAACTGGAGAAAAACATTTATTTTTACGCTGTTAGCTGAAGTTATGCCACTGTAACTAAATCATACATTATAAAGTAATAAACTATATATCTGATTTCATTTTTCTCCTCACCACTTGCATCAGTTAGTGGGCAGTCTGTTTGTCTGTCTTATAGCCACAAATAAGGTGCTTTCTGACTCCTCCTACAATGAAGATCCATTGCTAATTAACACAGTGCTCCTCTTGAGTGCAGTGCTCGTCATAGAATTCAGAAAAGAACCTGAGTGACTGGGGAAGTTTGATAAGGATGATACAGGAGTCTGGACCCATGGATACTGCTTGCACCACAACCATATCTGTTTCCTCTGCAAGTTTTAGCATATATTGGAAATTCTTTTTCCAATTGTCAAAATTTTATTCTCAAAAAAAAAAAAAAAAAAAGAACAAATCCAGGCTGGGCGTGGTGGCTCACGCCTGTAATCCCAGCACTTTGGGAGGCCAAGGCAGGCGATTCACCTGAGGTAGAGAGTTCAAAATCAGCCTGACCAACATGGAGAAACCCTGTCTCTACTAAAACTATAAAAATTAGCTAGGCGTGGTGGCACTTGCCAGTAATCCCAGCTACTCAGGAGGCTGAGGCAGGAGAATCACTTGAACCCCTTAAGCAGAGGTTATGGTGAGCTGAGGTCGCACCATTGCACTCCAGCCTGGGCAACAAGAGTGAAACTCTGTCTCCAAAAAAAAAAAAGAAAAAAAAAGTCAGTTTGATTTGAAATTTTTCTTATCCAAAAATATTATTATATCAGAACGTTAGCATACCTCAGAGAGATGACACCTTGTTCAAATTGGCTACAAGGATTATTTGTTCAACTGAACAGCCATAGTGTGTTCTCTCAGAATGAGGTTATTTATCCATATTTCTGCCAATCCCAATTTGTAAAGAGGGCATGATAAGACAGATTTGTGAGATATTTGCAGTAAACAAGATGTGAACCATAGAAGGTAATAATTAACTGACTTCGGCCTGCAGATAAGATTCCACGGAAGAGTAAGAATGTCCAGAGTTCCCTATGTGAGTAAAGGGCAAATCATTGGAGACCCAAGACCTCATATATGTGAGACAAAATTTCAAACTTGTACTGTAACTGCTAATCTTATTCTCAATTTGGTTTAAGTGTAATCACTTTATCTCTTTGATCAAGCCATGCCAGAGGCAAGTCTTCCCTGGGACTTTGCAGTTAGGGGAGACAAAATTCGATCTTTTTGGCCAGGCAAGGGGGCTCATGCCTGCAATCCCAGCACTTTGGGAGGCTGAGGCAGGTGGATCACTTGAGTTCAGGAGTTCAAGACCAGCCTGGCCAACGTGGCGAAACCCTGTCTCAACTAAAATTACAAAAATTAGCCAGACGTGGTAGCATGTGCCTGTACTCCCAACAACTTGGGAGGTTGAGGCATGAGAACTGCTTGACCTTGGGAGGTAGAGGTTGCAGTGAGCTCAGATTGTGCCACTGCACTCCAGCCTGGGCAACAGAGCAAGACTCTGTCTAAAAAATAAAAAAAATAAAAATAAATAAAAATAAAAAATCTTTTTACTTAGCTCACTTGTGATTGGGTTTCCTGTCATTTGAAATCAACATAATCTTAATACAAAAAGGAGGATAATTATCATTTTTTTCAACTTTTATTTTAGAACCAGTGGGAACATGTGCAGGTTTATTACAAAGGTTTATTGTGTGATGCTCAGGTTTGGGATATGACTGAACCCGTCACCAAGGTAGAGCATACTACCCAAAAGTCAGTTGTTCAGCCCTCCCCCTCCCCCTTCTCTCACACCCTAGTAGTCCCCAGTGTTTATTGTTCCCATCTTTATGTTCATGTGTACCCAGTGTTTAACTCTCACTTGTAAGTAATAACACGTGGTACCTAGTTTTCTGTTTCTGCATTAGTTTGCTTAGGATAATGGCCTCCAGTTGCATCCATGTTGCTGCAAAGGAAATGATTTCATTCTTTTTGATGACTGTGTAGTATTTTGTGGTATAGTATTACGTTTTCCTTATACAATCCACCATTGATGAGCACCTGGGTTGGATAGTATTTCTGCTATTGTGGACAGAGCTGTGATGAACATACAGGTGCATGCATCCTTTGGGTAAAATGATTTATTTTCCTTTGGTTATATACCCAGTAATGCGATTGCTGAGTGGAATGGTAGTTCAAATCTTGGTTGTTTGAGAAATCTCCAAAATGCTTTACTCAATGGCAAAATTAATTTACATTCACACCAAAAAGGTATGTGTCCCTCTTTCTCCACAGCCTTGCCAACATATTATGTTTTTAGTTTTCCACAAAAGAAATTGTGACTGGTTTGAGATGGCATATCATTATGGTTTGATTTGCAATTCTCTTATGATTAATGATGACATATTTTCATACGTTTGTTGGCCACTTGCATGTCTTCTTTTCAGAAGTGTCTGTTCATGTCCTTTGCCCAATTTTAAATGGAGTGGTTTTTTGCTTATTGATTTGTTTAAATTCCTTATAGATTCTGCATATTAGACCTTTGTTGGCTGCATAGTTTGTGAATATTTTCTCCCCTTCTATAAGTTGTCTGTTTACTTCCTTGATAGTTTCTTTTGCTATGTGGAAGCTCTTTAGATTAATTGTCTTATTTAATCAATTTTTATTTTTGTTGCAATTTATTTTGAGGACTTAGCCATAAATTTGTTGCCAAGGCCAATATCAAGAAGGGCATTTTCTAGGTCTTCTTTCAGAATTTTCATAGGTTGAGGTCTTACGTTTAAGTCCTTAATCCTTCTCAAGCTAATTTTTGTATATGGTGGCAGGCAATGGTCCAGTCTCATTCTTCTGCATATGGATACCCAGTTCTCACAGCACAATTTATTGAATAGGGAGTCTTTTTCCTATTGCTTGTTTTCCTTAAGTTTATTGAAGATTAGATGGTGGTAGGTGTGCACCTTTACTTCTGGGTTCCATTTTCTCTTCCCTTGGTATATGTGTCTTTTTTGATTTTGTTTTTTTGTACTTGTACAATGCTGTTTTCGTTACTGTAGCCTTGTAGTACAGTTTGAAGTCAGAAAAAGTGCTGCCTCCAAGTTTGTTTTTTTTTTTTTTGCTTACAGTTGCTTTGGTTATCCAGATTCTTTTTTTGGTTCCATATGAATTTTAGAAGTCTTTTGTTCTAATTCTGTGAAAAATGATATTGGTAGTTTAATAGGAATAGCATTGAAACTGTCAATTGCTTTAGGTGCTATGGCCATTTTAACAATATTAAATCTTCTGAACATAAGCATGGAATGTTTATTTATTTATATCATCTCTAATTTCTTTCAGCAGTGTTTTGTAATTCTTTTTGTAGCAATTGTTCACCTCCTTGGTTAGCTGTATTCCTAGGTATTTCTTGTTTTGTTGTTTGTTTGGATTTTTAGAAATAATTCTTTTTATTTTTTCTATTATACTTTCCATTCTAGGGTACATGAGCACAATGTACATTTTTGATACATAGGTATATATGTGCCATGTTGCTTTGCTGCACCCATCAACTCGTCATTTACATTAGGTATTTTTCCTAATGCTATCCCTCCCCCCACACCACCTCCCACCCCCGACAGGCCCCAGTGTGTGATGTTTCCTGCCCTGTGTCCAAGTGATCTCATTTTTCAATTCCAACCTATGAGTGAGAACATGCAGTGTTTGGTTTTCTGTCCTTGTGATAGTTTGCTGAGAATGATGGTTTCCAGCTTCATCCATGTCCCTACAAAGGATATGAACTCATCCTTTTTTATGGCTGCATAGTATTCCATAGTGTATATGTATGTGCCACATTTTCTTAATCCTGTCTATCATTGATGGGCATTTGGGTTGCTTCCAAGTCTTTGCTATTGTGGGTAATGCCACAATAAACATATGAGTGCTTGTGTCTTTATAGTAGCATAATTTATAATCCGTTGGAAATACACTCAGTAATGGGATTGCTGGGTCAAATGGTATTTCTAGATCTAGATCCTTGAGGAATCTCCACACTGTCCTCTACAATGGTTGAACCAATTTACACTCCCACCAACAGTGTAAAAGCATTACTATTTCTCCACATCCTCTCCAGCATCTGTTGTTTCCTGACATTTTAATGATTATCATTCTAACTGGCATGAGATGATATCTCATTGTGGTTTTGATTTGCATTTCTCTGATGGCCAGTGATGATGAGCATTTTTTCATGTGTCTGTTGGCTGCATAAATGTCTTCTTTTGAAAAGTGTCTGTTCATATCTTTTGCCCAATTTTTGATGGGTTGTTTGTTTTTTTCTTGTAAGTTTGAGTTCTTTGTAGATTCTGGATATTAGCCCTTTGTCAGATGAGTAGATTGCAAAAGTTTTCTCCCATTGTGTAGGTTTCCTGTTCACTCTGATGATAGTTTCTTTTCCTATGCAGAAGCTCTTTAGTTTAACTAGATCCCATTTGTCTATTTTGGCTTTTGTTGCCATTGCTTTTGGTATTTTAGTCATGAAGTCCTTGTCCATATTTATGTCCTGAATGGTATTGCCTAGGTTTTCTTCTAGGGTTTTTATGGTTTTAAGTCTAACATTTAAGTCTTTAATCCATCTTGAATTAATTTTTGTATAAGCTGTAAGGAAGGGATTCAGTTTTAGCTTTCTGCGTATGGGTAGCCAGTTTTCCAAGCACCATTTATTAAATAGGGAATCTTCTCCCCATTTCTTATTTTTGTTAGGTTTGTCAAAGATCAGATGGTTGTATATGTGTGGCATTATTTCTGAGGCCTCTGTTCTGTTCCATGGGTCTATATATCTGTTTTGGTACCAGTACCATGCTGTATTAGTTACTGTAGCCTTATAGTATAGTTTGAAGTCCAGTAGCATAATGGCTCCAGCTTTGTTCTTTTTCCTTAGGATTGTCTTGGCAATGGAGCTCTTTTTTGGATCCATATTTAATTTAAAGTAGTTTTTTCCAATTCTGTAAAGAAAGTCATTGGTAGCTTGATGGGGATGACATTGCATCTATAAATTGCTTTGGGCAGTATGGCCATTTTCATGATAATTGATTCTTCCTATCCATGGGCATGGAATATTCTTCCATTCGTTTGTGTCCTCTTTTATTTCATTGAGCAGTGGTTTGTAGTTCTCCTTGAAGAGGTTCTTCACATCCTTGTAAATTGGATTCCTAGGTATTTTATTCTCTTTGTGGCAATTGTAAATGGGAGTTCACACATGATTTGGCTCTCTGTCTGTTAATGGTGTATAGGAATGCTTTTGATTTTTGCACATTGGTTTTGTATCCTGACACTTTGCTGAAGTTGCTTATCAGCTTAAGGAGATTTTGGGCTGCAACGATGAGATTTTCTAAATATACAATCATGTCATATGCAAACAGGGCCAATTTGACTTCTTTATTTCCTAATTGAATACCCTCTATTTCTTCCCTTGCCTGATTGCCCTGGCCAGGGCTTCCAACATTATGTTGAATAGGAGTGGTGAGAGAGGGCATTCTTGCCTTGTGCCGGTTTTCAAAAGCAATGCTTCCAATTTTTTCCCTTTCAGTATGATACTGGCTGTGGGTTTGTCACAAATAGCTCTTATTATTTTGAGATATGTTCCATCAATACCTAGTTTATTGAGAATTTTTGGCATAAACGGCTGTTGAATTTTGTCAAAGGTCTTTTCTGCATCTATTGAGATAATCATGTGTTTTTTTTTTTCATTGGTTATGTTTATGTGATAGATTACATTTATTTATTTGCATTTGTTGAACCAGCCTTGCATCCCAGGGATGAAGCTGACTTGATCATGGTAGATAAGCTTTTTGATGTGCTGCTGGATTCAGTTTGCCAGTATTTTATTGAGGATTTTCACATCGATGTTCATCAGGGATATTGGTATAAAAATCTCTTTTTTGTTGTGTCTCTGCCAGATTTTGTTATCCGGATGAAAACAGCCTCATAAAATGAGTTAGGGAGGACTCCCTCTTTTTCTATTGTTTGGAAGAGTTTTAGAAGGAATGGTACCAACTCCTCTTTGCACATCTTGTAGAATTCTGCTGTGAATCCATGGGGTCCTGGACTTTTTTTTGGTTTGGTAGACTATTATTTACTGCCTCAATTTTAGAGCCTGTTATTGGTCTATTTAGAGATTCAACTTCTTCCTGGTTTAGTCTTGGGAGAGTGTATGTGTCCAGGAATTTATCCATTTCTTCTAGATTTTGTAGGTTATTTGCATAGAGTTGTTTATGGTGTTCCCTGATGGTAGTTCATGTTTCTGTGGGATCAGTGTTGATATCCCCCTTATAATTTTTTATTGCATCTATTTGATTCTTCTCTCTTTTCTTCTTTATTAGTCTTACTACTGGTATATCAATTTTGTTGGCCTTTTCAAAAAACCAGCTCCTGGATTCATTGATTTTTTTAAGGAGTTTTTGTGTCTCTGTCTCTTCAGTTCTGCTCTGATCTTACTTATTTCTTGCCTTCTGCTAGCTTTTGAATTTGTTTGCTCTTGCTTCTCTAGTTCTTTTAATTGTGATGTTAGGGTGTCGATTTTAGATCTTTCCTCCTTTCTCTTGTGGGCATTTAGTGCTGTAAATTTCCCTCTACACACTGCTTTAAATGTGTCCCAGAGATTCTGGTATGTTCTGTCTTTGTTGGTTTCAAAGAACATCTTTATTATTACCTTCATTTTGTTAGGTACCCAGTAGTCACGCAGGAGCAAGTTGTTAGGTTTCCATGTAGTTGTGCAGTTTTAAGTGAGTTTCTTAATCTTGAGTTCTATTTTGATTGCACTGTGGTCTGAGAGAGCGTTTTTTGTGATTTCTGTTCTTTTACATTTGCTGAGGAGTACTTTACTTCGAACTATGTGGTCAATTTTGGAATAAGTGCAATGTGGTGCTGAGAAGAATGTATATTCTGTTGAGTTGGTGTGGAGGGTTCTGTAGATGTCTATTAGGTCTGCTTGTTGCAGAGGTGAGTACAGGTTCTGCATATCCTTATTAACCTTCTGTCTTGATCTGTCTAATATTAACTGTGGGGTGTTAAAGTCTCCCATTATTATTGTGTGGGAGTCTAAGTCTCTTTGTAGGTCTCTAAGTACTTGCTTTATGAATGGGGTGCTCCTGTATTGGGTGCATATGTATTTAGGATAGTTGGCTATTCTTGTTGAATTGATTCCTTTACCATTATGTAATGGCCTTCTTTGTCTCTTTTGATCGTTGTTCGTTTAGAGTCTGTTTTATCAGAGACTAGGATTACAACCCCTGTTTTTTTTTTGCTTGTTTGTTTGTTTTCCATTTGCTTGGTAGATCTTCCTCCATCCCTTTATTTTGAGCCTATGTGCATCTTTCAATGTGAGATACGTCTCCTTAATACAGCACCCTGATGGGTCTTGACTCTTTATCCAACTTGCCAGTCTGTGTCTTTTAATTGGGGCATTTACCTTATTAATATTTAAGGTTAGTATTGTATGTGTGAATTTGATCCTGTCATTATGATTTTCACTGGTTATTTTACCTGTTAATTGGTGCAGATTCTTCACAGCATCGATGGTCTTTACAATTTGGCATGTTTTTGCAGTGACTGGTACTGGTTGTTTCTTTCCATGTTTAGTGCTTCCTTCAAGAGCTCTTGTAAGGCAGGCCTGGTTGTGACAAAATCCCTCAGCATTTGCTTGTCTGTAAATGATTTTATTTCTTCTTCACTTTTGAAACTTACTTTGGCTGGATATGAAATTCTAGATAGAAAATTCTTTTCTTTAAGAATGTTGAATATTGGCCCCCACTCTCTTCTGGCTTGTAGGGTTTCTGCTGAGAGATCTTCTGTCAGTCTGATGGGCTTCCCTTTGTGGATAACCTGACCTTTCTCTCTGGCTGCCCTTAACACTTTTTCCTTCATTTCAACCTTGGTGAATCTGACAATTATGTGTCTTGGGGTTGCTCTTCTCGAGGAGTATCTTTGTGTTGTTCTCTGTATTTCCTGAATTCGAATGTTAGCCCGTCTTGCTAGGTTGGGGAAGTTCTCCTGGATAGTATCCTACACAGTGTTTTCCAACTTGGTTCTATTCTCCCCATTACTTTCAGGTACACCAATCAAATGTAGATTTGTTCTTTTCACATAGTCTCATATTTCTTGGTGACTTTGTTCATTGCTTTTTACTCTTTTTTCTCTAGCCTTGTCTTCTCACTTTATTTTATTAATTTGATCTTCAATCATTGATACCCTTTCTTCCACTTGATTGAATTGGCTGTTGAAGCTTGTGCATGCATCACGAAATACTCATGCCATGATTTCCAGCTCCATCAGGTTATTTAAGGTCTTCTCTACACTGTTTATTCTAGTTAGACATTTGTCTAATCTTTTTTCAAGGTTTTTAGCTTCCTTGCGATGGGTTGGAACATCCTCCTTTAGCTTGGAGAATTTTGTTATTACCGACTTTCTGAATCCTAATTCTGTCAACTCGTCAAAGTCATTCTCCATCCAGCTTTGTTCCGTTGCTGACAAGGATCTGTGATCCTTTAGAGGAGAAGAGGCACTCAGATTTTTAGAGTTTTCAGCTTTTCTGCTCTGGTTTCTCCCTATCTTTGTGGTTTTATCTACCTTTGGTCTTTGATGTTGGTGACCTACAGATGGGGTTTTTGTATAAATGACCTTTTTGTTGATGTTGATGCTATTCCTTTCTGTTTCTTAGCTTTCCTTCTAACAGTCAGTTCCCTCAGCTGCAGGTCTGTTGGAATTTGCTGGAGTTCCACTCCAGACTCTGTTTGTCTGGGTATCACCAGCAGAGGCTGCAGAACAGCAAATATGGCTGCCAGATCCTTCCTCTGGAAGCTTTGTCCCAGAGGGACAGCTGCCTATGTGAGGTGTCCATCAGCCCCTACTGGGATGTGTCTCCCAGTTAGGCTACACGAGGGTTAGGAACCCACTCGAGGAGGCAGTCTGTCCATTCTCAGAGCTCAAACACCATGCTGGGAGAACATTGCTCTTTTCAGAGCTGTCAGACAGGGACATTTAAGTCGCTGAAGTTGTCTGCTGCCTTTTGTTCAGCTATGCCCTGCCCACAGAGGTGGAGTCTAGAGGCAGTAGGCCTTGTTGAGCTTTGGTGGGCTCCAACCAGTGTGATCTTCCCAGCTGCTCTGTACCTACTCAAGCCTCAGCAATGGCGGACGCCCTCCCCCAACCAGGCTACCATCTCGCAGATCGATCTCAGACTGCTGTGCTAGCAGTGAGCAAGGTTCCATGGGCATGGGACCTGCTGAGCCAGACATGGGAGAGAATCACCTTGTCTGCTGATTGCTAATACCTTGGGAAAAGTGTAGTATTTGGGTGGGGAGTGCCCCGTTTTTCCAAATAGTCTGTCATGGCTCCCCTTGGCTAGGAAAGGGAAATCCCCTCACCTCTTGTGCTTCCCAGTTGAGGCGATGCCCTTCCCTGCTACAGCTTGCCCTCCATGTGATACACCCACAGTCCAACCAGTCCCAGTGTGATGAACCTGGTACCTCAACTGGAAATGCAGAAATCGCCCATCTTCTGCGTTGATCACACTGGGGGCTGCAGACCAGAGCTATTCCTATTTGGCCATCTTGGAACACCCTCCCCCCCCCCCCCAGGTATTTTATTTTCTTTGTGGCTATTGTAAATGCGATTGAATTGACATTCTTGTATTAACTTTCAGCTAGAGTACTGTTAGTGCATAGTAATGGTACTGATTTTTATGCTTTAATTTTGTGTCCTGATACTCCACTGAAGCCATTTTGTAGTTCAGAGTCTTTAGGGTTTTCTAGGTATATAAACATATTGTCAGCAAAGAGAGAGAGTTTAACTTATTTTCCTATTTGGATGCCTTTTATTTCTTTCTCTTGCTTGATTGCTCTGTCAAGGACTTCCAGTACTATGTTGAATAGGAGTGGTGGGAGTAAGCATCTTATCCCAGTTTTGTCTTGTTCCAGCTCTCAAGGGATATGAATTCAGCTTTTGCCCATTTAGTATAATATTGGCTGTGGGTTTGTCCTATATGGCTCTTATAATTTTCAGATATGTTTCTTTATTTATTAAGGGCTTTTATTACAGAGAATGTTGGAGTTTATTGAATGCTTCTTCTACGTCTATTGAGATGATCATATGGTTTTTGTATTTAATTCCATTTATGCATTGAATCACATTTATTGATTTGCATATGTCGAACCAACATTGCATCCCAGGAATAAAGCCTACTTGATCACAGTGAATTAACTTTTTGATGTGCTGAAGGATTTGGTTAACATTTTGTTAGCATTTTATTGAGAATTTTTGCATCTATGTTCATCGAGAATGTTGGCTTAAAGTTTTTATTTTTCTCTGTGTCTTTGCAAAATTTTGGTATCAGGATGATGCTAGATTCATAGAAAGAGCTAAGGAGGAGTTCCTCCTCCTCCTCAATTTTTTGGAATCGTTTCAGTAAAACTGATAACAGTTCTTTGTATGTCTGTTAGGACTCTGCTGTGAATCCATCTGTTCCAGACCTTTTTTTCATTGGCACCTGTTTTTTTTGTTGTTGTTGTTCTCATTGTTTTGTTTGTTTGTTTGATTGTTTTTCTGATTCAATTTTGGAACCCATTATTGGACTCTTCAGGTTTTCACTTTCTTCCTGGTTCATTTTTGGGAGGTTGTTTGTTTTGAGGAATTTTTATCCATTTCCTCAAGATATTTTAGTTTGTGTGCATTTAGGTGTTCATAATAGTCTCTAAGGATCTTTTATATTTCTGTGGGATTAGAGTGTCATCTTTGTCATTCCTGATTGTGCTTATTTGGATGTTTTATTTATTAATTTATTTTTTGTTAATCTAACTAGCAGTCTATCAATCTTACTCTTTCAAAGAACCAAATTTTTTTTATTGATTTTTTTGTATAGCTTTTTACACTTTGATTTCATTCTGTTCTTGTCAGATTATAGTTATTTCTTCTTTATGTTAGCTTTGGGGTAGTTTTGTTTGTTTTTCCTTTTAAGTTCCTCTAGGTGTGATACTAGATTGTTCATGAGACCTTTCTAACTTCTTGATGTTTGTATTTAGCACTATTAACTTTCCTCTTCACTCTGCTTTAGCTACATTCCAACCATTTTGGTATACTGTGTCTCCATTTCAAATGGAAATGACTTCAAAAGTCATTTCAAATAATTTTTAATTTTTACCTTAATTTAGAATTTTTAAAATTTCTATGTACTTATGTAGTTTTGCAGGATCTTGGTATTGCTTTCTATTTTTTTTTTCACTGTAGTCTGAAAGTATTTGGTATGATTTCATTTTTTTAATTTATTGAGATGTGCTCTGTGGCAGATTATAGAATATCTTCTGTGTGCAGTTGAGAAAAATGTGTAATTTGCATTTAGTGGGTGCAGTATTTGTTGATGTCTGTTGGGTTCAATAGGTCACATATTGAGTAAAAGTCCAGTATTTCTTTGTAAATTTTCTGCCTCAATGATCTGTCTAACACTGCCAGTGGGCTATTTAAGTCTTCCACTATTATTGTGTGGTTGCCTGAGCTTTTTCATATGTCGAGAAGAACATATGAACCCCTGACCTCAGGTGATCCACCTTCCTTGGCCTCCCAAACTGCTAGGATTACAGATGTGAGCCACCACACCCAGCCCATTAAGGACATTCTTGATTCAAGTGAGGAGATCAAAATATCAACATTAAGAGGAGTTTGGAAGATGCTGATTTCAACCCTCATAGATGATTTTGAGGAGTTCCAGACTTCAGTGCAAGAAGTAACTGAAGATGTAGTAGCAATAGCAAAGTTACTGTAATTAGAAGTGGAGCCTGAAGATGTGACTGAATTACTGCAATCTCATGATAAAACTTTGATGAATGAGAAATTGTTTCTTTTAGATGAGCACATAAAGTGGTTTCTTGATTCGGAATTTACTTCTGGCGAAGATTCTGCAGACATTGTTGAGGTGACAACAAATGATTTAGAATATTACATAAACTTGGTCGATAAAGCAGGGGCAGGTTTTGAGAGGACTGACTCCAATTTTGAAAGAAGTTCTGCTGTGGGTACAATGCTATCAAACAACATCACTTTCTATGAAGATACATTTCATGAAAGGAAGAGTCAGTTGATGTGGCAAATTTTATTGGTGTCTTATTTTGAGAAATTGCCACAGATATTGTGGGAATCAGGAGGACTAGAGAGACCTCAGGGTAAAGCCGGAGGATTTATGGAGTGCACTCAGACCTACTAGATTAACATCTTGGGACTGGGCCTTAGAACAAAGACAGCACATGACCTTTATACACACTTCAAAAAGGGGGTGGGCTAGACTGAAATAAGCTTACAGTGGCTCAAAGTGTACTGGCACAAAAGCAAGGATACAGAGGCAGAACAAAGGCAGTTAATTAAATTGTGATAACTGCATAACTCAGGATTACACATGACTATTGCTATGCAGCCTAGATAGCTGTTATCTAGGATTGCTCAAAAGAGCCTTGCACTGGCTTATCTTATAACCTTCATTATGCTGCCCAGATGACTGTAGCTCAGGCCTGCTCGGACGGCTCATGACATTCATTGTACTGCTTAGATAAAACAGAATACTTAAAGTTAATAGTGACAGATATCAGGAATCTATAAACTCATACTATAAGAGAAAGGAAAATTTGTGTTTTTTTCTTCCTTATGTTGAGGGAATGCTGGGAGTCTCTAGAGCACATTCTTTTGTGTCTTAACTTCTCAGATAGTGTTTATCGAGGCTTTTCTCGGGTCTGGGCTGTGCCTGTTGCCACCCCTGGGATAAGTTAGCCTAATGCAGGAGAGCTTATTTATTTTTCTTTTTAATTTTATTTTTCTTTCTTTAATTTCCTCCTCACAGACACTCTAATTTTCAATAGCCACCATGCTGATCAGTCAGCAGCCATCAACATCAGTGTAAGACTCTCCACCAGCAAAAAGAAGGCTTAATCATTAGCAACAAAGTATTTTTAAATTACAGTGTATACATTGTTTTTTAGATATAATGCTTTTGCACTCTTAATATACTATGGTATAATGTAAACATAATGTTTATATGCACTGGGAAACCTTGCGTAACTCACTTTATTGTGATATTCCCTTTATTGTAATGGTCTGAAACTAAGCCCATCATATCTCTAAGGTACTGAAAAAAGTGGCAGTTTGGCTAATTACCTCTACCTCTAATCTGATATTTAAAAACTCAGTATTGATGAAGGATAAAGGGACCTATTTGTAAGACCTTTCAATTTTAGAAGAGTATACTGATTATTTAAAAATTAGCATTGAAGCATATTGCAGTGCTCAAGTTTGTCCATGTTAAGAACGTTTTCCTGGAAAATAACTAAAAATGTGCCCATAAATAAATTCAAAATTTATTAAAGTAACACTACTTGGCTAGAGAGATAAGACAGGACCTTAGATGATATTTTATATCTTCATTGTTGTGTTGAAATTTAGAATTTTTAAGATTATGCATGAGTTGTTGATTTATGTGCATCTGTAATCTTTATGTAACTATGTTAGTTTCATTGTGGAAAGAGATAATGCATGCATTCTGCTAAAACCAGAAGGAAACTGTTTATTTGTTGCAAGAAAAGGGTGACAGGGAAAGGAACTGTTACGTAGTAAACATTGAATGTTTGTTCAAAATCCATGGCTATTCTGTAAAGGTTAAGTCATTGTTATTTCAGGCTTTTAAAACAGTTTTCAGAGGTTGTAAACATTTATAGAGTCAACATTCAAGCCATTTTTATTGTTTTGGAACAAAATCTGAATAAAATTTTAAGGTAGAGAATCCAAGGATTTTGAAAGTTTGGAAAGCACTTTTATGCTTAGATTTTTTCTTGTATGCTGTTTCTTACTTAATGTTCATATGGACTTACTCAGCTTGATGACAGAAAACCTTTTAAAAATTAGTGTAGAAAAAAAATGCTTTATTCAGATTTTCTACATTTTTACAGGTTTACCATTTCATAGTTCTATCACTTTTTTGAATTTTTTGAAGATTTTTTTTTTTTTGCCTTTACTTTTTAGGAGTTTAATTATGGTATATTTTTGTGAGGATTCCCTTCAGCTTACTTTAACTTCTGTAGGGTTCTCTCGCTTTCTTGTATCTGTAAGTTTGTGTCTTCTCTAAGTTGTGGAGTTTTCAGCCATTATTTCTTTCAATATTTTTTCAACTCCAATGTTTTTCCTCTCTTTTTGGGCCACTGATGGTTTAAATGTTATGTCTTTGTTATTTCCCCAGAGGTCCTTGAGTTTCTCTTTTTATTATATTTGTTTCTGTGTGTGTGTGTGTGTGTGTGTGTGTGCGTGCATGTGTGTGTGTGTTTTGTTTTGTTTTTCCTTTTGTGTTTTTGAGACAGAGTTTCACTCTTATCACCCAGCTGAAGTGCAGTGGCGTGATTTTGGCTCACTGCAACCGCTGCCTCCCAGGTTCAAGCAATTCTCCTGCCTCAGCCTGCCAAGTAGCTGGGATCACAGATGCCCACAACCACTCCTGGCTAATTTTTGTATTTTTAGTAGAGATGGGTTTTCACCATGTTGGCCAGGCTGGTCTCGAACTGCTGGCCTCAAGTGATCCACCCACCTTGGCCTCTGTTTTTAAGATTTTACATATGTGGCCAGGTGTAGTGGCTCATGCCTGTAACCCTAGTATGTTGGAAGTCTGAGGTGGGTGGGTCACTTAACCTCAGGAGTTCAAGACCAGCCTGGGCAACATTGTGAAATTCTGCCTCTACAAAAAATAGCCAGACATGGTGGCTCATGCCTGTAGTACTAGCTTCTTGGGGGGCAAAGGTGAGAGGATCACTTGAAGCTGAGAGGCAAATGTTGGCAGTGAGCTGAGATTGCACCACGACATTTCAGCCTGGGCAACAGAGTAATACCGTGTCTCAAAAAAAAAAAAAAAAAAATCTACTTTGTTGATCTTTCTTCAAGATCACTGTTTCTATCTTTTATCATTCTCCCTCTTCCTTTTTGTCTGTCCAATAAAGTTTATTTTTATTTCTCTTATTGTATTTTTCAGTTCCATAGTTTACATTTGATTCTTTTTAACATCTATTTATTTGCTGAAGTATTTTGATTTTTTGTTCTCGCAAAATAACTTGTAATTGCTTTTTAAGACATTTTTATAAAGGCTGATTTAAAGTTCTTGCCAATTAATTCTAGCATCCAATTTCTCTCAGTGTTGGAGTGTGTTGATTGTTTTTTGTCATTCAAGTTGTTATTTTTCTGCTATTTGGTGTGATGGGTAATATTCAATTTTATTATAGACATTTGGGATATTGTGATAGGAAACACCTGGTCACATTTAGATCTTTAATTTTACCAGTATATGATTCTGTTAAGGTGTATCATACAGATTCTGGCATACTTCTATAAAAGTTGGTTTGCTGCTACAGTTCAGGCTGTCAGGTATCTCTAGGTGGAGGAAAAGAGTTTGGGGGGGATGAAGAGATTTCCTACACTAGGCCACTTATAGGCCCAGTATTCCCTTTTCCAAATCAGCCTTGTTGCCAACTTTCTCTTGAGGTGAAAAAGGAATCTCTTGCCTGTGACAAGAGGCTTTTCAGTCCAGGTTACTTGTTGTGGCAGGGTCCTCTTTGCTGATAACACCTGTCTACCAGGTGCATATTAGAGAGGGAGGGAGTTGCAGTCCCAGGTGGAGAGAACACTTCCACTGACTACTTTTTCTCAGTGGTGGTTTTCATGGCTTTTTTTTTTTTTAATTAATTTTTTTTTTTTTTTTTTTTTTTTTTTTTTTTTTTTTTTTTTGCCATTCCTATTGCTATTATTATTGTTGTCAGCTGGTAATTTGCTTTATCGGGTGGAGAGTTGAGCCTCCTCAGATTGCACCCTTCTATTGCTTATTGAGATGTCATAAAATGCTAGTCTTGAGTCACCTTCTTTTGGTTGGAGGTTCTAAAACACCCAATTGTGTTGCAATTTCAGTACTTGGGTCCCTAACCAGTTCACCTTCCTCTTTACACCTCTCAGAGGTTTTTGTTTTTTGTTTTTGTTTTGTTTTTGTTTTTGTTGTTGTTGCTCATGTTAATGCAAAAGTTTCTCAATATACATTTGGGAGAGAAGTGGCAAGAAAGGAGTCCATGCAATCTTGTCTGCAACAAAGACTCAAACAATTTTAAAGTATATTTAATTTCTTGAACCTGAAAATAAGAATCACTGAGGAAAACAATCTAAAAACTTATGAAATGCAAATAATTTAAATTATAATATTTTTCTTATGTTAAATTGAGACAGGCAAGTATAAAAGGGTCCCCAGAGAACCTCTGACCGCCCTGTGCACTGCAAGGAATGCACACTGGGTTGGAGCCTCAAGAAGTTTGCACCATTTGCAGCAGGGAGGAGCCTGGCCCCTCCTCTTCCTGGGGGGAACCTGGGATTCAATCTGCAAAGAGGGAAGCATATACTAGCAGGAATCTCACTCTGCTGAAAATTCCTGTTTCTCTTTTTGCCCGATAAATTTCATTTTTCTCACTTTTCAAAGTGTCTTCCAGCCTAATCTCTCATGGTCATGTGACAAAGACCCAGCTTTTAGCTGAACTAAAGAGAAAGCTCTACGACAGCTTTGGTGCCCAATGTGGGGCTTGAGAAAGGGAGATGCAAACCAAGAAATCTCTTTCCCTCTCATTTCTAAGCCTTTTCATCCTCAGACATCTGAGGGTAAGGCAAACTGCCACCCACCCCGTTGCTCCAAGGGGTCAGGGGCCTTTCCATGGATATTTCCTTCCTTTTTCACGACAGACAGGCAAGCAGTGTCTCCTCACCACCATCCCCTCCTTGACAGGGCTGGGACATATGGCCCAAAGTACTCCAGGTGGCTTGCTGGCATTCCCTGCGACATGCCTATAAAGTCTCCCCATCTCCCAGCCAGGGAATCTAACTCCATCCCACAACAGTTAAGCTTTTCTTCCTGGTGGAGGAACCGGTTGCATAAGAATAGGAGGTTCTTCCCACAGGCATCCTTTTTTCTTCTCCACATTGTCAGCAGTTAACTTTTAAATAAGTGTTTTTTTTTTTTTTTTTTTTTCCCTCCTGGAAGATGTTTTACTAGGCTAGGAATGATAAGAATCACTGTTTATATTCTCTGTAAAGTTTTGGTTGTGTAAAAGGATCTTGTGGAGGGTTGGGTTTTCTCATGCCTGTTTATGTAGTTATAGATGTGTTGTGTGTGTAATTTCTATAAAAAGAGCTCTAATTAGGCCTAAAGGAAGGCAAGCACTTACATCAAATATTTCTTAAAGGGAAGGTAAAAGCTGTAGTACCTTTCAGTTCACGTGACTTTAGTCTTTGAGAAATAAAAACAACCTTAAATATTATTGGTAAAAAGCAGATGCCATCCAAATATAAATAGATGGACTAAATTATGCAGGTTAGGTACTAGACTTCCTAAATATTTTCAGGTTATAAACTTCCCTTTGGGTTTTAAGAACTATTTAACTTGCCTGCTTCACAGTTAGTAAGGCCTGGGGACATATGGAACTAACTATGCTCTTAATTATGCTGGAAGGAGTAAAACCTTGACTGCACCTAGCAGACAATTAAAACAACTTACCAGGTTTTAGATTACAGATAAAAATTGCTAGGACTTACCATTATGACATGTAATTAAGAGTACTGGAAATAGATTTATATGCAAGGTCTGTAAGAACAGTAAGATGTATTCTTTAGTTAAAGATTATAAGAAGGCATACAAATGTAAATTTTTTGCCTAGGGTCAAAGAATTGTTTTGAATTAGAAAGAAAAAAGCTAAAAGTTCAAACAAGTGATAGAAGGATTATAAAAATTAATGTTGCAAAATTCTGTGTGTGAGCATATTAAATAAATTCAAAACAGTATTATATGGTTTTTATGTAAATTGAGCATTAAAACAAAAGGTTATCTGCTTATTTAAAATTTCCAAGTCATTTTGGCAAAATAAATAATTTATTGTAATTTGTAATTTTATTTCATAACATCAAGTGTTTTAATCCTCTAACATATTTAACAGGCTTCCCAAAATCAAACTTCAGTTTCAAAACTGTCTTTCCTGACACTTGGCTTTTTGGAGGCTCCAGAAAGGCCACTGGAGTGTTCAGAAAAGAGGGGTAAACAGGATTATTTAACATGTTTAGGTACATAGGAATGGCAAAATGGCGTTCAATCTCCTTTCTGTTATATTTTGGTGAATAATACTAATATATGTTCCAAAATTGTATGGAATTTCTAAAATTCTAATGTCTAAGTATCTGCTATCAACCATAATTAAGGTTGTTAAGTTATTGTAAACCACTGATATAACCAAACTACTTTGTCAATTGTGTTTCTAACTGTAATTACCCTGGACATTTCGTTATACACAGACAATTGTCTTGTTTTAATCCTTTTCAAAAGATGATTTATAATAAGTGACAAGATTGACAGGTGCTCTCAAATACTGGTTTCTGATATCTTTTGAGATTGTGACATTGGAATAAAGGAAAATGTAGAGCACTCATTAAGACCTGAAATGTTCATGGATATCAAGCAAAATAAGATTTAACTAAGTAGATTGAACTCAGGAAGCTGAACCAAACATTTTTAACTTTTGCTGTGAATATTGCTGATCCTTGTTTAGTTTTTCAGAGTCGAGGAAAATTATTTTGAACTATATATGACCTTTAGTAATAGAATAAGGTATACTC
Organism: Chlorocebus sabaeus; assembly: GCF_047675955.1. Classification (NCBI taxonomy): domain Eukaryota; kingdom Metazoa; phylum Chordata; class Mammalia; order Primates; family Cercopithecidae; genus Chlorocebus; species Chlorocebus sabaeus. Next base: position 89,171,045 of record NC_132933.1, read on the forward strand.
CTGTGAACAAAATTTAGAGCATGTTTGTTTTTCTCTGCCTGATTCTTCTATAATTTGGAAATTATCTGTGAGTATTCTTAACTTATGGTAATAGAGTTGTTTGCATCAGTGCAGTGAGAATCCATTTTTCTTTTGCAACAGCACACAATTGAAGAAACTGGTTATTTTACCAAGGCTTTAATTGGAATCATATGCTTCCCTTTAAAGAGTCAATCTCGACTTGCAGAGTGGGTAAAAGCCCTGTGGGAGAAACTGGCCTCATGCCCTTGCCTACACATTCCCTGTACAGGCTTCCTGACCTGTGGTCAGTAACAAATGTCACTTTCTAACAGGCCTAGCAGCTCCAAGTTTATCTTGGGAAATTAGGAGGTGAGGATTACCCACTCACAGGTACTTGAGGATACAAACATATGGTTGGGCTTGACTTTAAAAGGTCTTATTGGGGCGGTTCCAAGATGGCCAAATAGGAGCAGCTCTAGGCTACAGCTCCCAGCATGAGTGATGCAGAAGACAGGTGATTTCTGCATTTCCAACTGAGGTACCGGATTCATCTCACTGGGGCGTGTCAGATAGTGGGTGCAGGACAGTGGGTGCAGCCCACTTAGCGAGAGCTGAAGCAGGGCGAGGCATCACCTCACCCAGGAAGCACAAGGGGTAAGGAAATGCCCTTTCCTAGCCAAGGGAAACCCTGACACACAGCACCTGGAAAATCAGGTCACTCCCACCCTAATACTGCACTTTTCCAAGGGTCTTAGCAAATGGCACACCAGGAGATTGTATCCTGTGCCTGGCTCAGAGGGTCCCACATACACAGAGCCTCCCGCATTGCTAGCACAGCAGTCTGAGATCTAATTGCAAGGTGGCAGTGAGGCTGAGGGAGGGGTGCCCGCCATTGCTGAGGCTTGAGTAGGTAAACAAAGTGGCTAGGAAGCTTGAACTGGGTGGAGCCCACTGCAGCGCAAGGAGGCCTGCCTGCCTCTGTAGACTACACCTCTGAGGGTAGGGCATAGCCAAACAAAAGGCAACAAAAACTTCTGCAGATTTAAGTGTCCCTGTCTGACAGCTTTGAAGAGAGTAGTGGTTCTCCCAGCATGGAGTTTAAGATCTGAGAACACACAGACTGCCTTCTCAAGTGGGTCCCTGACCCCCAAGTAGCCTAACTAGTCAGCACCCCCCACTGGGGGCAGACTGACAACTCACACAGATGGATAACCCTCTGAGATGAAGCTTCCAGAGGAATGACCAGGCAGCAACATTTGCTGTTCAGCAATATTCACTCTTCTGCAGCCTCTGCTGCTGATACCCAGGAAAACAACCTCTGGAGTGGACCTCCAGCAAATGCCAACAGATCTGCAGCTGAGGGTCCTGACTGTTAGAAGGAAAACTAACAAACAGAAAGGACATCCACACCAAAACCCCATCTGTACGTCACCATCTTCAAAGACCAAAGGTAGATAAAGCCACGAAGATGGGGAAAAAATAGAGCAGAAAAGATGAAAATTCTAAAAATCAGAGTGCCTCTCTCTGTCCAAAGGAACACAGCTCCTTGCCAGCAATGGAAAAAAAGCTGGATGGGGAATGACTTTAATGCATTGAGAGAAGAAGGCTTCAGACGATCAAACTTCTCCGAGCTAAAAGAGGATGTTCAAACCCATTGCAAAGAAGCTAAAAACCTTGAAAAAAGATTAGATGAATGGCTAATTGAATAACCAATGTAGACAAGTCCTTAAATGACCTAATAGAGCTGAAAATGATGGCACGAGAACTACGTGACGAATGCACAGCTTCAGTAACAGAGTCGATTGCCTGGAAGAAAGGGTATCAGTGATTAAAGATCAAATGAATGAAATGAAGCAAGAAGAGAAGTTTAGAGAAAAAAGAGTGAAAAGAAATCAACAAAGCCTCCAAGAAATATGGGACTATGTGAAAAGACCAAATCTAAGTCTGATTGGTGTACCTGAAAGTGATGGGGAAAACAATCTGCAGGATATTATCCAGGGGAAATCCCCCAACCTGGCAAAGCAGGCCAACATTCAAATTCAGGAAAAACAGAGAACGCCACAAAGATAATCCTCAAGAAGAACAACTCCAAGACACGTAATTGTCAGATTCACCAAAGTTGAAATGAAGGAAAAAATGTAAAGAGCAGCCAGAGAGAGAAAGGTCGGGTTACCCACAAGGGGAAGCTCATCAAACTAACAGCTGATGTCTCAGCACAAACTCTACAAGCCAGAAGAGGGTGGGGGACAATATTTAACATTCTTAAAGAAATGAATTTTCAACCCAGAATTTCATATCCAGCCAAACTAAGTTTCATAAGTGAAGGAGAAATAAAATCCTTTACAGATAAGCAAATGCTTAGAGATTTTGTCACCACCAGGCCTGCCCTACAAGAGCTCCTGAAGGAAGCACTAAACATGGAAAGGAACAACTGGTACCAGCCACTGCAAAAACATGCCAAATTATAAAGTCCACTGATGCTAGGAAGAAACTGCATCAACTGATGAGCAAAATAACCAGCTAATGTCATAATGACAGGATCAAATTCACATATAACAATATTAACCTTAAATGTAAATGTACTAAATGCTCCAATTAAAAGACACAGACTGGCAAATTGGATAAAGAGTCAAGACCCATCAGTGTGCTGTATTCAGGAGATTCATCTCACATGCAGAGACACACATAGGCTCAAAATAAAGGGATGGAGGAAGATCTACCAAGCAAATGGAAAACAAAAAAAGACAGAGATTGCAATCCTAGTCTCTGATAAAACAGACTCTAAACCAACCAAGATCAAAAGGAACAAGACCATTACATAATGGTAAAGGAATCAATACAACAAGAAGAGCTAACTATCCTAAACATATATACACCCAATACAGGAGCACCCAGAGTCATAAAGCAAGTCCTTAGACCCTTAAAAGGAGTCTTAGACTCCCACACAATAATAATGGGAGACTTTAACACTCCACTGTCAGCATTAGACAGATCAACGAGACAGAAAGTTAACAAGGATATCTCAGGAATTGAACTCATCTCTGCACCAAGCAGACCTAATAGACATCTACAGAACTCTGCACCCCAAATCAACAGAATATACATTCATCTCAGCACCACATCACACTTTTTCCAAAATTGACTACATAGTTGGAAGTAAAGCACTCCTCACCAAATGTAAAAGAACAGAAACTATAACAAACTGTCTCTCAGACCACAATGCAATCAAACTAGAACTCAGGTTTAAGAAACTACTCAAAACCGTTCAACTACATGAAAACTGAACAACCTGCTCCTGAATGACTACCGAGTACATAACAAAATTAAGGCAGAAATAAGGATGTTCTTTGAAACCAACGAGAACAAAGACACAACCTACCAGAATCTCTGGGACACATTTAAAACAGTGTGCAGAGGGAAATTTACAGCACTAAATGCCCACAAGAGAAAGCAGGAAAGATCTAAAATTGACACCCTAACATCACAATTAAATGAACTGGAGAAGCAAGAGCAAACATATTCAAAAGCTAACAGAAGGCAAGAAATGGCTAAGATCAGAGCAGAACTGAAGGAGATAGAGACACAAAAAGTCCTTCAAAAAATCAATGAATCCAGGAGCTGGTTTTTTGAAAAGACCAACAAAATTGATAAACCACTAGCACAATTAACAAAGAAGAAGAGAGAAGAATCAAATAGACGCCATAAAAAATGAAAAGGGATATCACCACCCATCCCACAGAAATACTGCCATCAGAGAATAGTATAAACACCTCTATGTAAATAAACTACAAAATCTAGAAGAAATGGATAAATTCCTGGACACATACACCCTCCCAAGACTAAACCAGGAAGAAGTTGAATCCCTGAATAGACCAATAACAGGCCCTGACATTGAGGCAATAATTAATAGCCTACCAACCAAAAAAGTCCAGGACCGCATGGATTCATAGGCAAATTCTACCAGAGGTACAAAGAGGAGCTGGTACCATTCCTTCTGAAACGATTCCAATCAATAGAAAAAGAAGAAATCCTCCCTAACTCATTTTATGAGGCCAACATCATCCTGATACCAAAGCCTGACAGAGATACAAAAAAAAAAAAAAAAAAAGACAGAATTTTAGACCAATATCCCTGATGAACATCGATGTAAAAATCCGCAATAAAATACTGGCAAACCCGATCCAGCAGCACATCAAAAACTTATCCACCATGATCAAGTGGGCTTCATCCCTGGGATACAAGGCTGGTTCAACATATGCAAATCAATAAATGTAATCCATCATATAAACAGAACCAAAGACAAAAAACACATGATTATCTCAATAGATGCAAAAATGGCCTTTCACAAAGTTCAACAGCCCTTTATGCTAAAAACTCTCAATAAACTAGGTATTGATGGGACATATCTCAAAATAATAAGAGCTATTTATGACAAACCCACAGCCAGTATCATACTGAATGGGCAAAAACTGGAAGCATTCGCTTTGAAAACTGGCACAGGACAGGGGTGCCCTCTCTCACCACTCCTATTCAACATAGCATTGGATGTTCTGGCCAGGTCAATTAGGCAGGATAAAGAAATAAACAGTATTCAATTAGGAAAAGAGGAAGTCAAATTGTCCCTGTTTGCAGATGACATGATTGTATATTTTAAAAACCCCATCGTCTCAGCTCAAAATCTCTTTAAGCTGATAAACAACTTTAGCAAAATCTCAGAATACAAAATCAATGTGAAAAATTCACAAGCATTCCTATATACCAAAAAAGAGACAAACAGGGAGCCAAATCATGAATGAACTCCCATTCACAATTGCTTCAAAGAGAATAAAATACCTAGGAATCCAACTTACAAGGGATGTGAAGGACCTCTTCAAGGAGAACTACAAACCACTGCTCACTGGAAGAACATTCCATGCTCATGGATAGGAAGAATCAAAATCGTGAAATTGGCCATACTGCCCAAGGTAATTTATAGATCAATGACATCCTCATTAAGCTACCAATGACTTTCTTCACAGAATTGGAAAAAACTACTTTAAAGTTCGTGTGGAACCGAAAAACAGCCCACATTGCCAAGACAATCCTAAGCAAAAAGAACAAAGCTGGAGACATCATGCTACCTGACTTCAAACTCTACAGTAACAAAAACAGCATGGTACTGATAGCAAAACAGAGATACAGACCAATGGAACAGAACAGAGTCCTCAGAAATAATACCACACATCTGCAACCATCTGATCTTTGACAAACCTGACAAAAGAAATGGGGAAAGGATTCCCTATTTAATAAATGGTGCTGGGACAACTGGCTAGCCATATGTAGAGAGCTGAAACTGGATCCCTTCCTTACACCTTATACAAAAATTAATTCAAGATGGATTAGGGACTTAAATAGGCAGTACCATTCAGGACATACACATGGGCAAGGACTTCATGGCTAAAACACCAAAAGCAATGGCAACAAAAGCCAAAATTGACAAATGGGATCTAATTAAACTAAAAAGCTTCTGCATAGCCAAAGAAACTACCATCAGAGTGAACAGGCAACCTACAGAATGGGAGAAAAGTTTTGCAACCTACTCAGGTGACAAAGGGCTAATATCCAGAACCTAGAAAGAACTCAAACAAATTTACAAGAAAAAAACAACCCCATCAAAATGTGCGTTAAGGATTTGAACAGACACTTCTCAAAAGAAGACATTTATGCAGCCAACAGACACACGAAAAAATGCTCATCATCACTAACCATCAGAGAAATGCAAATCAAAACCACAATGAGATACCATCTCACACCAGTTAGATTGGCAATCATTAAATATCCAGGAAACAACAGATGCTGGAGAGGATGTGGAGAAATAGGAACACTTTTACACTGTTGGTGGGATTGTAAACTAGTTCAACCATTGTGGAAGACAGTGTGGCGATTCCTCAAGGATCTAGAACTAGAAATACCATTTGACCCAGCCATCCCATTACTGGGTATATACCCAAAGGATTTTAAATCATGCTGGTATAAAGACACATGCACACATATGTTTATTGTGGCACTATTCACAATAGCAAAGACTTGGAACCAACCCAAATGTCCATCAATGACAGACTGGATTAAGAAAATGTGGCACATATACACCATGGAATACTATGCATCCATAAAAAAGAATGAGTTCATGTCCTTTGTAGGGATATGGAGGCAGCTGGAAACCATCATTCTCAGTGAACTATCACAAGAACAGAAAGCCAAACACTGCATGTTCTCACTCATAGGTGGGAATTGAACAATGAGAACACTTGGACACAGGAAGGGGAACTTCACACACCAGGGCCTGTCATGGAGTAGGGGGCGGGGGGAGGGATAACATTAGGAGATATACCTACTGTAAATGACAAGTGAATGGGTGCAGCACACCAACATGGCACATGTATACATATGTAACAAACCTGTACATTGTGCACATGTACCCTAGAACTTAAAGTATAATAAAAAATAAAAGTGTATATATATATGTCTTATCTGAGACTTCTTGTGGAACAGTTTCTTCAAAGCCAATCTAAAGGTCCTATGTAGAAATAGTTATTCTTGCTTCCCTTTATGCAAGTAATCAGGCCAAATGTAAGACTAAAGTCTATTTTGCAAACCACTTAGCCCTATCAAGATTTGATTTTTTTAACAAAAATTAGAACTAGATGTAAAGAAATTATGTTTCAAAACTTACCATACTTTTGTCATTAAATTCTAAACTCACTAGTTGCTTTTACGTTTTCGCCTACATTTTAGACTAACTCTGCTTGTTCCTGTGAACCAATCAGCAATCTCTGGCTGCTCCTCAGAAATAACAAGAGGGATGGGTAATGTAAAAATCTGGATCAGTACTCAAGTTCTGAGCAATTATCCTGCAAATCCTGCCAGGTGATGGGAATAAATAGGATGCCCACCAATTGGAGGTTTCCTTTTTGGGAAAGTAAGACAAAGGGAGCTAACCCAATACAAGCACCCTGCACCCAAAATTTACCAAGCATAGCTATAGCCACCAGTTATCTGGTCATGTCACAAGACATCTTTTTGTCTCCCTTGTTGAAGGAGGACTCATTTCTACAGCCTCACCTTAGCATTCGGTTTATGATAGGAGTCCATGCAACGCCCCCAAGACACATTTTTCTCCCAAACTCAATTTCAAGCTTCAGGTCAAAGCCTTAAGAAGAAAACGACCTAAGGGATCCAGAGACAGGTGACAACAGAAGCTAATATATGCAGCACAGGCAAGCATTGCTAATTCCTGCCAATCAAGCCAAGCTTCTTGTTTCATGGATAAAAGTCATGCTAGTATCCATGGCATAAATGAGGTCCAGGGAACATCAAAGCTACTGTCAGTAGTTGGCTTAGAGACATAGATGAGAGGAGATAATTTCTATTCTCTAGGCCCTCCCTGTTTTTAATGGGTGCAAGCCATTTTGGCACCCATGGGTGGCACCTGCCGAGGCTCCCAGAACTTGGGGATGCAAGGATGGAAAAGGGAAAGAGGATACTCTTCCTTCTCTCCCTAATGTATTCTGGGTATCTGCTAGGAAGAAAAGGGAACCAGGAATGCCTGCTCCCCTCTTTCTTGATGGGTAGCCATTCATCTTGAGTCTGTACCCCTTCCAAGTGCATCCTGATATCTGGGACTCCTTTGAAAAGCTCCCTATTTTTTCTATTCTCCTCCTCTGTCCTCTCTTCACTGATAGGTAACTGTGTCTCCATACCATGGGATGCTACCCTCAGATGCATCCTCCAAACTGGAAAGAGTTAATTTCCCAAACCTTAAACTGGTTGGCTTAGGGTTGGGCTCAAGGGAAGGGAACCCAGAAGGCCAACATGCCAGCAAAAGAGTAAAGGTTTTGTTTGTTTGTTTTACCAATCATGATTTCAGTCTTCCTCTCCCTATGCCCACTGGTAAAAGGTCTTGGGATTTTTGAGCTGTCCTTACCCCTCCCCTTGTTTCATTTCGATATGTGTTTTTTAATAACCCAGTTTGTCTTTTCTTGGCTTTAGGCCATCAAACTACAAGCGGTCATGCAACTGGAGCCTCAGAGAATAGTCCGTTTTGCTGGGAACCCTTAGATAGGCCTTTAAGGGAGCTCTGACTGCAGTTTTCCCCAAAACAACGCCCTCTGTCAGCAGGAAGAAGTTAAGATTGGTCTTCATTCTTACCCTTATCTTTATTCTAATGTCTGTTAGATGTACTTCCTTACAGGGGGGAGTGACACAGCTGAGTATAAAGGGGTTCTCAGAGAACCTCTGACTGGCCTGCACACTGGGAGGAAAGTGCACTGAGGTGCATCACTCTTTTCCATTTTTTTTTTTTTTTTTTTTTGGTGCAAGGTAAAAAAACAGTTACCACAAAAACATTTATGAAAAGTCAGTAAAACAGCAGAAATGTAGTTATTTATGCAGCTAAAGATTTTTTTTTTTTTTTTTTTTGAGACAGAGTGTTGCCCTTATTGCCCAGGCTGGAGTGCAATGGCGTGATCTCAGCTCACCACCACCTCCGCCTCCTGGGTTCAAGTGATTCTCCTGCCTCAGCATCCCAAGTAGCTGCGATTACAGACATGAGCCACCACACCTGGCTAATTTTATATTTTTAGTAAAGACAGGGTTTCTCCATGTTGGTCAGGCTGGTCTCAAACTCACAACCTCAGGTGATCCACTCACCTCGGCCTCCCACAGTGCTGGGATTACAGGAATGAGCCACTGCATCTTGCCTGCAGCTAAAGATTTTTAAAAATCGAATACAATTTTTGTCAGTAAAATGGTAGACTAGGGACTTTGAGGGAAAAAAACAAGGAAAAAAAAGAAAAACTCAAAATCAACACTGTTGGAACTATGTAAATTAATCAAATGTGTATAGAAACCTAGGGAATAAAATGGAGAAAAATGGCTGAATATTATTAAGAATAGGGAGCTTTATCCATTTTAACTAGAAGTGATACTATTCCCTATATTCCAGCTTGTCTGAACCCATGGAAAATATAACAGTTCACCTTATTGATACTAAAGAGAGCATGTCAGTGGTATACATCTTTCAAAGTCACATTCCCGAAGAATAGTCACTATTTAACATGTTTTGTTGTCCCTGAAACACCCAACTTGAAAATCTAGTCATTATTTTGCCTGATGTAAGACTCGGTATTAAAAACCACTTTCTGTGGACATGACTCAAAAACATTTAAGTACAATTGTTTTAGTTGCTCCTGCCTGAGATGATGGATATTAGGCCAACAATAGACTGTCTAGCAAACTTAAGAGGAAAAGATGAGGAGTGAAAAATGTATATGGGCTTTGAAATGTTTCAACCAATTTCGGGGATACTAAAAAGACAAGTGCATGCATAGAAATGTGTGCATGCTAAAGAGAGATCTGAACAGGCACAAATGTATGACTTCTGGCTGACTTTGAGGATCTAGGTAAACAGAAAGTGAAGACTAAGAAACAGGTGCAGATCATCTGACTGAGTGTTGAATTCAGTGCCCCAGCATGCACACTGAGACCCTTGGCAAAAGGGGATTTTACTATTAACGATAAAGGAATAAAACGTGTTATAAAAAATACTGTGAACAATTGTATGACAAATTGAATAACATAGCTGAAGTGGAAAAATTCCTAGAATGACAGAAACTGCTGTAAATTACTCAAGAAGAAATAGAAATTATGAATATATCTGTAAGGCGTAAAGACATTTTTCGGTATCTTAAAAACTTCCAACAAAGAAAAGCCCAAATTAGATGTAATCACTCAAAAATGTTACCTAATGTTTAAAGGATGAATGGCACTACCCCTCAAACGATTCTAAAAGATAGAATTAAAGGGAATAATTCTTAGCATATACTATGGGGCCAGTATTGTCACAATGCCAATGCTGGACAATGAAGTAAGAAGAAAATAAATCTTCAGTATCCATTATTAATATATATGCAAAAATACTCAACAAAATACTATCAGACAAAATCAAGTCACATATAAAAATATTATGCCCCGTTACCAAGTGGGATTAATCTAATAATCTATCATTCTATTAATCTATGGAATGCAAAGTTGATTCAACATTTTGTTAAATTAGATTTAGACTAAAGCTGTCACCTTACATATTTTAACTTTGGCCTAAGGGTTTCTTTGTACATAGTGAACTGTAACCTAACTGGAGTTATAAATAGATCATAACCTCTTGTGCCAATCACAAAGTTTTAGTCACAGTTGTCCAAATGTTCAAACCATGTTCAATAAGGCAAACCCTGAGCTGTAACCAATTCAGCTATTATTGTATCTCACTACCATTTTCTGTATGTCACTTTCTTTTTTTCTGACCATACAGCATCCCCAGAGTCACACTAAATCTATTCTGGTTTAGGAGAACTGCCTGATTCATTAACTGATTTTTGATCAATTAAACTCTGTTAAATCTAATTTCTCTCTCTCTCTTTTTAACAGATGGTATTAGATGTGGGATCAAAATTAAAGCTTCCAGTGATCCTTAGGAGCATTAAGTGACCAAGTGAGGTACCCACTAGGCCCATTGTGTTCTTTACTCTCTCACAGCTGCTAGGGATCATGGATAAGTTTTCTCTTAGATTATGAAGCTCCATGCATTTGTGTTTGAGCTATACAAGATTGTTTGGCACATTTTTTTATCTGGACTGGGTTCAAAAGTTGAGAAAGATACTAATGGCCTGGGTTCAAGGTCAGATTGGATTTGAAAATTAACTGGATAGGATCCAGTTAGAGGCCTTGGATATCTGACTGGATCAGAGAGAAACTGGCAGTAAATGACAATACTGCAGGGGTTGCAAACTCTGGCTTTCAGAAATTAACTGGGATTTTTGTGTTCTATTCCTTTTGCTTCTTTTCCTTGTGAGCTTAGGTAGGGAAAAATCATTGGCTAAATTGATAAAAAAAATATCTGAGAATCAAAGCCAAGAGTCCACACAAAAAAATGGCATTTTTAATTTTTGAAGAAATTAGTACTCCACCTTCTGGCTATGCCTACATTTATTTATATAAATATTAGGCCCTGGAAGCAGCAAATGCTTACAAAAATGACAAAATCTTACTTAAGATAATTTAAAACTACAGTGGAACTTTCCAAAAAAACAGCACTGCACTTTAAGAAGCATGTTTAAAAATGAGGTACTTCAATTAGACTAACTCAGGAATGTTTATTGATGTGCGTAAGGTTCTAAAGAGATTTCAATATTTTTACTGTCTTTTAAAAGGCTCTTTACAAAAAGAAATAAAAAAGCTTAAGTGCCCAGTGGATAAGAAAAAACCAAATCCCTTAACCTTTTGGCTTAGTGACTATTCTGCCTTGAATGTGAAAATAAAGCCCAATGAGGTGTTTATAAAAAGCAGGTCTTCAGGTAAAATAGACTTGTTTCTTTTTCAGAGCTATCCATGGTGAATCCAGGCATAGACAATGCTTTCTTTGCCCTATTCCTTAACGGACTTCACCCCAAACTCAGTAAATTAATCTAAGAAACAGCAGATAAATTTAAAAGAGCATCTGTTGAACTAAGTTCCCCTCCCAAATACACCTGTCTGGCATTTAGCTAGCTATTTTGTAATTTCTATTTGCAGGAGTGTCTGACTCTGTTCACTTGGAGGAAAGATTGAGTCACTAAAACTTCTTGTCATTGGTTTAAATTTACATAATAGGTCTTAATTTTGTTTAAGGTTCCTTTACTGGCTATTTTTTTCTTGAGAGGACCTATACCTAAAACTTCTTTTTTAGGGGAGGAGGTGCTGAGCAAATGATGGTACAGTATTTAAGTTTTAAGTCTTAGCTCTACGCTTTTGAGGTACAAATTATCTATATCATTTAACCTAAGAGTCATCCCTTTAAAAGTGCAGATTTAGGATTGCATAGTAACAGTTGCTTAGGGCAATGCAACAGTTGATTGGAAGATCTATAGTCTGAAAAGGGAAAATAAAAACTATTTGGAAGCTGACAAATGAAAAATCATAGTGAAAGCTACAAAATAGTTTCTTGTATGTCTGCATTTCTATATGTCTCTATGTGTTATGTGATAAAATATTTGGTAAATAAAGCTCGTTTTAATTTATTTGTTTATTTTTATTATTTTTATCGTTTTTATTTTTTGACAGAAAGTCTCACTCTGTCACCCAGGCTGGAGTGCAGTGGTGCGATCTCGGCTCACTGCAAGCCCTGCCTCCCGGGTTCCTGCCATTCTCCTGCCTCAGCCTCCCGAGTAGCTGAGACTACAGGTGCCTGCCACCACGCCCAGCTAATTTTGTTTTTTTTTTTTTTTTTTTTTTTTTTTTTTTTTTGTATTTTTAGTAGAGACACGGTTTCACCATGTTAGCCAGGATGGTCTCAATCTCCTGACCTCATGATCCACCCACCTCGGCTTCCCAAAGTGCTGAGATTACAGGCGTGAGCCACTGCACCGGGCCCTAATGCTAGTTTTTAAATTGCTGGTAAAATAAAATAGGAATATTTCCAGGATTGTCATTATTAAACATATTTCAGACTTTTTTTGCCTGCGTCTACTGCGTTGGACAGATTTATACTGTCTTTGCTACATGTTTTAAGGTTGTAAAATTTTTGCTTTTGTAAATTTTTTATGATTGCTTGATTTGTCTGTGAGCTAAAACTGTAAAGCCTGGCTCCTGAGTTCCCCCAAAGCCTTGCACACATCTTACTATGAGTGTATGTCTTTGGTTTGAGCCTCTGAATTTGGGATCTGCACAGGTGTCCATGGTGAAGTCTTAGGATATTTGTATGTCCTCAGCACCTGGGCTATCAACTGCAAGGCAGAGCCAAGAACAGTATGGCCCCATGCTATATGGCCCAGCTTTTCTCCCTGCCCATACTTGGAGGGATTGGATTCTCCAGGCATCCTCTTCACAGACCTGTCCTCTGTCCTCAGCTCTGTATTTTGATATTTTGATATGTAAATTTAGAGCCAAGACAGTCCCTGTACTTCATCCCTGTTCTTGAGTGCCAGGTAATTTCTTGGGAACCAGGACAACTGGGGAAGATGTTAGGAAGTGTATGTGTGTCATCATTTCAAAATTCTTTTTAGTAATTTCAAATCACTTCAAAAATCTTAAACTCATGTTAAATTAAATAATACATAATCATAAACTGAGTCAATTTGGAGTAAGTAAAAATACTGAAATATTAATTATTAAACATATGTTTCAGTTGCAGTTCATATACTTTGGCATGTAATTTTTAGATGGTATAGAAAACGTAAATATATTTATACCTGTTAATTAAAAAATTGAAGAAACATATCTTTCTAAAAATTTATGAAATTGTTTTCATCTATAAATACTGATATAAAATAGTTCAAAATTACTTCCTTCCTAGGTTTTTCACTGGAGATTGGGTATAGAGTCAAAATTTTTATTACCATATGTAATTAAAATTACTCAATATAAGAAATAATTCTATATGCAGAGAGTTTTAGAAAAGTAAGATGTGTTTTTCATGAGGAAGTTTACAAAAAAGGTTTGAGGATATGGCTTTTCCTAAAAGAAAAGTAATATTGTCTAGTTTAAAGGTTATTTAAATGTTTCAAAATGGAGAAAAATAATATAGATGAAACTAAAGGAATCTAAAAAGTTGAAGAATAAAAAAGTTTAATTTGTAAGAGGTTGTAAAAGGTTTATGGAAATCTTACCTTCTGTTGTCAAAACCTAACTGAAAATAGATGGATCTGTTTATGACAATTTGTCAAAACTATCTTTAGTATTGATAATACACTAATATAAAAGTAAAATTTTGTTTTCTCATTTAAACAAGACATTCATGTAATATTTATGAGATAGTAAAAGAGGTTTTTTTTTTACTTTTAAAGTAAACTGCAGTAAAGAAAAAAAGGAGAGGAGAGGCAGATTCTGTTTCATGCTTTTATAGAATTTTTATTGGAAAACTGAGTGTCTTCTCTATCAAAGAATAAAGGATTTTGCTTCTTACAAACCATTTTATTATTGCTTTCACTAAATGAATATTATTTTACAGTAATCTGTGATATCATTTTGATTTGTGTTTTAAACTGTTAATTTAATATTAGGTGTCCTAAATACCTGGTATTTGACAAACTTTCCAGAATAAAATAATAAATTCTAAAATTAAGTATTTTTTATCTTTAACTTTGGGATGTTACCAAAAGCCACTGCAGCTTCCAAAAGAGAAATAACAAATGGCCTTTTTTGATATGTTAAAATATATGGGAAGCATTGCCAAAAAAAGACATAATGTTTAATCTCCAAGTTATAGCTTTATAGATATGCTATTATATGCATTACAGAATTTTATGATATTCCTAAAATTCTGATATGTCTCAGTATAGGTTATCAGTCATAATGATGGTTATTACGTTAAATTGTTGTGGACCACAGAAATAACACGATGTTCTCGTCAATTTTGCGTTTAACCATGACCATATTAAGTATTGTTTACAGATAATTGCTTAATTCTGACATCTTTTCTGAAAGCTCTTTGCAAGCAAGTAAAATCCTAAAGTGCTGTGTCTTCAATGAAGCTCATGAAAACGATGGAAAGGACCCTGACAGGCACTCTTGATTATGGGATTCTAATAACTTTAGTATCGATTGAACTGAGTAATAATTACGAGAACTCTAATAAAGAGATTAACTGGTATATAAAACTGCTAACACTCCCACCAACAGAGTAAAAGTGTTCCTATTTCTCCACATCCTCTCCAGCACCTGTTGTTTCCTGACTTTTTAATGATCGCCATTCTAACTGGTGTGAGATGGTATCTCATTGTGGTTTTGATTTGCATTTCTCTGATGGCCAGTGATGATGAGCATTTTTTCATGTGTCTGTTGGCTGTATGAATGTCTTCTTTTGAGAAATGTCTGTTCATATCCTTTGCCCACTTTTGGATGGGGTTGTTTGTTTTTTTCTTGTAAATTTGTTTGAGTTCTTTGTAGGTTCTGGATATTAGCCCTTTGTCAGATGAGTAGATTGCAAAAATTTTCTCCCATTCTGTAGGTTGCCTGCTCACTCTGATGGTAGTTTCTTTTGCTGTGCAGAAGCTATTTAGTTTGATGAGATCCCATTTGTTAATTTTGGCTTTTGCTGCCGTTGCTTTTGGTGTTTTAGACATGAAGTCTTTGCCCATGCCTATGTCCTGAATGGTACTACCTAGGTTTTCCTCTAGGATTTTTATGGTATTAGGTCTAACATTTAAGTCTCTAATCCATCTTGAATTAATTTTCGTATAAGGAGTAAGGAAAGGATCCAGTTTCAGCTTTCTACTTATGGCTAGCCAGTTTTCCCAGCACCATTTATTAAATAGGGAATCCTTTCCCCATTTCTTGTTTCTCTCAGGTTTGTCAAAGATCAGATGGCTGTAGATGTGTGGTATTATTTCTGAGGACTCTGTTCTGTTCCATTGGTCTATATCTCTGTTTTGGTACCAGTACCATGCTGTTTTGGTTACTGTAGCCTTGTAGTATAGTTTGAAACTAGATCAACCATTATGGAAAACAGTATGGCGATTCCTCAAGGATCTAGAACTAGATGTACCATATGACCCAGCCATCCCATTACTGGGTATATACCCAAAGGATTATAAATTATGCTGCTATAAGGACACATGCACACGTATGTTTATTGCAGCACTATTCACAATAGCAAAGACTTGGAATCAACCCAAATGTCCATCAGTGACAGATTGGATTAAGAAAATGTGGCACATATACACCATGGAATACTATGCAGCCATAAAAAAGGATGAGTTTGTGTCCTTTGTAGGGACATGGATGCAGCTGGAAACCATCATTCTTAGCAAACTATCACAAGAACAGAAAACCAAACACCACATGTTCTCACTCGTAGGTGGGAACTGAACAATGAGATCACTTGGACTCGGGAAGGGGAACATCACACACCGGGGCCTATCATGGGGAGGGGGGAGGGGGGGAGGGATTGCATTGGGAGTTATACCTGATGTAAATGACGAGTTGATGGGTGCAGCACACCAACATGGCACAAGTATACATATGTAGCAAACCTGCACGTTGTGCACATGTACCCTACAACTTGAAGTTTAATAATAATAAATAAATTTAAAAAAAAAAAAAAAAAAAAAAAACTGCTAACCACAAAAGGACAAAAATTAATTGAATTCCAAGAAAATAGTTTTCCAGATGTTCATGCTAAATCAGACAGTACTGAGATTGTTGAGATCTGCAATTTCAATAAACTCAGTGGTCCACATCAAATTACCAATGATAACCCATTTAATGTACAGTGCTATTATCTTGAACTGGAGAAGCAAAACTGATATTTTAGAGGATTTAAATCCAGTTTTAAGCATCTAATCATGCAGAGCCTAAACAGCTGCCTGGTCCTTTCAGAATCTGTAAAGCTTCCATTAAAAGCTCTGCAGTCTGTGACTCAATCATAGAAGAAATGAAATGATCCAAATAATATCTTAAAATTATTGGTATAGTGACTGTTCTAAAAGGTTAATATGGTTTGTGACCAAAGTTTGGTTTTTAAATCCATAACCCCGGAAGCATAATCAAAACCTCAGGCCATTTGAACATTTATTGAGAGATTTTAATTTCCTTTTTTTTTTTTTTTTTTTTTTTACTGCTAAAATGCTTTAATAGTAACAGCATTGATATAGATGTTCCACTACAATAATAGTCTCCTTTATATGTGACCATTCCATACAAGGATCAAAGGATTATCATACTCGTGTGCCTACTTTTGTTCTTCATGAGGTAGGAAAGATCTAAAAATGTTTAGAAAATTTAGACAAGTTAAAAATATATTAAATGAAATTAAATGTTTTTAACATAATAGTTGACATAAATAGTTGGCATAGATAGAAAATTGTATGGCTGTCTTGATGTGAAAAAGCTTAAATCATTTTATATTGTGAGAGGTGAGGCAGGTCAAGGTCAAATCTGTGAGCTGGGAGATAACTTGCCTTTATTCAATAAGTTCCATAATAATGTATTTAACTGGAGCCAGACTCTTTAACCATGTAAAAGCAACTCAATTTGTTGGGATTTCTTTTCTTGCTTAGAAAAAGGGAAAAATTGCAATGGGATTGGCCTGTGGTTGCAGTAATTGGCCAAAGAAGCAATGCAAATGGAATGGCAGGCTCTGCTGATTCTGGTTGTAGGCAGAATCAATAACTTTTAAATGTCATACCAACTAAATAGCTTGAGTGATGATAAATCCTAAGTACCCAATTTTGACTACTGCTAACCTGTAAATTTGCAAGATTTTTAAATAGCATTTCTCAAAGAGATTTACCCCAGAAGTCATTTATTTATATTTCAGACCATGGAAGGCTGTAGATGAGATTGAGACTCCAAGACAGAAAAAGATTGAATAATGCATTTGATTATTATCTACCATGGAGTGTTGTTATAAAGGAAAATAAGGCTCAGCTGTCTATAGACAGTTAGATTGTATTCTGGTAGCTGACTGGCATTTTTCTTTTCTCCAGAAGACAGAAATAGAGAAAATGAGTTTATAGTGTTTAAATGTTTGTTAGAATGGAGAACCTTGGGTCAGAAAGAATAAATCCTGGAACAAGCTCCCCAATAAATTTTTGAATCTCCATTCAATAAGCTTTGACAAGACTACAATTGCTTAAGTGTGAAACATTTGCATTTTTCATTTGCTCTTTTTATTAGCTTATGGAGTATTTTTAGAATGAGTGAGTTTTTCACCTCTCATAGTGGCCCCTTTGTCATTTCTGACTGTGCTTATTTGTATCTCTTTTCTTTATTCATCTAGTTAGTGATCTATCAATCTTCTTTATTCTGTCAAAGAACCAATTTTTGTTTCTGTTGATTTATCATCTTTTTTTATCATTATTGGTTTCAAGTCTGTTTCTTTGCAATTAGAATAGCAACCTCTGCTGGGTTTTGTTTTTCATTTGCTTGGTATATTTCTTTCTATCCATTTACTTTGAGCCTATGAATATCATTGTATGTGAGATGTGTCTCTTGAAGACAGCGTATAGTTGAGTTTTGCTTCTTTGCCAACTTGCCACTCTGTGTCTTTTATGTGGGATGTTTAACCTATTTATATTAAAGATCAACATTGATATATACTGATTTGATTCTGTCATGATTTTAGCTGGTTCTTATGCAGACTTGATTGTGTAGTTGCTTTATAGTGTTTGTGGGCTATATGCTTAAGTGTGTTTTTGTTTTAGCAGGTGTGATTTTTTATGACCATGTTTAGAACTCTCTTAAAGATCCCTTACCCAGCAGATCTGATGATAGTGAATTTCCTTAGCACATGCTTGTCTGAATTTCCTTAGTACGTGCTTGTCTGAAAAGGATATTATTTCTCCTTAACTTATGAATCATTGTTTGACTGGATATGAAATTCTTGGTTGGAATTTCTTTTCTTTAAGAATTCTGAATATAGGTCCCCAATATTTTCTGGCTTGTAGCATTTCTGTTGAAAAGTCTGCTATTAGCTTGATGGGTGATACAGTTAGGCTTTGTGTCCCCACACAAATCTCATCTTGAATTGTAATCCCCATAATACCCAAAACCCCAAGTGTTAAGGAATAGACCAGGTGGAGGTAATTGAATCATGGGGGCAGTTTCCCCCATGCTGTTCTCATGATAGTGAGTTCTCATGAGATCTGATGCTTTTAAAAGGGGCTCTTCTTCTTTTCTCGGCACTTATCCTTGCTGTCGCCTTGTGAAGATGGTACCTTGCTTTGCCTTCACCTCCTGCCATGATTTTAAGTTTTCTGAGGCTTCTTCAGCCATACTGAACTGCGAGCCAATTAAACTTCTTTTTTTAAAATAAATTACCCAGTCTCGGGCAGTTCTTTGTAACAGTGTGAAAATAGACTTATACAATGGGATTCCCTTTTTGGTGGCCTACCCATCTCTCTACCTGCCTTGAATATTTTTTAACATTGATTTTGGAGAATGTGATGACTGTGTATCTTAGGGATTGTCATCTTTCATAGTTTCTTGCAGGGGTTCTCTTCATTTTCTGAATTTAATGTTGACCTCTCTAGTGAGGTTCAGGTATTTTTGTGCACAGTATCCTCTAATATGTTTTTGAAGTTGCTTGATCTCTTCCTCTCTCTCAGGGATGCCAATGAGTTGTCAGTTTGGTCTCTTTACATAATCCCATATTTCTTCTAGGTTTTGTTCATTCTTCATTATTTTTTCTTTTTTAGTTTTACCTCATTGAGTTGATTCAAAGCACATCTTTGAGTTCTGATACTCTTCTCAGCTTGGTCTATTTTTTAATAATCCCAATTGTATTATGAAATTCCCATAGTGAGTTTTTCATCTCTATTAGATAGTTTGGTTTTACTAAAGTGACTATTTTATATTTCTGCTCTTGTGTTGCTTTATTGGATTCACTAGATGTTTTGGATTGTGTTTCAGCTATTCCAGAATCTCATTAATCTTCATTGCTATTCAGATACTGAATTATATGTTTATCATTCCAGCAGTTTCAGCATTAAGAACAATTGCTGGAAAGATAGTACAGTCATTTGGAGATAAGAAGACCTGCTAGTTTTTGAGATACCTGAGTTACTGTGCTGTTTTTTTTGGGTTTTTTTGTTTGTTTGTTTGTTTTTCTCATGTGGGTGGGCTAATCTTCTTTTTAATCTTTGAAGTTTCTGTCCTTCGGATAAGCATTTTACTTTCTTTGATGCCCTTGTGGATTTGACTATGTTGTAAGTTGAGCTCAGTTGACTGGCTTTGTTTCGCTAGATGACTGTAGGGGGCCAAGAATCAACTCAGCACTCCTGGGCAATGTGCTGTAACTCTGGAGGCCTGGATCTAGGCACAAGGCATTGTTCTCTGGCCCTTTGAAGGTAAGAACCAACTGCATCTAAGTTTCTCTCAATCTGCTGGCAACAGCATTCTCATAGGGAGTGCCAGCAAAAGCACTTCATTGTAGCAGTGGCACTGGTGTCTGCATTCACATGCACTTGCCAACGGTGGTGGGATGTTAGGGTTTGTGTGTGCATACTTGTACTGGAGATAGCAATGCATTGGGATCCATGAACGTGCATTCACCAGCAGGAGTGCAGTAGAGTCAATGCATGCATGCTTGTCATGGTGGTGATGTGGCAGACTCCTCATATGTGTTTGTATTTGTGGCAGCAGCAGTGCAATGGGGTCCATGCACATGCTCTGGTGGTGTCAGGGTTCTGGCTGTGAAGTGCACATGTGCATGCATCCATGGCAGAAAGGTTGTAAGTTTCAGACTTGTGTGCACACCAGCAATGCAAAGTAGGGGTTGGTGTCTGCAGGTGAGTGTACACCAACAAAGTAGTAGAGGGAAGCTGCAGGTGAGTGTGCTTGCAAAGTGGTGGGGGGATGCTTTTGGTGGGTATATGTTGGCAGAAACCCTTCTGCTGAAGCTGTCTACAGGTAGAGTCTGCCAGTGAAGAAGCTATGGCAGCAGTGACTGGGATGAACCCAAGTCAGGTGTCCAAGACTGTTCTGCCATTGAAGACAGCCAGGAAGGGATCTTGGAAGAGGTTGGCAGACAGGGGGATTCTCAGATCAAATTTGCCCTATGCCACAGGCAAGACATTCATGTTCTGTCCATGTCCAACAGTCAACAAATGCCAAAGCCTCCTAGAGGAGCATGCCAAACCTTGGGAGATGGGCTGTGCAGCCCTTCCTGTGTCAAATTCTCTGAGCTTCCCACAGACTGGAGTCCTGTCCCTGCCACCTCTCCAAGCAGCTCTCCTTGCCAGCTCAAGTGTCCATGGGAGTAATGAGGTCTCTGGCAGTTTGGATTCTGGATGTCTTTGATGAGATTGGGCCACTTCTTGGCTACTTAACATACCAGTTCCCTAGGAGCCAATGGGATCATGAATGAGTCCTGTTGCTTGCCAGCCCTGTGCAGGGTTTCCAGCTTCCTTTTCCCTCAGCTCATGATCTGCATCCTGCCTCTGTACACACTCAGTGCCTTCCTTCTGAAGATCTGTTCAGAGTGTGCTGGTCTTCTTAATGGTCTGGTCTCTTGGTGAGAAATGCTCTTTCTGTCTGCATTTTTTGGCTATCTTGGATCTTCTTGGTTCTCTTAATACTAAATTGGTGGACACGATTCTAAAGATGGCCAAATAGGAACAGCTCCAGTCTACAGCTCCCAGCATAAGTGACGCAGATGATGGGTGATTTCTGCATTTCCAACTTAGGTACCAGGTTCATCTCACTGGGGCTTTTCGGACAATGGATGCAGCCCATGGAGTGTGAGCCAAAGCAGGGAAGGGCATTGCCTTACCCGGGAAGCACAAGGTGTTGAAGAATTCCCTTTCCTAGCCAAGGGAAGCCATGACAGACGGTACCTGGAAAATTGGGACACTCCCACCCTAATGCTGCACTTTTCCAATGGTCTTAGCAAACAGCACACCAGGAGATTATTTCCTGCACCTGGCTTGGAGGGTCCCATGCCCACGGAGCCTCGCTCACTGCTAGCATGGCAGTGTGAAATCGAACTGCAAGGTGGCAGCAAGCCTGGGGGAGGGGCGTCCACCATTGCTGAGGTTTGAGTAGGTAAACAAAGCAGCCTGGAAGCTCAAACTGGGTGGAGCCCACCACAGCTCAAGGAGGCCTGCCTACCTCTATAGACTTCACCTCTGGGGGTAGGGCATAGCTGGACAAAAGGCAGCAGAAACTTCTGCAGACTTAAACATCCCTGTCTGACAGCTTTGAAGAGAGTAGTGGTTCTCCCAGCATGGAGTTTGAGATCCGAGAATGGAGAGACTGCTTCCTCAAGTGGTCCCTGACCCCCGAGTAGCCTAACTGGGAGACACTTCCCAGTAGGGGCTGACTGACAACTCGTACAGCTGGGTGCCCCACTTAGACGAAGCTGCCAGAGGAAGGATCAGGCAGCAACATTTGCCATTCTGCAATATTTGCTGTTCTGCAGCCTCTGCTGGTGATACTCAGGCAAACAGGGTCTGAGTGGACCTCCAGCAAACTCTGACAGACCTGCAGCTGAGGGTCCTGACTGTTAGAAGGACAACTAACAAGCAGAAAAGACATCCACACCAACCATCTGTGAGTCACCATTATCAAAGACCAAAGGTAGATAAAACCACAAAGATGGGGAGAAACCAGAGCAGAAAAGCTGAAAATTCTAAATATCAGAGTGCCTCTTCTCCTCCAAAGGAATGCAGCTCCTCACCAGCAATGGAACAAAGCTGGACGGAGAATGATTTGACAAGAGAAGAAGGCTTCAGACGATCAGTAATAACAAACTTCTCTGAGCTAAAGGAGGATGTTCAAACCCATTGAAAAGAAGGTAAAAACCTTGAAAGAATATTAGACAAATGTCTAACTAGAATAAACAGCATACAGGAGACCTTAAATGACCTGATGGAGCTGAAAACCATGGCAAAAGAATTACATGATGCATGCACAAGGTTCACTAGCTGATACAATCAACTGGAAGAAATGGTATCAGTGATGGAAGATCAAATGAATGAAATGAAGCAAGAAGAGAAGTTTAGAGAAAAAAGAGTAAAAAGAAATGAACAAACCTCCAAGAAATATGGTACTATGTGAAAAGACCAAATCTACATCTGATTGGTGTACCTGAAAGTGACAGGGAGAATGGAACCAAGTTGGAAAACACTCTGCAAGATATTATGCGGGAGAACTTCCCCAATGTAGCAAGACAGGCCAACATTCAAATTCAGGAAAAACACAGAACACCACAAAGATACTTCTTGAGAAGAGCAACTCCAAAACACATAATTGTCAGATTCACCAAAGTTGAAATGAAGGAAAAAGTGTTGAGGGCAGCCATAGAGAAAGGTCGGGTTACCCACAAAGGGAAGCCCATCAGAATAACAGCTGATCTCTCGGCAGAAACTCTACAAGCCAGAAGAGAATGGGGGCCACTATTCAACGTTCCTAAATAAAACAATTTTCTGTCTAGAATTTCATATCCAGCCAAACTACACTTCGTAGGAGAAGCAGAAATAAAATCCTTTACAGACAAGCAAATGCTGAGAGATTTTGTCACCACCAGGCCTGCCCTGCAAGAGCTCCTAAAGGAAGCACTAAACATGAAAAGGAACAACCGGTACCAGCCACTGCAAAAACATGCCAAATTGTAAAGACTATCGATGCTAGGAAGAAACTGCATCAACTAATGAGCAAAATAACCAGCTAACATCATAGTGACAGAATCAAATTCACATATAACAATATTAACCTTAAATGTAAATGGGCTAAATGCTCCAATTAAAAGACACAGACTGGCAAATTGGATAAAGAGTCAAGACCCATCAGTGTGCTGTATTCACGAGACCCATTTCATGTGCAGAGATGCACATAGACTCAAAATAAAGGGATGGAGGAAGATCTACCAAACAAATAGAAAACAAAAAAGGAAGGGGTTGCAATCCTAGTCTCTAATGAAATAGACTCTAAACCAACCAAGATCAAAAGAGACAAAGAAGGCCATTACAAAATGGTAAAGGAATCAATTCAACAAGAAGAGCTATCATAAATATATATGCACCCAATACAGGGCTCTCAAGTTCATAAAGCAAGTCCTTAGAGACCTACAAAGAGACCAAGACTCCCACACAGTAACAATGGGAGACTTTAAAACTCCACTGTCAACATTAGAGAGATCACTAAGACAGAAAGTTAACAAGGATATGCAGGAATTGAACTCAGCTCTGCACCAAGCAGACCTAATAGACATCTACAGAACTCTCCACCTCAAATCAACAGAGTATACATTCTTCTTAGTACCACATCACACTTATTCCAAAATTGACCACATAGTTGGAAGTAAAGAACTCCTCAGCAAATGCAAAAGAACAGAAATTATAACAACCTGTCTCTCAGACCACAGTGCAATCAAAGTAGAACTCAGCATTAAGAAACTCACTCAAAACCACTCAACTACATGGAAACCGAACAACCTGCTCCTGAATGACTACTGAGTACATAATGAAATGAAGGCAGAAATAAGGACGTTCTTTGAAACCAATGAGAACGAGGACACAACCTACCAGAATCTCTGGGACATATTTAAAGCAGTATGTAGAGGGAGGCTTACAGCACTAAATGCCCACAAGAGAAAGCAGGAAGGATCTAAAATTGACACCCTAACATCACAATTAAAAGAACTAGAGAAGCAAAAGCAAACACATTTAAAAGCTAGCAGAAGGTAAGAAATAACTAAGATCAGAGCAGAAATGAAGGAGATAGAGACACAAAAACCCCTTCAAAAAATCAATGAATCGAGGAGCTGGTTTTTTGAAAAAATTGATAGACCACTAGCACGACTAATAAAGAAGAAAAGAGAAGAATCAAATAGATGCGATAAAAAATGAAAAAGGGGATATCACAGCCCATCCCACAGAAATACAAACTACCATCAGAGAATACTATAAACACCTCTACGCAAATAAACTAGAAAATCTAGAAGAATTGGATAAATTCCTGGACACATACAGCCTCACAAGACTAAGCCAGGAAGAAGTTGAATCCCTGAATAGACCAATAACAGGCCCTGATATTGAGGCAGTAATTAATAGCCTACCAACAGAAAAAGTCCAGGACCAGACGGATTCATAGGCAAATTGGCAAATTATACCAGAGGTACAAAGAGGAACTGGTACCATTCCTTCTGAAAATATTCCAATCAATAGAAAAAGAGAGAATCCTCCCTAACTCATTTTATGAGGGCAGCATCATCCTGATACCAAAGCCTGGCAGAGACACACACAAAAAAGAGAATTTTAGACTAATAACCCTGATGAATATCGATGCAAAAATCCTCAATAAAATACTGGCAAACCCGATCCAGCAGCACATCAAAAAGCTTATTCACTACGATCAAGTTGGCTTCATCCCTGGGATGCAAGGCTGGTTCAACATACACAAATCAATAAACATAATCCATCATATAAACAGAACCAAAGACAAAAAACACATGATTATCTCAATAGATGCAAAAAAGGCCTTTGACAAAATTCAACAGCCCTTCATGCTAAAAACTCTCAGTAAACTAAGTATTTATGGGACATATCTCAAAATAATAAGAGCTATTTATGACAAACCCACAACCAGTATCATACTGAATGGGCAAAAACTGGAAACATTCACTCTGAAAACTGGCACAAGACAGGGATGCCCCCTCTCACCACTCCTATTCAACATAGTGTTGGAAGATCTGGCCAGGGCAGTTAGGCAGGAGAAAGAAATAAAGGGTATTCAATTAGGAAAAGAAGAAGTCAAATTGTCCCTGCAAAAAAAAATCTGTTTGCAGATGACATGATTGTATATTTAGAAAACCCCATCGTCTCAGCTCAAAATCTCGTTAAGCTGATAGGCAACTTTAGCAAATTCTCAGGATACAAAATCAATGTGCAAAATTCACAAGCATTCCTATACACCAAAAACAGACAAACAGGGAGCCAAATCATGAGTGAACTCTCACTCACAATGGCTACAAAGAGAATAAAACACCTAGGAATCCAACTTACAAGGGATGTGAAGGACCTCTTCAAGAAGAACTTCAAACCACTGCTCAATGGAAGAACATTCCATGCTCATGGATAGGAATAATCAAAATCGTGAAAATGGCAATACTGCCCAAAGTAATTTATAGATTCAATGCCATCCCTATCGAGCTACCAATGACTTTCTTCACAGAATTGGAAAAAACTATTTTAAAGTTCATATGGAACCAAAAAACAGCCCACATTGTGAAGACAATCCTAAACCAAAAGAAGAAAGCTGGAGGCATCATGCTACCTGACTTCAAACTGTACTACAAGTCTACAGTAACCAAAACAGCATGGTACTGGTAGCAAAACAGAGATACAGACCAATGGAACAGAACAGAGTCCTCAGAAATAATACCACACATCTACAACCATCTGATCTGTGACAAACCTGACAAAAACTAGAAATGGGGAAAGGATTTCCTATTTAATAAATGGTGCTGGGACAACTGGCTAGCCATGTGTAGAAAACTGAATCTGGATCCCTTCCTTACACCTTATACAAAAATTATTTCAAGATGTATTAGAGACTTAAATGTTAGACCTAAAACCATAGAAACCCTAGAAGAAAACTAGACAATACCATTCAGGATATAGGCATGGGCAAGGACTTCATGTCTAAAACACCAAAAGCAATGACAACAAAAGCCAAAATTGACAAGTGGGATCTAATTAAACTAAAGAGCTTCTGCATGGCAAAAGAAACTACCATCAGAGTGAACAGGCAACCTATAGAATGGGAGAAAAGTTTTGTAATCTACTCATCTGACAAAGGGCTAATATCCAGATTCTACAAAGAACTCAAACAAATTTACAAGAAAAAAACAACCCCATCAAAATGTGGATGAAGGATTTGAACAGACACTTCTCAAAAGAAGACATTTATGCAGCCAGCAGACACATGAAAAAATGGTCATCATCACTAGACATCAGAGAAATGCAAATCAAAACCACAATGAGATACCATCTCACACCAGTTAGAATGGCAATCATTAAAAAGTCAGGAAGCAACCGGTGCTGCAGAGGATGTGGAGAAATAGGAACACTTTTACACTGTTGATGGGACCGTAAACTAGTTCAACCATTGTGGAAGACAGTGTGGCGATTCCTCAAGGATCTAGATCTAGAAATACCATTTGACCCAGCCATCCCATTACTGAGTATATACTCAAAGGATTATAAATCATGCTGCTATAAAGACACATGCACATGTATGTTTATTGTGTCACTATTCACAATAGCAAAGACTTGAATCCAGCCCACATGTCCATCAATGATAGACTGGTTTAAGAAAATGTGACACATATACACCATGGAATACTATGCAGCCATAAAAAGAGATGAGTTCATGTCCTTTATGGGGACATGGATGAAGCTGGAAACCATCATTCTCAGCAAACTATCGCAAGGACAAAAAACCAAACACCGCATGTTCTCACTCATAGGTGGAATTGAATAATGAGAATACTTGGGCACGGGAAAGGGAACATCACACACCGCGGCCTCTCATAGGGTGGGGGGCAGGGGGAGGGATAGCATTAGGACATATACCTAATGTAAATGACGAGTTAATGGGTGCAGCACACCAACATGGCACATGTATACATATGTAACAAACCTGCACGTTGTGCACATGTACCCTAGAACTTAAAGTATAATTTTTAAAAATTCTAGAAAGTAAAAATCCATTCCATTAAAAAAAAATACTATATTAGTAAATGTACATGTTTCCTGAGTTCCACAAGCTGTCCTGCCCAATTAAACCTAAGTTGGGAGCTATGGGAAATCTGATACATAGCTGGACACTCAGAAGTACAGGTTGAAGCAGGGAGATTCCTGTGAGATAGAGGCCTCAACCTGTGAGGGCTCCATCTCACAAGATTTAGCACACTAGATCTTGTGAGATATGATCTTGTGCTATCTCACAAGATCTGACACTATCTAGCCCAACTCAATACTCTCAGAATTGAATTGAATAATAGAATACCCAGTAGGTGTCCACTGAAGAATTGCTTGGTGTGTTGGGAAATAATACTTGCATATTAGTAGATGTGCAGTGTTCTGTGCTGTGTCAGATGAGCATAGAGGGAAAAAAAGTTTGTATTTTCCTCTAAGTTTCTCTGAAATCCCTTTCAAAACCACAACAGTCTTTTCTTTGCAGAAACATGGAAGCTGATCATAAAATTGGAAAATTGGGGCTCAGTATTGCCAAAACAATCTAGACAGAGCAGAGGAAATTTGGAGAACCACACTTCCTGTTTTCACAAATTACTACAAAGCTATAGTAGTTAATACAAAGTACTACTGTCATAAGGGTAGACCTATATAAGGTAATATAATAGAATTCAGAGTCCAGAAATTAACCCATGCATTAATGTTCAATTGATCTTAGAAAGGAGTGCCAGGACCATTTAATGGGGAAGGAATAGCCTTTTCAACAAATGGTCCTGGATCAAATGGATATGCACATAAAAAATAATGAAGTTGCACTCATATTTCAAATGTATAGAAATTAACTAAAAGTAGATCAAAGACTTGAATGGGAGAGATAAAAGTATAAAATTTTTAGATAAAAAATGAAAATTTTAATGACATTTGATTAGGCACCTTTTTTTCTAAACTCTCTATGTTACTTTCAATTATGCAGTAATCATTTTGTCCTACCATTAAATATTATTTTAAAATATTATTTTAATGACAGCATACTAGTCGTTCCTCTTAATATAACTTATTTAATCATTTCCCTATTATTGGGCATTTATAAATTTTTGAAAATTTTCCTATCATAGTGTTTTGATGAACAATGATACACATCAAACTGTTCGTATTTCCATTTATAAAAATTTATAAAAGATTCTCAAAAGCAAAACAACTTACATTAACTTTTTTTTAAGGTGAAGGTAGTATGGAAAAAAATATATTTTTTTCTGTTTTTTTTTATTATACTTTATGTGACTCATAGTAGGAATTGAACAATGAGAACACTTGGATACAGGAAGGGGAATGTCACACACTGGGGCCTGTTGTGGGGTGGGGGGAGGGGAGAGGGATAGTATTAGAAGATATACCTAATGTAAATGATGAGTTAATGGTTGCAGCACACCAACATGACACATGGATACATATGAAATAAACCTTCACGTTGTGCCCATGTACCCTAGGCACCTTTTTAAAGTATGACACAAAGATCAAGCAGGAAATGACAAAATAGATAACTTTGACTTCAAAATTTATTTTGTACATTGAAGGACACTATCATGAAGAGACAATCTACAGAATTAGAGAAAATATTTTCAAACCATCAATATATCTGATTAGAGTCTAGTGAACATAACATATAATGAACACTTAAGACAACAATAAAAAGAGAAAAATAAAAATAATTTGGTCAATTAAACAACAACCAAATTATTTGAATAGATACTTCCCCAAAGAAGACACATATATATATGACAAATTAACACACAAAAATATGTTCAACATCATTAATCATATAGGGAAATACAAACCAATAAGATGCTCTTATATCCACTGGGATGGCTAGAAATATTTTAATAAGGAAATAAATGGCATTGGTGATTTGGCAAAATTTGAATCCTCATATATTGAAGGACGGAATGTAAAATAGTGCAGCTGCTATGGAAAATACTTTCACAGTTTATAAAATAAATCACTGTAGGATGCCAATGTGACCTATCAATTCTAATCCTAACTCTATAACCATAAGAATTGAAACCATATGTTCAAACAAAATCTTGTACACAAAAAAAAAAGTCTATCAATGGTTAAACAAAATGTGGTATAGCAAAACAATAATATATTGGGCCATAAAATTAAATTAATTACTGATATGTGCTCCAAAATGGATGAATGTTGAAAAGATGCTCCTTGGAAGAAAAAGGATGTCAAGAGTAGGCAATTTCATGGAGCCAGAAAGTAGATAAATGTTTGCCAATGACTTAGAGATGAAGATTATTGAGAGTATATGTTAATGAACATGGGAGTATGGAAATATTCTCTAATTAGATTGTGGTAATAGTTGCACAACATTGTGAATATACTGAAAACTGCTGAAGTTCACATTTTAAAATAGTAAAATTTATGTTACATATCAATAATAGAAAATAGAAAAATAATATACTCTAATATATTTCACATTGTACATGCATACCAGTAGGCTGTATGACTGTATTCATTTTATTTTATTTGTATAAACTTATGGGGTACCAGTGTAATAATGTTACATGGATATATTGTATAGTGGTGAAGTCAGGGCTTTCAGTATATCCGTCACCAGAATAATGTACATTTTATCCATTAATTAATGATTCATCTTCCAAATCCCCATCCTTGAGTCTACATTGTGTATTATTCTACACTCTAAGTCCGTGTTTATATGTCATTTATCTCCTACTTATAAGTGAGAACATGAGGTATCTGTCTTCCTGTGTCTTACTTCCTGGGCCTCTTGAAGACAGCATAGTCTTAGGTCTTGTTTCTTTATTTACCTTGCCACTATGTGACTTTTAATTGGGGCATTTAGCATATTTACATTCAAAGTTAGTATTGATGTGTGGATTTGATTCTGTCATCATAATATTAGCTGGTTATTTTGCAGACTTATTTATGTTGTTGCTTATAGTGTCACTGGTGTGTTTTTACATCAGTGTCTTTTTTTTAGTGACTGGTAACTGTTTTTCTTTTCCACATTTAGTGCTTCCTTCAGGAGCTCTTATAAGGCAGGTCTGCTGATAACAAACTCCCTCTGCATTTGCTTGTCTGAAAAGGATTTTATTTCTCCTTCGCTTATGAAGCATAGTTTGGATGGATATGAAATTCTGGATTTGGAATTTTTTTTAAGAATGTTGAATATTGGTCCTCAATCTCTTCTTGTTTGTAGGGTTTCTGCTGAGAGGTCTGCTATTAGTCTAATGGACTTCTTTTTGTAGGTGACCTGACCTTTCTCTCTAGCTGCCATTAACTTTTTTTTTTTTTTTTTGACCTTGGAGAATTCAATGATTATGTTTCTTGGGGATGGTCTTCTTGTAAAGTATCTAACTGGTTCTCTGCATTTCCTGAATTTAAATGGTCACCTTTCTATCTAGGTTGGGGAAGTTCTTATGGATGATATCCTGAAATATGTTTTCCAAGTGATTCCATTCTCACTATCTCTTTCATTGCATCGTAGATTTGGTCTCTTTACATAATCCCATACTTCCCAAAGGTTTTGTTCATTCCTTTGCATTCTATATTTGTATGTTCTTGTTTGCCTGTCTTATTCCAAAAGGATAGGCTTCATGCTCTGAGATTCTTTCTTTCCACTTGGTCTATTCTGCCGCTGATACTTATGATTGCATTGTGAAGTTCTCATAGTGTGTTTTTCATCTCTATCAGGACAGTAATGTTATTTCCTATACTGGCTATTTTGTCTGTCAACTTCTGAATTGTTTTATCATGATCTTTAGCTTCCTTGGATTGGGTTTCAGTGTACTTCTGTAGCTCAATGATCTTCATTCCTATTCATATTCTGAATTATATTTTTGTCCTTTCAGCCATCTCAATCTGGTTCAGGACTCTTGCAGGAGAGGTGATGTGGTCATTTGCAGGACAGAAGGTACCCGGGCTTTTTGAGTTGTCAGGATTCTTGGGTTGATTCTTTCTCTTCTTTCTGTGCTTATCTTCCTACAATCTTTGCTGTTGCTTTCTTTATTTTATCCTATCTAATTACTTTGAGAGCTTGATTGTGGTATAAGTTGGATGCAGCTGTTGATTAAAAGAGTCAAACTCCATAAAATATTTGAAGAGATTTGTCCTGAGCCCAATATGAGTGACCATGGCCTGTGATACAGCTCTCAGGAGGTCCTGAGAACATACGTCCAAGGTGGTTGGGATGCAGCTTGGTTTTATACATTTTAGGGAGGCATGAGACATCAGTTAAATACATTTGAGAAATACTTTGGTTTGGTCGAGAAAGGCAGGAAAATTCGAAGAAGGGGCTTCCAGGCTATAGGTAAATTTAAACATTTTCTTGTTTACTATTGGTCGAGTTTGTGTGAAGACCTGGGATTAATAGAAAGGAAATGTTCAGGTTAAGATAAAAGATTATGGAGACCAAGGTTTCTGAAGTCTCATAGTGGCTGCCCTTAGAGACAATAGATGACAAATATTCCCTATTCAGATCTTTAAAAGGTGCTAGAATCTCAGTTAATATCTTCAGGATTGGGAGGGCCTGGAAGAAAAAGATCTAGCTGTATTATTAGAGAGTTTTTGCATATGCAAATTTCCCCCATAAAGGATGACTTTGAAGGGCCATTTCAAAATATGACAAAGAAGCATTTTGGGATAAAATATTGTGATTTTCTTCTTTGTCACATAAGGTTATGCGAGAGTCAGACTGGAAAGTAAGTCACGATATGTAGGGTTAAATAAAACCCATCAGATGATAATTTATAGTTTGTAGGGCATGATTCCTCAGATCCCTTACATAGGGATTTGGATAAGATTAAGAAAAAAATCAGATCTTAGTCCTTACAGCCAACTGGCTTCATTTCTGAAAGATTTTAGGTGGCCAGCGCTTGCCTCCCAACTTTTGGACTACATTCTCTAACTGTGGGGAACTTGTATTGGGTCTCAACTTTGTTCCCTGCCTCCTTGAATTTAGGAATTTACTGCATAATGAGGGCCAAGGTGCTCCTGGACTGCTTTTCACTACACTCCAATGGGTAGTGTCAGCCAAAGCGTTTTATAGTATGTTTACAGCCAGATCCTTCCTCATTCACACATGCCAGCAGCGGCAGTAGCAGCAGCTGCAGCAGTGTGGTAAGTTGGTCCCAGGGTGCCTGCCTCCCTGCAAATATTTACCACAGTGGTAAAGGCAATGCAGGGTGGGAGGGAGGTACAGGCAGCCCCTGATGGTGGCCGTGGTCATGCTGGCAATGTTGTTGGCTCAGATGTTAGCTCATGGGGCACGTGGTCATGCTGGAGATGGTGCTGGCTCAAGGGTGGGCTTCTGGCAGGCACAAGTCTGGGTGCCTTCTTAGTGCTCCACAATCAGGAGTGGCTGCTCAGTGCAGGGAAGTGTCCACTGTTTTCCGTTGAGTGTTAGTGCAAGAGTAAGGTACTGGCAGGGGTGGGACTGGCTGGCTCTGTGTCTGCCAAGGCTCTATTTACAATGGTGTTTGGTGAGTGGAGGGGGTCATACTGCATTCCTGCACACTGGCAGGGCAAGGAAAGCTGTGCAGAAGCTTTTTAGTTTAAGTGCCATTTGTCTCTTTCTGATTTTGTTGCCCATCCTATTGATGTCTTAATCATTAATCATTTGCCTAAACTAATATCCAGAAGAGGTTTTCCTGGATTCCCTTCTAGTATTTAATAGTTTCATTCATGTCTCATATTAAAGTTTTTTTTTTTTTTTTTTTTTTTTTTTTTGAGACAGAGTCTGTCTGTTGCCCATGCTGGAGTGCAGCAATTTTGGCTCACTACAACCTTGACCTCGTGGGCTTATGTAATCCTCCCACCTCAGCCTCCCAAGTAACTGGGACTACAGGTGTGCACCAACATGCCTGGCTAATGTTTGTATCTTTTTTGTAGAAATGGAGTTTTGCCATGTTGCCCAGGCTGGTCTCAAACTCCTGGACTCAAACAATCTTCCCGCCTCAGCCTCCCAAAGTGCTAGGATTACAGGCATGAACCACTGCACCCAGTTATGTTTAAGTATTTAATCCACCCTGAGTTGATTTTTGTATATAGTGAGAGATTGGACTCCAATTTCATTCATCTAAATATGACAATCTAATTCTTCCACCACCATTGATTGAAAAGAGTGTCATTCTTCAATGTATGTTCTTGTCAACTTTGTCGAGATCAGTTGGTTGTAGACATGTGGCTTTATTTCTGGGTCCTCTATTCTGATCCATTAACATATGTGTCCATTTTCATACCAGTTTCATGCTGTTTGGTTAGTATAGCCTTGTAGTATAATTTGAAGTCAGG
Organism: Chlorocebus sabaeus; assembly: GCF_047675955.1. Classification (NCBI taxonomy): domain Eukaryota; kingdom Metazoa; phylum Chordata; class Mammalia; order Primates; family Cercopithecidae; genus Chlorocebus; species Chlorocebus sabaeus. The sequence continues at coordinate 89,204,569 of NC_132933.1, forward strand.
TAATGTGATGCCTCCACCTCTGTTCTTTTCACTTAGGATTGCTTTGGCCATTTACACACTTTTCTGGTTTTGTGTGAATTTCACTATTGTTTTACTAGTTCTGTGAAAGAATAACATTTATATTTTGACATGATTGGATTTAATCTCTAGATTGTTTGGGTCAGTATGGTCATTTTAACCTTATTAATTTTTCCAATTTATGAGCATGAGATGTTTTTCCATTTGTATTATCTATAATTTATTTTGTCAGTGTTTTGCAGTTTTTCTTTCACCTTCTTGGTTAAATATATTCCTGAGTATTATTGTAGATATTGTGAATGGAATTTCCTTCTTGAGTTGGTTCTCAGCTAAGATTATTGTTGTATAAATAGGATACTGATTTTTATACCTTTCTTTTGTATCCTAAGTCTATATTGAACTCATATGTCAAGTCTAGGAGATTTTTGTTTGAATCTTTAGGATTTTATAGATACATAAGCATAACATCTGCAAATAGCAATAATATTACTTCCTCTTGTCCAACTTAGATGGCTTTTATTTCTTTCTCTTTCCTGAATGCTCTGGCTAGGACTTTTAGTTCTATATTTAGTATGAGTGGTGCAAGTTGCATTCTTGACTTATTTAAGTTCTTAGAGGAAAAGCTTTCAACTTTTCTCTATTGACTATGATGTTGGTTTTGCATTTCTTGTATATGGTCTTTGTCATTTTGAGTTATGTTCTTTTTATAGTTTATTGAGAGTTTTATCATGAAGGGATGCTGAATTTTATGAAAAGTTTTCTTTGTGTATATTGAGATGATCATATGATTTTTATTCTCAATTATTTTTATATAATGTATCACATGTATTGATGTGTGTATATTGAACCATCCTTTCATCTATGTTATAAAACCCACTTGATCATTGTGTAGTATCTCTGAGCTGTGCTGTTGGATTTGGTTCACTAGTATTTTGTTGAGGATTTTTGCTTCAGTGTTCATCAGTGTTATTGATCTGTACTTTTTCTGGTTTCTATTTTCTATGTCCTTGTTTGGTTTTTATATCAGGATGATACTGGCTTCATAAATTGAAGTAAGGGAACTTCTCTCCTCCTCACATTTTTGGAACAATTTCAGGAGTATTGGTATTAATTGTTCTTTGTAGGTTTGGTAGAATTCAGTTGTGAATCTGTATGGGTATGGGTTTTTTTGCTTTGGTTTTATTATTATTATTATTATTACTGTTCCAATCTCCTTCTTCATTGTTGGTCTGTTCTGGATTTCTATTTATTTCTTTTACAGTTTTTATGAGGTTAGTTGTGTCCCAAAATGTATCTATTGTCTTTGGGTTGTTAAGTTTGTGAGCATTTGTTGTTCAAAATAGTATCTGATGATCATTGTTATGTGTGTGGTATGAATTGTAGTAGTTAATCTAGCTAGTGGTTTATCAGTTATGTTCATCACTTCTTTTTGTTTTGTTTTGTTTATCAAACAAAAAGAAACCTTTTTTGTTTTGAAGAACCAGTTTTTTGTTTTATTGATTCCTTTGTATTGGTTTGGTTTTTGATGTAGTTTATTTAGTTCTGCCCTGATTTATTTATTTATTTATTTGCTTGTTTTTTTGTTTATTTTCTTCTGCTAATTTTGGGTTTGTTCTTGGTTTGGTGGTTCCTTGAGGTGTGACATTAGGTTGTTATTTTTCGATTGCTCTACTTTGTTGATGTAGGCATTTACTGCTATAAACTTTCTTCATAGCACTGGCTTTGCTATATCCCAGAAGTTCTGGTATATATTTCCATTTTTATTCATTTCAAATATTTTCTTAAATTTGTGTCTTAACTTTATTGACCTAAATATTCAGGAGTGTGTTGTTTAATTCCCGTGCATTTGTATATTTTCAGTGTTTCCTCTTAGTATTTCTGTTTTTTCCATTGTGGTCTGAGGAGATACTTGATATGATTACAGTTTTTAAAAATGTGTTAAGACTTGTTTTGTGGCCTAACATATGACCTGTCTTGGAGAATGTTCCATGTGCAGTGAGAAGAATGAATGTATATTCTGCAGTAGTTGGGTAGAATGTTGTATAAATGCTTGTTAGGTCCATTTGGTCTAAAATTCAACATAAATCCAAAGTTTCCTTGTTGATATTTTTTGTCTCATTGATCGGTCTAGTGCAGTAAGTGGGACACTGAAGTCCCCCATTATTAATGAATTGCTGTATATCTTTTCTTTAGGTCTACTAATATTTGTTTATGAATGTGGGAGCTTTAGTGTTGGGTGCATATAAATTTAGAATTGTTATATCCTCTTACTGAATTGATTACTTGGTCATATCTTTTGTAATATGATTGTCTTTTTTTACTGTTTCTGATTTAAAGACTGTTTTATCTGATATAAATATAGTGACTCCTGCTTTCTGTTTCTATTTGCACATAATATTTTTTCACACCTTACTTTCAGTCTAAATGTATCTTTACAGGTAAACTGAGTTTCTTGTAAGCTTGATATGGTTGGATCATGATTTTCTAAATCCATTTTGTTAATCTGTGTCTTTTAAGTGGAGCATTGAATCCATTTATATTTAGGGTTAATAATGATGTGTTACATTTAGTTACTGTCATATTGTTAAAAAATAAAAATGTATAAAAATATTATCCAGCTGTTTTATAAATTCTTTATTTTTCTCTCTTAGTCTTTGGTGATATTCTATTGAATCACGATTTGATTTATTTCTCTTCATCTTTTGTGTGATGGTTTTATAATACCTGTGAGGTATGTTTTTCTGGGTGTTTTCGTGATGGTGAATATTGACTTTTAATTTCCATGTTTAGGATTCCTTTGGACATTTCTCGTAAGTTAGTGCAGTAGTGATGAATTTCTTCAGCGTTTGCTTCTCTGGAAATTATTTCTCCTTCTTTGAAGCTTAATCTAACTGGATATAAAATTGTTGATTGCAGCTTTCTCTTAAGCATTTGATAATACTATCCCATTCTGTTCTGACTTCTAAGTTTTCTGCTAGTATGTCTTCACTTAGTCTGATAGGGTTTCCTTGTGGGTCAGTAGACACTTTTCTCTTGATAATTTTACAATTCTTTTTTCACATTTTTTTAGACAGTCTGATGAGAGTATGCTATAGTGAATGCCTTTTTATAATGTATTTTCCAAGAGATTGTTGGTCCCCCCCGTATGTGTATGTCTACATTTCTTTGCATAATCTGGAAGCTTTCATCAATTATTTCTTTAAATAGGTTTTCTATCATTTAAAAAAAATTTATTCCTTTTTGGGAATACAATTTGAAAGTTTGGTAGCTCTTAGTCCTATGAGTCTTGAAGGCCTTTCTCATTGTGTTTTATTCTTTTTAAAAGTTTTTTTCTTCATGGACTATTTCAACACACATGTCTTCAAGTTCTGAGATTCTTTATTTTGCTTGTTCTGGCATATTGTTGAAAAATTTGGCATGATTTCTTAAAGATACTTATATTCTTGATAAGTTGATTGTTTATATTCTGAATTGATTTTGTATTTCTTTGTATTGGTTTCAGATTTTTTCTTGCATTTCATTGAGTTTTTTAAAAATCAGTATTCTGACTTATTTGGCATTTTGAGGATTTTTTGTTAGAATGTATTGCTAGAAAATTATTGTGATCCTTTGAAAGTGTCATAATACCTTGATTTTTCATGATCCTTGTATCTTTACATTGATCTCTGCATATCTGGGGTATCAGTCTTTTATTATTTTCGAATTTACTTTCATGGAGAAGGCTATTCTTGATGTGACTCTGGTGTATGTTGTGTAAGGCTGTTTGGCTGTGTGCAGTGGCAAAGATCGTATGATTTCCTTGCTTATATATACCCTTAATATGATCTTTCTCAAATGCCAGGTATACTAAATGGGTGAATGCGCTCATGATTTCCTGAACTGAACAGTTGGGGTGGCATGGCTTATGCAGGTAGCAGTGGTCATAAAAACATTTTGTCATTCCTGAGTGTTGTGTTCTTATGTCGGCTGTTATTGTAATGTGCTGTGCAGGTTCACCTGCATGCCAGTTGTTGGTGCCTGCAGGTTAGAGCCAGCTAAAGTGGTAGCAGAAGTGTTTATGCCCAACCGCTTTATCTGAGAAAATTGCTCAAGTGGCCCAGGTGGTGCATTATACCATGGAATGTTCAGGGGCATGAGTCTCATGTTCTGCCTTGGTTTGGAGTTGAAACTAAGTGGAACCAGGCATGGGAAGCCTACACTTATTTTCCTCAATGGTAGATTAAAGCACCAGCCCTGTTGGGGGTGGCATGATGATACTCAGGCCTCTGGAAAAATGCATGGGTGAGGGGCAACTGCTTCTTCATCAAGGTCTCAGCACAGAGAGGGAGGGGTGGTCCCAGTGCCACATTCTTAGCCAGTAGAAGTGAAATGTGCTTCCCCCTCACACCCCAGACCTGACATCATTCACTCTCCTGTACCAATTGTGGTAGGCAGTTTCGATATTTGGCTAGTCACTGCAATTTGCTTCTACTTTCCAACAAAGTCCCTAGTATTAGAAGTCACTGACTTGGTCAATACCATGCCTCCCAGGCAATTCTCCTCCTGCTCTGGTCCTAGAAGAGAAACTCAGTTCTGGTACCAGTAGCTGGAGTCCACACTACACTCCTATCTCTGTTTTGACTGTGGGAGCTCCTCCCGTTTCAGCCCTAGTTGTCCATGCCCCAGTGAAAATCTCTGTAATGCCAAAGACTGCCACTGCTGCAAGCTCCCTTGACCCCACAGAGCTTACTAAGAGCTAAAATCTAGACTGTCATTTTTCTTTAGGTACCCAAGTCTGGGGAAGTACATGGAACACTTTCCAGAGCAGTTCCTTCTTTTAGTCTCCCAGCCATTACCCAAGATAGAGCTAGGGATTCAGAGAGTTAAGGTGCTCTCCTGTGGCCTGGATTTCACCATTCCCCAGTGGAAAAGTGGACTGCAGAGAAGCATTCATTCATGCTCTCCCATACTGGGGATTTTCACCCAGTATTTAGCTGGTCCCAGCCAAGAGAACTTCATGCCCTCCTTCTGTTTCCCAGATTCAGAATTTTTTTTTCATTTTTCTGCTTAACTGCTGTGTTCCTTGTTGTATAATTTTCAGAGAAGAACCGCTATTTTTGCTCGTCTAAATGGATTAGGCATGTTGGAAAAACCTCTAGTCATTAATCTTGAGGAAAATAAAGTATGTGTGTATTTATTAGACTCATCTTCTATACTGTATTTAAAATAGACTTTTTGAAATACTGCTTTTAGTGCTTGTCCAATTTTTAATTATTTTTCATTTTTATTTCTGTATTGGCAACATTGGGATAAATATTTTCCTTGTTTCTTTTTCATTTAAATGAATTGCAAGCTAGTATCAAAATTTTACCACACATTTTTGTTGTTCCAATCTGAGAGGTTTTATTTCACCCTATCATTGATTTATAGATAACACAGACAACTGCTGGGTTGTTAGAAATAAATATTCACTTTGTTGTATCATTTGCTCATTTCATTTCAGAAATTGATCTGTTATTATTTTACTCAAACATTTTATTATAAAATATTTAAACATTCAGAAATATTGAAAGAATTAGGTTTTGAACATCCAAATATTCACAACCAACCTTCTAAGATTAACATTTTACTATAATTATTTATCATATTTATGTATTTATATCACTATTAATTTATTGATATACCTTTTTATCTTTGCAAAATAATATTTAACATTAATAATGAAATATTTCAAACAAGCACAATAGTAAAGGGATTAACATAAATTCCTAAATGCATACCATCCAACTATTAAATTCTAACATTTTTATATTTGCTTTAGCTTCTCTTTAAACAAATAATTCATTACAAATGAAATTAAAACATTTTTTGTGCTATAATATGATCCCATTTCCCTCTCCTTCTTATGTTTATCTTTCCATATATATTATTAAGATCCTAGTACATATTTTAGTATATAAAAATAACATTTATGTTGTTTTGAAGTTTACAGTATTTACCAAAACAGTTTCATTTTGTATATTATCCTGGGGTGTTCCGCCCAATATTTTGTCTGTGAAATTGATGCATGTTGATCGTGTTAGCCCATCACACCATTTTGCAGACCGCCACCATTTTACAACTCCGGTCAGAGTGGAAAATTCCACCGGGACCTGAGCTGTGAGAAACATCCTGTTGGAAAGGTCCCAGGCCTAAACCCTGACGGCAATAAATTCATCCTGTCAGGTTCCACGTCTAACCCTGACTGCAGTAAATTCCTTCCTTTATCAACAGCGGAACACACCGCCCCCGCCCCATTTTCTCAATCATCCCCAACCTCTCCTGCCCAGGCCTAGAACTGCCCCAACCTGTAGGAAGGACTGGGGCTCCGATGCTAGCTGCAGGCCTTTCTCCCAATAAACCTGTGTTGCCCTTGAGCCGCCTCTGCTCCATTCCTTTATCCCTTTCGTTCTAATATTTGGTGCCAAAACCTGGGATGGGGTCTGGATCCCACAACAGAGAGGTACTTCCTTGCAACCTGGGAAGGAAGAGGCAGCGGCAGCTGGCGTCAGGCTAATTCCCAAATCCTGATTGGCCTCCGGTTCCAAGCCCTGTCCATTTTCATCTTTCTATGGAGGAATCCTTTCTCTTGGCCCCATCCTCCCACCACTTTCTCCTTCCGCCTCTTTCCTCTCTGTGGCTCTGGCAAGGACCACTCCCATTGCATCCAACACCGGCCTCCAATTGTGGGTGAGTTTCCTTTTCCACCCTCTGGATTCCTCTCATATTTCTACCTGTTAGCTAGAAAACCCCAGTGCCAGGTAAGAGGATTCCCCGGTCACCACTGGGTGACTCTGGCCTGCCTTCTCAGGGGATACCCTCAGAATGCTCACGGTCTGACCACTCTGGTTTCTGGGGGACCATGGAGAGCTGCGAGGGGCACCCTGGCTCTTCTCGATCCCTTCTCATGGTTGGAATTGGGATACTCACTCCCCTACTTCACATTTTTCACCCTCCCAGCCACTCACATGGGACAGGGCTCCTCGAAATCCCCTCAAGACACCCCTGTCAGATGTCTCATCTGGAACCTCTGAACACTGGGATTGGCAGACTCCATTAAAACTAAATGCCTTATTTTCCTTTGTAATGTGGCCTGACCCCAGTATAAGTTGGACAGTGATGGCTGCTGGCCCAAATGGGACTTTTGACTTTCAAATTCAACATGATTTAGAAAATTTCCTCCAGCACAATGGCAAGTGGTCCGAGATGCCCTATATCCAGGCTTTTGCCAGTCCCGTCTGTCAGTCCTGTTCATCTTACCAGCTGCTGCTCTTAAACAAGAAATCTGCCAAAATGCCTCCCCTTCCAGACAAGCCCTCCTCCTCCTCCTCCAATTTTTATCCAGCTGACGAATCCCTACCTGCCCCCCAGCCCCACTCCCACCACCATCTCCTCCTCCCTCCCCTTTGGCTCTACCACCCCCTTATTCCTATCTCTCATCTCTATCCTTTCCCCACCATAACTGATCTCATTCCCAGCCCCCTTCTGCTGCTGAAAACCAGGCACAGGCTCAGAGGCCCGCTAACATCCTCCCTTGTGGGAAGTTATGGAGACTGAAGGCATAGTCTGAGTTCATGTTCCCTTCTCTGTAGCTGATGTCTCTCAGATTGAAAAGAAACTTTGCTCCTTTTCCACAGATCCCACATCCTTCCGCAAGGAATTTCTGTATATCACTCAATCTTACAACCTTACCTAGCATGACATTTATGTCATCCTCTCCTCCTCCCTCACCCTGGAGAACAGGGAACATATCTGGATCAGGCCCAAGCAGACACTCTCCACTGACAAGATGCTGCCTATAACCCAATCGCAACCCTAGCTATTCCCAGAGCTGATCCCAATTGGGATTATCAGGTGGCTTCTGCAGACAGACAGAAACTAGGCCATATGATAACATGCCTCCTAACTGGCAAGAATAAAACCGCCCTTAAGGCTATCAAGTATGAAAAGATAAAGAAGTCACTCAAGGCCCCTGACAAAAACCCTACTCTCTTTTCTTCCACCTTTCAGAGGCCATGATTAAATATACCACCTTAAGCCCTGACACTGTCGAGGACAGAATCTACCTCCACTTACGCTTCATTTCCCAGTCAGCCCCCGACATCCAAAAGAAACTCCAAAGACTGGAGGATGGCCCTCAAACCTCCCAAAGAGACTTAATCACAGTAGTCTTCAAGGTCTTTAACAATAGAGAGGAAGAAATAAAACCCCAAAGTTTAAAAGAGACCAGGCTAAATACCAGATACTGGCAGCTGCCATACAACAGGATTCCCCAATGCATACAAAAATCCTCAACCTCATGACAGTCCCCATCAGGAGCCTGTTTTAAGTGTAGCCAACAGGGTCCCTGGGCAAGAGTCTGCCCCAATCTCATACTGCCCTCAAAACCTTGCCCCATCTGTGATATCAAAGGACAGTGAAAGTCAGATTGCGCTCAACAAGACTCTTCACCCTGCTTGCTCAAACAGGTCCCGCAACCCAGATTCCAGTCTGGCAAGCATTCTAGACCTGGTTGCTGAAGACTGACGGGGTCCAGGGTCTGCTGCCCCCACCGCCTTCACCACCTCAGAACCCAGGGTAACGCCGTCAGTCTCTGGTAAGCCCATACTCTTCCTTTTAAATCTGGGAACTAGTTACTCAGTTTTATCAGAATATTCTTGACCCCTCCTCAGTTATTCTATCTCTATTGTGAGAGTCAATGGAATCCCCTCTAGGCACAGATTGGTCCTCTAATATGCAACCTATTCAATACCCCCTTCATCCACTCCTTCCTAGTTATCCCTTAGTGTCCTACCCTTATCTTGGGGTGGAACATACTGAGTAAATTCCAGGCCTCCATACAACTAGCCTCCTCCAATTCTACCCCTTTTACTTTACTCTGCTGCCCAGATGCTTCCCTCTCCTCCCCCTCATCTTCACTATCCATCTGTTACCTTCTGTCAATCCTGAAGTGTGGAACGTTTCTAAACCCACAATAGCCACACATCACATCCCAGTCAAAATAACCTACCATGACTCCTCCATTTTCCTTCATCAGCCTCAATATCCCCTTTGCCCAGCCAGCCTCAGGGGCCTCAATCCTGTTATCTGTAAGCTTTTACAAGCTCAGATTCTCAAACCTGTTCGCTCTCCCCACAACACCCTTGTTTTGGCTGTCAAAAAAACAGACAGATTTTGCCACTTGGTCCAGGATCTCCATGTCATTTACCAAGTGGATGTACCAACCTATCCAGTGGTCCACAACCCCTATACTCTACTCTCCCATATGCCCCCATCTACCACACACTTCTCTGTATTGGATCTAAGGGACCTTTTTTTTTTTTTTTTAACTATTCCCTTGGATCTGGCTTCCCAAAGTCTTCTTGCTTTCACCTAGTCAGACCCAGATACTCACACTTCTACCTAACAGTTCGTACTCCCACAGGGTTTCTGGGATAGCCCCCTCCTATTTGAGCAGGCTCTCACCGAGGATCTGACCGAGCTTCCCCTTGCTCCTAGCAACCTCCTTCAATACATCGATGACCTCTTTCTATGTAGTCCCTCCTTTGATCTATCCATCAACACATCACCCAACTTCTAAATTTCCTCCATGGCCAGGGATATCAGATTTTACCTACAAAGGTTTGAGTAGCCCAAACCCAAGTCACTTACCTTGGACTCACCCTAACCCCTAATTCTTGAGCCATGCTATCCCAATGGAAGGAACTAATACAGGATATGCCCCTTCGCCACACCAAGAAGGACCCTTCCTTTTTGGGCCTTGTGGGGTACTTCCAACTATGGATCATTAACTTTGGCCTGTTGACCAAACCACTCTGCATGGCATCATGTGGGTCCATCCTAGAACATTTGGACTCAGCTTGCCCATTAACTCCCACTTGTAAAAACTGAAAGATGTCCTTTTAATGTCCCAGCACTAGGACTACCCAACCCCACTAAACTCTTTACCCTGTATGTTCATTGTAATCAAGGCGTTGCCCGTGGACTTCTCTGCCAAACCTATGGCAATACTCCACAAGCCATTGCATACTTCTGAAAACAACTGGACTCTGTCATCCAAGGCTGGCCTCCATGCTTGAAAGTTCTGGGTGCAGTTACATTGCTGTCCTCAGAGGCACAAAAACTCACCCTCTACTAGCACATTACTATTGCATCTTCCCATAACTTATGGGACCTCATGAGCCATCGATCTCTTCTTTTCCTCCCGCCATCCAGCTTACAACAACCCTCTAACACCATCCAGAGATGTAAAATTCTAAACCCAACCACCTTCCTCCCTATAAGTACTTCCAATTCTGAATCTCGCACTCTTGCCTGGACCTCTTAGCCTCCCTCTTCTCCCCTTTCCAGCACATTTCAGAAGCCCCTTTGTGGAAGGAACCCACATGGTTCATGGACAGAAGCTCTTTTAAGGAACCATATCTGGCAGCCGGCTATGGCATCATTGCCGAAAACAAACTGCTAGAATCCAATGCTCTCTCACCCCATATCACTTCACAACAAGCGGAACTACTTGCCCTAACCAGGACCCTCACTCTAGCAAAGGGAAAGAGGGTCAACATTTACAATAATTCCAAATATGCATACCACATCCTACAGTCTCACGCTGTAATCTGGCCGGAAAAGGGATTTTCTAACTACCAAAAGAACCACCATAATAAATGGCAAACTCAGACACAAGCTGATGGAGGCAGCTAAACTGCCACTAGAGGCTGCCGTTATCCATTGCAAGGGACACCAAAAGGCTACAGATGCCATAACTAAGGGAAACTTTTTAGCAGATTCGGCAGCCTGGCAGGCAGCCCTTAGAACACCATTGTTATTGCCCATTTTCCCTAGCATACACCCAAGAAGAAAAAGGTGCCTTGCTGGCTCCAGGGCTGTTCATAAGGAAAGCTGATTTTACTTAGACTACAAACTTATCCTACCCAAGACCCAAAAACTTTCTGTTCTCACCCACATCCATAACCAATTCCATGTGGTTTATCACCCCTTGCCCAATTTCTAAAAACCTGTATACGTTCCCTTACAATGGCTGTCAGCTTGGACCGCCTCACTAAACGTTGCTCTGCCTGCAGTCAGACTACTCCTCAGGGACCCTTAGACCACCTCCTTTTCCCTCCCTTCAGACCCAAAGGCCAGTTGCTGGGACAGGATTAGCAAATTGACTTCACTCATATGCTACCCCATAAAGAAAGTCTGATATCTCCTCACGATGGTAGATACTTTTTCAGGTGGATAGAAGCCTTTCTTACTACCTCTGAAAAGGCCTATACCTTCATCACACAAATCATCCCTTGATTCAGCCTCCCCTCATCTATACAATTGGATGATTGACCAGCATTTATCTCCCAAGTCACTCAACAGGTTTCTAAGGTTTTAAATATCATATAGGTTTTTCATAGTCTCCATCACCCCCAATCATCAGGTAAATTTGAACAGGCGAATGCCCTCTTAAAACAACAGTTAACAAAACTTTCCTTAGAGATCAAAATGAAAACTGAATATCACTTCTTCTCTTGGCCCTCATGTTCCTCAGGGCCCTCCCCCAAAACCTCTAAATCTAAGTCCTTTTGAACTTACATATGGACATTCTTTCATCCTACAGAACTTTGCTCCATCCCCTCCCTTATAGGACACCTGGCCAGCACTGCACCTCACTCAACACTTTGTCCGACAGTATGCTGACACTCACCTCCCCAAACTTGAGGATTCTTCCCAACTCACTTTCTTACCCTTACAGCCAGGAGACTGCGTCTGGGTAGCAGACCTCTCCTCCCATCTCCAACAAAATGGAAGGGTCTCTGTCAGGTTATATTCACCATCCCTACTGCTGCAAAGTTAACATCCTTTCCCTATTGTATACACCATTCCAAATTTAAAAATCACCCGACGCACCCCGAAGTCTCCTCACCCCAGAAATATTCTTCCTTTCCCACAGGACCAACCTCGCCGTGCCTAACAAGAGTTCCAGAAGTCACCCATCTGAAAGGCACTGGCCCATGACACTCTCCACTTCCAATCTTAAATCTTTTACTTCATACCTTGTCTCAGATCTCTCCTGGTACCCCTTCCCCACGCCCTTAGATAATCCATCTCAATTCCTCATGCTAATCGAGGAGCTATGGCTGCAAGGCACTTTCCAGGATTTCACACCTACACAAATCTCCTTTTTCTCCTTTTGCCTTCTCTGCTTATGGGATATTCTGAGTCCCCACCCCCAATCACTGACAGCTGGGCCCCCTTCGTCAGCCTCACACACCACCTGTTAAGTCAGTCACAATCTCCCCTCTCCTCTAACTGTTGGATTTGTCTTTCTACGCACACCCAGTGATTCACGGCTCTTCCGGCCGACCTACTTACGTGGACACAGACCAACATGAGCTTACACATTTTTTACTCGGCCATACCATTCTTGGCTGATTCATCCCTGAAGCCAGTTCATAACCTGGAAACTCAACTGAACACCTTTCCTCCAAACTCAGCCCTCTCAGCATGGTTTCAGGTAGGGCTGTTGCCCTCCTTCATCTAATAGTTTCTGGACTAACATCCATACAAACCAACACAACGTCATCTAAACCACCAATATGGGGGTACCATTTCTACTCAAACTTCCTTCATATCCCCACCCACCTTATGTCTCAGCCGAACCTACCCTAATCCAGCCCACGCCACAATGGTGGGACAGGTCCCTCAGTCCCTATGTGGTCTTATTCTTACCATTGCACTCCCTGTAGACTATCAATTCTACACCCTAATTACAAAATCAGGTCCACCTCTGCCTGGCAGAAGGTGTTATGCTTTTCTGGCTCACTTACCATCCACACATCCCTGCACCTCACCACCGGATCCTCTCTTCTTTCCTACCATCCAATTCCCAGCTTCCCCCCGTCAACTCTGCTCTCTATGTCTCCAGTTTAAAGGTGCCCCCTGGAAAAAAAATTTAACAATTCCCTCACCTGCAACTGGTACCTTACAGCCACCACACCAGGGCAGCAATGGCTAACAGTTGACAAAGACAATTTCTCTCTCCAAAACCAAACAGCCTTCATCAACTCCCCAGCCAAGGCTACCTATCAGGCCCTTACAGGTGCCACTCTGACTGGCAGTTACTCAATTTGGCAGAACGAAAACACCTTTTCATGGCTACCTACCTTCACCTACAACTTCTGCCTGTCCACCCCGTCTCTTCTTTTTGTATGATACAAACTGATATCTTTGCCTACCAGGAAAAAGGAACTTGCACCCTGGTCTTTCAAGCTCCAACCATCAACATCCTACCCCCAAACAGAAGTATTCTAATTTCTTTAGAAGCCTCTATCTCCTTTTCACCCATAAGAAATAAATGGGCTCTACACCTCATCACCCTGCTAACAGGATTAGGCATCACTGCTGCACTCGGCACTGGAATAGCAGGCATAACCTCCTCAATCACCTCATACCAAATGCTATTCACAACCCTTTCTAACACCCTAGAAGATATGCACACTTCCATTATCAGTCTCCAACAACAATTAGACTTCCTCGTGGGAGTCATCTTTCAAAACTGGAGAGCCCTGGACCTACTAACCGCTGAGAAAGGGGGTACCTGCATATACCTCCAGGAAGAATGCTGTTTCTGTGTTAATGAATCTGGCATTGTTCATATCGCAGTTCACAGGTTTCATGACAGGGCTGCAGAGCTTTGACGTCGTCGCTTACCCCTGGTGGCAAGGATCATCCCTTCTAAGATGGATACCCTGGGTTGCCCCCTTCCTAGAACCCCTGATCTTCCTCTTCCTGTTACTAATGATTGGGTCATGCATATTTAACCTTGTATCCCACTTCATTTCCCAAAGGCTGAATTGTTTTATTCAGGCAAGCATGCAAAAACACATTGATAATATCCTTCACCTTTGCTACGTCTAATACCAGAGCCTACAAGGAAGCCATTCGGAAGCTCCAAAACCCAGGCCCTAATCACGGCGCCCCTATCCAGCAGGAAGCAGCCAGATGATCAACGACGCCCTTTTTCCTTTTTATACTAAAGTAAGAAATAAGAATGTTAGCCCAAGCTGCATTATTTTGCAGACCCCCACCATTTTACAAACTGGTCAGAGTGGAAAATTCCACCAGGGCCTGAGCTGTGAGAAACATCCTGTCAGAGAGGTCCCAGGCCTAACCCCTGGCTGCACTAAATTCCTTCATTAGCAGCAGCCAAACACACCGCCCCCACCCCATTTTCACAAAAATCCCAGACCTCTCCTGCCCGGAACTATAACTGGTCCAGCCTGTAAGTGGGAAGGGGGCTCTGGCACTAGCTGGTACCCCCTCTCCGCAGGTCATTCTCCCAATAAATCTGTGTTGCCATTGAGCTGCTTCTGTTCTGTTCTTTTCTCCCTTTCATTCTAACAGATCAAACTACTTTATTCAATTCTGACTGAGGTATAAATATTCCATTTTATGAAAATAATTACTCATTTAATCCATTTTACTTTAGTTTTTGTCATTTTTTGCTGCCACAAACAGTACTCAATAAGCATTTAGAATATATTTCTTTTTGCACCTGTGCAAAAGTTTTACTTCAATATAAATATCTTAAAGTAAAATTATTTTATTGAAGGACATACATTTGTGTTTTATCCCGTGGAACTTGAACAGGAAAAAAAGATCTTCAAAATATGGACTCCCAGGAATGTGAGTTTAGTATACCATAGTATAGTAGATCATACTGATTGTTACCAATAAACAAAAAGGCAATTGGAAAAATTTAAGATTTTCTACCTAGTACAAGGATGAAATACCAAAGTCTGCGTAAAAAATACGCATAGTAGTCATAAATGATGAGAGATTATTATGACTGTTTTTCCAAAAGAGCCCCAAGGCCAAGCCTCTGGCTGTATAAAAGAAGCCTTTGAGATTCCCACCTTGTGGTGAAGTACCTAATCATGAAAGACTCTGTGGATGACTGATTGTCAGACCGTAAGCCTAAAAATCTATGAAAATAATGTTTCCCAAAAAGTTCACTAGTGTAGAGGACTACGTGCTCACAAACGAGACATTCAGATAAGTCCTGCTCTTGCAAACGAAGCAAGGCATTCCCAGTAAGTCCTGCTCTTGCAAACGAAGCAGGGCGTTCCTTCCCTGTAAACAGGGAGCACAAAGGAGCCAGCTGCAAACAGCAGACCCTGGGGGCTTGTTTATGTGTAAACATCTTGAAAATCCAGAAAGGGAAAGGTCAGAAAAACAACAATGTGTCTTGTGACTTGGCAACATTCCACAAACGACTGTATAAAATAAAGCAGAGCGCGCCATTCGAGGCGGCCGCCATGTTTGTCTTGTCTTGTGTTGTCTTGTGTGTTCATTCCTTTGTTTAGGAAACACGCGGACCCCAACATCTGGTGCAGCGAGCAGGGTCCGTGGCTCCACGAGAGCAAAGAACTGGAGGGGGGACACTCCGGGCAGGTAAATAAAGAAAGGGGGACCCACGGGAAAATTATGGGGAATTCCACCTCTCTGGCCTCTGAATATTTGCGGTTACTCCAGGGACTGTTGATGTCTATAGGAGTAGAAGTTAGTTAAGGAACATAAGACTTTGAAGTGATTGTTTGCCCATGTTGAACAACATTGTTACTGGTTTCAATATCAAACCAAAGTTTAGTTAAATCGAAAGGAATGATTACAAGCAGTTAAAGTCTTGTGTCGAGCTCATCAGCGAGGGCAGACGATGCCTCTGACTTTGTGGACTTTCTGTAGTTCCATTACTCAGGCATTAGAGTTACTTGAAACTGACTCAGAACATGGCGATACTGCCACAGGAGGTGAGGCATCTGAAGCTTTAGAGAGGAATGATCCTAGAGAGGAACATATTTACGCCCCGGTTGTTGAGGACAAGGAATTGGAAAAAGAGCTAATGCCTCCTTCATCTGAAGGAAATTCTGATTTGCAGCGCATTTTAGAGATGTTACAACAGTTGTTAAAATTGCAAGGTACCTCTGCTCCTGTTTCTCCTATCTCTGTGCCATGAGCCTTCCCTGTTACCTTCCCTTCTGCTCCTTTGGAAAAGGATTTCCCTTTGCCTCCACCTCCAACCTCTTTGCCTATGTCAGGTCAGGTTTTCTCTGTGCCTCTTCCTCCTGTAGGAGAAAAGAAGGAATCGAAGGAAAAGGATGATTTCGAGGAATTAGATTTATTCCCAATAACACAGGCTGCTTTCGGCCCCAATGCTCAGTTCCCAAACGGTGGCCAGAATGTGACTTTTACAGACCTACAATTTAAATTTTTGAAAGAAATGAACGCTGCAATTTCTAATTATGGACCTCAGTCGCTGTTTGTTCTTGGCCTTCTCGATTCCTTCTCTTTAGGACATATGATGATTCCTTTTGACTGGGAAACGTTGGGACAGGCTGTCCTTGATCGTTCACAATGGCTTCAATTAAAAAGTTGGTGGTGGGAGGAAACAAGAGTACAAGCTAGAAAAAATGCTACCCGAAATCCCCCAGGACCTACTGAAGAGCAGCTTACGGGTTCGGGACAATACGCGACTCTTAATGCTCAGGCAGGCCTAGATGATATTGCTCTCACTCAGATTAAAGCCTTGTTTATAAAAGCGTAGACTAAGGTTGAAATAGCGGGTAAAACTTCCTTATCTTTTGTAAAGATCCTACTAGGAGCCACTGAGCCGTATCTAGATTTCGTAGCCTGTCCTCAAGATGCTGTATTAAAGACTGTAGGTTCAGGCCCTGCTGCTTAAATTCTTTTGGATACTCTGGCTTTTGAGAGTGCTAATCCTGAGTGCCAAAAATTGCTGCATCCTCTAAAAGCTAGTGGAGCTGATTTAGATGAATACATTTGGGCTTGTGCAGGTGTTGGAGGAGCTATTTACAATGCTCAATTGTTTGCTGGGGCACTTTCTAAGGCTTTAAAAGGCAATTCTAAACAAGGTATATGCTATCTATGTGGGAAACCCGGTCATTTTAAAAAGGAATGCCAAAAAAATTAGGCTTTTCTACTCTAAAAGAAAAAAGGTTACCATCTGATATGTGTAAACGATGTGGCAAGGGTCAACATTGGACCAATGAATGCCATTCAAAAACTGATAAAAGTGGGAATGTATTGTCACGCCTCTTGGGAAATGGGAGCCGGGGCCTGCAGGCTTGGGGCCCCAACAACTACAATGCAGGCCTACCCCAGTACCCAGTGAGCAGTGGCTTACAACATCAAGGAATGACCTCGAGTCCTCCTTAAAGACATCTTACCCTACCCCAGTTTCTCAGCTTTATGCTGCCCCTAAGCAGAGTGCCGCTGCTGACCTAGCTATTGTCCAACCTTATACTTTATCTCCTAATGGAGGAATATATAAGTTGGCTACCGGAGTGTGTGGTCCTTTGCCAAAGGGACATGTAGGACTTTTACTAGGTCGAAGCAGCAGCGCTATGCGGGGGTTAATGGTGGTCCCAGGAATTATTGATCCTGATTTTACTGATAAAATCCTTATTATGGTACAAGTCTCACAATTTATGCGCCTAGAGGCAGGGGAATGTATTGCACAATTACTTTTATTGCCTTTTTTTCCTTTCTTATCTAGAGATGTGTCTCATCAAGGAGGTTTCGGTAGTACTGGGAAAACTGTTTTCTGGGAAACTTTAGTTTCTGATCAAAAACCTTTATGTTCATTGCAAATTAATGGGATACTTTTTGAGGGATTAGTCGACACAGGAGCGGATGTATCTATTATATGTTTGGCTCAATGGTCTGATCATTGGAAAAAGAAACAAGTATCAGTTACTCTATCCGGCCTAGGTACTGCTTCTATAGTCTACCAAAGTGTCAAGCCCCTGAGCTGTGTAGGACCTTGAAGGACAACAAGGAAAAGTGTTCTTTTATATTGTTCCCATTAATATTAACCTTTGGGGCCATAATCTTTTACAACAATTTGGTGCCTTTTTAAGCATTCCTCATATTTCTTCAGCTGCCAAAAATATGATGTTCAAAATGGGCTACAATCCTTTAAACTCTTAGCCACTGTCCACAAACCTCAAGCTTTACAATTAAAGTGGAAAACTACAACTCCTGTTTGGGTGGAACAGTGGCCATTATCTAAAGAAAAACTTAAGGCTTTAAAGAATTTAGTTAAGGAACAATTGGCCGAGGGGCATATTGAACCAAGTACTTCTGCATGGAATTCCCCTGTTTGTCTCAAAAAAAAAAAAAAAAAAAAATGGCACTTATTAACTGATCTTAGAGCTGTAAATACTTGTATTCAACCTATGGGGACTTTATCCCCTGTAGCAGAAGAAGAATTGTCATTTGTAGAAAATAGAATTAGTGAAGCTCACCTTGATTATATTGCACCCAATCTTCCACTTTCGTTGTGTCTTTTTCATACTCCCCATTCACCAACGGCCATTTTACACCAAAATAATAATATTCTGGAGTGGCTGTTTTTGGCTAATAAAGCCATTAAGAAAATTCACCCATATATTGATAAATTGACTAAATTAATTATTAAAGGATGACATCGAGCTCGTCAGTTGCTTGGTGCTGACCCTATAAAAATTATTACCTGATTATCTAATCAATACATTAAATCTCTGTTGGAAATTCATGAGGGTTGGCAAGTGGCTTGCACTGAGTATACTGGTTCTTTTTCTCAGCATTATCCTAGTAATAAATTATTTGCTTTTCTGCAACAATATTCTTTACTGCCATATAATCCTATCTGTTACACTCCAGTTAAAGGTCCCACCTTTTTTACTGATGCTTCAAGCAATGGAAAGGCTGGATACTGGACTTCAGACAATTCAAAAATTTCTCACTATCCATTTAAATCAGTACAACAAGGAGAACTTTTTGCCATTCTTATGGTTCTACAAGACTGGCCTCAAACAAGACTGGCCTCAAACCCCTTGTAAATATAGTTAGTGATTCCCAATATGCTGTATATGTAAATAAATATATTTCTCAGACTTCTTTACCATTATTTCCTCAAACTCCTTTACAAAAATTATTTTCTTTATTATTTGTAACTCTTACTTCCCACACTGCCCCTCTTTTTTATCACTCATATTCATTCTCATTCAGCTTTGCCAGGACCTTTATCTTTTGGCAATAGTGAGATTGATTCTTTACTTATTGGCAGTGTCCAACAGGCTCAGGATGAGCACCAACTACATCATACTAATAGTTTAGGATTACAACGGTGATTTTCTTTTTTTTTTTTTTTTTTCTGTTTTTTTTTTCTTTTTATTTATTTATTTTTATTTTTTATTATTATACTTTGAGTTCTAGGGTACATGTGCATAACGTGCAGGTTTGTTACATATGTATACAAGCCCGAGCTATTGTCAGAGCCTGCCCACCTTGTGCTCCTATTATTGCACCTTTTTTAAGTCCAAGTATTAATCCTCAAGGCATTCAACAAAATCACATTTGGCAAATGGATGTAACTATGTTCCTTCCTTTGGTCGTTTAAAATATGTTCATCATACTATTGATATGTGGTCACATTTCCAGTGGGCTACGCCATTACCCTCTGAAAAGGCTGACTCTGTTATTACTCATTTACTTACTTGCTTTGCAGTTATGGGAGTCCCTGCTGAATTAAAAACTGATAATGCCCCTGCTTATTGCTCTCACAAATTGGCTGCCTTCCTCTCTTTATACCATATTCATCATTCCACTGGTATTCCATTTAACAGTCAAGGTCAAGCAATTATTGAAAGAGCCAAAATTACAACTTTTAAAACTAAAAGGAGGAGATGGGCGCGATTCCCCAAAACATCAAATTCTGAAAGCCCTTTTTACTTTAAATTTTCTCAACCATTGGTGCCAATTACAGCAGTCTGCAGCGGTGAAACATTTTTAACAGCCTTTAGAAAAGACACAAAACAGTAATCTGTGGGTGTATTATCCTTCATTACAAGGGAAATATTTAAAAGGAAAAGTTTTACAATGGGGCCGAGGCTACGCTCTTGTCCGTACAGGTGCCCGAGACGAGTGGTTTCCATCTCGACGGTTGAAACAGTGCCGTGGCAAAGAGGAGCCAATCCGAAGAGTTCCTGAAGGAATTCCAGGAGCTAAATCTGAGCACTCAGAGAACATTCACCTTCGGAACTCAACGTGCGGAGCCCCTGACATGGGGACAACTGAAAAAGTTAAGAAGCTGAAGGGGTTGTTCAACAAGCTGGGCAGCCCAAAACCCCACTGACTTTATTCCTGGCTATGCTGGCCGTAGTAAATTGTCAGGTAACGGCTGGAGAATTTACATACTGGGCTTATATTCCTTTTCCACCCTTATATCAAAGTGTGGCCTGGGGAGACAGAGAAGTCCCAGTATTTACTAATGATACTGCTTGGATGCCATCGCCTTTTTTAAACCAGGATCACTGGCACAGTAAATAGTTCATATCAATTTGGGGTTGAAGGGTTACCTATATGTCTTGGGGATAGTCCACATTGTCTGCATCTTTCTCATGAGGCTTGGGCTGTTTGCTATAACCATAGTCATATCTCTGCCTTTACCATGATTATTGTGACTCAAAGTTTTAAGTATAATCATACTGCAGTACTTAATGAAACTCTGCCAAGTACATTATCTTTATGCCCCATCCCCGATGTGTCCGGAGGTGTTTCCCAACTAGAGTGGACTAGATGTAGAGGTAGTGGGCCACGATTGTTGTTAGAAGTAAAAGGGAAGAGTCATAAATACCTTGTTGCAGATTGGAGTTTACATGGAGATTTTCAGACTAAATTCAGCCATGTCAACCTGCGTTGGCATAAAGGTAATCACAGCATCGCTGCAGATGGCAATGAAACTATTATTTGGCATGATGGTGGTTTATCACCCCCTATGCCGCATTTGGCTAATACCTCACAAATACAAAGTCATATTTGGAAGTTGCTAGCTGCTGGTAAACCAATGTTCACTTTCACGGGAAACATGTCCTTAAATCTTACTACTAATATTGCTAACCCTTTCCATATATCTTTGCATCAAAATAGTTCTAGATATGTTATTGCACGTGTAAGAAAACCTTATTTGTTGTTAACAGGAATTTTTAAATGGGATAATTATACAGGGGTAGTTAACTGTACGAACAATTGTACATTCTTAAGTTGTATAAATACTACTTGGTGGAATAATAATTGGAATGATTCTCATTCCGATTTATATATACTAAGAGCCAGAAAAGAAACCTGGCTACCTGTAAACTTAACACATACTTGGAGTGAATCTGCTGGTGTTACTCAAATTTACAAGGTTATGCAAGATCTTGTCCACCACAGTCGGAGGATGGTTGGAATCCTCGTGACCGTGGTGATAGGACTTGTAGCAATTGCTTCCACCGCCGCTGTTGCTGGACTAGCTCTACCCCAGAGTGTACAAAATGCAGAATTCATACAACAATGGCATGAACAATCTCATTTGTTGTGGCAACAACAACAAGACATAGATGCTCATCTGACTGAACGAGTAGATAACTTGGAACAAGTGGTTTCTTGGATAGGAGATCAGCTAACAGTGTTGAATACTCGAGCTTTGTTGAAATGTGATTGGAATACTACCCAATTTTGTATTACTCCTGTTCCTTTTAACAGCACTGTACATAATTGGACTGAGATAAAGAGACTTTTAATTGGTCATAATAATCTTTCCCTAGAAATACACGAATTAACACAGAACATTTCTGAAACATTTCGCAATCAGTTACCGTTCCTGACTGGTGCAGATTTGATGACTGGTATTGCACGAAGTTTGACGTCTTTGAACCCTATGAGCCCTGTAAAAACTTTGCTGACCTCTGTTTCTGGTAATGTATTGATTGTTGTTCTTGCCTTTGTCATTTTCACAGTCTGCTGTAGACGGTGCCAAAGGGCAAACACCGAATCCCAGCGAGCCCAACATGTAATGATGGTTTTAAAAGAAATTCAAACTTGTAAATAAGGAAAGGGGAAATGTAGAGGACTACATGCTCACAAATGAGACGTTCTGATAAGTCCTGCTCTTGCAAATGAAGCAGGGCGTTCCTTCCCTGTAAACAGGGAGGACAAAGGAGCCAGCTACAAACAGCAGGCCCTGGGGGCTTGTTTATGTGTAAACATCTTGAAAATCCAGAAAGGGAAAGGTCAGAAAAACAACAATGTGTCTTGTGACTTGGCAACATTCCACAAATGACTGTATAAAATAAAGCAGAGTGCACCATTCGAGGCAGCCACCATGTTTGTCTTGTCTTGTGTTGTCTTGTGTGTTCATTCCTTTGTTTAGGAAACACGCGGACCCCAACACACTAGGCTAGAAAAAAAAGACAGTTATAAAATTTTGACTAGGCCGGGCGCGGTGGCTCATGCCTGTAATGCCAGCACTTTGGGAGGCCAAGGCAGGCAGATCACAAGGTCAGGAGATCGAGACCATCCTGGCAAACACGGTGAAACCCCGTTTCTACTAAAAATACAAAAAAAAAAAAATTAGCCAGGTGTGGTGGCGGGCACCTGTAGTCCCAGCTACTCAAGAGGTTGAGGCAGGAGAATGGTGTGAACCTGGGAGGGGGAGGTTGCAGTGAGCCAAGATCACGCCACTGCACTCCAGTGCACTTTGGGTGACAAAGCCAGACTCCGTCTCTAAAAATAAAAATAAAAATAAAATTTTGACTGATACTGGCCCCAGTGATGACGTTTTTTTCTTTTTTTTTTTAGCTTCTTTTGCACTTACGGTTAGCAAGAAGACACACATTTTAGCACCTACTTGTTATTTTCTATGTTTCTCTTTTGTCTTTAACTTACTTGATAATAGAGTTCCTTTGCATTCTCACACAGCAATTATTATAATACTTACATATTGTATGCACTCAATAAATATTTGTGTCTAATTGTTTAAAACCTATCAATGAGCTCCCATCACTGTCAGAATAAATTCCGAATTCTAAAATTCTAGCCAAGGCCTTTCACTATCTGATTAAGAGGTGCTTATCTAGTCTTACTTCTCAAAACAATCCTTAACTACTTCAATTCCTGGAAATCCCCATGGTCTTACCACATTTGGTCTTAGGGATCTTGAAACATGGTGCTCTTTCTGCCTGAACGATTTTCCTTCATTTCCCATTTACTCACAGGTTAGATGTCATTTCTTAAGGTAAGCCTTTTCTTATCCATTGGAATATGATAAATGTCCCTTTCATGTGTTTGCATAGCACTGTATACTCACATTTGTATTATAATTGCCTATTGACTTATGTCAATCATTGAATACATGAAAGCCTCTTAAAGGCAAAGACTAAATATTTCCATTGCAGATGGCATATCAGAGTTTATGTTCAAAAAAATTATATCTTTTTTGTAATTAAAAATTTATGAAAATAATTACATCATCATATGGTGGAGTCTGCGATCAAGCCTTCCTGTTCCCACAAAGAGCAACAATTTGTTGTGAATAAAACTAAATGAAAGAGCTTAGGGGTCCACTTAGGAGCCTCTGAAATACAGTGAAGAAAAAAAACACACACACACACACACAGAAAAAGAACCACACAAAAAGTATAAAAAGAATCATTTCACCTGCATTAACCCATTCCTCAAGCTGGCACTTCTCAGCATGGAGTGGGACCTCTCTGGCATGCCTGCCCACCTTGCACGGAAAATAAGAGGAGGATATACAATCAGCTTCCTCAGGCTTTTGGAATGTTGCCCAAATGACCAGCTTTAGTTTCACTCTACACAGATCAGTGGGAGAACTGGTATGACTGAGACACCTGGAGATGGCTGAGAAAAAGAAGGGGACAGGCTCAATCAGTATCAGCCATGTGAATAGTCTCAGAGCAAACCCTAGTGGTCTGCTCAGCACAGGATTCTAGCAGACATCTCCACTGAGGGCCTCAACAACCCTCCTGGTGGATGTGTAGCCCCTGCAGAACTACTCCATTGCCCAGAACTACTGCATGTTCTTGATTACTAACATCATTGACTCGCTTTACAGAGGAGCCTAGTGGCTTTCACCACTGAGGAAAACTGCCAACAAGAGAGCAGAAAACCCTCTGTAGTTTTTGCCACCAAAAGCCCTGCAGTATTTTTTCTTCACAATCTCCATGTACCTTAGACACTCCCTATTCCTGGAGTCACCCAGAGTCACAGTTGCTGCTGCTGCAGACACCTGGGCCCAGGGACTCATCAAGCAACATTGACAGTCACCAGATACCTGACCAGATGATATTCTCTCGCTCTCTCTCTCTCTCTTTCTTTCTCTTCCCTCTTCTCCCCTCTGTAGAACCACCTGAGCTGCTCTCACAATAGTTAACCCAACTAGGTGACTCACTACAGTATCCATTGGCATTTTCCAGGAGACTAAACCATGACTTCCTTTGTGGAGTCACCCCAGCTGCTACCTCTGCAGGTGCTTTGTCCCAGAGACCCAGTGTAGCTACTGTGCTTGTGCCCACAAATAGTCCCAGGGCCCCTGCTGAAGGCTCTAGCCCCACCATCTTGCACACCCAAGACTGGCCACTGAAGCTGGGCTGTTGCACACTGCCAGCCCAGCCCCACAGTTGGGCTTGAACAGGCACCTTGCCATGCCTCTTGTCTCCTACCTCCAAAATACTGCCTACACACACAGCTGGCTCCTGCAGCTGCACATTTGTGCACACTTACAGCTTATTCCTGAAGCTGCCCATGCATACACAGATGACTTCATCTTACTGTTGAACCTCAGATGGCCGTACAATCATTCATGTGTAGGCTGACAGCAAGCACTGCCACATGTGCACTGTTACTCAGCCTCAACTCATACCTCTGAACCCAGCCTTCACCACTAGGTGGCCTGTGCTGGAACACTCATGATTACAACTAACTTCTGCCCTGAAACACATCATTGGCTACAGCCTTCATGATTGCCAGCCCTAGAGCCTGGTTATTGGGCAGAGAGCCACAGATGAGTTTACTGACACCCCTCACAGACACTGAAGATCTCCCACAGGTCTTCTCAACAAGGATCATTCAAGTGACAATACTAAGGTCTGATATAAGTACAGCTAATCCTGTTATAAGATGTTTTACATCACCTTTGTGGTAGCTACAAAGCAAAAATGTATATTAGACATACAAAAGAAAAAGATAAAGGAATTAAAGCATAATATTACAGAAAACCATCAAATCACAAAGGAAGACATTAAGAGAGGAAATAGGAAACAAAGGATCTACAAAACAGCCAGAAAAGAATAGAATGGCAGCAGTAAGTTCTTACTATCAATAATTACCTTGAATATAAATAAATTTTCCCATGGCCTGAATGGATTAAACAATAAAACACTCAATTATATGTTGCTTACAAGAGGTTTAAGGGCACACACAGACTGCAAGTTAAGTGATGAAAAAATCCATGGACTTTGAAACCAAAGAGAGTAGTGATAGCTACTTATATCAGACAAAATATGCTTTAAGTGAAAAACTGTAAAAATGTAAAAAGGTCAATATAAATAAAAAGTCAATCAAGGTGATGTAACAACTTTTAATATAGATGCAACCGATTTCACAGCACGTAAATATGTACAGCAAATATTAGTAGATCTGAAGGGAGAGAGAATTTGCAATGCAATAATCGTAGGATAGTTGAATATCACACTTGTAACAATAGGTAGATTACTGAAACACAAAATGAAAAAGGAGCCACTGTACTTGAACTGTTTTAGACCAAATGGACTTAGCAGTCATGTACAGAATGTTGACAAAATTTTACATCTTTTCATAATAAGACTTCTCAACAAATTAGGTGCAGAACGAATGTAACTCAACACAATAAAGGCCATATATGACAACCCACAGCTAACATCATACCCAATAATGAAAAGTTGAGTTTTTCTTAAAATCAGGAACAGGACAAGGAAGTCTAATCAGCACTTCTACAGTACTTCTATTTACAATAGTACTTGAAGTACTAGCCAGAGCAGTTAGGCAAAATAAATGAATAAAAGGCATCAAAATTGCTAAGGACAAAGGTAAATTTTCCTTGTTTGCTGATGACATGATTATATAGAGAGAAAATCCTAAAGGCTCCATCAAAAATCTATTGGAAATAATAAACAGATTGAGTAAATTTACAGGATGCAAAATCAGCATGCAAAATCTGTAGCTTTTTTTTTATTTTTTGAGACTGGGGTCTCACTCTGTTGCCAGGCTGGAATGCAGTGACAGGATCTCAGCTCACTGCAACCTCCACCTCCCAGGTTCAAGGGATTCTACTGCCTCAGCCTCCTGAGTAGCTGGGACTATAGGCACGCACCACCACACCCAGCTAACTTTTGTATTTTTAGTAGGGATGGGGTTTCACCATGTTAGCCAAGATGGTCTCGATCTCTTGACCTCATGAACTGCCTGCAACTGCCTCCCAAAGTGCTCAGATTACAGGTGTGAGCCACCACACCTGGCCTGTAGCATTTTCATACAGTGATGATTAAGAATCTGAAAAGGAAGTTAAGAATACAATTCTAAGCCAGGTGCGGTGGCTCACACCTGTAATTCCAGCACTTTGGCAGGCCAAGGCGGGCCGGTCATCTGAGGTCGGGAGCTCAAGACC
Organism: Chlorocebus sabaeus; assembly: GCF_047675955.1. Classification (NCBI taxonomy): domain Eukaryota; kingdom Metazoa; phylum Chordata; class Mammalia; order Primates; family Cercopithecidae; genus Chlorocebus; species Chlorocebus sabaeus. The sequence goes on from NC_132933.1 coordinate 89,231,144, forward strand.
AGCCTAGTCGTCATGGAGAAACCCCGTCTCTACCAAAAATACAAAATTAGCGGGCATGGTGGTGCATGCCTGTAATCCCAGCTATTCCAGAGGCAGAGGTTGTGGTGAGCCAAGATCACACCATTGAACTCCAGCCTGGGCAACAAGAGCAAAACTCCATCTCAAGGGGGAAAAAAAAAGAATACAATACCATTTACATTAACATAAAAATAAAATACTTAGGAATAAATTTTACAAAAGCTGTGAAATATTTGTATACTCAAAACTATAAAACACTGATGAATAAAATTGGAGAAGGAAATCTATATAAAATGAGAATGACATGAGACATTTTCAAACAAACAAAACCAAGAAAGAGCCACTAGAGGTGCCCTACAAGAAATGCTAAACAGAATTCTTCATGTTCTAATTAAAAGATGCTAGACAGTAACTAAAATATATATGAGGATATAGCTTTTGTAAAGGCAAATACATGGGCAAATGTGCATGTACAAACACATATATAACATATACATTATATTCATAAACTCTATAGGATATATAACTAATATCCATTTATCTATGTAGTATTGTAATTTTGGGTTGGACCCCACTTTTTTGGTATAAATTTAAAAGAAACATGCAGAAAATTATTAATGCATTGATAGGTACACTATAAATAAGGATGTAATTTGTTGACATCTAAAACATAAACCAGGAAGAGTAACGAGCTGTAAAAGAGAAGAGTTTTTGTATATAATTAGTTTATATTAATTTAAGAGGATTGTTATAACATTAAGATATTATATGTAATCCCTATGACAAACATAAATATATAGACAGAGTATTTATAAAAAAAATTAAAAAGGAATCAAAAGGCATCACTACAAAATTTTATTAACACAAAAGAAGGCTGCAATAGAAAATTAAGCAAAAAGCATAAGACACACAAGAAACAAATAGCAAATTAACACTTCTTTAAATGTCAAATGATTCAACTCTCTAATAAAAATTCAAACTCATGACACATCTGAGAGAATTAATTCTGGAATAACAAGTTTCAGTAAAAAAAGAAATTTATGAAATGTCAAAATAATTCAAAATGATATTTAAAAGCTCAGTGAGATACAAGAGAAGACGTATTAACAATACAAAAAATTGAAAATCAGTTCAGGATATGAATGTAAAATTCAACAAAGGGATAAATATTATAAATTTAAAAATAAGTAAACAGAAACCCTGGAATTAAAGAATTCAGTAAATGCAAAATATACATTTGATGGCTTCAAAATTAGACTAAATCAACCAGAAGAATGAATTATAGAACCTGAAGACAGATCTTTTGAAATTACACACACACAAAAAAAAAAACCAAATAAAAATAATTTTAAAAAAGAATATTTAACATATGGAGCACCATCAAGTAATCAAATATTCAAATTTTGAGTGTTCCACAGGTGAAGAGAAAGGCAAAGGCATAGAAAGTCTGTTTAACAAAATAATACCTCAAAACTTCTTAAGTCTAGAAAGAGATTTATACATCCATATATAGGAAGCTCAGAGATCCCCAAATAGATATACCTCAAAAAGTTTTTTTCCAAGTCACATTATAGTCAAACTGTCAAAAGTCAAAAATAGAGATTTCTAAAAACAGCAAGATAAATGCATCTACTCACATATAAAGGAATCCTCATCAGATACACTGTGAATTTTTCAGGAGAAACCCATGCAGGTCAAGAGCAAATGAGATGGCATATTTAAAGTGCTGAAAGAAAAAGAAAAAATAAAATCTTCTAGTCAAGAATAGTAGGCTCATAAACCTTCATAAATTCAGAAGAAATAAATTACTTCCAAGACAAGCAAAAATTAAGGGAATTCATTACCACTACACTGGCCCTACATGAAATCTTAATGAAATCCCACACTGGCAGCAAAAGGATATCTATCATCATGAAAACACACTGAAGTATAAAACACACTGGTAGAGCACATGCAAATAAAGAAGAGGAAGGACTCAAACGTTAGCACTTACCAAAAACCACCAAACCAAAATCATAAACAACAAGGGAGAAACTAAGAGAAAAAAGACATTCAAAAGAACAAAACAATTAACAAAATGACAAGAATAAGTCTCCCTATATCAATAATAACCTTGAATTTAAATTGATTTAATTTTAATTAAAAGATGTATATTGGCTGAATATATATATATATATATATATATATATATATATATATATAACCCAACTATATGATACTTATAGGAAAGACACTTCACCTGTAAAAACACATATAGACTGAAAGTACAGGAATTGAAAAATAAATTCCACACAAATGGAAGCCAAAAGGAAGCAGTAGTAGCTATCTTCATGTTAAATAAAGCAGACTTTAAGTCAAAATAGTAAAAAGAGACAAAGAAAGTCTTTATAAAATTTTGCAAGAGTATATAACAATTATATATATATATATGTACCTAACACTAGAGCAGCAAGATACATAAAGCAGATATTACTATATCTAAGCAGAGATAGAGACTCAAACAGTAGTCAGAGACTTCACCACCCCACTCTCAGCATTAGACATATTAGACAGAAAATTAACAAAATGCTTTGCATTCAAAGTACACTTTAGGCCAAGTAGACCTAACTGACATTTAGAGAATATTTTATTCAATGGCAGCACCTGTTGCTGTTTATTTTGACACATGGAACATTCTCCAAGATAGAACATACATTAGGCCAAAAAACATGTCTCAACAAATTTTTTAATTCAGTAATAAAAAGTATCTTTACAGATGACAATGAATTAAAACTAGAAATCAATTACAACAAGAACTTTGGAAATTAAACACTATACTCCTGAATGACTATTGGGTCAATGAACAAACTAAGAGAGAAATCAAAAAGATATTTGAAACAAATAAAAATGCAAATACAACATACCAAACCTAAGGGATACAGAAAAACTAGTGCTAAGAGAAAAGCTTATAGCAAGAAATGCCTACTTCATAAAAATTGAATAATTTCAAATAAACAATTTAATCATGTAACTCAAGGAGCTAGAAAAGAAAGAACAGACCCAACCCCAAATAAGTAGAAGGAAAGAAATAAAATCAGAGCAGACTAATTGAAGGTAGAAACTAAAAATACAATATAAAGATTCAATGAAATGAATAGCTGCTTTTTTGAAAAAAAAAATAATAAATCAAATTGACAAACCACTACCTACATCAACCAAGAAAGAGAAAACCCCCAAATAAAACCAGAAATCACAATTGATGTCACAACATATGAAATATCATCAGTGTAAACAAAAATAAAATTCTGAACTCCCCCTCCCAACCATCTAAATGGTCTTCATCCTTGGCTAGGGCACTCTACCATGAAACACTGGTTCAGGCCATGACAGGAAGTGCGGGTCAGACCTGCCTCATTATACCTCTCCATCATTAATATCAACACAGATCTTAAGTCTGATAAGTAACATTTACAATCTATTCTCTCTGAAGCCTGCTAGCTGGAGGCTTTATCTGCAGGCTAAACTTTTGGTCTCTACAATATCTTATTGCAATCCAGACTTTCCTTTCTATTGATAATTCTTTCAACCAATGGCTAATTAGAAAAAGTTTAAATCCACCTATAACATGGAAGTCCCCACTTTTAGTTGTCCTGCCTTTCTGGACCTAACCAATAAATACATACCAATAAATACATTCTTAAATGTATTTGATTGAAGTTTCATGTCTCCCTAAAATGTATAAAATCAAGCTGCACCCCAACTGCCTTAGGTGCACGTTCTCAGGATCTCCTAAAGACTATATCATGGGCCATTTAAAACAGAATAAATCTGTTTAAATGTTTTACAGAATTTGGCTCTTTTCATCAGCACTGGAGACTATTATGAACAATTACATAATAACAAACAGAAAAACAGAAAATGTGTAAATTCCTGGAGAGATACAATCCACAAGACTGAATGAGGAAAAAATAGAAAATGTGAACAGACAAATGGTGAGTCACAAGTTTGAATCACTATTAGAAAGACTTTCAACAAAGAAAAGCCCTGGAATGTATGGCTTTGATGCCAAATTCTACCACACTCATAAAAAATAAATGGCCAGGCATGGTGACTCATGCCTGTAATACTAACACTTTGAGAGGCTGAGGCGAGTGGATCACTTCAGGTCAGGAGTTCGAGATCAGCCTGGCCAACGTGTCGAAACCCAGTCTCTACTAAAAAAAAAAAAAAAAAGAAAAGAAAAGAAAAAAAGAAAAGTACAAAAATTAGCCAGGCGTGGTGGTGGGCACCTGCAATCCCAGCTACTCAGGAGGCTCATTTGAGCCCGGGAGGCAGGGGTTGCAGTGGGCCAAGATCATGCCACTGCACTCCAGCCTGGGTGACAAGAGCACAAGAGGGAGACTCCATCAAAAAAAAAAAAAAAAAAAAAAAAAAAAAAAAAAAAAAAAACACTAACACCAATTTCACCAATTTTCCTCAAATTATTAAAAAATGTTAAATATTGGCCAGGCTCAGTGGCTCACAACTGTAATCCCAGCATTTTGGGAGGCCAAGGCAGGCGGTTCATGAGGTCAGGAGATCGAGACCATCCTGGCTAACATGGTGAAACCCCATCTCTACTAAAAATACAGAAAATTAGTTGGGCATGGTGGCAGACGCCTGTAGTCCCAGCTATTCGGGAGCCTGAGGCAGGAGAATGGCATAAACCGGGGAGTGAGAGTTTGCAGTGAGCAGAGATCACGCCACTGCACTCCAGCCTGGGAACAGAGTGAGACTGTCTCAGTGACAGACTGGATTAAGAAAATGTGGCACATATACACCATGGAATACTATGCAGCCATAAAAAAGGATGAGTTTGTGTCCTTTGTAGGGACATGGATGCAGCTGGAAACCATCATTCTTAGCAAACTATCACAAGAACAGAAAACCAAACACCGCATGTTCTCACTCATAGGTGGGAACTGAACAATGAGATCACTTGGACTCGGGAAGGGGAACATCACACACCGGGGCCTATCATGGGAAGGGGGTGGGGGAGGGATTGCACTGGGAGTTATACCTGATGTAAATGACGAGTTGATGGGTGCTGACGAGTTGATGGGTGCAGCACAGCAACATGGCACAAGTATACATATGTAACAAACCTGCACATTATGCACATGTACCCTAGAACTTAAAGTATAATAATAATAAAAAATAAATGTAAAAAAAAGTTAAATATTAGCAGTTTCTCCATAACTGATTCTATGAAGCCAGAATTACTTTTATACTAAAACTAGATATAAACAAAAAAAAATTATAGGCCAATATCTCTGATAAATATAGAAAAAAAATCCTCAACAAAATACAAGCAAAGGGAATTCAACAGCATATTAGAAAGATAACACATCATGATCAAATAAAATTTATTTCAGGTGGGCAAGGATGGTTTATGATACAAATTAATAAATGGTAAATTACCTCAACAGAATGAATGACAAATAACATTTAATCATCTCAATAGGTACAAAAAATATTTGAATGAATTAACCATTCCTTCATGATAAAAACTCCCAACAAACTCGGTATAGAAGGCCCACTTTACCAATTCTATTCAACACAGTACTACAATTATACCCAAGCAGTCAGGCAAGAGAAATAAAAGCCTTCCCAATTGTAAAAGATGAGGTTAAACTGTCCCTCTCTGTAGATGACAAAATGTTATATTTAGAAAAACCTAAAGACTTCATAAAAAATGCTTTGATCTGATTAATAAATTTAGTAAAGTTTCAGAATAAAAATCATCATATAAAAAACAGTAGAGTTTTTATACACCAATAATGAACTAGCTATAAAAAGGAAATCAAGAAGATGATACCATTTTCAATAGCTACAAAATACATACTGTAAAATAAAAAGCATCCAAGACCAGTCTCAATCAATTTAGACAATTATTTTGCCAAGGTTAAGGACATGCTTATAACACAGCCTCAGGAAAATATGTGCCCAAGGTGGTCAAGCTACAGCTTGGTTTTATACAATTTATGTAGACGTAAGACATCAATCAATACATAAAGATATACATTGGTTTGGTCCCCAAATGTGGAACTACTCAAAGTTGGGGTTTCCAAGTCATAAGTGGATTCAAAGATTTTCTGATTGGCAATAAGTTGAAAGAGTTTATCTAAAGACATAGAATCAGTAGAAGGTAATGTCTTGGTTAAGATAAGAAGTGGTGGAGTCCAAAGAGCTTATTATGCAAATGAAGCCTCCAGGTAGCAGGCTTCAGAGACAATAGATTGTAAATATTTCTTGTCAGACTTACAGAGTCTGTTATGGTAGTCTTAAGATCTCTGTTTTAATGTTAATGCTGGTCAGCTGTGCCTAAATTCAAAAAGGGAGGAAAGTATAAGGCATGTCTGACCACCCATTCCCATTATGGCTAGTGTTTCAGGTTTACCTGAGAAAGACTTTGGCTTAGAGAAGGGGTCCATTCAGTTGGATGGGGAGCTTTGAATAATTTTTTTCTTTGTTTATAGTACTCGGGAATAAATTTATTCAAGGAGGTAAAATGCCTCTACAGCAAAAACTATGGAACAGTGATTTAAAAAATGAAAAAGAACACAAACGATGAGAAAGCCATCCCATCCTCATGGATCAGAATAAGTCATATTGTTAAATAGCCATATTTCTTAAAGCAGTGTTCAGATTCAATGCAATTCTCATCAAAATACCAATGACGTTTGTCACAGAAAAAAATTTTTAAATTTATTTTTAAATTTTTAAATGTATATGTAATAAAAAAAGAGCTAGAATAGCCAAAGCAATCTTGAGCAAAAGGAGCAAAGCTGAAGACGTCACACTGCCTGACTTCAAATATATGACAAGGCTATTTCTATGGTTTGGATATTTGATCCATCCATATATCAGGTTGAAAATTAATCCCAAATGTTGGAGATGGTGCCTAATTGAAGGTGTTTGGATAATGAGGGTATATGCCTCATGAAGGATTTGGTTTTATACTCACAGTAATGAGAATGTTCTTGCTTTATTAAGAGTTCTCCCAAGAATTGTTTGTTAAAAAGAGCATGGCACCTCCCCCCACTCTCTCTTTCCTTCTTTCTCGTCATTTGATGTCCACACACCGGCTCTTTTTTGCTTTCCACCTCGAGTGGAAGCGGCCTGAGGCTCTTAACAGAAGCAAATGCTGACTCCATGTTTAGTGTGTAACCCACAAAACTCTGCTAAATAAACTTATTTGCTTTAGAAACTATCCAGCCTCAGACACTCCTTTATAGCAGCACAACCTAAAACAGTTATAATACTTAAACATCATGGTATTGGTATAAAAACAGACACACTGACCAGTGGATCAGAATAGATGACCCAGAAATGCATCTATGTATATACAGCCAACTAACTTTTGAAGATGGTGCCAAGAACCAAAACCAAGGAAAGAACACCCTTTTCAATAAACTGTACTGAAGAAACTGGATGTCCATATGCAGAAGAATGAAACTAGACCCTGTCATGCGTGTCCGTGTGAAGAGACTACCAAACAGGCTTTGTGTGAGCAACATGGCTGTTTATTTCACCTAGGTGCAGGTGGGCTGAGTCCAAAAAGAAAGTCAGTGAAGGGAGATAAGGGTGGGGCCGTTTTATAGGATTTGGGTAGGTAAAGGAAAATTACAGTCAAAGGGGGTTTGTTGTTCTCTGGCGGGCAGGAGTGAGGGTCACAAGGTGCTCAATGTGGGAGCTTTTTGAGCCAGGATGAGCCAGGATGAGCCAGGAAAAGGAATTTCACAAGATAATATCATCTCTTAAGGCAAGGACCGGCCATTTTCACTTCTTTTGTGGTGGAATGTCATAAGGCAAGGCAGGGCATTTGCACTTCTTTTGTGATTCTTCAGTTACTTCAGGGCATCTGAGTGTATGCGTGCAAGTCACCTGGGATGCCATGGCTTGGCTTGGGCTCAGAGGCCTGACAGACCCCATCTGTCATTATGTTAAAAAAAACTATTCAAAATGCATTAAAGACTTAAACATAAAACTTATGATTATAAAACTACTAAAAAGAACATAGGGAAAACACACTAGAACATGAATCCACACAAAGATTTTATAGCTTAGACTGCAAAAGCACCAGCAACAAAACATACAAATAGAAAATTGAACTAAACTGAAAAACTTTGTACAACTAATAAAACAAGAGAGTTAACAGATAACCCAATAAGTGGAAGAAAATATTTGCAATTTATTTATCTGACAAGGGACTAATATCCAGAATACACAAGGAACTTAAACAACTCAACAGCAAGAAATCAAATAAACTCATTAGAAAGTGGCCAAAAAAATAAATAGACATTACTCAAAAGAAGATATGCAAATATCTGTCAGATACTGGAAAAATGCTCAACATCACTAATCAACAGAAAAATGCATAGCAAAACCAGAATGAGATATCATCTTATCCCAATAATGGCGACTATAAAAATAAAAATAACAGATGCTGCAAGGCCAGGCGCAGTGGCTCATGCCTGTAATCCCAGCACTTTGGGAGGCTGAGGCGGGTGAATCATGAGGTCAGGAGATCACGACAATCCTGGCTAGCATGGCGAATCCCCGTCTCTACTAAAAATGCAAAAAAAAAAAAAAAATTAGCCGGGCATGGTGGTGGGTGCCTGTAGTCCCGGCTACTCGGGAGGCTGAGGCAGGAGAATGGGATGAACCCGGGAGGTGGAGCTTGCAGTGAGCCAAGGTCGCACCACTGCACTCCAGCCTGGGTGATAGAGCGAGACTCCGTCTCAAAAATAAAAATAAAATAAAATAACAGATGCTGCTAAAGATGCAGAGAAAGGAGAATTCTTTTTTTTTTTTTTTTTTTTTTGATGGAGTCTCACTCTGTCACCCAGGCTAGAATGCAGTGGCTCAATCTCGGCTCACTGCAACCTCCGCCTCCTGGGTTCAAGCGATTCTGCTGCCTCAGCCTCCTGAGTAGCTGGTACCACAGGTGCACGCCACAAAGTCTGGTTAATATTTTGTATTTTTAGTAGAGATGGGATTTCACCGTGTTAGCCAGGATGGTCTGGATCTCCTGACCTCGTGATCCACCCACCTCAGTCTCCCAAAGCGCTGGGATTACAGGCGTGAGCCACTGTGCCCGACCCAAGAAAGGGGAATCCTTATACACTGTTGGTAGGTAAGTAAATTAGTACAGCCAATATGGTAAAGAGTTTGAATGTTTCTCAAACAAGTAAAAATTGAGCTACCATATGATCTAGCAATCCTACTACTGGGTAGTTTTCCAAAGGAAAATAAATCAGTATATCAAGAGATATTATCACTTCTATGATTATTGTAGCACTATTTACAACAACAAAGATAAGAAATCAATCTGTGTCCATTCACAGATAAATGGATAAAGAAAATATACTACATATACACTATGGAATACTATTTGTGCATAACAAAGAATAAAATTCTGTCATTTGCAGCAACATGGATTGAATTGGAAGTCATTATGTGAAGTGAAATAAGCCAGGCAGAGGAAAAAAAAAAAAAAAAATCACACGTACTCATTCGTATGTGGGAGCTACAAAAGTTGACCTCATGGAGTTAGAGGAAATGATTATTAACAAAGGCTGGGATTGCTGTGTTTGAGGGGGATATGTAAAGAGTTTGGTTAATGGGTAAATAGAGTTGGATAGATGGAATAAATCTTAATGTTCGATAGCAGATTAGCACAACTATAATTAACAGCAACGTATTGTATCTCTTAAAATAGTTGTAAGAAAAAAACTTGAAATGTTTCCAAAACATAGAAATGATAAACAGTTGAAGTGAAATAATATTCTAAATAACCTGACTTGATCATTGCTCACTTTATGTGTGTACCAGAATATTACATGTGTCCCATAAATATGTACAAACATATAACAATTAAATATTTAAAAGTTTCAGAGATTATAAATGGGCTTTTAAAAACACTTGATCTAGCTATCTGTTGTCTACATGAGACTCATTTTAGTACTAAGGACATACATAGGTTAAAAGAGAAAGAATGAACAAGAATATTTCAAGCAAATAGTTACCTAAGGAGAGCAGGATTTGTTACACTAATGTCAGACCAAATAGAAACTTAGTCAGCATATGTTATAGGACACAAATAAGGGCATTATATATTGGTGGTAAAACAATTAGACATATACATGCACAAAACATCAAAGCTCCAAAAATATATGAAGCAAAAAGAGACAGAATCAAAGGACAAAGTAGAGAGCTCTACAACAGTAGTAAGACTCTCCAACATCTCACTTGCAATAACGGATAGAAAAACCTGAAAGAAAAACCATGAGAAAATGCAGGACTTAAATAACATTATGAACCAATTAAACCTAAAGAACATACAGAAAATGCTTCACTTTACTACAGAAAACGTATTTTTCTCAAGTGCACATAAAACATTCTTCAGGATAAATTATGTTAGGCCACATGAAAAATCTTAATATATTTTAAAATATTGAAATAATGCAAATTATCTTTCCTGATGACAATGTAATGAAACTAGAAATCAATAGCAGAAGAAAAAGTGGAAAAGTCACAAACATGAGGGTATCAAGCAATACACTTTGAAACTAGCAATGTGCCAAAGAAGAAATTTCAAGGGAAATTTTAAAATACCTTGAAATGGATAAAACTAAAAAGACACCACAAATATAAGATAAAGAGGCAAAAGTGTTAATGAAAGAGGAGAAAGGAAGAAACCAGTTAGGAAGGCAGTTAGGGTGGGTCTTTGGTTGAATTCTTTCAAACAAAAGAACAGCCTGCAGGCACAGATGAGAGAACTTGCACAGGGAGTCTTGTCTAAGACATGTCCACAGCTGCACAGATAAGAAAGGCTACACAGGTGACTTGGTCAGACATGCCCACAATGGAAAATTTTGTCCCCTAACACATTCTCAGTAATGGGAAAAAAGCAGTATGGAGTAACTCAAGCTAAGGGCCTGCATATGCACTAGGAGGATGGGGTGGAGCTACCAGAAGTTTGCACCTTATGCAAATGAGATGCCCAACCCTCATTGGTTTCTTATAAAAGTCTTTGCATTCAACTGTAAGAATGAAAACCCTCTTCTGGGTCCTCTCTGCAGCAGAGAGCTTTTTTCTTTAGCTTATTAAACTTTTGCTCCAACCTTACACTTTGTATCCACAATCCTTAACTCTCTTGGTCCTGAGACAAAAAACTTCAGGTGATATCTCAGAACAAGAGACTGCTACATTGTGGTGCATTGGTGAAACTGTATCAGAAGAAAATTTTTAGCTGTAAACACATTTAAAAAGAAAAAAGATCTCCAATCTATAACCCAAATGTACATGTTAAGCAAATAAGAAATAAAACAAACTAAATTGAAAGCTAGTAGGATGGAAATAATAAATACTAAAGCAGAGGAAATTAAAATCAAGAATGAAAAAGCAATAGAGAAAAATCAATGAAACCAAAAGTTCATTCTTCCAAAAGATAACAAAATTGACAGATCTTTAGCTAGATTAAGAAAATGTGGAGAGGAATAAAAGTACTAGAATCATAGATGAAGGGGGAGACTTTATAACCAATTTTACAAGAATATAAAAGATTATAAGGTATCACTATGAAGAATAGTCCAGCAATAAACTGGATAATCTAAATGAAATGGACAAATTCCTAGAAGCACACAAATTACGTTAGCTAACTTAGAAAAAATAGGAAATCTTAATAGACCTATAACCAATAGAGATTGGATTATTTATTTAAAACTCCACCAAGGGGCCAGGTGCAGTGGCTCATGCCTGTAATCCCAGCACTTTGGGAGGCCGAGGTGGACAGATCACGAGGTCATGAGACCGAGACCATCCTGTCTAACGCAGTGAAACCCCGTCTCTATTAAAAGTACAAAAAAAGTAGCTGGGCGTGGTGGCGGATGCCTGTAGTCCCAGCTATTCGGGAGGCTGAGACAGGAGAATGGCATGAACCCGGGAGCCAGAAATTGCAGTGAGCTGAGATCATGCCACTGCATTCCAGCCTGGGCGACAGAGCGAGACTCTGTCTCAAAAAAAAAAAAAAAAAAAGTTCCACCAAGGAAAATTCTTGAACCAGATGTCTTTACTGGTCAATTCTATTTGATGTTTAAAGAAATAACATCAATCTTTCTCAAACTCTTTCAACAATGTGAAGAGAAGGGAACATTTTCTAACTCATTCTAGGAAGCCAGGATTGCTCTCACAACAAAGTAAGATAAAAATACTACAAGATAAAAAAAACTCCAGACTAATAGTCCTTATAAAATGTTGATACAGAAATCCTCAACAAAATACTAACAAACCTATTTCAGCAGCATACGGAAAATACATGCAGCATGATTAACTGGGATTTATTTCTGGGATGCAAAAATTGTTAAACAATAAAAAATCACTCAAGGCAATACCACATGGATAGTGTTAAGAGAAAAGAAACACATGATTACCTCAATCAGTGTAGAAAAACATTTGGCAAAATTCAAAACCATTTCATGATAAAAGCACTCAACGAACTAAGAATAGAAGAAAGCTACCTCAAATAATAAAATTCAAATAGGAAAACCCCACAGCTAACATTATACTTAATGGTAAAATAAAAAAAAGTTTCTTCTTTAAGATCAGAAATAAGACAAGGATGCTTGCTTTTGCCACTTCTAACAAAGCTTTGAAAATTCTAGTAAGAGCAATTAGACATAACAAATCATCTTATATATAAAAAAAGAGGTAACATGATCTCTTTTAATGAATAACAAATCTTATTTTTAGAACACTCTAAAGGTTGTGAACACACATAATATCTGTCAGAATTCATTTACCAAATCAGCAGAGTTGCAGGCTATAAAATCATTAAACAAATGTCAGTGGAATTTCTTTACATTAACAATAAAGAATCCAAAAAAAAAAAAAAAAGGCTACCAGAGCAATTCCATTCTCAATTGGAAAAAAAAAAAAAAAAAACTTACATAGGAATTGATATGGTTTACATATGGTTTCCCCTCACCAAAAATTATTCTGGATTTCGATCTCCAATATGACAGTGTTGGGAAGTGAGACCTAGTGAGAGAAGTTTGGGTCATGGGGGCAGATTCCACATGAATAGATCAATATCCTTCTGTGGGGTTAAGTTGTTCCTCTCACAGAAATGGTTTAATTCTCAAAAGAATGGGAATTAAAAGAATATGGCTCCCTAATTCTATTCTTTGCTCTTTCACCATGTGATCCCTTTGCATACATCTGCTCCTGTTCTGTTTTCTGTCATGAAGGAAAGCAGTCTGAGGCCCTGACCAAGATGCAGCTGCACAATCTTGGACTTTTCAGCTACCAGAATTGTGAACCAAATAAACCTTTTTTTCTTATAAAATATCCCACCCTAACTAACTAGTCTGTGACAGCAACACAAAGTGGACTATGAAAGTTAGTACTGAGGAGCGGACTATACCTGCACAGATATCTGAAAATGTGGAAGTGGCTTTGGATTGAGTGACATGTAGTAGCTGAATGAATTTGGAAGAGCAGGGTGGAAAAATCCTATATTGCAGTGAATAGAGCACTAATGGAGATTCTGTTAGGGGCTTAGAAGATGAACTGGGACTTCTTAGATAATTATTAAGGGATTGTGACCAAAATGCTGTTAGGAGTATAGATAGTGAAAGCCATTTTGACAAGGACTCAAATGGAAATAAAGAAAAAATTATTGGACGCTAGAGCAAAAGTCACACTTTTTATACCTTACCAAAGAACTTGGCTGCATTATCCATGGCCTAGGACTTGGTGGAAGGCCAATTTAAGAGTGATGAATATTTGGCAGAACAAATTTCTAAGCAGAAAATCATTCAGACAGCTGCTTTTTTACTTTTAACTTCAAATAGTTAAGATTTAGGAGCCAAGGCATAACCTAAAGTTATAATTTATAAGGATTTGGCATATTCCAAGCCTGGACATGTGGTAGAAAATGAAAAAGAATTTTCAGGAGAGTAATCCAAGTTTGTGACATTGCAACCACTTGCTAAAGAGATTAACAAAGATAAAAGGAACCTAAGTGTTAATGCTCAAAACAATGAAGGAAAGGCCCTGGAGTCATTTCAGAAATCTTTGAGGTTGCATCTCCCATCAAAGACCCAGAGGCCTAGTAGGACCAAACTGTTTCAAGGAACAAATTAAGATGCTAGTGCCCTGTGCTGCCTTGAAACTCTGCTCCCCACATTTTGGCCACACTAACTGGAACAGCTGTGGTTTATGTTGACAAAAAGAGTCAAACTCTGTAAAATGTTTGAAGAAATCTATTATGAGTCAAATATGAGTGACCATGGCCCATGACACAGTTCTCAGGAGGTCCTGAGAACATATGTCCATGGTGTTTGGGATACAGCTTGGTTTTATATATTGTAGGGAGGCATGAGACACCAATCAAGTACATTTAAGAAGTACATTGGTTTGGTTCAGAAAGGCGGGACAACTCAAAGCAGGGGCTTCCAGGGTATAGGTAAATTTAAACATTTTCTGGTTGACAATTGGTTGAGTTTATCTGAAGACCTGGGATGAAGGAAAATGTTCAGGTTAAGATAAAGAATTGTGGAGACCAAGTTTTATCGTGCAGATGAAGCTCTCAGATAGCAGACTTCAGAGAGAGCAGGTTGTAAAATGTTTCTTATCGGACTTAAAAGGGTGCCTGGCTCTTAGTTGATTATCTTCTGGATCAGGAAAGGAAGGAAGGAAAATAAAGGGGAAGGGGATACTCTACAGAATGTAAATTTTTCCCACAAGAGACTTTGCAGGGAAATCCCAGGGTATGGCAAGAAAATATATTTGGGGATAAAACATATTGATTTGTTTCTCTTGTATGCCAGAGTTAGATTGGAAAGTAAATCATGATATACAGGGTTTAAAAAAACCCATCTGATGAGAATTTATGGTTTGTAGGGCATGACTCCCCAGACCACTTAGAAAGGAGTTTGGGCAAGATTTAAAAAAAAAAAAAAAATCAGAGTTTAGTCCTCACTTACATGACTCAGGGAACAACTTGGGTCATTTCTCCAAAGGATGCAAGGTCAAAGTCTTGGCAGCATTCTTGTATATGTGGTGTTAATTCTGCTGGATAGAAGAATACAAGAGCTATGAGGGTGTAGAGGTGATGTAGAACTTTGCTCTTTAGTTCAGCTAGAACTGGGTTCTTGTCACATCACCAGGAAGAATTAGGAATGCAGACACATTGAAGGGTGAGGGGGACAGAATTTATTGGGCAAAAAAGGAAAAGAAGGGAAAAAAAATAAAACTCCCAGCAAAGCAAGAGGGACTCCTGCTAACAGGCCCTCTACCTCACAGATTAATTCTAGGCAACACACAGGAACTGAAGAGTCTAGGATCCTCCCCACACTGCACGCAGCACAAACTTCCCGTAGCTCCACCCCATTCTCCCAGTACGCAGGGAGGTCAGAGATTCTCTGGGGACCCTCCCCTTATATGCCTCCTGCATCTATCAGAGGCTTGGTGTTCTCCACTGAGAATAAAAAGAATGTATAAAAAAACATGTGGGCCCAGGAAGACACTTTTCACAGGTGTAAAGCCCCAACGGAGAGCTTCTACTAGGACAATACCAAGCAAAAATGTGGGGCCTGTTAGATTATGTCTTGCCTAAAGCTGTCCCCTTACATATTTTAAGTTTGGGCTAAATGTTTCTCTGTATATCATGAACTATAGCCTAATGTAAGTGTAAACAAACCGTAGCCTATTTTTGCATCAATCATCAAGTTTTGGTGAGTCAAATGTGGCCAGATATTTGAAATTTATTCAAATAAGGCAAAAGCCTAGCTATAACCAATCCAGCTGTTTCTGTACCTCACTTTCATTTTCTATACATCACGATTCTTTATTGTCCATAAATCTTCTTTTACCATGGAGCTGCGCTGCAGTCTCTTAGCCTACTCTGGCTCAGGAGACTGCCTGATTCACAAATCATTCATTGCTCAATTAAACTCTTTTACATTTAATTCAGCTGAAGTTTTTGTTTGTTTGTTTGTTTTTGTTTTAACAGATGGCATCAGAAGTGGGATCCAAAGTAGAGCTTCCAATGACACCCAGGAGTGCTGAGTGACCAAGCAAGGTACCTGCCAGGCCCATTATGTCCATTGCTCTCTTGGAGCAGCTGGTTATCATGGTAAGTTCTCTCGCAGATTCAGAAGCTCCACAGATTTGTGGTTTGAGCTCTCCAAGTTTCTATGAGCCCATTTCTAATCCTAACTGCATTTGGAAGTCATGACAGAAACTGAACTGGGTCCAGAATCAAATTAGATCTGGTAATTAAGTGGCTTGGATCCGGTTAGAGGCCCCTTACATCTGACTGGGTCAGAAGAAAACCAGTAGTAAATGGCAATAATGTGAGGATAAAATTTGGCTTTCTCTCTTGAACAAGATTTTCATGTAACTTTAAAGAATAATGAATGAATTTTGTTCACCTTTGAATAAACTACAGAAAAAAAGGAAAGACAGGACAAAATATTGTTTGGAAAGCTAAGTCTTCCCTCTATTAATGAGTAAAGGTTTTTGCCTTTTCAAAATTTTCAAATTATCATTTTGGCTAAATAAATAACTTATGGTGACGTGGAATCCTATTCTATAATATTAAGTGTTTTAAATCTTTAACCTAATTGACAGGCTTCCCAAAATCAAATTTCAGCTTCAAAATTAAGTAGTTTTTGACCTCTAACTGTGGGATGCTCCAGCGGGCCCATGAAGCATCCAAAAGAGAGGTAAACAGAATTATTTGACATGTTAAATTACAAGAGAAGCATTGTCAAAATAAGAAATAACGTTTAACCTTTTTCAGGCTGTATTTCAGTAAATGTTATTAATATATGTTGTAAAATTGTATGAGATTTATCGAATTCTAATATGTTTGAGTATATGCTATCAATCATGATTATGGTTATTATGTTGTAATTGTAGGCCACAGAAATAACCAAATTTCCTTGTCATTTGTGTCTTTAACTATAATTATTTAAAGTCATTTTCACAGTTCATTGCTTAATGCTGATGCAATTTCTGAAAACTTCACAAGCATACAGAATCCTAAAATATGGCGTTTTTTAGGAGGTTTATGAAAGGATGGAAAGGACCCTGAAAAGCACTCTTGAATACATGTTTCTGATAACTTTAGAATCATATCATTTGGACTGGGTAAGAATTCCTGGAACTTGGGTGAAAAGACTGATTTATAAAACTGCCAACCCAAGTAGTACAAAAATTAATTAAACACCAAGAAAATACTTTGCCAGATTTTCATGCTAAATCAGCCAATACTGAAACTGAACACCATGGTGTAAGTCAAATTACCTGTGATAACCCATCAGTTATCAGTGCTATGCACCTAAATTGAAGAAACAACTGGTATTCAAGAGGACATAACTCCAATGTTAAGCACGGACTCTTGGAAAACTGGAACAGCCACCTTGTACTTCTTGAGTTCTTAAACTTTTTGTTATTAAAAGCTATGCATTCCATGACTAATCATGGAAAAAATAAAATGATCCAAATTAAATATATATTCATTTGGTGACTTCTCAATTGCTAAAATAGTTTCTGACCAATGTTTGGTTTGTCAAACCCATATTGCTGGGAAGACAATGCTTCAGGTACATTCTGTTACCTGATGGCCCATGGAAACATTTATAGAGGGATTTCATTCAATTATCATTTCCAATGCATGTTTTCTGGTTTTATAAGAGCTTTCCCATGCAAGAGGGCTAATTTTACAACAGCATTGTGTTATGCCACAGTGTATTTTCACCAGGTAAATAAAGCTTTTCATGGTTCGCTGACTAAGAACAGTAAACCTCTTCTTAATTGAGAACCTGAATATTGGATCTTCTGAGAACATCAGAAGGCTTCCCTTGCCATCCACATTGCAGCAAAACTTCAGGACCTTGAATGCTGGGTTCATAATTTCACAACTGAGAAGGGTCTCTCCACACTTCTTGGAACTGTACACCTAGACCAAACTAAAATAGAGTCACTCTTGCTAAATGTAACATAATCAAACTAAGACTTTAAGGAAACAAGCAAATCCTAGAAAAGACCAGGTTTTTGTATTTTTTTCTCCTGTAAACAGTACCTTCCAACATAAGGAGGTACCCTCTACTCTAATACTTACAAATAATAATAATAATAACCTGAAGTCCTTGTTTTCACCTTACAAAACACACTACTCTGCTATTTCCTAGTGGGTTTCAAGATGAAATAAGTACTTTTGCAGTGGTGACAGTGAAATCAATGACTAAAGTTTTCATCAATCTCCCACAATTTAGAGAATGACCAAAAGGGGGGAATTGTTAAATCAAGTTTATCCTAAATTGACGGGATCAATCATACTCCAAAACTTGACATTGCACAATATATCCATGTAACAAACCTACACATGTACCTCCACTATAGAAAGCCGTATGGTGGTTCATAAAAAAAATAAACATAGAATTACCATATGGCCCAGAAATTCCACTTCCGGGTATATACATGTCTCAAATAATTAAAAACAGAGATTCAAATAGATATTTGTACAGCAGTGTTCATAGCGGCATTACTCATAATAGCCCAAAAGTGGAAGAAATCCAAATACCCATGGACAGATAAATGGATAAACAAAATGTGCTATATACATACAATGAGTATTATTCAGGCTTCAAAAGAAAATGGAGTTTTGATACATGTTACAGTATGGATTAAACTTGAAAACGTTACGCTAAGTGAAAAAAAACAGACACAAAAAGATAATTTGTGTTTTATTTTACACATATGTGGTTTCTAGTGTAGTCAAATTCACAGAATAAAAATGTGTAAAGGTGGTTTCCAAGGTCTAAAAGGAGGGATAAATGGGAAGTTTTTGATTAATGGTGGAGGGTTGCAGTTTGGGAATATAAAACTCTTCTTGAGAAGAATGGTTGTGATGGTTGCACGATGACATGCAAGTACTTAGTGCCACTATACTGTTCATTTAGAAACAGTTAAAATAGTACAAGTTATGTATACTCTATGGTAACTTTTTAAGGATATTAAGGCAATTCTATGAACAACCTTATGCCAATTAATTTGACAACTTAGATGAAATGGATACATTATTTGAAATACAGAAACTAGTAAACTCATTCAAAAAATACATAATATGAATAAACTTACAGCTATTTAATTAATTAAAATTGTAGTGAAAAATCTTACCAAGAAAACACTGAGTCAAATTCCTCACTGATGGATTTTACCAAGTATTTAATACCAATTCTACTTTAACTTGTCCAAATAATGAATCAGAGGAAGTACTTCTCCAACCATTTTATGAGAAAAGCACCACCCTGTCAACCTAAAGAGAAGAAACCAAAGCAAAATTAATATAAGGAGAGAGTCTATTTGGGCCAAACTTGAGCATTGCAACCCTAGAACATATATTAAAGTTGCCGAATGTGCACTCTGATTAACAGCAGTTACACTTGGCTTTTTAAAGGCAAAAAATGGGTGACAGGGAATGGGCTAATACAGTATTGTTTTTCAGGAATTCTTATTGGTTTACAGAAATAACATTGATTAATGATTGGCTATGTATTACTAAACTATAAGATGTGGATTACAATGTCTTGCATGAATTAGGTGAATTTTATAGCTACTTGTAACAGTAGCATGCACTTTCAAGAAATAAATACGTAGCTTCAAGGGGAAAGTGAAACATGATTTCTGTTGCATTTAATGTCTCTCTGGACCTGCTAACTAAAATAATTTGCATTCCTCAGATAAAAGTTATTTTCTTTCCTTAACCCTGATACCAAAATCAGTCAAAGGCATTATAAGAAAGGAAAATAAAAAGAAAAACTATAGATAAGTATCCCATAAGAACACCAATGTAAAATTATAAAAAATTAGCAAATTGTATGCAACAATATTTTAAAAGTATAAAAAAACACAATCAGTTGGTATTTATCCTAGTAATACACGTTTATATTCACATTTAAAACCGATTAAAGTAATTCTGCATATTAATAACACAAAGACAAACACATAACCATCTGAATAGTTCCTGAATAAATTATGACAAAATTCATCATCCATTCTTCATGAAAATTCTCAGCAAACTAGAAACAGAAGGAAAGTTCTTGAACCTGATGGGAACTTCCTTAACCTAATGATGGGCATCTAAGAAAAACATGCAACTAATATCATACTTGACCATGAAAGACTCAATGGTTCTCCTTAAGATGAGAAAAAACACAGAAAAATTTGCTCTTTGCACTTCAATTCAACATTAAATTAGAGATTTGGCCAGTGGCATATAACAAGACACAGAAATAACAGGCACCTATATTTGGAAGGAAGAAGTAAAACTCTTTTTTTTCTCAGACAACATGATCACATATTTTAAAAATCTAAAGGAATATACTAATTTGTGTGTTTAGCAAGGTTGCAGGGTGCAAGATTGGTATACATTAAATTGTATTTGAGTATACTAACAATGAAAATGGATATTGAAATTTTAAAAATTACTATTCATAATGGAATCAAAAATAAAAATACTTAAAAGTAAATCTGGCAATTTATTTGAGAGACATACACATTTAAAACTACTAAACCATGGGCCAGGTCTGGTGGCTCAAGCTTGTAATCCCAGAACTTTGGGAGGCTGAGGCAGGTGGATCTTGAGGTCAGGAGATCAAGATAATCTTGGCTAACATGGTGAAACCCCGTCTCTACTAAAAATACAAAAAAAATTAGCCGGGCGTGGTGGCGGGTGCCTGTAGTCCCAGCTACTTGGGAGTCCGAGGCAGGAGAATGGCATGAACCTGGGAGGCAGAGCTTGCAGTGAGCCGAGATCAAGCCACTGCACTCCAGCCTGGGCAAAAGAGCAAGACTCCATCTCAAAAAACAAACAAACAAACAAACAAAAAAACCAAAAACTACCAAACCATGATAAAGAAATGAAATAAGACCGAAATAAACTGAGAAATATACTTTGTAAGCGAATCAGATGTTTTAACACTGTAAAGGTATAAGTTGTTTTTAAACTTATGTATAATTTCAATGCAATCCAAGTTAAATTTCTAACGTGTTTTTATAGAAATCAACAAACTGATTATACAATTTACATGGAAACGTAAAGCCCCTACAGTAATTAAATAAATTTTGAAAAAGAACAAAGTTGGAAGGCTAAACCTATTTAATTTCAATAATTATTATAAAGCTACAGTTATCAAAACAGTATGGGATTAGCCAAATTACAGAGAAATAGATCCATGGAACAAAAAGTATAGAAATGAACCCACACCTATAGAGACAACTGATTTTTACACAGGATTAAAGGCATTTAAACATTAAATGAAGGAAACATAGTTTTGTAAAGACATAAGGATGGAGTAATTGGATATCTCTATGTAAATATTATAAACTTTTTAAAAATTTTAGTTTTTGTGGATACATAGTAGGTATATATATTTATGGTGTACATGAGATATTTTGATACATGCATGCAATGTATAGTATTCACATCATGGAAAATGAGGTATCAATCCCCTCAAGCATTCATTCTTGGTGTTACAAACAATCCAATTATATTATTTTAGTTGTTTAAAAATGTACAATTAAATTATCATTGACTATAGTCACCCTGTTGTGCTATCATATAGTAGGTCTTATAGATATTAGGTCTTATAGAGTATTATTCAGCCATAAGAAAGGATGAGATCCTGTCATTGGCAAATACTATAAACTTTGATCCACCCTCATGCCATATACAAAAATTCTTCTAAAACAGATTACAGACCTAAATGTAAATCTTAAAACTAGAAAACTTTAGAAGAAAAAAATAATCTTTGCAACATTGAGTTAGAAAAAGATTTTTGATTTGACAGAAAAAATACAATATATAAAATAAAAATTAATATATTTGACTTCATCAGAATTTAAAATTGTTGCTTTTTGAAAGACACAATTAAGATAATTAAAACAAAAGTCATAGACTAAGAAAAGATCTTTGAAAATTATATAATTGATGAAGGACTTGTATCCAGAATATACAAAGAAAAGTAAAAAACTTAACAATAAGGAAACAAACAACCTAATAAAAATCAGTAAATATTTGAACCAAGAAAAGTACATAAATGGCAAACAAGCACCTAAAAAGGTGTTTAACATCATTAGGCATAGTGAAAATGCAAATTCAACTGCAATGACAACACTGAAAACTTACTACAATAGCTAACATTGAAAAAGACTGACCATACCAAATGTTGTTAAAGATGTGTGCAGAAACTAGAACTCTAAAATACTGCTAGTCAGAATGTAAAATGGTACAACCCTTTTGGAAAATAGTTTTGTTACCAGAAACAGGTCCTGATCCTGATCTCAAGAGAAGGCTCTTGGACCTTGCACAAGAAAGAATTTGGGGTGAATCTGTAGAGTAAATAAAAGCATGTTTATTAAGAAAGCAAAGAAATGAAAGAATGGTTACTGCACAGGCAGAGCAGCAGCATGGACTGCTCAACTGAGTATACTTATAGTTATTTCTTGATTATATACTAAATAAGGGGTGGATTATTCATGAGTTATGCAAGAAAGGTGTGAATGATTCTCGGAACTGAAGGTTCCTCCCCCTTTTACACCACATAGGGATACTTCCTGGTGTTCCCATGACATCTGTGAACTGTTGTGTGCTAGTGGAAGTCTTTTAGCATGTTAATGCATGATAATTAGCATATAATGAGCACTGAGGATGACCAGACTTTCATCCCCTTCTCGATATTCATGGGTTTTGGCCAGCTTCTTTATGGTAAATTGTTTTATCAGCAGGGTCTTAGTGACCTGTATCTTGTGCTGACCTCCTAAGTCATCCTGTGATTAGAATGCCTAACCTCTTGGGAATGCAGCCCAGCAGGTCTCAGCCTTATTTCACCCAGCCCCTAATCAAGATGGAGTCATTCTGGTTCAAACACCTCTGACAGTTTCACAATTTCTCGTAAATTTAAACACATAGCTAACATCTGGTCCAGCTATTCTACTCCTAGATATTGATCTAAGGAAAAATGAAATATTATCCATACAAAGACATGTACATGAATATTCATAGCACTTTTGTATATAAAAGCCAAAAACTGAAACTAATTTGTATATCAAGAGATGAATAGATGAACAAATTGTGGTGTATTCATAGGATGGAATAATACTCAGACACGAAGAGAAATAAATTGGGGCACGCCCAAGATGGCCAAAAAGGAACAGCTCCAGCCTCCAGCCTCCAGCTCCCAGCATGATCCACACAGAAGATGGGTGATTTCTGCGTTTTCAACTGAGGTACCGGGTTCATCTCACTGGGGCGTGTTGGACTGTCAGTGCTGGTCAATGGGTGCAGCCCAACCAGCGAGAGCTGAAGCAGGGCGAGGCATCACCTCACCTAGGAAGCACAAGGGGGAAGGGATTTCGTTTTCCTAGCCAAAGGAAATTGAGACACACAACACATGGAAAATTGGGTAACTCCCACCCTAATACTGTGCTTTACCAAGGGTCTTAAAAACAGCACACCAGATTATATCCCACACTTGGTGAAGAGGGTCCCATGCCCACAGAGCCTCTCTCATTGCTAGCACAGCAGTCTGAGATCTAACTGCAAGGTGACAGCAAGGCTGGGGGAGGGGTGCCTGCTATTGCTGAGGCTTAAGTAGGTAAACAAAGGCACCAGGAAGCTCAAATTGGGTGGAGCCCACCACAGCTCAAGGAGGCCGGCCTGCCTCTGTAGACTCCTCCTCTGGGGACAGGGCATAGCTAAACAAAAAGCAGCAGAAACCTCGGCAGAGGTAAATGCCCCTGTCTGACAGCTTTGAATAGAGGAGTGGATCTCCCAACACGGAGGTTGAGATCTGAGAATGGACAGACTGCCTGCTCAAGTGGGTCCCTGACCCCTGAGTAGCCTAACTGGAAGACATCCCCGACTAGGTGCAGACTGACACTTCACACCTCACATGGCAGGGTACACCCCTGAGATGAAGCTTCCAGAGCAAGAATCAGACAGCAACACTCGCTGTTCAGCAATATTCTATCTTCTGCAGCCTCTGCTGCTGATACCCAGGCAAATAGCGTCTGGAGTGGACTTCAAGCAAACTCCAACAGACCTGCAGCTGAGGGTCCTGACTGTTAGAAGGAAAACTATCAAACAGAAAGGACACCCACAACAAAACCCCATCAGTATGTCACCATCATCAAAGACCAAAGGCAGACAAAACCACAAAGATGGAGGAAAAGCAGGGCAGAAAAGCTGGAAATTCAAAAAATCAGAGTGCATCTCCTCCTCCAAAGGAACACAGCTCATTGTCAGCAATGGAACAAAGGCGGACGGAGAATGACTTTGACGAGTTGAGAGAAGAAGTCTTCAGTTGATCAAACTTCTCAGAGTTAAAGGAGGAACTATGTAACCAGCGCAAAGAAACTAAAAACCTTGAAAAAAGAATGGAAGAATGGGTAACGAGAATAATCAATGCAGCAAAGACCTTAAAAGAACTGATAGAGATGAAAACCATAACACGAGAACTACGTGACAAATGGACAAGCATCAGTAATGACTCGATCAACTGGAAGAAAGAGTATTGGCAATTGAAGATCAAATGAATGAAATGAGGTGAGAAGAGAAGTGTAGAGAAAAAAGAGTAAAAAGAAATGAACAAAGCCTCCAAAAAGTATGGGATTATGTGAAAAGACCAAATTTAGGTCTGATTGGTGTCCCTGAAAGTGATGGGGAAAATGGAAGTAAGTTGGAAAACACTCTGCAGGATATCATCCAGGAGAACTTCCCCAACCTAGGAAGGCAGGCCAACATTCAAATTCAGGAAATACAGAGAACGTCACAAAGATACTCCTTGAGAAGAGCAACTCCGAGACACATAATTGTCAGATACACCAAAGTTGAAATGAAGGAAAAAATGTTAAGGGCAGCCAGAGAGAAAGGTCAGGTTACCCACAAAGGGAAGCCCATCAGACTAACAGGTGATCTCTTGCAGAAACTCTCCAAGCCAGAAGAGAGTGGGTCCCAATATTCAGCATTCTTAAAGAAAAGAATTTTCAACCAAGAATTTCATATCCAGCCAAACTAAGTTTCATAAGTGAAGGAGAAATAAAATCCTTTAGAGACAAGCAAATGCTTAGTGATTTTGTCACCACCAGGCCTGCCCTACAAGAGACCCTGAAGGAAGCACTAAATATAGAAAGGAACAACAGGTACCAGTCATTGCAAAAACGTGTCAGAATGTAAAGTCCATCGATGCTAGGAAGAAACTGCATCAACTAGCAAGCAAAATAACCAGTTAATATCATAATGACAGGATCAAGTCCACACATAACAATATTAACCTTAAACGTAAATGAACTAAATGGTCCAATTAAAAGAAACAAACTAGCAAATTGGATAAAGAGTCAAGACCCATCAGTTTGCTGTATTCAGGAGATGCATCTCACATGCAGAGACACACATAGGCTCAAAATAAAGGGATGGAGGAAGATCTACCAAGCAAATGGAAAACAAACAAACAAACAAAAAAAACCAGGGTTGTAATCCTGGTCTCTGATAAAACGGACTTTAAACCATCAAAGATCAAAAGAGACGAAGAAGGCCATTACATAATGGTAAAGGGATCAATTCAACAGGAAGAGCTAACTATCCTAAATACATATGTACCCAATACAGGAGCCCCCAGATTCATAAAACAAGTCCTTAGAGACTTACAAAGAGACTTAGACTCCCATACAATAATCATGGGAGACTTTAACACCCCACTGTCAACATTAGACAGATCAATGAGACAGAAAGTTAACAAGGATATCCAGGAATTGAACTCAAATCTGCACCAAGCGCACCTAATAGACTTCTACAGAACTCTCCACCACAAATCAACAGAATATACATTCTTCTCAGAACCACATCACACTCATTCCAAAATTGACCACAGAGTTGGAAGTAAAGCTCTCCTCAGCAAATGCAAAAGAGCAGAAATTATTGTAACAAACTGTCTCTCAGACCACATCACAATCAAACTAGAACTCAGGACTAAGAAACTCAATCAAAACCACTCAACTATATGGAAACTGAACAACCTGCTCCTGAGTGACTACTGGGTACATAACAAAATGAAGGCAGAAATAAAGATGTTCTTTGAAACCAATGAGAACAAAGATACAACATACCAGAATCTCTGGAACACATTTAAAGCAGTGTATAGAGGGAAAGTTATAGCACTAAATGCCCACAAGAAAAAGCAAGAAAGATCTAAAATTGACACCCTAATACCACAATTAAAAGAACTAGAGAAGCAAGAGCAAACGCATTCAAAAGCTTACAGAAGGCAAGAAATAACTAAGATCAGAGCAGAACTGAAGGAGATAGAGACACAAAAAATCCTCCAAAAAATCAATGAATCCAGGAGCTGGTTTTTGAAATGATCAAAAAAATTAATAGAGCACTAGCAACAATAATAAAGAAGAAAACAGAGAAGAATCAAATAGATGCAATAAAAAATGATAAAGGGGATATCACCACTGACCCCACAGAAATACAAACTACCATCAGAGAATAGTATAAACACCTCTACGCAAATAAACTAGAAAACCTAGAAGAAATAGATAATTTCCTAGATACTTACACTCTCCTGAGACTAAACAAGGAAGAAGTTGAATCCCTGAATAAACCAATAGCAGGCTCTGAAATTGAGGTAGTAATTAATAGCCTACCAACCAAAAAAAGTACAGGACCAGACGAAATCAATGCCGAATTCTACCAGAGCTACAAGGAGGAGTTGGTACCATTCCTTCTGAAATTATTCCAATCAATAGAAAAAGAGGGAATCCTCCCCAACTCATTTTAGGAGGCCAACATCATCCTGATACCAAAGCCTGACAAAGATACAACAAAAAAAGAGAATTTTAGACCAATATCCCTGATGAACATCGATGCAAAAATCCTCAATAAAATACTGGCAAACCGAATCCAGCAGCACATCAAAAAGCTTATTCACCATGACCAAATGGGCTTCATAACTGGGATGCAAGACTGGTTCAACATATGCAAATCGATAAACGTAATTCATCATATGAACAGTAGCAAAGACAAAAACCACATGATTATCCCAATAGATGCAGAAAAGGCCTTCGACAAAATTCAACAGCCTTTCATGCTAAAAACTCTCAATAAATTCGGTATTGATGGAACATATCTCAAAATACAAGAACTATTTATGACAAACTCATAGCCAATATCATACTGAATGGGCAAAAATTGGAAGCAGCCGTTTGAAAACTGGCACAAGACAGGGATGCCCTCTCTCACCACTCCTATTCAACATAGTGTTTGAATTTCTGGCTAGGGCAATCAGGCAAGAGAAAGAAATCAAGGGTATTCAGTTAGAAAAAGAAGAAGTCAAATTGTCCCTGTTTGCAGATGACAGGATTGTATATGTAGAAAACCCCATTGACTCAGCCCAAAATCTCCTTAAGCTGATAAGCAACTTCAGCAAAGTCTCGGGATACAAAATCATTGTACAAAAATCACAAGCATTCTTATAGACCAGTAACAGACAAAGAGAGAGCCAAATCATGAATGAACTCCCATTCACAATTGCTTCAAAGAGAATAAAATACCTAGGAATCCAACTTACATGGGATGTAAAGGACTTCTTCAAGGGGAACTACAAACCACTTCTCAGGGAAATAAAAGAGGACACAAAAAAATGGAAGAACATACCATGCTCATGGATAAGAAGAATCAATATTGTGAAAATGGCCATACTGCCCAAGGTAATTTATAGATTCAATGCCATCCTCATTAAGCTACTAATGTCTTTCTTCACAGAATTGGATAAAATTGTTTTAAAGTTCATATGGAACCAAAAAAGACCTCGCATTGCCAAGACAATCCTAAGCCAAAAGAACAAAGCTGGAGGCATCACGCTACCTGACTTCAAACTATACTACAAGGCTACAGTAACCAAAACACCATGGTACTGGTCCCAAAACAGAGATATAGGCCAATGGAACAGAACAGAGTCCTCAGAAATAATACCACACATCTACAACCATCTGATCTTTGACAAACCTGACAAAAACAAGAAATGGGGAAAGGATTCCCTATTTAATAAATGGTGCTGGGAAAACTGGCTAGCCATATGTAGAAAGCTGAAACTGGATCCCTTCCTTACACCTTATACAAAAATTAATTCAAGATGTATTAGAGGCTTAAATGTTAGACCTAAAACCATAAAAACCCTAGAAGAAAACCTAGGTAATACCATTCAGGACATAGGCATGGGCAAGGACTTCATGTCTAAAACACCAAAAGCAATGGCAACAAAAGCCAAAATTGACAAATGGGATCTAATTAGACTAAAGAGCTTCTGCACAGCAAAAGAAACCACCATCAGAGTCAGCAGGCAACCTACAGAATGGGAGAAAATTTTTGCAATCTACTCATCTGACAAAGGGCTAATATCCAGAACCTATAAAGAACTCAATGAAATTTACAAGAAAAAAACAAACAACCCCAAAGGGCAAAGGATATGAACAGACACTTCTCAAAAGAAGACATTCATACAGCCAACAGACACATGAAAGAATGCTCATCATCACTCACCATCAGAGAAATGCAAATCATAACCACAATTAGATACCATCTCACACCAGTTGGAATGGCAATCATTAAAATATCAGGAAACAACAGGTGCTGGAAAGGATGTGGAGAAATAGGAACACTTTTACACTGTTGGTGGGACTGTAAACTAGTTCAACCATTGTGGAAAACAGTGTGGCGATTCCTCAAGGATCGAGAACTAGAAATACCATTTGACCCAGCCATCCCATTACTGGGGATATACCCAAAGGATCATAAGTCATGCTGCTATAAAGACACATACACACGTATGTTTATTGTGGCACTATTCACAATTGCAAAGACTTGGAATCAACCCAATTGTCCATCAGTGACAGACTGGATTAAGAAAATGTGGCACATCTACACCATGGAATACTATGCAGCCATAAAAAAACATGAGTTCGTGTCCTTTGTAGGGATGGATGCAGCTGGAAACCATCATTCTAGGCAAACTATCACAAGAACAGAAAACAAATACCTCATGTTCTCACTCATAGTTGGGAATTGAACAATGAGATCACTTGGACACAGGAAGGGGATCATCACATACCGGCTCCTATTGTGGGGGAGGATGGGGGGAGGGATAGCATTAGGAGATATACCTAATGTAAATGATGAGTTAATGGGTGCAGCATACCAACATAGCACATGTATACATATGTAACAAACCTGCACGTTGTGCACATGTACCCTAGAACATAAAGTATAATATAAAAAGTATAATAAAAAAAGAAAAGAAAAAGAGAAATTAATTGCCAATGATGTGGATGAATATAAAAATAACCTGAATGAATGCAGCCTGAAAATAAGGAATACCTATTATGTAATTCCATTAATATAAACATCTAGAAAACTCAAAGTAATCTATAATAACATAAAGTACATTCATTGTTTCTTGGGGAGTGTTTGTGTACAAGACTGTAGAGAGGGATTACAAAGGGCTATGGGGAAAGTTTTGGAGCTGGTGTATATATCCACTCTTCGGACAGTAGTGATGATTTCTCAAATTGTAAAAATCTTTGAAACTGTACATATGAAATATTTTAAATATATCTCAAATAACTCTACACACAATAATTTTTGAAAAGATCTTTAGAAAAATAATCTTTTGTGAAAAACAAAAATTCCATAATAAGGATAATATGGAAAAGCCAGTCGTGAGATATCTAAGTGCCTCTCAACTTTTCACGTTAGTAGAAGAGGATTCACGTTAAACAAAAATAAAGGAGTGAATAATTTGAATAATTGAAAAGTAAAATCAATTTGGAGTTTGAATAATTTTTAAAAATTATATTTTAATATCAATATATGTGAAATATTAACATTTGTCAACATTTCAAATACCATCATATATCTTCCATGAAGTTTAGAGTTAGGACTCAATGAAACTTCAGCTCTAAAATTTCTGCCTGGCTAATTTATGTTTCCTCAGAGAAACAAACTATTTGTTCATAAGGGCTTTCTTGGCAATCTAATTGAGTTGTTACGGGTGCAAATTGGTAACTGTTATCAGGACAACCAAAGTTTTACCTGATAGCTAACAAATCAGTTAAGCCTTATATTCAAAATTTTCTAAATAGCTTGTATTTTGAGGATACTGGGAAAGATACACTAAAAAGTGAATTATTTCCAAATAGAGATGAAGGGTGAGGGGAGAGGTGATATTTGCTAAATGTCAGGGTAAAGCTTTAAGGTTTTTTTCTTCTCTTCCTTGTTCTGGTGCCTTCTCTGTAGAAACAATGGAAACTCTCCTTTGAAGTAATTAATGCAAAATTCCTCAGCAACTGCAGACTGTTAAGTAGAGCAGCCACCGGGGTGTTTCCTGAGATGAAACAGCCTGGATGAGCCACCATGATAGATAGGAAGACCTTTTATACTAGTATCCCAAAGGGTGAGAGTAAACTGGTAGAAAGTTATCTTGGTCCCAGACAAATGTCAGCTATTTTAGTTACTAAAGAACATTTTTAAAAGGTCTATGTGTAAGACTAAATTTTTTATTTGTTATACTAGGTTGGCAAAAAATGTAGAGGAAGTATATTTATTCAAAAGTTGTTGTAATGTATCATTTTAAAATATAAGTTTTGACATTAAGTTCAGAAGTTATTAGAGTCTTTTCTTTGGAGGCTTTTTGAAGGGGAATGTAAGTGTTCTTTATATTATCAGATACACTTCCAGAATTAATACATAGAGTGGACCTTGTAGCCAAAGAAGCACAATTAGTGGAAAAGTGAAAAAAAATGTTGTTGACATGGGACTGTTTGTTATTGGAGTTGTCACCTCACTTGCTTTTTTTCTTTTTTCTTCTCCCTCTGTGTATAGGAAAGTACAGATAGGAGTTAATATCAATAGCTCCTTCCTGACACAAAACAGGAAGTTGGAATATGAAAGGGATTGATTTGAGTTAGGAGAGGGAGTTGTGAGAATGAAAATTCCAACGTTAGTAGGGTCTGATTTTGAACATGTTTTTGGTTGAAATGCACCAAATACTTATAGAACTTATAGCATCACTTAACAGAAAGAGCAGAGTCTGAAAGATTAGGTGGCTGACATCATACAGTGCAAAGATTCAGAGTGGGATTTGAAGTTTTCAATAGAACTGCATATATATCAAAAGAGATCAGCCTAAAAGAAAATAATTGTTTTAACCTGGTAAGCAATCAGAGAACTTGATATAGACAATTTAAAGTTTCTTCTATTCTCCATTATAAAATTATGATGAGAAACATAGTAGAACATAGTGAATGCTATATTGTTTTGAAAATTAGGTAGTATTATCATGGGTTTGCTTTGGAGTTTTACTCCCTTACCTCTCTCCTTTTTTTTTTTTTCCCCCTAGTATTTATCTGACCCCCACAATCTTATATTTTATAAGGTTTGGGTAATTTTTATTTTTCTGTTATCTTTTCCTTCCACATCACAGTTCTGGCCTTGAGACCAAGTTTGTTGTTCTCCTTCTCTTCCTCAGAGAAGTGTTTTTTTTTTTTTTCTTTTAAATTGAGAAATTTAATACTTTTGGCAACATAGAAGAGTCAAAAAACAAATAATAAAGTGGAAAAATATTTACAACACATATGACAGGCAAAGGGTAAGCCAGCAATCATGTTTAATGACTTGTTTACTATATAGAGAGAACTGTATTGATATAGGTACATATTCTCAAAAACGATTCTTGTTAATGTATATTCACACATAATATTATGTCAGAGGTATTTGGACCAGAGTAACTCCATCTTGAATAGGAGCTGGGTATAATAAGGCTGAGACCTACTGGGCTGCATTCTCAGGGGTTAGGCATTCTAAGTCACAGGATGGGATAGGAGGTTGGCACAAGGTATAGGTCACAAAGACCTTGCTGATAAAACAGGTTGTGGTAAAGAAGCCAGCCAAAACCCACCAAAACCAAGATGACAATGAAAGTGACCTCTGGTCATTCTGTTCATTATATGCTAATTATAATGCATTAGCATGCTAAAAGGCACTCCCATTAGTGCTCCCACAACAGTTTACAGATGCCATGGCAATGCTAGAAAGTTACCCTATATGGTATAAAAGTGGGAGGAACCCTCAGTTCTGAGAATTTCCCACCCCTGGTATTTAATGAGAAAAGTTTATATGAAAAAAAATAAAATAACAATGATTCATAGTTGTAGCAGACTATAAACCCAGTTTCTGAGTCCAGAGAGCAGTCAGTTGAGAAGATTTCTTGATGTTGGTTAAACATTTCTAGATATTGGGATTAAAGCATCTTTAGACCTTTAGAGGATAAAGTGAGGACAGCAGGAACCATCTGATGGATTTCCTGGTTTGCAGTTTTGATGTCTCTGGTGATGGTATAAACATCAGTGTCACAGTCATGGTTATTTCCCTAGAGCAGAGCATAGAAACATCCAGCTTTTTCTAGTAGGGCTTTTTTAGATAGTCTCAATCTGAGCAGTAAGATTTTGGTTCTTACTGACTCCAAGTCAAGAAAGTGGAAGAAAAATTGAAAACATTAGTTTTGAAGGTTGTAGCCAGGTATTAGAGAAAATTAGAAGAACTGACAAGTTGATAAGGAGTGATTAAATATGGAAGATTGAAAGATTCAGTACAGTTTATAGGTAAGTAAAAAAACCTCAAAGACAATTAATAGGACTCAAATCTAATAGCCTACAAGGATTTGTTACAGTTTTCCATTGAATCATGAAGTTTCCCTCTTTATGTTTCCCCCAGTCTTTTTTATTCTTCTTTAGTTAATAAGCCTCAAATTATTAGATTTGGCTTGATTATTTACATAACGGTGGCAAGAATGGTAATTGAGGACATAAGTCATTTTGAGTCTCCTTTACTGGAACTTCTCACAAGAAATCTCAGATTAGACTTTGAAAATCCTCTCCAGGCTAGAAAGCCAAGCCGAGAACACACCACCAGATTTTCCCTGCCAGATTTAACCTTTAGATCTAGGTGGAGTCCTCTCCTTTTGAGATCCCTCAAATATTTCAAGGTTCAAAGGCCTGCCAAGAAGACCTTTCTCACTCATTGTAAGGCTGGAAACTCTGTAAGCCAGATACCAGGCTGGTTTCCCCAAGAAAGCTTTGTAAGGACTGTCCCCATGCAATCAACCTTAGTCTGTTAAAACTGTCTCGTCGTATCTGACTCTGTGTAAATCTTTATCAAATATGACATTCTAATCAAAGTCTTGGTTATGTAATGAATGATTCCAATGAAGTCTCTTCAAAAGTGAAAGATATTCTTATTTACTTTATGTAAATAATTATATTACAATAAAAATGAGATCACTCAATAAAAATTTCCAGATTCTGGAGAGAACAGACAGGGAGAAAATTAAACGTTGCATTTCTATTTACAGATATATAATTTACTAATTGTTAATTATTAGAAATAATTCAAGAGAAAAGGGAAACCGTTTCCTTATATCCAGAACATCTGTATTAAAGAACTAGCCAGTTTCCAATCAAAAAGCCATAGTAAATTATAAGCATTCTTTATAAATTCATCCAATCCGGTGTAATTACTTCCTATTCTTCTAAATCTTCGGTTAGCAGTTTGATGAACCCATCATCTTCTCTACTAAAATTCTGGAAATCCTCATGCAGTCAAGTGATATGGTTTCCAAGTTATTTAAGCAATGCCTTCAGAAGCCTGTACCCTGTAATACTAGTCATAGTCTTTCTATGAGTCTCTTGGATACTCCCTCTTTGTTGAAGTCCTTTCCGTCCTTGTTTTTTTTTTCTTTAGACAGGGTCTCACTCTGTCACCAGGCTGGAGTGCAGTGGTGTGATCTCGGCTCACTGCAACCTCTGTCTCCCTGGTTAAAGCAATTTCCCTGCCTCAGCCTCCCGAGTAGCTGGGACTGCAGGTGCGCACCACCACGCCCAGCTAATTTTTTTTCCTTGTATTTTAGTAAAGTCAGGGTTTCACTATGTTGGCCAGGATGGTCTCAAACTCCTGACCTTGTGATCTGCCCACCTCAGTCTCCCGAAGTGCTGGGATTACAGGCATGAGCCACTGCGCCTGGCCAACAATAAGAACATTTTAATAGCAGACTTGAATATATTTAATTTTTTTATATTATATAAATATAAGAGGCCAAGAGTATACAAACTTAAACTTATAAATACTTTTGTATTTTATCTTACTTAGAATTGATCTAAATATTTAATTAATGTTACTTAGCATAACTTTGTTTGCAAGTTACCAAAAAGTTTTTGAAAACTATTTTTAAGCAAATGTATTATTACATTAAACTAATTAGTCATCATCTCAAATTATTTTCCTGTTAACTACTTTTACAGCACATGCATGTTAGAAATGCATCAAAAGTAAAAACCAAAAATATTACTTTTTTTTTTTTGAGATGAGGTCTCGGCTCACCACAACCTCCTCCTCCCCAGTTCAAGTGATTCTCCTGCCTCAGCCTCCTGAGTAGCTGGGATTACAGGTATGTGCCACCACACCCCGCAAATTTTGTATTTTTAGTAGAGATGGGGTTTCTCCGTGTTGGTCAGGCTGATCTCGAACTCTTGACCTCAGGTGATCTGCCTGCCTTGGCCTCCCAAAGTGCTGGAATTACAGGCATGAGCCACCGTGCCCAGCTATTTTTTAAATTTTTTTACTGCTGTTTACTTGGACTTCTGTTCTTAGGTTGAATCTATAATTTTTATAATCCTGAACATCTAGTAACCAAGTCCAGTTCTTGTAGCACTCACTGCATGATAGCCAGTAAGTTGGTAGAAGGTATTTGCACAAGGAAAACAACTTTATTCAGAGCCAGCAAACTGAAAAGATAGCAGAATTTGTATCCTAAAGAACTATCTTAAGGTAATATAAATGTTAGGCTCCTCTTCTGAGGAGGGAGGAGAAAGTGGGGGGTGAGGTCAAGAGTTGACCAATGACCACAGACATCTGGGCAGCAGCAAGGGTCTAAGAGGATTGTGAAACTTCTTTATTATTTTTTCGTTGACTTTGAGTGGTATAATAATTCAGGTCACAAATGTTCCTATAAATCTTTAGCATAACATTATTAGTATATGCATACTTTCTTATGTCCTTGGGGGGTTATCATTGGAAAAGGTATTATTATTGTCCTTGATTTAAAGGTGAACTATAAACTAAATTCCTTCCATAGTTAGTTTGCCCTGCATGCAGACATAAGAAAAATTAATTAATTTAAAAGATATCACCATGCAGAGGCTAGGAGTGAAATGCGGTTAATTGTTCTAAACTTCCTTTTCACTGTTACAATATTACCTTATTTCACTAGTAAAAAAAGTAGAGTCAAAACATATGTTCATATTATACTTGGTAGGTTTAGAAGACATTACCACAAAATATGGCACATTGGCATGTTAACTATTTTAAGCTAGAAGAACCTGAGAAATGTCAGGAAGGAATCTCTGACAGTCCTCGGTCCTTCTCCACTAATGTAGATAATAACCTATTTATATAACAGGTTCCCTCCCAATACCCAGAGGAAAGGAGCATCCTTATCTCTGAAGATGGAGGGACAGTGAGAGGAATTTGAATGAATGAGCTTTGTTAAGATCCTTTCAGTTTACTACACTTAGCTCATACCCTTTGTCTTAACACATTCTTCCAAAACTTTCCACTCTTCATCAAACCTATCACAAGAACACTCAGGTTTAATTGTTACTTCAGGTCTTCATTTCATCACAAGGCTTTCGTGTCACAAAAAACTAATAATAAATGCATTTATATGCTTTTATCTGTCAATATTTCTCTTGTTAGAGCCCTACCTGAGAACTTCAAAGGGTAGAAAGCTAAGATATTTTTTCCCCTATGTAGTTAATGCTGATAACTCAGAAGGCATACCCATATTAGTTAAACCAATAATATCAAACTAGTCTTATTTACCAATATTTATGTAATTGCATATACTTGAAAAACATTTTGATTAGTTTCTATATTTCTGGGAGTTTAAGGAATGTTGAATTTACGTATGTGATTATCTCTAAGCCAATCAGAAAAGACTACCTTTATATGATTTTAGGAAATAATTTGGTAATGTTATTTGGAAATAAAAAGTGTTGCATATACATAACATACATACATATCCAAACATACACAGACAGGTGCAAATAGACGCTGCAGCTTTTATTCTGAAATTTCGGTCATGAGTCTGATAAATACAGTAATATAAAACTCATTGGTTTATTTAAAATAGCTGGTTCTCATCTTCTCTCTCCTTCATATTTTTATCTGAATTGTATTGCTGGTGATTAAAAAAAAAGCTACCTTCTCAATATTTCTTTTTAGCAGTATTCATGGAGGAGACTTTTAAGATTTTCTTTTGTTCTGATATGTATTTGGTTTTAAGTTCCCCAAATATCTTGAGAGCCCCTAATGGGGGAAGAGGGGCCCACAGTTCAAGTGACTATAGAGAATTTAGGAGCTGGAATGGGAAGGGAAAAGTCTGGCAGGGATGGATGGAGGTGTGGAGGAGGTACACTGTTGTGAAGGAAGATATTTCAAGGAATCCAAGGAAACTGAAGGGAAGATGGAAGGTGGTAAAAGAAGGAGGAAGGAGCAGAAGTTATCGGAAGGGAGAGGTCACAGATGAGCAAGTTTGGATAGATTTAAGTTTTCTTAAGAAGCCAATGGAGTTCCAATTTTCTCAGTAAAATCATGCTAGCAAGGTGGAAAGTGGGTAGTTAGCACAATAGTGGTAGAGCATATAGTTACCCAGGGTTCAACAAAGGGAGGTTCAGTTGACAGAAAATTTCCTAAGGGAGAAGCAGGATCAAATAGAACAAAGAGGCCTCACAAGCAGCCAAGAAAAAAAAAAAATTCTGAGCCACGGGTAAGTAAGTGAATATCCACTCAAAATTAAATGCCAGGAGAAACTTCTAGCTTAGGAAGTACCTTTCAAGATATCTAATTGAGCTTTAGAGAATGTACTCAGAATGCTAGGAATCAAAATCTGTCCTTAACATGCTTCAGTGGACTGTCACCCAGAGCACTGGCTCAAGAGTTGGACTCACCAATGGATCTCTGATCAGTAACTAAGGAGTGAAGACAAAGGCTTCAATGGCGTACACTTAGGGTCTTGGGTGAGAGGTCTGGGGGTCCAACGACACATTTGATGCTAAGTTGTAGCCCCATAACTATTGAAAATTATTCTGACACTTGTTAAAATGGTAAGGAAGACTTGATTCTGGATTATTAAAGCAAGTATCAGGACTATCACAATAGAGGTGAGAGATTGGGTTCAACTCTGAATACAGCAAAGAACCTGAATAAAGCAAAGGGAATACGTAATCAATGAGCAGAATGACAGGTTCAGTAGATGGAATTACTAAGAGGAGACTTCACATTGGAGGCAATTCTTGCTAAACCAATTTAACAGGATTCTTGCTGATGGTAGGCCAAAGTGATCAGATATCAAGGCGAGGAATGAGGAATTTGATGAGAAATGAGGGTGATCAAATATCAAGGGTGGGGAATTCTCTGTAAACAAAATTAGTAGGATTATTGTTAAACTGGACAAATATGCTGAAGACAAGGACCAAGGATGAGGCTTAGTAAAAGATATGACAAAGAGGAACCTGTCTAAAGTTTAGTCAAGGAGACAATATTTGCCTCAATTTTGTCAATACTTTAAAGAGACAAAAGGTCATCCTAATTTTTGATTTTAGGCTTCTGAAGCTAAAAGGGGAGAAAATTCACTACATGTTAAATATGCCTTACTATAATTTTGTTTCTTATATTTTCTTGCTTTCTGAGTTCAAATATACACGGATGAGCATAAACAGAGACCCAGAGAAATGAAGCAATGAAGCACTTTAGTTATGGAAGGCAAGTACCTTCTCTCTCTCTCTGTCTCACACACACACACACACACCTGTATCTCTTGAGATCTGAACTATTCTAATGATTGGCAGCATGCCAAGAACTGATAGTTAAATATTCAGAAATTTGGCTGTTAAACTGTCTGTATCTTGAAATTGGCTAAGGTGGGAGTATTTACACCATGGAAACTGGCAAACACTGCAAACTAAGGTTTTTCCCCCCTCCAAAGAGCAAGTTTACCAGCACACCACTGGATGTAAGCAACGATCTATTTAAGAGGTCTCTGTAGTTGTATAAAAATAATTTTCTAGGGCTGATCTTTCATTTTTCTTTATTTTCTTTCTTTAATTTTTGGGCTTCTTGGCCACTTTTTAAAGAGGACCAGAAGGTAAGTATAGCCTAAAGATATGTTGTCCTCCCAATGATCCTGCTCTCGCTCTTCCTCTCTCCTCCTTTAAAGTATTCAGTCAGCATTAGTAGTTCTTGAGAACTTTTCAAGCTTTCTATTGTTTTCTATATTTAGCATGATCTTAAACAGGGATCTGCTTAACACATTTTTGAGTTTCAAAAAACTCACTAGAAAGAGCTATCAGCAACACAAAACCATTCATAAGTTTCAGGAACCTATTTTCTCAATTCAGAAAGACATTAAAGCAAACTATAAAGATAAGGATACATTTCATAAAATATTATGCTATCACTAGTAAGTTTTTATTTCCCATTGATTTTCTAGATTACAAATCATGTCTACATTTCCTTAGTTTTATTCCATGCCCCTTAATTCATTTCTTCCTTATTTTACAAAAAAAACGATGTTTTCATTTATTAGCTTTGCACTTTCTAGCTCTAGCTCTGCATTTTCTAGCTAGGCCCTAGTAACATGTGGCTATTTAAATTTAAATTAATTAAACCTAAATAAAAATAAGAACTCAATTTCCCTATCAAACTAGCCACATTTTAAGTGCTCAAGGTAAATATTTCAGGCTTTCTGAGCCATACAGTTTCTGTAACAACTGCTCAACTCTGCCTGCCCTTGTAGCATGCAAGCAGTCATAGACAATACCTAAATATATGTGTGATTGCGCTGCAATAAAAAATTTTATTTACACAAAGAATGAAGAATGATTTGCCTAGACCATCAATTAACTCAAACAAATGGAGAAAGCTTAAACACCCGATCCTTTCCTGAGTATATGGGGAATAACCTTTTTTGTGGGGCTTTTTTCTTTTTTGAGGCGGAGTCTTACTCTGTCGCTCAGGTTGGAGTGCAGTGGTGCAATCTTGGCTCACTGCAACCTCTGTCTCCTGGGTTCAAACAATACTCTTGCCTCAGCCTCCTGAGTGTGCACTACCATGCCTGACTAAGTTTTGTATTTTTAGTAGAGATGGGGTTTCACCATGTTGGCCAGGCTGGTGCCAAACTCCTGACCTCAGGTGATATGCCTGCCTCAGCCTCCCAAAGTACTGGGATTATAGGCATGAGCTGGGAATAACCTTTTTAATTACTAGATATACTAGACTGGAAGAGATAAAAA
The DNA here is from genome assembly GCF_047675955.1 of Chlorocebus sabaeus. Taxonomy (NCBI): domain Eukaryota; kingdom Metazoa; phylum Chordata; class Mammalia; order Primates; family Cercopithecidae; genus Chlorocebus; species Chlorocebus sabaeus. The sequence goes on from NC_132933.1 coordinate 89,270,657, forward strand.
TTGGTTACTTATATCTGTTATCATAGCTCTATATATTCCTATACTTAACTGAAACAAAATACAGTCTTATAAAACCCTATATTATATAAGCACAAAACTACAAGAACTTTCAATTAATAAGGTTTCTTTTTTTGTTGTTCAATTTTTAGAAAATCTGATAATAAGTTATAATTACTCCCAAGAGCTGTGTGTGTGTTTGTGTGTATCATGGATATTGTCTGATTTCTGGTTCCTACAGCTTCATATATAATCCCAGGGAATCAAGAAATGATGACTAGGATGCTCTTATATAGGGATGTCCAATCTTTTAGCTTCCCTGGGCTACATTGTAAGATTAAGGATTGTCTTGGGCCACATATAAAATACACCAACACTAACGATAACTGGTGAGCCAAAACAAATTGCAAAACAATTGCATAATGTTTTAAGAAAGTTTACAAATTTGTGTTGGGCCACCTTCAGAGCCATCCTGGCCTGCATGCTGCCCGTGCCCACAGGCACTGGTTGGACAAGCTTGCTCTAATATATGACCTGGAGGCTGGGATCATAAAGTTATTGTGCTTAAGAAGAAAAGTGACCTTGGATATATTATGTTTTGATTAAAGCTTTTGTTTTTTCCATTATAAAAGTAATATGCAATAGTTACGTAAAATCAGAAAAGTAAATATAGAAGAATGAGAAACTATAGCTCTCCTCACAGATTGACATTATTAAATTTAACTCCATTGTACTGACTTCCCTTATTTTAAATATCCAATAGATTTTCCTCTTTGCATAATTATGATTATAATATACATGTAAACTTGTCTTAGTTTTCAATTTCCAAAGTTAATATTAACTCTTCTCCAACATTATATTAATGGCTATATGGTATTTATATTGAGTGAATATACATACCAGGATTTACTTCAAAATTGTCCTATTGTATATTAAGGATGTGTTGTTTGTTTACTGTTTCTCATAATGGTGATTATCACTTTGTAATACGACTGTTTTTCTGTGCATTGTGTTAGAAGGGATTTAAAAGCACTTCATTATAAACATGAGGCACAATCCTCCCTGCAGAGAGAAATCATGGAAAGCTGATGACGAAAATTGGAGTCATAAGGGAGAGAAAATTATTTTACTGTTGAGTTATTCGCTTTGAAATATTAAGGGCCAAACTCTAATGCAAAGCTTGCAGGTACACATATTCTTTTTTCTATGAACATCACTTAATAGAGGAAAAATGTTACATATGGTTAAACCATTTTGAGAAAGACATTTCTGAAAACAAACACAAAAAATTTAAAAGACACAAGGCTATATTAGTGGCTAACATCTTCCTTCCTTTACTTTCAGAATGCTATCCTAGCCTATATCAAAATCCTTTCACATCAATTATAACTTCAGTTACTTGAGCCATTTGATGTTCATCATCTAGAGAGACTTCTAAGGTAATTAACTACCCATGCATTTGTTTATAGTCTACTTGGTTACATAAAGGGCCTTTAAATAGACTGTCTGCCCTAGGCCTCTGTTCTGCCTGACTTACACAGCTGGCTAATCAAAGTGCTATGATTGTTATGCAAACCTAAAGAAACTATAATCTTTGAGCCAGTAATTTTTATCCTAATTCAATAACTGAAAAGTGCATATACACCAAACAACGGATAGAGTACTAACAGACCATAGATGGCAGCCTGCATTAGATCATTTAAAATTGCAAATAATACACTTGGATGCCAGGGTTACCTTCAGTGAGGAAAATTTATTGTTAAGTTACCAAAAAAATTGAGGCAGCAAGGAGGAACCATCTAGTCACCCTGGGTTTCAGCAGTTCTAAGACTAAGTTTCCTGGAGGATGAGGGTCACAACAATAGCTCATTATGATTCGTAATACATATATAGCTCAGTGACTGGTACTCTGGTACCTGGGTTCACCTCCCTAAGAAAGAGAATCTAAGAGGATTGATTCTTTGTGATTTAATGCTGGACAAAGTTTCACATCAAGCCACCTTGTGGAATGAGGGACTTCCTCATGTCCATCAACTCAGATAACAATTCCTTGTTATCAGTGTTGACTAAGGAGCAGGATTGGTTTCATTTTATACACATGGAACAAACCTACAAGGCTCTCTATCATCTGACCCTTCAATGCCTGTTGACTCTATGTCATAATGTTCTCCCTTTTGCTCAATCTATTCTAGCTATTTAGGTCTTTCTGTTCTTTAAAATGTCAAACTCAAACATGCCTCAGAGCTTTTGTATGCGCTGTGTCAATTGCCTGGGATACATTTCTACCAGAATTTCCCATGACAGGCTCTATCACTTTAAACGTCATATGAGTATTTTTTGTAATACTGACCACCCCATGTCATGTCTTTATTTATTCTGTTATCTCCTTTATTTTTTTCTAGTCCTTATTATAACCTGATTTTATTTTATCATATTATATTAATTTGTTTATTAGTTTATCCTTTAATCAGAATATGAATTTTTGAGAGTACGGATTCTGTCTATTTGGTTCACTGCTTAATTCCCAGAAGAGCTGTGGAACAAAGGAATACCAATTGTTTGAAGTAGTTTACCAAATTGAAATACTCGCTGATGCTGAGGCTATTCAATTGAAATATATATTTACCTACAAGCACTCTGACAGGGATTTTTTTCCTTGACTAAACTCTAGCCAGGCTCCTCTGAGCCCTCTTCTTGCTAGGCCTCAACCTTGACTTATAAAGACTTTAACAAACACTAATGTAGTTTCTAACAGCTCAAAACCACATCCTTAGGAAGACGCTAGCCTCTCTTAAAGTGCTTACCCAATAAAACTCAAGGATGCAAGAAGAATTTCCTGTTTGTTTCAGTCAATACCTGAAGATATCCCTGTCTCCCAGTCTCTGTGGAAGGAAGGGTAGGAGCCTAACTTCCACAAGTGCTGGTTAGAAAACCCAGGTGGCTTTCAAATTAACTCTCCCCCCACCCCTACCTCCCTGATTTTTGTAAATTTTTTACTTCCCTGGCTCTACTGAAACTCCAATCACCTTCCTCTTTGTTACTTCATTCTCTGTTTAAAATATCTAGTTACCTTTGTGTAAACTGAAATTGACTTCAGTTCATGATGAGCAGTGTTCCCTATTGCAATAGTCAATCACTGATTAAAATCTTTTTTTTAAAACCACTTTAGTGTCCAGCTTTCTGTAAAAATGCAAGGTCACCTGTGTACAAATCATATTGAATTTGGTTCATGTTAGACCTATTTCAATGGTATATTACTGATTAAAATATGTCCTTTCTACTTCAGCTTTGTTTATCTTTGGCATCTTTTAAAGACCAGATCATGTGTATTTTAGAAAACTTTATTCCCACTACTGTTGGCAAAGGCAAATTATAGAACACTGGCTTTTATATCAATGTTTTTGACAAAATAATACAAAATGTCATAAGAAAATTTTCTAGATTTTCATTCTATAGTGGGAGAAACAGCTTTTCAAATAAATTTATTCTGTTTTAATTTGGGTTAATGTATGAATTATTACATCTAGGCTACTATTGGAACATATTCTTAAGAAAAAAAAAACTAGTGAATTTTCAAGAAGGAAAAAATATTTCCCCACATACTCTGTTAACCTGAATTATTTCTTAATTCAAATACTGAAAATGTCCTTCACATCTTGATTTTTGAAGAGGTTGTTTTGGGGTCAAAATTATTATTATTATTATTTTATTTATTTATTTATTTTGAGATGGAGTCTTGCTCTGTTGTCAGACTGGAGTGCAGTGGTGCTATCTCAGCTCACTGCAACCTCCGTCTCCCAGGTTCAAGCGATTTTCCTGCCTCAGCCTCCTTAGTAGCTGGTACTACAGGTTTGTGCCTCCATGTCCAGCTAATTTTTGTATTTTTAGTACAGATAGGGTTTCACCATGTTGGCCAGGATGGTCTTGATCTCTTGACCTCGTGATCTGCCCACCTGGGCCTCCCAAAGTGCTAGGATTACAGGCATGAACCACCACGCCTGGCCCCAAAATTATTTTTAATAGTTTTGAATTCCTTTCAGGCTTTGTATAGCATTGTGAAAGGTTTAAATATAAACAGAGGGATTTATTTGTTTGATTTTGTTTGTTTTTTCCTCCTCATATTATTTTAGCCTTTAGCGTTCATCAAAAGGATGCAGACAGATGACAGGATAAACAGTGCAGCATGTTATTTAAAGCCAATAATAGAAATCAAGGGCAACCTATACAATATATTAAGGACACAGCTATAATGCCTTTATCTTTTAAAAATCTCTCCACATTACTCAAGGTGTGTGAACAGCGACCTTTACTGTCTCTGTACATTGTTTTAAACAATGACAAAAGAGAATCTTGGAAATTCCACACGTATTTCATTATGAAGTATAGCTACAGTGCATTTTCCCAATTTGTCATATTAGTACACAATCAAGATAGATTTTAAAAAGAAAATGATTATGATGTTATAAATTTTTATACCTATGATATTTACTGCTAATGCTTGAAGGACAAAATCCTCCTGATTTTCTTCCTCTGACATTTCTTCCATATTCTTGACATTGTTAGATTTTTAAATCATACATTCTTAGGCTTCTGGTATAAACAAAAGTCTTGGCTTACATGGCATTGTTAGAGAGCCAACTTTAAACATGACAATGATTTCCCATTTTGTCTTCTTAAATATCTGGGTAACATCTCCCACCTACTCTCCTATGATAGGCTTTCCTCTATAATATTGAAGTATATGGTCTTTTTGTAAACAAACACAGTCATTTTGTTATTAATCATCTACTAATCACTCTGAACCTATATCAGATCACTGAAATACTGAGTTTCATAAAATTTGGCCATTTCATGTTCATAATCCGAGCATTCAAGAAACTCAAAAGAATGCTTGTCTATGTTAAACTTCAAATTGATATTATGCCTCACAAAAGCATTAATAACTTCCTTCCTCAATACTTATAACATATTTTTCTTAGTTGTCCACTTTACTTTTTAAAATAAAACAGAATAAGTAAGTAACCATTCTGATATGGTGCAAGAAGAGAGTTTCCTATTACTCCCTTTATTTTAGAAAATGTCTTGACTTGTGTTTTAAGGGCAAATAAATGAGGACATCTGTATTACTTTAGGCTGGTAATAATAATCAAAGAAAGAGAGTTCCCCATAACAAATGCTACTTGTTAAATAATTTTAAAAGAAAGTAATATGATTTTGTTAACTGTTACAATGAAATAATTAATTCTAAAGAGATAAAATTGGCAGTGCTGAATCGTCGCACCTAGTTGCGAGCTCTCATTTGCATTCAGAGGTTCAGCTCCCTATTGGAGACAAGGCCAGAATTTGTGACTGGTCTATTAGGTGATTCTAGCAAACACTTGGGGATCTACATTTCTAGAACAAGGCAATATAGGCAACTAAAGGTAGCCAAGGTAGCTGACCTGGACCTTTACAAGGCATATTTTGCATGGATGGAAAGGTGATATAAGAAATGAGTTGAGAGAATGAGAGTTTTTTCTTCCTAATGTACAACCTCCCCCTGCTAGCATTTCCTATTGGGTTGATGGCATCTAACTTTTCAGCAAGACAGGAAAAGCTGTCAAGGCTTGAATTGTGGAATGGGTGTTTGAGTGTTAACTCAATTCTTCTTAACTTTGCGACGTATCTAGCTTTGTCCCAACTTGTCCGATTTTCTCCAAACTGTCTTTCTGAGTCATATATGTGCAATTATAACACAGTCCAGAACACTGACACAATTCTCTTATGTTTTGTCAAGTCCGGCGAGAGGAAGATTTTATTGTAACTGATCCCATCTGTGTGTTAAAATGCATACTATGAAATGTTTATATATAAAATTGCATGTATTTCCTAATTTAAAGCTATTTTAAAGATGGATTTATATGTTTTCTGCTTTCATAAAAGTCAACAGTAACTTCTTTAAGCAAAATCCTATATCATTGTCACTGTCTGGACTTTCTTTATTTCTTTTTTTTTTTTTTTCTGCCACTAATACTATTGATGAAGAAACTGAGATTGTGGAGGGTATGGGTTAGAGTTGATGTGACTAATCTCTTGTTTAAGTAAGGACATGGGATATAAAGATAGATGAGCGCTCTATGTAAAATATACAGTAGCTGTCATTGGTACAGACACAGAAAAAGCCTGATTACTATCTTAGGCTTGATTCATCAAGCAAATATGGAGTTTACGTAAATAAATGCTGACACGGTAAAGTGGTAATAATGGGTTTGGCAACTCTAAAAGGGAGGATGAATTAGAAATTATGTTTCCTGTTAAGTTTCATCATATTTAGATGTTCCTAAACTCTTTTGGTTTAAAAATGTAATTTTCAACATGCTTTATGATATGTTAAATCATAATAAATTTTTCAAAAATATAATTTTAAACATTCTTTATAATGTGATATGACATTTTTACATGTAATAAAGAGAATTATTCTAATTGATTGAGAGTTGAGAACATTATTTTCCCACACAAAAGGATAATGCTGAAGTTGCAATTTTCTTTACCTGGCATTACTACACATAAGACTTATGAAATGATAATGACCTTCTAAGTACTTAGAACAACTAAAACATGGTTAAATTAAATTATTGACACATGTTGAATATTAGTCTTCTAGCTCATAGAAAGCATATATACACAAAGCCCTTGGGATCAGAAGCACAAGGAAATGGATTCAAGTGGCTTGCTTTATAGCAGTGATTCTCAGAGTAAGGTCTGAGAAGCTTGTAAAACAAGCATATTTACAGAGCCTACCACAGAACTCCTGAATCAGAGTCTTTGGGGATGGCACCAGAAATCTCCTTATTTTACAAGCTTCCTAGAAATGTCCAATGCCCACTGAAAGTTGGAGACCTACTGCCTCAAAGAGTGATCTTTGGTTCCACTCCAGTATGGCCCTAAACCAGACCTTATTTTCAGCCTGTATCCCAAGAAATTTGCAAAAGTTCTTGAGAATAAAGGGTGTGTCTTTGTGGGCAGGTGTGAATTCCAGTACTCTGAATCTCTTTAAACAGGTGCAAATACCTGTTTATTTTACTTTATTTGTATGTCTTAGATTTGTTGGAGAAAACTGAATGTGGCATTCCACTGAATAAACATAATGAGTTTCCACTGTTTTTTTTTTTTTTTTTTTAAGTCTGTTCCTTTCCCAAGCACATACAGATGTTATAATTTTGCTTCTATATGAGGAATTCTAACACAGAGCTCTAAATGACATGGGAATATAAAGTGATTGCCATTTATCCTGGAAAACATGTATGGGTGATGAGATTCTGGGTGATTTCTTATTTATTTATTTATTTTGTTCATCTTTACACTTTTATGTATAGCTCAAGCTTCTTATAATAAGCTTGTATCTCCCTTTCTACACCTAGCATCCAGAAGGGTGCACGGTCTAAAGTTTTAATCTCAGCTATGGGATTGGGAAACAATTCCCCAGTGATGATTTTGAAAGTTGTCAGTTCAGTTGTGCCCAGAATAACGTTCACTGACAGGTCAATAGAAAATTATTTTTTATTAACCTCATAGTAATCTAAGCCTTCATTTTAAAAGATTTTTTAACCTGCTTGCAGAGTTATGGTGTGGATCTATTGTGTTATTGTTCTTTTTAATGAAAGAAAATGTATGTATCAAGGAAAGAAAAAAATTCCAAGGGCTAGTCCCTAAGGTAATTTTCATTTGCCACAGTACCTGTTGCTATCAAAATATTTTTCCTCAGAAAAACTATATTACAAATAAAAGTTTCATTTTATAATTTACGTTAAATTAAACTTTAGAATGGTAATAGCTTTGTCAATATATTACATAGAAAATAGAATAATATTCATGGTTTCATAGTGGTTGAACCTAATTTTGCAATAAGTAAAGACTTTTAAAAAAAAAAGCAGCAGTGAAATTCATTACTCTTAGTGATTCAGTAGAATAGGCTTTGAAATTCTAGTTTGCAAGGTCATTTTTAAAAATTCATCTACTGTTCCTCCATATTTTTTAAAATTTAGGTGATCCTATATTTACATCATATTTTCCCTTAAGTAAAATATCACTTAAACTGTTAAACATCACTTTTAACATAGTGAAATTTCATATTATTTTCTGCAAAATAGTAGGTACATAGTATTATCCTTTTTTATATATTCTAAACTATGGCACAGACAGTATGAGTAATACAACAGTTTAGTAAAAGAACCAAATAATAAATCCCAGGTCTTTTAGTGTTGGTTGATTACCCCCCATGATATATGAGATTTTTCTCTCTGCACATTGATTTCAGGCAACCCTTTGTAGCCTTAAAAAGCTATTTTGCAAAAGAAGAAAAGAAACGAGTGAGAACATGCGGTGTTTGATTCTCTGTTCTTGTGATAGTTTGCTAAGAATGATGGTTTCCAGCTGCATCCATGTCCCTACAAAGGACACAAACTCATCCTTTTTTATGGCTGCATAGTATTCCATGGTGTATATGTGCCACATTTTCTTAATCCAGTCTGTCACTGATGGACATTTGGGTTGATTCCAAGTCTTTGCTATTGTGAATAGTGCCGCAATAAACATACGTGTGCATGTGTCTTTATAGCAGCATGATTTATAATCCTTTGGGTATATACCCAGTAATGGGATGCCTAGGTCATATGGTACATCTAGTTCTAGATCCTTGAGGAATCGCCATACTGTTTTCCATAATGGTTGAACTAGTTTACAATCCCACCAACAGTGTAAAAGTGTTCCTATTTCTCCACATCCTCTCCAGCACCTGTTGTTTCCTGACTTTTGAATGATTGCCATTCTAACTGGTGTGAGATGGTATCTCATTGTGGTTTTCATTTGCATTTCTCTGATGACCAGTGATGATGAGCATTTTTTCATGTGTCTGTTGTCTGTATGAATGTCTTCTTTAGAGAAATGTCTGTTCATATCCTTTGCCCACTTTTTCATGGGGTTGTTTGTTTTTTTCTTGTAAATTTGTTTGAGTTCTTTGTAGGTTCTGGATATTAGCCCTTTGTCAGATGAGTAGATTGCAAAAATTTTCTCCCATTCTGTAGGTTGCCTGTTCACTTTGATGGTAGTTTCTTTTGCTGTGCAGAAGCTCTTTAGTTTAATGAGATCCCATTTGTCAATTTTGGCTTTTGCTGCCATTGCTTTTGGTGTTTTAGACATGAAGTCTTTGCCCATGCCTATGTCCTGAATGGTACTACCTAGGTTTTCCTCTAGGGTTTTTATGGTATTAGGTCTAACATCTAAGTCTCTAATCCATCTTGAATTAATTTTCGTATAAGGAGTAAGGAAAGGATCCAGTTTCAGCTTTCTACTTATGGCTAGCCAATTTTCCCAGCACCATTTATTGAATAGCAAATCTTTTCCCCACTTCTTGTTTCTCTCAGGTTTGTCAAAGATCAGATGGCTGTAGACGTGTGGTACTATTTCTGAGGGCTCTGTTCTGTTCCATTGGTCTATATCTCTGTTTTGGTACCAGTACCATGCTGTTTTGGTTACTGTAGCCTTGTATTATAGTTTGAAGTCAGGTAGCGTGATGCCTCCAGCTTTGTTCTTTTGACTTAGGATTGTCTTGGAGATGCAGGCTCTTTTTTGGTTCCATATGAACTTTAAAGCAGTTTTTTCCAATTCTGTGAAGAAACTCATTGGTAGCTTGATGGGGATGGCATTGAATCTATAAATAACCTTGGGCAGTATGGCCATTTTCACGATATTGATTCTTCCTATCCATGAGCATGGTATGTTCTTCCATTTGTTTGTGTCCTCTTTGATTTCACTGAGCAGTGGTTTGTAGTTCTCCTTGAAGAGGTCCTTTACATCCCATAGGTGGGAACTGAACAATGAGATCACTTGGACTCGGGAAGGGGAACATCACACACCGGGGCCTATCATGGGGAGGGGGGTGGGGGAAGGGATTGCATTGGGAGTTATACCTGACGTAAATGACGAGTTGATGGGTGCTGACGAGTTGATGGGTGTAGCACAGCAACATGGCACAAGTATACATATGTAACAAATCTGCACGTTATGCACATGTACCCTAGAACTTAAAGTATAATAATAATAAAAAAAAGAAGAAAAGAAATGGATAATTAAATATATAAATCAATAAATTAACAAAAAATTGGTTGTTTTTTAATTACTGGTCTCTATTTTCAATCCACTGTTAGAATAAATCTTTTTTTTTTTTTTTTTTTTTTTTTTTTCTGAGACAGTCTTGCTCTGTCTACCAGGCTGGAGTGCAGTGGCCTCTGCCCCCTGGGTTCAAACGATTCTCATGCCTCAGCCTCCCGAGTAGCTAGGATTACAGGTGTGCACCACCACACCCAGCTAATTTTTGTTTTTTAGCAGAGATGGGGCTTCACCATGTTGGCCAGGCTGATCTTGAACTCCTGACCTCAGGTGATCCACCCGCCTTGGCCTCCCAAAGTGCTGAGATGATTACAGGCATGAGGCACCATACCCGGCCAAATAAATACTTAATATTTAGGTGAACAGGTCTCCCTAGATGTGTAATACATTATTAAAAATGACCAACTCACCCAATTTTACTTTTCTCATTAGCTCTCACATTCAACTTTACCCAAAGGCTATAAGAAAATTACATTTTTACAAGTAATTAAACAGTTCCATAAATATCTGCAGTTCTGAATTACCCAACAGTGAAAACAAAAATTTCAATCTGCAGGTTTTAAGATGCACTGTCCCTTTGCCCTCAACTTAACTAATTGTGTTTTCTCCCTATATACATTTTCCACTTATGGGTTAATTAATTAATTATATCTCACACCCATTTTTTTCTACCTTTCTCTCCCAGCTGTGTATTTTCATTGACTCATAGAAATTTAGAAAAAGAGGTCACTTTACAGATTAATTAATCTGTATATCTTTTGTCTGATGAAATGGAAGCACAGAGAGATTCAATTACTTGCCAAAAGTTGAATAATTAATTTTCCTGTACATAAAACATTTATTATTTGCTTTAGCAAGAAATATTATCAAATTATATATAATTTTCAGCACCTTATTTGTTATTCAGAAATATATGCATACTTCTTTACATATTACAGTCGTACTGTATTTTGAGATAATTGTGAATTCACATGCAGTTATAAGAAATGTTACAGAAAGATCCTGTGTAGTTTTTACACAATTTTCCCCAATGGTAACATCAGGCATTACTATAGCACGGTATTGAAATATAAAATTGACATTGATAAAATCTATCAAACATTCACATTTCACCACTTATACATGAACTTATTTATGTGTATGTGTATTTAGTACTCTACAATTTTATTATATGTGTAGATGAGTGTGACAACTACCATGGTTGATATAAAGAATTTCATCCCAAAGATTCCCTATGCTACCCATTACAGCTACAGTCACCTCCATCTCTGCATATAGTGGAACCTTATGTGATCTAGGGATTTCCAAAACTGAAGTCTGTCCAGGAACTCATTTTGAAATGTGGACAAGACAAGGTCAAGGTTAAGTTCATCCCTCTGACAGACAACACAGTGATTGAGGGGCACCTGGGGAAGTTTGGTGTTATTTGCTTGGAAGACCTCTTTCATGAAATTGCCTTCCCGAGGAGGCATTTCCAGATCTCATGGTTCTTGCATCCTTTCCACCTTTCAGTGGCACATCATGCTACTAAACATAGAGTGAGCTTCCACAAGGAGATGGGCTCACCTGGCTATCGGGGTGAATGCATCAATCAACTCATCCACCAGTTGAACTACGCCCTGGTGAGGCAGGGCTGAAAACTGCCCTTGGGTTGACTTTTGATGGGCCATGCCTTGCCACTTAAAAATTCTTTTCGCATTTACTAGTATTTAAGAGTAACCTTGACACTGGGAGAAAAGAAGACGCTGGTACTAATACATTGAGACCTGCTGTGAGCGATGAATGCCTGATTAGGACATGGAGGTATGCATAGCCTAACTGTTATAGGCTTTAAAATGTTGAGTAATTAAAAACTGTATTGCTGCAGTCATTCAGATGGAAATGGGGAAGGAATAATATTAATAATTTATTTCAAAAGGACTGGAAGATGTGAACCATCTATTTCGCTGAAGAAATTGTAACTCTTTGAAATTACTTTTTATTGCTGTTGTTATTACTCTTAGGTGCTAATCTGCAGTAAATTTTTATCAATGAAGTGGAAAAGTAAATAAATACATAAATAGGGAATCCTGTCTTTATTGCTTGTTTTTGCTAGGGTTGTTGAAGATTAGATGGTTGTAGGTGTGCAGCGTTATTTCTGAATTCTCTATTCTGTTCCATTGATTTATGTGTCTGTTTTTGTGCCAGTACTGTGCTGTTTTTTTACTATAGCCTTGCAGTATAGTTCGAAGTCAGGTGGTGTGATGCCTCCAGCTTTGTTCTTTTTGTTTAGGATTGTCTTGGCTATGTGGGTTGTTTGTGGTTATATATGAATTTTAAAATAGTTTTTTCTAATACGGTGAAGAATGTCATTGGTAGTTTAATGAGAATAGCATTGAATCTATAAATTACTTTGGGAAGTATGGCTTTTTTTATTTTGGTATATAAACTCTTTATTAACAGACAAGGCCTACAGACTTATTTCTTCTTGGACACACCCATGGTGCGGTCACGGCGGCCAGTGGTCTTGGTGTGCTAACCTCAGACACGAAGGCCCCAGAAGTGGCACAGCCTTCTACGGGCCTGAATCTTCTTCAGTCGCTCCAGGTCTTCACGGAGCTTGTTGTCCAGACCATTGGCTAGGACCTGGCTATATTTTCCATCCTTTACATCCTTCTGTCTGTTCAAGAACCAGTCTGGGATCTTGTACTGGCATGGATTCTGTGTAATGGTGATCACACGTTCCACCTCATCCTCAGTGAGTTCTCCCGCCCTCTTGGTGAGATCAATGTCTGCTTTCCTCAACACCACATGAGCATGTCTTCGGTCCACACCCTTAATGGCAGTGATGGCAAAGGCTATTTTCCACCGCCCATCGATGTTGGTGTTGAGTACTCGCAAAATATGCTGGAACTTTTCAGGGACCACTAGAGACATGGCGGCAGCACAAGCGGAGGTGTGTAGGCCTCCTGTGGAAGAGTAGTATGGCCATTTTTAAGACGTTGATTCTTCCTATCCAAGACTGTAGAATGTTTTCCATTTGTTTGTGTCCTCTCTGATTTCCTTGAGCAATGTTTTGTAGTTTTCCTTGAAGGACCTCTTTCCTTGAAGAGGTCCTTTACTTCCCTTGTTTGCTGTATTCGTAGGTATTTTATTCTTTTTGTAGCAATTGTTAATGGGGATTCATTCATGATTTGGCTCTCGCTTGCCTGTTGTTGGTGTATAGGAATGCTAGTGTTTTTTGCACATTGATTTTCTATCCTGAGACATTGCTGAAATTGTTTACCAGTTTAAGAAGATTTGGGGCTGAAATTGTGGGGTTTTCTAGGTATAGGGTAATGTCATCAGTAAACAAAGATAATTTGACTTCCTCGCTTCCTATTTGAATATGCTTTATTTCTTTCTCTTGCCTAATTTCCCTGGCCAGAAACTCCAATACTATGTTCAATAAGAGTGGTGACAGAGGGCATCCTTGTCTCATGTCAGTTTTCAAGGGGAATGCTACCAGCTTTTGCCCATTTAGTATGATATTGGTTGTGGGTTTGTAATATATGGCTCTTACTATTTTGAAATATGTTTCTTCAATACCAGTTTATTGAGAGTTTTTAACATGAAAGGATGTTGAATTTTATCGAATGCTTTTTCTGAATCTATTGATATAATCATGTAGATTTTGCCTTTAGTTCTGTCGATGTGGTGAATTGCGCTTATTGATTTGCATATGTTGAACCAACCTTGCATCTATGGAGTGAAGCCAAATAGATGATAGTGTATCAGCTATTTGACATGCTGCTGGGTTTGGTTTGCCAGTATTTTATTGAGAATTTTTGCATTGATGTTTATCAGGAATATTGGACTGAAGTTTCCTTTTTTTGTTGTATCTCTGCCAGGTTTTGGTATCAGGATGATACTGGCGTCATAAAATGAGTTAGGGAAGACTCCCTCCTTTTCAGTTGTTTGTAATAGGTTCAGAAAAAATGGTACCAGCTCCTCTTTGTACCTCTTGTACAATTCATCTGTAATTCCATCTGGTCCTGTGTTTTGTTTTGTTTTGGTTAATATGCTATTTATTACTGCCTCAATTTCGGAACTCGTTACTCGTCTTTTCAGGGATTCAGTTTCTTCCTGATTCAGCCTTTGGAGGGTGTATGCATCCAGGAATTTATCCATTTCTTCTAGATTTTCTAGTTTATGTGCATAGAGGTGTTTATAGTATTCTCCGATGGTTGCTTTTATCTGTGGGGTCAGTGGTGATATTTGCCTAATCGTTTCTGATAGTGTCCATTTGATTCTTCTTTCTTTTCTTCTTTATTAATCTAGCCAGTGGTCTCTTTTGTGAATTAAAAAAAAAAAAAAAAAAAAAAAAACAAACAGCTCATGGATTTATTGATTTTTTTAAAATCCCTTAAAAAGTTTCATGTCTCTATCTCATTCAGTTCTTCTCTGAGTTTGGTTATTGTTTTCTGATAGCTTTGGGGTTTGTTTCCTCCTAGTTCTCTAGTTCTTTTAGTTGTGATGTTAGATTGTTGATTTGAGATCTTTCTAGCTTTTTGATGTGGGGATTTGGTGCTATAAATTTCCCTCTTGCACTGCTCTAGCTGCTGTAGCTGCATCCCAGAAATTCTGGTACATTTTGTTTTTTCTCATTAGTTTCAAATAACTTCTTGATTTCTGCCTTAATTTCATTTTTTACCCAGAAGTCATCAAGGAGCAAATTGGTCAATTTCCATGTAGTTATGTGGTTTTGAGTGAGTTTCTTAATCTTGATTTCTAATTTGTTTGTGTTGTGGTCTGAAGGATTGTTTGTTATGATTTCAGTTCTTTTGCATTTGCTGAGGAGTGTTTTACTTTTGCATTTACTCTAAAAATTGTGATCAATTTTAGAGTAAATGCCATGTTGTGATGAGAGGAAGGTATATTCTGTTGTCTATGAATGGAGAGTTCTGTAGATGTCTATCAGGTCTGCTTGATCCAGACCTGAATTCGAGTCCTGATTGTCTTTGTCAATTTTCTGTTTTGATGATCTGTCTAATATTGTCAATGGGGTGTTTAAGTCTCCCACTGTTATTGTGTGGGAATTTAAGTCTCTTTATAGGTCTCTAAGAACCTGCTTTATGGATGTGGGTGCCCCTGTACTGGGTGCATATATATTTAGGATAGTTAGCTCTTCTTGTTGAATTGATCCCTTTACTATTATGTAATGCCCTTCCCTTCTCTGTCCTTCTTGATCTTTGTAGGTTTAAAATCTGCTTTGTCAGAAACTAAGATTGCAATTCATGCTTTTTTTCCCCTGTTTTCCATTTGCTTGATGAATTTTTCTCCATTTCTTACTTTGAGTCTATGTGTGTCCTTGCACGTGAGATGGATCTCTTGAATATACTATACTGATGGGTCTTGACTCTTTATCCAGCTTGCTATTCTGTGACTTTAATTGGGACATTTAGTCCATTTACATTTAAGGTTAATATTGTTGTGTGACGTTGATCCTGTCATCATGATGCTAACTTCTTTTTTTGCAGACTTGTTTATGAAGTTGCTTCATATGTCACTGGTCTGTGTACTTTAGTGTCTTTTTGTAGTGGCTGGTAATGTTCCCCCCACCCCCCCCACCCCCACATTTAGTGCTTCCTTCAGGAGCTCTTGCAAGGCAGGCCTAGTGGTGATGAATTCCCTCAGCATTTGCTTTTCTGAAAAGGATCTCACTTCTCCTTTGCTTATGAAATTTAGTTTGGCCGGATATAAAATTCTCTTTTGGAAATTCTTTTCTTTAAGAATGTCGAATATTGGACTCCAATCTCTTCTGGCTTGTAAGGTTTTTGCTGAGAGGTCTTCTGTTAGTCTGATGGACTTCCCTTTGTAGGTGACCTAGCCTTTCTGTCTAACTGCCATTAACATTCTGTTTTCACTTCAACCTTCAATAATCTGATGATTATATATCTTGGGTTGATCTTTTTGTGGAGTATCTTACTGGGGTTCTCTGGATTTCCTGAATTTGAATGTTGGCCTGTCTGTTAGGTTGGGGAAGTTCTCCTAGAGGATATCATGAAGTATGTTTTCCAACTTGGTTCCATTTTCCCCATCTCTTCAAGTAGAACAATCAGTCATAGGTTCAGTGTTTTCACATAATCCCAGATTTCTTAGAAGGTTTTGTTTTTTCCTTTTCATTCATTTTTCTCAATTTTTGTCTATCTATTTCTGAAAGATAGTCTTCAAGCGCTGAGATTCTTTCCTCTGCTTGGTCTATTTGGCTATTGATACTTGTGATTGCAATGTGAAATTCTTGTGTTGTGTTTTTCAGCTCTATCAGGTCATTTAAGTTCCTCTTTAATGTAGCTATTCTGGTTATCAGCTACTGTAATATTTTGTCATGATTCTTAACTTCTTTGCATTGTGTTAGAACACGCTCTTTTATCTCAGCAAAGTTTGCTATTACCCACCTTCTGAAGCCTTCTTCTATCAGTTCAGCCATCGCAGCCTCAGCCCAGTTCTGTGCCCTTGATAAAGATGTGTTGCAATCATGTGGAGGGGAAGAAGCCCTCTGGCTTTTTTAGTTTTCAGCATTTTTGCATTGTTTCTTTCTCATCTTTGTGTGCTTATCTACTTTGATCTTTCAGGTTGCTGACATTTTAATGGGGTTTTTTGGGTTTTTTTTTTGTTGATGCTGTTGTTGCTCTTTGTTTTTCTTTAACAGTCAGGCCCCTCTTTCATAAGGCTCCTGTGGTTTGCTGGGGGTCCACTCTGACAACAATCCCCTGGGTTCCTCCCACACCTGGAGGTATCACCGGTGAAGTTTGCAAAATAGCAGAGATGACAGTCTTTTAATTCCTCTAGAAGCTCCATCCCAGAGAAGCACTGACCTGATGCCGGCTCAAATGCTCCTATAGGAGATGTCTGGAGACCACTGTTGGTAGCTCTCACCTAGTCACAAAGAACAGGATCAGAGACTCACTTAAAGAAGCAGTCTGGCTGCCCCTTGGTGGAGCAGGTGTGCTATGCTAGAGGGAACTCCCCTTGTCTAGACTGCCGGGACTCTCCAGAACGAACAGGCAGGAAAGGCTAAGTCAGCTGAACAGCAGGGACTGCAGCTGCCCCTTTCCACAAGGGATCCATCCCAGGGAGATCAGAGTTTTGCCCATAAAACCCTGGTTGGAGTAGTTGAAATAGTTTTATGGTATCCTGGTCGGTGTTTTATGTTGCCACTATTTTTTAATTTTAGCTATTTTAATAGAGGTATAGTGATATCTCATTGTGATCCTAATTTACAATTATTTAATGACTATGATCTCTTGGTGTACTCATTTGCTATCTGTATATCCTCCTTGGTGGGCAGTTTGATCATGTCTTTTGTCATTTTCTGATTGTGTTGTTTACTATTTTACAATTGAATTTTTAAAGTTCTTTGCATTTTTGAGATACAAAGTTTTTGTGGGGCAGGGCATGGTGGCTCATGCCTGTAATCCCAGAACTTTGGGAGGCTGAACTGAGTGGATCACCTAAAGTCAGGAGTTCGATACCAGGCTGGCCAACATAGTGAAACCTTTTCTCCACTAATAATACAAAAAGTATCTGGGTGTGGTGGCAGGCTCCTGTAATCTCAGCTACTCGGGAGGCTGAGGCAGGAGAATCTCTTGAACCTGGGAGGCAGAGGTTTCAGTAAGCTGAGATTACCCACTGCACAGCACTCCAGCATGGGCGACAGAGTGAAACACTGTCTCAAAAAAAGCAACAACAACAACAACAAAAATAAAACAAACCAAAAAACAAAGCTTCTATTGGGTATATATTTTCCAAATATTCTTTCCTCTCTGAAGCTTGCTATTAATCCTCGTAAGAGTGTCTCACAGAGCAATTTGTTTTTATTTTGATGAGGTTAAATTTGCCAAATTTATTAATTATTTCTTTTAAAATTCTGCTTTTGGTGTTCAGTATAAGAACCCTTCATCTAGAACAAAATTTGTAATGTTTTCTCTTAAAATTTTTGTAAAAATTTTGTAGCCTTGGGAGACCTAGGCAGGCAGATAACCTGGGGTAGGGAGTTCAAGACCAGCCTGACCAACATGGAGAAACCCTGTCTCTACTAAAAATACAAAATAAGCCAGGCATGGTGGCACATGCCTTTATTCCCAGCTACTTGGGAGGCTGAGACAGAAAAATTGCTTGAACCCAGAAGGTGGAGGTTGTGGCAAGACAAGGTCGTACCACTGCACTCCAGCCTGGGTAACAAGAGTGAAACTCCGTCTGAAAAAAAAAAAAAATATATATATATACACACACACACACACATATATATATATGTATAACATATATATACATATATACATAACGCATACCCATATATACACGTATATACATATATACACATATACATGTATATACATATATAAATACATATATATAAATATGTATACACATTTTAGCCAGTTTTCCATTTTGAGTTAATATTTTTATAAGAAGTTTACATCTAATATTTTTAATGTTTTATTTTCAAATTGAAACATAATAATTGTACATATTTATGGGGTACACTGTGATAGTTTGTGGGACTTTCATTTTTTCCTACGTATGTCCAGTTCCTCCATTTGTTGCGATTTGTTGAATAAACTGTCTTTTCTCCTTTGAATTGCTTTTGCACCTCTGTCAAAATCAGATGAACATATTTGTGTGAGTGTATTTCTGGGTTATCTCTTTTGTTCTCCAAACAATGTACTTTCTTGATTACTGTAGCTATACAATAAGGTTTAACATTAGGTAGAACAATTTTTTCAGCCATATACTTCCCTTTTAAAATTATTGTAGCTATTCTAGATATTGTGCATTTGCATAGAAATCTAAAATGCAGCACTTTGGGAGGCCTAGGTGGGTGGATCACGAGGTCAGGCGTTTGAGACCAGCCTGGCCAACATAGTGAAATCCCGTCTCTACTAAAAATACAAAAAATCAGACGGGAGTGGTGGCAGGCACCTGTAATCCCAGCTACTCGGGAGGCTGAGGCAGGAGAATAGCTTGAACCTGGGAGACAGAGGTTGCAGTGAGTCAAGATCCTGCCACTGCACCCCAGCCTGGGCAACAGTGCGAGACTCCATCTCAAAAAAAGAAAAAATATATATAAGATGAACATTGTGTATGTCTATAAAACTTTGCTCAAACTTTTATAAATGTTACATTAAACCTATAGATCAAATAGGAGAGTTGACATATTTACTATGTTGGGTCTTCCAACCTATGCATACGGTATATATTTACTTTTATTTAACTCTTCTTTAATTTCTGCCATTAATATTTGAAATCGTTAAGACAGAGATCCTTACATGTTTTGACAGATTTTACTTAAGAATATTACTTTATTTGAAGCAATTATAAATGTTAACTCTTTTATTATTGTTTCACAGGTTTCTGAGATGTTCATTATTTTTATCAGTTTATTTTCTCTCTGTTGTTCATACGACATAAATTCTATTTTCCTGTCCTTAAATTTGATGATTCTGTCTTCTGTCATGTCTAGTCTTACATTGACTATTTTCACAGGTGATTTTTATTTTTATTTGATTTTTCAGTTCTAAGAATTTCCATATGGTTCTTTTCTGTATTCATTCTATTTCTTTACAAATATTTTCTATTTTTTCCATTTGTTTCAAAATAATTATTATGTATTGAAGCTTTTTTCTTTTCTGTGAAGTAATTTTAAAATGTATAATTGGAACAAAATAATTGCACATATTTATGGGATACAGTGTGATTTTCCAGTGTAGGTATGTATTGTATAATGATCAAATCTTGATAACTACCATATCCATCATTTCAACTATTATTCATTTCTAGCTATCTTGAAATATACATGACATTCTTATTTGCTATACTCACCCTACAATGTAATAGATATTCTTCTTGTCTCACACCTGACTGCCTGCTCTCTACATCCCAGGCTCTAGTAACCATTATTGTATTCTCTACTTCTATGAAATCAACATTTTTAGATTCCAAATTGACATACTAATTTTATTTTTTGTAGATATATATCCAGTAGTGGAATTGGTGGAGAATATAGTAACTGTATCTTTAATTATTTGAGGAAATGTCATGCTGTTTTCCATAATGGTTGTAATAATTAACATTCCTGCCAACAGTGCATAAGAGTTCCCCTTTCTCCACATCCTCACCAGCATTTATTATATCTTTTGGTCTTTTTTATAATAGCTGTTCTAATTAGCGAGTGAAGATTATATCATTTTGGTTTTGATTTGCATTTCCCTGATGATTAGTGGTGTTGAGCATTTATCCATATATCTGTTGGCCATTTGTGTGTCTTCTTCTTTTTTTTTTGAGATGGAATCTCTCTCTGTCCCCCAGGCTGAAGTGCAGTGGTGCGATCTCAGCCCACTGCAACCTCTGCCTCCCGGGTTCGAGTGATTCTCCGGCCTCAGCCTCCTGAGTACCTGGGACTACAAGTTCATGACACCACGCCCAGCTAATTTTTTTTTTTTTTTTTTTGTATTTTTAATAGAGATAGGGTTTCACCATGTTGGCCAGGATGGTTTCGATCTCCTGACCTTGTGAACCGCTCAGCTTGGTCTCCCAAAGTGCTGGATTACAGGTGTGAGCCACTGTGCCTGGCCGTGTGTCTTCTTTTGAGAAATATCTATTCAGGTCTCTTGCATATTTATTAATTGGATTGTTTTGTTGTGTCTCTGTGTGTGTGCGTGTGTGTGTGTGTTTTCTTTTTTAAACTGCTATTGAATTGTTTTAGTTTCTTATATATTCTGGATATTAACCCCTTGTCATATGCATAGTTTACAAATACCTTCTACCATTCTGTAGGTTGTCTCTTTACCCTGTTTCTTTTGCAGTTCAGAAGTTTTCTGGTTTCCTGAAATACCATTTCCCTAGTTTTTATTTTTCTTACCTATACTTTTCACGTCTTATTCAAAAACTCTTTGCCCAGTGAAATTTCATGAAGTACTTCCCCTGTGCTTTCTTCCAGTAGTTTCATAGTTGAAGGACTTATATTTAAGTCTTTAATTTATTTAGAGTTGATAGTTTGATGTCGTGAGAAACAGTGTATAGTCTCATCCTTTTGCATGTGGATATATAGTTGTTCCAGCACCACTTATTACAAAGTTTATTTTCCTCAATGTGCTTTCTTGGTGCCTTGGTTGAAAATTGGTTGTAAATGCATCATTGTATTTCTGGGTTCTACATTCTGTTCAACTGATCTATGCATTTTTATGCCAGTTACATATTTTTATGGTTACTATAGCTTTGTGGTATATTTTATCTTATTTTATTTTATTTAATTAATTTATTTATTTAGAGAAAGAATCTCTGTCGCCCAGGCTGGAGTGCAGTGGCATGATCTCGGCTCACTGCAACATCCACCCCTCAGGTTCAAGCAATTCTCCTGCCTCAGCCTCCTGAGTAGCTGGGATTACAGGCGCCTGCAACTGCGCCTGGCTAATTTTTGTATTTGTAGTAGAGATGGGGTTTCACCAGTGGATTACAGGCGTGGGCCACCATGCTGGCGCTTCATGGTATATTTTAAAGTCTAATAGTGTGTTGCCTCTAGGTTAGCTATTTTTTGATCAAGATAGCTTCAGCTATCTAGGGTTTTTTTTTTTTTTTTTTTTTTTTTTGCATTTCCAAAAGACCCTTGATAGCCAAACTATCTGAAGTATCTATTTTTATTTTATCTATATCTATTTTGAAGTATCTGTGTCTGTTTTGTCTATTTCTATAAAAAATGCCATTGGTATTTTGATCAGGATTGCATCAAACCTGTAGATTCTTATGAGTAATACAAAGACTTTAACACGAATTTTTCCAATTCATGAATAAGAAATATCTTTCCATTTATTTACATTCTCTTCAAAATTTTCCATCAATATTTTGTATTTTTCATTGTAGATAACTTTTATCTCCTTGGTTAAATTTATTCCTAGGTATATTTTTTGTAACTTTTGTCAAGAGAATTGCTTTTTTTGATTCCTTTTTCAGACAATTTGCTATAGGCATATAAAGACACTACTGATTTTTAAATGTTGACCTTGTATCCTGCAAGTTTACTAAATTCATTTATTCTAACAATTTTTGATGGCGTTTACAAGGTATTATATATATAACATATGACATATATATGTTATATACATATAACATATATAACATATATATACACACATATGAACATGTCTTCTGCAAGCTGAAAAAAAAACCACATCCTTTTCCCAAATTTCAATGCCCTTAATTTATTTCACTTGTCCAATTGCTTGAGCTAGAACTTCTAGTACTATGTTGAATAAAATTAGTGAAAGTAGACATCCTTGTTCCAGTTCTCAGAGAAACTTTTTCCCATTCAACTTGTTCTCATTCAGTGTAATGTTAACTGTAGATTTTTTGTATGTGTTCTTTATTTTGTTGAAGTACATTCCTTCTATACCCAATTTCTTGAGTTTTTATCATAAATGGAAGTAGATAAAATGCTTTTTTACCAAATGCTTTTTCAGTATTTACTGAAAGAGTATATGGTTTTGTCCTCTATTCTGTTAATATATATTATGCTTAATGATTTGCATATGTTGACCCATCCTTGCATGCCTTAGGTGAAATTCCATTTGATCATGTTGAATAGTTTTTTAATGTGTAGTCGAATTTGGTTTCTAGTGTTTTCTTGAAGATTTTTGCATCTATCTTCATCAGGAATATTGGCCTAGAGTTTCCTTTCATTATTATACTTTCATGGTTTAGGAATCAGGGTAATGCTGGCCTCATAGAATTAATTTAGAAGTATTCCCTTCTCTTTATTATAAGAAAATTATTTGAGTAGGAGTGCTGGTAGTTCTTCTTTAAATGCTTGGTAGAATTCAGCAATGAAGCCATCAGGTCCTGGGCTTTTCCTTGATGGGAAACTTTTTGTTACTGCTGCTATTGTCTTATTCATTATTGCTCTGCTCAGGATTACTATTTCTTCAAGATTCAATCTTGGTAAGATGCCTGTGTCCTGGAATTTATCTATTTCTTCTACATTTTTCAATTTTGTGGCGTAGTTCATAGTTGTGACTTATCCTATTTCTGTGCTATCAGTTATAATGTCTTCTTTTACCTTTCTGACTGAGATTTCTCTTTCTTAATCTATGGAAAGGTTTATTGATTCTGTCTTAAAAAGTCAGCTCTTTGTTTTGTTCATCTTTTGTATATTTTTAAGTTTCTATTTTATTTATTTATGCTCTGATATTTGTTGTTTATTTTGTTCTACTTGTTTTTGGTTTAGATTGTTCTTGTTTTTATATTTCCTTGAGGTGTAACATTGGATTGTTGACATCTTTTTGCTCATTTTCTGTAGGCATTTATTTGTATATTGTAGGAGTTCAGTCAGAGTGGTGGGAAAAATTGTAAAAGGAAATTATAGAAAAGTGAAGCAAACCTTCTTGGAAGGCTGGGAGGTTGCATAGCTTCAGTAAAAGATTTGGCTGAAAGCAGCCTAATCCTCTTTACCATGAGTTAATAGCAAAAGAGCAAATAATAAGGGAATGTGGGGGAGTTTTTATCTAAATAGCTTGTTTTCTCATGCGGTCCTAAGACCAATCTTTGATTATCCAGGGGTTCATGATTGCTCTCTACTTGGGGTCTCAACAATGTTAATTACCCTCTAGTGGTGTTTACTTGAGACCTTTGTCATTTAATCTATACTAAATAAATGCAAACTTTGCTGGCTTATCTGGCCAATGCTGCAGATTCTGGAGCAGAAGTCCCTTAGCTTTACTGACAGTGAAAATATCTGTGTCACTGTATGTCTCTCATCTATTGCTGGGTCACGGTCTGCAGATCGGACCACCACAGGTGGTGCCCCACATGAGGAATGCTGCAAAGGATTGTGACGGATCCCTTGAAAACGAAGGTGAAAAGGACTGAGCAGTTAGTGAGTCAGTAAGTCATTGGTGCTCACTCAGGATTTCCAAGTTCCAGGGGGAATTGTTCAGGCTAAGGTTTCATCACGAGTCAACAGTTATCAGCTCAATAGAAACAGTATATAAAAGTATTGACACAGCTGCTTAAAGCTAGTGGAGCCTTGGTTTCACAGGCTCAATTAAGGGACCCCTGCAAACTGTGGTATCCCATAACCCATGATTCCCAGAAGAAGGTACGCTAGAAGTAGAGCTCTGGGAACAAGTAGGGAGAAATCTTAACACCATGTGCAAGGGCAATGGATTCCAGTATCATCTCTAACGCTATGGGCTCTAGTAAGTGTGACTTTGGTCCCATTATACACAGAAGAGTGAAAAAAAAGGAAAGGAGGAAGAACTGTCACCTACCTTACCATCTACCTCCCTGTCCCTCAGCCCTGCTATCACTGGGGTAAAAACAACAAAGAGAAAATGGAGTTGCCTGAGCCCCCTCCTCCAATGACTAGGAAAAAAGACAAGAGATGCGCTACAACTATGGGAACCTGTCTTAAGCAAGTTGTATTAGAAGGGGAGCCCTTAGCCTGCCTGGTAATGCAAGATCAACAAGGCAATCAGGTATATAAACACATTTCTTTTAATGTTTATAAAAGGATAAGAAAAGGCATTAGAGGTTGGAGCTATGTGGCCAAGCAGGTGGTAGATAGAAAGGCTTGGCAGCAGGGAAGCTCCAGACCTGGAGCTGCAAGTACTCCTGAGAACTTGGTCTGCAGCACACTGGGGAGCCAGGCCCCGCTAGCCTGCTAAGGCAGGGGAGGAGGCATGCCCAGGAGGGAGGGAGCTAGCCTGCTAAGGAGGGGCCATTAGCAGAGTGGAAAGGGAGTGTGGTGGGTGGGAAGGGAGGGAGCGGCACAAACAAAGGTGATGCAATGATGCAATGCGGCTGCCACCCCGGAATCACTGCCCTCTGGCTCCGGGGGCAGCCCATGGCAAAATTTCATGTGTTCCTTGTACACAAGCAACATCCCAGATTATGATTCTCTGCTAAGATTTAAGTAAAATTTAAGAATTTGAAAGACCTCTTTCTGATAATGGCCACTGTTGTTATTCCAACCTTACCCCTAACGTGACTCTCTCCAAATCCAAATTAAGTAAAACAGTAACCTCTGAAGGGAGAGAAATTACAGACAGCCCATGAATTAATTGAGGAGCAAGTAAAAACTGGCCCTATAGAACCATCAGACAGCCTTTGGAATTTGCCCATTTTCATCATTCCCAAAAAGTCTGGACAATGGAGACATTTGCACCACTTACCTGCTATTAATGCTAATTTGCAACCTATGGGGCCCCTTCAACAGGGCCTCCCCTCCCCTGCAGCAGTTCCTCGAGATTGGCCTATAGTAGTTATTGACTTAAAAGACTGTTTTTATACCATTCCTCTAGCAGAGAAGGACAGAGAAAATTTTGTGTTTACAATAGCAACTATCAATAATAAAAGGTCAGCTTTTGTAATCGCTGATTTCATTGGAAAGTGCTTCCTCAAGGGATGCTACACAGTCCTACCGTGTGTCAGTATCATGTAAATCAAACTTTGCTCCCTAGTAGAAAAAAGTTTCCTGATTACAAGGTTATTCACTTTATGGATAATATTTGATTAGCTGCCCCAATGGAGCCAAAGCTTTTAAATATATATACCTCTGTCGTAAATAATACACAGTTAAGAGGTTTAATCATAGAATCTAAAAAAGTACAAATGTCCTCTCCTTGGAAATATCTTGGGTACATGCTGACTTCTCAGTCAGTAAAACCTCAAAAGGTTAAACTAAATACTAGCAACTTACATACCTTAAATGATTATCAGAAATTACTAAGCATTATTAACTGGCTTCACTGCGCCTTGGACATTACTATGGATGAATTGCAAAATCTGTTTTATATCTTAAAGGGCAATTCAGCCCTGGATTCTCCCAGGTATTTAACTCCTATAGCCAAAAGAGAGATTGAAGAAATAGAACAAGCCATCTGTCAGAGGCAGCTACATTGCATAAACCCAGACTATTCAATCCAATTATTTGTCTTTTCCAGCAAACACTTCACTACAGGGTTAATAGGACAGATGACCACAAGGCACTAGCACTCAGAGAGCTGAGGTTGGGGCCTTAATATTCACTTTGGAAACATTTTTCGCTCAGCCCCTCGATAGAGTTAGTGACTCGGCTTACTCTGTTTATTTAGTGCAGAACCTTGAAACAGCCATAATTAAGTCCACACTGGATCCCACCCTGTGTGCTCTTTTTCTCCGACTTCAGCAATTGCTACATCAATGTATACATCCTATTTTTATTACACACATTCGAGTCCACAGCTCACTGCCTGGCCCATTGGCTTATGGCAATGAACAAGCAGAGCTTCAGGTTATGACATCACTGCTTGACCAAGTCACCCAGTTGCATGAATTTTCCCACCAAAATTGGAGAAACTTATCTAAACAATTTCAACTCACCCAGAGACTAGCTAAACAAATTATTCTACAATGCCCAGATTGCTAGCTCACAGTCACGTTCCCTCCTTCAATAGGTGTTAATGCTAGAGGACTGGAACTTAATCAGTTATGGCAAACAGATGTTACACACATCCCTGATTTGAAAAACTAAGATATGTACATGTATCTGTTGATACCAAAACTTACTGAACAGCACACGCTGTTCTGGAGAGTTCACTCGATATGCCATTAAATATCTTCTTTTAACTTTTGCATTTGTGGGGTGGCCCACAAAAATTAAAACTAATAATGGTCCAGCTTATGCCAGCTCACAATTTCAACAATTTTGTCACACGTGGAACATCCAACAGTCTACAGGCATCCCATACAACCCCAAGGACAGGCCATAGTAAAATGTGCCCATTCCACTCTTAAAAATATGCTCAAAAAAAAAAAAAAAAAAAAAAAAAAAAAAAAAAAAAAAGGAGGAGTATGAATAAGAACCCTGCAACACTACTACCACAAGGCTTATTACCCTTAATTTTTAAAATTTAGATAACAGATTTCAACCAGTTGTAGAAAAGCACTTTGCTAAAACCTCTCAAGACGTAAAACCTGCACTTTTATGTAAATATGTAAACAGTAATGTATGGTGTGTTCCGAATGAATTGTTAACATGGGGAAGAGGCTATGCTCATGTTCACACCCCCTCAGGGTCCTCTTTGGATTCCAGCATGACACATCAAGCCATACCATTGCTTGGCTAGGACCCAACCCGATACCAGAAATGTAGGAACTAACCCTACAGGACCCACAACCCTGGATGATGTGGCTTCCTCAGGCCACATAAGCCCTGGATGTTACCTGGGGGATGCTGAAGAAGACAACTCAGGAGGCTGAACGAATCCTGCTCTGGACGAAGACAACATTTACTCCAGATAATTTGTTCCTTGCTATGCTCTCTGTTGTACATAGAAACTCGCATAGGGTATTGATCCTTTTTGTGCTCTCTCTTTGTCTGCAACCTGTACCTGCTACACTCTATTGGAATGATATCTTAGATCTGCCTTTCTTTTGCATTGTCACCTGGGCAGACAACCCCTTCTCAGCCTTTAATAATGTAACTGCTTGGCCAGGAGGGATAGATTTACCCCCAGTAGGGTCCCTCATTAATGGCACACGTTGGACTAAGGTGCCAGGAAACACTATATATCACTCTGCTATCTTCCCACTGTGTGTAAGTTATAAAAGTTCTAACCCTTACTGTGTACCTGCCCAAACACAATTATGGCTATATCATGGCAAAAGAAATGCATTAACAGCCTTAGCTGCAGGTAGCCTCAAACCGAGCAATGCAATCAATGCCACTTTCCCAAACATTCCTTCCCGTGCTAAAGAACAAAGCTGGGAAAGTAATGGATTCCACTTTAGCTGGGAGGTCTGTCATGGGGAACAGGCCTGTAGCCTCCAGTTAGACAATTATAACATCTTAGACTGGAGCCCCCACGGCCATTTGCAGGGCAGCCTTACTGATATCCTCATCCATCATGGCATCAATAACAGTATCAGCCTTCTCCCATTCTCCTATGATTTGGGCTGATTAGGGGATAGGATATCCCAGATCTCAAGTAAAGTCCATGCCACTCCAAGACACTTTATGGCACCTGGGACATCTTAGCACCACCCTTGACACCTGGCATGGGACATATCATAATTCCAATAACAACTATACTATAACCTTTATTCATAATAACACTGATCTGTGCCTGATTTGCACTACCCATCCATATGATTTCCTTATGGGAACCAATATTTCTATTACACCTCCAAGTTCCACATTTGTGACCCAGGTGCAGAGACAGGCTTGATTCGCCTCATGTATCACTAATTACAATATATCTAATCTAAATATTACTAGTGTCATGGTATTGAGGAGACAATCTGAGGAATTCCTACCAGTCAATTTGACATGTGATTGGCAAGGTTCCTCTGCCCTTGCCACCTTAGAACGTGTCCTGTCCCAGGTCAGACCCAAAAGATTCATAGGATACTTCTAGCCTTTATAGTCTCAGCCATAGTCATCCTAGCAACTGCTAGTGTGGCTGTAGCACCTATTACTGAATCAGTACAACTAGCTGCTTTTGCAGATAATTTGGCCAGAAATGTGTCTAATGAACCTCTCTTGCAGCACGTCTGTAAGCCCTCAAGACTGCCTTGGAATATGTGGGGGAGCTAAAAGTTGTGCTAGCATTCCTACAGCAATTAAACTGCAACTGGGAGCATAAACATATCTGTGTCGCTTCTCTTCTATGGAATCAATCAACAAATAGTTGGGATGAGGTGAAACAACACCTCTGGGGAACCTTTCATGACAATTTAACAGCAGACATAAAGCAACTTAAAACTAAAATTTTAGAATCCCTTCACACCATAGATCTACACATCCAACAAACAGCCATATGGAAGGGTGTGCAAGATAACATCTCCTGGATAGACCCCTGTCCTGGGGGGTCACCTCTTGATTGGAAAAGAATGTTGCTGATTATACTCATGTTTGTCTTATGTTATTCACTAATTCTAGGATGCAAAGCCGGAATAAGAGCAGTAACCGCCATGCCTGAGAGACCTGTTGCTGCACACATCTGCACTCTTCAATCAATAGAGCCTAAGGCAAAAAACAGAAAAGGGGTAGATGTAGGAGTTTAATCAGGGTGGTGGGAAACATTGTAAGAGGAAATTGTAGAAAAGAGAAACAAACTTTCTTGAAAGGCTGGAGATTTGCATAGCTTCAGTAAAAGATGTGGCTGAAAGCAGCCTAATCCTCTTTACCTTGAGTTGATAGCAAAAGAGCAAATAACAAGGGAATGTGAGGGAGTTTATCTAAATAGCTTGTTTACTTATGTAGTCCTAAGACCAACCTTTGATTATACATGGGTACATGATTGCTTTCTACTCAGGGGGTTGGCAATGTTAATTACCCTCTAATGGTGTTTACTTGAGATCTTTGCCATTTAATCTGTACTAAATAAATGTGAACTTCGTGGGCTTATTGGGGTGATTTTGCAGCTTCAGGAGCAGAAGCCCCTTAGCCACACTGAAAGGCAAAATATCTGTGTCAGTGTACATCTCTCATACGTTGCTGGGTCAGGGTCTTCACGTCGGACCCTGCATTATATACTTCCCTTTTAGAGCCACTTTTGTTGTATCCCATATGATTCACTATGTTGTGCTTCTATTTTCATTTGCAATGAAGTTTTAAATTTCCCTTTAAACTTCTTCATTAGCTCATCGGTTGTTTATAAACATTTTGTTTAATTCTGTGTATTTATAAGGTTTTCAATGTTTCTCCTGCTATTTATTTATAGTTTTATTTTATTATGGTCAGAAAAAAATACTTGAAATGATTTCAATAAAAAAATATTTACACTTGTTTTGTGGCCCAACATATAGTTCCTCACAGAGAATGTTCTATTGTGCTGTTGAGAATAATATGTATTCTGCAGCTGCTGGGTGAAATTAAAAAAAAAAAAATCTGTTAAGACCATTTTGTCTAGAGTGTACTTTGACTTCAACATCTCTTTGTTGATTCTCTATCTGTAAAATCTGTTGATTGCTGAAAGTGTATATTGAGGCACCCTAATATTATCGCATTGCATTCTTTCTCTCCTTCTAGGACCGCTAATGCTTGCTTTATGTATCCAGGCGTTCCATTGTTGGGCCATATATGTTTACAGTTTTCATATCCTCCTGCTCTATTGACCGCTTTATAATTATATAGTGGCCTTTTTTATCTTTTCTTACTGTTTTTGATTTAACATCTATCATTTTTGGTTTCCATCTGCATGAAATATCTTTTCCCATACTTTCCCTTTCAGTCTATGTGTGTCATTATAGGTGAAGGGAGTTTCCTGTAGGCAGCATATAGTTAAGTTTTTTTTATATTTATTCAACCACTCTGTGTCTTTTAATTAGATAATTTAGTCTATTTATATTCCAAGCTATTAGTGGACTTACTACTTCCATTTTGTTACTTGTTTTCTGGTTGTTTTGTAATTCCTTGCTTCCTTTCTTGTTGTCCTTTGTGGTTGACTTGCTTTGGTAGTATGTTTTAATTCCTTGCTTTCTATTTTTTGTGTATCTACTATAGGTTTTTGATTTGTGGTAACCATTAGGCTTACAAAAAATCTTATAACAAATTATTTTAAACTGATGACAACTTAATTTTGATCACAAAGAAGAAAAAAATAAATAAACTAAAAAACTCTAAACTTTAAATCCAACTATCCCTCATTTTTACTTTTTTCATGTCACCTTGCATCTTATATTGCCTATTTTTAACCAAATTGCAGTTGCTATTATTTTTAATAGATTTGTCTTTTTTTTCTTCATTCTACAGGTATGAGTGGTTTATACACTGCAATTACAGTATTACAGTATGCTGAATTTGTTTGTGTACTTACATTTATAAATGAGTTTTTTTAACCTTCAAATGTTTTTTATTGCTGTTGCTGCATATCAGTGTCCTTTTTAAAGATTAAAGAACTACAGCACATCTTGTAGGATGGGTCAGGTGACGATGAATTTCTTCAGCTTTTGTTAGTGTGAGAAAGTATTTCTCCTTGCTTTTTAAGGGATTGCTTTGCTGAGTACAGTAGTATTAGCTGGCAGGTTTTTTTTCTTTAGCACTTTGAATATGTCATCCTACTCCCTCCTGGCCTGAAAGGTTTTGTTCAGAAACCTGCAGCTAGATGTATCAGAGGTCCTTTATATGTTATTTGCTTTTCTCCCCCTGTTTCTATAATGTTATCTTTGTCCTTGTCTTTTTGGTATTTGTTTATAATATGCCTTACAGTAGCAGTGGGAGGTTGAATCTGTTTGGTGACCTTTTATCTTCCTGTACCTGGATATTTGTGTCTTTTCCTACATTTGGAATGTTTTTATTATTATTTTCTGGAGTAGTCTTTCTACCCCTTTCAATTTCTCTATGCCTTCTTTAAGGCCAACAGCTCTTACATTTGGTCACATGAGGCTATCCCATAGGTTTAATAAGTATTTTTCATTGCTTTTAATTCTTCTTTTGTCACCTCCGATTGCATATTTTAAAATAGTTTGTATTTGAGCTCACTGATTATTTCTTCTTATTGATCAAATCTACTGTTGTAATACCATAATGCATTTGTAATTCCATCCATTATATTTTTCACCTCTATGATTTGTTTGATTTTTTATTATTTCAATCTCTTTGTTATATTTCTCTTATAAATTTCTTAATTGCTTCTCAGTGAAGTTCACTCAGCTTCTTTAAAACAGCTATTTTGAATTCTCTGAGAGGTCACACAAATCCATCTTTCCAGGTGTGGTTACTGGCATCTTCTTTAGTTAGTGAGGTCATATTTCCCAGAATACTCTTGATACTTAAAGACATTCATCGATGCCTGGGTTTATTGAATCTTTTTTTAATGATGGTTGCTTTAAAATCTATTTCAAATATTTCCAACATCAATTTTTTATCTCAGTTTTGGGCACTCTCTTTTAAGTTGTGATTTCCCTTGTTCCTTGCATGATTTTTTCATTGCATCCTAGTCGCTTTTTAATTTTATATCATGAGACTGTGTGTTCTCTGTAACCTTTTCATTTGTTAGAGAACCCCTTTATTGTTTTGTGGCTGAAGGGTTGCTTTTGTATATATGTCCAGCTTCTTCTGTTAGGTTCCCCTGACACAACCTTTGGACAAATGCAGCACTAACTCACACTGCCTCATTGCACATGGGCAGTACAGAAGTTTAGCTCTCATCCCAAATTTGCTGACACCTTCACTGTGAAAATCAGTTACAGGCTCATACCATCTTATGAGCTCAAAGTGGGAGTGGGGGCTTATCTGAACTCTGGGCCCCATTGACACAAAGGGTTTAGGGAAAGTTGAGTACCATCTAGTTCCATCATGTTTCCCTTTGTTCTGTCTCACTGACTGTGGATGAGGATGGAAGCTCAGCTACTCACTGGTTTTCACTGACATTAGGTGTATAGGGAACCAGAGTGCTGACTAGCCCTGACTTTCTCTACTGTATTCAGTCTCATTGCTGTCAGGTTTATATGGGGGGTGAGTGTATCATAACGATTACTAGCACTACCTCACACTATCAGATGAATGTGGTGGAGCAATTTACCATTTGACCTAGATGACACTATCCTGGCAGGAGAATCAGAGTACTATTTGCTTCTGCCAGGGAGGTAATAGATCAGCTCTCTGTTCAACATCACCAGTATTTATCTTTCAGGGGAATAAAAACACTGCCTGTTTCTGTCAGATGAATCATGGAAGATCAGCTCTCTACTTGGTAACACCAACACTACACTGTTAGGGGAATTGGAATGTCAGTTACTTCTGCCAACAGTGGATGAAATATCAGTTCTCAACTTTGAGGTTTTTTACTAACTTTGTTCCACACCACAAGCTATACCCCCTGTTCCTTATCACAATGAACTCTTTACTCTTGTCACAAACTCCTGACTAGTTTGTCACATATCCTATAACAATTCACTCTCTAGGTCTTTCCTTGAGCTCTTTGAAAAGACCTCACTACTCTGCCACCCTCTGAATATCTTCTTTTGTTGCTATTTTAAGCATTCAAGTAGTCTTTGCTGATCTCCCCAGCCATAAAATATCACTACCTCCTTTGGGTCCCCTAGTACTTCAGTTGCACCTCTTTTATAGCATGCATTATAATCTTTTGTGCATGCTGGAATTAACAATAGTTATACCTCCCTCCACCACCCCTCCAATTATAAATTAACACTGAGTATCCCAAATTAATTTTCAATAACGTTTATTTACTAAAAAGTCAATCTTCCAGAAGCTTCCAGTATTTGAAATACTGTTCTGAAATTGGATATAAGGAAAAAATCACACCATAGCCCTCCTTGATTCACAAGCCCTGGCCAAGAGGGCTTGAATGTAAAACAGAGGAAAGGTTTAGAGGTGGGGTATGAGCCAGGTGGTTTTTAACAAGATATAATAAGACAAAATAACTTGTTTCAGGAAATGACTAGTTAGGAGACAACTGAGTACTTACTATGTAGTTCATGTGCTGAGAGATTTGTGTGTACTTACCTAATTTAATCCTCACACTTACACTTTGAGGTAAGTTTTATTATTATCCACACATGTAAGTCGAGGAAATCTTGCTCCCCCTTGCTTTAATGTTTTCTCCTAAGCATTTTCAGACTTATGGGCACATGTATGCACAGGGTCAGTGATTTAGGTGTTTTAAATGGATAAAATTGCTGTGGGAGAGCCTCAGTTGCCAGAACTGTAGTCTTCAAAAGCTTGTGTAAGACTACTTGTTTCACTGGAGAAGATGTCTTTGCCTTGGGGTAGGACAGCTGAAAGCAATTATTTATTCATTTAACAAACGTTTATTGAGTACTTATTCTGTGTAGGGTATTTGGGATGCAAGATAAAAATCCCTTCTTGAATAAGTTTGTTGTCCAGTGGGAGTCATACAAAGTAAACATTTTATCAGCGTGATAAGTCCTTTTAAATCTGTATGTTAGTGAGTGATCTGAACATTAGAATCATAATTTTGGAGAAGAAAGGGTATTAGAATTTTTTTTTTTTTTTTTTTTTTTTTTTTTTGTCTCTTCAGGCCACTTTGTGGGGTTGTAAGCAAGAATTCCCTTGAAGGATGTAACCAAAGGCCTGAGGAAACTGTTTTCCCTGCATTTGTGTGTCCTGTGGGTCATCTTCTTCTTTCACGTGTCAACTGCTCTTCTAAGCAAAAAGTGCTTGGTGCATCTTGGTCTGGGGTATTATTTGGAAAACATTATTTGTAGAACATAACGGCAAAACATTTACACACACTCACCTTCTGACTTTGAGTATGAATGTGTAGGTTGTGTATATGTGTGAATATATATACACCATGATATCATTCTAAGTGTTTGGAAATAACTGTTCACGCATGTAGTTTACCTTCTTCCTTGGAATTACTTTCTTGTGATATGGCATTAAAGAATTATCCCATCTCTGAAGTCCTTTGCCTGGGAAACATGGTGAATTGGGGGATCCTTACACATTCTGTGTGACCAGCTATTAAACAGAATGAGGACTAGGTCTCTCTGTCACTGACCTGGAAGGTAATGAAATGTTCAGGCAACCAGTATTGACACCTTGCAGCTTTTTCCCCCGGTTTTGTTTGTTTCCAGGTGAATTAATTGCCTTTTTTACTCATGAGTATATGACGCTTTCTCTTTTCACCAGCGAAGAGTAGAGGAATGAAAATGAGAACCCTAGACTCCTCTGGATTTTAATGTCATCTTGTAAGTGGGATGTAGTGTTAAAAGTTTTACAGACATTCTTATTTAATCCTCACAGCAGCTCTGTGACTTAAGGTAAGTGAAATTATGGACACTTTCTTCTCTTTCAGGTTTTCAATATAAGCATGCAGCACTTTTATAAAGAGAAAAACAGCAAATATATACACAAAAAATCCTTTCTTTCTCTCTCTACAAAATTAAGGCCACAATATTGTTTCAATATATTCCTTTTTCAAACAATGCACTCATCTCATGTGCAGCTCTCCATGTCATTAAATATTCTCTTAAAAAATGGTTTAGACAATAAATCCATTTATGAAGGTAAAATGCTTTTATTCTTATGTTATAGATCATGTAGGATAAATAGTGTACTATCAAAAGGAATATTACAAGTATTTAATATTACCATTAAAAATCATGTTTTGAGAGTATTTAACAACCTTGGAAAATGTTCGTGACATACATGAAAAACACAAGTTATAAAAGTATGAAATATGCTCCCAATTTTATAAAATATAAGCACAGGTTTATTAACAGGAGAGAAAACAGTATTGTTAACATTTTGGTGCAGTCTGGATGGTAAAATTAATGGTAGTTTCGTCTTTTATTTCACTGAACTTTATGAGATCTCCACAGTGTCAGTACATGACCTTTACATTCTGCCAAAAATAATTTTAAAAATAATCACCAGAAATGATCAGGTAGAAAATATAAAAGAGATTTTGGATTAAGATGGTGGACTGTGAATTATACACAGAGTTTTTATTCTCATCTTAAATGTCTTAAACTGAAAGAAAATAATTTGTACGCACAAACTCTTTCTGGGTGTGCGTGTGTTTTACATTTTTTTTTTTAAGTGAGGAATTCCTGGAAGACAGAAAGCAGATGGAGCCACTGTGTAGGAGGCGGGCGGGCAGCAGACGGCCAGAAAGGAGGAGGAGGGGAGTCGGCCTGTCTGGCTGGCGTTTGAGGGAAACGGTCGAGGGGCGGAGGAGGAAATGAAAGAGAGGGCGCGTGTGTCAGTACAAACTGAACACGGGCACGCGCGCTGACCAGCCTGGCAGCCGCCCGCGGAGCGGAAGGCGGGATGTCTGGGGGCGGGGCCAAGGCTCAGGCGGGCTCACAGGGGGCGGGTTCCCTGGGCAGCAAAGACCCAGTCGCCAGAGTGAAGCCAAGCCAACTAGCGCTGCGAAGCCCAGGCCGCGCGGACTCCCCAGAGACGTGCCGCTGCCTGCGCCTTTGCCGCTGCAGCCATCCCTCTTACCCCGTGCCTTTCTTCCCCGTCGTCTCCTCTGTCGCCGTGCTGCAGCCGCACCAGCATCGACAACAGCTAAGTGGCCGATTCGGGGACTTGGGGTCGGGGTTGGGGCGGGCGCAAGGCACGAACTGCACTCGCGAGCCCGCCATCTCTAGCGTCGGCCGCCACTGCTGCAGTAACCCTTCTAGGGCGAGAGAGGAAAGCACTGTGGAAAGGCACACGCTGTCCCAGTGCTCACGGTTAGAGTTCGAGCGTTTCTGCCAAAACCTTGGTGAGAGCCTTGCACTTGGAGAAGGGAGCACAGACCAGGTCTTTGAGATCGCAAAAAATAAAAATAATAATAATAAAAAAATATATATCATATTGCATAGTGTTAACTTTTTGTCAGTTTAATCGACCAGGGCAGCAGCTTTCCCCAAGCCCTCTTAATCCTTGAGCTATGTCTCCTCCGACTGTGCCTCCGATGGGGGTAGATGGCGTGTCCGCATACCTGATGAAGAAAAGGCACACCCACAGGAAGCAACGGCGCAAGCCCACTTTCCTCACTCGTAGAAACATCGTGGGCTGCCGCATTCAACACGGCTGGAAGGAAGGCAACGAGCCCGTGGAGCAGTGGAAGGGTACTGTGCTCGAGCAGGTTTCCGTGAAGCCCACACTTTACATCATTAAATATGATGGCAAAGATAGTGTGTATGGACTAGAACTGCACCGCGATAAGAGAGTTTTAGCGCTAGAGATCCTTCCTGAGAGAGTACCAACTCCTCGTATCGATTCACGACTGGCAGATTCCCTGATTGGCAAGGCAGTGGGGCATGTGTTTGAAGGTGAGCATGGTACCAAGGATGAATGGAAGGGTATGGTCCTGGCGCGAGCTCCTGTGATGGATACTTGGTTTTACATCACCTACGAGAAAGATCCTGTTCTCTATATGTACACGCTGCTTGATGACTACAAAGATGGTGACTTACGCATTATTCCAGATTCCAACTACTATTTCCCTACAGCAGAACGGGAGCCTGGAGAGGTGGTCGACAGTCTCGTGGGCAAGCAGGTGGAGCATGCCAAAGATGACGGGTCCAAGAGAACTGGCATTTTTATACATCAAGTGGTGGCGAAGCCATCTGTCTACTTCATTAAGTTTGATGATGATATTCACATTTATGTCTATGGTTTGGTGAAAACTCCTTAAATTCTTTGTGCTCTTTACAGAAGTTGTGGAACTGTTAGATGTAAATTATTTTGTGTTCTCGTAGTTGTGAACGCAGAGAACAGTTTAGGTGTCAGAAATTCGGGAAAGTGGATAAATTTTATTGTGCCTCCAAATCTTACCTTGACTAGTTTCACAATTTTGCCTCAAGTGTACTTTGCTACTTTTGATATTGCGTTGTTCTGTAACTTAACAGTTAAATTGGGTGCTAATAGAAAATTAAAAAGTGTTTGCAACCATTGGAACAATGCAAAAATAGATTAGGAAAAATTAATGGTGTAAACCCACACCCCGTCGTCCTTACCCCTTCCTTTCCTTACCTTGTTTCTTCTCAGAAAACAAGTGTTGAGGATACGAAGTACCTCCTTCCACCTATTTTCCCTATCTTCACACAGAAAGCATGTTCTAATAGTTTCTGTAAAAATGGCAAGCCACATGCTTTTCTCACTTGACATGTAGATGATACCTCCTTATCAGTAGCTTCAGTCTTTCTTGCTCTCTGGCTCTCTCTGGCCCTCACTCTTACTCTCTTGCACTCTCACTCTCCCCCTCCCTCCCTTCCTCTAACAGCTGAATACACAGTACTTGTTGATGTACCAAAAAAGCATTCAGTCATTTCATTATTTATCGTCTTTTATTTCCTTTTTTTTTTTTTCAAAATAACGCTGCTGTAATACATAATACTGGTGCTTTTATGTCT
The DNA here is from genome assembly GCF_047675955.1 of Chlorocebus sabaeus. NCBI lineage: Eukaryota > Metazoa > Chordata > Mammalia > Primates > Cercopithecidae > Chlorocebus > Chlorocebus sabaeus. Next base: position 89,308,631 of record NC_132933.1, read on the forward strand.
ATAGGTTGGAGTCCCAGAAATACTATGTAGGCATATGTTTCAGAAATATTACAAGATTACTATACAAAATGAAAGCGCCCATTTCAGCATCCTCTTCAGCACTCTTTAATGCTTGAAAATATGAAAGGCTAAAAATTGCATTGTATTGCTTGTGACTTTAATTGCTTTTTATCTGAGTTCAAAGAGGTTTGTTGTTGCTGTCTTTATTTCTGTTTGGATTTTTCTCTGATTTGCCTGTTCTTTCCCTTTGTTCATGTATCTATTGATGTTTTTCATTATAAATTTGTAGAAATTCTTACTACATAGTGCATATTAATCATTTGTAGCTCTAATGTGTTATGATTTTTTCATCTTGACTTTATTGATGATGTATTTTGCTTTAAAATTTTTAAACATTTTAGGTAGACCACTATCTCTTTTATAGATTTTGGTTTTCTTTTTTTACCACATGGATCCCCCCACCCAAAGTCATACAAATATTCATCTACATTTTCTTCTAATAACTTTATTATTTTTAATGTTTAAATGTTTGATCCATCTGACATTTATTTTTGTATATGGTGTAAGATGGGGATCCAGCTATAACATTTTCTCACATTGGATACCTGATTGTGACATTTATTTAAAATATTACCCATTTTCAAATTTCTGAGCCAATATCATGATTTAATTATAGTGGCTTCATCGTAAGTTTTAGAATCCGATAAAGCAAGTCCCATGTCATTAGTTTTTTTTCTTTATACAATCTGTCCTAGACATTCATTCTTTCATGTGAAAAAATGAAATGCGGAATTTTAATAAAACTCTAATTATAATGGCTGACATCACAATTATAATTATATTAAAATCCTGCATTTTTGTTTAGAGGGCTCTTTAATAATATTAAATCTTAGCACTCAAGAGTCTTCATACATCATCAAAATCTTTTGGTCTTGTTATTGGAATATTCTTCACGTAAGTATATCATAGCTAATTGAATTTGTTTCTAAGTATTTTTACAGTTTTATTTCATATTTTGACATTGTGAATTGGTTTTTTTCTTCTCATTTGTAATTTTCTATTTTTGACAATATAGACAACCTATAGATTTTTGTATTTTTATCTTCTGTCTAATAAGCTTATTTAATCATTGAAGTTACAGTAGATTTTTAAGAATATAATATTTTGGGTTTTCTAGATATGAAATTATTTCACCTGAAAATATAGATCATTTTATTTCCTCTTAATGTTTATACTGATTACTGTTACATTAGCTGGATTTTTCAAAACAGTGTTGAATAGTGATGACCACAGACATGACTGTCTTGTTCTTAATTTTCATGGAAGTAAGAATGCAAAATATTAATAGGGTATAGTATTCCCTATTAGTATGACATTTACTTTTGGTTATTAGTAGATAGTCTTTAACATGTTTAAGAGTTTCTGCTATTCCTGTTTTATAGTGTTATTGCTAGAAGTGGTTCCTGAATTTTATAAAATGTCTTTTCAGCATCTATTGATAAAATTGTATGATTTTTTTTCTCTTTAATTTGTTGATGTGATGAATTAGAATGGTAGGTATTTGATGTGGAACTAAACTTGTATTTCTGGAACAAATCCTTCTTGGTCATGGTGAAATAATGATTTGCTACATTACTGGATTTTATTTACCAGTACTTAATTTAGAATTATTACATTTTCATTCCAAAGTAAAATTGTATTTTGTCCTTCTGATGCTATCTTTATCAAGTTTTGTTATTGAAGTTGTGCTAGCTTTAAAAAATTTGAGTATGTGAGTTTTCAATTTTTTTTCCTGTGGTCTGGAATAATTTAAATAGCATTAGAATTATTTGTTCGTTAAAAGTTAGCTAGGACAAAGTGTAAAACAATCTAATCCTGATGACACTTCTGATGGTAGATTTTTAAATCAGCTTTGTGATTTCTTTGATAGTTATTGGTTTATTCAGGCTTTTTATTAAAAAGGTATACACATTCTCTGTGACATACGAAGTTAAAAGTTGTCTCTATTATTGCTGATTGTACTGGTTGTTGCTTGTTGACTGTACTATTCAGATGCTTTATGATTTTGTATATTTTATGTCACCTAGTTCTAATTCTGAAAACATTGTAATAAAATAATCAGCTATAATGGTATTTTCAATTATCTTTGTATTTTATTTATCAAAATTAAATCAAAGTATAGGAAAGTATGAAAGATATGACAAACATTTGCTCACCTCCACCCAAAATTAATAAGTGTCAGCATTTTGGCCTATTTAATATAGATAGAGATATACATTTTATTAAACAGTCAGAAAATTACAGATAATAAATCTCTTTCCCAGTACCATCCCACTTCCAATCTTTGAGTAGGCAGACACTGTAATTAATTTGGTGTGATGCTTGCCCATGTTTTATGTTTTTACTGCAAATATCATCATAACTGATAATAGTATTGTTTTTAAAAAAATTTCCCCATAAATGATGAACTTTACACCATGTGGAGTTTATTTTGTGTTTTGTTGTAAGGATCTATGTTTCTGCAATTGGAAAACAGATTGCAACAACACAACTATTAGGACTGACCTTAGAATGCTAGTTACTGTTTCAGGTACTTTACCACTCCTGATACTCAGAGGCGTGGCCCTAACTGAGGCCCTGAGGTTTCAATTAAAATGACAAAAATCTCAGTTCTCACAGAGCTTGTTTTCTTCTTAATGGGAGGCATATACCCGCTACCTACCCCTGACATTTAGGCCAGACATAGGCCTTATGTTGTCTTATGATGATTTTGGTGTTATCCCACATTCTGACACTCAGAGGGAGGCTAACTCTATTACTGCCATTGTTTCAAGTGTTTGGGATATAGCAGATCACACAAAAATCTTCCTTTCTTAGACAATGATAACAATAACATAGATAAATATTATTGCTTCCTAGTTCCTGTTCTCCCACAAGACTCTAAGTCCTGAACCGTGCATTATATTGTTCCCATTGATGATGGTTGGGACTGGGAGATAGAACAGTGAACTATCTAGACAAAATCACTACTGCCTTAGAGCATACATCCTAAAGGAGAAAGGAAGACAGCCATCACCATTCTTGCATCCCTGGCCCTTAGGCTTTATATTGTCTCATAATAATTTGGGGATATCCCACAGTGTGCCACTCAGAGCAAGATTTGACCCTAGTTCTGACTCTTACAGATTGAGGATATGAAAGTGAGCTAGATGAAGTCAAAATGAACATTCAAGCCTGCATAGCTTCAGAATTCCCTGTATCTTCTGAAGTGATATGGCAAAATGTCAGAGAATACAGCAAAGAATTCTGGCCAGAAGATTACAGGAGTAATTCAAACAAATTTTATGTTAATAATTTTAGACATGAATATTAAAGTGCATTGTGAGTGGGAATTAACTTTGTAGCTGATTACTTTTGTAAGGAAACTGACTACCTAGTAATCAAAGACCTCCCGGATTGTAAGCTATCTGCAAAAATCAGAGTTAATGTATGGGAATGGACAAGATTTTAAGAGTCAGTTTTAGAAAAACACAAGAATAAGGGCCAAATAAGTAAGTATAGGTGTAAAATGATATATTTTTTCTCTATTTTAGTCTGTATCTAAATAGACTCAAACAAGTGAATGAAGTGTGAAATGTCTACATTGTCTATCGTTTGGACAAAATATTTTCTTTAAAGATAGAAAAAAGTTTGCCATCTGTAAATTGGCTATTTCACTGAACTAATTAATTCTAAGTATGGATTTTTTTTTTTTTTTTTAAAAACAGTGTCCTGCTCTGTCACCCAGGTTGAAGTGCAGTGGGCGATCATGGCTCACGGCAGCCTCGACCTCCCAAGATCAAGCAATCCTCCCACCTCAGCCTCCTGAGTAGCTGAGAGTACAGGCACAAGCTACCATGCCCAGCTAATTTTTGATATTTTATGAAGATGAGGTTTCACCATGTTGCCCAGGCTGGTCTCAAACTGGAGCTCAAGGCGATCCACCTGCCTCAGACTCCCAAAGTGTTGGTATTATAGGTGTGAGCAACTGTGCTTAGCCCTGGGTTTACTTTTAACTGTATGAACTATATTCAGGACTTCTGAAAATGTAAAGAATCCATGTTTTCTCTCCTTCACAGATTTTCCACATGCATCTTTCATTCTCTTGTTGAGTGTTCATACCACAAAAGATTTAGGTTCATTTTTAAAGACATCTAGATAACTGCCAAAGGAAGTGATGTTAGCACTTCTCATAAATCAGGGTTTCTGCTATGGTTACTTTGATTAGTACTTGTTTATTTAATCATTCATTTATTTATGAAATAATAACCCAGGATCCTCTGACAAAATGTGCAAGATGTTTTCCTGGGTGCCATGCTGGGAAACCAAGATGAATAAAACATGGTCTTTTATATGTTCTTTTGTGGCCTTCAAATCAATAGCAGAGACAAAAAGTTGCCTTTAAAGCAATAGCAGAGGCAAAAGATGGATATAAAACCCTGTATAACAAGGTAAAAAGAATGTGATAAATGTTATTTAAAGGGTTAGAGGGGTACATATGTTCTGTTAATTCAGGTGACAGAGAACTCATTAATCTTCATTATGTTACACAAGCAAGAGGGTTTCTAAGTTGATGATTTCATAGTACCAACATAGCAAATTTTATATATATATATATATATGGAGAGAGAGAGAGAGAGGTATAATTACATAGAGCAAAAGACACAGTATCTTGAATATATAACACACTGATTTTTCAGCTTTTCTTCTGTCATTTATTTACAGCATCATTCCATTGTAATTAGAAAAGACACTTTATATTATTTTAATCTTTCAAAATGTATTGAGAATTGTTTTGTAGCCTAAAATGTGTTCTATCCTAGAGAATGTTCTATGTGCACTTGAGAAGATTATGTATTCTCCTGTTGTGGGGTGAGGTATTATAACTCTATCAAGTCTGGTTTGTTTGTAGTGTTGTTCAAATCCTCTATTTTCTACTGACCTTATTCCTACATGCTCTATCCATTTTTGAATGTTTTCAACTGAAGTCTCCAACTATTATTGTGTGACTGTCTATTGCTCCCTTCAATTCTGTGAAACTGTGCATATATCTTGGGTATCTGTTGTTAGTATATTTATTTTTATAATTTTGATATCTCTTTGATGAATTATCCATTTACTAATAAGCATTGACATTTCTTGTGTTTTTTTTTTATTTAATGCCTACTTTGTTTGATATTGTTACAGTGGCTGTAGATTTGCAAGGAAAATCTTTTTCCTTTTTTTTGCTTCAACCTATTTGTGTCTTTTATATCTACAGTGAATCCCTTGTAGACAGTACATAGTTGGATCACGTTTTTAAAAATTCATTCTTCCAAGCAATATCTTTTGATTGGAGAGTTAATTCCATTTATATTTAAAGTAATGACGGATAAGGAAAGATTTACCTCTGCCATTTTTTTAAGTATGTCTTAGAAATTTTTTGTCCCTCTTTCACTCCCTTAATGCTTTCTTTTATGTTGATAGTGGATTTTTTGTTATTAACTGATTTTCTTCTTATATTTTTGTATATAGATTTTTTAGACATTTTCTTTTTGTTTAATATGGGGATTATATGTGACATCGTAAATTTATAACAATTTAGTTGATTCGATGCACACATAACTTCAATAACATACAAAATCTCTGCTCCTATACAGCTCTATTCTCCACCCTTTATGTTGTCACAAATTATAACTTATACAATGTGTGTCCGATAATAGAGACTCATAAATATTCTTCATAAATTTGTCATCTTAATAGTGTAGGAAGTTAAAAAGCTCTTCCCAGATTTTTGCCTTAGCAATCTACTGTTTGTTTTTATTATAGCCTTTTGCTTCAGACATGAGAGGATTGTATGACTTTCAGTGTTTTAAAGCAATGCTTGTTCTTTTTCTGACCTGAGTTTTACTTAGGTAAAACAAAGATGAAAGCCTTGTGTCAGTCATCCACGTAGTGGACAAGTTAGAGCAACCATATGAACAACCATATGAAACAATTCTAATCTTCTTACTTTGGAACCAGGGAAAGGGTGCCTCACTGGGAATGCAGGCTGTCCTTGCTTCTGAACCAAAGCTACTATTGTGCCAGGAAGAGGGTGGAAAAAGAGTAAGTAAAATCATCACATTACTTCCTACTGTTTGAAGATTTTTTTTTCTTTCTTTAGAGTTCATTTGGTTATTGTAAATTTTGACTGATTTTCTGAATTCTGAAAAAACTGGTTCCAAAAGTATCCACTTGTTCTATGTTTCTATGAGGGATGATAGCCTAGAGCTGCCTCCTCTTTCATATTGTTGATGTCACATTCCTTGTCAGACACATGTATATGCATATGTACATACATACATACAAATTTTGTATATATAGAGAAAGAGAGAGTAAATGTTTCCTCCTTGTCTGTGTGTTGCCTGTTTATTTTTGTAATCAGGTAATTCAATGAGCAAATGTTTTAAATTTGATGAAGTCCAGTGTGTTTTGTTTTTTTTTGGCATTTTAAGATTTGTTTCACAATCCAAAGGTGCAAAGACAACCTTCTATTTGTGTTATAGGAACGTTATGACTTTAACTTTCATGTATATGTTTTGATTCACTTTCAGTTAATTTTTGTTTATGGTGTGAGGTATGTGTCCAGATAAATAGGTAGATCAGTCAAAGGATATATGGATAACAACATAGTTTGTTTTTCAATAGAGATATTTAGTTATTCCAGGACCATTTGGAAAATCTTTCATTTAATCACTGAATTTTATTAGTGCTTTTTACAAAAATTAATTAACCATATATGTGTTTTTATTTCTGTACTCTTTTGTGTTTTAATGCTCTATCTTTCTATACTTATGATAATGGCATTCTGTCTTGACTAATGTAGCTTCATACTATATTTTAGAATCTGATAATGTAAGTACTTCAACATTGTTCTTATTCACATTTTCCTAGTTTTTGCACTAATATCCTTTGTTGTTTTTGATTCAAGACCTGAGTCAGTACTACATTGCATTTATTCTTCATGTCGCCTTAGTCTCCTCCAATTAGTGACAGCTTTTTAAGCTTTAAAGTATTTTATGACCTTGACACTATTAAGGAATATTTGTTAGTTGTTTTTTATAATGTCTCTTGATTTCAAGTCGTTTGATGGTTTTCTCATGACTAAAGGGGAGTTACAGATTTTTTTATAAGAGTACCACAGAAGTGATGTGTCTTTCTCATTGCATAATATCAGGGGTTGCATGATGTCAGCATAACTTATTGGTGATATTAAAGTTGATCACTTTTGTTGAGGTGGTTTCTCCACTTTAAAGTTTGGTAGGTTTTTTTCTCCCTTTTCATAGTCTATTATTTGAAATTCAGTGACTAACTTTGGCTGACACTCAATGAGACTAGAATTAAGCTCCACTTCTTGTGAGGAGTATTAAATAATTTTTAAAACTTCTAGCAATTAGTAAATATTTTGGAGGCAATGTTTTGAGGCTCTGCAAATTTCTTAAATTAACCAGTGACTAAATTTAAATTTTGAATTATTGTGGAATTGTCTATTTCTCCCTTCAATTTAATCATTTTTTTTGTTTTATGTATTATATTTGGGGGCTTTAAAGTTAAGTGTGATATATTTTCATAATTGCTACATTTTCCTGATTGACCGTTTTATCATTATACAATGCCCTTCATTATCTATACTAGCAATTTTTGTCTTAAGTCTATTTTGTCTGTTATAAATATCAGACAAAATAAAACAGCTCTCTTTTGAGTACTGTATGTCCAGTATCATTTCGCATTCTGTTACTTCCAACCTATTTATATATTTTAATCTAAATTGTGTTTTCTGTAGATCACATAGAGTTGTATCTTTTTAAAAATTCCATTCTACCAATATTGCCTTCTAATTAGGGCGTTTAATCCAGGTACAATTAATTTTGGTAATTTACAGATTGGTATTCACTGCTATTTTGCTTTGGATTTCTGTGTCTTATTTTTCATTTTGTCTATTCTTCCATCACTGCTTTTTTTTGTATTAAATAGATGTTTTCTAGTATACTTCACCCAGGCTGGAGTATAGTGGCACGATCTTGGCTCACTGCTACCTCTGCCTCCTCGGCTCAAGTGATTCTCCTGCCTCAGCCTTCTGAGTAGCTGGGATTGCAGTGCCACCATGCCTGGCTAATTTTTGTATTTTTTTTTTAGTAGAGATGGGATTTTGCCATGTTGGCCAGGCTGGTCTCGAACTCCTGGCCTCAAGTGATCCGTCTGCCTCGGCCTCCCAAAGTGTTGGGATTACAGGCATTAGCCACCATGCCTGGACCCTAGTATAACTTTTTAAAGCCTTTGTCATTTTATTTATTATTTATTCTGAGTTATTTTCTTCTGGGTCACTCTGGTGAGTACAATTAAATTATTACAGTCTAGTTCAATTTCATTTCTATTTAATTTCAATAGTATACAAAATCATTGATTCCATTTATTTCTATTCTCTTCCCCATCCTCTATGATTTTATCATACCAATATTTTATTTATGCATTATTTTCTCATCAATGCAGATTTATAATTATTATTTTATGCATTTGTATTTTAAATCAGGTAGGATGAAACACAGAGGTACAAACAAAAAACATACTTCTTTCATCTTTTATATTTCCTCATGCAGTTACCTTTACCAGCCTTCTTTATTTTTTCATGGTCTTCAAATTACAGTTAGTGTTGTTTCATTTCAGCCTAAAAGTCTCTTTTTAGTATTTCTTGTCAAGCATATCTAGTAAAAAAATTTTATCAGTTCTTGTTTATCTGGACATGTTTTTATTTCTCTATCATTTGTAAGTTTTGCTGGATATAAAACATTTGCTTCACATGTTTTTTCTTTCAGCATTTTAAATATGGTAGGTATCCCATTATCATCCATAGTATTGGGTGAGAAATCAGTTGTTAATCTTACCAAGGATCTTTTGTATACGATCAGTCATTTTTCTCTTTCTGCATTCAAGATTCTCTTTATGTTTGTCTTTTGACAGTTTAATTATGATGTCTTGGTGTGCTTCTCTTTGAGTTTATCTTACTTGCAATTCATTGAGATTCTTGGATGTATATATTAATGTTCATCAATTTTTGGAAGTTTTCAGCCATTATTTTTTCAAATATTCTTACTGCCTCTTTCACTCTCTACTTTTTCTCAGACTTCCATAATGCGTATTTCGGTATGCTTGATGATGTTCATGGGTCTCTGGAGTTTTGTAAATTTCTTTCACTCTGTTATCTTTCTGTTCCTTAGACTGGGTAATCACAATTGACCTACCTTTCAGTTCATGAATTCTTTCTTCTGCCTGCTTATATCTGCTGTTGAACTTCTTTGGTTTATTTTAAATTTCAGTTCTTATATTTTTCAACTTCAGAATTTCCATTTGGTTTCTTTTTATATCTTTTTACTGATATACTACTTGATGAGATGTTATTCTCATACATTTCTTTAATTCTTTTTTTTATACTTTAAGTTCTAGGGTACATGTGCACAATGTGCAGGTCTGTAACATAGGTATACATGTGTCATGTTGGTATGCTGCACCCATTAATTCATCATTTACATTAGGTATATCTCCTAATGCTATCCCTCCGCCCTTCCCCCACCCCATGACAGGCCCCGGTGTGTGATGTTCTGCTTCCTGTGTCCAAGTGTTCTCATTGTTCAATTCCCACCTATGAGTGAGAACATGCGGTGTTTGGATTTTTGTCTTTGTGATAGCTTGCTGAGAATGATGGTTTCCAGCTGCATCCATGTCCCTACAAACGAAATGAACTCATCCTTTTTTGTGGCAGCATAGTATTCCATGGTGTATATGTGCCACATTTTCTTAATCCAGTCTGTCACTGATGGACATTTGGGTTGATCTTTGCTATTGTGAATAGTGCCACAATAAACATACATGTGCATGTGTCTTTATAGCAGCATGATTTATAATCCTCTGGGTATATACCCAGTAATGGGATGGCTGGGTCAAATGGTATTTCTAGTTCTAGATCCTTGAGGAATTGCCACACTGTCTTCCACAATGGTTGAACTAGTTTACAGTCCCACCAACAGTGTAAAAGTGTTCCTGTTTCTCCACATCCTCTCCAGCACCTGCTGCTTCCTGACTTTTTAATGATCGCCGTTCCAACTGGTGTGAGATGGTATCTCATTGTGGTTTTGATTTGCATTTCTCTGATGGCCAGTGATGATGAGCATTTATTCGTGTGTCTGTTGGCTGCAAAAATGTCTTCTTTTGAGAAGTGTCTGCTCATATCCTTTGCCCACTTTTTGATGGGGTAGATTTTTTCTTGTAAATTTGTTTCCGTTCCTTATAGATTTTGGATATAAGCCCTTTGTCAGATGAGGAGGTTGCAAAACTTTTCTCCCATTCTGTAGGTTGCCTGCTGACTCTGATGGTAGTTTCTTTTGCTGTGCAGAAGCTCTTTAGTTTAATTAGATCCTATTTGTCAATTTTGGCTTCTGTTGCCATTGCTTTTGGTGTTTTAGACATGAAGTCCTTGCCCATGCCTATGTCCTGAATGGTATTAGCTAGGTTTTCTTCTAGGGTTCTTATGGTTTTAGGTCTAACATTTAAGTTGTCATCCATCTTGAATTAATTTTTGTATAAGGTGTAAGGAAGGGATCCAGTTTCAGCTTTCTACATATGGCTAGCCAGTTTTCCCAGCATCATTTATTAAATAGGGAATCCTTTCCCCATTTCTTGTTTTTGTCAGGTTTGTCAGAGATCAGATGGTTGTAGATGTGTGGTATTATTTCTGAGGACTCTGTTCTGTTCCACTGGTCTATATTCTGTTTTGGGACCAGTACCATGCTGTTTTGGTTACTGTAGCCTTGTAGTATAGTTTGAAGTCAGGTAGCATGATGCCTCAAGCTTTGTTCTTTTGGCTTAGGATTGTGTTGGCAATGTGGGCTCTTTTTTGGTTCCATATGAGCTTTAAGGTAGTTTTTTCCAATTTTGTGAAAAAAGTCATTGTTAGCTTGATGGAGATGGCATTGAATCTGTAAATTACCTTGGGCAGTATGGCCATTTTCACGATATTGATTCTTCCTATCCATGAGCATGGAATGTTCTTCCATTTATTTGTGTCTTCTTTTATTTCGTTGAGCAGTGGTTTGTAGTTCTCCTTGAAGAGGTCCTTCACATCCCTTGTAAGTTGGATTCCTAGGTATGTTATTCTCTTTGAAGCAATCATGAATGGGAATTCACTCATGATTTGTTTCTCTGTTTGTCTGTTATTGGTATATGAGAATGCTTGTGATTTTTGCACATTGATTTTGTATTCTGAGACTTTGCTAAAGTTGCTTAGCAGCTTAAGGAGATTTTGGGCCAAGATGTTGGGGTTTTCTAAATATACAATCATGTCATCTACAAATAGGGACAATTTAACTTCCTCTTTTCCTAATCGAATATTTTATTTCTTTTTCCTGCCTGATTGCCCTGGTCAGAACTTCCAACACTATGTTGAAAAAGAGTGGTGAGAGAGGGCATCCCTATCTTGTGCTAGTTTTCAAAGGGAATGCTTCCAGTTTATGCCCATTCAGTATGCTATTAGCTGTGAGTTTGTCATAAATAGCTCTTATTATTTTGAGATACGTCCCATCAATACCTAATTTATTGAGAGTTTTTATCATGAAGGACTGTTGAAATTTTCAAAGGCCTTTTCTGCATCTATTGAGATGATCATGTGGTTTTTGTCTTTGGTTCTTTTTATAAGCTGGATTAGGTTTATTGATTTGCATATGTTGAACTAGCCTTGTATCCCAGAGATGAAGCCCACTTGATCATGGTGGATAAGCTTTTTGATGTGCTGCTGGATTCGGTTTGCCACTATTTTTTTTGAGGATTTTTGCATTGGTATTCATCAGGGATATTGGTCTAAAATCTTTTTTTGTTGTGTCTCTGCCAGGCTTTGGTATCAGCATGATGTTGGCCTCATAAAATGAGTTAGGGAGGATTTCCTCTTTTTCTGTCAATTGGAATAATTTCAGAAGGAATGGTACCAGCTCCTCCTTATACCTCTGATAGAATTCGGCTGTGAATCCATCTGGTCCTGGACTTTTTTTGGTTGGTAGCCTATTAATTATTGCCTCAATTTCAGAGCCTGTTATTGGTCTATTCAGGGATTCAACTTCTTCCTGGTTCAGTCGTGGGAGGGTGTATGTGTCCAGGAAATTATCCATTTCTTCTAGATTTTATAGTTTATTTGTGTAGAGGTGTTTATAGTATTATCTGATGGTAGTTTGTATTTCTGTCAGATCGGTGGTGATATCCCCCTTATCATTTTTTATGGTGTCTATTTGATTTTTCTCTCTTTTCTTCTTTATTAGTCTTGCTAGTGGTCTGTCAATTTTGTTGATCTTTAAAAAAAAAAAAAAAACAGCTCCTGGATTCATTGATTTTTTTGAAGTGTTTTTTAGTGTGTATCTCCTTCAGTTCTCCTCTGATCTTAGTTATTTCTTGCCTTCTGCTAGCTTTTAAATGTGTTTGCACTTGCTTCTCTAGTTCTTTTAATTGAAATGTTATGGTGTAAATTATAGAACTTTCCTGCTTTCTCTTGTGGGTATTTAGTGCTATAAATTTCCCTCTACACACTGCTTTAAATGTGTCCCAGAGATTCTGGTACATTGTAACTTTGTTTTCATTGGTTTCAAATAACATCTTTATTTCTGCCTTCATTTCGTTATGTACCCAATAGTCATTCAGCAGCAAGTTGTTCAGTTTCCATGTAGTTGAGCGTTTTTGGTGAGTTTCTGAATCCTGAGTTCTAGTTTGATTGCCCTGTGGTCTGAGAGTTTGTTAAAATTTCTGTTCTTTTACATTTGCTGAGGAGCGCTTTACTTCCAACTATGTGGTCAGTTTTGAAATTAGTGTGATGATGTGCTGAGAAGAATGTATATTCTGTTGATTTGGGGTGGAGAGTTCTGTAGATGTCTGTTAGGTCTGCTTGGTGTATAGCTGAGTTCAATTCCTGGATATCCTTGTTAACTTTCTGTCTCATTGATCTGTGTAATGTTGACAGTGGGGTGTTAAAGTCTCCCATTATTATTGTGTGGGAGTGTAAGTCTCTTTGTAGGTCTCTAAGGAGTTGCTTTTGAATCTGGGTGCTCCTGTACTGGGTGCATATATATTTAGGAAAGTTAGCTCTTCTTGTTGAATTGATCCCTTTACCATTATGTAGTGACCTTCTTTGTCTCTTTTGATCTTTGTTGGTTTAAAGTCTGTTTTATCAGAGACTAGGATTGCAACCCCTGCCTTTTTTGTTTTCCATTTGCTTGGTAGATCTTCCTCCATCCCTTTATTTTGAGCCTATGTGTGTCTCTGCCCATGAGGTGGGTTTCCTGAATACAGCACACTGATGGGTCTTGACTCTCTATCCAGTTTGCCAGTCTGTCTTTTAATTGGAACATTTAGCCCATTTACATTTAAGGTTAATATTGTTATGTGTGAATTTGATCCTGTCATTATAACGTTAGCCAGTTATTTTGTTCATTAGTTTATGCAGCTTATTCCTAGCATTGATGACCTTTATATTTTGGCATGTTTTTGCAGTGACTGGTACTGGTTGTTCCTTTCCATGTTTAGTGCTTCCTTCAGTAGCTCTTGTAGGGCAGGCCTGGTGGTGACAAAATCTTTCAGCGTTTCCTTGTCTGTATAGGATTTTATTTCTCCTTCCCTTATGAAGCTTAGTTTGGCTGGATATGAAATTCTGGAATGCAAATTTTTTCCTTCAAGAATGTTGAATATTGGCCCCCACTCACTTCTGGCTAGTAGAGTTTCTGCCGAGAGATCACCTGTTAGTCCGATGGGCTTCCCTTTGTGTGTAACCCGACCTTTCTCTCTGGCTGCCCTTAACATTTTTTCCTTCATTTCAGCTTTGGTGAATCTGACAATTATGTGTCTTGGAGTTGTTCTTCTTGAGGAGTATCTTTGTGGCATTCTCTGTATTTCCTGAATTTGAATGTTGGCCTGCCTTGCTAGGCTGGGTAAGTTCTCCTAGATAATATCCTGAAGAGTGTTTTCCGACTTGGTTCCATTCTCCCCATCACTTTCAGATACACCAATCAGAAGTAGATTCGGTCTTTCACATACTCCCATATTTCTTGGAGACTTTGTACACTTTCTTTCTCTAAACTTCTCTTCTCGCTTCATTTCATTCATTCAATCTTCAATCGATACCCTTTCTTCCAGTTGATTGAATCGGCTACTGAAGCTTGTGCATTAATCACGTAGTTCTCGTTCCATGGTTTTCGGCTCCATCAGGTCATTTAAGGACTTCTGTACACTGGTTATTCTAGTTAGCCATTCGTCTATTCTTTTTTCAAGGTTTTTAGCTTCTTTGTGATGAGCTTGAACTTCCTCCTTTAGCTCGGAGAAGTTTGATGGTCTGAAGCCTTCTTCTCTCAACTCGCCAAAGTCATTCTCTGTCCAGCTTTATTTCATTGGTGGCGAGGAGCTGCATTGCTTTGGAGTGGGAGAGGCGCTCTGAGGTTTAGAATTTTCAGCTTTTCTACTCTGTTTTTTCCCCATCTTTGTGGCTTTATCTACCTTTGGTCTTTGATGATGGTGACATACAGATGGGGTTTTGGTGTGGATGTCTTTTCTGTTTGTTAGTTTTCCTTCTAACAGTCAGGACCCTCAGCTGCAGGTCTGTTGGAGTTTGCTGGAGGTCCACTCCAGACCCTGTTTGCTGGGGTATCAGCAGTGGAGGCTGCAGAACATCTAATATTGCTGAACAGCAAATGTTGCTGCCTGATTGTTCCTCTGGAAGCTTTGTCTCAGAGGGGTACCCAGCCATGTGAGGTGTCAGTATGCCCATACTATAGGGTGCCTCCCAGTTAGGCTACTCGGGGGTCATGGACCCACTTGAGGTGGCCATCTGTCCGTTCTCCAATCTTATACTCTGTGCTGGGAGAACCACTACTCTCTTCAAAGCTGTCAGACAGGGACTTTCAAGTGTGCAGAGGTTTCTGCTGCCTTTTGTTGGGCTATGCCCTGCCCCCAGAGGTGGAGTCTATAGAGGCAGGCAGGCCTCCTTGAGCTGAGGTGGGCTCCTCCCCGTTCAAGCTTCCAGGCAGCTTTGTTTACCTACTCAAGCCTCAGCAATGGTGGGCGACCCTCCCCCAGCCTTGCTGCTGCCTTGCAGGTCAATCTCAGACTGCTGTGCTAGCGTGGGACCCTCCGAGCCAGGCATGGGATATAATCTCCTGGTGTGCCATTTGCTAACACCATTGGAAAAGCACAGTATTCCGCGGGAGTGACCCGATTTTCCAGGTGCCATCCATCACTGCTTTCCTTGGCTAGGAACGGGAATTCCCTGACCTGGGGTAGGTGGTGCCTAGCCCTGCTTTGGCTCACGTTGGGTGGGCTGCACCCACTGTCCTGCCCCCACTGTCTGACAAGCCCCGTGATATGAACCCGGTACCTCAGTTGGAAATGCAGAAATCACCCATCTTCTGCGTTGCTCACCCTGGGAGCTGTGGACTGGAGCTGTTCCTATTCGGCCATCTTGGAACCACCCCCCTCTTTAATTCTTTAGATGTGATTTTCTCTAGTTCTTTGGACAGATTTATAATAGCTGATTTAAAGTCACCTACTAAAGTTAGTATTCATCTAAAGATCTTGCCTACAACAATCACTACTTTGATGTTGTAATGATTAATTTTCTATAAAAGAATTTCCTCTTTATTAACTGAAGTTTTTCTGTTAGGAATAGCTGATCTCTTGTCTCATTCATTCGTTTATTCATCCAATTTTGTGTTTATATCAGTATGGACTTATGGATACTTATTTTATTATTTATGTTGTAATCCATTAGTTGCAGTATTTTAAATATTTTAACTTTTATTTTAGATTCAGGAGTAGTTGTGCAGGTTGTTTACAAGGGGAACTCATAATTTGGAGGTTTCATGTACGCATTATTTTGTCACTCAAGTACTAAGCATAGCCTCAACACTTTTTTCTTCTGAACCTCTTCCTCATCTTAGTCTCCTCCTTCAAGTAGGCTCCAGTATTTGTTGTTCCTCTCTTTTTATCTATGTGTTCTCATTATTTAGCTTCAACTTATAAGTGAGAACATGGAGTATTTTATATTCTTTTCCTGCATTGGTTTGCTACAGACAGTGGCCTCCAGTTCCATCCACTAGAGAAATGTAAATCAAATTCACAATATTATTTTTATTTATTTTATTCCTAGATTATTTTAGGTTTGACCATTGGTAGTTTTTTATTCCTAGATAATTTTAGGTTTGACCATTGGTAATTTCTTGGCTTCTGTAACATTTTTAACTCCTTTCTTTTTTTTTTTTTTTTGATCGTGCAGCCTTTATTGGACATTTGTCTTTCAGCAAAGTGCAGTTACATTTTCCATTAATTTACAGTAACACAGTTTAAGTCTGATACCCTAAATTGTTGACCCAGGTGAGATGTAATGCTAAATACTTGTTTAGGTTAAGATGCCCCCAAATGTCATTATTGTCTGAGTAGTAAGTGCTGAGTAACAGCAGAAATTTAATCCACTAGCTTTAGGATAGGGTTTCTGTTATCTGCATTAGCTTTTCAGTGAAGTGAAAAAAAGATTTTTGCCTTTTACGTCATCCCACTTATTCAAACATCATTCTTTAACAGAGGTTAAAAGATATTTCATGAAGAACTATAGATGTTCTGTGCTTACAGTTTGGGGGTGAATATAAATACAAATGACATGAAGTAAATGTACTTGAAAAAATATATATGGTTTTTAATAGTTGAAAATGTTTCGGCTGGGCGTGGTGGCTCATGCCTGTAATCCCAGAACTTTGGGAGGCTGAGGTGGGTGGATCACCTGAGGTCAGGATTTCGAGACCAGCCAGACCAACATGGCGAGACTCCGTCTGTACTAAAAATACAAAATTAGCCGGGCATGGTGGTGCATGCCTGTAATCCCAGCTACTCAGGAGGCTGAGACAGGAGAATGGCTTGAACTCGGGAGGCAGAGGTTGCTGTCAGCTGAGATCGCACCATTGCATTCCAGTTTGGGCAAAAAGAGTGCAACTCCTTCTCAAAAAAAAAAAAAAAAAAGTTTTAATTTTTGTGGAAGTCAAGGTTAGGAAAATATTAATGTGCTAATATGTGTGGCGAAGTAAACTATCACTGTTTGTACAAGTTGGCATTTTAGGACATTAACACTAAGAAAATAGAGATTTTCATATTAGTAGCCTCTCTCATGCTCCCAAATAGGTTATTGCATCTTTTTTTTTTTTTTTTTTTTTTCATACTTTACATTCTGGGATACATGTGCAGAAAGTGCAGGTTTGTTACACAGGTATAGGTGTGCCATGGTGGTTTGCTGCACCCATCAAATCATCTACATTAGGTATTTCTCCTAATGCTATCCGTACCCTAGCCCCACAGCCCCCAACAGGCCCCAGTGTGTGATGATCCTGTGTCCATGTGTTCTCATTGTTTAGTTCCCACTTATGAGTGAGAACATGTGGTGGTTGGTTTTCTGTTCCTGTGTTAGTTTGCTGAGTATGATGGTTTCCAGCTTCATCCATGTCCCTGCAAAGGACATGAACTCATCATTTTTTACGGCTGCATAGTATTCCATGGTATGTATTTGCCACCTTTCCTTTATCCAGTCTATCATTGATGGGCATTTGGGTTGGTTCCAAGTCTTTGCTGTTGTGAATCATGCTGCAATAAACATACGTGTGCATGTGTTTTTATAGTGGAATGACTTATAGTCCTTTGGGTATATAAACAGTAATGGCATTGCTGGGTCAAATGGTATTGCTGGTTCTAGATCCTTGAGGAATTGCCACACTGTCTTCCACAATGATTGAACTAGTTTACACTCCCACCTACAGTGTAAAAGCGT
The DNA here is from genome assembly GCF_047675955.1 of Chlorocebus sabaeus. NCBI lineage: Eukaryota > Metazoa > Chordata > Mammalia > Primates > Cercopithecidae > Chlorocebus > Chlorocebus sabaeus. The sequence goes on from NC_132933.1 coordinate 89,326,518, forward strand.
ACCTACTTCTGCACATTCTCTCCAGCATCTGTTGCTTCCTGACTTTTTAATGATCACCATTCTAACTGACATGAGATGGTATCTCATTGGGGATTTGATTTGCATTTCTCTAATGACCAGTGATGATGAGCTTTTTAAAATATGTTTGTTGGCTGCACAAATGTCTTCTTTTGAGAAGTGACTGTTCATATCCTTTGCCCACTTTTTGATAGGGTTGTTTTTTTCTTGTAAATTTGTTTGAGTTCCTTGTAGATTCTGAATATAAGCCATTTGTCAGATGGATAGATTTCAAAACTTTTCTCCCATTCTGTAGGTTGCCTCTTCACTCTGGTGATAGTTTATTTTGCTGTGCAGAAGCTCATTAGTTTAGTCAGTTCCCATTTGTCAATTTTGGCTTTTGTTGCCATTGGTTTTGGTGTTTTTGTAATGATATCTTTGAACATGCCTATGTCCTGAATGGTATTGCCTGGGTTTTCTTCTAGGGTTTTTATGGTTTAAGGTCTTACGTTTAAGCTTTTCATCCATCTTTAGTTAATTTTTGTATAAGGTGTAAGGAAGAGGTCCAGTTTTAGTTTTCTGCATATGGCTAGCCAGTTTTCACAACACCATTTATTAAATAGGGAATCCTTTCCGCGTTTCTTGTTTTTGTCAGGTTTGTCAAAGAGCAGATGGTTGTGGAGTGTGGTGTCATTTCTGAGACCTCTGTTCTGTTCTATTAGTCTATATATCTGTTTTGGTACCACTTACTATGCTGTTTTGGTTACTGCAGCCTTGTAGTCTAGTTTGGAGTCAGGTAACGTGATACCTCCAACTTTGTTCTTTTTGTTTAGGATTGTCTTGGCTGTATGGGCTCCTTTTTGATTCCATATGAAATTTTAAGTAGTTTTTTTTTTTTTTTCTAATTTTGTGAAGAAAGTCAGTGGTAGCTTGATGGGAATAGCATTGAACTATAAATTACTTTGGGTAGTATGGCCATTTTCATGATATTATTTCTTCGTATCCATGAGTATAGAAAGTTTTTCCATTTGATTTTGTTCTCTCTTATTTTCTTGAGCAGTGGTTTGTAGTTCTCCTTGTAAAGATCCTTCAAATCCCTTGAAAGTTGTATTCCTAGGTATTTTATTTTCTTTGTAGCAATTGTGAATGGGAGTTCACTCATGATTTGGCTCTCTGTCTAATTTTGGTGCATAGGAACGTTTGTAATTTTTGCACATTTTTTGTGTATCCTGAGACTTGGCTGAAGTGTATTTGGGATTCTCTGAATATACAAAAATGTCATCTGCAAACAGGGAGAATTTGACTTCCTCATTATCCTTTATTTCTTTCTCTTGCCTGATTGCTCTTGCCAGAACTTCCAATACTATGTTGAATAGGAGTGGTGAGAGAGGCCCTCCTTGTCTTGTGCCGGCTTTCACAGGGAATGCTTCCAGCTTTGGTCATTCAGTATGATGTTGGCTATGGGTTTGTCATAAATAGCTCTTATTGTTTTGAGATACGTTACAGCAATACCTAGTTTATTGAGAGTTTTTAGCATGAAAGGGTGTTGAATTTTATCAAACTTTTTTTTCTTTAAATTATACTTTAAGTTCTAGGGTACATTTGCACAACGTGCACGTTTGTTACATATGTATACATGTGCCATGTTGTGTGCTGCAACCATTGACTCATCATTTACATTACGTATATTTCCTAATGCTATCCCTTCCCCCCCCTCACAATAGGCCCCAGTGTGTGATGTTCCCCTTCCCAAGTCCAAGTGATCTCATTGTTCAGTTCCCACCTATGAGTGAGAACATGTGGTGTTTGGTTTTCTGTTCTTGTGATAGTTTGCTAAGAATGATGGTTTCCAGCTGCATCCATGTCCCTACAAAGGACACAAACTCATCCTTTTTTATGGCTGCATAGTATTCCATGGTGTATATGTGCCACATTTTCTTAATCCAGTCTGTCACTGATGGATATTTGGGTTGATTCCAAGTCTTTGCCATTGTGAATAGTGCTGCAATAAACGTACGTGTGCATGTGTCTTTATAGCAGCATGACTTATGATTTTTGGGTATATCCCCAGTAATGGGATGGCTGGGTTAAATGGTATTTCCAGTTCTAGATCCTTGAGGAATCACCACACTGTCTACCACAATGGTTGAACTAGTTTACAGTCCTACCAACAGTGTAAAAGTGTTCCTATTTCTCCACATCCTCTCCAGCACCTGTTGTTTCCTGATTTTTTAATGATTGCCATTCTAACTGGTGTGAGATGGTATCTCATTGTGGTTTTGATTTGCATTTTTCTGATGGCGCGTGATGATGAACCTTTTTTCATGTTTCTGTTTGCTGTATGAATGTCTTCTTTTGAGAAATGTCTGTTCATATCTTTTGCCCACTTTTTGATGGGGTTGTTTGTTTTTTTCTTGTAAATTTGATTGAGTTCTTTGTAGGTTCTGGATATTAGCTCTTAGTCAGATGAGTAGATTGCAAAAATTTTCTCCCATTTTCTCCAACTCTGTAGGTTGCCTGTTCACTCTGATGGCAGTTTCTTTTCCTGTGCAGAAGCTCTTTAGTTTAATTAGATCCCATTTGTCAATTTTGGCTTTTGTTGCCATTGCTTTTGGTGTTTTTGACATGAAGTACTTGCCCATGGCTATGTCCTGAATGGTATTACCTAGGTTTTCTTCTAGGGCTTTTATGGTTTTAGGTCCAAGATTTAAGTCTCTAATCCATCTTGAATTAATTTTCATATAAGGAGTTAGGAAAGGATCCAGTTTCAGCTTTCTACTTATGGCTAGCCAGTTTTTCCAGCACCATTTATTAAATAGGGAATCCTTTCCCCATTTCTTGTTTTTGTCAGGTTTGTCAAAGATCAGATGGCTGTAGATGTGTGGTATTATTTCTGAGGGCTCTGTTCTGTTCCATTGGTCTATATCTCTGTTTTGGTACCAGTACCATGCTGTTTTGGTTACTGTAGCCTTGTAGTAGAGTTTGAAGTCAGGTAGCATGATGCCTCCAGCTTTGTTCTTTTGGCTTAGGATTGTCTTGGAATTGCAGGCTCTTTTTGCTTCCATATGAACTTTAAAGCAGTTTTTTCCAATTTTGTGAGGAAAGTCATTGGTAGCTTAATGGGGATGGCATTGAATCTATAAATTACCTTGGGCAGTATGGCCATTTTCATGATACTGATTCTTCCTATCCATGAGCATAGTATGTTCTTCCATTTGTTTGTGTCCTCTTTTATTTCACTGAGCAGTGGTTTGTAGTTCTCCTTGAAGAGGTCCTTTACATCCCTTGTAAGTTGGATTCCTAGGTATTTTATTCTCTTCGAAGCTATTGTGAATGGGAGCTCATTCATGATTTGGCTCTCTGTTTGTCTGTTACTGGTGTCTAAGAATGCTTGTGATTTTTGCACATTGATTTTGTATCCTGAGACTCTGCTGAAGTTGCTTGTCAGCTTAGCGAGATTTTGAGCTGAGACGATGGGTTTTTCTAAATATACAATCATGTCATCTACGAACAGGGACAGTTTAACTTCTTTGCCTAACTGAACACCCTTTATTTCTTTCTTTTGCCTGATTGCCATAGCCAGAACTTCCAACACTATGTTGAATAGGAGTGGTGAGAGAGGGCATCCCTGTCTTGTGCCAATTTTCAAACGGAATGCTTCCAATTTTTTCCCATTCAGTATGATATTGGTTGTGGGTTTGTCATAAATATCTCTTATTATTTTGAGATATCTTCCATCGATACCGAATTTATTGAGAGTTTAGCATGAAGGGCTGTTGAATTTTGTCAAAGGCCTTTTCTGCATCTTTTGAGATAATCATGTGGTTTTTGTCTTTGGTTCTGTTTATGTGCTGGATTAGGTTCATTAATTTGCTTATATTGAACCAGCCTTGCATCCCAGGGATGAAACCCACTTTATCATGGTGAATAAGCTTTTTGATGTGCTACTGCATCCAGTTTGCCAGTATTTTATTGAGGATTTTTGCATAGATGTTCATCGGGGATATTGGTCTAACATTCTCTTTTTTTGTTGTGTCTCTGCCAGACTTTGGTATCAGGATGATGTTGGCCTCATAAAATGAGTTAGGGAGGATTTCCTCTTTTTCTGTCAATTGGAATAATTTCAGAAGGAATGGTACCAGCTCCTCCTTATACCTCTGGTGGAATTCGGCTGTGAATCCGTCAGGTCCTGGACTTTTTTTGTTTGGTAGGCTATTAATTATTGCCTCAATTTCAGAGCCTGCTATTGGTCTATTCAGGGATTCAACTTCTTCCTGGTATAGTCTTAATAGAGTGTAAGTGTCTAGGAAATTATCCATTTCTTCTAGGTTTTCTAGTTTATTTGCATAGAGGTGTTTATAGTATTCTCTGATGGTAGTTTGTATTTCTGTGGGGTCGGTGGTGATATCCCCTTTATAATTTTTTATTGCATCTATTTGATTATTCTCTCTTTTCTTCTTTATTAGTCTTGTTAATGGTCTATCAATTTTGTTGATCTTTTCAAAAAACCAGCTCCTGGATTCATTGATTTTTTTTTGAACGGTTTTTTGTGTCTCTATCTCCTTCAGTTCTGCTCTGATCTTAGTTATTTCTTGCCTTCTGCTAGCTTTTGAATGTGTTTGCTCTTGCTTCTCTAGTTCTGTTAATTGTGATGTTAGGGTGTCAATTTTACATCTTTCCTGCTTTCTCTGTGAGTATTTAGTGCTATAAATTTCCCTCTACACATTGCTTTAAATGTGTCCCAGAGGTTCTGGTATGTTGTATGTTTGTTCTCATTGGTTTCAAAGAAAATATTTATTTCTGCCTTCATTTCGTTATGTACCCAGTAGTCATTCTGGAGCAGGTTATTCAGTTTCCATGTAATTGAGCGGTTTCGATTGAGTTTCTTAGTCCTGAGTTCTAGTTTGATTGCACTGTGGTCTGAGAAACAGTTTGTTATAATTTCTGTTCTTGTACATTTGCTGAGGAGTGCTTTACTTCCAACTATGTTGTCAATTTTGGAATAAGTTCGATATGGTGCTGAGAAGAATGTATATTCTGTTGATTTGGGGTGGAGAGTTCTGTACATGTCTATTAGCTCCACTTGGTGCAGAGTTGAGTTCAATTCCTGGATATCCTTAACTTTCTGTCTCGTTGATCTGTCTAATGTTCACAGTGGGGATAAAATGTTTTTTCTGTATCTATTGAGAGAATCTTGTGTTTTTTGTCATTGGTTCTGTTTATGTGACGGATTACGTTTATTGATTTGCATATGTTGAACCAGCCTTGCATCTCATGAATGAAACCCGCTTGATCATGGTGGATAAGTTTTTTGATGTGCTGCTGGGAATCGTTTTGCCATTTATTTCATTGAGGATTTTCATGTTGATATTCATCAGAAATATTGGCCTGAAATTGTCTTTTTTTTTTTTTGCTGTGTCTCTGCCAGGTTTCAGTATCAGGATGATTCTAGCCTCATAAAATTAGTTAAGGAGTAGTCCCTCTTTTTCTATTCGTCGGAATAGTTTCAGAAGTAAAGGTACCAGCTCCTCTTTGTACCTCTGGTAGAATTTGGCTGTGAATCCGTCTGCTCTTGGGTTTTGTTGTTGTTGTTGTTGGTAGGCTATTAATTACTGCCTCAATTTCAGAAATTGTTATTTTTCTATTTAGGGATGCGACTTCTTCCTGATTTCTTCTAGGGAGGGTGTATGTGTACAGGAATTTCTTCTAGATTTTCTAGTTTATTTTCATAGAGGTGTTTATAATATTCTCTGATGGTAGTTTGCATTTCTGTGGGATCAATGATGATATCCCCTTTATTATTTTTTCATTGTATCTATTTGATTCTTCTCTCTTTTCTTCTTTGTTAGTCTGGCTAGTAGTCTATCTTTTTCTGTTAGTCTTTTCAAAGCACCAGCTCTTAGATTCACTGATTTTTTGAAGGGGTTTTTCGTATCTCTATCTCTTTCAGTTCCAGTCTGATCTTAGTTATTTCTTGTTTTCTGCTAGCTTTTGAATTTGTTTCTCTTGCTTCTCTAGCCCTTTTTAGTTGTGATGTTATGGTGTTGACTTTATATCTTTCCCAGTTTCACCTGTGGGCACTTAGTGCTATAAATTTCCCTCTAAACACTGCTTAACTGTGTCCCAGAGATTGTGGTATGTTGTGTCTTGTTCTCATTGGTTTCAAAAACTTATTTATTTCTGCTTTAATTTTGTATTTTACCCAGTAATCATTAAGGAGCAGGTTGTTCAGTTTCCATGTAGTTGTGTGGTTTTGTGTGAGTTTCTTAATCCTGAGTTCTAATTTTATTGTACTGTGGTCTGAGAGACTGTTTGTTATGATTTCTGTTCTTTTGCATTTAGTGAGGAGTGTTTTAGTTCCAATTGTGTGGTCAATTTTAGAATAAGTGTGATATGTTTCTGAGAAGAATGTATATTCTGTTGATTTGGGGTGTAGAGTTCTGTAGATGTCTATTAAATCTGCTTGGTCCGGACCTGAGCTTAAGTCCTGAATAACCTTGTTAACTTTTTGTCTCTTTGATCTGTCTAATGTCGACAGTGGGGCATTAAAGCCTCCCACTATTATTGTGTGGGAGTGTAAGTCTCCGAGTTTATAGTATTCTCTGATGATTGTATTTCTGTGGGGTCAGTGATGATATCCCCTTTATTAATTTTTTATTGTGTCTATTTGATTCTTCTCTCCTTTCTTCTTTATTAGTCTGGCTATTGATACTTGTATATGAATAAAGTTCTCATGCTGTGTTTTTCAGCTCCATCAGGTCATTTATGTTCTTCTTTAAACTGGCTATTCTAGTTATTCTAGTTAGCAATTCCTCTAACCGTTTTTCAAGGTTGCTTTATGAATCTGGGTGCTCCTGTATTGGGTGCACATATATTTAGGATAGTTTGCTGTTCTTGTTGCATTGATCCCTTTACCATTATGTGTTGCCATTCTTTTTCTTTTCTTTTCTTTTTTTGAGACGGAGTCTCGCTCAGTCGCCCAGGCTGGAGTGCAGTGGCACGATCTCGGCTCACTGCAAGTTCCGCCTCCCGGGTTCATGCCATTCTCCTGCCTCAGCCTCCCAAGTAGCTGGGACTACAGGCGCCTGCCGCCATGCCCGGCTATCTTTTCCATTTTTAGTAGAGATGGGGTTTCACCGTGTTAGCCAGGATGGTCTTGATCTCCTGACCTCGTGGTCCAGGTGCCTCGGCCTCCCAAAGTGCTGGGATTATAGGCATGAGCCACCACGCCCGGCTGCCATTCTTTTTCTTTTTGATTTTTATTGCTTTAAATTCTGTTTTATCAGAGATTATCATTGCAACCCCTGCTTTGTTTTTGCTTTCCATTTTCTTGGGAAATATTCCTCCTTTCCTTGATTTTGAGCCTATGTGTGTCTTTGCACTTGAGATGGGTCTACTGAATACAGCACACCAATGGGTCTTGACCCTTTATCCAATTTGCCAGCCTGTGTCTTTTAATTGGGGCATTTAGCCTGTTTACATTTAAAGTTAATATTGTTATGTGTGAATTTGTTCCTGTCATTATGATGCTAGCTGGTAATTTTGCCCATTAGTTTTTGCAATTTCTTCATAGTGTTGATGGTCTTTAACATTTGTTATGTTTGCAGTGGCTAGTACTTGTTTATCCTTCCATATCTAGTGCTTCCTTTGGGGGCTCTTGTAAGGCATGCCTGGTGATGACAAAAATCTCTCAGCATTTGCTTGTCTGTAAAGGATTTTATTTCTTTTTCGCTCATGAAGCTTAGTTAGGCTGGATATGAAATTCTGGGTTGAATATTATTTTCTTGAAGAATGTTGAATATTGGCCCCCACTCTCTTCTGGCTTGTAGAGTTTCTGCAGAGAGATCCGCTGTTAGTCTGATGGGTTTCTCTTTGTGGGTAATCTGACCTTTCTCTTTGGCTGCCTTTAACATTTTTTCCTTTATTTCAACCTTGGTGAATCTGACAATTATGTGTCTTGGAGTTACTCTTCTCATGGTGTATCTTTGTGGTGTTCTCTGTATTTCCTGAATTTGAATCTTGGCCTGTCTTGCTAGTTTGGGGAAGTTCTCTTGGATAATATTCTGAAGAGTGTTTTCCAATTAGGTTCCATTCTCCCCATCACTTTCATGTACACATAGGTTTGGTCTTTTCACATAGTGCCATATTTCTTTGGAGGCTCTGTTCGTTCCTTTTCATTCTTTTTCTCTAATCTTGTCTTCTTGCTTTATTATATTAAGCTGATCTTCAATCTCTGATGTCCTTTCTTCCACTTGATTGATTTGATTGTTGATACCTGTGTATGAACAAAGTTCTCATGCTGTGTTTTTCAGCTCCATCAGGTCATTTATGTTCTTCTTTATACTGGTTATTCTAGTTAGCAATTCTTCTAACCTTTTTTCAAGGTTCTTAGCTTCCTTGCATTGGGTTAGAACATGCTCCTTTAGCTTGCAGGAGTTTGTTATTACCCACCTTCTGAAGCCTAAATTCTGTCAATTTGTCAAACTCATTCTCTGTTCAGTTTTGTTGTCTTGCTGGCAAGGAGTTGTGATCCTTTGGAGGAGAAGAGGCATTCTGGTGTTTGGGATTTTCAGCCTTTTTTTCACTGTTTTTTCCTCATCTTTGTGGATTTATCTACCAGTGATCTTTGATTTTGGTGACCTTCGGTTGGGTTTGTGTGTGTGTGTGTGTGTGTACATGCTCTTTCTTGATGTCGTTGCTATTCCTTTCTGTTTGTTAGTTTTTCTTCTAACAATCAGGCCACTCTTCTGCATGTCTGATGGAGTATTCTGGGGGTCTGCTCCAGACCCTGTGTGCCTGGGTATCACCAGTGGAGGCTGCATAACAGCAAAGATTGCTGCCTGTTCCTTCCTCTGGAAGCTTCCTCCCAGAGGGCCACCTGCCAAATGCCAGTTGGAGCTCTCCTATATGAGATGTCTGTCAACCCCTGCTGTGAGGTGTCTCCCAGTCAGGAGGCATAGGGGTCAGGGACCCACTTGAGGAGGCAGTGTGTCCCTTAGCAGAGCTCGAGTGCTGTGCAGGGAGATCTTCTGCTCTCTTCAGAGCCAGCAGGCAGGAACGTTTATGTCTGCTGAAGCTGAGCCCACAGCCACCCCTTCCCCCAGGTGCTCTGTCCCAGGGAGATGGGAGGGTTTTTTTTTTTTTTTTTTTTTTTTTTTTGAGACAGAGTCTTGCTCTGTCGCCCGAGCTGGAGTGCAGTGGCTAGATCTCAGCTCACTGCAAGCTCCGCTTCCCGAGTTTACGCCATTCTCCTGCCTCAGCCTCCCGAGTAGCTGGGACTACAGGCACCAGCCACCTTGCCCGGCTAGCTTTTTGTATTTTTTAGTAGAGACGGGGTTTCACCGCGTTAGCCAGGATGGTCTCGAACTCCTGACCTCGTGATCCGCCCGTCTCGGCCTCCCAAAGTGCTGGGATTACAGGCTTGAGCCACCGCGCCCGGCTGAGATGGGAGTTTTGTCTAGAAGCCCCTGACTGTGACTCCTGCCTTTTTTTTCAGAGATGCCCTGCCCAGAGAGGGGGAATCTAGAGAGGCAGTCTGGCCACAGTGGCTTTACTGAGCTGTGGTGGGTTCTGCCCCCGTCAAACTTCCTGGAGTCTTTGTTTACAGTGTGAGGGAAAAACCACCTACTAAAGCCTCAGTAATGGTGGACGACCCTCCTCCCACCACGTTCTAGCTTCCCAGGTTGACTTCAGACTGCTGTACTGGCAGCAAGAATTTCAAACCAGTGGATCTTAGCTTGCTGGGCTTCGTGGGGGTTTGGATCCACTGAGCTAGACCACTTGGTTCCCTGTCTTCAGTCCCCTTTCCAGGGGAGTGAATGGTCTTGTCTCCCTGGCGTTGCAGGCACCAATGGGATATGAAAAAAAACTCTTGCAGCTAGCTTGGTATCTGCCCAAACAGCTACCCAGTTTTGTGCTTGAAACCCAGGGCCCTGGTGGTGTAGGCATCCGAGGGAATCTCCTGGTCTTCGAGTTGCGAAGACTGTGGGAAAAGTGTTGTAACTCGACTGGAATGCACCATTCCTCAGGGCGCGGTGCCTCATGACTTCCCTTGGCCAGGGGAGGGAGTTCCCCTACCCCTTGCACTTCCTGGGTGAGGCATTGCACCACCCTGTCTTGGCCTGCCCTCCGTGGGCTGCACCCACTATCTAACCAGTCCCAATGAGATGAGCTGGTTTCTTCAGTTGGAAGTGCAGAAATCACCTGCCTTCTGTATTGATTTGATCTGGCTGAGACCTGCAGACCGGAGATGTACTTATTTGGCCATCTTGCCGGCCACCTTGGTAACTGCATCTTTATAGACTTTAATTATTTTCTTTACCTTTTCTGTAATCTTTCTTTTCTAGTACTTCCTTATTTTGTGACATGACAGAGGCTTTAGGACCGTCTTGTAATTTCCTTGCCCTAACCCTAGAATCAACAATTTTGTCAAGTGGTCCTGGGTCATTTTATTATAAAGTGGTATCTAGAAGCCCAGATCTGGTTTTTAGATATGCCTGTTTCTACTGGGTGTTCTTACTTTTTGCTCTCCAACAGGAAAGAGCTATGGAATACATGCATGAATTCTTTTTTTATTTTATTTTTGTTTTTGAGACAGAGTCTCACTCTGTTGCCCAGACTGGAGTGCAGTGGCATGATATTGGCTCACTGCAAACTCTGCCTCCTGTGTTCAAGAAATTCTCCTACCTCAGCCTCCCAAGTAGCTGGAACTGCAGGCGCACACCACCATGCCTGGCTAATTTTTTGTATTTTAGTAGAGATGGGGTTTCACTGTGTTGCCCAGGCTGGTCTTGAACTCCTGAACTCAGGCAATCCACCTGTCTCGGCCTCCCAAAGTACTGGGATTATAGGCATGAGCCACCATGCCCATCCATACACACATGCATTCTAATCCATGTGTACATCTATATTAGTGTCCTATTGTTGCTGTATCAGCACAAACTTTGTGCCTTAAATCAATGAAAAGTTGTTTTCTTACATGTTTGGAGGTCAGAAATCCAAAATAGTGTGAGTTCCTTTTGGAGACGCTGTGAAAGCATCCATTTCCTTCCCTTTTCCAGTAACTAGAGCCTGCACACATTTCTGAGCTCATAGTATGCCCTGCATCTCTCTGATCTTTGCTTCTCTCTCATCACATTGCCTCCTGGCATTATGACCCACATGCTGTTATAAGGGCCCTTGAGATTACATTGGACTCAAGTGGTTAATCCAGGATGATTTTTCCATCGCAACATCCTTAATCACATTCTTTTTAGCCATCTAAGGTAACCTTTTCACAAGGTCCTTGGATTGGGACATGGACATCTTTTTGAGAAGGGAGCTTTATTGAGTATTCAACAACACTCATCTTTATATTTAGTTTAGTGTCTATTTCTGTATACTAAAATAGTCATGAGTTCAAACTAATGTTTCCAACTCCAATTCAACACTGCAAGGGAGAAATTAGTCAGTTCTCATGCTGTGTATTAGTCAGTTCTCATGCTGCTATAAAGACAAATTCGATACTGGGTAATTTATAAAGGAAAGAGGTTTAATTGACTCACAGTTCCACAGGGCTGAGGCGGCCTCAAGAGACTTACAATCATGATGGAAGGGGAAGCAAAGATGTCCTTCTTCACGTGGTGGCAAGAAGGAGAAGAATGCCTGCCCAGTGAAAGGGGATGCCCATTATAAAACCATCAGATCTCATGAGAACTAACTCATTTTCATGAGAACAGGATTGGGGAAATTGCCTCCATGATTCAATTAACTCCACCTGGTCCCTCCCATGACATGTGGGGATTGTGACAACTACAATTCAAAATGAGATTTGGGTGGGGGCACAGCCAAATCATGTCACTGTGTAACTTCTTTTTCTGACATTAAGAAATCTGGTTATCATTAACTATAACGTATTTACTTGTATATTTGTATGTATGTTAAGTTGTTTCAAAATTGGTAAAACTTACACCTCTGAAAGATAAATTTAACCAACCAGAGAGTACAGCATTTGTGTATAGTTCTTTTATCTTCAGCTTTACAGTATCTGTAAAACATGCCTTTAAAAAGTCTTTAGGCCAGCTTCCTTATTCTCCCTTAAATGTGGTAAACTTATACATTTGTAATACATTTAGATTCATTTATTATAGTCTGTGTGTCATTCTAAGGTCCTACAATATCCTGATTGCTTTTGTTTATTTTTAACTTACAGTTTTTGCTTTCTGCTGTGTTCAGTCCTAGGGGTTTTGATAAATAGATTTATATATCTTCTACCACAATATGATATAGTAGAGTTTCATCATCCTACAAATTCTCCTTGACATTTGTCTCCTTGACATTCAGACGCCCCTCCCCCAATCCTTGTCTACCAATGGTCTCTTTCCTTTTTCACTATAGTTTTGTCTTTTTCAGAATGTCGTTTGCATGGAATCATACAGTGTTTAGCCTTTTTATCTAGCTTCATAGCAAATGCATTTAAGATTCATCACATGTTGTATGAGTCAATCTAAATATTAGCCCATCATACAGATATACTACATTTTGCTTATCTATTCATCTGTTGAAGGACATCTGGAATTTGTCAAGTTTTTGGCAATTATGAATAAAACTACTATAATCATTCATGTACAGGTTTTTGTGTGAATGTATTCTTTCAAATCACTTGGGTAATGACCTAAAATGAGACTGCTGGCTCATATGGTAAATGTATTTCTAAATTTATTAGTTACTGCCAAACTATATGGTATTGTCTTTTATCATTTATTTCTCCATTTTTTTTTTTTTTTTTTAGTTTATAGAAACATAAATGATCTTTTGTATGTTGACTTTATTCTGGGACCTTGCTAAATTTACCTGTTATATCTAATAGTTTTTATAGATCTCTTTGAATTTTCTCTGTACACAATCATGTCCTCTGTGAATAACAAGTCATTACTAAGAGAATGTCAGCAGCCCTTACTCATCTCTAGAAGAAAAATATTCTTATATTATATTTTTCAAGGTTCTCCAGAGAGACAGAACTAATCGAATATTCATTCTGTCTCTTGTATTATTCATTCATGAAGAGTCTGGACCATTCATAGTCTTGTCTGGATTGGGTTGTTGTAATTTTCCATTGACCTTATTTATGGGCCATATCATCCATGACATTTGTATGTGTGTGTGTGTATACATATAATAATATATTGAGAGCGAATTTATTAGGAAAATTGGATCACATGGTTATGGAGACTGAGTCCCATGAAAGGCCATCTGCAAGCTGGAGACCCTCGGGTGCTGGTAGTGTAACTCAGTCCAAGTCTGAAGATCTCAGAACCAAGGAAACTGATGGTGCAATTCTCAGTCCAAGGCCAAAAGCCTGAGATCACAGAGGGGCACTGGAATAAGTCTTGGAGTCCAAAGGCCAGGGAGCCTGGAAAAGAACAGTATCCCAGCTTCAGCAAATAGATTGACATATTCACCTTTTCTCTCTTGTAGTTATCTCTGGCCCACCAACACATTGGATGATGCCTTCCCACATTGATGGTGGATATTCCCCACTTAGTCCTCTCAGACTCACATACTCATCTCTGGAAACACCGTCAAAGACAAGCCCAAATATAATGTTTTATCAGGTTATTAGGTATTCCTCAGTCCTGTCAAGTTGACATCTAAAATTAACTATCACCAGCCCACTCACTGTCAACTTGGCACCCATATACATCTCCTTAAACCATATTTAATCTGTAAGTAACACTATAACAAGGTAATAATTCCACTTAACATGATACACCTATTTTACACACAAGTAAAATACATTAGCCCTTTTCTCAGAAGAAAAGGTAAAGTTTTTTGGTGATGTTTATTCTTCTCCTTAAATACTATGACTTGAGTACTATTATGTAAAATTAACAATACTTATATACTGATATAAATTCAGTCAATCTTATATTACATGATAAGAGTGAAAACAAAGATATTACATAATATATGTATATATACACACAGACATATTCTTAACAAAATAGGAAATAAATTCGTATAACAATTAGTCTTCATTTTTGTAACTGGTTACATGGCCCTAGCTGGTGTTTGTAACTACTTTCTTATACTATATATTTAGTACCCGCTTTGCCTTCCAGAAGTACCTTAGCTGGTGGTGGTTCTTTATCTAGTGAGGTGACCCAAATCTTTATTCCTGAAGTCTGACCATTAGTAATCTTGCCTAAATTGGGTTGTTGTAATTTTCTATTGACCTTTATTACAGGCCGTAGTAGTACTAAGAGATGCCCTAAGGGATCTTCTGTATTCCAAACATCTCCTTAACTCCATTGTGAAGTAGCGGTACAATTTCCCCTTGGTAGTCTGGATCAATCACCCCAGCAAACTGTGTAACTCATTTCTTATTCTATTATCTCAGAAGCATGAGAAGCCCGAAGTGGCTGAGCGGCAGCTTTAATGTGCAGTTCAGTTGAATTATTGTTGTGTCTCATAGAGGAAGCATTCTTCTCCTTGGAATTAAGATATCTAGAGCCAGGAGAGCATAAAGTCACAGAAACAGGAAGCAAAAGTTTTGCTAGCAGGTCACTAGGGATAATAAATCATGAGGGATGTCACTCCCATTTTCACGTCTTAATTTCTGGATCCATGAATCCTGGCCATGTGAGGAATAGTAGCATACACTGGGCACTGATTTAGAGCATATAAGGCCTTCTGGAGAACCTTTCCCCAGCCCTGCAAGATACTGTCACTTAGCTAGTGCTGTAATTTTGAATTCAAAAGAATCTTCCACCATTCAATTAAAACAGCTTTTTCAGTATGATGAGGAGTATGGAAATACCAGTGAATTCCATGAGCATGACCCCACTGCCATACTCCTTTGGCTATGGAGTGAGTTCCTTTGTCAGAAGCAATGCTGTGTGGAACACCTTCATGGTAAATAAGACATCCTATGAGTCCACATATGGTAGTTTTGGCAGAAGAATTGTGTGCAGGGAAAGCAAATCCATATCTACAGTGTCTATTCCTTTAATGACCAAACACTGTCCCTTATATTTATTGAGTGGTCCAATATAATCAGTCTGCCACCAGGTAGCTTGCTGATTAGGAAATGATCATCTAAGACGTTGATCTCTGCTGCTGTCAGATTGGGCACCCAGCAGGGACCATAGCCAGGCTGGCTTTTGTGACTGGAAGTCCATGTTGCTGAGTCCCTGCATAATCTCTCCCATCACACCATTGCCACTTTGTTCATGAACCCACTGAGCAATGATGGGGTGGCTGAGGAAAGAGGTTGACTAGTATCCACAGAGTAGGTCATTCTATCCACCTGATTATCAAAGTCCTCCTCTGCTGAGGTCATTCTTTAGTGTGCATTCACATGGGACAAAAATATCTTCATATACTTTGCCCTCTCAGAGTTTTATTCACATACCTCTTTTCCAAATTCTTTGTCACCAATTTTTCAATCATGTTCTTTCCAAGTCTTTGACCATTTGGCCAAATCATTGGCTACAGCCCGTGAATTAGTATATAACCACACATTTGGCATTTCTACTTTCAAGCTAAGTGCACATTCAGGTGCACTGCCTAAATTACTGCTCACTGAGAAGATTTCCCTTTACCATTGCCATTGCAGGTTGTCGCAGAAAGTGACTATGCTGCTATAGCTCTCCACTTTTGGGTGGTGCCTACATATCATGCAGAACCATCTGTAAACCAGGTCCTAGTCCTTTCTTTCTGTGTCAGTTGATTATAGGGTACTTCCCATGAGGCCATCAGTGCAGGCTGAGAGAGAGGTGGTGTAGCAGGAGAAGGAACCATGGGTTTTTGGCGCCAATTCTTCATATAACCTGTGTCTTCAGGATCTGCTTGGGCCTCATCACATATATACGACTTCCATTTGATGATGGAGTACTGCTGTGCCTACCCAACTCTATGATTTTGTGGGTAAAGTAACACGCAGTTCAGGATGGGAAACTCAGGCCACATGGTAACTTGGTGGTCCATAGCCAAGCATTCAGTTTCTACTAAGGCCAAGTAACAGGCCAAAAGCTATCTCTCAAAAGATTAGTATTTATCTGCAGATAATGACAGGGTCTTGCTCAAAAATCTCAGGGGGCTTTACTCTGATACACCTGTAAAGGCTTGCCAAAGACTCCAGACAGCATTTATATCTGCCATTGACACCTCAAGTACCATTGGATTTGTTGAATCTTAAAGCCCAAGGGGCAGAACAGCTTGCACAGCAGCCTGGACCTGTTGCAGAGCACTATGTTCTAAGTCCCACTCAAAACTAGCAGCTTTTCAGGTGTCTCAGTAGATGGCACAGAGTAATACACTCACATAAGGAATATGTTTTGTCCAAAATCTAAATAGGCCCACTAGATGTTGTGCCTCTTTCTTGGTTGTAGGAGGGACCAGATGTAACAACGTATCCTTCTCTTTAAAAAGGATATTACCACACCATTGGACCCTTAGAAGTTTCACTAAGGTAGAAGCCCCCTGAATTTTAGTTAGATTTATTTTCCATTCACATGCAAATGTTTTAGCAATAAATTCAGAGTGGCTTCTACTTCATGTTCACTAAGTCCGGTCAGCAAAATGTCATCAATATAACACAGCAGTGTGATATATTGTCAGGGGAAAAAGGCAATCAAGATATCTACAAACTAAACTGTGACACAGGGCTGGAGATAAGGTAAGACAATGAAGGCGTATTGCTGGCCTTGATGGCTGAAAGTAAATTACTTCTGGTGGGTCTTATGGGCAGGGATCAATAAAAAGATTTTTGCCAGATCACTAGCTACATACCAAGTACCAGAAAAATGTGTTAATTTGCTCAAGAAATGAAACCACATCTGGTACAGCAGCTGCAATTGGAGTCACCCCACTTGGTTAAGCTTACAGTAACACACTCCTTCTCCAGGATTCATCTGTCTTCTACACAGGCCAAAAAGGAGAGTTGAATGGAGATGTGGTGGGAATCACCACCCCTGCATCATTGAAGTCCTTGATGGTGACATCAATCTCTGCATTGCCTCCAGGATTGCAGTATTGTTTTTGCTGTACTATTTTCCTAGATAGAACCAACTCTAGTGGTTTACATTTAGCCATTTCCACTTAATAGTCCTCACTACACAGGTTAAAAACTCAGCGTGGAGATTCTGCCAGTTGCTAAATATGTATATTCCAGTTATGCATTCTGGAACTGAAGAAATGATCACAGAATGAATTCAGAAACCCACTGGACCCACTGTGAGTGGCATCTGAGCTAAAACTGCATTAATCACCTAACCTCCGTAAAGCCCTACTGTAACTGGAGGGTCACAGTAATGTTTGGATCTCATGTAATCAGCATCAGTTCAGAGCCGGTGTTCACTAGTCCCTGAAAAGTATTATTATTCCTTTTTCTCCACTGCAGTTACCCAGGCAAAGCACCATAGGTCCTTTTGAAGAAAAATCGGATAAAAATAAATGGTACAGATTTTTAGTAGTGTACTGGTGTCCTTCCTGGAGGGGACCTGGTCTCCCTTTCATTCAAGGTTTTCTAGGTCTGTAAACTGGCTCAAGTCTGGGAATTGATTTACGACCCATCATTCTCTGTTTTTATTACTTGGGTTAGACTTTTATTTACTTGACTTGAAAGCTTTCTACTTATATAAAGTAAAAATTTAACAGTTTTCTATCTGTCCACTTCTAGGAACACCATGTTTAACTAGCCAATACCATAGATCCATGCAAATCAGACTCTTCTGGTTGTTGTTTTGCCTTTGCTGTCTATTATGGTAATTATGCACACCTTACCTTTGAGAGCTGAGTGCCACAACATGGCCTCTACCACCCCAAGATCGAATTATTCCTATTACATTTAAGTTTTTTAAATGGTTGACTGAGGATCCCATGGTAAGGTCCAGCTTACAAAGAAGTGAAATCATGGAGCACTTCACGGATACTGGGGATCCCCTCACAAATCTGTTTCACAAGGTATTGGTGAAAGGTATGTCTTCTGAACTTTCCTGGTGTAGGTGAGTAGATTTTATGTGACAAATTTACTCTAGTATTCCAGTATCCCTACAGCTTTGAGTTTTACATTTACATATTATTATATATTATTTATTACATATATGTATTATATATATATTACATATAGTTTTGAGTTTTACATTTAAATCTTTAATCCTTGAGTTAATTATTGTACATGGTGTAAAGAAGGGATCCAGTTTCAATTTTCTTTATATGGCTTGCCAGTTCGTCCAGCACTATTTATTAAATAGAAAAAATATTCCCCAATGCTTGTTTTTGTTGGGTTTGTCAAAGATCAGATAGTTGTAGGTGTGCAGTCTTATTTCTGGGTCTATGTGTCTGTTCTTATACAAGTACCATGCTGTTTTGTTCACTGTAGCCCTGTAGCATAGTTTAAAGTTGGGTAGTGTGACACCTTCAGCTTTGTTCTTTTTGCAGAAAACAAAGGCATACTAAGATGTTGGTTGGTGGCTCCTAGGATTGCCTTGGCTATTTGGGCTTTGTTTTTTTTTTTGGTTCCATATGAATTTTAAAATAGTTTTCTCTAGTTCTGTGAAGAATGTCAGTGGTAATTTAATGGGAATAACATTGAATTTATGAATTGCTTTGGGCAGTATGGCCATTTTAACAATATTGATTCTTCCTAACCATGAGCATGGAACATTTTTCCATTTGCTTATGTCATCTCTGATTTTTGTAAGAAGTGGTTTGTAATTCTTTTTGTAGGAGCTCATGATTTTCTTTCATCACTTTGTCCAGTGATACTAGGAGCAACCAACTATTATTATATTTCTTTCTTTTCTGCAAATGTTAAAAGGTATCATGTGTAGAGTCTCTAATTTTGTGCCTCTTATAAACAGTGAATTAGTAGTACCAAATGGATTTATTTTGCATATCTCTATAAACAGTTTATACCATGGGCTATCATTGCATTCTGTACTATTATAAATAGAGGCCTTAGTATTTTTAAATCTAATCAGATTAGAGCCACTTCCAGATACCCAAAACCAATGAAAGGAAATGAATCTTTAAAAGTTTGTTTCTCTAGAGCCACTCCTAGTACCTAAGTCTGTTAGGGCTTTCCAGAAAGGCAGAACCAATGGGATATAGACAGATAGCTATAAATAAATAGATATATTAGATAGATAGATACATGCGAGGTTTTATTAGGGAAATTGGCTCATATGATTATGGAGCTGGAGAAATTCCATGACAGGCCATCTGCAAGTTGGAGATCCTGAAATGCTGTAGTGTGGCTTAGTCCAAGTCTGAAGGCCTCAGAACCATGAAAGCTGGTGGTGTCACTCTCAATCTGATGCCAATGGCCTGAGAACCCATAGGGCCACTGGTGTAAGTCCTGGAGTCCTAAGGCCAGCAAGCGTGAAGTTGTCCAATGATAGAAGAGGAAGAGTGTATTCTAGCTCGAGAAGACAGACATATTTACCACTTCTCAGTTTTTGTTATTTCAGGATCCCCAGCAGATTGGATGGTGCCCTCTTACATTGAGTGTGGATGTTCCTTACCTAGTCTACTCAACTCACAGGTTAATCTCCTCTGAAAACACTCTCACAGACACACTGTGAAATGTGTTTTACCAGGTTTCTAAGTATTTATCAATCCAGCCAAGTTAACACCTAAAATTAATTATCATAGATATGAATGATGAAAACTGTTAAAACGTGAATGTTGTTTTACAATTTTTATCTAATTTAAAATACATGTTTAATATAATTCCACAGAAGATATTAATTTTTAAATGCTTTCTCTACATTAGAAACACTTTCAGCCCTTACCTTAACTTGATAATGTTAATTTAAAGGGATTTAGATTAACAGCCACTACAGGGATTGATACTTTCTAGGAAATATCTTGGGATGCTAATGAGCTATGATGGTTAATACTGAGCATCAACTTGATTGGATTGAAGGATGCAAAGTATTGATCCTGAGTATGTCTGTGAGGGTGTTGCCAGAGGAGATTAACATTTAAGTCAGTGGGCTGGGAAAGGCAGACCCACCCTTAATCTCGGTGGGTACCATCTAATCAGCTGCCAGTGCAGCTAGAAGATAAAGCAGGCAGGAACATGTGAAAAGATTAGACTGGCCTAGCCTCACAGCCTACATTTTTCTTCCATGCTGGATGCTTCCTGCCCTCAAACACTGGACTCCAAGTTCCTTAGTTTTGGGGCTTGGACTGGCTCTCCTTGCTCCTCAGCTTGCAGATAGCCTATTGTGGGACCTTGTGATCATGTGAGTTAATACTTAAGAAACTCGCATGTATATTCTATTATATATGTATTCTATTCTACATATATATTCTATTCTATATATATTCTGTTATATATGTATTTTATATATATTTTATATATATATACACATTCTATTATATACCCATAACTAATAGCAGATATATGTATATCAGGATCCAATTATTTTATATATACATATATATCTCCTATTAGTTCTGTCCCTCTAGAGAATCCTGACTAATACAGATTTTGGTACCAGGAGTGGTTCTACAGGAACATAATATTAAGGATGGAGTTCTTTCATTGGTTTTGGGGTTTCTGGATTTGGCTGCTTAATATTATTATACCCCAAAACACTAAGAACTGTGCTTCTAATAGTATGGAAAACACTGATAGTCCTTGGCATAAAGTTTTTAGAGATTTATGCAAAATAAATTCACTTAACATTCTTGATTTACTGCTTGTGAGAGGCAAGGAGTTTAGTGATTCTGTACATAATACCTTTGACCATATGTGAAGAACCAAGGAATATAATGAAGCTGGTTCGTTGCTCCTAAGTTCAGTGGACAAAGTGATGAAAGAAAATTATAAACTCAGGGATTCTGACTCCCAGGTTTAGAAGCAAATACTGAGCCTCAAATCTGCTGAGATTGCCTTGAGTGAGAGTCTCACCTCCTGTAGAGAATGAGCTGAAATTGTGGAAAACAGACACAAGCTCTCATCATGCAAATGGCTAACCTGCAATGAAAAATACATGTACAGCCTTGCCAAGTGTCTATTATTAAAGTGAGGGCATTAAGCAGAAAAGAACGAGACTCTGCAACTTGGAATGGGAACATGTGGGAGGACCTTGATGAAGCTGGGGATGCTAAATTTTGTAAACTCTGATGAACCTTTTTTGCCAGAAGGAACAGCTTTCCCATCCCCAGTAGTGGGAACATCCCCTCCTTGACCCAAATGCTGCCATCAGCCTTTCCACTGTTGTCTGAGGAGATAAAACCTGTGCTGCCTGAGGCAACAGTGATGGCCTCCCTGAGGCGGTTGCCAGGCAAGATAATGCTGATTCTCCTCAGGAGCGACCTCCAACACCACTGTTTGATTCTAGACCTATAACTAGACTACAGTCCCAGCAGGCCTGTATAGGTGAGTTTGAGAGTGTGACCCATGAGGTGGTGCACTACACTTGAAAAGAACTGCTTTATTTTTCTAGTTTAAATAAACAGAAATCTGGATAGCAGTCATGGGAATGGATATTAAGGGTGAGGGATAATGGTGGAAGAAACAGAGTTGGATCAGGCTGAATTTATTGAAGGGCCCACTAAGTAGGGACTCTGCATTTAATGGTGCAGCTCGAGGAGTTAGAAAAGGTTCTAATAGTTTATATGCTTGGTTAGTTGAAATATGTATTAAAAGATGGCCCACTGTGAGTGAGCTGGAAATGCCTGATCTCCCTTGGTTAAATGTAGAGGAAGGGAGCAAAAGGCTTAGGGAGGGTGGAATGCTAGGGTGGATTAGTTACTTTTAACCTACTCATCCCAGTTGGGAGGGTCCAGAAAATGTACCATCGACCAATACCTTGCAAAATAGATTTGTGAGGATAGCACCTGCATCTTTGAAGAGCCCTGTAATTGCTCCTCTTTATATTTCAGATGTAACGGTGGGAACTACAGTCACTCAACTACAAAATTTAAATACGGTGGGAATAATTGGATCCTGACGTGGCAGGGGCAAAGTGGCAGCACTCAACCATCAAAGGCAAGGTAAGCGTAGCTATCATAATGGACTCTAGAGAAAAAGCAGTAATCAGAATAGTCTGACTCATGTAGAGTTCTGGATTGGCTAATTAATCATGATGTTCCTAGAAGTGAAACTGATAGAAAGTCTATTGCATTCCTACTTAATTTATGTAAGCAGAGAACGTCTAGGTAGAATGGGCAAAAGACCAATTTGAATTGTAAAAACAGAGAATCATGTCTTCTTGATCAATTTCCCAACTTGAGCCAGTTTACACGCCCAGAACCCCTTGAATGAAGGCAAGGCCAGGACCCCTTGAGGAAAGGCTCCAATACCCAACCAACAAAATATGCTGTTAACCTTTCTCCCATCCTTCCACAAGGAGACCTCCGGCTTTTCCCAGAGTAACTGTGCTTTGGGGTAAGGGATCAGACATTTCAGGGACTACTGGGCACTGGCTCTGAGCTGATGTTGATTCCAGGGGACCCATAACGTCACTGTGGTCCTCCAGTTAAAGTATGGGCTTATGGAGGTCAGGCAATTAATGGAGTTTTAGCTCAGGTCAGACTTACAGTGGGTCCAGTGAGTCCCCAGGCTCATCTGTGGTCATTTCTCCAGTGCCAGAATGGATAATTGGCATAGACATACTTAGCAGCTGGTAGAACTCCCACATTGGCTCCTTGACTGGTAAGATGAGGGTTATTATGGTGGGAAAGGCCAAATGGAAGCCATTAGAGCTGCCTCTACCTAGAAAAATGGTAAATCAAAAACTATATTTCATCCCTGGAGGGATTGTGGAAATTAGTGCCACCATCAAGGACTTGAAAAATGCGGGGGGTCTGATTTCCACCACGTCCCCGTTCAACTCTCCTATTTGGCCTATTGTGGAAGAAAAGTTAAATATTAAATTTGAACTCAATTGAACATGGACACAAACAATGGTCAACTTCTGGAACAGGTTGTGTGAGCTCCTTGAGGTGTTCATTTGACACTGTTTCAGAGAAATCTATATTAGTTATTGAAAAACAGCAGACAATAGCAAAAATAAAGTTAACCTTTTTGTGTTCCTTCAGCCCAGTCACGAAGGGCCCTTGTGACTGGGCCTCGTACCAAACAACTCATTACAGAAAGAGCTATGGTCCTAGTCTACGCCGAAGTTTCACGAGACCTCGTCTGTGCATGGGCAAGTGTCTGACTCTGGAGCCCAGGTTGTTGCTTCCCAGTCTGGTGGTGAATCCTCCATAGTCTGGTGAGTGCAGTGTCTGACTCTGGAGCCCAGGCTGTTGCTTCCCATATATATATATATATACACACACACACGTCTTTTCCCTTCTCTCCTGACCATTGCAATTTGCTTATTATATTAATTTGCCTATATTATTTTGCTTATTATATCATTTGCTTATTATATTATTTGTGTATTATATCTGCATTGCTGTTTACGTGAGATACAGCTTGTTTACTCTTAAAGATACTGTGTGTGTGATTTTCTCCCCTCGTGCGTTTCCCGCACAGAACACCTGTGCAGAAGACAGATGAATCTTAGAGAATGACAGTGGATTATCGTAAGCTTAACCAAGTAGTGACTCCAATTACAGCTGCTGTACCAGATGCAGCAAGTGGCTTTGTTTCTTGAGCATATTAACACATCTCCTGGTACCTGGTATGCAGCCATTGACTTGGCAAATGCCTTTTTCTCCATTCCTGTCCACAAAGCCCACTAGAAGCAATTTACCTTCAACTAGCAAGGCCAGCAATATACCTTTACTCTCTTACCTCAGGGGTGTATCAACTCTCTGACTTTGTGCCATAATCTTATTTGGAGAGAACTTGATTGCTTTTTGCTTCCACAAGATATCACACTGGTTCATTACATTATGACACTATGCTGATTGTATCCGGTGAGCAGGAAGTAGCAAACACACTGGACTTATTGGTGAGACATTTGCATGCCAGAAGATGGGAAATAAATCTGACTAAAATTAAGAGACATTCTACCTCAGTGAAATTTCTAGGGGTCCAGTGGTGTGGGGCCTGTCAAGATATTCTTTCTAAGGTGAAGAATAAATTACTGCATTTGGTCCCTCCTACAATCAAGAAAAAGTCATAGTGCCTAGTGGGTCTATTTGGATTTTATAGGCAACACATTCCTCATTTGGGTGTGTTACTCTGACCTATTTACTGAGTGACCCAAAATGCTGCCAGTTTTGAGTGTGGTCCAGAACAGGAGAAGGCTCTGCAACAGGTCCAGGCTGTTGTGCAAACTGGTCTGCCACTTGGGCCATATGACCCAGCAGATCGAATGGTGCTTGAGATGTCAGTGGCAGACAGGGATGATGTTTGGATCCTTTGGCAGGCCCCAGTAAGTGAATCACAGCGGAGACCTCTGGGATTTTAAAGCAAGGTCCTGTCATCTTCTTCAGATAGCTACTCTCCTTTTGAGAGACAACTCTTGGCCTGTTACTGGGATTTGGTGGAAACTAAATGTTTGACTATGGGCCATCAAGTCACCGTGTGACCTGAACTGCCTGTCATGAACTGGGTGCTTTCTGGCCCATTTAGGTATAAAGTGCATCATGCGCAGCAGCATTCTGTCATCAAATGAAAGTAATATATATGTGATTGGGTTCGGGAAGGTCCTGAAGGCACAAATAAGTTACATGAGGAAGTGGCTCAAATGCCGATGGTCTCCACTCCTGTAACTGTGCCTTATCTCCCCCAGACTGCACTGATGGCCTCATGGGGAGATCCCTATGATCAGTTGACAGAGGAAGACAAAAGACTAGGACCTGTTTCACACATGGTTCTGCATGATATGCAGGCACTACCCTAAAGTGGACAACTGCAGCACTGCAGCCCCTTTCTAGGACATCCCTGAAGGACAGTGGTGAAGGGAAATCTTCCCAGTGGGCAGAATTTCAAGCAGTGCACCTGGTTGTGCAGTTTGCATGGAAGGAGCGATGGCCAGATGTGTGATTATAGAATGATTAATGGGCTGTAGCCAATGGTTTGGCTGGATGGTCAGGGACTTGGAAGGAGAATGATTGGAAAATGGGTGACAAAGAAATTTGGGGAAGAGGCCTGCAAATGGACCACTCCAAATGGTCAAAAACGTTGAAGATATTTGTATCCCATGTGACTACTCACTAACGGGTGACCTCAGCAGAGGACGATTTTAATAATAAAGTGGATAGGATGACCTGTTCTGTGGATACCACTCAGTCTCTTTTCCCCAGCCACCCCTGCCATAGCCCAACTGGCCCATGAAAAAAGTGTCCATGATGGCAGGGACAGAGGTTACACATGGGCTCAGCAACATGCACTTCCACTCATCAAGGCTGACCTGGCTACAGCCACTGCTGAGTGCCCACTTTGCCAGCAGCAGAGACCAATACTGAAACTTCTGTATGGCACTACTCCTCAGAGTGATCAGCCAGCTACCTGATGGCAGGTTGGTTATATTGGACCTCTTCCATTGTGGAAAGGGCAGAAGTTTGTCCTCACTGGAATAGACACTCCAGGTATGGGTTTGCCTATCCTGCATGCAATGCTTCTGCCAAGACTACCATCTATGGACTCATGGAATGCCTTATTGATCGTCATGGTACTCCACACAGCATTGCCTTTGACCAATACACTCACTTTATGGCTAAAGAAGTGCAACAGTGGGCTCCTGCTCATGAAATTCACTGGCCTTACCATGTTCCCCATAATGAGAATGGATTGGTGGAATGACCTTTTGAAGTCACAATTATAATGCCAACTAAGTGACAATATTTTGCAGGGCTGGGGCGGAGTTATCCAGAAAGCCATGTATGCTCTGAAATAGCATCCAATATATGGTGCTGTTTCTCCCATAGCCAGGATTCACGGGTCCAGGAATCAAGGGATGGAAGTGGAAGTGGCACGACTCACCATCATTCCTAGTGATCTACTAGCAAATTTTTTGCTTCCTATTCCTGTGACATTACTTTCTGCTGGCCTAGAGGTCTTAGTTCCAGAGGGAGGAAGGCTACCACTAGGAGACATAATGATTCCATTGAACTGGAAGTTAAGATTGCCACATGGACACTTTGGGTTCCTCCTGCTTTTAAGTCAACAGGCCCAGAAGGGAGTTAAAGTGTTGGCTGGGGTGATTGACCCAGATTATCAAGATGAAATCAGTCTACTATTCCACAACAGAGGTAAAAAAGAGTATGAATGGAATACAGGAGATTCAGTAGGGTGTTTTTATGCCCTGTGACTAAGGTCAATGGGAAAATACAACAGCCCAATCCAAGCACAAATACAAATGGCCCATAGCCTTCAAGAATAAAGATTTGGGTCACTCCATCAGTGGGGGGGGGGGGGGGGGGAAATGACCTGCTGAGATGCTTGCTGAAGGAAAAGGGAATACAGAATGTGTGGTAGAAGAAGGTAGTCATCAATACCAGCTATGACCACGTGACCAGCTGCAGAAACGAGACTGTAGTTGTCATGAGTATTTTCTCCTTCTTTTGTTAAAAACATGTTTGTTCATGTATGCACTTGTACTAAAAAAACTTCATTTTACTTCCTTTTTCTTTATCATATGACATAAGATTTATTGACTTCATATCAACATTTAAGTATTATTAACTTTATGTGATAGTAGTTGTGTTGGGGATTGGTGAGTTTCCAGTTATACAAAGGATAGTTTTATTATGTTAGGCGTAATTATGACCTCATTATTGTCTTTATTTGAGGGTTTCAGGAGATGTGTATGGGTTCAAGTTGACAAGGGGTGGACTTGTGATGATTATACTGAGTTTCGACTTGATTTAATTGAAGGATACAAAATAATGACCCTGGGTGTGTCTGTGAGAGTGTTACCAAAGGAGATTAAAATTTGAGTCAGTGGGCTGGGAAAGGCAGACCCACCCATAATCTTGGTGGGTACCATCTAATCAGCTGCCAGCGTGGCTAGAAGATAAAACAGGCACAAACATGTGAAAATACTAGACTAGCCTAGCCTCACAACCTACATTTTTCTCCCATGCTGGATGCTTCCTGCCCTCAAACATCGGACTCCAGGTTCTTCAGTATTGGGACTCCGACTGGCTGTCCTTGCTTCTCAGCTTGCAGATGGCCTATTGTGGGACCTTGTGATCATGTGAGTTAAGGCTTAATAAACTATATCTATATAAAACTGTGTGTGTGTGTGTGTGTATGTGTATATAATTAGTTGTATCCCTCTAGAGAACCTTGAGTAACACATGTGTTTCCAGCATTTTAAAGACATAAGGCAAATCATATTTATCGCTTTTTTCGGTTGTTACAACAAACTCAAACTGGCTTAAGTCATGTGTCATGATAATGTAAATTAAAATTTGTAAATCCAAAGAGAATTTTTAGTAACATTGGTAATATTACTCAGTGTACTTACTTCTATTTTACAAATTTACAGATAACATTGTATGCTTTTATTGTGTACAACATAGTTTTTAAGTAAATGTAAATTGTAGAATGATAAAATATATCCGATTAATGAATGATTTTATATTTTGACTATTGTGATAGTGCTAGAATAAACATGAGATGGCAGCTATTTACTTGACCCACTGATTTTAATTCATTTCAATATATACCTAGTAGTGGGATTGCTGGACAACATGGCAGTTTTATTTTTAATTATTTGAGAGACATTCATACTGTATGAGTCCTCTTTGCTCCGCATTCTCATTAGCACGTTTATATTGTCTATTTGATAATGATCCTTATAACTGGGATGAGGTGATATTGAACTGAGGTTTTTATTTGCATTTTTCAGATGATTAGTGATGTTGAACATTTTTTTTGACATACGTGTTCTTCATTTGTATGTCTTTTTTTTTTTTTTTTTTTTTTGAGACGGAGTCTCGCTCTGTCGCCCGGGCTGGAGTGCAGTGGCCAGATCTCAGCTCACTGCAAGCTCCGCCTCCCGGGTTTATGCCATTCTCCTGCCTCAGCCTCCCGAGTAGCTGGGACTACAGGCGCCCACCACCTCGCCCGGCTAGTTTTTTTGTATTTTTTAGTAGAGACGGGGTTTCACCGTGTTAGCCAGGATGGTCTCGATCTCTTGACCTCGTGATCCGCCCGTCTCGGCCTCCCAAAGTGCTGGGATTACAGGCTTGAGCCACCGCGCCCGGCCCATTTGTATGTCTTTTATTGAAAAATTTCTATTCAGATTTTTTAAAATTTTTGCATCAGGTTATTTACTTCTTTGATTTTTCCTATTGAGTTATTTGAGTTCCTTGTATATTCTGGATATTATTACATTGTTGGATAAATTGTTTGCAAACGCTTTTTCTTATTTGGTAGGTTGTCTCTTCACCCTTTTGATTGATTCTTTTGTTACACAGAAGCTTTTTATTTTGATATGGTTCCATTTGTCTATTTTTACATTTGTTACCTGTGCTTTTGAGGTTTTATGAAAAAGAAATTGCCCATATACAAGTCATAAAGCATTTCCCCTATGTTTTCTTCTGGAAGTTTCATAGTTTTAGATCTTACATTTAAGTCTTCAATACATTCTGAGTTACTTTTTGTAGATTCTGAAATATAATGGTTTAATTCTATTCTTCTCTATGTAGATATCTAGTTTTCTCAACACCATTTGTTGAAGAGACTGTCTTTTCCCCATAACATGTTCTTGACATCTTTGTCAAACATCGGTTGGTGTAAACTGTGTGGATTTATTTCTGTTCTCTCTATTCTTTTCCACTTGTCCACATGCCTTATTTTATGTCAATACAATGCTCTTTGCTTTGCTGTGTTTTTGCAGTACACTGTGAAGTCAGGTTGTAGTATAAGGCTGTTAACTTTTTTGGTTGTTATTAAAATTGATTTGGCAATTTAAGGACTTTTGTGATTTCATAATAATTTTAGAAGATTGTTATCTATTTCTGTGAAGGATGGTATTTGTGTTTAGATAGGGATTCATTAAATCTGTAAATCTTTTTAGGTAGTGTGAGCATTTTAACAATATTAGTTCTTCCAATGCATGAACATAAGATATAAATTTATTTGTGTATTTTTCAGTTTTTTTCATCAGTGTTGTAGAGTTTTAACTGCAGCAATATTTAACCTCCTTGGTTAAACTTATTCCTAGGCATTTTGCTTTATTGTATTTGTAAATTGGAATTATTTATTTATTTATTTTCAGATAGTTTGCTATAAGCATATAGAAATTCTACTAATTTTTGTATGTTGATTTTATAATCTGCAAATTTACTGAATTTATTTATTGGTCTAACAGCTTTTCAGTGAATTGTTTAGGATGTTTTATGTGTAAGGTCATATCATCAGCAAACAATGATAATTTAATTCTTCTTCGCAATTTGAATGCCTTTTTATGCTTGCCTAATTACTCTGCTTAGGACTTCTAGTGTTATATTAAATACAAGTATTGAAAGTGGAAATCCTTGCCTTGTTCCTCTTCTTAGAGGAAAGGATTTCAACTTTTCCCCATTCAGTATGAAATTTACTGTTAATTTGTAGTATATGGCCTTCACATTATGTTCATGTACATTTCTTCTATACATAATATGTTGAGTAATTTTTTATCATGAAGAAGGATGAATGTTGTCAAATGCTTTTTCTGCATCTATTGGCATGATCATATAATTTTTGTCCTTTATTATTTTAATATGATGTACCACATTTATTGATTCATGCATGTTGGACATCCTTGCATCCCTGGAATGAATCTTACTTGATTATGGTGATGATCTTTTTATGTGTTGTGGAGTTTAGTTTGCTATTTTTAAATTTTTTATTTTAGGTTCAGAAGTACATGAACCGGTTTCCTATATAGGTAAGTTCATGTCATGGGTGTATCCTATAAGGGTTATTTTATTACCCAGGTACTAAGTCTAGTGCCCAGTGTTTATTTTTCCTAATTCTCTCCCTCCTCCTTCAAGTTGGCCCTAGTATCTGTTGTTCCCCTCTTTGGGTTCTTACGTTCTCATTATTTACCTTTCACTTATAATTGGAATCACGTGGTATTTGGTTTTCTGTTTCTGGATTACTTTGCTAAAAATCATGGCCTCCAGCTCCATTCCTTTTCCTGTGAAGGAAATTATTTCATTGTTTTTATGGCTGCATAGTATTTCATGGTGTCTATGTAACACATTTTCTTTATCTGGTCTACAAGAGATGGGCATTTAAGTTGCATCCGTGTCTTTACTATTGTGAATAGTACTGCAATGACAAGTAATAGTTCTGGTTTCAGCTTTTTGAGAAATTGCCATGCTGCTCTCTACAATGGCTGACTCCCACTAAGAGTGTATACACATTTCTGTTTCTCTGCAAACTCACTAGAATCTGGTTTTTTTTTTTTTTCTTTTTGACTTTTTACTAATAGCCATTCTGATGAGATTGAGTGCGTTCAGGGTGGTATGGCCACTGACAGCACTAGATAGCTCATCAAGACAGAAAATCAACAAATAAGCAATGGAGTTAAACTATACCTTGGAACAAATAGACTTAACAGATATTTACAGAACATTTCAGCCACCTACTATAGAATATACATTCCATTCAGCAGCACATGGAACATTCTCTAAGATAGACCATATTATGGGCCACAAAATAAAAATTAAAATTAAAACTATATCAAGTACTCTTTCAGACACCAGTGGAATAAAACTGGAAATCAACTCCAAAAGGAACACTCAAAAACATGAAAATACATGAAAATTAAATAACCTGCTCCTGAATGATCATTGGGTTAATAATGAAATTAAGATGGAAATTAAAAAATTGTTAGAACTGAATGATAATAGTGACACAACCAATCAAAACCTCTGGGATACAGCAAACGTGGTACGAAGAGGAAAATTCATAGCCTTAAATACCTATATCAAAAATTCTGAAAGAGCACACATAGGCAATCTACGGTACCACTCAAGGAACTAGACAAACAGGAATAAATCAAATCGAAACCCAGCAGAAGGAAAGAAATAACAAAGATCAGAGCAGAACTGAATGAAATTGGAATGAACTAAATGAAATGAAATTCCAATTTCATTTAAAATATACAAAAAACAAAACAAAAAGCTGGTTCCTTGGAAAGATAAATGAAATTGATAGATCATTAGTGAGATTAACCAAGAAGAGAGAAGGCCCAAATAAGCTCAATTAGAAGTGAAAATGGAAATATTACAACTGATACCACAAAAATACAAAGATCCTTAAAAGCTACTATGAACACCTTTATGCACACAAACTAGAAAATATAGAAGATATGGATAAATCCTGGTAATATACTACCCTCCTAGATTAAACCAGGAAGAAATAGAATCTCTGAACTGACCAATAACAAGCAGTAAGATTGAAATGGTAATAAAAACACACCAACAAAAAGTCCAGGACCAGACAGATTCACAACTGAATTCTATCAGACATTCAAAGAAGAATTGGTACCAATTCTATTGACACTATTCCAAAAGATAAAGAGGAAATTCTCCCTCAATCATTCTATGAAGCCAATATCACCCTAATACAAAAACCAGGAAATGACATAACAGAAAAAGAAAACTACAGATCAATATCCATGATGAACATAGATGTAAACATTCTCAACAAAATATAGCTAACCAAATCCAACAGCATATCAAAAAGATAATCCACCACGATCAAGTTGGTTTCATACCAGGGATGCAGGGATGATTTAACATACAGTAGTTAATAAATGTGATAAACCATATAAACATAATTACAAAGAAAAATCACATGATCATCTCAATAGATGAAGAAAAAACATTTGACAAAATTCAGCATCCATTTATAATTAAAATGCTCAGCAAAATCAGCATTGAAAGGACATACTTGAAGGTAATATAACCCATCTATGACAAACCCACAGCCGACATTATACTGAACAAAGAAAAGTTGAACGCATTCCCCCTGAGAATTGGATCAAGACAAGGATACCCACTTTCACCACTTCTATTCAACAGAGTACTGGAAATTCTAGCCAGAGCAGTCAGACAAGAGAAAGAAATAAAGGGCATCCAAATCAGTAAAGAGGAAGTCAACTTGTCACTGTTCACTGATGATATTATCATATACCTAGAAAATCCTAAAGACTCATCCGAAAAGCTCCAAGAACTGATAAATGAATTTATCCAAGTTTCTGGATACAAAATTAATGTATACAAATCAGTAGCACTGCTATACAGCAACAGCTACCAAAGTGAGAATCAAATCAAGAACTCAATCTATTTTACAATAGCTGCAAAAAAATAAAGAAAAGGAAATACTTAGAAATATACCTAACCCAGAAGGTGAAAGACTTCTACAAGGAAAACTATATAACACTGCTGAAAGAAATCATAGAGAACACAAACAAATGAAAACACATCCCATGTTCATGGATGGGAAGAATCAATATTATGAAAATAATCATACTTCCAAAAGCAGTCTACAAATTCCATTAAACTCCCACCAAAATACGATCATCATTCTTCACGGAACTAGAAAACTCAATCCTAAAATTCATATGGAACCAAAAAAGAGCCTGCACAGCCAAAGCAAGACAAAGAAAAAAATCTGGAGGCATCACATTACGATTCAAATTATAGTACAAGTCTGTAGTCACCAAAACAGCATGGTACTGGTAGAAAAATAGGCAGACGCACCAATGGAACAAAATAGAAAACCCAGAAATATAGCCAAATATATACAACCAACAGATCTTTGACAAAGCAAACAAAAACATAAAGTGAGACAGGACACCCTATTTGACAAATGGTGCTGGTGTAATTGGCAAGTCTCATGTAGAAAAATAAAACTGGATCCTCCTGTCACCTTATAAAAAAATCAACTCAAGATGGATTGAAGACTTAAAAGTAAGACCTAAAACCATAAAAATTCTAGAAGATAACATTGAAAAAATCCTTCTAGACATTAGGTTAGACAAAGACTTCATGACCAAGAACACCAAAGCAAATGCAACACAAACAAACATAAATAGATGGGATTTAATTAAACTTAAAAGCTTTGGCACAGCTAAAGAAATAATCAACAAAGTAAACAGGCAACCCTCAGAGTGGAGAAAATCTTTGCAAACTATGCATCTGACAAAGGACGAACATCCAGAATCTATAAGGAGCTCAAACAAATCAGCAAGATAAAAAAATTTCATCAAAAAGTGTGCTAAGGACATAAATAGACAATTATCAAAAGAAGATTACAAATGGCCAACAAACATATTCAAAAAATGCTCAACATCACTGATTATCAGGGAAATGCAAATCAAAACCACAATGCCATACCACCTAATTCCGTCAAGAATGGGCATAAAAAAAATTAAATGTTGACGTGGATGTGGTGAAAAGGGAACACTTTTACACTGCTGGTGGGAATGTAAACTAGTAAAACCACTGTGGAAAACAGTGTGAAGACTCCTTAAAAAATTATAAGTAGAGATACAATTTGATCCAGCAGTCCCACTCCTGGGTATCTATCCAGAGGAAAAGAAGTCACTTTTCAAAAAAGATATTTTCACATGCATGTTTATAGCAGCACATTTCTAAATTGTAAAAATATGGAACCAATCCAAATGCCCATCAATCAATGAGTAAATAAAGAAAATGTGTATATATATTTATATAAAATATAATATACACACATACACATACACACCATGGAATACTACTCAGCCATAAAAAGAATGAAATAATGGCATTAGCAGCAACTTGGAGACCATTATTCTCAGTGAAGTAGCTCAGGAACGGAGAACCAAACATTGATCTCATTCATAAGTGGGAACTAAGCTTTGAGGACACAAAGCCATAAGAATGATACAATGGTCTTTGGGGACTCAGGGAAAAGGGTGAGAAGGCTAAAAGACTACACACTGGGTACAATGTTCACTACTTGGTTGATGGGTGCACCAAAATCTCAGAAATCACCAGTAAATAACTTATTCTTGTATCCAAACACCACCTGTTTCCCAAAAACGATTGAGATTAAAAATAAATAAGTAAAATTTCATTAACTGGCCTTTCAGTGGTAAAAAAAAAAAAAAAAAAAAAAAAAAATAGCCATTCTGACTAGTATGAGATGGCCTATCATTGTGGTTTTGATTTGTGTTTTTCTAATGATTAGTGATATTGAGCTTTTTTTTTCACATGCTTGTTGGTCACATGTATGTCCTTTTTGAAACTGTCTTTTGATCACTTTTTAATGGGGTTCTGTGTTTTTTTCTTGTAAACCTGTTTGTTTACATACATGTTTGCAAATGTTTTATGCATTGTTTGCAAATGTTTGCATAGTTTGCAAATGTTTTATCAGATTCTGTAGGTTGTCTGTTTACTCTGCTGATACTCTTCTCCGAAGAAGCCCTTTACTTAAAATAGATCCCATTTTTCTGCTTTTGCCGCAGTTGGTGTCTTAGTCATGAAATATGTGCTAGCGCCTGTGTCCAGAATAGCACTGCCTAGGTTGTATTCCAAAGTTTTTATACTTTTGGATTTTACATGTAAGTCTTTTATCCATCTTGAGTTTAATTTTGTATATGGTATAAGGAAGGGGCCAAATTTCAATTTTCTGCATATGGCTAACCAGTCATTCCAGCACCATTTATTGAATAGAGTAATTTCCCCATTGCTTCTTTTTGTCATCTTTGTCAAAGATCAGGTGGTTGCAGGTGTGGGCTTATTTCTCAGCTCTCTGTTCTGTTTCATTGGTCTATGTGTCTGTTTCTGTACCACTACCATGCTGTTTTGGCTAGTGTAGCCCCATAGTATAATTTGAAGTTGGGTAATGTGATACCTCCAGCTTTGTTCTATTTGCTTAAGATTGCCTTGGCTACTTGAGCTTTTTTGGTTCCATATGAATTTTAAAATAGTTTTTTTCTAGTTCTGTGAAGAATGTCATTTGTAGTTTGATAGGAATAGCATTGAATCTGTAAATAGCATTAGGCAGTTTGGCGATTTTAATATTGATTTTTCCTGTCCATGAGCATGAAATATTTTTCCATTTGCTTGTGTCATCGCTTATTTATTTGTAGAAGACAGAAAAAAGAGTGAAGCTAACATATCTGGTGAAATAAATATCTAAGTAGCAAAGCATTCAGTCCGCTGTATGGCTACTTTTAACTGCTTATATAAAATAAGAGAGGAAGGAGATAATATAAAAACAGAATTTATAATTTTAAAAGAAAACATAATAGAAAGAATTAGAAAATTTGCAGCCTAGTCATATGGTGGAGAATGAAAGAGCATTTTTAGTAGAGGAAACCAAGAGTGTAACCAAGTGACCTATTGATAAGATTAGTGTGGATAGAATAAAGCCAGGGGCTATTCATCAGAATAGTGGCCGAAAACCCTAAGGTATTTCAGAGATATGTGATGTGGCCCCTCCCATCACAGGCCCAGAGCTCTAGGAGGGCAGAATTTATTTAGGGGATGGGTCCCTGCTTTTAGTTGCCTCAGGTATCTGCTCCCAGCATTTCAGAAGTGCAGCAGTGTTCAGCCACCCCAGCTATGACTCAAATGGCCTCAGGTGGTGTGGCCTGCTACTCTGGAAGGTGCAAGTCATAAACTTTGGCAGCATCTATGTGGTGCTAATACTGAAGATATGCAGAATGCAAAAACTGTCGGGGGATGAATTTCTTCATTTCGATTTCAAAGGATGTCACAGACAGCCTGAGGAGCAAGGAAGAGATGTCACAAAAGCAAAGACACCACAGAGAGCCTTCACCAAGTCAGTGCCTAGGGCATCTATGGGAGCAAGGCCATTGCAGAGTCCGCACGAGGATAATGCCTAATAGAGCCTTGGGAGCAGCACCACCACAAAGACCCCAGAATTACGGAGCTATTAATGTACAAAGCCAACTCAGGAGAGCTTAATTGTGGGGTGAGTCCAGCAACGTGGTTTGTGTGGGGCTTCCTTAAGGCCTTGAGGTCACAACACCCACACCAGTGTGCACAGGATGTATGTGTGAGGTCAAAGGAGATTATTCTTTGGCTTTTAAGACTGAATATGTTTTTTTCCTTTTGGGGTTTGGACTTACTTGAGACTTGTAACTATTTTCACTTTGCCCATTTTCCTTTTTGGAATAGGAATATGTCATATGTCTGTCCCACCATTTTATTTTTGAAATAGATAACTTGTTTAATTTCACAGGCTAACAATTGGAAGAAATTTACCTCAAGATGAATTGTGAATTGAGTCTCACTCATACCTGATTCAGATGAGACTCTGAACTTAGGATTTTTGAGTTGGTGCTAGAAAGAGTTAAGACTTTGGGGCTATTGATACAGAATGAGTGTATTTTGCATGCGAGAAGGACATAAATATTGAGGGATGGGATAGAACGCAATGGCTTAAATGTGTCATAAATATCCTGTGATGGAAACTTGACCCTCACATCCATATATTGATTGGAGGTAGATCCTTTGGGAAGTAATTAGTATTAAATACAGTTGTCAGGGTGAGGCCTTCATGATGGAACTGGTGCCTTTGTGAAAACAGAAAGAGAAACTGAACTGATATAGACATTCTTGTTCTCTTTCCATGTGATGCCCTTCACCATATCACAACACAGCTGAAAGACCCTCATCAGATATCAGCACCATGGCTCTTGGAGTTCCCAGCCTCTAGAACCATAAGCTAAATGAACTTATTTTCTTTATAAATTACCAAGTCGTAGGTATTCAGTTATAGCATAGAAAATTTACTGACAACCATTTAATATAATACTTCATGTGCTGTTTATTAATGTCTTTTATCAAGTAGAGAGACTTTCCTGATATTCTAAGCTTGCTAAGGGATTTTATAATGAATGGACACTGTATTTTGTCTTATGTCTTCTTTGCATCTATTAAGATGCTCTTTAATATTTTTGCTGTGTAGTATTAAGGTGTTGTGCTTTATTAATTAAATATGAGGCAATTAATGCAACCATTCATATATACTGTTACATTTAATTCCCTGTATATACTGATGTGTTATTTTCTTTAAACACTGTTGTATTTTGTTAAATATTGCTGCATCTCTATTAATGAAGGATATTGACGTGTAGTTGTTCTTCTTTGACATGCCTTAGTCTGGCTTTGGTGTCAGGATGATATTGGCCTCCTAAAAAGAGTTGAGAAATATTCTGTACTCGTGTATTTCTGAAAAAAGTTTGTTGAGTAATGGAATTGTTTCTTTACATATTTCATAAAAGCTACCAGTGAAAACATACAGTCTCTGACTTTTCTTTGGGCTGAGATTTTTAATATCTAAGAAAATGTCTGTTTTATCTCTGTTATTATTTTATGTTAATTCCTGAGTCATTTGGGGTACAGTAGTAATTTTGTAGAAGTTAGCCTATTTTATCAAAGTTGTTTAGTTTATTGGCATAAAGTTGCCCATAGTATTTATTCCCTTACACTTTTAATTTCTGAAGGGCCCATGGTAATATCTCCTTTGATTTCTAACTTTCATAATTTCTTTATTTTTCTTCTTAGTCTAGCTAATGTATTGTCAATTTTGTAGATATTTTCAAAGAGCCTACTTTAAGTTTGATCAATTTCAATGTTTCTATGATCTCTATTTAATAATTTTTTGGAGTAATTTATATAATTTTCTTTTTTTGCTTGCTTTTTGTTGGTTTCCTCTATTTTCCATAATTTTTATGTTAATGCTTAGATTTTTTTTATCTCATTTAAAAAAT
The DNA here is from genome assembly GCF_047675955.1 of Chlorocebus sabaeus. NCBI lineage: Eukaryota > Metazoa > Chordata > Mammalia > Primates > Cercopithecidae > Chlorocebus > Chlorocebus sabaeus. The sequence continues at coordinate 89,364,146 of NC_132933.1, forward strand.
AAGTTTAACTTTTATGTAGGATACAGGGGCTACATATAAAGATTTGTGACATAAGTGTATTGTACCCAGGTAGTGAGCATAGTACACAATAGGTAGTTTTTCAACCCACATCCCCTTTCCTCTATCCCACTTCTAGTAGTCTACAATGTCTATTTTTCTCATGTTTATGTACATGTGTGCTTTATCTGTAACTTTCACTTATAAATGAGAACATGTAGTGTTTAGTTTTCTGCACCTGTGTTAGTTTGCTTATGGCTTCCACCTCCCTCTGTGTTGCTGCAAATGACATGATTTCATTTGTTGTTACTGATGCATAATATTCCATGGTGCGTGTGTACCACATTTGCTTTATTCAATTGAACACTGATGGACACCTAGGTTCATCCCATGTCTCTGCTATTGTGGATAGTGTAGCAATCAAGCAAGTACATGTGTCCTTTTGGTGTAATGATTTATTTTTCTTTGGGTATATACTTAGTAATGGAATTTCTGGATCAGATGATAATTCTGTTTTAATTTTCTTGAGAAATCTCCAAACTGCTATCCAAAGTGTCTGAACTAATTTACATTGTCACCAACAGTGTAAAAGCATTTCATTTCATATCCAGCTTCATGAACATCTTGTTGCTTTTTGACTTTTTCTAATGGCCATTTGACTGGTGTGAGACGGTGTCTCATTTTGGTTTTTATTTGCATTTCTCTGATGATTAGTGATATTGAGAATTTTTTGATAAGTTTATAGCTGCTTGTATGTCTTCTTTTGAGAAGTGTCTGTTCATGTCAACTTCAATTTTTAATGGAGTTGTTTGTCTTTTCTTGTTGATCTGTTATCTGTAGATTCTGGGCAATAGGCCTTTGTAGGAATGCATAGTTTGTGAATATTTCCTTTCATTCTCTATGCTGTCTATTTACTCTGGATAGTTTCTTTTGCTGTGTAGAAGCTCTTTAATTTAATTAGTTCTCACTTGTCTGTTTTCTGTTTTTGATGCAATTGCTTTTGGGGGCTTGGGCAAAATTTTTTTGTCAAAGCCTATTTTGTTTTTTAATTTTAACTTTCATTTTAAATATGTGGGTACAGGTGCAGGTTGTTACATGAGTATATCGTGTAATAGCATCTATTTTTAGTCAGTTTTATAGAATCTGCAAATTTTTCTTGTTTTTTTCATCAACTTTTAAGTTACAAGGTACACGTGCCATGGTGGTCTGCTGCACAGATCAACTCATCACCTAGGTATTAATCCCAGCACCCACTAGCTATTCTTTCTGATGCAATTCATCCCCCCAACACCCAACAGGCCCCAGTGTGTGTTGTTCCCCCCATGTGTTCATGTGTTCTCATCATTCAGTTCCCACTTATAAGTGAGAACATGTGGTGTCTGGTTTTCTGTTCCTGGATTAGTTTGCTGAGGATAAAACTTCTAGCTCCATCCATGTCCCTGCAAAGGACATGATTTCATTACTTTTTATGGCTATATAGTATTCCATAGTGTATATGTACCACATGTTCTTTAGCCAGTCTCTCGTTGATGGACATTTGGGTTGAGTCCATGTCTTTGCTATTGGGAATAGTGCTGAAATGAACATACATGCATGTATCTTCATAATAGAATGATTTATATTCCTTTAGGTATATACTCAGTAATGGATTGCTGGGTCAAATGGTATTTCTGCTTCTAGATCTATCTTCCATAATGGTTGAAAAAATTCATACTGTCACCAACAGTGTAAAAGTATTACTTTTTCTCTGCAGCCTCACCAGCATCTGTGGTTTCTTGACTTTTTAATAACTACCATTCTGACTGGCAGGAGGTAGTATCTCATTGTGTTTTGATTGGCATTTTTCTAATGATCAGTGATGTTGAGCTTTTTTTCACATTTGTTGGCCACATGAACATCTTCTTTTTTTTTTTTGGAGACAGAGTCTCGCTTTGTCGCCCAGGCTGGAGTGCAGTGGCGTGATCTCGGCTCACTGCAAGCTCTGCCTCCTGGGTTCATGCCATTCTCCTGCCTCAGCCTTCAGAGTAGCTGGGACTACAGGCACCTGCCACCACGCCTGGCTAATTTTTTGTATTTTTAGTAGAGACGAGGTTTCATGGTGTTAGTCAGGATGATCTCGATCTCCTGACCTCGTGATCCGCTCGCCTCGGCCTCCCAAAGTGCTGGGATCACAGGTGTGAGCCACCATGCCCGGCCGAACATCTTTTGAGAAGCATCTGCTCATATCCTTAGCCCACTATTTAATGGGATTGTCTTTTTCTTGTAAATTTGTTTAAGCTCCTCTTAAACTCTGGATATTAGACCTTTGTCAGATGCATAGATTGTAAGAATTCTCTCTCATTGTGTAGGTTGCCTGTTCATGCTGATAGTTTCTTTTGTTGTGCAGAACCACTTTAGTTTATTTAGATTCCATTTGTCAAATTTTTCTTTTGTTGCAATTGCTTTTGGTGTTTTTGTCATGAATCTTGAATGGTATTGCCTAGATTTTTTTCTAGAGTGTTTATTGTTTTTGGTTTTACATTTAAGTCTTTAATCTATCTTGAGTTAATTTTTGTATATGGTGTAATAAAGGGGTCCAGTTTCAATTTTCTGCCAATGGCTAGCTAGTTCTTCAGCACAATTTATTAAATAGAGAATCCTTTCCTCATTGGTTGTTTTTGTCAAGTTTGTACAAGATCAGATGGCTGCAGGTGTGCAGTCTTATTTCTGAGTTCTCTGTTTTGTTCCATTGGTCTATGTGTCTGTTCTTGTACCAGTACCATGCTGTTTTGGTTACTGTAGCCTTGTAGTATAGTTTGAAGTCAGGTAGTGTGATACCTTCAGCTTTGTTCTTTTTTAAAGCCAATGTTAAGAAGAGTATTTCCTAGGTTGTTTTCTAGCAATTTTGTAGTTTGAGGACTTACATTTAAATTTTTGAACCATTTTGAATTAATTTTTTGTATATGATACAAAGTAGGACCCAACTTCTATCTCCTGCCTGTGGCTTTTATTTCTGAGGTTTCTATTGCCTTCCATTGGTCTATGTGTCTGATTTTGTACTAATACCATGCTGTTTGGGTTATAATAACTTTGCAGTGTAGTTTGAAGTTGGGTAGTGTGATTCCTCCAACTTTGTTCTTTTTGCTTAGGATGGCTTTGGCTGTTCAAACACTTTTTCGGTTCCTTATAACTTTTAGAATCTTTTTTTTTTTTCTATTTCTATAAAGAATGATGTTGATAGTTGGATAGGAATATCACAGAATCTGTAAATTTCTTTGGTCAGTCTTGCCATTTTAGTAATATTGATTCTTCCAATCCATTGGCATGGAATTTTTTAAGTGTATTTGTGTCATCTCTGATTTGTTTCAGCAGTGTTTTGTAGTTCTCTTTGTAGAGATCTTTCACCTTCTTGGTTAGCTATATACCTAAGTATTTAATTATTCTTTGTAGCTAGTGTAAATAAAATGGTATTTCTTATTTAGCTCTCAGCCTAGACATTACTGGTATATAGAAATGCTACTGATTTTTCTACACTGATTTTTTAAATCGCAAAACTTCACTAAAATCACTTATTGGTTCTACTAGCCTTTTGATAGAGCCTTTGGGGCTTTTTAAGATACAGAATTATATTGTCAAGCAAGGGAGATACTTTGACTTCTTTTACTACTTGGATGTCTTTTTTCCCCTCTTGCCTAATTGCTCTGGCTAGGACTTTCAGTACTGTGTTGAATAGAAATTGGGAGAGGGGACATCCATGTCTTGTTTCAGTTTTCAAGGGAAATGAATGGTTCCAGCTTTTGACCATTAAGTATGACTTTGGCTGTGGGATTTCATAGGTGACTTTTATTATTTTGAGGTATTTCCTTTCAATGCTTAGTCTGCTGAGGCTTTTTATTATTAGGTGAAGTTAGTTTTTATCAAAAGCTTCTCCTGCATCTTCTGAGATAATCATTCGGTTTTTGTTTAAATTCTATTTATGTAGTGAACTGAATTTATTGGTTTGCATGTGTTAAACCAGCCTTCCATCCCAAAATAAAGCCTACTTGATTATGGTGAATTAACTTTTTAATGTGCCCCTAAATTCAGTTTGTCACTCATTTTTTTTTTTTTTTGAGAATTTTCATGTGTATATTTATCAATGATGTTAACCTGAAGTTTTCTTTTTCCACTGTTTTTCCATGATCTTGATATTAAGTTGATGCTGGCTTCATAGAATGAGTTAAGGAGGAGTCCCTCCTCCTCAAGATTTTGGAATAGTTTCAGTACAACTGGCATCAGTTGTTTGTACTTCTCTAAGAATTCAGCTGTGATTCCTTCTGGTCCAGGGTTTTATTTGGTTGGTAGGTTTTTTTGTTCCTGATTCTATTTCAGAGCTCTATATTGGTCTGTTAAGGGTTTCTACTAATTCCTGATTCAATATTTGAAAATTGCGTGCTGTCAGAAATTTGTGCGTTTCTTCCACATTGTTTAACTTGTGTGCATAGAGTTATTCATAATATTCTCTGAAGATCTTTTGTACTTCTCTGTGACTAGTTGTAATGCCATCTTTGTCATTTCCAATTGTACCTATGTGGATCTTTTCTTTTTTCTCTGTTAATCTAACCAGTGGTATATCATCTTGTTTTTCTTTTTATAAGAACCAACTCTTGATTTCTTTGATTTTTATGTTTATTTTTGCATCTCAATTGCATTCAGTTCTCTAATTTTGGTTATTTTCTACTTTTACCTTTTGGTTTTTAAAAATTTCTATAGGTTCAAAGTTAGACTTTTAATTCGGGATATTTTTAACTTCTTGATGAATGTGCTTAGCACTATAAATATTCCTCTTAATGCTGCTTTAGCTGCATATCAGAGATTTTTGTAAATTGTTTCCCTATTTTCATTGATTTCAAAGAATTTAATTTCTGCCTTAATTTTGATGTTTACCCAGCAATTATTTAGAAGTTGCTTAATTTCTATGTGTTTGTGTAGTTTTGAGAGACCTTCTGGATACTGATTTCTATTTTTTTTTTAATTGTACTTTAAGATCTAGGGTACATGTGCACAACATGCAGGTTTGTTACATATGTATACATGTGCCATGTTGGTGTGCTGCACCCATTAACTCGTCATTTACATTAGGTATATCTCCTAATGCTATTCCTCCCCCCTCCCCCCTCCCCACAATAGGACCCGGTGTGTGATGTTCCCCTTCCTGTGTCCAAGTGATCTCATTGTTCAATTCCCACCTATGAGTGAGAACATGTGGTATTTAGTTTTCTGTTCTTGCGATAGTTTGCTGAGAATGATGGTTTCCAGCTGCATCCATATCCCTACAAAGGACATGAACTCATCCTTTTTTATGGCTGCATAGTATTCCATGGTGTATATGTGCCACATTTTCTTAATCCAGTCTGTCACTGAAGGACATTTGGGTTGATTCCAAGTCTTTGCTATTGTGAATAGCGCCACAATAAGCATACATGTGCATGTGTCTTTGTAGCAGCATGACTTATAATCCTTTGGGTATATACCCAGTAATGGGATGGCTGGGTCAAATGGTATTTATAGTTCTAGATCCTTGAGGAATCGCCACACTGTTTTCCACAATGGTTGAACTAGTTTACAGTCCCACCAACAGTGTAAAAGTGTTCCTATTTCTCCACATCCTCTCCAGCACCTGTTGTTTCCTGACTTTTTAATGATTACCATTCTAACTGGTGTGAGATTGTATCTCCTTGTGGTTTTGATTTGCATTTCTCTGATGGTCAGTGATGATGAGCATTTTTTCATGTGACTCTTGGCTGCATAAATGTCTTCTTTTGAGAAATGTCTGTTCATATCCTTTGCCCACTTTTTGATGGGGTTGTTTGATTTTTTTCTTGTAAATTTGTGTGAGTTCTTTGTAGGTTCTGGATATTAGCCCTTTGTCAAATGAGTAAATTGCAAAAATTTTCTCCCATTCTGTAGGTTGCCTGTTCACTCTGATGGTAGTTTCTTTTGCTGTGCAGAAGCTCTTTAGTTTAATGAGATCCCATTTGTCAATTTTGGCTTTTGTTGCCATTGCTTTTGGTGTTTTCAACATGAAGACCTTACCCATGCCTATGTCCTGAATGGTATTTCCTAGGTTTTCTTGTAGGGTTTTTATGGTTTTAGGTCTAACATTGAAGTCTCTAATCCATCTTGAATTAATTTTCATGTAAGGAGTAAGGAAAGGATCCAGTTTCAGCTTTCTGCTTATGACTAGCCAATTTTCCCAGCACCATTTAACAAATAGGGAATCCTTTCCCCATTTCTTGTTTTTCTCAGGTTTGTCAAAGATCAGATGGCTGTAGATGTGTGGTATTATTTCTGAGGGCTCTGTTCTGTTCCATTGATCTATATCTCTGTTTTGGTACCAGTACCATGCTGTTTAGGTTACTATAGCCTTGTAGTATAGTTTGAAGTCAGGTAGCGTGATGCCTCCAGCTTTGTTCTTTTGGCTTAGGATTGTCTTGGCAATGTGGGATCTTTTTTGTTCCATATGAACTTTAAAGCAGTTTTTTCCAATTCTGTGAAGAAAGTCATTGATAGCTTAATGGGGATGGCATTGAATCTGTAAATTACCTTGGGCAGTATGGCCATTTTCACGTTATTGATTCTTCCTATCAATGAGCATGGAATGTTCTTCCATTTCTTTGTGTCCTCTTTTATTTCAGTGAACAGTGGTTTGTAGTTCTCCTTGAAGAGGTCCTTTACATCCCTTGTAAGTTGGATTCCTAGGTATTTTATTCTCTTTGAAGCTATTGTGAATGGGAGTTTATTCATGATTTTACTCTCTGTTTGTCTGTTAGTGATGTATAAGAATGCTTGTGATTTTTGCACATTGATTTTGTATCCTGAGACTTTGCTGAAGTTGCTTATCGCAACAAGGACAATTTGACTTCTTCTTTTCCTAACTGAATACCCTTGATTTCTTTCTCTTGCCTGATTGCCCTAGCCAGAACTTCCAACACTATGTTGAATAGGAGTGGTGAGAGAGGACATCCCTGTCTTGTGCCTGTTTTCAAAGGGAATGCTTCCCGTTTTTGCCCATTCAGTATGATATTGACTGTGGATTTGTCATAAACATCGCTTATTGTTTTGAGATACGTTCCATCAATACTGAATTTATTGAGAGTTTTTAGCATGAAGGGCTGTTGAATTTTGTCAAAGGCCTTTTCTGCATCTATTGAGATAATCATGAGACTTTTGTCTTTGGTTCTGTTTATATGCTGGATTATGTTTACTGATTTGCATATGTTGAACCAACCTTGCATCCCAGGGATGAAGCCCACTTGATCATGATGGATAAGCTTTTTGATGTGCTGCTGGATTCGGTTTGCTAGTAGTTTATTGAGGATTTTTGCATCAATTTTCATCAGGGATATTGGTATAAAATTCTTTTTTTTGTTGTGTCTCTGCCAGGCTTTTGGTATCATAAAATGAGTTAGGGAGGATTCCCTCTTTTTCTATTGATTGCAATAGTTTCAGAAGGAATGGTACCAGCTCCTCCTTGTACCTCTGGTAGAATTCGGCTTTGAATCTGTCAGGTCCTGGACTTTTTTTAGTTGGTAGGCTATTAATTATTGCCTCAATTTCAGAGCCTATTGTTGGTCTCTTCGGGGATTCAATTTCTTCCTTATTTAGTCTTGGGAGAGTGTATGTGTCCAGGAATTCACCCATTTCTTCTAGATTTTCTAGTTTATTTGCGTAGAGGTGTTTATAGTATTCTCTGATGGTAGTTTGTATTTCTTTGGGGTCGGTAGTGATATCACCTTTATTATTTTTTATTGCATCTATTTGATTATTCTCTTTTTTCTTCTTTATTAGTCTTGCTAGTGGTCTATCAATTTTGTTGATCTTTTCAAAAAACCAGCTGCTGGATTCCTTGATTTTTTGGAGGGCTTTTTGTGTCTCTATCTCCTTCAGTTCTGCTCTGATCTTAGTTATTTCTTGCCTTCTGCTAGCTTTTGAATGTGTTTGCTCTTGCTTCTCTAGTTCTGTTAATTGTGATGTTAGGGTGTCAATTTTACATCTTTCCTGCTTTCTCTTGTGGGCATTTGGTGCTATAAATTTCCCTCTACACACTGCTTTAAATGTGTCCCAGAGAATCTGGTATGTTGTATCTTTGTTCTCATTGGTTTCAGAGAACATCTTTATTTCTGCCTTCATTTCTTTATACCGAGTAGTCGTTCAGGAGCAGGTTATTCAGTTTCCATGTAGTTGAGTGGTTTTCATTGAGTTTCTTAGTCCTGAGTTCTAGTTTGATTGCACTGTGGTCTGAGAGACAGTTTGCTATAATTTCTCTTCTTTTATATTTGCTGAGGAGAGCTTTTCTTCCAACTATGTGGTCAATTTTGGAATAAGTGTGATGTGGTGCTGAGAAGAATGTATATTCTGTTGATTTGGGGTGGAGAGTTCGGTAGATGTCTATTAGGTCCACTTGGTGCAGAGTTGACTTCAATTCCTGGATATCCTTGTTAACTTTCTGTCTCGTTGATCTGTCTAATGTTGACAATGGGGTGTTAAAGTCTTCCGTTAATATTGTATGGGAGTCTAAGTCTCTTTGTAAGTCTCTAAGGACTTGCTTTATGAATCTGGGTGCTCCTGTATTGGGTGTATATATATTTAGGATAGTTAGCTCTTCCTGATTAATTGATCCCTTTACCATTATGTAATGGCCTTCTTTGTCTCTTTTGATCTTTGAAGGTTTAAAGTCTGTTTTATCAGAGACTACTATTGCAACCCCTGCTTTTCTTTGTTCTCCATTTGCTTGGTAGATCTTCCTCCCTCCCTTAATTTTGAACCTATGTGTGTCTCTGCATGTGAAATGGGTCTCCTGAATACAGCAAACTGATGGATCTTGACTCTTTATCCTATTTGCCAGTCTGTGTCTTTTAATTGGACCACTAGTCCATTTACATTTATGGTTAATATTGATATGTGTGAACTTGATCCTGTCATTATGATATTAGCTGGTTATTTTGCTCATTAGTTGATGCAGTTTCTTCCTAGCATCAATGGGCTTTATTGCATCTTTTTGCAATGGCTGATACCTGTTGTTCCTTTACATGTTTAGTGCTTCCTTTAGGATCTCTTGTAGGGCAGGCCTGGTGGTGACAAAATCTGTAAACATTTGCTTGTCTGTGAAGGATTTTATTTCTCCTTCACGTATGAAGCTTAGTTTGGCTGGGTATGAAATTCTGTGTTGAAAATTCTTTTCTTTAGGAATGTTGAATATTGGCTCCCACTCTCTTCTGGCTTGGAAAGTTTCTGCCAAGAGATCTACTGTTAGAGTGATGGGCATCCCTTTCTGGGTAACCCAACCTTTCTCTCTGTCTGCCCTTAACAGTGTTTCCTTCATTTCAACTTTGGTGTATCTGACAATTATGTGTCTTGGAGTTGCTCTTCTCGAGGAGTATCTTTGTGGTATTCTCTGTATTTCCTGAATTTGAATGTTGGCCTGCCTTGCTAGGTTGGGGAAGTTCTCCTGGATGATATCCTGCAGAGTGTTTTCTAACTTGGTTCCATTTTCCCCGTCAATTTCAGGAACACCAATCAGACATAGATTTGGTCTTTTTACATAATCCCGTATTTCTTGGAGACTTTGTTCATTTCTTTTTGCTTTTTTCTCTCTACATTTCTCTTCGTGTTTCATTTTATTCATTTGATCTTCAATCACTGATAATCTTTCTTCGATTTGATCAAGTCAGTTACTGAAGCTTCTGCATTTGTCATGTACTTCTCGTGTCATGGTTTTCATCTCTCTCAGTTCTTTTAAGGTCTTCTCTGCATTGATTATTCTAGTTGTCCATTCATCTATTCTTTTTTCAAGGTTTTTAGTTCTTTGCAGTGGTTACATAGTTCCTCCTTTAGCTCTGAGAAGTTTGATCAACTGAAGCAGTCTTCTCTCAACTCATCAAAGTCATTCTCCATCCAGCTTTGTTCCGTTGCTGGCGATGAGCTGCATGTCTTTGGAGGGGGAGATGCACTCTTATTTTTTGAATTTCCAGCTTTACTGCACTGCTTTTTCCCCATCTTTGTGGTTTTATCTGCCTTTGGTCTTTGATGATGGTGACCTACTGATGGGGTTTTGGTGTGGGTGTCTTTTCTATTTGTTAGTTTTCCTTCTAACAGTCAGGACCCTCAGCTGCAGGTTTGTTGGAGTTTTCTTGAGGTCCACTCCAGACACTGTTTTCCTGGATATCAGCAGCGGAGGCTGCAGAAGATAGAATATTGCTGAACAGCGAGTGTTGCTGTCTGATTCTTGCTCTGGAAGCTTCGTCTCAGGGTATACCCAGCCGTGTGAGGTGTGATGTGTCGGTCTGCACGTAGTCGGGGATGTCTGTCAGTTTGGCTACTCAGGGGTCAGAGACCCACTTGAGCAGGCAATCTGTCCGTTCTCAGATCTCAGCCTCCATGCTGGGAGAACCACTGCTCTCTTCAAAGCTGTCAGACAGGGACTTTTACATCTGCAGAGGTTTCTGCTGCTTTTTGTTTAGCTATGCCCTATCCCCAGTGGTGGAGTCTACAGAGGCAGGGAGGCCTCCTTGAGATGTGGTGAGCTCCACCCAATTCGAGCTTCCTGGTGGCTTTGTTTATCTATTTAAGCCTCAGCAATGGCAGGGGCCCCTCCCCAGCCTCACTGCCACCTTGCAGTTAGATCTCCAACTGCTGTGCTGGTAATGAGGGAGGCTCCATGGCCGTGGGACCCTCTGGGTCAGGTGTGGGATATAATCTCCTGGTATACTGTTTGCGAAGACTCTTGGTAAAGCACAGTATTAGGGTGGTAGTTACCCGATTTTCCAGGTGTTGTTTGTCTCAATTTCCCTTGGCTAGGAAAAGGAATTCCCTTCCCCCTTGTGCTTCCCAGGTGAGGAGATGCCTCGCCCTCCTTCACCTCTCGCTGGTCGGGCTGCACCCGCAGACCAGCAACTGTCAGACATGGCCCAGTGAGATGAACCCCGTACCTCAGTTGAAAATACAGAAATCACCCATCTTCTGTGTCGCTCATGCTGCGAGCTGGAGGCTGGAGCTGTTCCTATTCGGCCATCTTGGGCACCACCCCTGAGATGGCTTGATTTCTATTTTTATTGTACCTTGTCTGAGATTGTGCTTGGTATGATTTCAGTTTTTTTTTTTTTAATGTATTGAGACTTGCTCTGTGACCAAGCATGTGATTGGTCTTAGAATATGTTCTGTGAGAAGATGAAAAGGATGTATATTCTGTGTTTGTTGGGTGGAGTGTTCTGCAGATGTCTATTAGGTCCAATGAGTCATGTGTGAAGCTTAAATCTAGAGTTCTTTGTTAGTTTTATACCTTGATGACCTCTGTCTTATACTGTCAGTGCGGTGTTGATTTCTTCCACTACTGCTGTGTGGTTTTCTAAGTATTTTTGTAGACCAAAAAGAACTTGCTTTGTAAATCTCAGTTCTCAAATGTTGGGTGAATATATATTTAGGACAGATAAGTCTTCTTGTTGGATTGTACCCCTTAACATTATGCATTTCCTTCTTTGCTTTATTTTTTATTGTTTTAAAATATGTTTATCTGACACAATAATAGTAACTCCTTTTTTTTTTTTTCATGGTCCGTCTTCTTCACCCCTTTTTTTTTTTTTTTTTTTTTTTTTTTCAGTCTCGTTGTGTCATTACATGTGAGATTGGGCTCTTGAAACTAAGAGATGGTTGCATCCTGTCTTTTATCCAGCTCACCACTCTACATCTTTTAAGTGGGGTGTTTAGCCATTTATTATTCTGGGTTAGTACTGGTTTGTGAGATTTTGATCCTATCATTGTGTTAGCTGGTTGTTATGTAGACTTGATTGTATGGTTGCTTCATAATGTTTGCTTTATGTGCTTAAGTGTGTTTTTGTGGTAGCAGATGTCATTCCTTTGATTCCATGTTTAACACTCCTTAAGTGACTCTGATCATCCTCACTGCTCATTATATGTTGATTATAATGCGGTAGCATGCTAAAAGACACTCCCACCAGTGCCATGACAGTTTACAAATGTCATGGCAATGTTAGGAAGTTAGCCTATATTCTCTAAAAAGAGGAGAAACCCTCAGTTCCAGGAATTGGCCACCTCTTTCCCTGAAAACTCATGAGTAATCCACCCCCTGTTTAGCATATAATCAAGAAATAACTGTAAGTATACTTAGTTGAGCAACCCATGCTGCTGCTGTGCCTATGGAGTAGCCATTCTTTATTCCTTTACTTTCTTAATAAATTTGCTTTCACTTTATGGATTCACCTTGAAGTCTTTCTTGCCTGAGATCCAAGAACCCTCTCTTGGGGTCTGGATCGAGACCCCTTTTGGTAACAGATAGGCTCTTACTCAGCTGCATGGCTCCTTTGTATTTCATAGTGTTTTCAGCTCTGGTATTTGGTGCAGTGGTGGGAGAGGTAACCTCCTCTCCAGGCACACTACTGGGCTTTGAGAGTGCACCCTCCAATCACTGGCACTGAGACCATGTTTCTTTTGTTAGGTATTCCAGGCTGTGGGGATCCCTCAAGCAGAGTCCACAGCATGGTTATAGGCCCCACCTTTTCTGGGCTGCCCTTATGGAAGAAGGCAAGCCCCACTCCTATGGCAGCCCATGTGTCCATACAACTCACTCCTATCCATGATCTGACATTGTGGGCTCCTCTATTCACTTGAGTACCAAAGACATATTTCAGCTCCACACTCCCAAGCTGGGAACTGCAGCCCTGGGGTGAGCTCAGGAGTTTTTGTTGCCTCCCCAGCTTGGGGCAACTGTGGTGGGGTCTATGGTGGTGGCACTGGCAGAGTGCCTGTCAGGTGACTTGAGTGGGGGTGGCTCCATCCCAGAGAAATCCAGAGCCACAGCTGATTGGAGTAATTACCCAGGGAGGGGAAAGCTGTGTTCTGGTCCCAAGCTGGGGGGCCCTGCCTGGTGAAGAGCAGAGGGGAAAGGGGCTCCTGGGAAAGACAGTCTCACCTCCTCTCCTTAGAGCCATGTACTGAAGGTGCAAGCAAAACAATCAGACTCTTTGTTATGCCCCCAGCCCAAGGGCAGCAAGGGCAAGGTGTCATGGCAGAGGAGCTGTCAGTTGACTCTGGGAACTCCACCCCAAAGAACTACAGAACCTGCTGCAGGATCTGTGATGATCAGCTGAAGGTGGGGTGGCTGTGCTGCAAACTCAAGCCAGAGAGCCCTGCCTGGAGAAGAACAGGGGAGTCAGGAGTTTCCACAGAAGAGAGTCTGGCCTCCTCTGCATAGGGTAACTGTAGCATGCAGTAAGCACATGAAAGCAATTAAGATGTTCATTCCTTCTGTAGCCTAGGGGAAGCAAGGGTGGTTACCACAGCAACTGCAATGGCCAAGGACTTGTCTGTTACCTCTGGGAGTTCCCTCTCAGAGAAATGCAGCACTACAACTGGCTAAAGTAGTGAAGTGGTGATGGGATGGCTTCACTGGTACCATAGGCCAGTGGGCTTTGCCTCCTGGTGTAGCAGAGGTAAGACCCTAAGCCTATCTGCTTCTCAGCACTATGGTTGCAGCCCTTATTCTGGGGTGCATGAGAGATTCTGGCCTACCTTTTTGGCCAGCTATGACAGCTGGCGCCATGCTTCTCAGGGATCCAAGGACTGTGAAACTCAATGTGTTCTTGAGTGGTGGCTCTTCCCAAACTTCAGACAGTTGACTGTGCCATTCTGGAGGTAGGCGTGCGGGCATGGGGTGTAGGGGAATGGGCAGGGTTTGAGAGTTCTTCTGTGCCCAGGATTGCAAAGGTCCATGGCAGAAATGTGGGTCTCCAGGGGCTCTTAGTCACTCACCCTTTCCCCATGGTAGGTAGCCTCTCCTGGCTCTGTGCCAAACTTTTGTAGGCAGCTGTCTTGCCTTGCTTTTCGCTGTTCTCTGAGGGCAACCAGTGCTTCCATCATGAATCCCAGCTTGGCCTTCTGGACTAACAGCTAGTGTTTACTTGTGACTTTGTCTCCTCTCCCTGAGAGCAGTGCACACTAGCTGCTTCTAATCAGTCATCTTGGTGCTTCTGTTTTTTCTCTTCTAATATAGGCATTTAAATTGCTTTAGTTGTATTCCAGTAATTTTTATATGTGAGCGATGACTATCTAGTCCAGTGGCATGAGGAAAAGAGAATTTACCAAGACAGTATATATCTGGAAGCAGGAAGAAAGACACAGTTATAGCTTATTTGCTTTATGTCTTTGCCTTCACCTGCTCCTGCCAGCCTGACTCATTTTTCCTAATTAGGATGCCACATTTCCTCCCTGACAGAGCAACAATGACAAACTTTTGGCATGTGGGTATAGGTCTTATCTTCCAACTGCTTCCTGATGACCAGGGGTATAGAGTTGTCCCTACCAAGGATTGTAACATTACATGGGCCTAAATTCTTGGGTTGGGAGTTAAATTTGGCAGAGTTGTTGTGAGACCAATGGGGAACAGCATTTGCAGCCTAAAATTTTATCCTGCTGCATCCAAAGGAGAGCCATGGAGTTTTTTAGTGGCCAGTATCCTCACTACAGTAATATCTTGGTTTGAATGTGTTGTATTCTAGAAGACACAAATTTGAGTAGTAAATTCAGGATGCAAGGGATGAAAAGAAGGAATAATAAAATGTCTGTTTGTGACCCCAGGAATAAGAGCAACCAGGAGAACGATCTCCAAGTAGATGCCCATTAATACTATCCTTGTGACACTTTTTTCTCAATTTCAGCCTCTAGCTCCCTGAGGTTTTTGACATGAGCCCACAATATTTCTGACGGATTAACAAAAATGCACATTCTTCTTCAAATGCTACACATATGTCCTCTTGGGCTGCCATAAGCGGATTTAGGCCACAGCAATTTTGGAGAACAATTGGTGCTAGGGAGTTGACCTGAACTTCCAAGGTGTCAGAAATGCATTTGAGCTCGGTGGCAAGTTCGATAGAGAGGATATGGTAAGTATGTGCTGTGAGGCTCATACTTTTTATTCTTATACCTAATCCAGTGACAATCCCTGTGCCAGGGAGTAAGGGAATTAGATGGATTGGCCATTTTGCCCTGCTAGAACTGTAAAGCATGATTGGGAAGGACTAATTGGAAGGAGCAATTTGGGTGTCTGGGGCCAAGTAAACTAGTGTATGTGTTCCAGCCCAGTTGGCTGGAAGACAAACATAGGCATTGGTTCGGCAAAGGAAGAAAGGTCCCTCAGATTTAAAGCAAGATAATAGAGTTACAGTGAAGAAATGGAGTGTGTTTCGGCCTTCTGACCTGAAGAAGTATTGAGTAGCTAGCGTAGTAATTGTAAGAGACTGTAAGGTGTAGATGTTACAATTTGCATTTGGGTGGGTTTTGTTTTCCCTAAACAAATGAATGTATTGTATGGCTGGAAACATCTGAGATTTAGGGTTGCTAAGTGTGAAAATTTGTAGGTAATTGTTAGGGGAATTTGCAACCTTTCAATTTTGCCATTGAGTTAGGTGAGAACAAATGTCTGGAGATGGGTGATCTGTACAGAAATGAGAGTTTATATTTTGGAGATTTGGGGCATTGGGATCAACTGGGCCTTATATTCTAACTGGTACCATATTATGTTTTTCCCTTGATATGTATTTTCTGTTGGTGTGATTTATAGTTATGGTGTAATTACAAAGGAGCTTAGAAACGTCAGCCATGGGGTGGAGTAATGTTTGTTGTCTGTTGCTTTAAGGCAAATAGCTTGATGTTTAAGTTGTGCTTGTTTAAAAAGGGGGGCTACAACAGGATATTTGAGTCTACAGTTGTCTCTTGGGTTGGAGGACCAGTCCTTTGAGGGTGTTGTTATTTTTAGCTTGGTTGTGTCGTGTATCAGCTTAAATAGGCAGAGAATGCAGCTACCATTCCACATGTATGTTTTTGGGGCTCCATGGAAGTTGGGGGAACAGGAATTTGGAGTGCAAGATGGTGTTAAAATGGATCTAATACTGAGTATAAATAAAAAAATGAAGCGTACGATTTGGGGGCTAAGGGTAAGCAAAGCCAACAATCTTTTGTACACAGAGAATGTTGTTTCTTTAATAGTTTATGGGCCCTTGCAAGCAAGGTGTAATCCAGGAAGCTTGGCAAAGTAAAGTTCGTTGTAAGTGTTAACACTAAGTGTAGAGATATCCAAGTAATGAGGATGAAGCCTGACAAGTTAAAAGCGACAAAATATAGTGAAGTCAGGGACACAGGAAAGGAGAAGGGCTATAAAGTGTATAAGAAAAATAGTTAGAAAAACACTTTAGTACCACAGCACATCATCATTGTGGTGTAGTGTACATGACATTACTAGAACAAATATAAAGAAATTTCATCTGGGTGATAATCTAGAAGTCCTCCTGCAAATAGCAATCATATACTACCTCCCTTGTAAAAGCATTAATATTAAGAGGGTAAAGCTGCTTAAGTTAGGGAGTTGAATAATTGCTTAGAGCCTGTAGTAGAATTGAATAAAAAGAGTAATGTCTAACAATAGTTATCTCTAACAATGTCTCTAAAAGAGACATTGGGCTAATTTCCATCAACCTTAAGGGAAGGTCAAAAATTCGAGGTTGCTGCAGTGACCAGGCAAGCGTAAGATGATGGGGTTATTAGAATACTTATTCTTGAAAATGAAGTTTAATGGCAAAGGAGACTGCTATTCCATCCAGACAGAAGAAGACAGTTAAAGTGCAGAACAATGAAAACAATGACCACGATGCAGCCCACAGATTCAATTAAGAAGCCGGGGAAAAAAACGAGGTTCATTGATTTTCAGGAAAATAAAGGGAGTAAGAAAAAGAAACTCCTGGCCTTCCACAGTGGTACATGCCTATAATCCTAGCACTCTGGGAGGCTGAGGTGGGCGGGTCATCTGAAGTCAGGAGTTTAAGACCAGCCTGGCCAACATGGCGAAACCTCGTCTCTACTAAAAATACAAAAATTTTCTGGGCATGATGGTGTGTAGCTGTAATCCCAGCTACTCAGGAGGCTGAGGGAGGAGAATCACTTGAACCAGGGAGGCAGAGGTTGCAGTGAGCTGAGATCGTGCCATTGCACTCCAGCCTGGGCGACAAGAGCAAGACTCCATCTCAAATAAAAAAGAGAAAGAAAGAAACTCCTTTAAGGTGGAGTTGAGAATTAGGGTAAATATCACCTCAGTCCGAATTAACGTCTGAGTTTTGTCTAAACAACAGATGGAGGGCTCTGATTGGCTCACAGCTGCGTGTAGTGGAGGGCTCTTCATTTGGTGCCTGAGCAGCTTTGACCCCTGGAGTGATGAATCCATGGGAACCTTGGAGCTTTACACCTGTTGGAATAGTAAGAAGAACTTGATATCACCCAGTTCAGACAGGTTCTCACAGCCTTTTGACCTGCAGGAGAGTTTAAGCACACACTGAGACTCCAGGTGTGAATTTAGAGTGTATGTTCCCTGAAAAGGAGGGATCAGGTTTGGGGCTGTGGAGATTTTAGTAATGGCTAATGGCTTTAATGGTCTAAGAATTATAACATATTGTTTTAGGTCTAACATTTAAGTCTCTAATCCATCTTGAATTAATTCTCATATAAGGAGTAAGAAAAGGATCCAGTTTCAGCTTTCTACTTATGGCTAGCCAATTTTCCCAGCACCATTTATTAAATAGGGAATCCTTTCCCCATTTCTTGTTTTTGTCAGGTTTGTCTTCAGGACATAGGCATGGGCAAGGACTTCATGTCTAAAACACCAAAAGCAACGGCAACAAAAGCCAAAATTGACAAATGGGATCTCATTAAACTAAAGAGCTTCTGCACAGCAAAAGAAACTACCATCAGAGTGAACAGGCAACCTACAGAATGGGAGAAAATTTTTGCAATCTACTCATCTGACATAGGGCTAATATCCAGAACCTACAAAGAACTCAATCAAATTTACAAGAAAAAAAAAAAACAACCCCATCAAAAAGTGGGCAAAGGATATGAACAGACATTTCTCAAAAGAAGACATTCATACAGCCAACAGACACATGAAAAAATGCTCATCATCACTCACCATCAGAGAAATGCAAATCAAAACCACAATGAGATACCATCTTGCACCAGTTAGAATGGCAATCATTAAAAAATCAGGAAAAAACAGGTGCTGGAGAGGATGTGGAGAAATAGGAACACTTTTACACTGCTGGTGGGACTGTAAACTAGTTCAACCATGGTGGAAAACAGTGTGGCGATTCCTCAAGGAGCTAGAACTATAAATACCATTTGACCCAGCCATCCCATTACTGGGGATATACCCAAAGGATTATAAATCATGCTGCTATAAAGACACATGCACACATATGTTTATTGTGGCACTATTCACAATAGTAAAAACTTGGAATCAACCCAAATGTCCTTCAGTGACAGACTGGATTAAGTAAATGTGGCACATATACACCATGGAATACTATTCAGCCATAAAAAAGGATGAGTTCGTGTCCTTTGTAGGGACCTGGATGCAGCTGGAAACCATCATTCTCAGCAAACTATCACAAGAACAGAAAACCAAATACTGCATGTTCTCACTCATAGGTGGGAATTGAACAATGAGATCACTTGGACACAGGAAGGGGAACATCATACACCGGGTCCTATTGTGGCAAGGGTGGGGGAGGGATAGCATTAGGAGATACACTTAATGTAAATGACGAGTTAATGGGTGCAGCACACCAACCTGGCTCATGTATATATATGTAACAAACCTGCACATTGTGCACATGTACCTTAGAACTTAAAGTGTAATAATAATAATAAAAATTATAACATATTGTGTGGAATAATGATTTTCTGGATATAACAGGAGGTCTGTTTGTAAGAACAGTCTTCCATAAAGAACTGCAAATGGGCTGAGATGGGTTTCTGATTTTGGGGTGATAAAGAACCTTAAGAGGGCAATAGGGAGCAGAGCTGGCCATTACTGTTGGGTTTATTAGTTTTGTAAGATGCTTTTTTATGCTTTGATTGGCACTTTTACCTTTCCAGAGGATTATGGATGTCAGGCTGCATGCAACTAGTATTTGATTTGAAGGGCCTTAACAACTTCTTGGGTTATTTGAGAAATGAAAGCAGCACTATTGTCTGACTGCAGTGAGTGAGAGGGCCCAAAATGAGGAATAATGTGGTTCAAAAGGGCCGTGGGGACTTCTGATGCCATGCCTGTTAGGTTTTGATGGGAAAGGCTTCTATCCACCCCATAAAGTTGTCTACAAAGACTATCAAGTATTTAAGTCCCTTGCATAGAGGCATGTGTGTAAAATCTAGCTGCCAGACTTCTCCTGGTAGGATCCCTAATCTTTGAATGAGTTGAAGGAGAGGAGGAGGTTTGTGGGCCCCTTCAGGATTGGTTTGGCAGCAGGTGGGGCAAGCCTGTGAGATGGCTCTTAAAGTTTAGGTTATTCCTTTACCGATAAACAGTGACTCTATTAAGTCTTGGAGGGCTTAGCCCCTAAATGAGTTGAATGGTGTAAGCTGCTTAAAAATTTTCATTGTGAGGCTCCTTGGAGCAAAAGTTTGCCATTAGGGCTCTTTAGCCAGCCCTCCAAGGTATGGGAGAAGCCTTTCTCTAGAGCCCTTTGTATTTCTTCCTGCATGTGCGGTGGAGACAGCTGAGTTACGTTAGCAACTAAAACTGCCTAAAGAGGCAGCTCAGTAGTCACTCTTGCTTATCAGCCCGATTGTTCACAATGGAGATTTTATCATTGCTTCTCTGATGGGCTTTGCGGTGAATGATAGCTGCCTGTGCAGGAAGCAAAATTACCTCTAATGGTTCCATGATTTCAGGAGCATATCTAACTGGAATATTTTGGGCTGTTAAGAGTCCCCTTTCTTGCCAAATGGCTGCATGGGTATGTACTACATGAAAGACATAGGTCAGTCTGTGTAAATATTCAGTTTCATGCATGCTCCTAATTGTAAGGCTCAGGTAAGGGCAATAAATTCTGCCTTCTGGGCTGAGGTGGTGTCACAGGGTAGGGACCCAAATTCTGTAACCTCAGTAAGGCTAACAATAGCATACCTTGATAACTTGGTACCTTCTAACATGAAACTATTGCTGTCTATGAACCAAGTGGCCTCCCAGTTGGTAAGGGGGATATCTTGGAGGTCCAGTCAGGAGCTACAAATTAAATCAATACTTTTTTTTTTTTTTTTTTTTTTGTCTGAGACAGGGTCTTGCTCTGTCGCCCAGACTGGAGTGTAGTGGTGCAATTTCAGCTCACCGCAACCTCTGCTTCCTGGATTCAAGTGATTAGCTGGGACTAATCCTCCTGAGTAGTTGCCACCATGCAAGCTAGTTTTTATATTTTTAGTAGACATGGGGTTTCACCATGTTGGCCAGGCTGGTCTCCAACTCCTGACCTCAGTTGATCCACCTGCCTAGGCCTTCCTAAGTGCTGGGATTACAGGTGTGAGCCACTGCAACCAGCCTTAAATCAATAGTTTCTAAGCAGGAGTGTTTAAGTGATCCTTCCACATTTGGATATGGTAACAGGATGGCATGATTGAGAACTTCACACTGCTTAAAGTTTAATTGTGGTGTTTGTAGAAAGAGTGTTTGATATCTGCATATTTGATTTGTGACCCAGTGAAAGGCCTTTGAGTTTAAAGTATCCACCATTTGGTGTGGGGTATATACTGTTATTCCTTGGCCTCAGCTTGGAGGCCTCCTCAACCAATCAGGCCACAGAGGCTAGTGCCAGGGAAATGGAGACCAGCCCTGTGTCAACAAATTGAGGTTCTTTCATAAGTAAGCTACTGGTCATTTGGAAGGCCCCAATGACTGGATTAAGTCTCCAAGGGTGATACCCCTTCTTTGAGGTACAAATAAATAGAAAGTTTTTCTAAGCTATGGTAAGGTCAAAGGTGGGGCAGTTGTAAAAGCTTGTTTAATGGGTTTTATGGTTTTGTTCATTTCAGAGCTCCAGTAAAGGGTTCTTCCTCTGGTCCCCATAGTGTCTCACAAAGAGGGTTTTGCTATGAGTCCAAATTGGGGGGTCCAAATATGACAGAAACTTGGCATTTCCAAGAAGGAGTGCAACTGTTGTTTAGTTGCTAGTGTGTCCATGTTTAAGATGAGGCTTTTGCAGTGATCAGAGAGACTTTTAAACCCTGGGGTTAGTGTAAGTCTCAGAAATTGCACTTCCTGAGAGGAAATTTGAGTTTTAGAAGGAAAAACCTCATAACCACAGGAAGATAACCTCTAAAGAGTTTTCATAGTAGTTAGATATTCTAGGATGAATAGTATTTAATACCTTCAGTTGGACTGCAGATAGGCAGGTCATCAACATACTGGAGCAGGGTGCTATTAGGGGATAGTTGAAGGGTGAACAGATCTTTGGCAACCGTTTGTCCAAATGGTTGTGAGCTATCTCTGAATCCTCAGGGGAGGCCTGTCCAGGTTAATTTTTGGGAAGTATGAGTGGAAGGATCTCACCATTCAAAGGCAAATAAAAATTTTGAATCTTAATGTACTGGAATGCAAAAGAAGGCATCCTTTAAGTCTAATACTGTGAACCAAAACTGCCAGAAGGAATTTGTCCTAACAGGATGTAAGGGTTCAAAACAATGGGGTGTATAGGAACTACTGGATCATTGATGGCTCTCGGATCTTGTATCATTCTAGAGGTGCCTTCTGGCTTTTGACAGCTACAGTGGGTGTGTTACATGGTGAATTACAAGAGTGAAATAACCCTGTGACCAGAAATTTTTCTATTAAGGACTGTAAGCCTAATTGAGTTGCAGGATTTAGAGGGTATTGAGATTTCCTAGGGAAAGAATTGAAGTCCTTAAGGATGATCTTTATAGGGTCTGCATGCAAATAACATTCTGGAGTGGATGAGTTTCATACTTCAGGGGGATCTTGTTGTAAAATGAAAAGTTGTATGGTATTGGAGCCCTTAGTATTAAATGGTAATAATGCCAGTATTGAGCAGGCCTGGTTGGAAAACTGACGCTAGTTTGAAGTTTTGCCATTATATGCCTCCCAAGCAAAGGGATGGAACAAGTGGTCAAGACCAAAAATAAGTGGGTGAAAACATTTTTTTCCCTAGTTGCATACCAAAGATGGGGTAAAATAACTCTGTTTCAGTTGGCCCTCCTTGACTGTGAGGAGGATTGAGGACCAAAAGGTAGGTCCAGAGAATTCAATTAGGGCAGTGTAACTAGCTCCTGTGTCAATAAAAAAAAATCTCAATTTTATATCCGGCCACACACAAGGTTACCTGAGATTCAGCAGTAGTGATGGAAAATACAGGAGCCTGGATGGCCTCTGGGACAGTGAGGAAATGGCCCCTCTTGGGGCTTTTTCTTCTCTTTTAAGGTCTCCTCAGCTTTTTCATAATTGAGGAACAAAGTTAAGGGCATTTGCCTTTGCTTTCCTCCCAAGTCGGCCCATAATTGGGACTTGTTTGAGGATGACTACCTATCATAAGGGAGCGAGGAGCATTCCAGTTTCCAGTGTCCCGGTTGCTTGCAGTATTGGCAAAGGCCAGGTGGTGGCGGTAGAAAACCAGGTGACACTCATGGAGGGTTTTGGCCATTTCTGTCAACATGCCAAGGCTGGTTATAGCTATAACAGAGAATGGGACTTTTATTGGTCAGTGGGTGACGTCCTGATGCTTGGTCTGTGGTCCCTGGTTTGGGTAGGCAGGTAGCAAAGACAGCAGCCATATAATGAGCTTGCTGCCTGTCTCTTTCTCTTTCCTTCCTATCCTGTCAGTTATTGAGGCTTCCTCCCAGTTATTAAAGAATTTAAAGGCCATCTATAGCAAAGTAAGGAAAGGGGTCTGTGGCCTTTGAACTAGTTTTTCAAACTTATGCCTAACGTCTGGAGAGGCCTAATAAAATGCACAGCCGGAATAGTGAGGCCCTCTTGGCTCTAGAGATCCATATTAGTGCATTTTCTCATAGCTTCAGCTACCCTAGAATGGAATAGGGCTGGGTTTTCATTTGGCACCTGGGTAACTTCTCTTAATTTAGCATAATTTACAGGTGTAATGACAGCCTTTTTCATCCCCTCAATCAAGCAAGTGATCGTGTAATTGTGGTGGACTCTATCAGGGTCTCCTTCTTGACAGCCCCCATCTAAGATCACTATCATGAACAACTGTTCTTCCTGGGTTCTGAGTTCTGTTCTTCCTGAGTTCCAAATGTTCCAGGCGTGGAATTCTTCTGCCCATCAGTGGGCTAGAGACCAAATGTGGGTCTTTTCCTTATGAGTGCAACAGGTGGTAAAGATAACCTAAATGTTTTGCCAATTGAGATAAAAGGAAACTGCAAGCCCCTTGAATTTCTTCATAAAATGGGAGGGGTACTAACTAAAAGAGCCAAGATTTGCCTCTATTTCAGACAAATCAGATGTAGGGAATGGGACATGGGCCCTGATGATTCCTATACCCCCATTTGGCCACTTCCCAGAGTTGCAAAACTTTATCTGATGATGGGAGAGAATCAGAGGTGACTCTTGATCTGGTATGGGGAGGAGAAGTGGTTCTGGGTATAGAGGAGGTAAAGAGGGAGAGACAGAAGGTGTAGCTGAGGAAGGAGGTGTTGAAGGGGAAGATGTGTAGTCAGGGGAAATGAATGGAGAGACCAAAGTAGGGGACGTTTGGAACATGAGCGTGTAAAAGAGGGGTTATCCAAAATGTCTGAGGAATCTAAGGGACTTAAGAATTTTGCCAGTCTCATTCTACAATTGTCTCTAAAGTCTAGGGTTTTTTTTTTTTTTTTTAATAGAAACATAAACTTGAACATAGGGCACCTCAGACCATTTGGAAGAGTTATGGCAAAAGAGACCAAGCTGTAAAAGAATATTGGAGTCTAGGCTTCCATTCTGGGTCCAGTTCAATTTCTGTGGGAGGTGGTAAGGAGGCCATACTGCGTTGCAAAGAAAGATTAGGTGTTTCTTTCTGTGGGGTTGAGGGTCAAATTTGTCCCAGTTCTTCAAAATACAGTCTAGAGGTGAGTCTACAAGAATAGATGGGGTTTGTGGGATGAAAAAGCATGCCATTTTGGGGCAGTTCCAGTTGGGGCATGAACCACACTTTCTCTCAAGACATCTCGCCGAAATGAAAAGAAGGTTCTGTTTATGTCCACTGAGGGACTCAGGGTGCACTTTCTAAGGGAGTGTCTCAGCCATTAGAAAAGTCCTCTTGGCTGATCAGAGGCCTCATGCTGGATGGCCAGTCGAGGTACTCATTTATGCTGGGTGATCAGCTCAGGTTTGAAGAAAAAGGGTAAAGGAAGATCTCTGTCTGGTGTTGACCCAGGAGAGCGGGTAGTTAAGGGAAGACTCACTGTTCTGAGGCTCTCTGAGATCACCTGATTTAGCACATCCAGAAAAGGATGAATGGCTGACTCCACAGGAGAATTTAGAGTGAGAAAGAGGGTCTGAGTAACCTAAAACATGTGTGAATTTACCCTGAACAAGCTTCTGCTGTCAATTGCTGCACATTTAGGCATCAGGGACTTTTGATAAGAAAAAATAAGAAAGAGCCTTTTTTTCTTCTGGGCAGGGCAGCCAGTACTGTTCATTCTTTGGCCTTCGGGTGGCACCATAGACTGGCCCTGCCTGTTACTTTTAATTTCCAGAGAGCTAATAGAAACCGGCGGACGAAAGACTGGAAAGAATAAGTATACTCAGGTCCCGCTCCCTAATGGGCGATGGTGGTCAGACACTTCCGCAAAGATACCTTCCAGTCCTACTAAAGAGTAGCTCCAGCTACAGTGCAATTGCCTCCGTGCTTAGAAACTGTCCAAAGATTGAAAAAAGAGAGGGGAGAGAATTCTCTGTGAAGAGAGGGTCCCCATATGGGCCATCAGAATGTTGCTGGTTAGCGATGACTATCTGGGCTGGTGGTGCAGGACTAAAAGAATTTACTAAGAGAGTTGTAGGTAGAAAAAAGGCAGATTTATTAGAGAAAGTATGAAAATACACTGTGAGAAGGCAACAGATGGTAGCAGAAGAGAAGCTGACTGCCAGGAGCAAAAAGGCCTGCTCAGGATTTTATAGAATGGAACTTGGGAACTTGCATTCTTCTGTCAGCTGGGATATTTGATAAATTGAGGAATTTGATGGTAAACAGGAAGTTTTTGAGTTATATATGTTATTTGTTCAGGAGGGCTATATGTCCTGGGCCATAAGACCTATAATTTATCAGCTCACTCTTTTTGTTTATATATCCTGAACCATGAAGAAAGGGATAAGGCATAGCTTATTTGCCTTTTATCTTTGCTTTCCTCTGGTCCTGCCAGCTGGACTCCTTTTTCCAAATTAGGACTCCACAATATATTATGTATTTGTATTTGTTCGGATAAAAATACTTTTATGATATTCTGTATATTTTTCTTTCACCAATAATTTATTTATAAATGTGTTTTAATTTTTAATTATTTTATGATTAAAGATATATTTTTGTTTTCTAATTTAACTCTATTGTGGTGGAATAACATATTTTTTTTTATTTCAAACCTTTAACATTTTTTAATACTTGTTCCATGGACTAGAATATGGTTTGTCTTGCAGAATATTCCCTGTTGCAAAGAAACAATGTATATTTTGCTGTTGTTGTGTGGAATGTTTTATAGATGTCTGTTAGGTAAAGTTAGTTAGAAATGTTGTTTAAAGTTTCTATGTCTTTGCTGAATTTCTCTCTAGCTCAATTACTAGGTTGTTTTAGTCCCTATTATTGTTGAATTCTCTACTTCTTCCTTCAATTCCCTCAATTATAGTTTTATGTATTGGGGACTCTGCTTTTGGGACATGTGTGAGTTGTCCTGCCTTTCTGAACAAAACCAATGTATTTCTTAAATTTATTTGATTGATGTCTTAGGCCTCCCTAAAATATATAAAACCAAACTGTACCCCTACCACCTTGGGCTCATGTTCTCAGGACCTCCTGAGGTCTCTGTCACGGGCCATGGTCACTCATATTTGGCTTAGAATAAATCTCTTCAAATATTTATTTGAAGAGATTTCAAAACACCTGATGTTTTGAGCCCTCGCAGAGGTCATAGACCTCTGGAGAGAGAAACTGAGATGCATAAGAGGGTGGAAACGAGTCAGTGGTAACACACTGTGGAGTCCTGCCCTCAGGCAGCATGCATTGGCCTATCACAAAAACACCCTAGACTGCAGCTCAGTTCCTCCTTTTAAGAAAAAAAAAAAAAAAAATAAGAGGGGGATAAATGAGGAGAAAACAGGAGAATGACCCCCTTTTTGGCAATCCATAGGTTTTATGGCACCTCTGCTTGCCAGAGTTTATATAAAATGGAAGTAATATGGTCTTTGTGCACATTTACATTGAGGAAAAATAGTCCTAAGGTTGACCTGCATGCTGTGGAGTTCCTAGGTTCTATTTTCTTTTCTGCCTGCTTTAAGTCTATTGTTACTTTTCTGCGGAGATAAAAACCACTGTTTGGATCTAACAGTGGCTTTCTTCTTTCTTTTTTTGTTTGAGATGGAGTTTCGCACTTGTTGCCCAGGCTCACTGCAACCCCCGCCTCCCGGGTTCAAGCCATTCTCCTGTCTCAGTCCCCTGAGTAGCTGGGATTACAGGCACGTGCCACCACACCCGGCTAATTTTTGTATTTTTAGTAGAGACAGTCAGGCTAGTCTCGAACTCCAAACTTCAGATGATCCGCCAGCCTTGGCCTCCCTACGTGATGGGATTACAGGCGTGAGCCACGATGCCCAGCCTAACTGTGTGTGTGTGTGTGTGTGTGTGTGTGTGTTTTGCAAGCTGGCAAAATTGTATTATCTCGTGACTAAAGTACTGAAGCAATAGCAATGGGAACTTTGTGTGTGTGAGTGTGTGTATGTATATGTGAGCGTATATATTTGAAGACCTTTATAATAGGCTTATTTACTTTTATGTTCAATTGGCAACTGAATCCATTTTAAATTTCTCTCTAGCACACCAGACTTTCTCTTCCTACCTTATGATGTAAATTTTGCTATCTGATTATCACCTGAGTTGCCTGTAATGCGCAAATCTAAGGCTATTAACTGACAACTGCCTAAGGTAAGATAGAAAAATGGAAAAAATGGTCTTTATGAATCTATAAGATGTATTTCTTTCGGCATGCCTAACACGTCTATATATGTATATGTTGTGTACACAATATTCCACTACTAAAAAGAGCTATGATTAATTGCCTTAAAATATGTAAAAGCACTTAAATCAAATACTTAAAAGACTAGTCAAATGCTTTTTCAAGTTCATGTGACTTAAGTAAAATCTTTAAATAAGCCAGCTTTAAAATTGTTAGTAAAATAATATCAGCAATATTAGCATTTTTTTGTTTGCTTTATTGTAGTTTTATGTTTCTTCCTGCAGAATACTATAAGATTTGCCATAAGGGTTATAAACTATAAAACCCAATCCAAGACAGAATGATCATTGCTTGTATATGCTTATGAAATATTTTTGGCTTAAATAAAAACAGCTAAACCCTGAGTTATTGGTGTAAATACCCTTAAATTTAACCATAAGTCTTATTACTTATGTAAATACCTGAAATTCAGAGCTATAAAAATGGTAAATAGGAAAATAACTTTAAATATTGGTTATCACAGTTTTTTAAAATAATCTTGGTAAACTATTAAATTAATCAGGTAAATATAATTGAATAAATGCTTGTAAACAAACTTGACATAATTTAGAATCTAAGGTTATTATTTGATATTAAATATCTGGATAAATTCCAATTGAAAAATTATAGGAAAACTTTTTTTATTACTATACTTTAAGTTTTAGGGTACATTTGCACAACGTGGAGGTTTGTTACATATGTATACATGTGCCATGTTGGTGTGCTGGACCCATTAGCTCATCATTTACATTAGATACTTCTCCTAATGCTATCCCCTCTCCTTTCCCCACCCCACAACGGGCCCCGGTGTGTGATGTTCACCACCCTGTGTACAAGTGTTCTCATTGTTCCATTCCCACCTATGAGTGAGAACATGTGGTGTTTGGTTTTCTGTCTTCACTAGTTTGCTGAGAATGATGGTTTCCAGCTTCCTCCATGTCCCCACAAAGGACATGAACTCATCCTGTTTTATGACTGCATAGTATTCCATGGTGTATATGTGCCACATTTCCTTAATCCAGTCTATCATTGATGGACATTTGGGTTGGTTCCAAGTCTTTGCTATTGTGAATAGTGCCGCAATAAACATACGTTTGCATGTGTCTTTATAGCAGCATGATTTATAATCCTTTGGGTATATACCCAGTAATGAGATGGCTGGGTCAAATGGTATTTATAGTTCTAGCTCCTTGAGGAATCGCCACACTGTTTTCCACAATGGTTGAACTAGTTTACAGTCCCACCAGCAGTGTAAAAGTGTTCCTATTTCTCCACATCCTCTCCAGCACCTGTTGTTTCCTGACTTTTAAATGATTGCTGTTCTAACTGGTGTGAGATGGTATTTCATTGTGGCTTTCATTTGCATTTCTCTGATGGCCAGTGATGATGAGCATTTTTTCGTGTGTTTGTTGGCTGCATAAATGTCTTCTTTTGAGAAATATCTGTTCATATCCTTTGCCCACTTTTTGATGGGGTTGTTTGACTTTTTCTTGTAAATTTGTTTAAGTTCTTTGTAAATTCTGGATATTAGCCCTATGTCAGATGAGTAGATTGCAAAACTTTTCTCCCATTCTGTAGGTTGCCTGTTCACTCTGATTTCTTTTGCTGTGCCCAAGCTCTTTAGTTCAATTAGATCCCATTTGTCAATTTTGGCTTTTGTTGCCATTGCTTTTGGTGTTTTAGACATGAAGTCCTTGCCCATGCCTATGTCCTGAGTGGTATTGCCTAGGTTTTCTTCTAGGGTTTTTATGGTTTTAGGTCTAACATTTAAGTCTTTAATCCATCTTGAATTAACTTTTGTATAAGGTGTGAGGAAGGGATCCAGTTTCAGCTTTCTACATATGGCTAGCCAGTTTTCTCAACACCATTTATTAAATAGGGAATTCTTTCCCCATTTCTTGTTTTTGTCAGGTTTGTCAAAGATCAGATGGTTGTAGATGTGTGGTATTATTTCTGAGGGCTCTGTTCTGTTCCATTGATCTATATCTCTGTTTTGGTACCACTACTATGCTGTTTTGGTTATTGTAGCCTTGTAGTATAGTTTGAAGTCAGGTATCATGATGCCTCCAGCTTTGTTCTTTTTCCTTATGGTTGTCTTGGCAATGCGGGCTCTTTTTTGGTTCCATATTATGAACTTTAGTCTTTTCCAATTCTGTGAAGAAAGTCTTCGGTAGTTTGATGGGGATGGCATTGAAAGGAAAACATTTTTTAAATGTTCTAATTTAAAGGTAAAATATCTTTGTCTAATTCAAAGCTTATTTAAGGGTTATGTATGAAAGAAGGTAAAGGAATCAGGAAATAAGAGATATAAAAAGAGTTAAGGGTATAAAGAGGTATTTTTGGTAAAAAAAAAAAAAAAAAAAAGGTTAAAAAATTTTGTTTAAGAAAGAATCTTTGTAGTAAATTTTTATCCTAAAATAAAATGATGCCATTGCTCAAGAAAGAGGGACATTTAATACAAACCAGTCTAAACAAGTTGCGAATGAACTATGTAAGTTGTAATAATGTTATTTAGAAGGAATTTTTAAAGGGGTTGCATAATTCTATTGGCTATGATTAAGAAGAAATTATAATAGATTTTCTAGAGATGGGTCTTTGATATTAAAAAATACACTAATACAAAACTGAAAAATTAGTTAAAAGAAGATTTTTATTATAAATATTTAACTTACTTTTAATGCAAAATTTTAAAATTTTAAAATTCTGTGATCATTCTCTTTAACATTCGTCAGACTGATATCTCAGAAGTTCAATTCTTTCTCCTTTGGAAAGGCCTTAATAGCTCTCTCCTTCACCTTTTGTTGACTAGTGTATCTTTTATTAATTATCTAAAGTAAGTGAGAAAATTTTTTGAAAGTGGGCAAATAAAATATCTTTTGGGCCTGCCTTTTTATTGTGCATGCCTGTTATATCTCTATCTTTATGTGTCACGTAGAAGTGATATTTCACTAGCAAACTACATGAAAAAGCTCTAATCAAGTAACTTAAAAATGTAAATGCTTATCAAATTGATAAAACCTAGCTGAGATGTCTTTTAATTCACATGACCTTGGTAGTCTTTAGTAAAATAGATTTGTAAATTTAATCTCAAAACTCTCCCCACTAATTTAATATCTTAAAATTATGTTAAGACTTCAGTGTTTTTCCCCACTGGAAATTTGGGTTACTAAAATTTAAAATAGTAGGAGCACAAAATATGCTATTAAAAATTTTATAAAACACAAGGATGTCACTTTTCAAAAAAAAGTAAGGTTTTTTGGATTAATAACTATTTAAGAGTTGCTTTATAATGAAGGAAATTATACAGATAAAATGAAACGGATAGAAAAACAAGGTAGGGCAACAAAAGCTAACTCTTTTTGTGTTAGTCCTGTGGTTATCAAGAAAAATAGTTGATATGAGGGAAGGGTACAACCAAGTAACCATTAAAAACCAGATGGTGTAATGCAAAGAAATTGTTCCATTTTGTAGGCTGGTTATCATTCAGTTTCTTTAAAAGTAGTAGATTGTAAAAATAACCACTTTAAGGCTAAAATTATTAATTTTAAATGCTGCTGAATTTAAGAGCTTATTTGGATTAATGCAGGCCCACAACTCATTACCGAACAATCACTGAGTATCTGTGATCCAAATGCATAGAGGGTTATTCCTGAGAAAACAATCAGCCTAGTGGGTCAGATAATACCATTATAAGGTCTGTTGATTCTGCGCAGGGGACTGCCCAACTCTCTCTATAAAATAGCAAGTGAAGTACCCCAGATGAAGCAGTTAATATGTTTCATATGCAAGCTATGCGGGACTAGCTTTATAATAACTGTGATATCCCCCCACCAAATATGTCTATTATCTGGATCATGGTATATTTGGTGGTTAAGGGGGGCCCTTTTACATGGATGCCCCTCTCGCAGAATTATAGGTCTGTTTAAGAAGCCTTATCAAATCGGTCTCTCATATGTCTTAAAGATGCAACTCCCTGCTGGGAACCCAAGCCCTTTTCACCAGAAAAATTAAAATGGTCTGGGGTTAAAAAAGGCTTCTGGGGACCAGAACATAAAAACATGCAGATTAATAGAATTATAAAATGTAAGATGTTTAAACAAGCTCTATGTGAGGTAATTGTAACCCCTTTTACCTAAATGTCTTATGAAAATAGATACTATATCTAACTGGGGAATGTTTTCCTCTTTCTAGTACTATAAAGCTGAAGACATGTAAATCTGCTCATGTATATCCTCCACTGCATAGTCTTTTGTATGGAGCACTTATGGGGATCATAGCAAAAACCATGAGTACTTTTCAATAACAACAACTGAGCTAGAGAATTTCTACTTCGTGGGGCATTTACTGCCTTGCTGTGGAATATTAACTGGAGCTACCACTATACTAATGGAAACAATGTTTCCCAAAAAGTTCCATGATAAAATAAAAATGGTTTACATAAAATCTTGCTATCTAATAAGCAGAGAACCTTTTCCTAAGACTAACTGTAAGAAGCTGCTAAATTCTACATTGCCAAATAGCTCTCATGAGCTGTTTGGTTTGTAAATGACATTTCCAAACAAACATCTTGTCTTAAAAGCTGATGCTCTGATTAAAAGAGGGTCAATAATTTTTTTCTTTTAAGTTATTTGGATAAAGTATGTTTTTGTAAGCAAATTTACCTTTCTGAGTTCTCCAAAATTCAGATTGTAATTTTATAACATTATAGTTGTCTGCATTAGTTTAATACTAATTTAAAAATAATTATTTTAAGGGAAAAGTGTGACACGATAATAGATTTTAGCCCTAACTTTTTAAGTGCAGATAAAATTATTATTTCTTGGCTACAGTAATCCTCTAGAAAGTACCAGATTATAATTTTTCTTCATATTTTTAGTTGGTGCCCTAATAGACTAGGGCAACTTTCTATTTTTTTTTTTTCTGTTCTAACTTACAAATTATTCTGTATCTGTCAAACTATAAATGTTATTTATCTCTCCTTGTTTTACTTCCAAGGAAACCAAAATCATGATATTCTGAAGACCAGATATATGAATCTCCTTCATTTGGCATCCCACTGGCCCCGATCTGTTTCACTGCTAATGTTCTGCTGCCAAAACTATACAAGCTGCCTCCCCCTCAGGCCCAGAGACTATCACGGAAGAGGTGGGTTCATAAGATTGTAAGGGCCAGTTTTCAGGGATAAAATTAGGTCAAGAACAAGCCCTCCAAATCAAGAATGGGGTACAAAAAATGCCTAAACAGTTAGTAAAACAACTTTAGTTGCCTTCTAAATTATAATGTGTCACTTTTGCATACACCCCAACCATAAAAATTTTCTGCTTACTATAAAATTAAAGAAAAATATTTACTAACAGGATAAAATAACTTGAAACAAAGCCTCCTGATTATCATACTCCAAGTATAAGTTGTAAAGGTAAAAATATATTTATACATATTTTAAATTATATTTTAAAATAATGCTTATGTTTTGTATAGCTAATTGCTGTAAGTCTGTAACAGAAACCAAGCTCAACACATAAAAGTTAAAAATAAGTCAGTGTTGTAACTTTGCCTTTTGGTTTTATTGTCAGCTTTTTAAACTTAAAATAATAATTTTAAGAAATGATAAATGCCTGTCCACATCCATTCCTATATGGCCTAAAACAATTGGCTCTAAGTATTTTGACTCTGAAGGCCCTCAGCCATAGGGAGTCCTTCTGAGGGAAAAATGACACCATAAAATTATATGACTTCTCCTGTGGCAAAACCTTTTCTCTCCTGAATACCAGTATATGGTGCAATACAAAAGTATTGGAAAAAATAGATTTATCTACTGTTAACAAGTCTATAACAATTTACACAATGAGAGCGAGGTGTTTCTTGCATTTAATGTATACCCTTCTCAGGATGCTGTATCTATGGAGATATATTGGTTGAAAGAGAAATTAATTTATTAAATTTGAACTTAATGTTGGTCCTACAATTCTCAAATAAGATTTATCATAAGTTTCAAGTAACCCTTGATAAGGAGGGTAAACACATTGTGAGTCTGATCAAAGAATATAATGATGCATGCAGAGTTTTTTTTTTTTTTTTTTTTTTTTTTTTCTGGTTGGTTGGGTTGTTTACTGCCCTCTGATTCTACTTATAACCTTGGACACCCAAATATTCACCACCTTTATGATGTTTGTTACTATATTAACATTGGACATTTCTTGTAAATGTTATGCCAGATACAGGAGAAGGAAAAGGCACAGTTAAAGACCTGGATCATGATAACTCAGAAAATAGATCTGATCTGGGATTTTTTTTAGACTAAACCCTAGGCCCGACTCCATCTCACCCATTAAACAATTGTCTATTACATCAGGTCAGACCATGTCCTCCCCACGTTGTCCAAATCGTTAATATTTAAAATTATTACTATCAAGTCAGAGAAGTCTAGGAACAAATCTTCCTAGCACCATGGGACCCTGCCAGATGGCCAAATCAGAGAACTTTAGGAAGGAGCCTCCCTAGCGCTGTGGGAGTTTTTTAGCCTGCACATGCATTCTATGGAATGCTTTTTGGCCAAGAGGCGCACTGAGGAATAAGTTCTGATTTTTTTACCTTGCCCAAATTCCTATCTAAGGAGTCTGGGGAGTCATGCCCTACAAACCGTAAATTCTCATCAGATGGGTTTTATTTAACCCTATATATCATGACTTACTTTCCAGTTGGCCTCTGGCATAACATTCTGAGACAAGGAAGAAAATAAAAATATTTTTCCCCAAAACTTGTTTCTCTAATGGCCCTGAAAATCTCCGTTTGTAAAGAATCTCTATTAACATAGATCTTTTTCTTCCAGGCCCTTCCAATCCTGAATAGATTAACTAAAAGTGTAGCACCTTTTAAAGATCTGAATAGGAAACATTTTTCATCTATTGTCTCTAAGGGTAGCCACTATAAGACTTCAAAAGAACTTTGGTCTCTACAATCTTTTTTTAAATTTTTTAAAAATTATGCTTTACCTTCTGGGATACATGTGCAGAACATGCAGGTTTGTTACATAGGTATACACGTGCCATTGTGACTTGCTGCACCCATCAAGCCATCATCTACATTAGGTATTTCTCCTAATGCTATCCCTCCCTTAACCCCCACGCCCTGACAGGCCCTGGTGTGTGATGTTCCCCTCCCTGCATCTATGTGTTCTCATTGTTCAACTCCCACTTATGAGTGAGAACACACGGTGTTTGGTTTTCTGCTATTGTGTTAGTTTGCTGAGAATAATGGTTTCCAGCTTCATACATGCTCCTGCAAAGGACAGGAACTCATCTTTTCGTATGGCTGCATAGTATTCCATGGTGTATATGTGCCACGTTTTCTTCATCCAGTCTATCATTGATGGACATTTGGGTTGGTTTCAAGTCTTTGCTCTTGCGAACAGTACTGCAATAAATGTGTGCATGTGTCTTTTTAGTAGAATGATTTATAGTACTTTAGGTATATACCCAGTAATTGGATTGCTGGCTCAAATGGTATTTCTAGTTCTAGATCCTTGAGGAATCACCACACTTCCACAGTGGTGGTGGAACTAATTTACACTCCCACCAACAGAGTAAAAGGATTCCTATTTCTCCACTTCCTCTCCAGCATCTGTTGTTTCCTGACTTTTTAATGATCACCATTCTAACTGGTGTGAGATGATATCTCATTGTGGTTTTGATTTCCATTTCTCTAATAACCAGTGATGATGAACTGTTTTTAATGTTTGTTGGCTGCATAAATGTCTTCTTTTGAGAAATGTCTGTTCATATACTTCACCCACTTTTTGATGGGATTGCTTGTTTTTTTCTTGTAAATTTGTTTAAGTTCTTTGTAGATTCTGGATATTAGCCATTTGTGAGATGGATAGATTGCAAAACTTTTCTCCCATTCTGTAAGTTGCCTGTTCACTCTGATGATAGTTTATTTTGCTGTGCAGAAGCTCTTCAGTTTAATTAGACCCCATTTGTCAATTTTAGCTTTTGCTGCCATTGCTTTTTGTGTTTTAGTCATGAAGTCTTTGCCCATGCCTATGTCCTGAGTGGTATTGCCTGGGTTTTCTTCTAGCATTTTTATGGTTTTAGGCCTTACATTTAAGTCTTTAATCCATCTTGAGTTAATTTTTGTATAATATGTAAGGAAAGGGTCCAGTTTCAGTTTTCTGCATATGACTAGCCAGTTTTCCTAACACCATTTGTTAAATAGGGAATCCTTTCCACATTGCTTGTTTTTGTCAGTTTTGTCAAAGATCAGATGGTTGTAGATGTGTGGTGTTATTCATTGTTATTTCTGAGACATCTGTTCCATTGGTCTATATATCTGTTTTGGCACCAGTACCATGCTGTTTTGGTTATTGTAGCGTTGTAGTATAGTTTGAAGTCAGGTAGTATGATGCCTCCATCTTTGTTCTTTTTGTTTAAGATTGACTTGGGTATGTGGCCTCTTTTTTGGTTCCATATGAAATTTAAAGTAGTTTTTCCTAATTATGTGAAGAAAGTCAATTTTAGCTTGATGCGGATAACATTGCATGTATAAACTACTTTGGGCTATGTGGCCATTTTCACAATATTGATTTTTCCTATCCATGAACATGGAACTTTTTTTTCCATTGATTTTTGTCCACTGTTATTTCCTTGAGCAGTGGTTTGTAGTTCTCCTTGAAGAGGCCCTTCATGTCCCTTGCAACTTATATTCCTAGGTATTATATTATCTTTGTAGCAATTGTGAATGTGAGTTCACTCATGATTTGGCTCTCTGTCTATTATTGCTGTGTATAAGTGCTTGTGATTTTTGTACATTGATTTTGTATCCCGAGAATTTGCCAAAGTTGCTTATTAGCTTAAGGGGTTTTCGGGCTGAGACAATGGGGTTTTCTAAATGTACAATCATTTCATCTGCAAACAGAGACAATTTGACTTCCTCTCTTCCTATTTGAATACGCTTTATTTCTTTCTCTTGCCTGATTGTCCTGACCAGAAGTTCCAATACTATGTTGAATAAGAGTGGTGAGAGAGGGAATCCTTGTCTTGTGTCAGTTTTCCAAGGGAATGCTTCCAGTTTTTGTCCATTCAGTATGTTATTGGCTGTGGGTTTGTCATAAATAGCTCTTATTATTTTGAGATACGTTCCATCATACCTAGTTTATTGAGAGTTTTTGGCGTGAAGGGGTGTTGAACTTTGTTGAAAGCCTTTTCCGCATCTATTGTCTTAATCTGAACATTTTCCTTCATCAATTCCATGTCTTTAGACAAACTCAACCAATTGTCAGCCAGAAAGTGTTTAAATTTACCTATATCCTGGAAA
Organism: Chlorocebus sabaeus; assembly: GCF_047675955.1. Classification (NCBI taxonomy): domain Eukaryota; kingdom Metazoa; phylum Chordata; class Mammalia; order Primates; family Cercopithecidae; genus Chlorocebus; species Chlorocebus sabaeus. The sequence continues at coordinate 89,400,515 of NC_132933.1, forward strand.
CCCGCCAGCTTTGAGTTGTCCCACCTTTCTGAACTAAACCAATGTCTTTCTTAGATGTATTTGATTGATGTCTCATGCTTATCTAAAATACATGAAACCAAGCTGTACCCCAACCACCTTGGGCACATGTTCTCAGGACCTCCTGAGGGCTGTATCATGGACCATGGTCACCCATACTTGGCTCAGAATAAATCTCTTCAAATATTTTACAGAGTTTGGCTCTTTTTGTTGACACTCTTAGAATATTAGTTCTTAAATTTCATAACTGAGTATTTAAGTGTACGTATCAATTTGGTGTCTGTAGGCTTCTAATGCGCAGAGAGCTCACTAAAATTTTTTGTGTTATTTTAAAGAGGCAAGAAATCATGATTGGTCAGGTATGCCAAGAATGTTCAGGGAATACCGTATGAGTCTGAAGTGTAGTTACATAGGAGGAATTTCCCACTGTGAATTTACCCTTCTTTAATGGAAAGTTGAGTTTATAATAATACTGGTATGTGCATAATGGCAGATGATGTTTTAGTGAATTTGTTGTTACTGTAAAATTTTACAAAACCTTGCCATTTCATTATTAAAATATAGTGCAAATAAAATTTATGGAAAATATAATATGGTAAACCATATTAGACATTTTGTGGAAGAAATTTGCTTATTTTTAGGCAGGAAGGCACTGCTAAAGACTAGGTTCCCATTTATTAATTTTGCATCTCCATAAAACATTAGTGTATTTTTGACAATGCTTAAGTCTCGGCTACACAAAGTAAACTTAAAAGGAAATTAGGTCATTAATTAGTAAGATACATTTACTTGTGAGTAATTTCTTGTAACAACTTTATTGAGATATAATTTACAAACCATGAAATCCACCCATTTAAAGTATACAGTCAATGGTTTTGAATATACTTACAAATATGTACAGCAACCATTACTATTTAATTCCATGATTTTTATCACCTGCTTGGAGTAATTTAAATAAAAATTTGAAAAGGTCCTTTGACATGAATAAATTTTTATTGAATTTTTAATGTAACTGATGTATTCTTAGAACATCAAGATCAAATCATAGGTAAGATAAATATGAGAGATAGAATAGCTCCCATAATTGTTGTGGAGGTATCTGTGAATCATAGGAATCACATTTTATAGCGCAGCTAAGACTTGAATATATAAAGGATATCCAAAGTTGCCTATATCCACATGCATAGAAGTGCTGTTTTCTTTTAGATTCACCAATCAACTTTATAGGATTTTCATGTGAAAAGAGTAACGAACCTTTCTGTGAAGCTTGTATGTTTGGAGTGAACAGAAACACTGCAGTAGGGCCTCTGGGCCTAGGAATTGCATAGTAGAATCTAGAAGGAGGAGTGATTTGTACAAGAATACTCCTGTGAATTGTTTGTTTATTAGTTTTTATGTTTGTGTACTGGAAAAAGTACACTCAAGAGTCTACTGTTTTTGAAGTCGTAATAAAATTATAGAGTTAAGAATATTCAAACTTCCTGTGGACAAGGTAAAATGGGCCTAAAATAAGTCAAAACTAAATGAAGTATACTTTTGTAATTTGCTGGATGCCTCAAATAAATCAGTATGTGTTCATATTTAGAAAATCTTATCAAGAATTTGTTGTATCTATACAATATAAGGGTCTCTTTAAAGTAATATATGGATGTAAAAACTTGTTGTTCCCTAGAGGAAAGCAGGTCTATTAGGGAGGATTTTATCTCAGTTCATTTAGAGAGGCTTCTTTATGGAATTTGATTACATCATCAAATTCCTGGACCTGTGATTCATGCAATATTTAAAACAACAGGAAACCTTTTAAGACAAAGTTAGGTTTCCACATCTGCAGAGATAAATTTGAGGGCATGATGTATACTTTATAATTAGAAAAGATCTTCATGGAAATAATTTGTCCAAATTAATGAGAGATACCCTTTGAATAATATGTTTATTATCTTTCTTGAAGGGGTAAAGGCTCAGAGACCACATCATTGAACAGCTATATGCTCAACGTGGAGAGTCCCACTTATTGAAGTACGTTTTTCAGGTCCGTTCGTGTTAAGTATATTTACACTGTTGTGCAACAGAGATTTTGGATTTTTTATTTTTTGAAACTGAAACTATACGCTAAGCATGAAGTCCCTGACTCCTTCCCCCAGCTCTTGATAACCACCTTCCTATTCTCTGTTTTTATAATTTTGACCACATTAGATACTTAATATGGGTGGAATTACAGAATATTTGTTCTTTTGTTACTGGTTTATTTTGCTTAACATAATGTCCTCAAGGCTCACCCATGTTGTAGCATGTAACAATATTTTCCCTTTTTTTTGAAGACTGTTGTTTATATACTTTCTCTTTATCATTTTATCTGTTGATGGATATTTAGGTTATTTATACCTCTTGGCTACTGAGAACAGTGCTGCAGTGAACATGGACATGCAACTATCTCTTTGAGATCCCGCTTTGGGTTCTTTCGGATATATACTCAGGAGTGGGATTGCCAGATCACATGGAAATTATATTTATAAATTTTTTAGGAACCTCCATAATGTTTTACATAATGGCTGCATGATTTTATATACCTACCAACAGTGCAAAAAGATTCCAGTTTCTCCATATCCGTTCCAACATTTGTTATTGTATGTAATTTTAATAGTGGCCATCTTAAGGGGTATGGGGTGATATATCATTGTGGTTTTGATATGCATTCATGTTATGATAGTGATGTTGGGCATCATTTCATATGTTTGTTGACTATTTGTGTACCTATTTGTCTATTCATGTTGTTTTACCTATATCTTAATTGGGTAATTTATTTTGGTCGTTGGTGGTGAATTGAAGTTCTTTATATATTCTAAATCTTAACTCCTTATCAGATATATAATATGCAAATATTTTCTTCCATGTTGTCTTTTTCACTCAGTTGTTTTTTTTCTTTGACGTGTGCGAGTTTTTAAGTTTGATATAGTTTCATTTGTCTATTTTAACTTTTGTTGCCTATGCTTCTGGTATCATCTTTATTAAATATTTGCCAAATCTAATGCCTTGAGAGTTATCCCTATGTTTTATTCTATGACTTTATATTATCAGGCCTTGCATTTAGATCTTTAATTCTTTTTCAGTTAATTTTTCTGTATGGTGTGATTTATGGGTCCACATTTATTCTTTTGTGTGTGGATATCCAGTTTTCTCAACAACATTTATTGAAGAGTCTGTACCTTTCTCACTGTGTAGTTTGGTACCATTCTCAAAAATAATTTGGTTATGTATGCAAGGTTCATTTCTTGGCTCTCTATTCTGTGTTACCGGTCAATATCTCTAACTTTGTAAAAATTCTTTATCTTGATTACTTTTTTGTAGTCTTTTGAAATCAGGAAGTGTGAGTTCTCCCATTTTATTTATTTTTTTTACAAGACTGTTCAGGCTGTTTGGATTTCTTGACATTCCTTATAAATTTTAGGATTTTTTCTTGTATTTTTGTAAAATAATAAAAAAAATGAGATTTTGGTAGTGATTCAATTGAGTCTGTAGATTACATATTGTGGACATTTTCACAATATTAAGTGGTCCAATACATAAGCACAGGTTGTTTTTCAATATTTTTGTTTCTTATTTGAGTCTTTTAGTAATGTTTTGGTTTTTTCGCCATACATCATTTACCTCCTTGTTTATTTCCAAGTATTTTATCCTTTTGATGTTATAGCAAGTAGAATTGTTTTCTTTATTTTCTTTTCTCATTGGTAATTTATAGTGCATAGAAACAACTGATTTTTGTATGCTTGTGTTGGATATTGAAATTTTGTTGAAATCATGTATCAGTTTCAACAGTTTTTTTGTATGCATATAATCTTTAGTGTTTTCTGCCATACAATTCTGTCAATTTGGATGTCTTTCATTACTTTTTATTATGTGATATTTCTGTCTAAGACTTCCAGTGCTATGTTGAATAGTAGTGGAAAGAATGGGCCTCCTTGCCTTCTTCTGAATATTAGAGAGAACTATTTCCATCTTTCACCATTAAGTATAATGTTATCTGTTGGTTTTTTATATATGGCTTTTATTACAATAAAGTATTTTTCTTTTATTTCCAGTTGTTGAGTGCTTTATATTATTAAAAGAAAAGGTATGTTGAATTTTCATTAAATGAGGCCAGGACACAATTTTTGTTCTTTATTTTGTTAATATAGTGTATTATATTTATTGATTTTTTGTTTTGAACCATTTTTGCATTCCAGGTATAAATCCCATTTTATCAGTATGTATAATACTTTTAATCTGCTATTGCATTTGATTTGCTATTTTCCTGAGTATTTTTTGCATCAGTAATCATCATGAATAATGTTCTGTGGTTTTATTTTCTTCTTGTTTCTGGTTCTGGTATTAGAATAGTACTGGCCTCATAAAATGACTTTGAAAGTGTTCCCTCTTCTTCTATTTTCTGGAAGAATTTGAAAATTCGTGCTAATTTTTGAACATTTTGTAGAATTCATCACTGAAGACAACTGATTGTGGGCTTGTTTTGGTATGGGAAGTTTTTGATTATTGCTTGACTCTCCTTACTAGTTATAGTCCTGTTCAGAATTTTTTCATTTCTTTATGATTCATATACAATAAGTTAAATGTTTGTAAGTTTATCTTTTTTCTATATTATTCAATTTGTTAGTTATAATTTTTACTATATAATTTTATACTCCTTTTTATCTCTGTCAGATCAGTTGTTATATCCCCTCTTTCATTTCTAAATTCAGTTATTTGAGTCTTCTCCTTTTTGTCATATTCTAACTAAAGATTTGTCAATTTTATTGATCTATTCAAAAAACTGTCTTTTGGTTTTATTTTTTCTATTGTTTTTCTGATTTCTAATTTATCTCTTCTCTATCTTTATTAATTATTCTTCTTTTGCTAATATTGGGTTCAGTTTGTTTTCCTCTTCTAGTTCTTTAAGGGCTTATGCATGTTCCCTAATTGAAACAATATGCATGTTCCTGCTTAGGAAATCCCTCTAGTGTCTGTCTGCGATATTGCAGCCTCTACGTGTGGCAGTAAGCTATAGAACTGAAGCCCTACCTAGTGTCTGTCTGTGGTACTGCTGACTCTAGTTGTAGAATTAGTCATGTTTTGTTTTCAGTGGTCTGCAATTTGGCCACGTACTCCTGTCATCACTTAGATGCAGGCAAGTTAGAAAATAGTTGCTTGGACAGCACCACGAGAAGTCAGAATGTTAGCTGAGGATTCCACTCCTTTCCATTTCAAAGGAGAAGTTAGAAATTAGGGATTTCCTCCCAACCACATTGTACTGTGCTGGGGAAGGGGGCGCTCTGTTGAGTAAATGCTATATATATATATAATTTTTTTTTCCTGGCTTCAGCTCACCATGGTGCAGGAACCTTTTAACTGGTTTGTGGATTTGTCACTAAGGCTACTGACTCATATGTTTTAGTTCCTGTTTTCTTGAGTGAAGAAGCATCTGGGGCTTTCATATTCTGCCATCCTGCTGAAGTTACTGCTTGCATCATGCAGTGTTTCAGAATGACCAATCTGACTGAAAGTTGTTATAGAGATCTTAAAAAATATTATTTATTTTTGAAGAAACAAAAATTTTTTATGAGCCCACTAAATCTAAATTTGCATGTAAAGCATCCAATGGCCATGAAGTGTTGATAATCTGGATAGATTCCTTATGGTTTCTATGGGTCTACTAACCAGAGAAGGCCAATTACAGATACCAAGTAAATAATTAAACATGTGCTTCAAAGCCATGTAAGTATAACACGTCCAGGGAAATGTCATGAAATCTCAAGCACTTTTAAATTGAATTACTTCCCCTTTGTAATTTTATTATCTTGCTTTATCCTGAAGATTCCATTAAGTGGCTGCTGGGTATATGCAGCAAAGTAATATTTTCATGATTTCACTGTTTCCATTTGGGGGCTATTTGATGGTAAGGTGAATTAAATCTACTTAATTTAAATTTTAAGGCATTAGTAGAAGGCAAACTCATTAGGAATGGATGTGTGTATGTTCTGAAAAATGCAGATGAGCCTTTATGAATCTTCATTTGCAGAAATGTGACAATCATTTATCTGAAATTCCCAATTTTTTCAGTTGGTACTGATAACTTTAAGGCTCAGATGAAGAATTCATGGAAATGAGTTATCAAAATCATGAAATATTTTTGGTTTGCTTGTTGGAAGGTTCATGTCAATGAGAGTGAGGTATACTTGATGTATACATTTCTTATCAAAGGTCACATAAATGGAACAGGAAGAATGGCCCCAGCATTGAAATGAGAGACCTAGAAGTAATATTAGTCACATTGAGAAGGTAGCTACTTGTAAAGAGAGGAACAAATCATTAGGCAGGATGCTCTAAGGTAGCAAAGGACTCCACATAGTGTTACAGAATATCCTATAACATTACAAGGATAAATGAAAAGGGCTATTAGGACTAAAGTTAAAATCAATTCCAGTGCTTACTAGTAAATATTAGCCAATTTTGGTCCTCCAAAATTCTGGTTTTGAGATAATATTCACACACTTAAATTGTCAAATTAGCAGTATCAGTGATATATATCTCAAAGAGTTATTTCGAGAATTAAATAAGATAATATGTAGGAAATATACAACAGAGTCGCTACCTAAAGGTGGGGTATATGGCAGCATGGGAAATTGCTAATACACATGTACACATTCCAATATATAAAATACCTTTTTGAATCATGGCAATGATAACAGTGTAGTATAATGAGCCAAAGATGACCTATGCATATTGGACCCTAGGTTGTTTAATTCTTTTATCCTGTGTGTGTGTGTGTTTTTAATTTTCATTTTTCTTTGTTTCTTCTAAAAAAAAAAAAAAACAGGATACGTGTGCGGAATGTGCAGGTAGGTATACATGTGCCGTAGTGGTTTGCTGTACCCAGTGACCCATCCTCTAAGTTCTCTCCCCTTGTCCCCCAATCCTGCATAGTATTCCATTGTGTATATGTACCACATTCTCTTTATCCAGTCTCTCATTGATGGGTATTTGGGTTGGTTTCATGTCTTTGCTGTTGTAAATAATGCTGCAATAAACATGTGTTTGCATGTGTCTTTATAGTAGAATGATTCATATTCCTTTGAGTATATACCCTGTAATGCGATTGCTAGGTCAAATGGTATTTCTAGTTCTAGATCCTTGAGGAATTGCCCTACTGTTTTCCACAATGGTTGAATTAATTTACCTTCCCACCAACAGTGTAAAAGCGTTCCTATTTCTCCACAGCCTCGCCAGCTTCTATTGTTTCTTGACTTTTTTATAATCGCCATTCTGACTGGCGTGACATGGTATCTCATTGTGGTTTTGATTTGCATTTCTCTGATGATCAGTGATGTTGAGCTTTTTAAAATATATTTGTTGGCCACGTTAATGTCTACTCTTGAGAAGAGTCTGTTCATATCCTCTGCCCACTTTTTGATGGGGCTGTTCTTTTCTCGTATGTTTGTTTAAGTTGCTGTTTACTTCTTCACTGCAATATGATAACTGTTAGTTCAAAAACCTGCTGGTGCCAAATGAAATTTTGCACATCAAAATTGCTTTTTTTCCTTTTGAACATCAAATCTGGAGACTTCTTTCTATAATACTGAGTGACATCGCCTAAACATATAAGCCCCTCTCTGATACATCCCAACTCTCTCAGAGAGTTCCTTTGTCTTTTCCCTTTCTGTATGGTGGGCCCCTGGCCATATGCTTCAGGTCAGTTTCAGGCTGTGAAAATTTTATCCTCTCATGTGAAAGCACTGCCTAATAAAGCTTCTTGAGTGTTACTGCCTCTCATCATCATGGTTTTTTTCCTTGATTAACTCCAAATCCCTGGACTCAAACAGGTGATGACCAAGATGGGATTTTGGGGATTAGAATATGGGCATGAAGACTGCCTAGCCAGTGAGACCATCCATTGACATAATGATCCTGGATAGCTTTAAGTGGCTGGGTCTTAAAATGTAAAACACCTCTGCTTTAGTTTGAGATGGCATTGCTTCATGCTGTATTATACTGTATATTTTTCGTGATTTTCTCCTGTGTCTCATTAGCCTGACTGAGGAAGCACCAAAATGTCTTTGAACCCACATCATGAAAACTGAATTTTTGTGTTACAGGTGTTAAGATACCCAGGGAAGGAGGCCAAGCCATTTACCAGGACCCCTCACTAGGCAGGCTCTGAATATTGTAATACCTGTGGGCCTTAATAAGAAAGAGAAGAAATGCAGGAGTCTAGAGAAAGAATGGATTTTCCTTGATCCCATAATAGAGATTCCTGCAGTGGGACTGGTGATTTGGGGAATTCTGAAATGAGAAGGTATCTTCATTCTTATGGACTACTATGGCAGGTTAAGGAGCCAGTGAAGCTGAGATGCAGGACTAGGCCAGTCAGCTAAGTGCAGTTAGGGCAGGCAGCTTTGTAAATATCATGCCTCTGCTATTGTCCTATCTGATCTGCTGCTAAAAGTGATGTAAATTCTAGTCTTTCCCCAGCGGGATATGGACACCCCAAACCTTTGGACTGAGCCAGCTAAATCATTACTTAAAATGAGTAAAGACGTGGAAATGTATATTCTTCCTTCTCTAAAGACTCCAAAGGAGGTGGCTACTCATGAAAAATATGTTGCAAACCATGAGACATATGTTGGGCCCCATCTTTGACGATTTCTCACCAGGGTGTCACTCAGAAGGGATTTAAAAGCTCAAACTCCCCAGGGGAAATAAGATAAGCTGAGCTGGCAAGGAAAATCATGGGAAGACAACCAGCACCCTTTTTTAAGAAGTAGAACTGTGTCACCATAATAGGAACTGGGATAATGTACCCCTTACATTGCCAGTAACCACATGCAAAGTAATAAAATAGAAAAGGCAAAAGGAAAAGACCAAAAAGGAGGAACTAGTTCTCACTTGGAGGAAGAGACTTGCTCCAGCTATTGTCCTAAGGCTCAGTGTCTTCTTAAGGATTTAACCCACAAACCACTCATGGTTTAAAGTGTAAACCCAAAATATCTGAGACAGGTCTCAACCAATTTAGAGAGTTTATTTTGCCAAGGTTAAGGACGTGCCCATGAAACAGCCTCAAGAGACGCTAATGACTTGTGCCCAAGGTTGTCTGGGCACGGCTTGGTTTCGCACATTTTAGAGAGAAAGAAGACATCAATCTGTATTTGTAAGATGTACACTGGTTCTGTCCAGAAAGGCAGGAAAACTGGAGGAGGGGGAGTTGACTTCCAGGTCATAGATAAATAAGAAACAAAAAGTTGCATTCCTTTGAGTCTCTGATTAGCCTTTTACCGAATACACAGTTTACATGCCAGAGAAGGGTATAAGATTAATCACTCATCCCTTAGTCTGACCTTAGTAAAACAATAGGGTAAAGGAAGCAATCAGACATACATTTGTCTCCTGTGAGCCTAAGAGGGATGACTTTGAGTTCTGTCTGTCTTTTGTCCACAAAGAATTTCCTTGTGAGCAAATAATAAGGGAGATATGTAGCTCCCCCCCCTTTTTTTTTTTTTAATCTTTGTAGTTATCTTGTTTAGGAATAAAATGGGAGGCAGATTTGCCTGACATAGTCCCCAGCTTTATGTTTGTATTGGCTTAGTGATTTGTGTTGGGGGGGGGTCCCAAGATTTATTTTCCTTTGATATCTCCCCCCTTTTCTTTTTAAAATCTTTTGGAGAAAACATTTTAGAAGAAAATGAGCTTTTTGGTCCAGGTTTTCCTCATGACTAGGATGGTTTGTTCCTAGACAGGTAGGTCTCATGTTACTAGGAAAGGTCATTTTTAGTAGGTTGTGAATTCTTACATTCTACAAAGAAAAAACAGGAGGAAGAAGGGAGAAAAGCAACAACAACAAAAATATGAAAAGTAATCCTGAAAAATCAATATAGGCCATCTTACTCTGAAGTTCATACATCAGTAGGCAGGTTTGCAAGTGGTTTATATATGTAAATAGTTTGTTGTAATTTCATTTTCTTCTGAAGTTTAACTTTTCTAACTTCAGTTTGCAGGGCTTAAAGAAAGCACAGGTTAATTTTTGGTTATTTCAAATCAGGGAAAGTTGGAAGGGGGAAGGAAAGAAAAGAAAATTTAAATATTATTTTGAAGACTTATAGCCAGGAAATATTTTAGAATTCAGTCCAAGCTGTAGAAAATAATAAAAATTCAAAAACATTAGGCAAGATTAGAATCTAACCACAGGTGTACTATAGTGCAAAAGAAAAACAAATCATGGGACCCCCAAATCACTGAGCTAAAGAGAAAGTCAAGCTGGAAACTGCTTAGGGCAAACCTGCCTCCCATTCTATTCAGTCATCCTGCTTACTGAGATAAATGCATATCTGATTGCCTCTGTTGGAAAAGCTTATGAGAAACTCAAAAGAATTCAACCTTTGTCTCTTATCTACCTATGACCTGGAAGCCCACTCCTCACTTCTAGTCATTCCACCTTTTTTGGACCTAACCAATGTTCATCTTACATATATTGATTTAATTCTCATGTCTCCCTAAAATGTATAAAACCAAACTGTTCCCTGACTACCTGGGCACATATCATCAGGACCTCCTGAGGCTGTTACAGCACATGTTCTTACTTGGCAAAATAAACTTGCTAAATTTACTGAGACCGGTTTCAGATATTTGGGGTTCAGAGTTTGGTAACCATGAAGGGATTCTTAGTGGAGGTGCCCTGACCTTTGACAAATCTCTATTGGTGTCCTGTACCAGCTTGAGTTATCTTTATGGCTCAAACTAATGGAACAAGCTGCTGAGGCCTGGGGGCCACTTCCCCCCACCCCCGCCACCTCCCCCATGCTTCCAGAGAATCCCTGATCTTCAAAAATTTGGTTAAGGTCTAAAGTGTATTTTGCTGCACAGCTCCTTTTTTTTTTTTGGAATTTTACTTGCTTCCAACAAGGAAGGCAAGTTTTCCTGTTTCCATGATGGTAAAAAGCAGGTAACTCCTTTCTGGCATTTGAACTTGTTTCCAAGGTGAAGTAAGTTTGAGTTTTTTCTTGCTTCTAGGATGGTAGAGAACAGTCTTCAGCCTGAGATCCATCCCTAGGTATGTAGCTGAATTGGGGTATTTTTCTTGGCTAAAGTTAAAACTAACAACCAGCTGGTCCTAATTTCTCCTTTATATTAGAGCACTCAGTAATCAAATAAATTGGGAGATAATTTGTTTTGCTTAATAGTTTCTTGTTGTTATTTGTTTGTGTATTCATTGTTGATTAGGTCTTTTTCCCATTGGGTTTGACCAACTCTATCGGACTTGATCAAATCCAAAGGAAAGTTCCAAATTGTAGAGAACAAGGCATCTGATGTGGCTGAATTTCCACCCACAAAAAAAATAAAAAATAAAAAAGATGGGGGATGGGTGGGAGAAAAACAGCAAACAACCAAAACGATTTTTTTATTTTGACTACTTAAGGAGCTTTATTTACATAATAAGGCCATCTTGTTGCTAGCCAAACCAAACTGAAAGAGCAATGGCTGTCACCCCATGCTGCAGTTTCAAAGCTGAGGTTCTACTTTCTTTTTTGTTTTTACTATGACAGCCTGGGTTTGCTTCCTAAATCAAGCCCTTCATGGTTTGATACTTGCTACCTCTGAAATATCAGCAATCTCTCCTATCTAAAATGTGGTAATGATGTCAGAGGTGTTTGAACCAGAGCAACTCCATCTAAAATGGGGAATGGGTAAAATAAGACTGAGACCTACTGGGCTGCATTCCCAGGAGGTTAGGCATTCTAAGTCACAGGATGATCTAGGAGGTTAGCACAAGATACAGGTTATAAAGTCTTTCTTTGCTCATAAAACAGGTTGCAGTTAGAAAAAAAAGCCGGCCAAAACCCACCGAAGCCAATTTGGGGATGAAAATGACCTCTGGTTGTCCTCACTGCTCATTATATGCTAATTATAATGCATTAGCGTGCTAAAAGCCACTCCCAACAGCACCATGACAGTTTACCAATGCCATGACAATGTCAGGAAGTCACTCTATATGGTCTAAAAAGGGGAGGAAACCTCAGTTCATGGAAGTACCCATCCCTTTCCCAGAAAACTCATGAATAATCCAGCTCATGTTTGACATATAATCGAGAAATAACTAGAAGTATCCTTAATGGAGCAGTGCAAGCCACTGCTCTGCCTATGGAGTAGCCATTCTTTATTCCCTCACTTTCTTAATAAATTTGTATTTACTTTATGGACTTGCCTTGAATTCTTTCTTGTGTGAGATCCAAGAACCCTCCCTTGGGGTCTGGATTCAGATTCCTTACTGGTAACATCTTTCTGGCAAACCACTAAGGGATTATACTGAAGAGACCTCTGACCCAAAGGAAAATCTTCTGTGTGCAGCACCGAATGGCCAACTTTGGGTAAGTGAGGTGCATTTAACTCGGTAAAGAATGGGATTGGGTTAGAGACCCAACTTAGAAAAGTTAGAGTCTCCCCTAAGACAGAGAGGGTTGAAGACCCCTTTTAATAAAAGGCAAGGATGCTTGACTGAACCCGTTTGGGGCCCAACTTAGGAAGGTTAGAGCCCTTCCTAAGATTTATGGGTTGTAGGCCCCCCTCAGTAAAGTTCCTCTTGGCTAAAAGTGGGTTTGGCACTACTGGATGTTAACTGCTATTTTCTTTGGATTTATCTGCCTTGCACTCTTTGCTGATGGCTATGGGAGACAGAATTAAACATATTCGGATCAAAGGACATGGTAAGCTATTTCTCCCCAAAAGGGAAACACTTGAGAGCTGATGGGATTTCTGGATAAGATGCCTTTGTGACCAACGAGCAGCTGCTTGAACTTTTGATTCAGTCTCACTGCAATGGGTGGGTCTTTCTCTGGCCTCCCTGAGTTTCTCACCTTCCCCACCCTGCTGCAGGCAATGCTTTTTTCCCTTTTTCTTCTTTCCCTCTCCTATCTTTTCTGTCATTCAAGGGGAAACTCCTTGCCCAGAGATCACATGTTGAAAAATGTCCTTGGGAGCTTTGTCTTGGGCTCTGCCATATGTTGTATACATTTAGTGGTACTTTGTCTTGATCTCCACCATCCAGGGAACAGGAATTTGGGGATTCATGTCATAGTTAGCTCTGAAAATTATATTGAGCCGTTAAAAGCCAATGCAAGCTCAAAATTGACTGCTGTAGTCTCCTGGGAAGAGCAATAAAATATTTCCAATTCTACTGCTTAGCAGCTAAGGCTTTGTCTTTTTCCAATGGTGGCACAGGTTCAGGGTTCCATTACTGACTTAGAGAATAATTTCTTTCTGGTTTGATATCTGCATGACATTTATCATTTGTTGATTATCTTCCCCTCCACAAACCATCTTTATTTTTTCTTTCTTTGAGGATAGAAATATTGGCCATTTGGCCAGGCTAAATTTAGGTGATAAGAAACTTAAAAGGATTTTTAAAAAGAGTATTACATTTAAAAGTCAGCCTAATTAAAAGAGGATATTCAAGCTCTAAAAGCCTGGGACTCCTTGTGAACAACAAGAGGTGCCACAGAACCCATTTCGGGAAAAAAAAACCTCTTTTTTTCCTCATGAAACACCAGAAACCAGAAGTGGATAGACCTCTATCAAAATCTAAGGCTCCAGAGGAGATTCCAAGATGGCCGAATAGGAACAACTCCGGTCTACAGCCCCCAGTGTGAGTGACACAGAAGACGGGTGATTTCTGCATTTCCAACTGAGGTACTGGGTTCATCTCACTGGGGCTTGTCAGACAGTGGGTGCAGGACAGTAGGTGCAGCCCACCAAGGGAGAACCAAAGCAGGGTGAAGCATCGCTTCACCTGGGAAGTGTAAGCAGTTGGGGAGCTCCCTTTCCTAGTCAAGGGAAGCTGTGACAGATGGCACCTGGACAATTGGGTCACTACAACCCTAATACTGCACTTTTCCAATGGCCTTAACAAATGGCACACCAGGAGATTATATCCCATTGCATGGTTTGGAGGTCCCATGCCCATGAAACCTCACTCATTGCTAGCATAGCAGTCTCAGATCAAACTGCAAGGGGGCAGCGAGACTGGAGGAGGTGTGCCCACCATTGCTGAGGCTTAAGTAGGTAAACAAAGCTGCCAGGAAGCTCGAACTAGGTGGAGCCCACTGCAGCTCAAGGAGGCCTGCCTATCTTCGTACTCTCTACCTCTGAGGACAGGGCATAGCCGAACAAAAGGCAGCAGAAACTTCTGCAGATATAAATGTCCCTGTCTGACAGCTTTGAAGAGAGTAGTGATTCACCCAGCACAGAGTTTGAGATCTGAGAACGGACATACTGTTTCCTCAAGTGGGTCCCTCAGCCCAAAGTAGCCTAACTGGGAGGCACCTCCCAGTAGGGGCCAACTCACACCTTATATGGCTGGTGCCCCTCTGAGATGAAGCTTCCAGAGGAACTATTGGGCAGCAACATTTGCTGTTCTACAATATTCGCTTTTCTGCAGCCTCGCTGGTGATACCCAGGAAAATGGGCTCTGGAGTGGATCTCCAGCAAACTCTAACAGACCGGCAGCTGAGGGTCTGGACTGTTATAAGGAAAACTAACAAACAGAAAGGAAATCCACACCAAAACCCCATCTGCACGTCACCATCATCAAAGATCAAAGGTAGATAAAACCACAAAGATGGGGAGAAACCAGAACACAAAAGCTGAAAATTCTAAAAATCAGAGCACCTCTCCCCCTTCAAAGGAATGCAAATACTCACCAGCAACGGAACAAAGCTAGATGGAGAATGACTTTGACAAGTTGATAGAAGGCTTCAGATGATCAAACTTCTCCAAGCTAAAGGTGGATGTTAGAACCCATCACAAGGAAGCTAAAAACCTTGAAAAAAAGATTAGACAAATGGCTAACTAGAATAACCAGTGTAGAGAAATCCTTAAGTGACCTGATGGAGCTGAAAATCATGGGACAAGAACCAAGTGATGCATGCACAAGCTTCAGTAGCCGATTCAATCAACTGGAAGAAAGGGTATCAGTGATTGAAGATCGAATGAATGAAATGAAGCAAGAAGAGAAGTTTTGAGAAAAAAGGGTAAAAAGAAATGAACAAAGCCTCCAAGAAATGCGGGACTATGTGAAAAGACCAAATCTATGTCTGATTGGTGTACCTGAAAGTGACAGGGAGAATGGAACGAAGTTGGAAAACAATCTTCAGGATATTATCCAGGAGAACTTCCCCAACTGGGCAAGGCAGGCCAACATTCAAATTCAGGAAATACAGAGAACACAGCAAAGATACACCTCGAGAAGAGCAACTCCAAGTCAAATAATTGTCAGATTCGCCAAACTTGAAATGATGGAAAAAATCTTAAGGGCAGCCAGAGAGAAAGGTCGGGTTACCCACAAAGACTAGCCCATCAGACTAAAAGCAGATCTCTCAGCAGAAACTCTACAAGCCAGAAGAGAGTGGGGGCCAATATTCAACATTCTTAAAGAAATGAATTTTCAACCCAGAATTTCATATCCAACCAAACTAAGCTTCATAAGTGAAGGAGAAATAAAATCTTTCACAGATAAGCAAATGCTTAGAGATTTTGTCACCACCAGGCCTGCCTAACAAGAGTTCCTGAAGGAAGCACTAAACATGGAAAGGAACAACCAGTACCAGCCACTGCAAAAACATGCCAAATTATAAAGGCCATCAGTGCCAGGAAGAGACTGCATCAACTAATGACCAAAATAACCAGCTGACATCATAATGACAGGATCAAATTCACACATAACAATATTAAGGTTAAATATAAATGGGCTAAATGCACCAATTAAAAGACACAGACTGGCAAATTGGATAAAGAGTCAAGACCCATCAGTGTGCTGTGTTCAGGAGACCCATCTCACGTGCAGAGACACACATAGGCTCAAAATAAAGGAGCGGAGGAATATCTACCAAGGAAATGGAAAATGAAAAAAAAAAAAAAAAAAAAAAAAAAAAAAAAAAGCAGAGGTTGCAATCCTAGTCCCTGATAAAACAGACATTAAACCGACAAAGATCAAAAGAGACAAAGAAGGCCGTTACATAATGGTAAAGGGATGAATTCAACAAGAGCTAACTATCCTAATATATATGCACCCAATATAGGAGCACCCAGATTCATAAAGCAAGTTCTTAGAGACCTAAGACCTACAAAGAGACTTAGACCTACAAAGAGACTTAGACTCCCACACAATAATAATGGGTAAGTTTAACACCCCACTGTCAACATTAAATGGATCAATGAGACAGAAAGTTAACAAGGATATCCAGAAATTGAACTCAGCTCTGGACCAAGCAGACCTAATAGACAGCTATAGAACTCTCCACCCCAAACCAACAGAATATACATTCTTCTCAGCACCACATCACACTTATTCCAAAATTCACCATATAGTTGGAAGTAAAGCACTCCTCACCAAATGTAAAAGAACGGACGTTATAAAAAAAAAATGTCTCTTAGACCACAGTGCAATCAAACTAGAACTCAGGATTCAGAAACTCAGTCAAAACTGCTCAACTACATGGAAACTGAACAAACTGCTCCTGAATGACTACTAGGTACATAACAAAATGAAGGCAGAAATAAAGATGTTCTTTGAAACCAATAAGAACAAAGACACAACATACCAGAATCTCTGGGACACATTTAAAGCAGTGTGTAGAGGGAATTTTATAGCACTAAATGCCCACAAGAGAAAGCAGGAAAGATCTAAAATCGACACCCTAACATCACAATTAGAAGAACTAGAGAAGCAAGAGCAAACACATTCAAAAGCTAGCAGAAGGCAAGAAATAACTAAGATCAGAAGAGAACTGAAGGAGATAGAGACACAAAAAAACCTTCAAAAAATCGATGAACCAGGAGCTGATTTTTTGAAAAGATCTACAAAATTGATATGCTGCTAGCAACACTAATGAAGAAGAAAAGAGAGAAGAATCAAAGAGACACAATAAAAAATGATAAAGGGGTTATCACCACAGATCCCACAGAAATAAAAACTACCATCAGGGAATACTATAAACACCTCTATGCAAATAAACTAGAAAATCTAGAAGAAATGGATAAATTCCTGGACACATACACCCTCCCAAGACTAAACAAGGAAGAAGTTGAATCCCTGAATAGACAAATAGCAGGCTCTGAAATTGAGGCAATAATTAATAGCTTACCAATCAAAAAAAGTCCAGGAGCAGACGGATTCACAGCCGAATTCTAACAGAGGTATAAGGTGGAGCTGGTACCATTCCTTCTGAAACTATTCCAATTGATGGAGAAAGAGGGAATCCTACCTAACTCATTTTATGAGGCCAGCATCATCCTGATACCAAAGCCTGGCAGAGACACAACAAAAAAAGATTTTAGACCAAGATCCCTGATGAACATCAGTACAAAAATCCTCAATAAAATACTGGCAAACCAAATCCAGGAGCACATCAAAAAGCATATCCACCATGATCAAGTGGGCCTCATCGCTGGAATGCAAGGCTGGTTCAACACATGCAAGTCAATAAACATAATCCAGCATATAAACAGAACCAAAGACAAAAATTACATGATTATCTCAATAGATGCAGAAAAGGCCTTTGACAAAATTCAACCACCCTTTATGCTAAACACTCTAAATAAACTAGGTATTGATAGGACGTATCTCAAAATAATATGAGCTATTTATGACAAACTCACAGCCAATATCATACTGAATGGGCAAAAACTGGAAGCAATCCCTTTGAAAACTGGCACAAGACAGGGATACTCTCTCTCACCACTCCTATTCAACATAGTGTTGGAAGTTCTTGCCAGTGAAATCAGGCAGGAGAAAGAAATAAAGGGTGTTCAGTTAGGAAAAGAGGAAGTCAAATTTTCCTTGTGTGCTGATGTGCAGATGACATGATTTTATATTTAGGAAACTGCTTCGTCTCAACCCAAAATCTCCTTAAGCTGATAAGCAACTTCAACAAAGTCTCAGGATACAAAATCAATGTACAAAAATCACAAGCATTCTTATACACCAATATACAGACAAACAGAGAGCCAAATGATAAGTGAGCTCCCATTCACAATTGCTTCAACGAGAATAAAATACCTAGGAATCCAACTTACAAGGGATGTGAAGGAGCTCTTCAAGGAGAACTACAAACCACTGCTCAACGAAATAAGAGAGAACACAAACAAATGGAAGAATATTCCATGCTCATGGAAAGGAAGAATCAATATTGTAAAAATGGCCATACTCCCCAAGGTAATTTATAGATTCAATGCCATCACCATCAAGCTAACAATGACTTTCTTCACAGACTTGGAAAAAACTACTTTAAAGTTCATATGGAACCAAAAAAGAGCCCACATTGCCAAGACAATCCTAGACCAAAAGAACAAAGCTGGAGGCATCACACTACCTGACTTCAAACTATACTACAAGGCTGCAGTAACCAGAACAGCATTGTACTGGGTACCAAAACAGAGATATAGACCAATGGAACAGAACAGAGTCCTCAGAAATAATACCACACATCTACAACCATCTGATCTTTGACAGACCTGACAAAAACAAGAAATGGGGAAAGATTCCCTATTTAATAAATGGTGCTGGGAAAACTGGCTAGCCATAAGTAGAAAGCTGCAACTGGATCTCTTCCTTACACCTTATACGAAAGTTAATCAAGATGGATTAAAGACTTAAATGTTAGATCTAAAACCATAAAAACCCTAGAAGAAAACCTAGGCAATACCACTCAGGACATAGGTATGGGCAAGAACTTCATATCTAAAACACCAAAAGCAATGGCAACAAAAGCAAAAATTGACAAATGGGACGTAATTAAATGAAAGAACTTCTGCACATCAAAGGAAACTACCATCGGAGTGAACAGACAACCTACAGAATGGGAGAAAAATTTTGTAATCTTCCCATCTGACAAAGGGCTAGTATCCAGAATCTACAAAGAACTTAAACAAATTTACAAGAAAAAATCACACAACCCCATCAAATAGTGGGCAAAGCATATGAACAGACACTTCTCAAAAGAAGACATTTATGCAGCCAACAGTCATATGGAAAAATGCTCATCATCACTGGCCATCAGAGAAATGCAAATCAGAACCACAATGAAATACCATCTCACACCAGTTAGAATAGCGATCATTAAAAGTCAGGAAACAACACGTGTTGGAGAGGATGTGGAGAAATAGGAGCACTTTTACACTGTTGGTGGGACTGTAAACTGGTTCAACCATTGTGGAAAACAGTGTGGTGATTCCTCAAGGAGCTAGAACTAGAAATAGCATTTGACCCAGCTATCCCATTACTGGGTATATACCCAAAGGATTATAAACCATGCTGCTATAAAGACATATGCACACGCATGTTTATTGCAGCACTATTCACAATAGCAAAGACTTGGAACCAACCCAAATGTCCATCAATGATAGACTGGGTTAAGAAAATGTGGCACATATACACAATGGAATACTATGCAGCCATAAAAAAGGATGAGTTCACGTTCTTTGTAGGGACATGAATGAAGCTAGAAACCATCATTCTCAGCAAACTATTGCAAGGACAGAAAACTGAACACTGTATGTTCTCACTCATAGGTGGGAATGGAACAATAAGAATTCTTGGACACAGGACGGGGAACATCACACACCAGGGCCTGTCATGGGGTGAGGGGACGTGGGAGGGGTAGCATTAGGAGTATACCTAATGTAAATGACGAGTTAATGGGTGAAGCCCAACATGGCACATGTAAACATATGTAACAAACCTTCACGTTGTGCACATGTACCCTAGAACTTAAAGTATTATACTAAAAAAAATAAATAAATAAACAAATCTAAGGCTCTGTTCTGTTTTGTATTGCATTTTCAGACATTTTTAACCCTTGGGGGGATTGAATTTGCTTCACATTATAATAGAACTTTGGTATGTAATAACTACATAGGAAATATGCTTTGGGGAATAGCTAACAGCAGTTAAAAGTGCATATTTGGCTTTTCACATATTTGGATCAGAGGAGCATACTCTTGGCCACCTAGAAGGTATGGCAATGTCTCCATCCCTGCCCTACACTGAGAACTAAGACTCCCATGGAAGATGGGATAATCAGAGAATAGGTTGAGTGGCCTTGAATTGCTTTGCAATGAAATGCACTTTAAAATCATTGCACTGTCTTGTTCTGTAGCATTTCTTTTTTGGGGATTTAAGATATGATATAAAAATGGGACCCTTAAATTTGCGGGATCTGTTTTGCTTTCCAGCTGTGCCTGTTTATTAAGCCATAGAAATTGCATGTTTTCCTGGCCCTGTTCCTCCATGGGCTCCACCCTGAAGCAGTAATCTGATTAAGAACCTGGCAAATAAAAAATATTAAAACTACTAGAACTTCTTTTGTCTATGTATTTATATGTGTTTTTTGTGTGTGTGTGTGTGTGATATGAAAGATCTTTAATTGTTTTTAAAATCTTAAGAGCTTAAATCAAATCTTCTATCAGAGAATAAAAATGAATGCCTTTTAGTTCATGTGACCTTAGTAAAGGTTCACAAATAAAAATAGTTTTGTGGATCATTGGTAAAATACAAATGTCTTTGAAATTTAGACATTTGGTCTGAAGTAGGTTAAATACTAAATTTGCTAAATGTGTTAGGGTCATAAACTGCTTCTTTGATTTTTGAAAATTGTTCAACTTAGTTACTTTGAAGCAGATTCTAGGTAAAGCCTGGTGATATGTGGTATTAGCCATGCCCCGTAGTTATGCTGGAAGGTCAAACCTTAACTGCACTTCTTTCTGTGTCCTAGGCTCCAAAGGTAGTACATAATTAAAATCACATACAATCCAGGTTTTTCCACCGAAGGTTCCTAAGCGTTCCTTCTTTAGGCCGTATTTGTGTAAATATGTTTTTCGTAGGTGTTCCAAAATTATTAGAAACTTCTGTAACTCTGATATAACTTAGTGTATGCTATTAATATTTATTATAATTGTTATGTAAAATTGTTGTATGCCACATAAGTCACCAAAATTCTTAGTCAATTGTGGCTGTAATAGGGCCTGCCCTAAAGTGTTTTGTCATCCAGTGATAATTGTTGCCTTCTTTTGTTTTTGTTTTTGTTTTTTTTTTGTTTGTTTTTTTCTTTAGAGATGGTTTTGTAATCAGCTACAGAACTCTAACAGGTGTTCTTAAATGCAGGTTTCTGATAAATTTGGAGATTGTGACATTAGACTAGAAGAAAAAACTTCCAGGATCTCCTGGGGTGCTGAAATGTTCATGAATATCAGGCAGAACAGGAGTTAACAACATGGACGGAACTAATAGAAGACTAAAGCTATCTTTTTGACTTTTTGCTTAAAAGGATCCTTTGTTTTGTTTTTCAGAGCCAATAAAACTTTTCTTTTGAGCGACTTACATCTTTTAACAATTAAGTAAAATATACTCTAGTGAACAAAATTTGGAGCATATTTGTTTCTCTCCACCTGATTTCTCCAGAATTTGGAAACTATTTGTGAGTATTCTTAACTAATGACAATATAGTTATTTGCATAAGTGCAATAAGCATGTTTTATTTTTTAACAGGACAAAATAAAAGAAACCAGTTATTTTACCAAGGCTTTAACTGGAATGGCATGCTTTCCTTTCAGGAATCAAATTTGACCTATAGGGCCATTAAAAGCCCCTTGGGAAAACTGGCCTCATACTTTCTCTACACAGTTCTGTACAGGGTCCCTGACCTGTAGTAAGTAAATAATGTCACTTTCTAACAGGCCCAGGAGCCCTAGGTTATCTTGGGTCCTCAAAAAAAGAGGAATTTACCTAACTGATAAGTATTTGATAGTACAAAACTATGGCTAGGCTTGGCTTTGAAAAAAGCCTTATCTGAGATTCCTTTTATGGAACAAAGTGCAATCAAAGCCAATTTAAAAAACCTATGTGAAAAATGATTATTTTTGCTGTACTTTACGCAAATAATCAGGCTAAGTATAAGACTGTGGCTTAGTTTTGCAAACAAATCAGTCCTATTAGGATTTGTCTTTAGTAAAAATGGGAGAATAGAGAGATAAAAAAACATGTTTTAATAACAATGGTACACTTGTTATAAAACTGTGATCTCCAGTTGTTTTTGAGGGTTTTTTTTTTTTTTTTGTACAATTTACACTGAACCTACTTATTTCTGTGAACCAACCAGTGATCTCTTATGGCTGTTCAAAAGTAACAAGAGAGATGGGTAATGTAAAAACTCTAGATCAGTATTCTAATTCTGAGCACATATTGGAATGTATAGCATGTGTAGCAACTCCATATCACTTTGGTTCCAAAGTTTCCCATTTCATGAAAAGCCTTCTTATTTAGTTTACTTGGGATAATTTTACTTATTTTGTTTTACTGTTGTGAAATATAATGCTGTCATACTCTTTGTGTAGGAATGCAAGATAAGCTTACTGAATGTATTCTTAAATTGAACACTTATTATCTTCCAGATATCACCTTTTGTCATAACTCAATAGTTATTAATGGCCCTCACTATACTGATGCTTTTTGACTGAGCTCTTCTCTAACCTGAATGCAAGAGATGCAATAGTTAGGCAGGAATATTATCCTCCCTGTTCAGCCTGAAGAAGTTACAGAAGATGAATCTTCCTCTCTCTACAGCCCTTAGGATTAAGAGTTTTCTTATAAAAGGGAGGAGGGAAATATGTCAGAGCATTTGAACCAGAGAAACTCCATCTTGAATAGGCACTGTGTAAAATAAGACTGACACCTACTGGGATGCATTCCCAGGAGGTTAGGCATTCTAATTCGTAGGATGAGATAAGTCTCCACAAGATACAGATTATAAAGACTTGGCTGATAAAACCAGTCTTGATAAAGAAGCTGACCAAAACACACCAAAACCAAGACACCAACAAAAGTGCCCTCTGGTTGTCCTCACTGCTCATTATTTGCTAAGTGTAGTGCATTAGCATGCAAAAAGACACTTCCACCAGTGCAATGACAATTTACAAATGCCTTGGCAACATCAAAAAGTCACCCTATATGGTTTAAAAATGGTAGGAACCCTCAGTTCTGGGAGTTGCCCACCCCTTTTCTGGAAAACTCATGAATAATCCACCCATTACTTAGCATATAATCAAGAAATAACTGGAATTATCCTTAGTGAAGCAGCCCAAACCGCTGCTCCTCCTATGGAGGATACATTCTTTCATTAGTTAACTTTGTTAATAAACTTGCTTCACTTTATGGATTCACGTCAAATTATTTCTTGCGTGAGATCCAAGAACCCTTTCTTGGGGTCTGAATCTGGACTCCTTTACAGTAACAATGAGATTTAAAAGTATTTTTTAAGGAGCTCAATGGTTAAAAAGTCAGCTTAATTAAAAGCTAACATCCAACATGTTTGCGTGTGTGTGTGTGTGTGTGCGTGTACATGTGCATGTGTGTATATGTTTGCATTAAAAGGCCTTATGTTTTTTTTTTTTCTCCTAAGACCTTGTCTTCTCTGAGCAAAAGTTTATTATTTTTATCTCAGTTTATTGAATTTCATTGTCTTCATTTAGTTCTGCAGTCTCTCCTTTCTCTTGCCTCCCTCTGCTGCATGAGGGACCTAAAACAGCTTATAATAACCCGGAATTCACTGAAGAAAACAGAGAAGGCACCAGACTCCTTTCTGGGGAAAAATCTGTTTTTCTTTATGGAACCCCAAGAGTGGGTAAAGAGAAAAGTTTGTCTCAGATCATAAAGTACTTGCTTTTGCACTGTGTTACCAGATTTTTTGACTAAAATAGTTATTATGATGGAGGCTATTCTTGGGTATTTAAGCAAGAGGATAGTTTAGACACTTAGAACGGTCTTTGTAAATTTTTTTTAAAGTACCCTGTAAAAGCATCATGTGGTCTAGCCTCATAATAATTCTCCCTGTCTGGAGACTCAGCATTCAGTGTGGGCCCTGTCCAGAGCTCACAGATCCAGTTAAAAGATAGGTAGTCTCTATCTAAATACAACTGGTCTCCCCTTACAGTCCTATGACATATTTCTATAATTTTTATTTGGCATCCATTTTTAATCTCCCTCTAGTACCAGACTATTTCTCTCTGTACTATGAAATGTAAATGTCACTACCTTATTTTTTTAACCTAAGATTTCCTTTAATATGAAAATTTAGGACTATCTAGCAGACAATTGCCTAGGGTAATAAAATAGGTTATCCAGACTGTGTAACACCTCCCCAGTGCCAGGCAGCACAGCTCAGGAATAAAAATTT
Organism: Chlorocebus sabaeus; assembly: GCF_047675955.1. Taxonomy (NCBI): domain Eukaryota; kingdom Metazoa; phylum Chordata; class Mammalia; order Primates; family Cercopithecidae; genus Chlorocebus; species Chlorocebus sabaeus. The sequence goes on from NC_132933.1 coordinate 89,424,772, forward strand.
TCCACTTTAGAAAATGAGAGGGAAGAGTACTGAGAAATTCATCTTGCAACTTGGGTACCATTTTAGTCACATTGAAATAAAGCACCAAGGAGATTACTGAAGCTCCAGGTTCCAGGCCTTAGCTACTGGACGGCATTTCTAGACACATGCTGGACCAAAAGAAAATCCACCGTTCTGAAAGAAATTAAGATAAAAAAAAAAAAAAAAAAAAACTTAGTTCTAACAGAGTTCACCACATTCTGATATAAGAGCTTTTGTGCCTTGAATAACCATAAGCAGTAGCCAGGCAGTAATTGCCGTGAGCCTTGGGTGCAATCCAACAGTGTACTGGCTTCAAGTGCCATCCAGTGCAGTGCTACCTGTGGTGTTCATGGGATTGCTTGTGTCACGCATCCAAAAACTTCAGGCAGCCCAGCATGGAGAGAGAGGGTGGGGGAGATATATATATATATATATAGAGAGAGAGAGAGAGAAAGAGAGAGAGAGAGAGAGAGAGAGAGAGAGAGACTCCTTTTGATTAGGAGAAAGAGAGGGAACAGAGTGAGAGAATTTTTCTGGTGACCCAGGAAATTTTCCCTTGACTTAACCAACACCACCAACGTGGCACCTCAAGGAGTCAGCAAGAGTTGTGCTGTTACTACTGAATTTAGAACTTAGTGTGCCTTACAATCCTGATATGGCTGCAGTGACCACAAAGTTAAATTACAACACTAAATACCCTTTGAATATGTAAACAGCCTTCTTGAGAAGTATAAGATTAGCGTACATATCTAACTCTGCAATGAGCAGACACTGAAAAATATTCACAAGCATCAAGAGCATACAGAAAAACGTGACCTCACCAAATGAACTAAATAAGGCACCAGTGACCAACTATGAAGTGTCAGATATATGTGACCATTCAGACAGATAATTCAAAATACCTGCCTTGATGAAGCTCAACAAACTTTAAGATAACACAGACAATACATTCACAATTTTATTAGATAAATTGTAAAAAGAGATTGAGAATTTGAAAAATCTAGCAGAAATACTGGAGCTGAAAAGTTCAATTAATATACTGAAAAAATGCATTAGACCCTAGCAACAGCAGAAATGATAAAGCAGAAAAAAATAGTAAGTTTAGAGACAGACTATATGAAAATACACAGTGAGAAGACAAAAAAGAATGTAAAAATTAAAGCATGACTAAGAGATATAGAAAGTATCTGCAAAGGGGCAAATCTAAGAGTTCTTAGCCTTGAACAAGATGTACAGGGAAAGAGGATAAAGTTTATTCGAAGATATAGTAACAGACAATTCTCCAAACCTAAAGAATGATAGGAATACCGAGGTACAAGAAGGTCCTAGAACACCAAGTGGATTTAAAGCAAATGAAACATCTACAGGCTTTTAATAAATTCTCAAAAGTCAAGGATAAAGAGAGGATACTAGAAGCACCAAGAAAAAAATAAACAAATAGCACATAAAGGAGCTCTAATATGTATGTCAGCAGATTTCTCAGCAGAATTCTTATAGGCCAAGGGAGAGTGAAATAGCATATCCAAAATGCTGAAGAAAAACAAATCGCAACATGGAATATCGTATTCAGCAAAATTATCCTTCAACTATGAAGAAGAAATCAACACTTTTCCAGACATATAAAAGCTGAGAGATCATGTCTACATCCGACTTGTCCTACAAGAAATGGTAAAGAGAGTTCTTCAATCAGAAAGAAAAGGCAGTTACAAAATGACAAATTATCTGAAGATATAAAACCTGTCAGTAATAGCAAATACACAGAAAAGTACACAATACTATAACACTGCAATTGCAGTGTCTTAACCACTCATATCTTTAGCAGGAAGACTAAAAATACTGCCAAAATTGATAACGACAAAAACTTTTCAGTAGACAGACAAAGTCATAAATCAGAGGAAATGAAGTTAAAGTGTAGAATGTTTTCATAGTTCTATCTTTGCTTATTTATTTGTTTTTCTCTTTTTGGTAATCAGATTGGTCATCAGTTTAAAAATTGGTTATAAGATGTTATTTGTCAGCTTCATGGTAACCACAAACAAACCCCTATAATATATATATATATAAATGTTGAAAATCAAGAAATCAAAAAAAGCTACTAGATAAAATCCCTTTTTACACAAAGGAAGACAAGAAAAAAGAGAACACCACTGACAACAATGACAACAACAAAAAAGAAAACCAAAAATGTAGAAGAGTGGGAGTTCTACTCTTTACTAATGAATAATAAGATTAAATTTAAATACATTAAATTATTCAGTAAAAGTCATAGAACAGCTGAATGGATAAAAAACAAGATTCAGCTATATGCAGCCTACAAGAAAGTGGCTATACCTGTGAAGATATTCATAGATTAAAAATAGAGGAATAGAAAAAGTTATTCCATGGAAATCAGAATCAACACTGGGAGTAGTACACTTACATCAGGTAAAATAGATTTCAAGAGAAAAACTACACAAAGAGACAAAGAAGATCATTACATGATGATAAAGTGGTCAAATCAAAAAGAGAATATAATCATTGTACGGAACCCAAATATATGAAGAAAATACTATTAAAGATAAAGAGAGAGACAATGGTAACAGGAAACCTAAACACATCAGTTTAATCATTGCACAGATCAACCAGACAGAAACTCAACAAATAAAGGTTCAACTTAATCTTCACTCTAGATCAGGTGAACTCAATATACATTTACAGAACATTTCATGCAACAGTTGCAGAATACACATACTTCTCATCGGCACATGGAATATTCTCCAAGATAGACCATATATTAGCCCACAAAACGAGTCTCAGAAAATTCAAAAAAGTTTTGAGCAAGCAGCCTAACTAGATGCAGCTTAGAAGTCCTGCTCCCACAGAAAGAAAACATGATTTCAACTACACCAACAGAAATTGAACAGATCCTTGGAGAGAAAATGCCAAATGTGGATGGAGAAAAGAAGCAGATGCCGAGGCTGTAAAGGGAGGAAACTGGAAACACGGCATGGAGTGCCTGAACACCAAGACTGGTTCCCAGCCCCGGACAGTGCCTGGGAAAGGGGACCTCTCCCTAAAGGAGCCCCATGGCCCAAAAGACCCGACAACAACATCAATAACAACAAAATGGTGGGCACAGTGCCAGTGATTGTAGGTGTCTCCTGAAAGGCCCAGGAGCAGGTCTGGTGAGAGGGTTAACTGTTTTCCCCTCACACCTCGCAACAGAACGGCAAGCACAAGGATGCACAAAGAAACCACGCAACTAACAGCCTACCTACTGCCCATTGCTTTCAAGCGCCATCTACTGGAACAGAGACAAAACTACAAGAGCAAAAAACTACCGGCTGTGAAACCGAAAGGGCAAGAATTCAACAACGAACACCCTGTGCAGAGACTTGGTCCTCTAAAAGCTTCCAGAAACAAAGCCAACTAACCATACTCAATTTACATCACAGTTAAAAAATGTCAGCCTCCCAAGATGACGAAGAATAAATGCAAGAACTCTGACAATTCAAAAAGCCAGAGTGTCCCATTACATTTAAATGAGTGCAATAGCTCCCCGGTAATGTCTCTTAACCAGTCTGAAATAAATGAAATGATAGACATGGAATTCAGAATCTGGATGGCAAGGACACTCTTCAAGATTCAGTATAAAGCTGAAACCCAATCTAAGAAAACCAAGTAATCCAGTGAAATGATTCAAGAACTGAAAGACAAAATAGCCATTTTAAACCAATCCCAGACTAGACTTCTTGAGTATTAATAGCAGAATAAACCAAGCTGAGAAATAAATCTCAGAGCTTGAAAACCAGTTCTTCAAATGAACTTAGTCAAAAACAAACAAACAAATAAATAAATAAATAAAGAGGAAAAAAAGAAACTAAGAAAAATGAACAAAACCTCTGAGAAACATGGAATTATGTGAAGAGACTCAATCAATGATTAATTGGCATACCTGAGATAAGAGAGAGAATAAACATCTTGGAAAATATATTTGAAGTCATAGTCTATGAAAGTTATCCTTCTCTCACTAGAGAGGTTTACATGCAAATCCAAGAAATACAGAGAACTCCAGACAGATACTATGCAAGACAAGCATCCTCAAGGCACATAGTGATCAGGTTCACCAAGGTCAGTGCCAAAGAAAAAAAATTAAAGGCAGCTAGAGAGAAGGAGCGGGTCATGTACAGAGGGAACCCCCTCAGGATAGCAGTAGCCCTCTCAGTAGAAAACTTGCAACACTGAAGAGATTGGGGGCATATTTTGAACATCTCCAAGGAAAAAAAAATCAACCAATAATTTTATATTTTGACAAACTACACTTCCTAAGTGAAGGAGAAATAAAATTCTTTTCATTCAAGCAAATGTTGGGGGAGTCCCTTTCAACCAGATCAGCATTACAAGATGCCCTTAAGGGAGTGCAAAACGTGGATTCGAAAGAACAATCAATACCTGTTACCACCAAAGCACACTTCAACACATAGCACACAGACACTATAAAGCAACTACATCATCAAGTCTACATAACGGCCAGCTAAGAAAATGTTGAGATTATCAAAATCAAATATATCAACAGTAGCCTCTTGAATGTAAAAGGGCCAGATATCCCACTTAAAAGACAGAGCATGGAAGGCCGGATTAAAAAAACTCAATCATCTGTTTTCCTCGTGAGACCTATCTCACATACAAAAAACACGTAAAGCCTCAATGTAAAAAGGCAGAGTAATGTCTGCCATGCAAATGCAAAATTAAAAGAGCAGGAGTCACTGTTCTTATATCAGATAAAATAGGCTTTAAACCAATAAAAATTAAGAAGAGTAAAGAAGGACAATGCATAATGATAAGGAGTACAATCCAACAAGAAGCCTTAACTATCCTAAATATATACAGACCCAACATTAGAGCACCCAGTTTCATATAACAAGTTTTTCTTGACCTACAAAAAGACTTACACAAGCACACAATAGTAGTGAAGGACTTCAACATCCCACTGACAGCAGTAGGCAGATCATCAAATTAGGAAATGGTAAACTCTGCACTTGAACTAGTCACTTGACTAATTGACCTCATAGACATCTGCAGAACATTCATCCAACAATAAAAAATATATACATTCTTCCCATCTGCACATAAAATACATCCTAAGATTGACCACATGCTCAGTCATAAAGAAATCCTTAATAAATTCAAAAATTTTGAAATCATAGCAGCATACTTTCAGATCACAGTGCAATAAAAATAGAAATCAAAGTCAAGAAGACCTCTCAAAACTACATGCACACCTGAAAATAAAACAACTTACTCTTGAATAACATCAAAATTATGGCAGAAATTTAACAAAAATTACATTAATAAAAACAGGAACACAGCTTATCAAAATCTTTGGGATGCAGTCAAATCAGTGTTAAGAGCAAAATGTATAGCTCTAAATGTCTTCATCAAAATGTTAGAAATGTCTCAAATTAACAATCTAACTTTTCACCTGAAGGAACTAGGAAGGAAAGAACAAACCAACCTAAAATCCAACAGAAAATTAAAAAAAAAAAAAAAAACTAAAATTAGAGAATAACTTAATCAATCTGAGTTGCAAAAATCTATACAAAAGATCAGTTAAACCAAGAATTGGATCTTCAAATAATAGATAAGATTGATAGACCCTTTCCTAGGTTAACAAAAAGACAGATACCAGACATGCAAAGAAGAACTGGTACTAATCCTGCTGAAATTATCTCAAAAATTTTAGAAAGAAGGGCTCCTTTTAAACTTATTCTATAAAATGAGCAACAGACCTATATCATAATCTGACAGAGACATGCACACACAAAGAAATCTCAGACCAGTATTCATTGTGAACATAGATGCAAAAATGCTCAACAAAATAATACCACACCAAATCCAGCAGCACAGCAGCACCTCAGAAAGTTAATGCACCATAATCAAGTAAGCATTATTCCTGGGATGAAAGGATGATTCAACCTATGCAAATTATAAATGTGCTTTAGCACATAAACAGAATTTAAAGCAAAGACAATATGATCATTTCAATAAAATTCAATATCTGTTCATGATAAAAAAAAACTCAACAGATTAGGCATCAAGGGAATATACCTCAAAATAATAAAAGCCGTCTCTGACAAACCCACAGCCAACATTATATGAGTGACAAAAGGTTGGAAGAATTCTCCTTGAGAAGTGGAACAAGACAAAGATATCTACTCACATTAGGCTATGCCAAAAGGTTCCTAAAACTGATCAGCGGCCGGGCGCGGTGGCTCATGCCTGTAATCCCAGCACTTTGGGAGGCCGAGGCGGGCGGATCACAAGGTCAGGAGATCGAGACCATGGTGAAACCCCGTCTCTACTAAAAATAGAAAAAATTAGCCGGGCGCAGTGGCGGGCGCCTGTAGTCCCAGCTACTCGGGAGGCTGAGGCAGGAGAATGGCGTGAACCCGGGAGGCGGAGCTTGCAGTGAGCCGAGATTGCGCCATTGCACTCCAGCCTGGGCGACAGAGCGAGACTCCGTCTCAAAAAAAAAAAAAAAAAAAAAACAAAAACAAAAACAAAAAACTGATCAGCTACTTCTGTAAAGGTTCAGGATACAAAATCAATGTACAAAAAAATCAGTAGCATTTTTACCAACAACACGTAGGCTGAGAGTGAAATCAAAAATGGAAGTTCCCTTATAGTAGGCTCAGAGAAAAAGGAATACCTAGGAATACAGCTAACCAAGAAGGTGAACGATTACCATCAGAATAACTACAAAGCACTATTTTAAAAAATCAGAGATGACAGAAACAAAACAAAACAAAATTATATGCTCATGGACTGGAAGAATCAATATCATTAAAATGTCAACATGACACAGAGCAATTTACAAATTCAATGCTATTTCTATCAAATGATCAATGTCATTCTCCACAGAATTAAGAAAACCTTTTCTAACATTCAGACAGAACCAAAAAAGACCTTAAATAGCCAAAGACATCTTAAGCAAAAGAACAAAGCTGGACACATCAAACTACCCGAATTCAAATGATACTACAAAGCTACAGTAATGTAAACAGCATGGTACTGGTACAAAATCAGACACACAGATTAATGGAAAAATAAAAACAGAAAATTTAGAAATAAAATGAATCACCTACTTCCACTGATTTTCAACAAGGCTGATAAAAACAAGGAATGGGAAAAAATGACTCTTTATTCAGGAAATGGTGCTGAGATAACTGACTAGCCACAGGCAGATAAAGCTGGACTCCTGCCTTTCACCATATACAAAAGTTAACTCAAAATGAGTTAAATATTTAAATGTAGGACCTCAAACTACAAAAGTCCTGGAAGACAACCTAGGCAATACTCTTCTTAACATTGGCTTTGGCAAAGAATTTTTGGCCAAGTCCCAAAAAGCAGTTGCAAAAATAACAAAAACAGATATATGAGACCTAATTAAAGTAAAGAACTTGTACACAGCAAAAGAAACTATCAACAGAGTAAACAGATAACACACAGAATGGGAGAAAACATTCACAAAGTATGCCTTCTACAACGGCCTAATATCTAGAATCTATAGAGAACTTTTAAAAAATCATCAATAAGTATCAAGGAACTCCATTAAAAACTGGCAATGGCATTGAACAGGCACTTCTCAAAAGATGACATTTAAGCAACAAAAACTCATGAAAAATGCTCAGCATCACTAATCATCAGAGAAATGCAAATGAAAACCAAATTGAGACAACATCTCACACCAGTCTGAATGTGTATTAAAAAGTCAAAAAACAATGGATACTGGTGAGTCTGCAGAGAAAAGGGAACACTTATGCATTCCTGGTGGAAATGTAACTTAGTAGAGCCACCGTGGAAAACACTTTGGAGATTTCTCAAACATCTCAATACAGAGTTACCCTTCAATGCAACAATTCAATTACTGGCTATATACGCAAAGGAAAATAAATCATTCTACCTGAAAGGCATATGCACTCTTATGTTCATTGCTGTGCTATTCACAATAGCAAAGACATAGAATCAACCCAGATGACAATCAATGGTACATTATATAAAGAAAATGTGGTATATATACACCATGGAATACTATGCAACCATAAAAAAGTAATAAAATCATTTTGTTTTTCTTTTTTGCAGCAACATAGATGCAGTTAGAGGCCATAACCATAGGGGAGCTAACACAAGAAGAAACAACAAAATTGCACATGTTTTCATGTGTAAGTGGGACCTTAACATTGAGCACTGGAACATGAATGTGAAGATGAGAAAAACAGACACTGTGGACTCCTACAGGTAGGTGGTAAGGAGTGGAATGTTGGTTGAAAAACTACCTATTCAATGTTAGGCTCACCACCTGGGTCCAATATTGCCATGTAACAATCCTACACATGTAACCCCTGTATCTCCCTGTATCTTAAATTAAAAGTTGAAATTTGGAAAAGAAACTGCCTTCACAGTATCCCTTATGTGTTGGTATATCGTGTTTTCAAGTTTCATTTGTCTCAAGATATTTCATGATTTTCCTTTAGTTTCTTTTTTGATCCATTGCTTATTCATATGTGTGTTGTTTTGTTTCCACATATTTGTGTATTTTCCAATTGTCCTGTTGTTATTAATTTCTAGATTCATTTTATTCTGATTGAAAAAAGAGATTTGCTATTATTACAATCTTCTTAAGTTTGTTAACACTTGGTTTGTGGTATAACATGTAACTTATCCTGGAGAATGTTCCAGGTGTGCTTGAAAAGGATGTGTATTCTGCAAAATTAACATGCAAAAATTGCTAGCATTACTGTACACCAACAATAGGCAAGCAAATAGCCAAACCATGAATGAACTCACATTCACAATTTTTACACAAAGACTGAACTACCTAGAAACACGGCTAACAAGGGAAATTAAGGACCTCTTCAATGAGAACCACAAACTACTGCTCAAAGGAATCAGAGAGAACACAGAAAAATAGAAAACGTTCCATTCTCATGGACAGGAAGAATCAATATCATAAAAATGGTCATACTACCCAAAGTAATTTCTAGATTCAATGTTATTCCCATTAAACTACCACTGACAGACTTCACAGAAAAAAAAAAAAAAAAAAAAAAAAGACTTTAAAGTTCATGGGGAACCAAAAAGGAGCCCAAATAGCCAAGACAATCCTAAGCAAAAAGAACAAAGCTGGAGTCGTCATGCTACCTGACTTTAAACTATACTACAAGACTACAGTAACGAAAACCACATGGTACTGGTACAAGGACAGACACACAGACCAATGTAACAGAATAAAGAATGCAGAAATAAGACCACACACTTACAACCAACCAATCTTCAACAAACCTGACAAAAATTAGCAATGGGGAAAGGATTCCTTATTTAACAAATGATGCTGAAAGAACTGGCTAGCCATAGGCAGAAAATTGAAACTAGACCCCTTCCTCACACGATATGCAAAACTTAACTCAAGATGGATTAAAGACTTAAATGTAAAATCTGGAACTATAAAAACCCTAGAAGAAAATCTAGATAATACCATTCAGGACATAAGCATGGGCAAAGATTTAATGATGAAAACACCAAAAGCAATCACAACAAAAGCAAAAGCTGACAAACGGGATCTAAATAAACTAAAGAGCTTCTGCACAGCAAAAGAAACTATCATCAGACTGAACAGATAACATACAGAATGGGAGAAATTTTATTCAATCTCTCCATCTAGCAAATGTCTAATATCCAGAGTCTACAAGGAACATAAGCAAATTTACAAGAAAAGAAAAAAACCATTAAAACATGGTTAAAGGACATGAACAGACACTTCTCAAAGGAAGATATACATGCAGCCAACAGACATATGTAAAAATGCTGAACAATGCTGATCATCAGAGAAATGCAAATAAAAACCACAATGAGATAGCATGTCACAACAGTCAGAATGACTATTATTAAAAAGTCAAAAAACAACAGATGCTGTCAAGGTTGCAGAGAAAAAGGAACACTTTTACACTGTTGGTGGGAGTGTAAAGTAGTTCAACCATTGTGGAAGACAGTGTGACAATTCCTCAAAAGACCTCCAGGGAAAAATACCATTTGACACATCAATCCCATTACTGGGTATATACCCAAAGGAATATAAATAATTCTATTATAAAGATACATGTAATATGTAAGTTCATTACAGCACTACTCAAAATAACAAAGATATGGAATCTACCTAAATGCCCATCCGTGATAGACTGGAGAAAGAAAAAGTGGTACATATACACCATGGGATACTATGCAGCCATAAAAAGGAATGAGATCATGTCCTTTACAAGGACATGGGTGGAGCTGGGAGTAATTATGCTCAGCAAACTAATGCAGGAACAGAAAACCAAACAACACTTGTTCTCACTTATAAGTGGGAGCTGAATGATGAGAACACATTTACACATGAAGGGAACAACACACACTGGGACCTGTCAGGATGGTGGGAGCAGGGGGAGCATCAGGAAGAATAGCTAAGGGACACTGGGCTTAATACCTGGGTGATGAGGTAATCTGTGGAGCAAACCACCATGGCACACATTTACCTATGTAACAAACCTGCACATCCTGCACACGTGAACTTAAAATAAAAGTTGAAGAGAAAAAATAAAAAAAGAAGAAAAGAATGTGTATTCTGTGACTGTTGGTTGCAGTGTTCTGCATATATCTAAGTTCATCTGTTCTATAATGTTGTTCAAGTTTGTTACTTCCTCATCAATTTTCTGTCTGTGTGTCCTATGCATTGTTAAAAGTACAGTATTAAAATCTCCTATGATTATTATTACATTGCTGTATATTTTTTCCTTTCAGTTATTCACTGTTTACTTTATATATTTATGTTCTCTGGTGTTTGGTGTGTGTTTATAATTGTTATATCTCCTTGGTGAATAGGTTCTTTAATTTTATATCATATACAAAAATCAACTTAAAATAGATTAAGGATTTAAGTATAAGACCTGAAACTGTTCAACTCTTAAACAAAAGCATAGATAAAAACTTGCTGACCTTAACCTGGGCAATGATTGTTTTTGACATGTCACTAAAATCAAAGGCAACAAAAGCAAAAAGATACAAGTGGTATTACATCAAACTGGAGAGCCTCTACACAGCAGAGAAAACCATCAACAAAATAAAATACAGCCTATCTAAAGGGAGAAAATATTTATAAACCCTATATCTGTTACTGTGTTAGTATAAAAACATATAATAAATTCCTGCAACTCAATAGCACAAATCAAATAACACAATTTAAAAAATCATCAAAGGACTTGAATAGACACTTCTCCAATGAATATATACAAGTAGCCAACAAGTATATGAAAAGGTGTTCAACGTCACTAACCTGAGAAATGCAAATCAAACCATGGTGAGATGTCACTTCACAGTAGATAGGATGGCTACTATGAAAAAGACAGGAGATAACAAGTTATGAAGAAAATGTTAAATAATTGAACCCCTTGTACTCTGTTGGTGGAAATGTAAAATGGTGCAGCTGCTATGGAAAATAGTATGGAAGTTCTGCAAAAGATTAAAAATAGACCTACTATATGACCCAGCAATTCCACTGCTGGGCATATACCCTGCAAAATAGAAATCAAAATCCTGAAGAGAAAAATTTGTACTCCCATGTTCATTACAACATCATTCATGGTAGCCAATATACAGAAACAATCCAAGTAGCCATTGACTGATGAATAGTAAAACAAATGTGGTATATACACAATAGAATGTTATTCAAACTTCACAAAGGAGAATATCATGCTGTATACACAGCATGGATAATCATAAAGGATATTATGCTAAGGGAAATAAGACAGTTACAGAAAGATAAACACTGCACGATTCTCCTAGTATACCTGAAATATTAAAAATTAAAGAAGCAGAGAATAGAATGGTGATTCTGAGGGTCTAGTGGCATGAAAAATTAGAGGTTGTTGTTTACCAGGTCTAAAATTTTTGTTATGCAGGATAAATAATTCCTAGAGATTTGCTGTACAACCCAGTACCAGTAGTTACCAGTATTGTATTGTACAATTAAAAATTTGTTAAATGGAAATTCTTATGTTAAGTGGACTTACCACAATAAAAATATATGGTACAAATATTAAACTCTGTGTAATAAATTTGTCCTGTGTAGATTTGTGGGTTAGAAATTTCAAAATATTTTAATGTGTATTGAAATTATGAGTATTTTGTTGATAATTGAAACCAATTTTTCTATTCTTAGAGAAGTGAATTACAAATGTGGTAAAGGAAATGCGAAAATGAGCCTGGTGGTGTTGGGCTAAAATTATAGATGTTAGTATGAGCAAACATGTAGTTTATGTTCTCTATGTATCTATCTATCTATCTATCTATCTATCTATCTATCTATCTATCTATCTATCAATCATCTGTAGATATTATGCACATGCTTCTATGTGTTTTTGTGTGTATGTGTGTAAAATTATCTATATTTTTACTCTATATCTATATATTATTATATATAATCTTCTGTGTTTGCATTCTTGCTCCCTGAGAGGAGTAAGTAGAAGCATTGACACTTCAATTGCAATAAACACATCTAGCACAAAGATCTTGGCTGCTTCCATTTAGTGTTATCTACTAAATGGAACCAGAGCTCCTTGGAGAAATGGCTAACTCTATGTTTAGTACAGAGAAAATACAAAATGAACCAGACATATATTTTTGTGCCATTAATTAAGGAAATTTCAAAGACTGATAACTACACACAAACCACACAGAAGACAGTTTGAATAGAATTTCCCTCACCAAATCAGGGACATATCTGTGTATTCATACTTAGATAAATGAATAACTAAGTACTGGAAACATCAAAGGTCATTTTTACAATATAATTGCAAGTAAATGTAGAAGAAAATGTTGATTGATATGAAAAAAAATCACAAGTTGGCCACCACCATAAAGATATTTATTTCTGATGAAATCCTCAAAAAATACTAGAATTATTGGGTGAAAGTATGGTGAGACTTGAGATACTTACGTATTCTCACATTATATCTCCCTAAAAGTATTTACTAATTACAAAGGAAAACACAGTAACTTGGCAGTGGACAAATCTAGCAGATATCACCTTAGCCAAATGATCAAATTTAATATCAATATTTAATGGTACAAGTAGATATTCTTCACTTCCTGTTACGACATGCCGAGAAAAACATAGTAACAATTGTGTGTTAATCCTTCCTAAGCTATATATACAATCTCAAGTGAATTAATAGGAAACAAACCAGCAAAAATCACAAACTGAAGGACACTCTACAAAATACTGGCCTTTACATTTTAAGTATTAAAGTAATAAAAAACAAATGTGCAACAACCAATCCACATCAAGAGAGACTAAAGAGACATTACAACTAAATGTGGTATGTGACAATATATCGGATCCTGGACCAGAAAAAAATAATATATTTATTTGGTTTTAAATAACATTAGTGGGATAGATGGTAAAATTAAAATGAGAATTTTAGATTATCAGGGTAGTAGTACTTCTTCTTAAATTGCCAGAGAGTATATATTTTAGATTTTCTGGGTCATGTGATCACTGCTGAAACCACTGAACTCTGTCCTTGTAAAACAAAAACAGCCGTAGACAAGAGATAAACTAACAGGCTTGACATTGTTCCAATACAATCTTATTTGCAAAAACAGGCAGTTGTCCCATGGGATTTAGTTTACTAACACTTAAATTAGATAACAGTACTACATTAATGTTAGTGTACTCATTTTTAAAATTCTTATCCTGAGAGTGTGCATATCTTGGTTTTAAGATTATATATTAATGTTAAGAATATATGCACATATATATATGTGAGTGTGTTTCTGAAATATACATATTTACATAACAAAACAGATGTACTCTGTATGTTTTAAAGTGTAACGTATTAATAGAAAATTTTAGGTATAGTGACTAAGTCGAACAAACAAGGGGATGATTGCCATTAATAAGATAGTTTACTACCTACAGTTCCTACAAGGAAGGGGCGCACCATGCCATGGGAGGTCAGATAAAAAAGTACTAGGATCTGCCAGAAGGTAGAGAAAGAGGAGAGAATTGTGGTCAAGAACCTCTGCTGTTGTTTCTATGGGAAGAAATTGGTGAGCTTATTTAAGCTGGTTTACAAGTGTCTAGTTTTAATAATTTCAAGAGTACCTTGCACTGGTTGAAGTGGCCCAGAGATAAAAGACCAAAAAAGGAAGTGGTTGACTGTGTATCCTCTGTATTGATTGACTTGTATTTGAAAAGCACACTGTCAGATTAGTTATTTTCTTTCTCCAGGAAATGGCTAACCTTGGGATGAGCAGTCACTCCAGGGTCAGCAAGGCCCCAGATCTCAATACATCAGAAAAGAGAAAATTAAAAAATATATATGCTTAATACAAGTAGCCGTATGTTGCTTTGGCATAATATTATGGAACATTTGAAATGACAATAGGGGAGAAATTTAGTGAAAAGAGCGTACGTTTCTCTGAACAATGCAGAAAACATTTTATTATGAGAGTAAACATGAGAAACTCAAGACAAAGTACAAAGAGTCTTAGGCTGACTCATAGATAAGATTACTGTTTATATGACATTAGCCAAGAAAATTGATCTAAATTTTTTGAAACCAAAGGAGGATTCAAGATGACTGACAAGAAATATTTTATGCCTACCTCTTTCACTTGGATGAAACAGAGTAGTATGTAGACAGTAACACTTCCTAGAGAAAATGCTGGAATTCAACATAGAAGTGACAAGGGGCACTAAAAACAGGAAAGGAGGAGGAGAGGCAGCCTCCCTGGCCAGGATTGGCCAAGAGCCAGTGCTGACTCCCCAGTGCAGGGGAGGGATGAGTAAGAGACTTCCAGTGTCCCATGATCCCACCATAGAAGTGTGCAATCCTGGCCTCTTGAGAAATGCTTAACCTTCTCAACCCTGGAAACTAACAGACAAAGTTGCCAGGAGACTGTGGGGACAGAACTGCTCCAGGGAGGGAGCTCTTGCTGAGTCCCACACCCTTTCTGAGGTCTAAGTTGATAGAAAGGTGCCATTTTCAAAACTAGCCTCCAGCAAACTGTATACTTTTCTGAGACCCAGAGGCACCAGGACTAGACGTTCCAGAAACTCAGGCTGCCACTGCTGGGACTGGGCAGTGAGCTAGGACTACCCGTTTATCTGGGACTAGGAAGTGCATGAGGCCTGTGCCATAAAATGAGTATTGCACTACCAGGACGTAAAATGAAGTCATGAAGAGGGCATGAGTTGCCACTGGGGCTTGATCATGAGCTGAGTGTGGGCTCCTGCAGTCTGGGCAGGAAATTGAGTCTCACTGGGACTCAGCTGTGAAGGGGAGAACATGCATTCTCCACACCATGGCCCAGGCTGTGACTATCAATGGTAGCCCATCATCTCTGGGCATTATCCCCAACACAGAGGCTACCACTCTCACCCAGTAACTCTCTCTAGGGCATGAGAAATACCCTTACCCTCTGCCCACCATGGCTGGTGACTACTGTCAAAATTGGGGGCCCAAGCACAAGACTGTCCAGCTGAGTTTGCGCCCCATTCCAAGACAGATCACATAATCTAGAGACCTGAGTATTGCACAAGGCAAACCACCACTTTGGGCACATGAGCATTCCTCCAAAGGTCCTGAGATTGGGCCTAAACTTCGGGCTGCTACCACTTCACCTGGAAACTATCTGTTAAGAACCACCTGAAGGCCTGGAGACTTGCCCACCCAGCACATTGCAGCCAGTGCCAACATCAATGTACACCATGTGAGACCCAGAGAACCATCCTGCCATTGCTACTCCCATTCCCCATGCAACACCAGTTGCCCATAGGACTGAGAACTCACCCAACAATCTCGTCCACCACTGCCACTACAGGAATCCTAGTAAGCCATCTGGAGCTCCAAAAACCGACCCACTGGTAACTGCCAGCATAGGTGCCAGTGTGCACCACCCCGGGGCACAAGATGGGCATGCTAAGCCCACCACTGTTTACACTGGGGCCTGAAGACTGGCCCAACTGGCATTGTGCCCAACCCAGCACAATACCATCAGGCTCCACAAATAAACATGCCCTAACCCACTGAGGAAATCACAGATACCACTAATGCTGTTTACGGCCAAATAGATCATAAAGAGACTGCACTACTGTATGCCCCCAAGAGCAAAGTCAAAGTAGCCAATCCAGCCAAAACTATAGATGCATCTTCAAAAAGTCCTCCTCATCAAAAGTAAATTTAAAAAAAAATAGAAAGGAGTGACTGTTACACCAGATGTACAGATGTCAATGGAAAGTCACAGAAAACGTGAAAAAGCAAGAAAACATGGCATATTTAATAAACACAATAATGCCCCAGCGATAGATTTTGATTAAAGAAATTTTTGAACTCCAAAGTCAAGAAGTCAAAATATTAATTTTGAAGAAGTTCAGTGAGAGTCAAGAGAATTCTGAAAAAAATATGAAGAAATCAGAAAAACAATTTAGTATATGCTAGTATATGAAAGAGAAATTTATAGAGATAGGTATTTTTTAAAACCCTAATAAAAATTCTGAAACTGAATAACTCATGGAAGAAAAGATAAAATACATTTAAAAGCTTCAAGATGCCAGGCATGGTGGCTCATGCCTGCAATCCCAGCACTTTGGGAGGCTGAGGCTGGCAGATCACCTGAGGTCGGCAGTTCGAGACCAGCCTGACCAACATGGAGAAACCCCATCTCTTTTTTTTTTTTTTTTTTTTTTTTTGAGACGGAGTCTCGCTCTGTCGCCCAGGCTGGAGTGCGGTGGCGTGGTCTCGGCTCACTGCAAGCTCCACCTCCCAGAGGAACCCCATCTCTACTAAAAATACAAAATTAGTCGGGTGTGGTGGTGCACACCTCTAATCCCAGCTACTCAGAAGGCTGAGGCAGGAGAATTCTTTGAACCCGGGAGGCGGAGCTTGCAGTGAGCTGAGATCCGGCCACTGCACTCCAGCCCGGGCGACAGAGCGAGACTCCGTCTCAAAAATAAAATAAATAAAAAATAAAATAAAATAAAATAAAATAAAAGCTTCAAGAATAGACTAGATCAAGTAAAAAGAAGAATCATAGAACTCGAAGACAGGTATTATAAAATATTCCACTCAGGCAAAATTTTTAAAAAGATTTAAAATGAATGGTTAAACCCTTGGTGACATTTAGGAAAACACAAAGAGACCAAGTTTATAAACTATTGATATCCCTGAAGGCAAAAATCAAAGAAAAGATTAGAAAATCTACTAACAAAACAATTGATGAAAACTTTTCACGTCTAGCAAGAGATTAGAGATTCAGATACAGGAGTCTTATTGATCCTTAGGTGGATACAATGCAAAATTGTACACAGTACATTATAATCAGACTGTCTAAAGTCATAGTTCAAGAGGAAATTCTAGTCCTCTATAGAGCAAGAGAATGACTCGTTGAAGAAAATATAGAGATGTACAGACATCAATGGAAGGACACAGAAAACATGAAAAAGCAAGAGAAAAGTGTCTAGTCCCCTATAAAGAAAATTTCAAAAAAATAGAAAAATAAGCAGCAAATTTCTAAGCAGAAACCTCATAGACCAAGAGAGAATAGGATAATATATCCAAAGTGTTGAAATAAAAAATAATCTCTCACTAAAAAATATGACACTCAAGAAAATTATCCTTCACAGATGAAGGATAAAGTCATTCCCACACAAACAAATGCTGAGGGAATGAAGTACCACTAGACCAGCCCTAGAAAAAAAATGCTCGAGGGAGTCCTAAGCCTGGACGTGAAAGGACAATATTTACCATTAAAAAAACGCAGGAAAGTATAAAACTCATTGGCAATACTGTCATACAAACGAGAAAAGATCCAAATCATACCACTGCCAAACTTCACCAATTCACAATGACAAACTATAAGAGAAAAATGAAACAAATAATAGATGTGACAACCAGAAAGCAATGAATAATATAACAGAAATAAAGACTAACATATCAATAATAACCTTGAATGTAAACGGTTTAAATTATTTTCTTAAAAGATATAGATTGGATAAATGGATAAAAACAAACAAAATCTAACTACATGTTGGTTACAAGAAACTTTCCTTACCAGTAAAGACACATGTAGGATGAAAGTAACAAAATGGAAAAAGATTCCACATAAAAGAAAACCAAAAGCAAGCAGTAGTGGCTATACTCATATCAGATAAAACAGACTTTAAGTCAAGAACAATAAGAAACAGATGGTCATTATATAATTATAAAGAAATCGATCCATCAAGAGTATATAAAAATTCTAAATATACATGTACCCAACGCTGTAGCACCCAGATTTATAAAGCAAGTATTACTAAACCCAAGGAGAGAGATGGACTAAGTTATAATAATAGTGGTGGACTTTGACACCCCATTCTCAGCATTAGATGGATCATCTAAACAGAAAATCAACAAAGAAATGTTAGATTTAAAAGGAATGTTAGACCAAGAAGACCTGAAAGACATTTAGACAGCATTCTATCCAACAACTGCAGAGCATACTTTTTTTTTTTTTTTTTTTTTTTTAGGAGTTTTCGCTCTTGTCCCCCAGGCTGGAGTGCAATGGCGTGATCTTGGCTCACTGCAGTCTCTGCCTTCTAGGTTCAAGTGATTCTTTTGCCTCAGCCTCCCACATAGCTGAGATTAAAAGCACCCGCTACCATACCCGGCTAATTTTTTTATTTTTAGTAGAGACAGAGTTTCACCATGTTGGCTAGGCTGGTTTCAAACTCCTGACCTCAGGCGATCCACCTGCCTCGGCCTCAAAAAGCACTGGGGTTACAGGCACGAGTGACCACGCCTGGCCCATACATTCTTTTAATCAGCACACAGAACATTCTTTATGATAGACCATATGTGAGGCCACCAAAAGAGTATGAACAAATTTTTTTTTAAAAATGAAATCATATCAAGTGTATTTTAAGATTATCGTGAAATAAAACTAGGAATCAATATCAAGAGAAACCCTGGTGACTATACAAATACATGAAAATTAAACCAGATGCTCCTAAATGACAGTTGGGTAGATAAAAACATTAAGATGGAGATAAGGAAGTTTAAGATGGCTGACTAGAGATGACAGATGCAGGTTCTCCCTAGAAAGAATAACCTAAATTATGAATAGAAATTATGAATACATAATCATACTTCTAATGGAATATGAAGGAGAGAATACTAGAATTCAAAACATAATTTATGAAAAAAAAAAAAACTCTAAGCCACTGGGGCGGGGGGAGGGGAAGCTTGAGGCCAATGCAGCTGACACTAGTTAGGAGTCCAGAGGAACTCAGTGTTCAGGGAAAGGGTAAGTTGAAGTATTTTGACAGTCCTCATTCTTGCTGTGAACTGCCAAGATCCTTACAGTGGGAAATCTCCTCTTTCCTCCCAAATCCTGAAAATAGCATGGACCGCAATTTGGAGACCCTTGAGGTCAGAGCACTGGACTCTGGATTCACACTGGGTTATTTACCCTTTCCCCAGACCCAAGCAAGCACTATGCTGTGCTACTGTGAAGATGCATCCGTAAGGGAACTGTACCCTCTTCTGGGAACCACAGTCCTTGTGTATCCAAAACTCAGGACTTCCTGCTCACATTCTCCAGTCCTGCTCAAAGGACGGCAGTGGCAGGGTGCTGGCTGGACCCAAAGAAGCTGCAGGGTCCCCAATAACCTAACCTTCAGGGAATGTTACTCCTAGGAGAAATAAGAGTGCCGTACACTAAAAAGGCAACCCCTGAAAGGAAAACAAAATGCATGCTTTCCAGAGCCCAAAAGCTTCCTGACTGGGGCTGTGAAAAGTGACTTCATTTTTAGCAATGGCACAAAATTTGTGCTTGGCTCTCCAAGCAAACAGTGGAATCCCCTTTCACCAGGTGAGCAGCCTTAGTGTCATAACCAGGCCTAGAGGAGACCCTTCTTCCCCAGACACACTGTTGAAACCACAAGCACTGCTGCTGTCCCAGGAAGCTGGGGCAGATGTACTGTATGGCATCCTATCTGGGGCCGTGAGGGGCAACTGAGACCCCAATGGCAGTGTTGCCTCTAGGCCCAGGCTTGTGTGAACAGTGGGTTCCCACCTCTCTCTGTGCAGAGATGCAGTGCTGCTGCTACAGAGAGCAGGAGAACCCAAGAGCTGTGTTTGGAGCCATGGAGGCAGACTTCACACTACAGCCACTTCCAGCCACCAGAGGGGTTTAGTGTGGAGCTGCTGGGCTGATTTCTCCTGTGTTCGTGGGCTACATTGCAACTTAAAAGCAAACCATAGTTTCTAATCTATATGACTATCCCAAATTCTAAGATGAGTGTGAGGGGAAGGCTGATCCCTTTCCTTCCTGCCATGACTATGGCACTGGCACCTCTCCTACCTCCCCACACAGACACCTCAGTGATTGCTCATTGCTCAAGCATTTATGAGCTCAAGCTGAAGACTCCCTTGTCAACCCTGTCAAAGCTGTTGCTTGTGCCTGTCATTGGAAAGATTGAATGCAGGCTTTCTCGTTCTGGCATCACTCAGCTTTGACAATCCTCTCCATGACAGCGGATGAAACCCAGGCTCTTCTTTGCTCCAGGGCCCAACTGACCAACTGGGGCATGGGTGCACTTCTCAGGGCCTACAAAGGTCAAGCGTAAAGCATACCACCTCCACTGAAGTTGGTGTTTACCTGCAAGTGCCACCTGCTGGCCTGAAGGTCAACTTCCACATCCCATTACCACATCTGCTAACACCTGTGCACAGCACTTAGGAACAAGATGAGCTTCTTACAACCACTGCTACCATGATTGTTCATGTAATCCAAGCTACCCAAGAGGGCATGAGCCTGCTCACCATCCTGGTACACCTCTATTACAACTGGCATTTGAGAAAACTCCACACTAAAACTATTTATAACCATGAAGAACATAGTGTCTTTGCCACTGAATGCACCCAGAAACAAAGCCAAACAGACTTGTTCAGCATACATCCTCAAAAGAAAACAACAACAACAACCACAACAACGACAAAAAAACAGGTCCTACCACAACAAAAGTAAATTAAAAAATAAGAAGTATCTGTTTATTCAGATGTGGAGGGTAGATTTTCAAGATGGTTGACTGGGAATATTGAATGCCAGTTTTCCCCAGTAAGAAGACTACAGCTGCTGGAAAACGGACATGATCTGTATGAAAAACTGATGGAAGAGAGCCAGGACCTGTTGAAGTGCACATGGGCAGAAGCTGGAATACAGAAAAATAGAGCAGCAAGAGTTGGCAGGGAACGACCCTTGAGGAACTTGGAGCCCCATGGAAAGAACAGGTGGGATTGCTTCTCTAATCTCATCATCTTTTCAACAATATGCTGAATGCCAAACTTTTGGGAAGCCCCTCTGCCCTTGTGACCAAGGGGAATTCTGTCTTGGGTGACTTGGGAAATTCCCAGGGACACAAAACTGGATGGCCAGTTGGCACAAGTGTGCTTGCTCTTCCTTCAGGTCTTAAATGAGATGAAGGCCACCACACTGGTTGTGCACCCATGGTAGGCCACTTCCCTTCCTGGGATATCTCTGCTCCTGATTCACCACACCACCAGAATTCCCACAAACATACCCTACAAACTTCTCTGACTGGCCAGTCCCCAGGAAACTGTGGGACCCCTGACAATCTAACCTGTGGAGTGAGCAGCCCCTGAGAGAGGGGGAACAGGACCCATCCTAGTCCACTTTGGGACAAAGGAAGTATGGGCATGGTGTCAATTACTGAAGGGGCAGCACCAGCTGCCAGGAACTGTCACAGAGAGAAGGTCATCTTCCAATTCCCTGTCTACTGTTGTGGATGCAGCACAGGTTCTCCGCACTAGAGGCCAGCATGTATGCACCAGGAGAAAGCACTTTTCATACTTTTAATAGCAGCTTCATTCTTGTTGGAAGAGAGCCTCTGCTGCTTGGACTTGCAAGAGGGTGGGGCCCAACTCCCCCTCACTACACAGAGCTACAGCTTCCCAGCAACAGAGGCCAGACAAGCTGCAGAGTTGTCTGCTCAGGACTGGGGAAAGAGGCTCTGCCCTGAGCCCATTTTGGTGGCAGCTGCCACAGAAGCGTGTCCTTCAGTCCACAGCCACACTGAAGCCAAGAATCAAAGGACAAAGTTTATATAAACTGAAGGTCATGAGCCCTGTGACTGGGGTGTGATAGGAAAGCAGATGGCATTCCTTCCTTCCATGGATGAGAAGTTGGTGCACATCCCTTCCCCTAAGACTTCTATACATCCCAACATGATCTCCCCTCACCACCACACTATCAGGACAGAAGCATACAGTCATCATCAGACTGCCTGAGGGTGAGTTAGCTTTTACTTTTAAGTGCAACCTAGCGGACTAGAACCTAAACTGCACCAGCAAATAAAAGCTTGCTGTCATGCTAGTGCATGAGGCTTCCTGAGACCTCTGCACTCTCAGCCCTGCAAGAGATAATGTGTTGGCTCATATGTCCGATCTATCACAATAAGAAATGGCATCTAAGAAAATCATCATACAGAAGCTATACGTAACCAAGGAACACACAAAGGGCGTTGGCCCCCTGAAAGCACTCAGAATAAAGTCAAACTATTATACACAACATACACCAGTCATACTCTCAATGGAAAAAAGAGTTTAAAAAAATTACCATCTAATTAATAGCAAATTCAAAAACAAGAAGTGTCAGTTCCCTCAGAAGAGAAGAAATTGGAAGAATGCTGGCAATACAAAAGGACCGTGTCTTGACAAGTTCAAAAGGTCACATCAGTTGTCTAATAATGAATCCTAACCAAAATGAAAAGTCTGAAATGACAGATAAAGTATTTAAAAAATAGACTGCAAGAAAACTCAACAAGATCCAATAAAAAATTTGAATCCAACACAAGGAAATCAGAAAAAAAACACAAGGTGTGAACGACATAATAGTTATATTTTTAAAAATAAAATGGAAATCCTAGAGTTAAACATCTCACTACAGAAATTTCAAAATATATTCAGAATGCATTTGGAAACTTTAATAATAGACTACACACAGCAGAAAAAAAATAATTTCAGACTTTGAAGAATGCCCTTTTGAATTAACTCAGTCAGATAAAAAAGTAAAGAAAACATGTTTAAAAAAATGAACAAAATCTTCAAGTTTCAAATATGAAACTCTGTAAAACGACCAAACCTATGACTTATTGGCATTACTGAGAATGAAGGAGAAAAAGTAAGTAACTTGGAAAACACAGCTGAGGGAATAATTTAGGAAATTTTCTCTAATCTTGTTAAACAGGTTGACATCCAGACAGAAGAAACTGAGAGAACACCTGCAAGATACAATTCCAAGGTGACTATCACCCAAGGCATATAGTCATCAGACTTTACAAGGTCAATGTGGAAGAAAAAATCTTAAAGCAGCTAGAGAAAAGGGGCCAAATTACCTATAAAGGGAATTCCATCGGACAAATAGTAGACTTCTCAGAGAAACGTTATGAGTAAGAAGAGATAGGGAGCCCAATTTTAGCCTTCTTAAAGGAATAAAAAAATGCCAGCCAAAAATTTTAAAACTTGACCAACTAAGCTTCATAAATGAAGGAGAAATAAAGTCTATCCTAGACAAGCAAATGATAAGAAAATTATTCACCACCATACTGGGATTACAAAAATGCTCCAAGGAGTTCTAAACATGGAAAGAACATTACTTGCTACCAGACAATAACACATAAGTACAAATCCACAGATCTCATAAAGCAAATACACAATTGAGAATACAAAGTGAACACTACTATGACAAGAACAGAACCTCGAATATCAATATTAACCTTAAATGTAAATGAACTTAATGCTCTACATAAAAGACATAGATTGACAAATATAATTTAAAAAAGAACACCAGCCATCTGCTTCCTTCAAGGGACCGATCTCTCGTGTAACGACACCTACAGGCTCAAAGGAAAGAGATGGAGTAAAATTTACCTGCAAATGAAAAAATACCTAGGAATACATCTAACCAAGGTGGTGAAAAATCTCTACAAGGAGAACTAAGAAAACACTGTTGAAAGACACCAGAGACAGGACAAACAAATGGAAAAACCTTAAATGCACATGGATCGGAAGAAGCAATATTGCTAAAATGTCCATTTTGCTCAATGCAATCTACAGAGTCATTGCTATTATTATCAAGTTACCAAGGTCAGTTTTTACAGAATTAGAGAAGAACTATTCTAAAATTTATATAGAATAAACAATGAGCACGATTACATAAGGTGGGGCTATGCAACACAACAAAACAAAACAAAGTCAGAGGCATCACACTGCCCAACTTCACACCGTACTACAAGGCTACAGTAATCAAAGTAGCATGACACTGGTACAAAAACAGACACACACACAAATGGAACAGAATAGAGAACCCAAAAATGAAGCTGCAAATGTACAACCAACTGATCTTTGAAAAAGTCAAAAAAAATTAACAATGGGGAAAAGACACACTATTCCATGAATGATGCTGGAAAAACTGGCTAACCATATGCGGAAGAAAGAAAGTAGATGCCCACCTCTCACCATATACAGAAATTAACCCAAGACGAATTAACGGCCTAAATGTAAGATATCAGACTATAAGTATAAAAAAATAAAACTAGGAAACAGTGCTCTGGGCAGTGGTCTAGGCCAAAGATTTATGATTATGTTCTAAA
The DNA here is from genome assembly GCF_047675955.1 of Chlorocebus sabaeus. Classification (NCBI taxonomy): domain Eukaryota; kingdom Metazoa; phylum Chordata; class Mammalia; order Primates; family Cercopithecidae; genus Chlorocebus; species Chlorocebus sabaeus. Next base: position 89,449,520 of record NC_132933.1, read on the forward strand.
AAGCCAAGGTAACGAAAGCAAAAATTGACAATTTGGACCTAATTAAACTAAAGAGCATATTCAGAGCAAAACAAAGTATCACTAGATTTTTTAAAATAACCTGCAGAATACAAGAAAATATTAAAAGACTATGGATCCCAGAAAGGACTAATATCTAGAATCTATAAGGAAATTTAAACAAATCAGTAAGAAAATAACAAATGATCTCATAAAATGTGGGCAGCGGACATGAGCAGACACTTCTCAAAAAAGACATAAAATCAGTCAACGGACATGAAGAAAGGCTCAACATCCCTATTCATCAGAGAAATAAAAATCAAAACCGTATTGAGACATCTTTTGAAACCAGTGAAATTGGCTATTACTGAAAAGTGAAAAAATAACAGATGTTGGTGAGTCTATGAAGAAAAGGAAATGCTCATACACTGTTGGTGAGAATTTGAATTAGTTCAGTCACTGTGGAAAGCAGTTTTCATATTTCTCCAAGGGCTAAAAGTGGAACAACCCTTCAACCCAGCAATCCCACTATAGCATATATACTCAAAGGAAAATAAATCATTCTACCAAAAAGACACATGCACTCATATGTTTATTGCCATACTAGTCATATAGCGTTGACATAGTGAAGACATGAAATCAACTTATGTGTTCATTAATGGCAGACTGGATAAAGAAAATGTGGTGTATATACACTGTGGAATACTATACAGCCATAGAAAAAATAAAATCATGTTATTTGCAGGAACATGCCTGCAGCTGGAGGCCATTATCCTAAGTGACTTAATGCAGAAACAAAAAACTAAACACCACATATTCCCATTTATAAGGAGCATGTAAACATTGGGTACACATGGGCATAAAGATGGGAACAACAGACACTGGAGACTCAAATGGGGGAAAGGAGAGAAGTGAGCAAGGGTTTAAAAACTACCTAGTGGGAGAGGAAAACCTAGGTAGTACCATTCAGGACATAGGCATGGGCAAAGACTTCATGTCTAAAACACCAAAAGCAACAGCAGCAAAAGCCAAAATTGACAAATGGGATCTCATTAAACTAAAGAGCTTCTGCACAGCAAAAGAAACTACCATCTGAGTGAACAGGCAACCTACAGAATGGGAGAAAATTTTTGCAATCTACTCATCTGACAAAGGGCTAATATCCAGAACCTACAAAGAACTCAAACAAATTTATGAGAAAAAAACAAACAACCCCATCGAAAAGTGAGCAAAAGATATGAACAGACATTTCTCAAAAGAAGACATTCATACAGCCAACAGACACATGAAAAAATGCTCATCATCACTGGCCATCAGAGAAATGCAAATCAAAACCACAATGACATACCATCTCACACCAGTTACAATGGCGATCATTAAAAAGTCAGGAAACAACAGGTGCTGGAGAGGATGTGGAGAAATAGGAACACTTTTACACTGTTGGTGGGACTGTAAACTAGTTCAACCATTATGGGAAACAGTATGGCGATTCCTCAACGATCTAGAACTAGATGTACCATATGACCCAGCCATCCCATTACTGGGGATATACCCAAAGGATTATAAATCATGCTGCTATAAAGACACATGCACACGTATGTTTATTGTGGCACTATTCACAATAGCAAAGACTTGGAATCAACCCAAATGTCCATCAGTGACAGACTGGATTAAGAAAATGTGGCACATATACACCATGGAACACTATACAGCCATAAAAAAGGATGAGTTTGTGTCCTTTGTAGGGACATGGATGCAGCTGGAAACCATCATTCTTAGCAAACTATCACAAGAACAGAAAACCAAACACTGCATGTTCTCACTCATAGGTGGGAACTGAACAGTGGGATCACTTGGACTCAGGAAGGGGAACATCACACACCGGGGCCTGTCATGGGGAGGGGGGAGGGGGGAGGGGTTGCACTGGGAGTTATACCTGATGTAAATGACGAGTTGATGGGTGCTGACGAGTTGATGGGTGCAGCACAGCCACATGGCACAAGTATACATATGTAACAAATCTGCACGTTATGCACATGTGCCCTAGAACTCAAAGTATAATAATAATAAAAAATAAATTAAAAAAAATAAAAAAAGAGAAATGCAAAATAAATAAATAAATAAATAAAATAAAATAAAATAAAAACTACCTAGTGGGTATTATGGTCACTATTTCTGTGATGGGAACAATAAAAACCCAAATCTCAGTATCATACAATATACCCAGGTAGCAAACCTGCACATGATCCCCTGAATTTATTAAAAAATATAGAAAGGTAGAAAGATCACAAATAAACATAGCATTATAAATCAAGCGACTAAAACAAAACAAGAACAAACCCAAATCATAGTTAACAGAGGAAAAGAAATAACAAAGATCAAAGCACAACTGAATGAAATAGAGATCAGAAAACAATACAAAAGGTTAATAAAATGAAAAGTCGAATCTTCAAAGAGATAAACCAAATGTGCCAACCACTAGGTAGACGAAGCGAAATAGAAGATCCACATAAACCAAATCAGAAATAAAAAAAGGAGACATTACAAATGATACCACAGAAATACAAAAGATCCTCAAAGGCTACTGTGAACAACTATGTACTCATAAACTAGTGTTGTAGTCTCGTCAATTTACCAAGATGTAACAGTCTCTTCATTGTCTGAGATACTACCTGGAGTTCTTTGTCTCACGTCCAAGGTGACTAAGAAGTAGGGACACAAGGGTGAGGTGGGAATGAAAGTTTAACAAGTGAAAGAAGAAAGATCTCTGCAGCAGAGAGGGGAGTCCAAATGGGTTGACCACTGTGAGGCTGGGGTCTGGGAATTTTATGGACTGGAAAGGGGAAAGAATGGGCTTAGTCTGTGGGCTGTCTTGGAGAAAGCATGATTCAGCTTGGCCCAGGACCTTAACCCGGGACCAATCAGGAGTTGACAATTCATAAGGGCTACTCAGCTTGGCCTGGGACCTATCTGGAGCTGAAGTGAAAGTCTGGCCTGGGACCAATCAGGGGCTGAAGTGATAATTCATAGAGGCTGGGATCACAGTCCAAAAAGGAAATGAAAGTGCCCACTTGAACCCATTGAAGCACTCCATGTGCATGCCCACAAAAGGAGAAGAAACTTTTTCCTTGGAGACCATTGATTATACAAAGGACAAAAGCATTTCTATGTTGGGCCTTGTTCTCTTATATGTGTGAGCCAGAGGTTTGTGCAAGTTTTTGTCTGAATGGGCTGGAGTTTCTCCTATCTGTGCAGCCATGAGTATGTCTCCAGGCACAACCCCCTGTGCTAGTTCCCTTAGCAGTGCCAGCAGCTGAACAGTTTATCCCCCCTTAGCAGGAAATTTCTCCCACCCGGGGGCCTCTGTAGATCTAACTATGTTCTCACTTCATCTAGCAGGTATTTCCTCTATTTTAGGGGCTATCAATTTCATCACCACTATTATCAACATAAAACCTCCTACCATATCTCAATATCAAACCCCCCTGTTTATTTGATCAGTCCTAATCACAGCGGTCCTACTACTCCTCTCTCTACTAGTCTTAGCTGCTAGCATCACCATACTACTAACAGACCGTAACCTCAATACCACTTTCTTTGATCCAGTCGGAGGAGGGGATCCCACCTTATATCAACACCTATTCTGATTTTTTGGTCACCCCGAAGTTTATATCCCCATTCTACCTGGGTTTGGAATAATCTCTCATATTGTAACATATTATTTCGGAAAAAAAGAACCATTTGGATACATAGGTATAGTTTGAGCTGTAATATCAATTGGGTTCTTGGGCTTTATTGTATGAGCTCATCACATGTTTACAGTGGGCATAGACATAGCTACACGAGCCTACTTCACTTCTGCCACTATAATTATTGCAATTCCTACCAGTGTTAAGGTCTTTAGCTGACTTGCCACACTTCATGGAAGCAATATCAAGTGATCCCCTGCAATACTTTGAGCCTTAGGCTTTATTTTTCTCTTCACCGGGGGAGGCCTAACCAGTATTGTATTGGCAAACTGATCATTAGATATTGTATTACATGACACATACTATGTTGTAGCCCACTTTCACTACGTCCTATCAATAGGAGCTGTATTCGCTATCATAGGGGGTTTTATTCATTGATTTCCCTTATTTTCAGGCTTTATACTAGACCAAGCCTATGCCAAAGCCCATTTCACCATTATATTTGTAGGCATAAATTTAACCTTCTTTCCACAACACTTTCTCGGCTTGTCCAGAATACCCTGACGCTATTCTGACTACCCTGATGCCTACACCACATGAAATATTCTATCATACATAGGCTCCTTCATCTCCCTAGTAGCAGTAATATTAATAATTTATATAACCTGAGATGCTTTTGCCTCAAAACGTGAAGTTTTACTAATCAAACAGCCTACTACTAACCTAGAGTGGTTGTATGGCTGCCCTCCACCCTACCACACATTTGAAGAACCAACCTATATTAAACCTAGATGAAAAAGGAAGGAATCGAACCTCCTAAAACTGGTTTCAAGCCAACCCTATAACCCATATAACTTTTTCAATAAGATATTAGAAAAATTATTTCATAACTTTGTCAAAGTTAAATCATAGGTTAAACCCTATATATCTTATATGGCTCACCCAGTTCAACTAGGTTTACAAGATGCCACATCCCCTATTATGGAGGAACTAATCACTTTTCATGACCACGCTCTTATAATTATATCCTCGATCAGCTTTCTAGTCTTATATGTAATCTCCCTAACACTCACGACAAAACTAACCAATACCAATATTACATATGCCCAAGAAATAGAAACCATTTGAACCATCTTACCCGCTATCATTTTAGTCTTAATCACCCTCCCATCTCTGCGCATCCTATACCTAGCAGACGAAATCAACAACCCCTCTTTTATTATTAAATCAATTGGACACCAATGATACTGAACCCACGAATACACTGATTATGAGGGATTCATCTTTAACTCTTACATACTTCCATCATTATTCTTAAATCCAGGAGACCTTCGACTTCTCGAAGTTGACAACTGAGTAGTTCTTCCAGTTGAAGTCCCCGTCCATATAATAATTACATCCCAGGACATCTTGCATTTATGAACTGTTCCCACACTAGGCCTAAAAACAGATGCAGTCTCCGGACGCTTAAACCAAACTACATTCACTGCTATACGACCAGGCGTCTACTACGGACAATGTTCAGAAATTTGCGGCGCCAACCACAGCTTTATACCCATCGTCGTAGAACTAATCCCACTAAAAATTTTTGAAACAGGACCCGTATTTACCCTATAGACACACCTCCTCCCACCTTACACTTCTAACACACCCCCTATCCCATGAATCTTTACAAAATATCCTTACAGACCCACTGTACAGCTGCCCCAGCATTAACCTTTTAAGTTAAAGACTGAGAGAAGCAATTCTCTCTACAGTGAAATGCCCCAACTAAATACATCCACATGATCCACCATCGTCATGACCATGCTTCTCACACTATACCTTATCATACAATTAAAACTATTAAGCACAAATTACTACCTATCTCCCTCAAAAAAAACTCTAATACACAAAACCACAATAACCCCTGACAGTGAAAATGAACGAAAATCTATTTACCTCATTCACAGCCCCAACAATCCTAAATCTGCCTGCTGCAGTACCCATCTTTCTATTTCCTGCATTACTATTTCCAACCTCTAATCAGCTTATTAACAATCAATTAATTACTATTCAACAAAACCTAACTCAACTTGTCCTAAAACAAATAATAACAATTCACAACATCAAAGGACAAACCTGATCCCTCATACTAATATCCCTAATTACCTTTATTACTATAACCAACCTTCTCGGACTTCTACCTCACTCATTTACACCTACCACCCAACTATCCATAAATCTAGCCATAGCAATCCCCCTATGAGCAGGTGCAGTAATTATAGGACTTCGCTTTAAAACTAATAGCTCTTTAGCTCAGTTTCTGCCGCAAGGCACACCCACACCTCTTATCCCCATACTAATAATCATCAAAACCATTAGCTTGTTTATTCATCCAGTAGCATTAGCTGTACACTTAACCACTAACATCACAGCAGGCCATCTACTCATGCACCTAATCAGAAGTGCCATACTAGCATTATCAACCATTAGCTTCCCTGTCACCTCAATAATCTTTGTACTCCTAGTACTACTAACTATCCTCGAAATCGCAGTCGCCCTGATTCAAGCCTATGTTTTCACACTCTTAGTCAACCTTTATCTACATGACAGTACTCAATGATCCACCAATCTCATGCTTACCACATAGTTAAACCCAGCCCCTGACCACTAACAGGAGCTCTCTCAGCCCTCCTGATAACATCTGGCTTAATCATATGATTTCACTTTTATTCCACTACTCTATTAACACTAGGCCTACTAACCAACATATTGACCTTATACCAATGATGACGTGATATTGTCTGAGAAAGTACCTATCAAGGTCATCATACAACATCTGTCCAAAAAAGCCTTCGTTATGGAATAGTGCTATTTATCATTTCAGAAGTTTTCTTCTTCACCGGTTTCTTCTGAGCATTCTACCATTCCAGCCTTGCCCCTACCCCACAACTAGGGGGACACTGACCAGCAACAGGCATTACTCCCCTAAATCCTCTAGAAGTACCTCTTTTAAATACCTCTGTATTACTCGCATCAGGAGTCACAATCACCTGAGCCCACCATAGCCTAATAGAAAGTAATCGAAAACAAACTAATCCAAGCTCTACTCATTATAGTCCTACTAGGCATTTACTTCACCCTCCTACAAACCTCAGAGTACTTCGAGACACTCTTTAATGTTTTCTGATGGTGTCTATGGTTCAATATTCTTTGTTGCTACAGGCTTCCACGGACTTCACGTCATCATTGGATCTACATTCCTTATTATCTGTCTTATTCGCCAAATATTATATTATTTTACATCGAATCACCATTTTGGCTTTGAAGCCGCCACTTAATACTGACACTTTGTAGATATCATCTGGCTGTTCCTCTATATTTCTATCTACTGATGAAGATCCTATTCTTTTAGTATAATCAGTACAGTTGACTTTCAATCAACTAGCTTCGATAGCATTCGAAAGAGAATAATTAACCTAGTATTAGTCTTAACAATCAATGCTTTTCTAACCTTACTACTAACAACTATCACATTCTGACTACCTCAACTCAATTCTTATATAGAAAAAGCTAGTCCTTACAAATGCAGTTTTGACCCACTAAACCCTGCTCGTATTCCTTTCTCCATAAAATTTTTCCTAGTTGCCGTCACCTTTCTATTATTTGACTTAGAAATTGCCCTACTACTGCCCCTACCATGAGCTCTCCAAACAACCAACCTTCCCATAATAACTAAATCATCCATCATATTAATTATTATTCTAATTCTTAGTCTAGCCTATGAATGAACTAAAAAAGGACTAGACTGAACTGAATTGGTAAGTAGTTTAAACAAAACAAATGATTTTGACTCATTAGATTATGATAATCATACTCACCAAATGTCCTCCATCTCCTCCATCTACATAAACATTACATTAACATTTATCGTTTCACTCCTAGGCATACTAACCTATCACTCACACCTAATATCCTCCTTACTGTGCCTAGAAGGAATAATACTATCACTCTTTATTATAAGTACTCTCACAGCTTCAAACATGCACTCCTCCCTAGCTAATATCATACCAATCACCCTATTAGTATTTGCTGCTTGAGAAGCAGCAGTAGGCCTTGCCTTACTAATCTCAATCTCTAACAGATATGGCCTAGATTACATCCACAACCTAAACTTACTCCAATGTTCAAAATAGTTATTCCTACAATTATACTACTACCAACAACATGATTTTCCAAAAACAGTATAATCTGAGTTAATCTGACCATACGTAATCTAATTATTAGCCTTATTCTCCTACTATTCTTCAACCAAATCCGTAATAACCTCCTCAACCATTCAACCTACTTGTCTTCCGACCCACTAAGAATGCCCCTCCTAACCCTAACAGCCTGACTCTTACCTCTCATATTTATAGCAAGTCAGTACCATTTACACAACGAACCCCTCTCACGAAAAAAATCTCTCTCTCTACAATGGTCTCCCTACAAATCTCTCTAATTCTAACATTTATAGCTACAGAACTAATTATATTCTATATTTTATTTGAAACCACCCTCATCCCTACCCTAATTATCATCACCCGATCATCACCTAATTATCATCATCAGCCAGGCCGAACGCCTCAATGCAAGCGCATACTTTCTATTCTACACACTAGCCAGCTCTCTCCGCCTGCTTATTATACTAATCTATACCTACAATAACCTAGGCTCACTAAACACAATATTACTAACACTTATGGCTCAAAAACTAGCAACTACCTGATCTCACAATCTTACCTGACTAGGATGCATAATGGCCTTTATAGTGAAATACCCCTGTATGGCCTGCACTTATGACTTCCTAAAGCCCATGTTGAAGCCCCCATTGCCAGATCAATAGTTCTTGCCACAGTACTCCTAAAACTAGGCGGCTATGGCATAATACAACTGACCTCTATTCTTAACCCTTTAACAGAATATATAGCCTATTCATTCCTCATGTTACCCTTATGAGGCATAATTATAACAAGCTCAACCTGCCTATGACAAACAGACCTAAAATCACTCATCGCATACTGCTCCACAAGCCACATAGCCCTGGTAATTACAGTCTCCCTCATTCAAACCCCCGAAGCTTCACTGGCGCAATTATCCTTATAATCGCCCATGGACTCACTTCATCCATACTATTTTGCCTAGCAAACTCAAACTATGAACGAACTCATAGCCGCATCATAATACTCTCCCGAGGACTCCAAGCCCTACTTCCATTAATAGTCTTCTGATGGTTTACAGCAAATCTTACCAATCTTGCCTTACCCCCTACTATCAACCTGGTAGGAGAGCTCCTTGTAATAATAACTTCATTTTCTTGATCATATATTACCATTGTACTTAGAGGACTCAATATACTAATTACAGCCCTTTACTCGCTCCACATATTTACTACAATACAACGAGGAATGCTCACACACCATATTATTAACATGAAATCCTCCTTTACACGAGAAAATACATTAATATTTATACACCTCTCTCCTATTCTCCTTCTATCCCTTAACCCTAATATTATTATAGGTTTCACCTCTTGTAAATATAGTTTAACTAAAACATTAGATTGTGAGTCTAACCATAGAAGCCTACTACTTCTTATTTACTGAGAAAGCTAGCAAGGACTGCTAATCCATGCTTCCGTATATAACAAAACGGTTTTCTCAACTTCTAAAGGATAACAGTTATCCATTGGTCTTAGGAACCAAAAACATTGGTACAACTCCAAATAAAAGTAATAACCATGCACACCTCCATTACCATAATAACCCTAACCTCTCTAATCCTCCCAATCACTATTACCTTTATCAACTGACAAAAAACACTTGTACCCAAACTATGTAAAAACAATTATTATATATGCTTTCACTACTAGCCTCCTTCCCACAACCCTATATATTTTCCTAGACCAAGAAAAAATTATTTCAAACTGACATTGAACAATCCAAACGTTAGAACTAACACTCAACTTCAAACTAGACTATTTTTCCATAATATTTATTCCAATTGCACTATTCATTACTTGATTTATTATAGAGTTCTCATTATGTTATATAAGCTCAGACCCAAATATTAACCAATTTTTTAAGTATCTACTTATCTTTCTTACCACTATATTAATTCTAGTCACTGCCAACAACCTCTTCCAACTTTTTATCTGATGGGAAGGCGTGGGAATTATATCCTTTCTACTAATTAGTTGATGACATGCTCGAACAGATGCCAACACAGCAGCCATCCAAACAATCCTATACAACCGCATTGGCGACATTGGCTTTATCCTAACCCTAACATGATTTCTCCTGCATTATAACTCATGGGACTTTCAACAGATATTTTCCTAGACTCCAACTCAAATCTTCTCCCACTGATAGGCCTTCTCTTAGCAGCAACGGGAAAATCAGCTCAACTTGGTCTCCTCCCTTGACTACCCTCTGCCATAGAAGACCCAATCCCAGTTTCAGCTTTACTACATTCCAGCACCATAGTCGTTGCTGAAGTGTTCCTACTCATCCGTTTCCACCCTCTAATGGAAAACAACACATTAATTCAAAGTTTTACACTATGCCTAGGAGCCATTACCACCCTATTCACAACAATCTGTGCCCTAACACAAAATTATATCAAAAAAATCGTAGCCTTCTCTACCTCAAGTCAACTAGGCATAATAGTAATCACTATCGGCATCAACCAACCATACTTAGCATTCCTACACATCTGCACTCATGCCTTCTTCAAAGCCATACTATTTATTTGGTCTAGGTCTATCATCCACAACCTAAACAATGAACAAGGCATTCAAAAAATAGGAGGATTATTTAAAACAATACCCCTTACGTCAACTTCCCTAACCATCTGTAACCTAGCACTCACAGGCATGCTCTTTCTCACAGGCTTCTACTCCAAAGACCTCATCATGGAAACCGCAAACACGTCGTATACCAACACCTGAGCCCTATCACTCTCATTGCCACTTCCCTAACAAGCACCTACAGTACTCAAACTATTCTTCTCACCCTAGCAGGACAACCTCGCTTCCCAACCTCAATCAACATTAACGAAAATATCCCCACCCTATTAAACCCAATCAAACGCCTCACAATCAGCAGCCTACTCGCAGGATTTCTCATCACCAATAGCATCTCTCCCACCTCACCTCCCCAACTAACAATACCATACCACCTAAAACTCTTGACCCTATGTGTAACCGCCCTAGGCTTTCTAGTAGCCTTGGATCTTACTCTTATAATCAATAAGCTTAAAATACACACTCCATCATACATATTTAAATTCTCTAATATACTAGGATATTTTCTCACTACAATTCATCGCATAGCCCCCTACCAAAACCTGCTTATAAACCAAAACCTAGCTTCCCTTTTACTAGATTCAATCTGACTAGAAAAATCTATACCTAAAACAATCGCACGCACCCACATTATTACCTCCATCATCACATCTACTCAAATGGGTATAATCGAATTGTATTTTCTCTTTTCTCATTCCTCTCACCCTAACCTTATTTCTAATAATGTAACCTATTACCTCGAGTAATCTCAATCACAATAGACACACCAACAAACAACGTTCAACCAGTAACTACCACCAACCAATGCCCATAGTCATACAAAGCACCCGCACCAATAGAATCCCCTCAAATTAACCCCGGCCCCTCTCCTTCAAAAATCACTCAACTCCCTATATTGTTAAAATTAACCACTACCATTAATCCATCAAAATCTAAAACTCATAATACCAACCCCACCTCTATCACTAATCCTACTAGAAGACTCCCCAGAACTTCAAACCCTGAACCCCATGCCTCAGGATACTCTTCAATAGCCATTGCCGTTGTATAACCAAAAACAACCATTATACCTGCCAAATAAATTAAAAATATTATTAAACCCATATAAGCTCCCCTATAATTTAAAATAATTACATAACCAACCACACCACTAACAATCAATGCTAAACCCCCATAAATAGGAGAAGGCTTGGAAGAAAATCCCACAAACCCCATAACCAATAATACACTTAATAAAAATAAAATATATGTCATTGTTTCCACATGGACTCTAACCATGACTAATGATATGAAAAACCATCATTGTATTTCAACTACAAAAACATCAATGACCCCAACACGCAAATCTAACCCGCTCATAAAAATAATCAACGACTCCCTCATTGATTTACCCACCCCATCCAACATTTCCATGTGATGAAACTTTGGCTCACTCCTTGCAACCTGTCTAACTCTACAAATCATTACAGGCTTATTCCTGGCAATACACTACTCACCAGATATTTCCTCCGCCTTCTCCTCAGTCGCACACATCACTCGAGATGTAAACTACGGCTGAACCCTTCGCTATCTCCATGCTAATGGTGCCTCTATGTTCTTTATCTGCCTCTTTCTACACATTGGCCAACGCCTATATTACAGCTCATTCCTTCTTCTAGAAATCTGAAATATCGGCATTATACTTCTGCTTATAACTATAGCAACAGTCTTCAGAGGCTACATACTCCCATGAGACCAAATATCATTCTGGGGCATCACAGTAATCACAGATCTACTATCAGCCATCCCATATATCGGAACTAATCTCGTCCAATGAATCTGAGGCAGATATTCCATTGACAATCCCACTCTCACACGATTCTTCATCCTCCACTTCATCCTACCCTTTATTATTACAGCCCTCGCAACTCTACATCTATTTCTACACGAAACAGGATCAAACAACCCCTGCGGAATTTCCTCTCACTCCGACAAAATTACCTTTCACCCCTATTATACAATTAAAGATATCTTAGGCTTAGCCCTTCTCCTCCTTACCTTAATAACATTAGTATTATTTTCACCCCACCTTTTAAGCGACCCAGACAACTACACTCCAGCTAATCCCCTAAACACTCCCCCATACATTAAACCAGAAAGATATTTCCTGTTTGCATATGCAATCCTACGATCTATGCCTAATAAATTGGGAGGAGTATTAGCACTCCTCCTGTCAATCCTTATCTTAACACTCATACCCATACTCCACAAATCTAAACAACAAAGTATAGCATTCCGCCCACTTAGTCAATACGTATTGCGATTCCTAATCATAATTCTATTAACCCTCACTTGAATTGGAGGCCAACCAGTAAACCAACCCTTCATCATTATCAGACAGGTGGCATCCATAATATACTTTACTACTATTCTAACCTGAATACCACTTGCCTCCTTAACCGAAAACAGTCTACTCAAATGAACCTGTCCTTGTAGTATACATTAATACACCAGTCTTGTAAACCGGAAACAGAAACTTCTCCCCAGGGCAACTCAGAAAGAAAGTACTCAACTTCACCACCAACACCCAAAACTGGCATTCTAATTTAAACTACTTTCTGTATTCTATGGGGTGCAAGCTTTAAGTGCAACTTAAGTACTAATTTATTTTATCAGACCCTTATGTAATTTGTGCATTACTGCTAGCCAACATGAATGTTATATAGTACTATAAATGCTTAACTGTACATAGCACATATTTTTACATACCTACTACATATTCTCAAGAACATGCTTACAAGCAAGAACCCCAATGAACCAACCAACTGTAGAACATAACATCAACATCCAAAGACCAAGCACATCCCCCAGAATATCAACTAACTTAACTTTTTATTCATCATACATAGCACCTTAAACCGTTCATTGGACATAGCACATTTCAGTCAAACAAATTCCTATCACCACGGATACCCCCCTCAGTTAGTTGTCCCTTATTCACCATCCTCCGTGAAATCAATATCCCGCACAAGAGTGCTACTCTCCTCATTCCCGGCCCATAACTCGTGGGGGTAGTTATAATGAACTGTATCCGGCATCTGGTTCTTACCTCAGGGCCATGAAAGTCAAGATCGCCCACACGTTCCCCTTAAATAAGACATCTTGATGGATCACGGGTCTATCACCCTATTAACCAGTCACGGGAGCTCTCCATGCATTTCGTATTTTTTATCTCGGGTGTGCATGCGACCCCATCGCAGAAAGCTGGCCCCGCCACACCGTATGTGGCAGGATCTGTCTTTGATTCCTAGTACATGCCATCGATGATTGCACCTACGTTCAATATCCTAGCCCCACATAAATACCATAAGTTGTTATTTAATTCATGCTTGTAGGACATACCAATAATCGACCATACAGCATATCTCCCTTTACACTATAAAATCACAACAAATTTTTACCAAGTCCCCACTTCCACCATCTCTGACTTTTCCCCCCAAAAATACACTTTTGCCAAACCCCAAAAACAAAAGCCTTAATCCAGTTAGCCAGAGCCTATATTTTCATCTTTTAGCTATGCACAACTTTAACTGCTACCCCTCAACTAACATAAACCCCGTTTCATCCTACTACTCTCAACCTCAATTTCTTTTTCATCCCACCCTACTTATATACTTACCCACTACCAGACCTATACGGTTATTACCACAACCCCAAAGATGGCACTTCATAACCATATATAGTACATATATCCCCTCCAAAAAACTTAACAACCCTCTCCCCCCGTTTACATAGCTTAATTTACCCAAAGCAAGACACTGAAAATGTCTAGACGGGTTTGTACATCCCATAAACAGACAGGTTTGGTCCTAGCCTTTCTATTAACTCTTAGCAAGATTACACATGCAAGGATCCTCGTCCCGGTGAAGACACCCTGTAAATCACCACGACCAAAAGGAGTATCAAGCACGCACAACACAGCTCAAAACACTTTGCTCAGCCACACCCCCACGGGAGACAGCAGTGACAAACTTTTAGCAATAAACGAAAGTTTAACTAAGCTATGCTACATTCAGGGTTGGTTAATTTCGTGCCAGCCACCGCGGCCATACGATTAACCCAAGCTAATAGACACCGGCGTAAAGAGTGTTTTAGATCTAGTTCAATAAAGCTAAACCCCATCTAAATTGTAAAAACCCTAGCTGATGTAAAATAAACTATGAAAGTGGCTTTAAAATTTCTGAACACACAATAGCTAAGACTCAAACTGGGATTAGATACTCCACTATGCTTAGCCTTAAACTTCAATAGTCAAAACAACAAAACTACTCGCCAGAATACAACAAGCAACAGCTTAAAACTCAAAGGACTTGGCAGTGCTTCACATCCCTCTAGAGGAGCCTGTTCTATAATCAATAAACCCTGATCCACCTCACCATCTCTTGCTCAGCCTATATACCGCCATCCTCAGCAAACCCTAATAAAGGCCACAAAGTAAGCATAAATGCCCCTACAAAAACGTTAGGTCAAGGTGTAGCTTATGAGATGGTAAAAAATGGGCTACATTTTCTACCTCAGATAATCCCACAATAACTCTTATGAAACCTAAGAGCTCAAGGAGGATTTAGCAGTAAATTAAGAATAGAGTGCTTAATTGAATAAGGCCATAAAGCACGCACACACCGCCAGTCACTCTCCTCAAGTATATTTAAGGACTAACTTAACTAAAAACCCCTCGCAGTTACATAGAGGAGATAAGTCGTAACATGGTAAGTGTACGGGAAGGTGTACTTGGATAAACCAAGGCATAGCTTAACACAAAGCATCCGGTTTACACCCAGAAGATCTCAACATGATTTGATTGCCTTGAGCTAACACTAGCCCCAAATCTAATCAACACTAATACCAAACTAACCTCTACTAAATCATTTACCCATACAAAAGTGTAGGCGATAGAAATTTTATCCTGGTGCTACATATACAGTACCGTAAGGGAAAGATGAAAAATAATTAACCAAGCACAAAATAGCAAGGACTCACCCCTATACCTTCTGCATAATGAATTAACTAGAAACAGTTTCGCAAAGGGAACTAAAGCCAAATTCCCCGAAACCAGAGGAGCTACCCAAAAACAGCTAAAAGAGCATGCCTGTCTATGTGGCAAAATAGTGGGAAGAGTTATGGGTAGAGGTGATAAGCCTACCAAGCCTGGTGATAGCTGGTTATCCAAGATAGAATCTTAGTTCAACCTTAAGTTTACCTACAGAATCACTTAATCCCCCTGTAAGCTTATTTGTTAGTCTAAAGAGGGATAGCTCTTTAGACACTAGGAAAAAACCTTATATAGAGAGTAAAAAACCCAGTTCCCATAGTTGGCCCAAAAGCAGCCATCAATTAAGAAAGCATTCAAGCTCAACATCAACTATCTAAAAAAATTCCAAGCATCTTACTGAACTCCTCACATCACAATGGATTAATCTATTATCTCATAGAAGCAACAATGCTAATATAAGTAACATGAATATTTTCTCCACTGCATAAGACTACATCAGACTGAAAAACTTCACCGATGCTTAACAGCCTAATATTAATAAATACAAACAAGCTAGTATTATTTATACTGTTAACCCAACACAGGCATGCTTTTAAGGAAAGGTTAAAAAAAGTAAAAGGAACTCGGCAAACTCAACACTGCCGGTTTACCAAAAACATCACCTCTAGCATTACCAGTATTAGAGGCACTGCCTGCCCAGTGACACATGTTTAATGGCCGCGGTACCCTGACTGTACAAAGGTAGCATAATCACTTGTTCCTTAAAAAGGGACTTGCATGAATGACACCACGAGGGTTCAACTGTCCCTTACTTTCAACCAGTGAAATTGACCTGCCCATGAAGAGGCGGACATAAAATAATAAGACGAGAAGACCCTATGGAGCTTTAATTTATTAATGCAATCAAAACCATATAAATCTGTGGATCCTTAAACCACCACACCTGCATTAAAAATTTTGGTGGGGGTGACTTTGCTAAACCTCCAAATAGCCTACGCTAAGACTACACAAGCCAAGGTGAGCCAACATCCATAATTGATCCAACAACTTGACCAGCGGAACAAGTTACCCTAGGGATAACAGCGCAATCCTATTCTAGAGTCCATATCAACAATAGGGTTTACGACCTCGATGTTGGATCAGGACATCCTAATGGTGCAGCAGCTATCAAGGGTTCGTTTGTTCAATGATTAAGGTCCTACGTGATCTGAGTTCAGACCGGAGCAATCCAGGTCGGTTTCTATCTATTCTATATTTCTCCTTGTATGAAAGGATAAGAGAAATAGGGCCTACTTCATAAAGTGCCCTCATTCCATAGATGATCTAGTCTCAATCTAATAGAACAGCACATACCCAACCCAAGAGCAGAGTTTGTTAAGATGGCAGAGCCCGGCAATTGCATAAAATTTAAAACTTTACAATCAGAGGTTCAACTCCTCTTCTTAACACCATGTCCACAACAAACCTTCTACTCCTCATTATACCTGTACTAGCCACCATAGCATTTCTCACACTCATTGAATGAAAAATACTGGGCTATATGCAACTACGCAAAGGACCTAACATTGTGGGTCCTTACGGGTTACTGCAACCCTTCGCTGATGCGAAGGAATCATTTCCCCAATTCTTGTTTTTCTCAGGTTTGTCAAAGATCAGACGGCTGTAGATGTGTGGTATTATTTCTGAGGACTCTGTTCTGTTCCATTGGTCTATATCTCTGTTTTGGTACCAGTACCATGCTGTTTTGGTTTCTGTAGCCTTGTAGTACAGTTTGAAGTCAGGTAGCGTGATGCCTCCAGCTTTGTTCTTTTGGCTTAGGATTGTCTTGGCAATGCAGGATCATTTTGGATCCATATGAACATTAAAACAGTTATTATTATTATTATTATCATCATTATATTTAAGTTCTAGGGTACATGTGCACAATGTGTGGGTTTGTTTCAGATGTATACATGTGCCATGTTGTGTGCTGCACCCATTAACTCATCATTTACATTAGGTTTAACTCCTAATGCTATCGCTTCCCCCTTCCCCCTCCCCACAAAAGGACCCAGTGTGTGATATTCCCCTTCCTGTGTCCAAGTGATCTCATTGTTCAATTCCCACCTATGAGTGAGAACATGCAACATTTGGTTTTCTGTTCTTGTGATAGTTTGCCGAGAATGATGGTTTCCAGCTGCATCCATGTCCCTACAAAGGACATTTCCAATTCTGTGAAGAAAGTCATTGGTAGCTTAATGGGGATGGCATTGAATCTATAAATTACCTTGGGCAGTATGGCCATTTTCATGATATTGATTCTTCCTATCCATGTGCATGGTATGTTCTTCCATTTGTTTGTGTCCTCTTTTATTTCACTGAACAGTGGTTTGTAGTACTTCTTGAAGAGGTCCTTTACATCCCTTGTAAGTTGGATTCCTAGGTATTTTATTCTCTTTGCAGCTATGGTAAATGAGAGTTCATTCATGATTTGGCTCTCTGTTTGTCTGTTACTGGTGTGTAAGAATGCTTGTGATTTTTGCACATTGATTTTGTATCCTGAGACTTTGCTGAAGTTGCTTATCAGCTTAAGGAGATTTTGAGCTGAGATGATGGGGTTTTCTAAATATACAATCATGTCATCTGCACAAAGGGAAAATTTGACTTCTTCTTTACCTAACTGAATATGCTTGATTTCTTTCTCTTGCCTGATTGCCTTAGCCAGAACTTCCAACACTATGTTGAATAGGAGTGATGAGAGAGGGCATCCCTGTCTTGTGCCAGTTTTCAAAGAGAATGCTTCCATTTTTTGCCCATTCAGTATGATATTGGCTGTGGGTTTGCCATAAATAGCTCTTATTATTTTGAGATATGTTCAATCAACACCGAATTTATTGAGAGTTTTTAGCATGAAGGGCTGTAAAATTTTGTCAAAGAACTTTTCTGCATCTATTGAGAAAATCATGTGGTTTTTGTCTTTGCTTCTGTTTATATGCTGGATTACGTTTATTGATTTGCATATGTTGAATCAGCCTTGCATCCCAGGGTTGAAGCCCACTCAATCATGATGAATAAGCTTTTGAATGTGTTGCTGCATTCATTTTGCCAGTATTTTATTGAGGATTTTTGCATCTATGTTCATCAGGGATAATGATCTAAATTTTTTTTTGTTGTTGTTTCTCTGCCAGGCTTTAGTATCAGGATGATGTTGGCCTCATAAAATTAGTTAGGGAGGATTCCCTCTTTTTCCGTTGATTGGAATGATTTCAGAAGGAATGGTACCAGCTCCTCCTTGTACCTCTGGTAGAATTCAGCTGTGAATCCGTCTGGTCTTGGAGTTTTTTTGGTTGGTAGGCTATTAATTATTGCCTCAATTTCAGAGCCTGTTATTGGTCTATTAAGGGATTCAACTTCTTCCTGGTTTAGTCTTGGGAAAGTGTATGTGTCCAGGAATTTACCCATTTCTTCTAGATTTTCTTGTTTATTTGCATAGAGATGTTTATAGTATTCTCTGATGGTAGTTTGTATTTCTGTGGGGTCAGTGGTGATATCCGCTTTATCATTTTTTATTGCATCTATTTGATTCTTCTCTCTTTTCTTCTTTATTAGTCTTGCTAGCGGTCTATCAATTTTGTTAATCTTTTAAAAAAAACCAGCTCCTGGATTCACTGATTTTTTGGAGGGTTTTTTGTGTCTCTATCTCCTTCAGTTCTGCTCTGATCTTAGTTATTTCTTGCCTTCTGCTAGCTTTTGGATGTGTTTGCTCTTGCTTCTCTAGTTCTTTTAATTTTGATGTTAGGTTGTCAATTTTAGATCTTTCCTGCTTTCTCTTGTGGGCATTTAGTGCTATAAATTTCCCTCTACACACTGCTTTAAATGTGTCCCAGAGATTCTGGTATGTTGTGTCTTTGTTCTCATTGGTTTCAAAGAGCATCTTTATTTCTGCCTTCATTTCGTTATGTACCCAGTAGTCATTCAGGAGCAGGTTGTTCACTTTCCATGTAGTTTGGTGGTTTTGATTGAGTTTCTTAGTCCTGAGTTCTAGTTTGATTCCATTGTGGTCTGAGAGACCATTTATGTTTTCTGTTCTTTTACATTTGCTGAGGAGTGCTTTACTTCCAACTATGTGGTCAATTTTGGAATAAGTGTGATGTGGTGCTGAGAAGAATGTATATTCTGTTGATTTGGGGTGGAGAGTTCTGTAGCTGTCTATTAGGTCCACTTGGTGCAGAGTTGAGTTCAATTCCTGGATATCCTTGCTAACTTTCTGTCTCATTGATCTGTCTATTGTTGACAGTGGGGTATTAAAGTCTCCCATTATTATTTTATGGGAATCTAAGTCTCTTTGTAAGTCTCTAAGGACTTACTTTATGAATCTGGGTGCTCCTGTTTTGGTTACATATATGTTTTGGATAGTTAGCTCTTCTTGTTTAATTGATCCCTTTACTGTTTTGTAATGGCCTTCTTTGTCTCTTTTGATCTTTGTTGGTTTAAAGTCTGTTTTATCAGAGACTAGAATTTCAACCCCTGACCTCTTTTGTTTTCCATATTCTTGGTAGATCTTCCTCCATCCCTTTATTTTGAGTCTATGTGTGTCTCTACATGTGCAATGGGTCTCCTGAATACAGCAAACTGATGGGTCTTGACTCTTTTTCCAAAGTGCCAGTCTGTGTCTTTTAATTGGGTCATTTAGTCCATTTACATCTATGGTTAATATTGTTGTGTGTGAACTTAATCCTGTCATTATGATATTAGCTGGTTATTTTGCTCATTAGTTGATGCAGTTTCTTCCTAGCATCGATGGACTTTACATTTTGGCATGTTTTTGCAGAGGCTGGTACCATTTGTTCCTTTACATGTTTATTGCTTCCTTCAGAATCTCTTGTAAGGCAGGTCTGGTGGTGACAGAATCTCTAAGCATTTGCCTGTCTGTAAAGAATTTTATTTGTCCTTCACTTATGAAACTTAGTTTGGCTGGATATGAAATTCTGGGTTGAAAATTCTTTTCTTTAAGAATGTTGAATATTGACTCCCACTCTCTTCTGGCTTGTAGAGTTTCTGCCAAGAGATCTGCTGTTAGTCTGATGAGCTTGCCTTTGTGGGTAACCCGACCTTTCTCTCTGGCTTCCCTTAACATTTTTTCCTTCATTTCAAGTTTGGTGAATCTGACAATTATATATCATGGAGTTGCTCTTCTCAAGGAGTATCTTTTTGGCATTCTCTGTATTTCCTGAATTTGAATGTTGGCCTGCCTTGCTAGGTTGAGGAAGTTCTCCTGGATAATATCCTGTAGAGTGTTTTCCAACTTGGTTCCATTCTCCCTGTCATTTTCAGGCACACTGATCAGACGTAGATTTAGTCTTTTCACATAATCCCATACTTCTTGGAGGCTTTGTTCATTTCTTTTTGCTCTTTTTTCTCCAAACTTCTCTTCTTGGTTCATTTCACTCATTTGATCTTCAATCACTGATACTCTTTCTTCCAGCTGATCGAGTCATTTACTGGAGCTTGTGCATTTGTCACGTAGTTCTCGTGTCATGGTTTTCATCTCTATCAGTTCGTTTATGGGCTTCTCTGCATTGGTTATTCTAGTTATCCATTCTTCTATTCTTTTTTCAATGTTTTTAGTTTCTTTACGCTGAGTACATAGTTCCTCCTTTGGCTCTGGGTTTTATCTGCCTTTGCTCTTTGATGGTGGTGACGTACTGATGGGGTTTTGGTGTGAGTGTCCTTCCTGTTTGTTAGTTTTCTTTCTAACAGTCAGGACCCTCAGCTGTAGGTCTGTTGGAGATTTCTTGAGGTCCACTCCAGACCCTGTTTGCCTGGATATCAGCAGCGGAAGCTGCAGAAGATAGAATATTGCTGAACAGTGAGTGTTGCTGTGTGATTCTTGCTCTGGAAACTGTGTCTCAGGGGTGCACCCTGCTTTTTGAGCTGTGAGATGTCAGTCTGCACCTAGTGGGGGATGCCCCGCCGTTAGGCTACTGAGAGGTCAGGGACCCACTGGAGCAGGCAGTCTGTCCATTCTCGGATCTCAACTTCTGTGCTGGGAGATCCACTGCTCTCTTCAAAGCTGTCAGACAGGGTGGGTCATTAACATATGCAGAGGTTTCTGCTGTTTTTTGTTTAGCTGTGTCCTGTCCCCATAGGTGGAGTCTACAGAGACAGGCAGGCCTCATTGAGCTGTGGTGGGCTCCACCCAGTTCGAGCTTCCCGGTGGCTTTGTTTACCTACTTAAGTCTCAGCAGTGATGGGCTCCCCTCCCCCAGCCTTGCTGCTGCCTTGCAGTTAGATGTCAGACTGCTGTGCCAGCAATGAGGGAGGCTCCGTGGGTGTGGGACCCTCCCAGGCAGGTGTGGGATATAATCTCCTGGTGTGCCATTTGCTAAGACTCATGGTAAAGCACAGTATTAGAGTGGGTGTTACCTGATTTTCGAGGTGTTGTGTGTCTCAGTTTCAAAAGGGATTCCTTTACCCCTTGAACTTCTCAGGTGAAGCGATGCCTTACCTTGCTTCAGCTCTCACTGGTCGGGGTGCAACAGTTGACCAGCACCAATTGTCTGGCTCTCCCTCGTGAGATGAACCCGGTACCTCAGTTGAAAATGCAGAAATCACCTGTCTTCTGTGTCGCTTCGGCTGGGAACTGAAGACTGGAGCTGTTCCTATTCGGCCATCTTGCTCTGTCCCCTCGCCATACAATTTTAAATGGCAAGATCTCATGAGAACTCAGAGCTAAGAGCTCACTTATCATCAAGGGGATCGCTGAAGCCATTCAGTAGGGATCTCTCACCATGATCCATTCGCTTCCCACCAGGCCCTGTCTCCAACATTGCAGATTACAATTCAATATGAGATTTTGTCAGGACATTCAAATTATATTAGATCTTCTTTTTTATGCCTTAAGGTGTGATTTTTGATTTGATATCTTTCTAACATTTTGATGTGGGCATTTGACACTATAAACTTTCTTCTTAACACTGCTTTATTTGTGTCCTGGAGATTTTGGTACATCGTATCTTTGTTCTCATTAGTTTCAAAGAGTTTATTGATTACTGCTGTAATTTTATGGTTTATCCCATAGTCATTCAAGAGAAGATTGTTTAATTTCATCTAATTGTATGGTTTTGAGAAATCTTCTTACTATTGATTCCTAGTTTTACTGTGCACTGATGCAAGAGTGTAGTTGGTATCACTTTGTTGTCTTTCAATTTGTGGAAAATTGTTTTATGGCCAATTCTCTGATCAATTTTAAGAGTATGTGCCATGTGCAGATGAAATCAATGTATGTTCTGCTGTTGTTGGTAGTGTAGTCTCTAGATATTTGTTAGGTCTTTTTGGTCAAGTGTTGAGTTCATGTCCTGAATATATTTGATAGTTTCCTGCTTTAATGATATGTCCAATATGTCAGTTGAGTGATAAAGTCTCCCACTATTAGTGTGTGTTTATCTAAATGTCTTCGAAGATCTCTAAGAACTTGCTTTATGATTCCTGCTGCTTTTGGGTGCATACATATTTAAAATAATTACGTTCTCTTGTTGAACTGAGCACTTTACTATTATGTAATGTTCTTCTTTGTCTTTTTTGATCATTGTTGATTGAAAATCTGTTTTGTCTGAAATTAGAGTAGCAACCCCTGTTTTCTGTGTATATTTATTTTTTTGCCTTGTACATTTTTGTCCATTCCTTCACTTTGAGACTATAGGTATCATTGCATGTGAGATGCATCTTTTGAAGAAAGCATACACTTGGATTTTGCTTCTTTACCCTATTTACCACATTGTGCCTTTTCAATGGGGAATTTAGCTCATTTACATTCAAAGCTACTATTTATATGTGTGGGTTTGATCCTGTCATCATGTTGTTAGCTGGTTTTATGCAGATTTTTTTGGTTGCTTTATATTGTCAATGGTCTATGTACTTAAGTATGTTGTTTTGGTGGCTGGTAATGGTCTTTCATTTTCATGTTTAGCTCTCCTTGAAGGGCCTCTTGTAGGGCTCGTCTGGTGGTAAAAAATTTTCTTAACGTTTGGCTGTCTGAGAAACATTTTATTTGCCCTTCACTTATGAAGCAAAGTTTGATTGGATATGCATATTTTGATTGGAGTTTCTTTTCTTTAAGAATGCTAAATATAGGCCCACAATCTCTTCTGGTTTATAGGTTTTCTGCTGAAAGGTCTGCTAACAGCCTGATGGTGTTGGCTATTTGCACTTACTCCTAGGGCCTCGTACCAGGCCCCCAGCTTTGTTGTCTGGCTCCTTGATGTTTACCATCCTCACTAGAATGGCCAAAATGTTCCTGTCTACTGGCCCCAACACTTTGAAGGGGATGTCAGCAAAAGTGCTTTGCAGGGGTGGTATAAGTGGGATCTGTGTTTGCTCACATAAGCCAGAAGCCATGGCAGAGGTGGTGTGATGATGGATTTTCCAGTGTCTGTGCTGACACTCATGTCAGTGGCAGTGGTAGCACAGTGGGAGTAGGGCACTGACAGGGGAAGCAGTGGGACAGTAAATTACATGTTCACATGTACACCATTGTGAGAGAGGAAGAGTGGTCACCATCTTGGAAGAAGCCTCCAGTGGTGGGAGGCTGTTGGTGCGCTGGTCACCTGGGTGGGGACCAGTCTGCTAGAGCTCTCTGATTGTTAGGTCTGGCTTCCAGCAAAGGAGCTATAATGAGGCCCCCCTGAGAAGCACTCTGGTTGGGCAGCTTATTTCTATCAAGCTACCAATGTCATTTTTCAAAGAGTTGGAAAAACTATTTTAAAATTCATATAGAAACAAAATAGAGCCAGAATACCCAAGGTAATTCTAAGCAAGAGCTGCAAAACTGGAGGCATCGCATTACCTCAATTTAAAGTATACTACAATGCTACAGTAACAAAAACAGCATGATGCAAGAAAAAAAAAAAAAAAGAAAAACTCATAGACCAATGGAGCAATGGAGAACTCAGAAATGAAACACATGCCTACAACCATCTGATCTTTGACAAGGCCAACAAAAACAGACAACATAGATAAAATCTCTATTTAATCAATGGTGCTGGAGTAACTGACCCACGATATGCAGAATGATGAAACTGGACTCTTTCTTTTCACCATATATAAAAATCAACTCAAAGAGAATTAAGTACTTAAAAGTAACACTTCAAGGTATAAAAATCCTAGAAGAATACCAGGCAAATGTACTTTTCAACATCATTCTTGGCAAAAAATTTATTGTTCAATCCCCTAAAGCAATTACAAATAAAAACCACTGACAAGTGAGACCTAACTATACTAAATAGCTTCTTCGCAGCAAAACAAACTATCATCAGAGTAAACAGACAACCTACAGAATGAGAGAAAATATTCACAAACTGTACATCTGAATAAGGTCTATCATCAAGAATTTATAAAGAACTTAAACATTTTGAGAAACAAATCAAATAACTCCATTGAATAATGGGCAAAAGACATGAATAGTTACTTCTCAAGGAGAATATACCAGCAACCAACAAACATATGAAAAAATATTCATCATCACTAATAATCAGAGAAATTCAAGTCAAAACAACAATGAGATACCATCTCACACCAGTCAGAGTGGTGACTATTAAAAAAAAAAAAAAAAAAAAACAGATGACAACAAGGCTGCAGAGGAAAGGGAATGCTTATACACTGCTGGTAGAAATGTAAATTAGTTCAGCCACTATGGAAAGCATTTTGGAGATTCCTTAAAGAACTTAAAACAGAGCTACTATTTGATCTAGCAATCCCATTACTGGATATATACCCTAAAGATAATAGTATTGTAGAAAAAAGTCACATACACGCTTACGTTTGTTGCCATGCCATTCACAATGTCAAAGATATTGAATCAATCTAGATGGCCATCATTGGTAGATTGAATATAACAAATATGATCCCTAATGTAGAATACTCTGAAACCGTAAAAATAAATAAAATTATGACCTTTGCAGCAACATGGATAGAGTTGTATTATATTATTCTAAACTAATTAATGCAAGAACAGAAAAGTAATTACCTCATGTTCTCACTTATATCTGACAACTAAATACTGAGGACACATAGACATAATCATAAGAACAATAGACAGTGTAGACAACTAAAGAAGGCAGGGATGGAGGGGGTGCCGTGTTGAAAAACTACATACCACATGTTTTATTCACTACCTGGGCACAATATATCCATGAAAGGAACCTGCACATACACCCTATGTGTTTAAAATAAAAATTTAAAAATAAAGATTTCTCATTTGCATGAATTGGAAGAATTAATATTAATATAAAAATTTGTATGGAATCACAAAAGACCGTGAACAACCAAAGCATTCTAGAGCAAAAATCAAAACAACACAAAACCAAACAGAAAATGAGTACCTGATGTCTAAATCTATTACAAAGCTATATTAATCAAAGCAGTTTGGTATTGGCACAAAAGCAAATGCATGGGCCATTTAAACAGAACATATACCCAGAAAGAACACACTGATTTATGGTCAATTTACTTTTGAGAAAGGTTCTAACAACACTCAATGGAGAAAGGACAATCTCTTCTATAAATGGTGTTAGTAAAACTGGATACTCACAAGCAGATGATTAAAATTGGAACTCTATGTAACACTATATACAACTATCAATTAAAAATACATTGAAGACTTAAACATAAGACCTAAAAGTGTAAAATTATTTAAAAAACATATAGGGAAACTTCTCTATGACTTTAGGATGGGCAAAATTTCTTGGATATGGCCCCAAAGCACAGCCAAAAAACAAAAAATAAAAATAGGCAAACAGACGTACATCAAACTAAAAAAGCTTCCACACAACAACAACAACAACAACAACAACAACAAACAATTAATATAGTAAAAAGAAATACCATGAACTGGGAGAATATAGTTGCTAACCATAACTCTGATAAGGAGCTAATATTAAAAATCTATGAGGAACTCAAACAATTCAGAAAACAAACAAATGACCCAACAAAAATGAGCAAAGGACCTCAATAAACATATCTCAAGAGAAGACATACAAAGGGCCAACATACACATAAAAAATACTAATCATCACTGATTATCAGGGAAATGGACATTAAAACCACAATGACATATCTCCTTACAGTAATGTAAATTAGTGTAGCCATTATGAAAAAGGTTATGGAGGTTCCTCAGAAAACTAAAAATGTCATTATCATATTATCTAGTAATTTTATTTCTGGACATATATTCAAAGAAATAGTAATCAGTATGCTGAAGAAATTTTTGTGCTCCTGTGTTTATTACAGCATTATTTACAATTACCAAGATAGGCAAACAACCTAGGTGCCCACCACATGATAAATCAATAAAGAAAATGTGATGTATACATGCAATGGAATACTCTTCAACTTTAAAGAAGGAAAAAGTCTGTCATTTTGACAATGTGGATAAATGTCGAGGACATTATACTAAGTTCAATAAGTGAGACACAGAAAGTTAATACCTCATAATCTTACGAAGGTGAACTAACCATTGTGGAGAGTAGAATGATGGCAACCAGGGTCTGGGGTAGGGAAGTAGATGAGGAAAGGGGGCTGTTAATCAAAGGGTACAAAGTTTTGGTTAGATGTGGAAAATAATCTTTAGTTATATATTGCACAGAATGGTAACTATAATGTATAATAACGGATTGCATATGTCAAAATTGTTAAAACAGTAAATTACAAATGTTTTCACCACAAAAAGATAAATATGTGAGGTAATATAATAGTTGATTTGCCTGATTTAATCATTCCGCACTGTAATAATATATTACATCCATAGTACACCATAGATATATACAATTATTTGTTTTCAATTATAAATAGAAATTTTAAAAAACCTAAAAATTGAATTACCATATTATCCTACAATCCCCTCTCATTATATATCCAAATAAGTTGAAATCAGAATCTGGAAAAGGAATTTGCCCTCTCATCTTCTTTGCAGCATTATTCAAAAAAGCCAAGGCAGCACTTCTCCGAGCAGATGTCTAGAGCAGAGTCAGCCAGCATGACCGAGTGCCGCGTCCCCTTCTCGCTCCTGCGGGGCCCCAGGTGGGACCCCTTCCGCGACTGGTACACTCACAGACGCATCTTCGACCAGACCTTCGGGCTGCCCCACTGCCCGAGGAGTGGTCGCAGTGGTTCAGCAGCAGCAGTTGGCCAGGCAACGTGCGCCCCCTGCCCCCCGTCGCGATCAAGAGCCCCACAGTGGCCACGCCCACCTACAGTGGGGCACTCGCCTACAGTGGGGCAGCTCAGCAACGGGCTCTTGGAGATCCAGCACATGGTGGACAGCTGGCGACTGTCCCTGGATGTCAACCACTTTGTCCCTGACGAGCTAACAGTTAACACCAAGGATGGCATGGCAGAGATAACCGGCAAGCAGGAGGAGTGGCAAGACGAGCATGAATGCTTAGAGATTTTGTCACCACCAGGCCCGCCTTACAAGAGACCCTGAAGGAAGCACTAAACGTGGAAAGGAACAACCAGTACCAGCCATTGCAAAAACATGCCAAAATGTAAAGAACATCGAGGCTAGGAAGAAACTGCATCAACTAATGAGCAAAATAAACAGTTAATATCATAATGACAGGATCAAGTTCACACATAACAATATTAACCTTAAAAGTAAATGGACTAAAAGCTCCAATTAAAAGACACAGACTGGCAAACTGGATAAAGAGTCAAGACCCATCAGTTTGCTGTATTCAGGAGACCCATCTCACATGCAGAGACATACATAGGCTCAAAATAAAGGGATGGAGGAAGATCTACCAAGCAAATGGAGAACAAAAAAAGGCAGGGGTTGCAATACTAGTCTCTGATAAAACAGACTTTAAACCATCAAAGATCAAAAGAGACAAAGAGGACCATTACATAATGGTAAAGGGATCAATTCAAGAGGAAGAGCTAACTATCCTAAATATATATGCACCCAATACAGGAGCACCCAGATTCATAAAGCAAGTCCTTAGAGACTTACAAAGAGGCTTAGACTCCCATACAATAATAATGGGAGACTTTAACACCCCACTGTCAACATTAGACAGATCAATGAGACAGAAAGTTAACAAGGATATCCAGGAATTGAACTCATCTCTGCAGCAAGCAGACCTAATAGACATCTACAGAACTCTCCACTCCAAATCAACAGAATATACATTCTACTCAGCACCACATCACACTTATTACAAAATCGACCACATAATTGGAAGAAAAGCACTCCTCAATAATTGTACAAGAACAGAAATTATAACAAACTGTCTCTCAGACCACAGTGCAATCAAACTAGAACTCAGGACTAAGAAACTCAATCAAAACCGCTCAACTACATGGAAATTGAATAACCTGCTCTTGAATGACTACTGAGTACATAACAAAATGAAGGCAGAAATAAAGATGTTCTTTGAAACCAATGAGAACAAAGATACAACATACCAGAATCTCGGGGACACATTTAAAGCAGTGTGTAGAGGGAAATTTATAGCACTAAATGCCCACAAGAGAAAGCTGGAAAGATCTAAAATTGACACTCTAACATCACAATTAAAAGAACTAGAGAAGCAAGAGCAAACACATCCAAAAGCTAGCAGAAGGCAAGAAATAACTAAGATCAGAGTAGAACTGAAAGAGATAGAGACACAAAGAAACCCTCCAAAAATCAATGAATCCAGGAGTTGGTTTTTTGAAAAGATCAACAAAATTGATAGACCGCTAGCAAGACTAATAAAGAAGAAAAGAGAGAAGAATCAAATAGATGCAATAAAAAATGATAAAGCGGATATGACCACTGACCCCACAGAAATACAAACTACCATCAGAGAATAATATAAACTCCTCTACACAAATAAACTAGAAAACCAAGAAGAAATGGATAATTTCCTGGACAATTACACTCTCCCAAGACTAAACCAGGAAGAAGTTGAATCCCAGAATAGACCAATAGCAGGCCCTGAAATTCAGGCATTGATTAATAGCCTAGCAACCAAAAAAAGTCCAGGACCAGATGGATTCACAGCTAAATTCTACCAGAGGTACAAGGAGGAGCTGGTACCATTCCTTCTGAAACTATTCCAATCAACAGAAAAAGAGGGAATCCTCCCTAACTCATTTTATGAGGCCAACATCATCCTGATACCAAAACCTGGCAGAGACACAACAAAAAAAGAGAATTTTAGACCAATATCCCTGATGAACATCGAAGCAAAAATCCTCAATAAAATACTGGCAAACCGGATCCAGCAGCACATCAAAAAGCTTATCCACCATGATCAAGTGGGCTTCATCCCTGGGATGCAAGGCTGGTTCACCATACACAAATCAATAAACGTAATCCAGCATATAAACAGAACCAAAGACAAAAACCACATGATTATCTCAATAGATGCAGAAAAGTCCTTTGACAAAATTCAACAGCCTTTCATGCTAAAAATGCTCAATAAATTCGGTATTGATGGAACGTATCTCAAAATAATAAGAGCTATTTATGACAAACCCACAGCCAATATCATACTGAATGGGCAAAAACTGGAGAAATTCCCTTTGAAAACGGGCACAAGATAAGGATGCCCTCTATCACCACTCTTATTCAACATAGTGTTGGAAGTTCTGGCTAGGGCAATCAGGCAAGAGAAAGAAATCAAGGGTATTCAGTTAGGAAAAGAAGAAGTCAAATTGTCCTTGTTTGCAGATGACATGATTGTATATTTAGAAAACCCCATCATCTCAGCCCAACATCTCCTTAAGCTGATGAGAAACTTTAGCAAAGTCTCAGAATACAAAATAAATGTGCAAAAATCACAAGCATTCTTATACACCAGTAACAGACAAACAGAGAGTAAAATCATGAATGAACTTCCATTCACAATTGCTTCAAAGAGAATAAAATACCTAGGAATCCAACCTACAAGGGATATAAAGGACCTCTTCAAGGAGAACTACAAACCACTGCTCAGTGAAATCAAAGAGGACACAAACAAATGGAAGAACATACCATGCTCATGGATAGGAAGAATCAATATCGTGAAAATGGCCATATTGTCCAAGGTAATTTATAGATTCAATATCATCCCCACCAAGCTTCCAATGAGTTTCTTCACAGAATTGGAAAAACTGCTTTAAAGTTCATATGGAACCAAAAAAGAGCCCACATTGCCAAGACAATTCTAAGTCAAAAGAACAAAGCTGGAGGCATCACGCTACCTGATTTCAAACTATACTACAAGGCTACAGTAACCAAAACAAATTGGTACTGGTACCAAAACAGAGATATAGACCAATGGAACAGAATAGAGTCCTCAGAAATAATGCCACACATCTACAGCCATCTGATCTTTGACAAACCTGAGAAAAATAAGAAATGGGGAAAGGATTCCCTATTTAATAAATGGTGCTGGGAAAATTGGCTAGCCATAAGTCGAAAGCTGAAAGTGGATCCTTTCCTTCCTCCTTATACGAAAATTAATTCAAGATGGATTAGAGATTTAAATGTTAGACCTAATACCATCAAAACCCTAGAAGAAAACCTAGGTAATACCATTCAGGACATAGGCATGGGCAAGGACTTCATGTATAAAACACCAAAAGCAATGGCAACAAAAGCCAAAATTGACAAATGGGATCTCATTAAACTAAAGAGTTTCTGAACAGCAAAAGAAACTACCATCAGAGTGAACAGGCAACCTACAGAATGGGAGAAAATTTTTGCAATCTACTCGTCTGACAAAGGGCTAATATCCAGAACCTACAAAGAACTCAAACAAATTTACAAGAAAAAAAAAACAACCCCATCAAAAATTGGGCAAAGGATATGAACAGACATTTCTCAAAAGAAGACATTCATACAGCCAACAGACACATGAAAAAATGCTCATCATCACTGGCCATCAGAGAAATGCAAATCAAAACCACAATGAGATACCATCTCACACCAGTTAGAATGGCGATCATTAAAAAGTCAGGAAACAACAGGTGCTGGAGAGGATGTGGAGAAATAGGAACACTTTTACACTGTTGGTGGGACTGTAAACTACTTCAACCATTATGGAAAACAGTATGGCGATTCCTCAAGTATCTAGAAGTAGAAGTACCATATGACCCAGCCATCCCATTACTGGGTATATACCCAAAGGATTATAAATCATGCTGCTATAAAGACACATGTACACGTATGTTTATTGCGGCACTATTTACAATAGCAAAGACTTGGAATCAACCCAAATGTCCATCAGTGACAGACTGGATTAAGAAAATGTGGCACATATACACCATGGAATACTATGCAGCCATAAAAAAGGATGAGTTTGTGTCTTTTGTAGGGATATGAATGCAGCTGGAAACCATCATTCTCAGCAAACTATCGCAAGAATAGAAAACCAAACACTGCATGTTCTGACTCATAGGTGGGAACTGAACAATGAGATCACTTGGACTCGGGAAGGGGAACATCACACACCGGGGCTGTCATGGGGAGGGGGTTGGGGGGAGGGATTGCGTTGGGAGTTATACCTGATATAAATGATGAGTTGATGAGTGCTGACGAGTTGATGGGTGCAGCACAGCAACATGGCACAAGTATACATATGTAACAAACCTGCACGTTATGCACATGTACCCTAGAACTTAAAGTATAATAATAAAAAATAAATAAATAAATTAAAAAAAAAAGCCAAGGCATTGAAATAACCTAAAAAGTTATCACAGATGAATGAGTAAAGAAAATGTGGTATATACATCTGATGGCTTATTATTCAGCCAATAAAAGAAGGAAATACTGCTGCTTTTGACATTATAAATCAACCTGGAGAACATTTTGCTAGGTGAAATTAGCCAAAGAGAGAAGAAAAACTACCACATGATACCGTGATATGAGGATTCTAAAATAGACAAACTCATAGAAGCAATGAGTACTGAGCTTGTTGGAGACTGGTAGCAAGAGGAAACTGGGAGACATTCGTCAAAGTGTACAAAGTCTCCATAATAATTTGCTGGAGTATGTATCTTGTGTCAAATGTTCTTGTCACCCCACCCACACACACTGTGTAAAGAGGGAGGGGGGATACTTTTGGAAGTGATGGATATATTTATGGCACTTATTGTGATAGTTAATAGATGTATACTTTCCTTCATATTCACTCCATTGTATATGCTAAATATGCACAGCTTCTCACATGTCAATTATATTTTACAAGGAGGTTTTAAAAATAACTAAATTCTACTACTCAGCCATAAAAAGGAACGCAATTATGGTTTTCTGCAGAAACTCATATGGAACTGGAGGACATTGTTCTAAGAGAAGTAACTCAAGAATTGGAAACCAAATATCACATGTTATCACTTATATATGGGAGGAGGTGAAGAATAAAAAAAAACCCTACCTGTATGGTACAATATACTCTATTTAGTGATGGGAACACTAAAATCCTAGACTTCACCACTACACAATTCAACTATGTAACCAAAAACCACTTGTACCCATAACGCTATTGAAATAAATATAAATAACAAAAACTACTACATTTCTCTTCACGTATTGCTATAGGTGTATGACAAAAATTTTGCTATATACAACAGCATTTCTTTTATTTTCTTTCTTTAAACTTTAAGTTCTGGGCTACATGTGCAGAATGTGCACATTTGTTACATAGGTATATATATGCCATGGTGGTTGCTGTACCTATGAACCCATCATTTAGATTTTAAGTCCCTCATACATTAGGTATTTGTCCTAAGGCCCTCCCTTCCCCTTTCCCCACAGCCTCCAACACACCCCGGTGTATGATGTTCCCCTCCCTGTGTCGATGTGTTCTCCTTGTTCAGCTCCTACTTATGAGTGAAAACATGCAGTGTTTGGTTTTCTGTTCCTGTGTTAGTTTACTGAGGATGATGGTTTCCAGCTACATCCATATCCATGCAAAGGACAAGAACTCCATTTTAGTAGCTGCATAGTACTCCATGGTGTATATGTGCACATTTTCTTTATCCAGTCTATCATCGGTGGGAATTTGGTTTGGTTCGAAGTCTTTGCTATTGTAAATAGTGCTGCAATAAACATATATGTTCATGTGTCTTTATAGTAGAATGATTTATAATCCATTGGGTATATATCCAGTAACGGGATTACTGGATCAAATGGTATTTCTGGTTCTAGATTTCTGAAGAATCCACCCCACCCCCGTCTTCCACAATGATTGAACTTATTTACACTCCCACCAACAGTGTAATAATGTTCCTATTTCTCCACAGCCTCGCCAGCATCTGTTGTTTCTGGCTTTTTAATAATCTCCATTCTAACTGACGTGAGATGGTATCTCATTGTGGTTATGATTTACATTTCTCTAATCACTGGTGATGATGAGTTTTATATATATATATATGTTTGAAGGCTGCATAAATGTCTTTTTTTGAGAAGTGTCTGTTCATATCCTTTGCCCACTTTTTGATGGATGTGTTTGTTGTTTTTCTTGTTAATTTGTTTAAGTTCCTTATAGATTCTGTATATTAGACCTTTGTCAGAAAGGGTAGCTTGAAAAATTTTCCCCCATTCTTTAGGTTGCCTGCTCAATCTGATGATAATTTCTTTTTCTGTGCAGAAGCTCTTTAGTTTGATTAGATTTCGTTTGTCAATTTTGGCTTTTGTTGCAATTGCTTTACAAAAAAAGGAGGTTTGTAATTCTCCTTGAAGAGGTCCTTCACATCCCTTGTAAGTTGTATTCTTTGATATTTTATTCTCTTTGTAGTAATTGTGAATGGGAGTTCACTCATGATTTGGCTCTCTGTCTATTGTTTGTGTATAGGGATACCTATGATTTTATCACATTGGTTTTATATTTTGAGACTTTATTTTATAATTTTTTACAACGTTTTTATTATTATAATTTAATTTCTGGGGTACATGTGCACAATCTGCAGGTTTGTTACATATGTATACATGTGCCATGTTGGTGTGCTGCACCCATTAACGTGTCATTTATATTAGGTATATCTCCTAATGCTATCCCTCCTTCGTCCCCCCACCCCACGATAGGCTCTGGTGTGTGATGTTCTCCTTCCTGTGACCAAGTCTTCTCATTGTTCAATTACCACATATGAGTGAGAACATGCGATGTTTGGTTTTCTATCATTGCGATAGTTTGCTGAGAATGACGACTTCCAGCTTCATCCATGTCCCTTCAAAGGACACAAACTCATGATTTCTTATGGCTGCATAGTATTCCATGGTGTATATGTGCCACATTTTCTTAATCCAGTCTATTATTGATGGACATTTGGGTTGGTTCCAAGTCTTTGTTATTGTGAACGGTGCCACAATAAATATACGTGTGCATGTGTCTTTATAGTAGCATGATTTATCATCCTTGGGTATATACCCAGTAATGAGAGGGCTTGGTCAAATGGTATTTCTAGTTCTAGATCCCTGAGGAATGGCCACACTGTCTTCCGCAATGGTTGAAGTAGTTTACAATCCCACCAACAGTGTAAAAGTGTTCCTATTTCTCCACATCCTCTCCAGCACCTGTTGTTTCCTGACTTTTTAATGATTGCCATTCTAACTGGTGTGAGATGGTATCTCCTTGTGGTTTTGATTTGCATTTCTCTGATGGGCAGTGATGATGAGCATTTTTTCATGTGACTCTTGGCTGCATAAATGTCTTCTTTTGAGAAGCGTCTGTTCATATCCTTTGCCCACTTTTTGATGGGGTTGTTTGTTTTTTTTCTTGTAAATTTGTTTGTGTTCTTTGTAGATTCTGGATATTAGCCCTTTGTCAGATGAGTAGATTGCAAAATTTTCTCCCATTCTGTAGGTTGTCTGTTCACTCTGATGGTAGTTTCTTTTGCTGTGCAGAAGCTCTTTAGTTTACTTGTCAATTTTTGTTTAGTTCATTTGTCAATTTTGGCTTTTGTTGCCTTTGCTTTTGGTGTTTAAGACATGAAGTCCTTGCCCATACCGATGTCCTGAGTGATATTGCCTAGGGTTTCTTCTAGGGATTTTATGGTTTTAGGTCTAACATTTAAGTCTTTAATCCATCTTGAATTAAATTTTGTATAAGGTGTAAGGAAGAGATCCAGTTTACCCAGCACCATTTATTAAATAGGGAATCCTTTCCCCATTTCTTGTTTTTGTCAGGTTTGTCAAAGATCAGATGGTTGTAGATGTGTGGTATTATTTTTGAGGGCTCCGTTCTGTTCCATTGATCTATATCTCTATTTTGGTACCACTACTATGCTGTTTTGGTTATTGTAGCCTTGTAGTATAGTTTGAAGTCAGGTATCGTGATGCCTCCAGCTTTGTTGTTTTGGCTTAGGATTGTCTTGGCAATGTGGGCTCTTTTTTCATTCCATATGAACCTTAAAGTGGTTTTTTCCAATTCTGTGAAGAAAGTCTTTGGTAGCTTGATGGGGATGGCATTGAAGCTAGAAATTACTTTGGGCAGTGTGGCCATTTTCAGATATTGATTCTTCCTATCCATGAGCACGGAATGTTCTTCCGTTTGTTTGTGTCCTCTTTTATTTTACTGAGCAGTGGTTTTTAGTTCTCCTTGAAGATGTCCTTCACATCCCTTGTAAGTTGGATTCCTAGGTATTTTATTCTCTTTGGAGCAATTGTGAATGGGAGTTCAATTATGATTTGGCTCTCTGTTTGTTACTGATATATATGAATGCTCGTGATTTTTGCACATTGATTTTGTATCTTGAGACTTTGCTGAAGTTGCCTATCAGCTTAAGGAGATTTTGAGCTGAGATGATGGGGTTTTTTAAATTTACAATCATGTCATCTGCACACATGGACAATTTGACTTCTTCTTTTACTAACTGAGCACACTTTATTTCTGTATCCTGCCTGATTGTCCTGACCAGAACTTCCAACACTATGTTGAATAGGAGTGGTGAGAGAGGGCATCCCTGTCTTGTGCCAGTTTTCAAAGAAAATGCTTCCAGTTTTTGCCCATTCAGTGTGATATTGGCTGTGGGTTTGTCATAAATATCTCCTGTTCTTTTGAGATACGTCCCATCAATACCAAATTTATTGAGTGTTTCTAGCATGAAGGATGGTTGAATTTTGTCAAAGGTCTTTTCTGCATCTATTGAGATAATCATGTGGTTTTTATCTTTGCTTCTGTTTATATGCTGGATTATGCCTATTGATTTGTGTATGTTGAATCAGCCTTGCATCCCAGGGATAAAGCCCAGTTGATCACGGTAGATAAGCTTTTGGAGGTGCTGCTGGATTCAGTTTGCCAGTATTTTATTGAGGATTTTTGCATCGATGTTCATCAGGGACATTG
Organism: Chlorocebus sabaeus; assembly: GCF_047675955.1. NCBI lineage: Eukaryota > Metazoa > Chordata > Mammalia > Primates > Cercopithecidae > Chlorocebus > Chlorocebus sabaeus. Next base: position 89,486,351 of record NC_132933.1, read on the forward strand.
GTCTGAAATTCTCTTTTTTTTATTGTGTCTCTGTCTGGCTTTGGTATCAGGATGATGTTGCACTTATAAAATGAGTTAGGGAGGATTCCCTCTCTTTCTATTGATTGGAATAGTTTCAGAAGGAATGGTACCAACTCCTCCTTGTACCTCTGGCTGGTCCTGGACTTTTTGGTTGGTAGGCTATTAATCATTGCCTCAATTTCGGAGCCTGCTATTGGTCTATTCAGGGATTCAACTTCTTCCTAGTTTAGTCTTGGGAGAGTGTAAATGTCCAGGAAATTGTCCATTTATTCTAGATTTTCTAGTTTATCTGCATAGAGATGTTTATAGCATTCTGTGATGGTAGTTTGTATTTCTGTGGGGTCGGCGGTGATACTCCCTTTATCATTTTTATTGCATCTATTTGATTCTTCTCTCTTTTATCTTTATTAGTCTTGCTGGTGGTCTATCAATTTTGTTGATCTTTTCAAAAAAACATCTCCTAGATACATTGATTTTTTTGAAGGGATTTCTGTGTCTCTATCTCCTTCAGTTCTGCTGTGATCTGTTATTTCTTGCCTTCCGCTAGGTTTTGAATGTGTTTGCTCTTGCTTCTCTAGCTATTTTTTTTTCTTTTTTCTTTCTTTTTTTTTTAAAATTATACTTTAAGTTCTAGGGTACACGTGGATAACGTATAAGTTTGTTACATATGTATACCTGTGCCATGTTGGCGTGCTGCACCCATCAACTCGTCAGCACCCATCGTCTCGTCATTTACATCAGGTATAACTCCCAATGCAATCCTTCCCCTCTCCCCCTCCCCGTGATAGGCCCCGGTGTGTGATGTTCCCCTTCCCAAGTCCAAGTGATCTCATTGTTCAGTTCCCACCTATGAGTGAGAACATACGGTGTAAAGAACTCAAACAAATTTACAAGAAAAAAACAAACAACCCCATCGAAAAGTGGGCAAAGGACATTCATACAGCCAACAGACACTTGAAAAAATGCTCATCATCACGGGCCATCAGAGAAATGCAAATCAAAACCACAATGAAATACCATCTCACACCAGTTAGGATGACAATCATTAAAAAGTCAGGAAACAACAGATGCTGGAGAAGATGTGGAGAAATAGGAACACTGTTACACTGTTGGTGGGACTGTAAACTAGTTCAACCATTATGGAAAACAGTATGGCGATTCCTCAAGTATCTAGAACTAGAAGTACCATATGACCCAGCCATCCCATTACTGGGTATATACCCAAAGGATTATAAATCATGCTGCTCTAAAGACACATGAACACATATGTTTATTGCGGCACTATTCACAATAGCAAAGACTTGGAATTGACCCAAATGTCCATCAGTGACAGACTGGATTAAGAAAATGTGGCACATATACACCATGGAATACTATGCAGCCATAAAAAAGGATGAGTTTGTGTCCTTTGTAGGGACATGGATGCAGCTGGAAACCATCATTCTCAGCTTCTCTAGTTCTTTTAATTGTGACGTTAGGGTGTCAATTTTACATCTTTCCTGGTTTCTCTTGTGGGCATTTAGTGCTATAAATTTCCCTCTACACACTGCTTTAAATGTGTCCCAGAGATTCTGGTATGTTGTGTCTTTGTTCTCATTAGCTTCAAAGAACATCTTTATTTCTGCCTTCATTTCGTTATGTACCCAGTCGTCATTCAGGAGGAGGTTGTTCAATTTCCATGTAGTTTAGCTGTTTTGACTTAGTTTCTGAATCCTGAGTTCTAGTTTGATTGCACTGTCGTCTGAGAGACAGTTTGTTATAATTTCTGTTCTTTTACATTTGCTGAGGAGTGCTTTACTTCCAACTATGTGGTCAATTTTGGAATAAGTGCGATGTGGTGCTGAGAATAATGTGTATTCTGTTGATTTGGTGTGGAAAGTTCTATAGATGTCTATTAGGGCCACCTGGTGCAGAGTTGAGTTCAATTCCTGGATATCCTGTTTAACTTTCTGTCTCATTGATCTGTCTTATGTTGACAGTGGGGTGTTAAAGTCTCCATTATTATTGTATGGTAGTCTAAGTCTGTTTGTAAGTCTCTAAGGACTTGCTTTATGAATCTGGGTACTCCTGTATTGGGTGCATATATATTTAGGATAGTTAGCTCTTCTTGTTGTATTGATCCCTTTACCATTATGTAATGACCTTCTTTTTCACTTCTGATATTTGTTGGTTTAAAGTCTGTTTTACCTGACACTAGGATTGCAACCCCTACCTTTTTTTGTTTTCCATTTGCTTGGTAGATCTTCCTCCATCCCTTTATTTTGAGCCTATGTGTGTCTCTGCATGTGAGATGGGTCTCCTGAATACAGCACACTGATGGTCTTGACTCTTTTTCCACTTTGCCAGTCTGTGTCTTTTAATTGGAGCATTTTGCCCATTTACATTTAAGGTTAATATTGTTATTTAAGGTTAATAATACTGTCATTATGATGTTACCTGGTTATTTTACTCATTAGTTGATGCAGTTTCAGCTTAGCCTCGATAGTGCTTACAATGTGGCATGTTTTTGCCGTGGCTGGTACCGGTTGTTCCTTTCCATGTTTAGTGCTTCCTTCTGGAGCTCTTGTAGGACAGGCCTGGTGGTGACAAAATCTCTCAGAGTTTGCTTGTCTGTAAGGAGTTTATTACTTCTTCGCGTATGAAGCTTAGTTTGGCTGGATATAAAATTCTGGGTTGAAAATTGTTTTCTTTAAGATTTTTGAATATTGGCCCCCACTCTCTTCTGGCTTGTAGAGTTTCTACTGAGAGATCTGCTGTTAGTCTGATAGGCTTCCCTTAGTGGGTACTCCGACCTTTCTCTCTAGCTGCCCTTTATATTTTTTCCTTCATTTCAAGTTTGGTGAATCTGACAATTATGTGTCTTGGTGTTGCTCTTCTTGAGGAATATCTTTTCTACATTCTCTGTATTTCCTGAATTTGAATGTTGTCCTGCCTTTCTGGGTTGGGGAATTTCTCCTGGATAATATCCTGAAGAGTTTTTTCCAGCTTGGTTCCATTCTCCCCGTCACTTTCAGGTACACAAGTCAGAAGTAGATTTGGTCTTTTCACATAGTCCCACTTTTCTTGGAGGTTTTGATAGTTTCATTTTACTCTTTTTTCTGTAAACTTCTCTTTTCGCTTCATTTCATTCATTTGATCTTCAATTGCTGATACACTTTTTTCCAGGTGATCGAATTGGTTACTGAAGCTTGTGCATTTGTCACGTAGTTCTCGTGCCATCATTTTCAGCTCCCTCGGGTCTTTTAAGGACTTCTCTGCACTGGTTATTCTAATTAGCCATTCATATAATCTTTTTTCAAAGTTTTCAGATTCTTTGTGATGGGTTCCAATTTCCTCCTTTAGCTTGGAGAAGTTTGATCATCTGAATCCTTCTCTCAGCTTGTCAAAGTCATTCTCCATCCAGCTTTGTTCCATTGCTGGAGAGGAGTTGCATTCTTTGGAGGGGGATAGGTGCCCTGATTTTTAGAATTTTCAGCTTTACTGCTCTGTTTTTTTCCCATCTTTGTCGTTTTATCTACCTTTGGTCTTTGATGATGGTGACATAGAGGTGGGGTTTCTGTGTGGGTGTCCTTTCTGTTTGTTGTCCTTCTAACAGTCAGGACTCTCAGCTGCAGGTCTGTTGGCATTTGCTGGAGGTCCACTCTATATCATGTTTTCCTGGGTATCAGCAGCAGAGGCTGCAGAACAGCAAATATTGCTGAACAGCAAATGTTGCTGCCTGTTCATTCCTCTGAAAGCTTTATCTCGGAGGGGTACCTGGCCATGTGAGGTGTCAGTCTGCCCCTACTGGGTGGTGCCTCCCAGTTAGGCTACTTGGGGGTCAAGGTCCCACTTGAGGAGACACTCTGTCCATTCTCAGATCTCACAGTCCATGCTGCGAGAACCACTGTTCTCTTCAAAGCTCAGTTGGAAATGCAGAAATCTCCTGTGTTCTGCATAGTTCACGCTGGGAGCTCTCGACTGGAGGTGTTTCTATTCGGCCATCTTTTAACCATCCTTGTATTTTTAGACTTTAACAGCATTTATTTTTATTTGCTAGCAGTACTAAATGTATCACATTATGCTTTGAAACTTAACACTGGTATTGTATTTTTTATTTTTTATACTAGAGAGTGGATTAATTAATCTGCCACTTTTTGACTTATTTTCAATGTCTTCTACAATGATAAGATAATTTTATCTGTATATATTAAAATCTTTGATAATTATGAAAGATTCCTTTCTGCCTAATAAATGTAAAAGGCAATATGTGCTATATATATATAAAAAAAAATTCTTTCCAAGAGTGTTATACCAAAATCCTTAACTAGACAGCACTAAAAATTAGAAGAGTTGAAAGTTTCAAAACTCTGTTACTCCCCTAAAGCAATAGCTTATATGAAATAAAGTCTTATAATCATTTTTTTTTGATTTTTGGAATATAATTTTAGAACTAAAACCAATGAAAGACTTATAAAAATATGCTTTTATTTAGTAAGATACCACTGTTGTATTTTAACTTATCCACCTACTGTTTTTCTCTACACAATATGGTGACAGTAATAAAGATGGTGTCCTAGGTTTCCGGTGCAACTTGTTAGCAGAGGGAGAAGTGTGGAATTTACTTTCAGACAATGATGGTATGGGCATCAACCTGTCTAATAATTTCCTAAAGGATTGTGTTAGTAGCTTGCCTTTGTTTTGCCTATTTCAGAGCATTCTCAGGCCTGGTACAGTCTCCCAGGGAGCATTTTCGAAAAACAATTAAAAGCTATTATCCTACGTGCAGTTGCCTGAGAGAGAATAAAAGAATGGGAAGGCAACAGACAAATAAAAAACCATGGGAAAAAAAGACTTGAGGAATAAACTGTACAGAGAACAAATAAATTTGGAGAAATCATGCATATTGTGTGAAATCTATAAAGCCACATGCATGTCCAAGAATTGGTACATGCAGAGAAAAGACTCAAGAAGATCCTGATATTTTGTCTTCAACTGAAATTTAGCCTCAGAAAAGCAGGAAGTGAAAGTTGAGGCAGAACTGGTTGAACACCAGTTTAAACAGTGAAGGAGCATCACAATAAAAAGGCCATCATTTTTGGGAAGGCATCTTTTATATTTTGCTCAAGTTGTTAAGGACATTTCCGCCAAATGAATAGCTGATCACTAAGCTAACAGACTTCAATGTCCTCACATGACACACAAAAATTCATGGGAAATACAGTCCTTTCAAAACTAGTTTAGATGTCATTAAACAACTGCATCTCACAAAAGCAGCAACAGTAATGGGAGAATGGATAATACTATATTATCAAAATTTTCAAAAACTCTAGTTTTCTGCAAGAAAAAAAATTACCAGGCCTGCAAAGAAACAAGAACTTATGGCCTATCCCAAGGAAAAAGGTGTAAGTAACAGAAACTGATCTTGGGGAAGTCGTGACATTGAATTTAATTAGAAGAAGACATACAATGCCACTGTATTAAACATACACAAAGGGTTAAGATAAACAATGACCAAAAAACTAAAGGAAACCATAAGAACAATGTTTTACCAAACAGAGAATAACACAAAAAGACATAGAAGATATAAAAAGGAATCAAATAGAAAGTTGAAGGTTGAATAGTACAATAACTGATTTTAAAAATACACAAAAAGGGAATAACATCAGATTTGAACAGAAAGAAAAAAAAATGAAGCAATTTTGAATATAGACCAGTTGAGATTATTCAGTGTTAGCAACAGAAAGAAAAAAAAAAATGAAAATGAAAAAGAAAAAAATAGAGTATAACAACACATGGAATAACATCAAACCTGACAACATATGCTTAAAAGGGATCTCAGGAAGAGAGGAGAAGGAGAAAGTGAAAAAAAAAAGATAATATTTGAAAAAATTAGGCCAAACCTTTCTCAAAATTGAAAATAACAAATATTGCTGAAGGTATAGGGAAACTGGAACTCCTATGCATTGCCTTTGGTAATATAATTTGTGCTGCCACGATGGAAAACAATTGGAAATTTGTTCAACAGGTTGAAAGCAAAATTATCATATCACCCATAGCTTCTATTCCTAGGTGTATACACATGAACAAGGGTTCATCCTCGAGAAGAGCAACTCCAAGACACATGATTGTCAGATTCACCAAAGTTGAAATGAAAGAAAAAATGTTAAGGGCAGTCAGAGTGAAAGGTCGGGTTACACACAAAGGGAAGCCATCAGACTAACAGCAGATCTCTCGGCAGAAACTCTCCAAGCCAGAAGAGTGGGGGCCAATATTCAACGTTCTTAAAGAAAAGAATTTTCAACCCAGAATTTCATATCCAACCAAACTAAGTTTCGTAAATGAAGGAGAAATAAAATCCTTCACAGACAAGCAAACGCTCAGAGATTTTGTCACCACCAGGCCTGCCCTACAAGAGCTCCAGAAGGAAGCACTAAACATGGAAAGAAACAACCGGTACCAGCCATTGCAAAAACATGCCAAAATGTAAAGACCATCGATGCTAGGAAGACACTGCATCAACTAGCAAGCAAAATAACCAGCTAATATCACAATGACAGGATCAAGTACACACATAACAACATTAACTTTAAATGTAAATGGAATAAATGGCCCAATTAAAAGACACAGATAGGCAAATTGGATAAAGAGTCAAGACCCATCAGTTTCCTGTATTCAGAAGACCCATCTCACATGTAGAGACACACATAGGTTCAAAATAAAGGGACGGAGGAAGATCTACCAAGCAAACGGAAAACAAACAAACAAAAAAAGCAGGGGTTGCAGTCCTAGTCTCTGATAAAATGGACTTTAAATCATCAATGATCAAAAGAGACAAAGAAGGCCATTACATAATGGTAAAGGGATCAATTTAAGAGAAAGAGCTAACTATCTTAAGTATATATGCACCCAATACAGGAGCACCCACATTCATAAAGCAAGTCCTTGGAGACTTACAAAGAGACTTAGACTCCCATACAATAATAATGGGAGACTTCAACACCCCACTGTCAACATTAGACAGATCAACGAGACAGAAAGTTAACAAGGGTATCCAGGAATTGAATTCAACTCTGCACTAAGCGGACCTAATAGACATCTACAGAACTCTCCATGCCAAATCAACAGAATATACATTCTTCTCAGCACCACATCGCACTTGTTCCAAAATTGACCACATAGTTGGAAGTGAAGCACTCCTTAGCAAATGTACAAGAACAGAAATTATAACAAACTGTTTCTCAGACCACAGTGCAATCAAACTAGAACTCAGGACTAAGAAACTCAATTAAAACTGCTCAATTACATGGAAACTGAACAACCTGCTCCTGAATGATTACTGGGTACATAAAGAAATGAAAGCAGAAATAAAGATGTTCTTTGAAACCAATGAGAACAAAGATACAACATACCAGAATCTCTGGGACACATTTAAAGCAGTGTGTAGAGGGAAATTTACAGCAGTAAGTGCCCACAAGAGAAAGCAGGAAAGATCTAAAATTGACACCCTAATATCACAATTAAAAGAACAAGAGAAGCAAGAGCAAACACATTCAAAAGCTAGCAGAAGGCAAGAAATAAATAAGATCAGAGCAGAACTGAAGGAGATAGAGACACAAAAATCACTCCAAAAATCAATGAATCCAGGAGCTGGTTTTCTGAAAAGATCAACAAAATTGATAGACCACTAGCAAGCCTAATAAAGAAGAAAAGAGAGAAGAATCAAATAGATGCAATAAAAAATGAAAAAGGGGATATCACCACCAACCCCACAGAAATAGAAACTACCATCAATGAATACTATAAACACCTCTAGGCAAATAAACTAGAAAACCTAGAAGAAATGGATAATTTCCTGGACACTTATACTCTCCCAAGACTAAACCAGGAAGAAGCTGAATCCCTGAATTGACCAATAGCAGGCTCTGAAATTGAGGCAATAATTAATAGCTTATCAACCAAAAAAAATCCAGGACCAGATGGATTCACAGCTGAATTCTACCAGAGGTACAAGGAGGAGCTGGTACCATTCCTTCTGAAACTATTCCAATCAATAGAAAAAGAGGGAATCCTCCCTAACTCATTTTATGAGGCCAACATCATCCTGATACCAAAGCCTGGCAGAGACACAACAAAAAAAGAGAATTTTAGACCAATATCCCTGATGAACATCGATGCAAAAATCCTCAATAAAATACTGGCAAACCGGATTCAGCAGCACATGCAAAAGCTTATCTACCATGATCAACTGGGCTTTATCCCTGGGATGCAAGGCTGATTCAACATATGCAAATCAATAAACATAATCCAGCATATAAACAGAACCAAAGACAAAAACCACATGATTATCTCAATAGTTGCAGAAAAGGCCTTTGACAAAATTCAAAAGCCCTTCATGTTAACAACTCTCAATAAATTCGGTATTGATGGAACGTATCTCAAAATAATAAGAGCTATTTATGTCAAACCCACAGCCAATATCATACTGAATGGGCAAAACCTGGAAGCATTTCCTTTGAAAACTGGCACAAGAGAGGGATGCCCTCTTTCACCACTCTTATTCAACATAGTGTTGGAAGTTTTGGCTACGGTAATCAGGCAAGTGAAAGAAATAAACTATATTCGGTTAGGAAAAGAAGAAGTCAAATTGTCTCTGTTTGCAGATGACATGATTGCATATTTAGAAAACCCCATCATCTCAGCCCAAAATCTCCTTAAGCTGATAAGCAACTTCAGCAACGTCTCAGGATACAAAATCAATGTACAAAAATCACAAGCATTATTATACACCAGTAACAGACAGAGAGCCAAATCATGAATGAACTCCCATTCACAATAGCTTCAAAGAGTATAAAATACCTAAGAATCCAACTTACAAGGGACATAAAGGACCTCTTGAAGGAGAACTACAAACCACTATTCAGTGAAATAAAAGAGGACACAAACAAATGGAAGAACATACCATGCTCATGGATAGGAAGAATCAATATTGTGAAAATGGTCATACTGCCCAAGGTAATTTATAGATTCAATGCCAACCCCGTCAAGCTAGCAATGACTTTCTTCACAGAATTGGAAAAAACTGCTTTAAAGTTCACATGGAACCAAAGAAGAGCCCGCATTGCCAAGAAAATCCTAGGGAAAAACAACAAAGCTGACTTGTTGTTTTATAGTTTGACTTCAAACTATACTACAAGGCTACAGTAACCAAAACAGCATGGTACTGGTACCAAAACAGAGATATAGACCAATGGAACAGAACAGAGTCCTCAGAAATAATACCACACATCTACAGTCATCTGATCTTTGACAAACCTGAGAAAAATAAGAAATGGGGAAAAGATTCCCTATTTAATAAATGGTGCTGGGAAAATTGGCTAGTCATAAGTAGAAAGGTGAAACTGGATCGTTTCCTCACTCATATGAAAATTAACCCAAGATGGATGAGAGATTTAAATGTTAGACCTAAAACCATGAAAACCCTAGAAGAAAATCTAGGTAATACCATTCAGGACATAGGCATGGACAAGGATTTCATGTCTAAAACACCAAAAGCAATGACAACAAAAGCCCAAATTGACAAATGGGGTCTAATTAACCTGAAGAGCTTCTGCACAGCAAAATAAACAACCATCAGAGTGAACAGGCAACCTACAGAATGGGAGAAAATTTTTACATTCTACCCATCGACAAAGGGCTAATATCCAGAACCTACAAAGAACTCAATTAAATTTATAAGAAAAAATCAGACAACCCCATGAAAAAGTGGGCAATGGATGTGAACAGTCACTTCTCAAAAGAAAACATTCATAGAGTCAACAGACACATGAAAGAATGCTCATCATAACTCGCCAATGGAGAAATACAAATCAACACCACAATGAGATACCACCTCACACCAGTTAGAATGGCAATCATTAAAAAGACAGGAAACAACAGGTGCTGGAGTGGATGTGGAGAAATAGGAACACTTTTACACTTTTTTTGGGATTGTAAACTAGTTCAACCATTGTGGAAGACAGTGTGGCCATTCCTCAAGGATCTAGAACTAGAAATATCATTTGACCCAGCCATCCCATTACTAGGTATATGCACAAAGGATTATAAGTCATGCTGCTATAAAGACACATGCACACGTATGTTTATTGCAGCACTATTCACAATAGCAAAGACTTGGAATCAACCCAAATGTCCATCAGTGACAGACTGGATTAAGAAAAGGTGGCACATATACACCATGGAATACTATGCAGCCATAAAAAGTGATGAGTTTGTGTCCTTTTTGGGGACATGGATGCAGCTGGAAACCATCATTCTCAGCAAACTATCGCAAGAACAGAAAACCTAACACCGCATGTTCTCACTCATAGATGGGAATTGAACAATGAGGTCACTTGGACACAGGAAGGGGAACATCACACACCGGGACCTATTGTGGGGAGGCGGTAGCAGGGAGGGATAGCATTAGGAGATATACCTAATGTAAATGATGAGTTAATGGGTGCAGCACACCAACATGGCACATGCATACATCTGTAACAAACCTGCACGTTGTGCACATGTACCGTAGAACTTAAAATACAATAAAAAATAAAAACCAAATAAAGTACATACTCTGTTGTAGACTTAAAAAGAGAGTAGATTTTTTGTTTTGTTCTTATCACAAAAAAAGATGGGAGGAAACTTCTGGAGATGATGGATATGTTTACGGCACAGATTGTGGTGATGGTTTCACAAGTATATGCTTATCTCCAAGCTCATCAAGTTGTATATATTTAATATGTGTAGCTTTTTGTATGTCAATAGTACCTTAAAAAAAAAAAGAAAGTAACTTCAAAGATTAAAGCAGCATCATCCCAAAAATATGAGGAAAAAACTGGCACAAGAACTCTTATAAATAAAAAAACCAGATTGTTTTCTTACTTACGAACAACCATACTAGTTCCCCTGCACTGGTTCTTAACCACACTGAAGTGGCTGGAATGGGAGACAGAATTTAGAATCTGTGTGGCAAGGATCATCACTGAGATTTGGGAGAAACTTGAAACCCAATTTAAGAAATAGAAAGAATCCAGTATAATAATACAAAAACTGAAAGACGAAATAGCCATCTTAAGAAAGAAATAAACTGATGTAATAAAACTGGACAACTTACTACAAGAATTTCCTAATACAACTGAAGTATTAGTAGCAGAATAATTAAAGCTGAGGAAAGAATCTCAGAGCTTGAAAACTAGCTCTTTGAATCAACTCAGTTACACAAAATTAAAGAAGGAGCAAAACCTCTGAGGAATATGGGATTATGTAAGAGAACAAATCTATGACTCATTGGTGTCCCTAAAAGACAGGAAGAGCAAGCAGCTCAGAAAACATATTTGAGGATATTGTTCATATAAAAATTCCCCAAACTTGCTACAGAGGTCGATATTCAAATTCAGGAAATTCTAAGAGCCACTGCAAGATACTATACAAGGCCATCCACAAGATGACCATCCACAAGACATAGAAATCAGATTCACCAAGGTCAGTGTGACAGAAAAAAAATTTAAAGGCAGCTAGAGACAAGGGGCAGGTTACCTACAATGTCAACCAACCTCATCAGGCTAACAGCAGATTTTTCAGCTGAAAGCCTACAAGCCAGAAGAGATTGGAGATCTATACTCCGTTTTCTTAAAGAAAGTAAATTCTAACCAATAATTTCATGTCCAGCCTAGCTAAGCTTCATAAGTGAATAAGGATTAAAACGTTTTTCACACAAGCAATTGCTAAGGGAATGTGTTACCATCAGATCTGCCTTAAAATAGGTCCTTATGGGTGTGATAAACATGGAAATAATGGACTGTTACTAGCCACCAGAAAAACACACTTATGTACATAGACCATTGACACTATAGAGAAACTGCGCAATTAAGTTTACATAAAAACCATAATGACAAAATCAAATACATATCAACATTAACCTTGAATGTAAATGGGCTAAATGCCGTATTTAAAAAGGAGAATGGCCTGTCCCCAGTTGGACAAAGAGGAAGTTCCAACTGTAATCTGACTTCAAGATAGCCATCTCTCATGTAATGATATCTACGGGCTCAAAGTAAAGGAGTGGAAAAAATCTATCAAGAAAACAGACAACAAAAAAGAGCAGGGTTTGTTATTCTTACTTAAGACAAACAGATTTTAAACCAACAACAATCAAAAAGGACGAAGAAGGGCACGACATAATTATGAAAGATTCAATTAAACAAGACTTAACCATCTTAAATTTATATGTACTCAACACTGGAGAATCCAGATTCATAAAATCAGTTCTAAGAGACCTATGAAGAGACTTACATAACTACACAATAATGATGGGAGACTTTAACACCCCACTGACAGTATGGGACTGATCATTGAGGCAGAAATCTAACAAAGATATTTGGAACCTGAACTTGACCAAATGACCTGACGACCTGATAGGCATCTACAGAACTCTCCCCTCAATAACAAAATAATATACATTGTTCTCATCTGCACATGGTAATACTCTAAAATCAGCCACACAATCTGACATAAAACAATCCTTGGCAGAGACAAAATGAAAAAATGAAACTTTAGGCCAATATTCCTGATGAACATAGATGCAAAAAATCTTCAACAAAATAGTAGCAAGTTGAATCCAGCAACACATCACAAAGCTAATCTTCCACAATCAAGTAGTATTTACTTCTGGGATGCAAGTTTGGTTCAAGATATGAATCAATGTAAATCAATATATGTGATTCATCACATAAACTGAACAACAACAAAAAATAAAATCCGCATAATCATCTCAACAGATGCAAAAAAAGCTTTTGATAAAATGCAACATTCCTTCATGTTAAAAGCCCTCAAGAAACTGAGCGTTGAAAGGACATACTTCCAAGTAATATGATACATCTATGACAAATATTCAGCCAACATGGACAAAAGCTGGAAACATTCCCACTTAAAACAGGCACAAAACAAAATGCCCACTCTCGTCACTCTTATTCAACGTAGTACTGGAATACCTATCCAGAGCAATTGGGCAAGAGAAAGATACAAAAGGCACCCAAATAAGAAGAGAGGAAATCAAACTGTCTCTCTTTGCAGATAATATGATTCTATACCTAGAAAACTGCATAGTCTGTGCCCAGTGGTTCCTAGATCTGATATCCAACTTTAGTAATGTTTCAGGATACAAAGGCAATGTACAAAATCCAGTAACATTTCTATACACCAATTACATTTATTCTGAGATCCAAATGAAAAATGCAATCCCATTTACAATAAACACAAAAAGAATAAAATACCTAGGAATACAGCTAATAAGGGAGGCGAAACGTCCTTACGATGAGAATTACAAAACGCCACTGAAAGAAATGAAACATGACACAGACAAATTAAAAAATACCCCAGGCTCATGGATAGTAAAAATCAATATTGTTAAAAAACATAGCCACACTGCCCAAAGCAATTTATACATTAAATGCTATTTCTATTAAATTACCAAATTACATTTCTCACAGAAGTAGAAAAAACCCTATTCTAATATTGATATTGAAACAAAAAACAGTCCAATTAGCCAATAGAATTGTAAGTATAAAAAATGGCTGCAGGAATCGCACTACCCAACTTCTAACTGTACTGCAATGCTACATTAGCAAAGACAGCATAATACTAATAGAAATACAGGCACATAATGTTTTATGCATATAAATAGCATAGGTCAGATAAACCAGAAATAAAATCATGCAACTACAAATATCTGATCTTTGACAAAGTCGTCAATAAAAAGCAATAGGAAAAGAATTTCCTATTTAATAAATGATATTGACCTAATTAACCATATGCGGATTAAAACAGGACCCCTTTTTTCGCCATATACAAAAAAATCAACTCAAGATGGATTAAATACTTTAATTTATGACGTAAACCTAAAAACAAAACAAAACAAAACAAAAAACTAGAAGAAAACTTAGGAAATACCATTCAGCACTTAGGTCCTGGAAAAGCTGTAATGACAAGAGCTCCAAAGCAATTGCAACAAAAGCAAATATTGACAAGTGAGACCTAATTAAACCAAATAATTTCTGTGCAACAAAAGAAAATATCAACAGTAAGAATATAAAAAGGATCAATATCCTATGCAAGCTACAACGTACAACAGAGAGCATAGCAAGGAACAAATTATCTGGAGTGAATGGTGTCTGTGCCTGGAGCAGGATTTGCTCAGCCTCCTGAGTTGTCCTCTTCAACAACCTCCAGGTAATGTCTGGGGTTTGTGTCATCTAAGGAAGCCACATTGTCTGGGGGCTGTGGATCCTGTATGGTCATTTTCTTTATTTCTGTTACCAGATTTGGTCTTAGCCATGCCATGGTATGGTTTGATGCATTGTGCTGGAATCCAAGAGGACCTGACGGAGTGTGAGCACAAGCATATTCTCTTCTCCACACCAACAATTACTTTGGAGCACACCATACATTACTGTTTATATCTTTCTATAAAACTACAGGTTTTATTTCTTGAGAGGCTTTAGCAAAGTGCTTTTTCTACAGTTGATTGAAATTTATCATCTAAATTTTAAAAATTAAGGGTAAATAAGGCTTGTGCTAGTTGTGTTGCAGGGTCCTTACTCATAGTCCCCCTTTTTTGTTTTCTGAACACATCTTTAATGGTGCAGTGGGTACGTTCTACTATGGCCTATCTGTGGGGGTTATACAGGATGCCTATAGAATGTTGGGTGTTCTGTGTGTGACAAAATTGTTGAAATTTTGAGCTGGCAGAAGCCGGAACATTATCAGTTCTAATTTTTGTGGGCCGCCCCATAAATGCAAAGTTGTTTAATGACATATCGGGTGGACTCTCCAGGAAAAGCATGAGTGCTAATTAAATGAGAATTGGTATCAGTGGATACATGTACATATCTAAGTTTTCCAAATTCAAAGATGTGTGCAACATCTGTTTGTCATAACTGATAAGGTTGTTGTCCTCTAGGGTTAACACATGTTGAATGAGGGGACGTGCTTGTGAGCTAGCAATCTGGACATTGTAGGAAAATTTGTTTAGCTGGTCTCTGGGTAAGTTGAAATTGTTTAGATAAGTTTATCCAGTTTTGGTGGAAAAATTGATGTGATTGGGTGGCTTGGTCAAGCAGTGATGTCATAACCTGTATGTCTGCTTGATCACTGCCATAAGCCAATGGGCAAGGCAGTGAATTGCAGGCCTGAATGTGTGTAATAAAGATAGGATGTGTACATTGATCTAGCAATCGCTGAAGTCAGAGAAAAAGTGCACACAGGGTGGGCTCCAGAGTGGACTTAACGAAGGCTGTCTCAAGGTTCTGCAATAAATAAAGAGAGTTAGCAGAGCCACTAACAAAATTGATGGGCTGAGCACAAAAAGTCTCCAGAGCCAATATTAAGGCTCCAACCTCAGCTCTTTGAGTGCTAGTAAATCCAGAATGAGTGAGGGAATTATGTGGTCTCCACCAGCAGCCACTTTTCCATGTTTACCAGAGCCATCAGTAAACAGTGTTAAAGCATTAGGTATGTGGGATTGAACTATTTTAGTGGGCAAAACTACAGAAGTATGAGATAAGAATGCAGGGAGTTTGTCAACAGGAAGAGTATGCTCTACATAGCCTTTGTAATCAGAGAGTGCTATTTGCAGGTCTATAGATAAGGGCAATATTGTTTCAAATTTCTTTTTACTTGAAGGAATCCTGATGATATCAGGGTCATAACCTAGTAATAGATTTCACTGTCTGCGGCCTGAATAGATGACTTTGCTAACTGGATATAGGGAGGGAGTGTGTTAGTTCTGATAAGTGAGCAAAAAACTCATTCTAGAAAGTGTAGCTCTGGGGCCATCTGTCCTATTAATCCTGGAGGAGAGTGTTTAGTGGGAAAAACAAACAATTGAACTGAATACCAGGGATCTATGTGATCTAGTTGCCTTTGAGAAATAGCTTGCTCTATCTCTTCAATTTCCTTTTGTGCTGCAGGAGTTAAATACCTGGGAGAGTCTAGGGCAACACTGCCTTTTAAGATAGAAAACAGATTCTGTAACCTAAAAACAAAAAAACTACTTATCGGTAGTTATGCCTAAGGTGGGGCAATGCCACTTAATATCACCTAGTAATTTCTGATAATCATTTAAGGTGTGTAAGTTGCTAGTATTTAATTTAACCTTTTGAGGTCTTACTGACTGAGAAGTTAGTATGTACCCAAGATATTTCCAAGGAGAAGACATCTGTACTTTTTCAGGTGTTATGATTAAACCTCTTAACTGTGTATTCTTTATGACAGAGGCATGTAATAAAAGTACTGGCTCCGTTGGGGCTGCTAGTAAAATATCATCCATAAAATGAATAAACTTGCAATTATGAAATTCTTTTCTACTGGGGAGCAATGCTTGATTTACACGATACTGACACACGGTAGGACTGTTTAGCATCCCTTGAGGAAGCACTTTCCAATTAAATCAGCAATCTGGCCTTTCACTATTGATAGCTAGTGTTGTAAATGCAAATGTTTCTCTTTTTGGTTCTGCTAGGAGAATAGTATAAAAGTAGTCTCTTAAGTCAATAACAATTATAGGCCAATCTCAGGGAATCACTGAGGGGCAGAGCAGCCCCTGCTGAAGGGGGCCTATAGGTTGCAACTTCATTGATAGCATGTAAGTCAGGCAAAAGTCTCCATTTACCAGACTTTTTGGGAATGATGAAAATGGGGAAATTCCAAGGGCTGTTCGACCGTTCTGTATGGCTGGCTTTTAGTTGCTCAACTAACTCATGGACCCTTTGTAACTTCTCTCCTTTTAAAGGTCACTGTTCTAACCAAATTGGTTCTTGAGAGAGCCACATCAGGGGTAGGGGAGGGATATTAACAGTGGCCATTACTAGAAAGGGGTCTGCAGAGTGACCCCACCATTGGGCTAATAGGTCCTGTCCCCAAAGATTAACAGGGATGGGCATAATTAGAGGTTGTATAAATGACTTTATTCCCTCTGAATCACAACAGGTTAGGGGGTGCATGCTCTGCTTAGCTGTGTGTGCTTCCCCAGTGCCAACAATGTTTTGTTTCTGAGTGACCCAAGGCCAAGTTTCTGTCCAGTTTTGATCACTAATGATTGAAATGTCTGCCCCTGTGTCCAAAAGCCAGTAAAATGTTTATTTCCAATTTTTAAGGTAATCATGAGGCTCTGATCAGTGATTAATTGGTTCCAATATACTCCTGTGGCTCCTGAGCTTCCAAAACTTCCCTTTCCCCTTTCCTTTCCTTGGGCACTGGGGACTGAGTATGGTAAAAGCAGTAACTGAGCTATCTTTGATCCAGGGGGAAGGATATGCAGACCTTTACATTCCATCATAACTAATATCTCACCTTGATAATCACTATCAATTACCCCAGTAAGCACATTCGTTTTTTTACTGGATAAGCTTGATCACCCTAGGACTAATCCCACTGTCCCCAAAGGCAGTGGGTCCCAGATCCTGGTTGCAACCCTTTTAGGGTCTTCTCCTTCTTTTAGCACTAATTCTTTGGGGCAGAGTAAGTCCAGTCCTGTGCTCCCAATGGTGGCTGCTCCGAGAGAGAGGACTGTGGCCTTTCCATCTGACCAAGGAAAGCCACTGGCATTGTCCCAGTTTGAAGCAGGGTCTGGGGCTGGCCCCTCATGAAGTGTCCCACCTGGTTACTTATGGGGTTGCTGTTTTTATCAAATTTGGACCTGCATTGATTTGCCCAATGTTTCCCCTTTTTACATCAGGGACATATAAAAGGGAGTTCTTTTCCTGAGTTATGTTGGTCTCTATTATTGGGGCATTCCCTCTTCATACGACCCAGCTTTCTGGATAAAAAACAATTTGGGGTTTCTCTCCCTTTTCACTTTAGAGGCCTTAATGCCATAACCAATATTTTGGCTTTGTGTGTTTCAGTCCCGACCAGTTGACGTGCTCATGTAAGTTCCACTACTGTGGCTGCCTTTCCTCTGATTGCCTGCATTGCTTGGTTGCAATCCACATTAGCATATTCATAAGCCAATTGCAACAAAAAGATATCAGCAGCCTGGGCATGACTGTTGAACTCTGCTTTTGGAAATTTGGTCCCAAGCCCTGAGAGTGCACAAAAACACTTGAGCATAGGCCTGGGGATCAAAATTTAGTTGCTGTTGTGCGTCGGCATGGGGATCCTTCCCCTGGAGCATAGCAGCTGTTATGTCTTGCCCAGTCACCAGATTCTGGTTGGCTTGTTGTTCGCACAACTCATGGTATTCTGCCCTCCAGAGGAGGTATTGGTAGGGCTCCAAAGTTGTTTTAGCTAGCACTGACCAGTCCCATGGGGTCACATGGAAGTTATCTGCCAAGGCTTCAATCATTACTTTCATAAGTTGGCTAGCGGCTCTGTTTTCTTTAATGCTTTTTCTTAGCTCCGTATAAGCATTAAAATAAATGGGTTCATGTACCTGATTACCTTGTCGATCTTGCTTTTTTTTTTTTTTTTTTTTTTTTTTTTTTTTTTTTTTTTTTTTTTTTTTTTTTTTTAGCTCTTTATAAGCGTTAAAAGAAATGGGCTCATGTACAAGATTTCCTTGTCGGTCATGCATTACCGGGGAGGCTAAGAGCTCCCCTTCTAATGCTGCTTGCCTAAGACAGGGTCCCATACCTGTAGCGTATCCCTTGTCTTTTTTCCCAATATATTGGAGGAGGGAGCTCAGGCAAAGCCTCCGTTTCCTCTTTGTTATTTTTGCCCAGTGAAAGTGGGTCTGAGGGAGAAGGAGGTGGTATGGTATGTGATGGTTCCTCTTCCCTTCCCTTCTTGGGCACTTCTGTGTATAATGGGGCCAGAGCTGCCCTAACTAAGGCCCATAATGTTAAAGATGTTACTGGGACCTGCTGTCCTTGTGCATGATGTTGTTTAAGATTTCTACCCACTTGTTCCCAGAGCTCTATGTCTAGTGTACCTTCTTCCAGGAACAATGGGTTACGGGATACAACAGTTTGCATTAGGTCCCCTAATTAAGCCTGCAAAATCGAGGCTCCACTAGCTTTAAGCAGCTATTTCAATACTTTTATATTCTGTTTCTGTTGAGCTGATAACTGTTGTCCCATGATGAAACACTAGCCTGAACAATTTGAACATGGAAATCCCGAGCATGCACCAGTGACTTACTGACTTACTGACTGTGCAATCTTTTCACCTTCATTTTCAAGGGTTCTGTCACAATTTATTGCAGTGTTCCTCATGTGGGGCACCACCTGCCGTGTCTGACCCACAGACCCTGGCCGAATGATGGATGAACAAATGCACGCAGACACAGGCATTCAGTGAAGCAGCAGGCTAGGCGACTGGGCTGCCCACAGACACTGAGGAGGGTGCTATAAAGAGTCAGCAGCCATGGCCCTGACAAGCTGGTGCTGAGGGAATTTATGCAGTGTAGATTTAATGACAAAGGCCTTGAGTCAACACATTTGTGGGCAACTCACATGGTCTACCCCTCCCCCTGCCCCACTTGGAGAATGTAGTCCTGTGCATGGATGATTAAAGGCCAGGCCAGGTTCCGAGGCCTAAGTAAACTAACTTATCTAGATCAGTTTCTTTACATCCCCTTGTTATCTAACCTTTCAGGCACCAGATAAGAGAACCTGGCTGCCTTCAGCCAAATCTTTTTCTGAAGCTTTTTTAAAACCTTCCAGCCTTCCAAGAAGATTTTGCATCTTTCTACATTTTTTTTTTTCCCACCTCCCTGACCTATCTTCTACACATATACACCATGGAATACTACACAGCCATCAGAAAAAAATTAAATCTTGTCTTTTACAGCATCATGGACGGAGTTAGAGGCCATTATTTTAAGTGAATTAATGCAGGAACAGAAAACCAAATACTGTATGTTCTCATCTACAAGTAGAAAATAAAAATTGACTACAAATGAACACAAAGAAGGGAACAACAGACACTGGATCCTGGATGGTGGGAGGAAGTTGATAATTAAAAAGCTACCTATTGGGTACTAAGCTCATTACCTAGGTGATAAAGTAATCTGTACACGAAACACCCATGACACTTAATTTACCTATGTAGCAAATCTGAACATGTACTCCCTGAACCAAAAATAAAATTTGGGAAAAATTAAAATAAATAGTAAACTTTGAAAAAAAATTTTTGAAAGGATATATGTTACAAAAAAATAATAAATAAAAGGGGCACTGATCTGATTTTGTGTCTCTAGGAAATAGGTTCTAAATTAACTTTAACATTTGTTAAAATGCACCAATTGACAAAAACTCACGGACTTAATCAATACATGAACTACATGCATATGTGAACCTAGGAATACCAGTAAATTCAAACATTATATTCCATATAATCTCAGAAAAAATAATTACATTAAAATGAAAGAAATATAATTATGCCACAGTTTACCTGTAGATTTGCTAAAATTTATCATTGTCATGGTACCCTCTGCTCTTAAATATTCTGTATTGAGCATAGACACTCTAAAATGATGGATAATAAGTTAAATTAAATTCTTGTCATTTACATATGACCATGATAAATTTGAGCCCTGGGGTATCTAATTAAAATGGTTAATGACCCAATTAAGTGCAAACAAAGGCTTCAAGGACTAAACTGTATTATACAAAGCCCAATTGATAAAGACATGACTATCCCCATTGCTTCTTTATTTAACAGCCCAGTTTTTTTTCTGTTATAAATCTATAAAAATAAATGACACCTCATGTTGGTGTACTACAACACTTATGACATGGTTTCATCCACTGGGTACCCATACCTAGTACCCAATGTGATTAAATTTATTGACTTTATCAATTAATAACTGGTAAATATATTGGTATTATGAATTTGGCAAACATTACGTTGAGTACTTATTTCAATAGATTGTTAGCTGCAGTCTGCCTTTACTTCAAAAGTGATACAATACTCTTTTAGGGTACCCAATGAGTACCTCAACTACAATTGTAACCACACACACAATCTTTGCAGTCAAGATTTTGACTGCATTCCATTTCTCCAGGAGCACAGGTATGATATCAAACTGATGACATTTTGCTGTAAGATTTATTTGACTTAGTAAGGAAATACAAGTATAATATCATTAATACTTTTTGGGTTCTGTTGGTAAGATATTTCTAACTCACAGACTTGATGTAACCTCACTGATGCTTTTACATTAAATGGACTCAGATATCCAGCACTATGTTCAAGTAGGAGTGGTAAAAGTGTGGATCCTTGTCTTCTTCCAGTACTTAAGTGGATTTCTTTAAACCTTTCATTGTTTGGTATGGTGTTGCCTGTCAGTTTCTTGTATATACCCTTTATTATTTTGAGGAATGTTCTTTCCATGCACTGTTTGTTGGGAGTTTTATCATAAAGGGATGCTGAATTTTAAGAAACAGATTTCTGAATCTATTGAGATGAACATATGGTTTTTGCTTTTAAATCTATTTATGTGATGATTCCCATCTATAGACTTATGATTTTTTAATTTGCATGTGTTTTTTTTTAAATCTTTGTTAATATTTCACTTAAGGTAATGGTCTCTGGTTCTATTTGTGTTGCTATAGAGGAAATCATTTTATACATTTTTAAATCACTGAGTAGTAGCCCATTGTATGTGTATGTTGTAGCAGCCCATTGTGTGTATATGTTACATATATACACACACAATTGTTTATATATATATATTCCATTAATAGACACAGTTTGATTCCATATTATTGCTATTGTGAGTACTACTGTAATAAACATGTGATTGCAGAAATGTTTAATACAATTATTTCTTTTCTTTTTGTTAAATAACAAGTAGTGAGAATACTAAATCCAATGGTAGATCTGTCTTTGTTATTTGAGAGATCACCATACTGCTTTCTATAGAAGCTGTACTAATTTACATTCTTGTAAAATTGTATAAACCTTTCCTATTCTCAGCATCTTTGCAAACATCATCAGTTCTTTTTCTCTTTTTTAATAACAGCCATTCTGACTATGTAAGATTATATCTCACTGTTTTTTCAATTTGCATTTTTCTGATGATTAGTGATGTTGAACATTTTTGCATAGGCTTGTCGGGTATTTTTATGTCTTCTTTTGCAAAATGTCTGTTCTTGTTCTTTGCCTACTTTTTAATGTGGTTATATTTTTGTTGTTGTTGAGTTGCTTTTCTTCTAGGTTCTGAATGTTAGTGCTTTGTTGTATACATAATTGGCAAATATTTAGTGTCATTCTGCAGTTTGTCTGTTTACTCTGTTGATTATTTCTTTTGCCGTGCATAAGGATTTCTTGCTTAACTAAGTCCCATTTGTCTATTTTGGTTTCTATTGCATTTACTTTTGAGGTCTTAGTCATGAAATCTTTGCCTAGGCCAATGTCATGACTAGTTTTTCCTAGTATTTCTTCTAGTATTTTTAGTTACAGGTCCTTTGTTAAAGTCTCTTATACATCTTGGGTTAATTTTAGTCCATGGTGAGAGATAGAGATCTAATTTCACTCTTCTTTATGTATTAATCCAATTTTTCCAGCATCATTCATTGAATATGGCTATATTTGTCAACTTTTTCAAAGATTAGTTGGCTGTATGTGACTTTCATTTTTGAATTCTCCATTCTGTAACATTAATTGATGTGCTATTTTTATATCAGTACCATGGTGTCTTGCTCATTATATATAAACTATCCTTGAGGATTTTGCCTCTATATATGTCCGGGATATTGGCCTGTAGTTTTCTCTTTTTCGTTATGTCCTTTACAGGTTTTTGTATCAGGGTGATACTGGCTTCATAGAATAACTTAGAAAGGATTCCCTCTTACTCAGTCTTTTGAAATAATTTCGGTAGGGTTGGTACCAATTATTCCTTGAATGCCAGCAGTATAATTTGAGGTTAGGTCATGTAATATATCTAGATTTTTTTTTTTTTGGCTTAATATTACTTTGATTATTCAGGATCTTCTTTGATTCTGCATGGACTTTAGGATTTTTTTTTTTTTCTAATTCCGTGAAAAATAACATTGTCTTTTCTAGAAAATGTGTTGAATCTGTAGGTTGCCTTGGGAAGTACGGTCATTTTATTTGTTTTAGGATGTTTTTTCTAATTCTGTAAAAAGTAATGTTGGTATTTTGATGGCAATTGCATTGAATGTGAAGATTATTTTGAGCAGTATGGTCATATTTTACAGTACTGATTCTTTCAATCTGTGAGCATAGGATGTGTTTCCTATGTGTTCATGTAATCCATAATTTCCCTCAGCATTGTTTCGTAATTATACTTGTAGAAATCTTTCACCTCATTGGTTAAGTATATTTCTGGGTATTTTAACTTTTCGTAGCTGTTGTAAAAGGGATTGAGTTATTGATTAGGTTTTCAGCTTGGTCATTGTAGGTATATAGAAGTGCTACTGATTTGTGTACATTGATTGGTAACCTGAGATTTTACTGAATTCATTTATTAAATCTAGGAGTCTTTTGGAGGAGAATTTAGGATTTTCTAGTTATACAATTTTATCATCTGCCAACAGCAACCATTTGATTTACTCTTTTTCCATTTGGATGCCCACTATTTCTTTCTCTTGCCTAATTGCTCTGGATAAAACTCCCAGTACTATTTTGAAGAGGAGTGGTGGAAATGGGCATTCTTATCTTGTTCCTGTTCTCAGAGGGAATGCTATCAACTTTTCCCCATTTAGTATGATGTTGGCTGTGGATTTGTCATAAATGGCTTTTATTATTTTCAGGTAAGTCTCTTCTATGCTTAGTTTGCTGATACTTGTTATTACAAAGGGATGCTAGAATTTGTCAAATTTTTTCTGCATCTATTGAGATGTTGTTTGTTTTTAATTATGTTTATGTGATGTATATCACATTTATTGACAAGCATACTTTAAACTATCCCGGCATCCCTTGGATGAAACCCACTTGATTATAAAGTATTATCTTTTTGATATCCTGTTGGATTTGGTTACTCAGTCTTTTAAAATAATTTCAGTGGGGTTGGTACCAATTATTCCTTGAATGCCGGGAATTCAGCTGTGAATCTACCTGGTCATAGGCTTTTATTTTTCTGAAAAGTTTTAAATTACTAATTCAATCTCACTCTTTTTTATTGGTCTGTTCAGGGTTTCTGTTTGTTCCTGATTTAATCTTGGAAGGTTGTGTGTTTCCAGGAATGTATCCATTTACTCTAGGTTTTCTAGTTTGTGTGCATAAAGGTGTTCATATTAGTCTTGAATGATCTTTTGTATTTTAATGGTGTCTGTTGTAATATCTCCAGTTTTATCTCTAATTGAAATTATTTAGATCTTCTCTCTTCTTTTCTTGGTTAAACTCGCTAACTGTCCATTGATTTTGCTTATCTCTTCAAAGAACTAGATTTTGTCCTAAAGATAAAAGAGGGTAAAAATAAGACCACAATCCCTTGTGGCTTGTAACATTTCTGCTGAGAAATCTGCTGTTTGTCCGATATACTTTCCTTCATAGGTTACCAGAGGCTTTTTTCTTACTGATCTTGGAATTTTTTCCTTCCTGTTGACTTTAGATAGCCTGATGAGTATACGCTTTGGTGAGGATCTTTTTATTGTAATGAATTTTGCAGGAATTCTTTGAGGTCTTTGGAATTGGATATTTGAGCATCTAGCCAGACTAAGGAAGTTTTCCTCAATTATTCTCAAAAATAACCTTTCCAAACTTTTTATTTTCTCTTCTTTCTAAGGAACACCAATTTTTCTCGGGTTTTGCTGTTTTACATGATACCATATTATTTCCAGACTTTGTTCATTTCTTTTGGTTATTTTTTCTTTGTTTTATTTATTTATTTATTTTTTCTGGTTGGATTAATCCAAAAGCCTTATCTTTGAACTCTGAAATTGTATTTTCTACATGTTCTAGTGTATTCTTAAAACACTAGCTGGGCTCCATTGCTCATGTCTATAATCTCAGCACTTTGGAAGGCCGAGGCAGGTGGATCACAAGAGGTTAGGAGTTTGAGACCAGCCTGGCCAACATGGTGAAGTCCTGTCTCTACCAAAAAATACAGAAAACCCACAAAAAGAAAACTTTCCACTGTATTTTGTAATTCCTTGTGTCTTTCATTTCCAGAAGTTCTGGTTAGTTTTTCTTGATAACATCTATTTCTGGAGAAATTTTTTTCATTCATATTCTGAATTAATTTTGAAATTTCTTTATAATGATTTTCATCTTTCTCTGATATCTCCCTGAGTAGCTTAATAATCAACCTTCTGAATTCCTTGTCTGGTATTTCAAAGACTTCAGCTTGGTTTAGATCCATAACTTGGAGAGCCAGTGCATTCTTTTGGGGGTGTTACAGAACCATATTTAATTATATTACCAGAGTTACTTTTCTGGTCCCATCTCATTTGGGTAGACTGTTTCTTCCAATTATTCTTGAATTTATGTTTGATTTCACTGTATTTCCCCCCCCCCATCGATGTGACTTTGATGCCTATAGTTAATTTCAGCCTGATTCAATTCTTGGTGCCTTCAAGGAAGAAGTCTCTGTAATAGTTCTCGGTTATAGAAAGTCTTTTTATGATGGCTTTCTAATATACTGGTTGTAGTAGCAACATGATTGGTGTGTGAGCAATTCACTGTTTCTCAAAGGATTGGAATTGTAGAGGTCTCTTGAAGCCTATCTCATTCTGCTGTGGCATTAACTTTTGCATTTATTAATTTTTCCCCAGTACTTTGTTTACTCATTTAATGATCCAGGCTTCAGGACAGTAGGGGAAGTGTCCCTATATAGAAACTGGTTGTGGCTAGAGCAGTTGAGTAATTCTGCAATACTCAATGTTGGGCAATTGTCTCAGCCTTGACAGAAGTGGCTAGAGGAGCTCTTGGAGAGTTCCACTGAGGTCTTAACATGGGGAGGAGTTGGAGCCACCTGAGTCTCCTGCCAGGACAGCAGAAAAGCTATCCACCTCTCAGTCACTCTCCTGGCCCAGTGCTCAAGTTATTCAAATTAGACAGGCACCTTTTTTTTTCATATGCAGGAACGTTGATATTTCAAGTAGAGAGAAATTGTCGCTGCGTCTGTCATGCAACCCTGAACCTGTAAAGTGTTCCTTCTTCAGGAATGGAGTCACCCTGAATATCATGTCCTCTTCTTCAAGACCCTTCACATGCACCAGGGCTGTTTGACTGTTGGGTTGTAGCTGCAGACTTTCCTTTCTGAGCCCAGCACTGCAACTGTGCCTCTGCTGAAAGAAACTTCCCACCAGCGGAAGGACCTGTCACTCAAGGCCTGCTGTCCAGATTCTTTTGTCTCCTGGGGTGTTCCCTTGATGTGGTGCACTCTCCCTTCCCGTAGGAGTGGGAGTCACTGACAGCCAGACTATAGTGAGTGTTGTTGCTCCTCTGGGTCTAGCCACCCAGTGAAGTTGCCACACTTCAGCCTGGTACTGGGCCATGTGTGCGAGGAGTTCAGTGATGTGATCTGTCCTCAAGTTTCCCAGTGGTGGGTAGCAGCACCAGCTCTAATGGGAGTGGCAGGTGACTGATATAGACTAGAATTTTTAGTTAATGATATCCTTCATGTGTAATGATATCCTATCATGATTTAGTTAATGATATCCTTCAAATGCCATTTACAGTAGTAAAGAACTGGTCATGTGGACAAACTCAGGACCTTCTGCTTAGGCATAGTGGTGCAGGCAGTGGTGATAGTTGAGGTTGTGCACCCATTTTCTTCTTCTTAGGTGCAGTGTTATTCTACCAGGAGACGCTTAATGGACTGTGTTTCTTGGCCTCCAGCAAGAAAGTGGCACTTTCAAAGGAGTATCAGCTCTGGTAGTAACCGTAGGGGTTTCTGCTTGCCTTATGTTGCCCAAGGGGCGTGCTCTGGTTTCTCAGGCAATAGGTGGGACCATATAGTATTTATTAATATTCATATAGCATTTATTGGACTATGTTTCTGTCCTTTGTGTTAAGCTACCAGGGCAGGCGGTGGGGCAAAGGCAGGTTGGAGCTTGGTCAGTCAGATCTTTTCTCTGACTCTCCGTGTTCAGGGCAAGGAGGCACCTCTGTTGGCGTCAGGGATTGGGGGCGGTTCTCAAGCCCCTGGTTTTTACAAAGGGGATTGTTGTTGCCTCTGCCACGTAGAAGGGCTCATGCAGGAAGTGGGGAGTAGCAGGTGGCAGTAAGCCCCACATAGATCCCATGCACTTGGTGAGGCAGATCCACTCCTGCACTGTTCCACTGGTAGCAGTGAGCTAAGTTCCAGGAAGCCTGCACTCAGAACTCAGAACTACCCAGGTTGTAAGCTTTCCCCATGGGGATAAAAACCATGGCTTTTAGGCCATACCCCTCCCTGTCTGCTCACAAAGTCAGGCACCTCATTCCTGCACTTGTGGCTGCAGCTCACTTTTCACTTACCCCCATCCTGTCGCTGGCCAAAGGAGTTTGTCTCCATCCAAGGATATACCATGAAACACGGTCAGGGGCTTCTTTCAGCCTACAACCACAGCCTGAACTATTTGGCTGACCTTTGCAGGGGCCCCTGTGAGAAACAATAAAGACTGGTTTCTTTCAGTCTGCTCTGGAGATTGGGAATGCACGCCAGGGTCTTCCTGCTGTTGCTCCTACTTTTATATTCCATGACCTTTTCCAATTTGGTTCCTGCACTGAGTAGGGTTAAGGCTTCCACTGCGACCTGGATTTTCAGGCTCCCTGGGAGGGATGTGTATCGCAGAGGCAGTTTCTTCCCCTCTAACACATACAGGACCCACAGCCTTTCACTTGACTCGTGGTGTAGACTGCAACCTGCCACTTCCTTCAAAAGGTCTATGGATTCCTTCCATTTTCCTGTTCAGTTCCTGCATTGCTTCATGAAAAATAGTTCACAATGTGAACCTCAGCACACTACTTCTGTCCTTCCAAGTGGGAGAGATATGCTAGCAATGCCCCTAATCCACATGGTTGCTTTTTTTTTTTAATTATGATCTTTTAAATTATATCGATTCTTATAATCCATGACCATGAGATGTTTTTCCACGGGTGTCTTGTGATTCTTTATATAGAGGTATTTCACCTCCTTTGTTAAATATATTTCTAGCTACTTTACTTATTTTGTAATCAATGTATATGGGATTGCCTTATTGATTTGGTTCTCAGCTTCCTTGTTATTGGTGCTTAGAAATGCTACTGAATTTTGTATTTTGATTTGTGTCCTGAGACCCTGAAGAATTCATTTAACAAATCTAGGAGTCTTTTGGGGTAATCTTTAGCGTGTTTTGGTATAAAGTTATATCATCAGTAAACAAACAATTTGACTTCCACTTTTCCAATTTGGAACTCCTTTATTTCTTCCTTTTGCCTGACTGATCTGGCTAAGACTTCCACCAGCATGTTGAATAGGAGTAGTGAAAGTGGACATCCTTATACTGTTCCAGTTTCTAATGAAAATGCCTTCAACATTTTCCTATTCAAGGTGAGGTCAACTGTTGATTTGTCATATACGTCCATTATTATTTTGAGGTATGTTTCTTCAATGCCTAGATTACTGAGAGTTTTTGTTATGAAAGAATGTGGAAATGTGTCAAATAATTTTTCTGCATCTGAGATAATCACATGGTTTGTGCCCTTGATATATTTTTATGTACTGTATCACATTTATCGATTTGCATATATGGAACCATCCTTGCATCCCAGTAATAAAATTCACTTGGTCATGGTGTCTTATCTTTTTGACATGCTGTTACATTTTATTTGCTAATATTTTGCTGGTGATTTTTGCATCAATGCTCAACAGGAATTATGGTATGTACTTTTCATGTTTTTGGTAGTGTTCTTTTTTTTTTTTGTACTTCAAGTTCTACATGTGCACAACGTGCAGGTTTGTTACATATGTATACTTGTGCCATGTTAGTGTGCTGCACCCATCAACTCATCAGCACCTATCAACTCATCATTTACATCAGGTATAACTCCCAATGACATCCCTCCTTCCTCCCGCCTCCCCATAATAGGCCCTGGTGTGTGGTGATCTCATTGTTCAATTCCCACCTATGAGTGAGAATATGCGGTGTTTGGTTTTCTGTTCTTGCGATAGTTTGCTGAGAATGATGGTTTCCAGCTGCATCCATGTCCCCAAAAAGGACACAAACTCATCATTTTTTATGGCTGCATAGTATTCCATGGTGTATATGTGCCACATTTTCTTAATCTAGTCTGTCACTGATGGACATTTGCATTGATTCCAAGTCTTTGCTATTGTGAATAGTGCCGCAATAAACATACGTGTGCATGTGTCTTTATAGCAGTATGATTTATAATCCTTTGGGTGTATCCCCAGTAATGGGATGGCTGGGTCAAATGGTATTTCCAGTTCTGGATCCTTGAGGAATGGCCATACTGTTTTCCACAATGGTTGAACTAGTTTACAATCCCACCAACAGTGTAAAAGTGTTCCTATTTCTCCACATCCTCTCCAGCATCTGTTGTTTCCTGACTTTTTAATGATTGCCATTCTAACTGGTGTGAAATGGTATGTCATTGTGGTTTTGATTTGCATTTCTCTGATGGCCAGTGAAGATGAGCATTTTCTAATGTGTCTGTTGGCTGTATGCATGTCTTCTTTTGAGAAATGTCTGTTCATATCCTTTGCCCACTTTTTGATGGGATTGTTTTTTTTTTTCTTGTAAATTTGTGGGAGTTCTTTGTAGGTTCTGGATATTAGCCCTTTGTCAGATGAGTAGATTGCAAAAGGTTTCTCCCATTCTGTAGGTTGCCTGTTCACTCTGATGGTAGTTTCTTTTGCTGTGCAGAAGCTCTTCAGTTTAATTAAATCCCATTTGTCAATTTTGGCTTTTGTTGTCATTGCTTTTGGTGCTTTAGACATGAAGTCCTCGCCCATGCCTATGTCCTGAATGGTATTACCTAGGTTTTCTTCTAGGGGTTTTATGGTATTAGGTCTAACATTTAAGTCTCTAATTTACCTTGAATTAATTTTCATATAAGGAGTAAGGAAAGGACCCAGTTTCAGCTTTCTACTTATGGCTAGCCAATTTTCCCAGCACCATTTATTAAATAGGGAATCCTTTCCCTATTTCTTGTTTTTCTCAGGTTTGTCAAAGATCAGATGGCTGTAGATGTGTGGTATTATTTCTGAGGACTCTGTTCTGTTCCATTGGTCTATATCTCTGTTTTGGTACCAGTACCATGCTGTTTTGGATACTGCAGCCTTGTAGTACAGTTTGAAGTCAGGTAGCGTGTTGCCTCCAGCTTTGTTCTTTTGACTTAGGATTGTCTTGGCAATGCGGGCTCTTTTTTGGTTCCATATGAATTTCAAAGCAGTTTTTTTTCCAATTCTGTGAAGAAAGTCATTGGTAGCTTAATGGGGATGGCCTTGAATCTATAAATTACCTTGGGCAGTATGGCCATTTTCACGATATTGATTCTTCCTATCCATGAACATGGTATGTTCTTCCACTTGTTTGTGTCCTCTTTTATTTCACTGAGCAGTGGTTTGTAGTACTCCTTGAAGAGATCCTTTACATCTCTTGTAAGTTGGGTTCCTAGGTCTTTTATTCTCTTTGAAGCAATTGTGAATGGAAGTTCCTTCATGATTTGGCTCTTTGTTTGTCCATGATTTTTGCACATTGATTTTGTATCCTGAGACTTTTCTGAAGTTGCTTATCAGCTTAAGGAGATTTTGGGCTGACATGATGGGGTTTCCTAAATATACAAGCATGTAATCTGCAAACAGGGACAATTTGACTTCTTCTTTTCCTAACTGAATACAGTTTATTTCTGTCACTTGCCTGATTGCCCTGGTTAGAAATTCCAACACTATGTTGAATAGGAGTGGTGAGAGAGGGCATCCCTGTCTTGTGCCAGTTTTCAAAAGGAATGCTTCCATTTTTTGCCCATTCAGAATGATATTGGCTGTGGGTTTGTCATAAATAGTTCTTATTATTTTGAGATACGTTCCATCAATACCGAATTTATTGAGAGTTTTTTGCATGAAGGGCTGTTGAATTTGTCAAAGGCCTTTTCTGCATCTATTGAGATAATCATGTGGTTTTTGTCTTTCGTTCTGTTTATATGCTGGATTATGTTTATTGATTTGCATATGTTGAACCAGCCTTGCATCCCAGGGATGAAGCCCACTTGATCATGGTGGATAAGCTTTTGGATGTGCTGCTGGATTCGGTTTGCTAGTATTTTATTGAGGATTTTAGCATCGATGTTCATCAGGGATATTGGTCTGAAATTCTCTTTTTTTGTGTGTCTCTGCCAGGCTTTGGTATCAGGATGATGTTGGCCTCATAAAACGAGTTAGGGAGGATTCCCTCTTTTTCTATGGATTGGAATAGTTTCAGAAGGAATGGTACCAGCTCCTCCTTGTACCTCTGGTAGAATTCAGCTGTGAATCCACCTGGTCCTGGACTTTTTTTGGTTGGTATGCTATTAATTATTGCCTCAATTTCAGAGCCTGCTATTGATCTTTACAAGGATTCGACTTCTTCCTTGTTTAATCTTGGGAGAGTGTAAGTGTCCAAGAAATTATCCATTTCTCTAGGTTTTCTAGTTTATTTGCATAGAGGTGTTTATAGTATTCTCTGATGGTAGTTTGTATTTCTGTGGGGTTGGTCATGATACCCCCTTGATCATTTTTTTTGCATCTATTTGATTCTTCTGTCTTTTCTTCTTTATTAATCTTGCTAGCAGTCTACCAATTTTGTTGATCTTTTCAAAAACCAGCTCCTGGATTCATTGATTTTTTGGAGGGTTTTTTGTGTCTCTATCTCCTTCAGTTCTGCTCTGATGTTAGTTATTTCTTGCCTTCTGCTAGCTTTTAAATGTGTTTGCTCTTGCTTCTCTAGTTCTTTTAATTGTGATGTTAAGGTGTCAATTTTAGATCTTTCCTGCTTTCTCTTGTGGGCATTTAGTGCTATAAATTTCCCTGTACACACTGCTTTAAATATGTCCCAGAGATTCTGTTATGTTTTCTTTGTTCTCATTGGTTTCAAAGAACATCTTTATTTCTGCCTTCATTTCATTATGTACCCAGTAGTCATTCAGGAGCAGATTGTTCAGTTTCCATGTATTTGACCGGTTTTGATTGATTTTCTTAGTCCTGAGTTCTAGTATGCACCGTGGTCTGAGAGACAGCTTGTTATAATTTCTGTTCTTTTGCATTTGCTGAGGAGTGCTTTATTTCCAACTGTGTGGTCAATTTTGGAATAAGTGTGATGTGGTGCTGAGAAGAATGTATATTCTGTTGATTTGGGGTGGAGAGTTCTGTAGATGTCTATTAGGTCCGTTGTTGCAGAACTGAATTCAATTCCTGGATATCCTTGTTAACTTTCTGTCTCGTTGATCTGTCTAATGTTGACAGTGGGGTGTTGAAGTCTCCCATTATTATTGTATGGGAGTGTAAGTCTCTTTGTATGTTTCTAAGGACTGGCTTTATGAATCTGGGTGCTCCTGTATTGGGCGCATATATATTTAGAATAGTTAGCTCTTCCTGTTGAATTGATCCCTTTACCATTATGTAATGGCCTTCTTTGTTTCTTTTGATCATTGATGGTTTAAAGTTTGTTTTATCAGAGACTGGGATTGCAACCCTGCTTTTTTTTGTTCTCCGTTAACTTGGTAGATCTTCCTCCATCCCTTTATTTTGAACCTATATGTGTCTTTGTATGTGAGATGGGTCTCCTGAATAGAGCACACTGATGGGTCTTGACTCTTTATCCAATTTGCCTATCTGTGTCTTTTAATTGGGCCATTTAGTCCATTTACATTTGAGGTTAATATTGTTATGTGTGAACTTGATCCTCTGATTTTGATATTAGCTGGTTATTTTCCTCGTTAGTTGATGCAGTTTCTTCCTAGCCTCGATGGACTTTACATTTTGGCATGTTTTTGCAATGCTGGTACCGGTTGTTCCTTTTCCTGGTTAGTGCTTCCTTCAGGATCTCTTTTAGGCAGACCTCATGGTGACAAAATCACTAAGAATTTGCTTGTCTGTAAAGGATTTTATTTCTCCTTCACTTATGAAACTTAGTTTGGCTGGATATGAAATTCTGGGTTTAAAATTCTTTTCTTTAAGAATGTTGAATATTGGCCCCCACTCTCCTCTGGCTTGTAGAGTTTCTGCTGAGAGATCTGCTGTTAGTCTGATGGGCTTCCCTTTGTGGGTAACCCGACCTTTCTCTCTAGTTGCCCTTAAGATTTTTTCCTTCATTTCAACTTTGGTGAATCTGACAATTGTGTCTTGGAGTTGCTCTTCTTGAGGAGTATCTTTGTGGCATTTTTCTATTTTCTGAGTTTGAATATTGGCCTGCCTTACTAGGTTGGGGAAATTCTCCTGGATGATATCCTGAAGAGTGTTTTCCAACTTGGTTCCATTTTCCCCCTCACTTTCAGGCACCCCAATCAGATGTAGATTTGGTCTTTGCACATAATCCCATATTTCTTGAAGGCTTTGTTCATTTCTTTTTCCTTTTTCTTCTCTAGATTTCTGTTCTCGCTTCATTTCATTCATTTGATATTCAATCATTGATACTCTTTCTTCCAGTTGATCAAGTAGTTTACTGAAGCTTGTGCATTTGTCATGTCTTTCTCGTGTCATGGTTTTTATCTCTGTCAGTTTGTTTATGGCCTTTTCTGCATTGATTATTCTAGTTACTCATTCTTCCATTCTTTCTTCAAGATTTTTAGTTTCTTTGCACTGGTACTAACTCCTCCTTCAGCTCTGAGAAGTTTGATGGACTGAAGCCTTCTTCTCTCTTCTCATCAAAGTCATTCTCTGTCCAGCTTTGATCCATTGCTGGCGATGAGCTGCTTTCCTTTAGAGGGGGAGATGCACTCTTAGTTTTTGAATTTCCAAGCCTTCTGCCCTGCTTTTTCCCCATCTTTGTGGTTTTATCTGCCTTTGGTCTTTGATGCTGTTGATGTACTGATGGGGTTTTGGTGTAGGTGTCCTTTCTGTTTATTAGTTTTCCTTCTAACAGTCAGTATCCTCAGCTGTAGGTCTGTTGGAGATTGCTTGAGGTCCACTCCAGACCCTGTTTGCCTGGGTATCAGCAGTGGAGGCTGCAGAAGATAGAATATTGCTGAACAGTGAGTGTTGCTGTGTGATTCTTGCTCTGGAAACTTCATCTCAGGGGTGCACCCCACTTTTTGAGGTGTGAGGTGTTGGTCTGCACCTAGTGGGGGATGCCCCCCAGTTAGGCTACTGAGAGGTCAGGGACCCACTTGAGCAGGCAGTCTGTCCATTCTCAGATCTCAACCTCTGTGCTGGGAGATCCACTGCTCTCTTCAAAGCTGTCAGACAGGGTCATTAACATATGCAGAGGTTTCTGCTGCTTTTTGTTTAGCTGTGCCCTTTCCCTGAGGTGGAGTCTACAGAGACAGGCAGGCCTCTTTGAGCTGTGGTGGGCTCCACTAAGTTTGTGCTTCGGGGTACCTCAGTTGAAACTGCAGAAATCACCCATCTTCTGTGTCCTTCACGCTGGGAGCTGGAGGCTGGAGCTGTTCTTATTCGGCCATCTTGCTCTGGGAAGCGCTTTTGTAGTTCTTTTAATTGTGATGTTAGGGTTTCAATTTTTGATCTTTCCTGTTTTCTCTGGTGGACATTTAGTGCTATAAATTTCCCTCTACACACTGCTTTAAATGTGTCCCAGAGATTCTGGTATGTTGTGTCTTTGTTTTCATTGGTTTCAAAGAACATCTTTATTTCTGCGTTCATTTCCTTATGTGCCCAGTAGTCATTCAGGAGCAGGTTGTTCAGTTTCCATGTAGTTGAGCGGTTTTCATTGAGTTTCTTAGTCCTGAGTTCTAGTTTGATTGCACTGTGATCTGAGAGATAGTTTGTTATAATTTCTGTTCTTGTACATTTGCTGAGGAGTGCTTTAGTTCCAATTATGTGGTCAATTTTGGAATAAGTGTGATGTGGTGCTGAGAAGAATGTATATTCTATTGATTTGGGGTGGAGAGTTCTGTAGATGTCTATTAGGTCCGTTTGGTGCAGAGTTGAGTTCAAATCCTATATATCCTTGTTAACTTTCTGTCTCATTGATCTGTCTAATGTTGACAGTGGGGTGTTGAAGTCTCCCATTATTATTGTATGGGAGTGTAAGTCTCTAAGGACTTACTTTATGAATCTGGGTGTTCCTGTATTGGGTGCATATATATTTAGGATAGTTAGCTCTTCTTGTTGAATTGATCCCTTTACCATTGTGTAATGGCCCTTTGGTCTCTTTTGACCTTTGTCAGTATTGAGTCTGTTTTATCAGAGACTGCCACACCTGGCTAATTTTTACATTTTAATAGAGACGGGGTTTTGCCATGTTGGCTAGGCTGTTTTCAAACTCCTATCGTCAGGAGATCAGCTGAGCTCAGCCTCCCAAACTGCTGGGATTACAGGCATGAGTAACCGCACCCTGCCTAATGTTGGTAATACTTCATATATTCTTTTGTTCTCTATATATTTGATTCTGTTCTTGTCTTTTCATTCCTTTACTTCTGCTACTTTTGGATTTGGTTTGTTTTTTCTTTTCTAGTTCCTTGAGCTGCATCTTTAGATTGTTCAAAATCTTTCTACTTTTTAAATCTAGGTATTTATTGCTATAAACTTTTGTCAGTGTTGCTACTGTTGTGGGTCAGCAATTTTGGCATGTTGTTTCTATTTTCATTTGTTCCTTGAAATTTTTGATTACCTCCTTAATGTTTTCCTTAACCAAAGGGTATCTTAGGATAATGTGGGTTAATTTACATGTGCTTGTACAGTTTTCAAAGTTTCTCTTGTTACTGAATTTTAGTTTCATTTTACTGTGGTCTGAGAAGACACATAGTGTCTTCTATTTTTATTTTATTTTATTTTATTTTATTATTATTATACTTTAAGTTCTAGGGTACATGTGCATAACGTGCAGGTTTGTTACGTATGTATACTTGTGCCATGTAGCTGTGCTGCACCGATCATCTCGTCAGCACCCATCAACTCGTCATTTACATCAGGTATGACTCCCAATGCAACCCCTCCCCCCTCCCCCCTCCCCCCTCCCCATGATAGGCCCCGGTGTGTGATGTTCCCCTTCCCGAGTCCAAGTGATCTCATTGTTCAGTTCCCACCTATGAGTAAGAACATGCAGTGTTTGGCTTTCTGTTCTTGTGATAGTTTGCTAAGAATGATGGTTTCCAGCTGCATCCATGTCCCTACAAAGGACACAAACTCATCATTTTTTATGGCTGCATAGTATTCCATGGTGTACATGTGCCACATTTTCTTAATCCAATCTGTCACTGATGGACATTTGGGTTGATTCCAAGTCTTTGCTATTGTGAAAAGTGCCACAATAAACATACGTGTGCATGTGTCTTTATTGCAGCAGGATTTATAATCCTTTGGGTATATACCCAGTAATGGAATGGCTGGGTCATATGGTACATCTAGTTCTAGATCCTTGAGGAATCGCCATACTGTTTTCCATAATGGTTGAACTAGTTTACAATCCCACCAACAGTGTAAAAGTGTTCTTATTTCTCCACATCCTCTCCAGCACCTGTTGTTTCCTGACTTTTGAATGATCGCCATTCTAACTGGTGTGAGATGGTATGTCATTGTGGTTTTGATTTGCATTTCTCTGATGGCCAGTGATGATGAGCATTTTTTCATGTGTCTGTTGGCTGTATGAATGTCTTCTTTTGAGAAATGTCTGTTCATATCCTTTGCCTACTTTTTGATGGGGCTGTTGGTTTCTTTCTTGTAAATTTGCCTGAGTTCTTTGTAGGTTCTGGATATTAGCCCTTTGTCAGATGAGTAGATTGCAAAAATTTTCTCCAATTCTGTAGGTTGCCTGTTCACTCTGATGGTAGTTTCTTTTGCTGTGCAAAAGCTCTTTAGTTTAATGAGATCCCATTTGTCAATGTTGGCTTTTGCTGCCGTTGCTTTTGGTGCTTTAGACATGAAGTCTTTGCCCATGCCTATGTCCTGAATGGTACTACTAGGTTTTCCTCCAGGGTTTTTATGGTATTAGGTCTAACATTTAAGTCTTAATCCATCTTGAATTAATTTTCGTATAAGGAGTAAGGAAAGGATCCAGTTTCAGCTTTCTACTTATGGCTAGCCAATTTTCCAAGCCCCATTTATTATATAGGGAATCCTTTCCCCATTTCTTGTTTCTCTCAGGTTTGTCAAAGATCAGATGGCTGTAGATGTGTGGTATTATTTCTGAGGACTCTGTTCTGTTCTATTGGTCTATATCTCTGTTTTGGTACCAGTACCATGCTGTTTTGGTTACTGTAGCCTTGTAGTATAGTTTGAAGTCAGGTAGCGTGATGCCTCCAGCTTTGTTCTTTTGACTTAGGATTGTCTTGGAGATGAGGGCTCCTTTTTGGTTCCATATGAACTTTAAAGCAGTTTTTTCCAATTCTGTGAAGAAAGTCATTGGTAGCTTGATGGGGAAGGCATTGAATCTATAAATAACCTTGGGCAGTATGGCCATTTTCATGATATTGATTTTTCCTATCCATGTGCATGGTATGTTCTTCCATTTGTTTGTGTCCTCTTTTATTTCACTGAGCAGTGGTTTGTAGTTCTCCTTGAAGAGGTCCTTTACATCCCTTGTAAGTTGGATTCCTAGGTATTTTATTCTCTTTGAAGCAATTGTGAATGGAAGTTCATTCATGATTTGGCTCTCTGTTTGTCTGCTACTGGTGTATAAGAATGCTTGTGATTTTTGCACATTAATTTTGTATCCTAAGACTTTGCTGAAGTTGCTTATCAGCTTAAGGAGATTTTGGGCTGAGACAATGGGATTTTCTAAATATACAATCATGTCATCTGCAAAGAGGGACAATTTGACTTCTTCTTTTCCTAACTGAATACCCTTGATTTCTTTCTCTTGTCTGATTGCCCTAGTCAGAACTTCCAACTCTATGTTGAATAGGAGTGGTGAAAGAGGGCATCCCTGTCTTGTGCCAGTTTTCAAAGAAAATTTTTCCAGTTTTTGCCCATTCAGTATGATATTGGCTGTGGGCTTGTCATAAATAGCTCTTATAATTTTGAGGTACGTTCCATCAATACCGAATTTCTTGAGTGTTTTTAGCATGAAGAGCTGTTGAATTTTGTCAAAAGCCTTTTCTGCATCTATTGAGATAATCATGTGGTTCTTGTCTTTGGTTCTGTTTATATGCTGGATTATGTTTATTGATTTGCGAATGTTGAACCAGCCTTGCATCCCAGGGATGAAGCCCACTTGATCATGGTGGATAAGCTTTTGGATGTGCTGCTGAATCTGGTTTGCCAGTATTTTATTGAGGATTTTTGCATCGATGTTCATCAGGGATATTGGTCTAAAATTCTCTTTTTTTGTTGTGTCTCTGCCAGGCTTTGGTATCAGGATGATGTTGGTCTCATAAAACGAGTTAGGGAGGATTCCCTCTTTTTCTATTGATTGGAATAGTTTCAGAAGGAATGGTACCAGCTCCTCCTTGTACCTCTGGTAGAATTCAGTTGTGAATCCATCTGGTCCTGGACTTTTTTTGGTTGGTAGGCTATTAATTATTGCCTCTATTTCAGAGCCTGCTATTGGTTTATTCAGGGATTCAACTTCTTCCTGGTTTAGTCTTGGAAGAGTGTAAGTGTCCAGGAAATTATTCATTTCTTCTAGATTTTCTAGTTTATTTGCGTAGAGGTGTTTATAGTATTCTCTGATGGTAGTTTGTATTTCTGTGGGGTCGGTGGTGATATCCCCTTTATCATTTTTTATTGCCTCTATTGGATTCTTCTCTCTTTTCTTCTTTATTAGTCTTGCTCGCGGTCTGTCAATTTTGTTGATCTTTTCAAAAAACCAACTCCTAGATTCATTGATTTTTTGGAGGGTTTTTTGTGTCTCTATCTCCTTCAGTTCTGCTCCGATCTTATTTATTTCTTGCCTTCTGCTAGCTTTTGAATGCGTTTCCTCTTGCTTCTCTAGTTCTTTTAATTGTGATGTTAGGGTGTCAATTTTAGATCTTTCCTGCTTTCTCTTGTGGGCATTTAGTGCTACAAATTTCCCTCTACACACTGCTTTAAATGTGTCCCAGAGATTCTGGTATGTTGTATCTTTGTTCTCCTTGGTTTCAAAGAACATCTTTATTTCTGCCTTCATTTTGTTATGTACCCAGTAGTCATTCAGGAGCAGGTTGTTCAGTTTCCATGTAGTTGAGCGGTTTTGATTGAGTTTCTTAGTCCTGAGTTCTAGTTTGATTGCACTGTGGTCTGAGAGACAGTTTGTTATAATTTCTGTTCTTGTACATTTGGTGAGGAGTGCTTTACTTCCAATTATGTGGTCAATTTTTGAATAAGTGCTATGTGGTGCTGAGAAGAATGTATATTCTGTTGATTTGGGGTGGAGAGTTCTATAGATGTCTATTAGGTCTGCTTGCTGCAGAGATGAACTCAATTCCTGGATATCCTTGTTAACTTTCTGTCTCGTTGATCTGTCTAATGTTGACAGTGGAGTGTTGAAGTCTCCCATGATTATTGTATGGGTGTCTAAGTCTCTTTGTAAGTCTCTAAGGACTTGCTTTATGAATCTGGGTGCTCGTGTATTGGGTGCATATATATTTAGGATAGTTAGCTCTTCCTGTTGAATTGATCCTTTTACCATTATGTAATGGCCATTTTTGTCTCTTTTTATCTTTGATGGTTTAAAGTCTGTTTTATGAGAGACTAGTATTGCAACCCCTGCTTTTTTTTGTTCTCCATTTGCTTGGTAAATCTTCCTCCATCCCTTTATTTTGAGCCTATGTATGTCTCTGCGTGTGAGATGGGTCTCCTGAATACAGCAGACTGATGGGTCTTGACACTTTATCCAGTTTGCCAGTCTGTGTCTTTTAATTGGACCATTTAGTCCATTTACATTTAAGGTTAATATTGTTATGTGTGAACTTGATCCTGCCATTATGATATTAACTGGTTATTTTGCTTATTAGTTGATGCAGTTTCTTCCTAGCCTAAATGGTCTTTACATTTTGGCATGTTTTTGCAATGGCTGGTACCGGTTGTTCCTTTCCATGTTTAGTGCTTCCTTCAGGGTCTCTTGTAAGGCAGGCCTAGTGGTGACAAAATCTCTCAGCATTTGCTTATCTGTAAAGGATTTTATTTCTCCTTCACTTATGAAACTTAGTTTGGCTGTATATGAAATTCTGGGTTTAAAATTCATTTCTTTAAGAATGTTGAATATTGGCCCCTACTCTCTTCTGGCTTGTAGAGTTTCTGCCAAGAGATCTGCTGTTAGTCTGATGGGCTTCCCTTTGTGGGTAACCCGACCTTTCTCTCTGGTTGCCCTTAAGATTTTTTCCTTCATTTCAACTTTGGTGAATCTGGCAATTATGTGTCTTGGAGTTGCTCTTCTCGAGGAATATCTTTGTGGTGTTCTCTGTATTTCCTGGATTTGAATGTTGGCCTGCCCTACCAGGTTGGGGAAGTTCTCCTGGATGATATCCTGAAGAATGTTTTCCAACTTGGTTCCATTTTCCCCCTCACTTTCAGGCACCCCAATCAGACGTAGATTTGGTCTTTTTACATAATCCCATACTTCTTGTAGGCTCTGTTCATTTCTTTTTCTTCTTTTTTCTTTTGATCTCTCTTCTCGCTTCATTTCGCTCATTTGATCCTCAATCGCTGATACTTTCTTCCAGTTGATCGAGTCGGTTACTGAAGCTTGTGCATTTGTCACGTATTTCTCATGTCATGGTTTTCATCTCTTTCATTTCGTTTATGACCTTCTCTGCATTAATTACTCTAGCCATCAATTCTTCCACTTTTTTTCCAGTATTTTTAGTTTCTTTGCACTGGGTATGCAATTCCTCCTTTAGCTCTGAGAAGTTTGATGGACTGAAGACTTCTTCTCTTACCTCGTCAAAGTCATTCTCCATCAAGTTTTGATCCGTTGCTGGAGATGAGCTGCGCTCCTTTGCCGGGGGAGATGTGCTCTTATTTTATGAATTTCCAGCTTTTCTGCCCTGCTTTTTCCCCATCTTTGTGGTTTTATCTGCCTCTGGTCTTTGATGACGATGGTGATATACTGATGGGGTTTTGGTGTAGGTGTCCTTCCTGTTTGATAGTTTTCCTTCTAACAGTCAGGACCCTCAGCTGTAGGTCTGTTGGAGATTGCTTGAGGTCCACTCCAGACCCTGTTTGCCTGGGTGTCAGCAGCAGAGGCTGCAGAAGATAGAATATTGCTGAACCGCGAATGTACCTGTCTGATTCTTTCTTTGGAGGCTTCCTCTCAGGGGTGTACTCCACCCTGTGAGGTGTGGGGTGTCAGACTGCCCCTAGTGGGGGCTGTCTCCCTGTTAGGCTACTCAGGGGTCA
Organism: Chlorocebus sabaeus; assembly: GCF_047675955.1. Lineage (NCBI taxonomy): Eukaryota > Metazoa > Chordata > Mammalia > Primates > Cercopithecidae > Chlorocebus > Chlorocebus sabaeus. Next base: position 89,527,695 of record NC_132933.1, read on the forward strand.
GGGACCCACGTGAGCAGGCAGTCTGTCCTTTCTCAGATCTCAACCTCCGTGTTGGGAGATCCACTGCTCTCTTCAAAGCTGTCAGACAGAGTTGTTTGCGTCTGCAGAGGTTTCTGCTGCTTTTATTGTTGTTTACTGTGCCCTGTCCCCAGAAGTGGAGTCTACAGAGACAGGCAGGCCTCCTTGAGCTGCTGTGAGCTCCACCCAGTTCGAGCTTCCCAGCGGCTTTGTTTATCTACTGAAGCCTCATCAATGGCGGGCATCCCTCCCCAGCCTCGCTGCTGCCTTGCCACGAGATCGCAGACTGCTGTACTAGCAATGAGGGAGGCTCCGTGGGTGTGGGACCCTCCCAGCCAGGTTTGGGATATAATCTACTGGTGTGCCTGTTTGCTTAAAGTGCAGTATTGGGGTGGGAGTTACCCGATTTTCCACGTGTTGTGTGTCTCAGTTCCCCTGGATAGGAAAAGGGATTCCCTTTCCCCTTGCCCTTCCCAGGTGAGGTGATGCCTCGCCCTGCTTCAGCTCTCGCTGGTCGGGTTGCAGCAGCTGACCAGCACCAATTGTCTGGCACTCCCTAGTGAGATGAACCCAGTACCTCATTTGAAAATGCAGAAATCACTGGTCTTCCATGTCGCTCGTGCTGGGAGTTGGAGACTGGAGCTGTTCTTATTCAGCCATCTTGCTCCGATAATGTCATACACAATTTTTAAAAATTCTTTTCAAAAAGTAGTTTATAATCACCTACAGTCCAAAATTTGCTTCTTCTTAAGAAAATGTATAGGAAAGACTCTGAAATTACTCCTGAGTATCAGTTTTGAATACTTTTGGTGACTATGCCATTAGATTGGTTAAAAACTTTTAGTGTTCTAATAAAACTGATGATAGGTTTATGAAGATTGCTAGTCCAACATCAAGCAGAACAAGAATTAATGACATAGGACTGAATTGGTATGAAACTAAAACAATTTTTATGACTTTTAATTTAAAATATTGCTGATTCTTTTTATGTTTTATCTTTCAGAGTCAACAATTATTTAAATTTGAGCTATATATAACTTCCAGGAATTGAGGGTGGATGGTGGAAGGAGGGTGAGGATCAAAAACCTACTAATTGGGTACTGTGCTTATTATCTGGGAGATAAAGTAATCTGTACACCAAACTTACATGACATGTAATTTACCTATGTACAAACTGCACATGTACCCCGAGCCTAACTTTTTAAATGTATACTTTAGTGAGAAAAACTGAAACATGTACAACTTCCTCTACCTGGTTTATCCAGAATTTGAAAACTAATTATGATTATTTTTATTTTACGGCAACATGGTTATTTACATAAGTTCAATATGAATCTTTTTTTTTTTTTTTTTCTGTAAAAGGATACAATTAGAGAAATTTGTTATTTTAATGAAAGTTTTACAGGAATGTGATATTTTTGGATATGACAAGACTGCTTTGAGGAGGTGAGGTTGACTTTACAGAGCTGATAATATGCCCCTTGCAAAGTCTGGTTCAATACCTTGTCTACAGTGTTCCATCACAAGGTTCCTAATATTGTTGTAAAATTTAACTTTCTGACAGGCCCAGGAACCTCAAGATATTTTGAGAACTTGACAGAAGAAGAATTCACCCAATTCATAGCGATATTAAAAGCCCAGTCTTATGATGAATCTTTGAGTTGGCTTCCTAGCCTTGAGAGGTTTTAAAAGTCTAATCTGAGATTCTTTATTAAAAAGCTTCAGCAAAGCCACCTTTGAAAGAGCCTATGTAGCTAACCACTATTCTTGCTGAACTTTGTACAAATAATGAGGCAAATTACAATATTAAACCATATTTTGCAAATAAATTGGTTTGAATGTAATTTGTCTTTGGTAGAAAGGAAAACTGAGAAAGAAAAATTATGTTTCAGAAAAAAAATTATAGTATACTTTTTATTAAATGCTAGCCCTGACCATTGTTTTTGAGTTTTTATCATTTGTCTATAATTTTGAATAGATTTTGAATTATTTCCTAGCTACAACCTCCAAACTAAGAATTTTGAATTTTTCTTTCATTTTTTCTCACTCAGAATTACCAGAAATTAAAACTGCCTTTCTTCAAGTACTGCACATATAAGTTAGACTACTTGATGTAAACTTTAAGAGAAATCACCACACCAATTTATGTATAAACAGACTTCATGTCGGTTGATGTATGGACTATTCATAAAATTCACTGAGTATATGATTTGAACCATAATCCAGAAAAAGCTGTCAGACCGTCCTTGCTATATGAAGATACTCTGGAGACTCTAGGAAAACTAGTATATACACTACTCCAGACATTAATCTTAGTTTATCTTCTGTTTCCATTGAAATGCCTCTTATTAAAGATCTATTTGCCTGCATTATATAAAGAGAGTTAGCATATCTGCACTGTCACCTGTTATTATAGGACATATAAATTTAACTGAACTGATCTGTTCTCAAGACTAAAAGATTGATTCAAGAAAACATGGAATGATACATTTCAATGTGTTTCTGCTTAACAGAATTTGTTTTTTCTCTCCTTTGCCTATCTCTTATCAAACAATCTATAACTCAAATCCATCCACAGTCACTGACTTAGCTTTCATTTTTTTATTTTTATTTTTTAAATTTTTTTGAGATGGAGTCTTGCTCTGTCACCCAGGCTGGAGTGCAGTGGTAAGATCGTGGTTCATTGCAACTTCTGTCTCCTGGGTTCAAGCGATTATCCTGCCTCAGCCTCCTGAGTAGCTGGGATTACAGGTGTGTGCAGCCATTCCCAGCTAATTTTTGTATTTTTAGTAGAGATGGGGTTTCACCATTTTAGCCAGGCTGGTCTGGAACACCTGACCTCTTGTGATCCACCCACCTCAGCCTCCCAAAGTGTTGGGATTACAGGCATGAGCCACCACGCTTGGACTTAGCTTTTAATGTATAAAATTTCTTTGGAAGTTATAGACATAAGAAATAAAATAATGCAGAAATCATCATCCCAAAATAGGGCTACCTAGTACAGTGAATATTTTGAATTAAAGCTCCCTAGAGATCAACAGATGCTGCAGGAGACTTTTCTTTCATCTACATCAACACTGTATGGACTCACATAATAGAACAATATTTTTCTTTCCCTCATTGTCTTCACATTATGTATTGCAGAAAGGAAGAAGAAGAATGTAACAACACCTGAACAGACTCTGACAAAACAATGTTTGTCTCTGAGAGTCATTCAGTTTCCAAAAAGAACCATTAACAAGTCAATCTCTGTGTCCCAATCCATTCATTCTTCCTAGTAATCATGTAGTCCCCCCAACAGAATCACCTATATTTCCCATATCACCCTCCCTTCTTTAAATAAGGCTCTTTAGTACTGGATACTCTTTGAAACATTGGGTAATCACTCTGATTCTCTCTCATGCACACTAATAAATTTCGATGCCATTTTCCCTATCAATCTGCCTTTTGTCATTTCATTTTTTCAGGAAACTTCAGAGGGCAAAGGAGAAGCTCTTTCTTGGTCCTTACGATATTTTCAATGAAAATTCAGCACCACATGGATTTTATTGCACACCATCAACCTTAAATCTCTACATTATCTTTTGTATTCTAAAAATACAAGTTTTCTACTCTTCTAGATAACAAGAATATAATTTGTTACAACTACACCTGAAGAACCATAGTAACAACATGGTAACTGAAAGTAAACCAGTTTGACATTTTGACTGAAATTCTAAAAGTGAAAGTGTTTCTAGTGACACTTCAATAAATATTACAAAGATCCATCATGATCCTTTGCTTGTGATAGAATAATGCTTGTGATGGAATAATGTCATATAGAATTGCAACGCAAATGCGATTAAATATGTATGTCACAGATGTCTAATACTAACTCATTGACAATATTTTTAAATAATTGAAGGGCAAGCCTTAAGATGGCTGACTAAATGCAGCTGTGGTTCACCTCTTTCATGGAGGGGAACCAAAAAATCAAGTAGATATTCATACTCTGAATAGATCATCTGAGAATATAGCACCACAATTCAACAGAGAGGCAATGGCAAATGCTGAGGATGAAGGGAGAGGAAGTGAGACTGCCTGCTTGGCCAGGGTCACAGGAGAAGTCCCCCAGACCCTGAACCCAAGCAAGGAATAAGTGAGAGATCCCTCGAGTTCCATATTCTCATGATGGATCTCTATAATCACAGCTATACAGGATTTCCTTGCCCACCACAAGCCTCCATATCACAATAGGAAGCTGCCTATAGTTCATTGCTTTAAGTCACATAATGTTTTACAGGCTTTCAAGACTAGGCAAGTGCAGAACAATCTCACTGTTGGAGCCCATTCCCCAAGACTCTGTGTCCTCTTCTGAGGCTGCTGCTGACACTGATAGCTGCCAGACTGCAGAGGGAGAGGGGAGGCTTTGTGCTCCACACACTTCAAAAGCAGGTTTTACCACCACTGCTGGGGGCTGCTGTGGGAAAGAGATAAATTTGGACCATGCACACCATGTCTGTTGACTTCCCTCAAAGCTGCCTTCTTGGGTGTTCCTGCTGAGAGAGGCTAGCCCTTCCTGGTGGTAGGCCCACAGTGTAACCATCATTGCTCTGTATGATTATTACAATCAGTGGCTTGGGAATTTCTGACCCCTAACTATTATATCAAGTGCTTGAATCCACAGGAACTGAGGACAAGTCTGCTGACATAGTTCCATTCTCCCAGGACTCAAGCATGCTATGTAGGGGTATTGGGATGAGGTTTTATATCTGTTCTTGAGTAGGGGAAGAGCCCTCACAGTCATAACTGAGAGGAATATGAGGTAGGTTTATGCCACATCATGAAAGCTAGTCACCCTTTGCTCTATGGGACTGGACCACGTAGGGTATGGCCAAGGAGTCATGGTTTCTGTTCCAAGCCAGGAATCTCACAACCCGGTGTGTCTTCCAATCTGAGCATAGACTTTTCAGGACAAGGCTGGCTGTTTTTGCCTGTCTACAGTGGCCAGATGCCAAAGGGAGACCTGCCAACTCAGGGTCATGTGAGCTAGGTAGATCTCACTACCATCTCCTGGGCTATTAATTTCAGCCTTCCCTTTTCCCTCGATGTGGGCTCTTTAGTGCACTAGAAGTGCCTCTCCCCTGCTGGAAAATTTGTCCCAGTAGTCTGTAAACATCCCCCTCCCTCCATTGTGGTCAGCATCTGTGACCACGATTGAGGAACATGGTCATGAACCCAGCTCACCTCAGCTTTGTACCACCCACTGGCTGAAGTGGCAGAACACAGGATAGGGTCTCCTGAGAGTTCCATATCTCTGCCCATCATATGGGACTTCTAAGTACTTCTCCTGATTAACAAAGGACACACGTAAATCCTGCTGCCAACACCACAGTTGTCTATCTCTTGCAAACACAATCTACTTTTTTGGAGGTCAACCTCCACATTACTTTAAAACATTTGTTGATAAATTGCACAGTTCTTGGCTGGACCTTACCCGCCAGTGTAACCTACTTGCCTGAAGTTTGAACTGTACAACCAAACACAATTTATGCTGACAGAAGGGCACAACACTAGAAAACAAGCTTCAAACCTCCACCACCCCATCTCAGCAAGTGGCAGTGAGCCTGCTGACACCCTTAATGCACAGCCTTTGCCATGGATGAACAACTAGAATTTGAGAAAACTGCCACACCAAGACTATCTATAAACAAGGAATTTATACAGAGCTTTGGCTCCCTAAAAGCATCAAAGGCAAAGAACCCTACCAAACATACACAGCAGTAACACTCTCAAAAAGAGAAAACAAATGCCCTATTAAAATGAAAAGAAATTCAAAAATAAGAAGTGACAGCTGGCCGAATAGGAACAGCTCCAGTCTCCAGCTCTCAGCACCAATGACACAGAAGACAGGTGATTTCTGCATTTTCAACTGAGGTACTGGGTTCATCTCACTAGGGAGTGAAAGACAATCGGTGCTAGTCAGCTGCTGCAGCCCGACCAGTGAGAGCTGAAGCAGGGTGAGGATTCGCCTCACCTGGGAAGCCCAAGGGGGAAGGGAATCCCTTTTCCTATCCAGGGGAACTGAGACACACAACACCTGGAAAATCGGGTAACTCCCACCCCAATACTGTGCTTTACCAAGGGTCTTAGCAAATGGGCACACCAGGAGACTATATCCCACTCATGGCCAGGAGAGTCCCATGCCCACGGAGCCTCCCTCATTGCTAGCACAACAGTCTGCTGTCTAACGGCAAGGCAGCAGTGAGGCTGGGGGAGGGGCACCCACCATTGCTGAGGCTTAAGAAGGTAAACAAAGCCGCTGGGAAGCTCGAACTGGGTGGAGCTCACAGCAGCTCAAGGAGGCCTGCCTGTCTCTGTAGACTCCACCTCTGGGGACAGGGCACAGCTAAACAACAACAACAACAAAAAGCAGCAGAAACCTCTGCAGATGCAAACGACTCTGTCTGACAGCTTTGAAGAGAGCAGTGGATCTCCCAACACGGAGGTTGAGATCTGAGAAGGGACAGACTGCATGCTCAAGTGGGTCCCTGATCCTTGAGTAACCTAACTGGGAGACATACCCCACTAGGTGCAGACCGACACCTCACACCTCACATGGCTGGGCACACCTCTGAAATGAAATTTCCAGAGCAAGAATCAGACAGCAACACTCGCTGTTCAGCAATATTCTATCTTCTGCAGCCTCCACTGCTGATACCCAGGAAAACAGGGTCTGGAGTGGACCTCAAGCAAACTCCAACAGACCTACAGCTCAGGGTCCTGACTGTTAGAAGGAAAACTAACAAACAGAAAAGACACCCACACCAAAAACCCATCAGTACATAACCAATATCAAAGACCAAAAGCATATAAAAACCACGAAGATGGGGAAAAAGCAGGGCAGAAAAACTGGAAATTCAAAAAATCAGAGCACATTTCCCCCTCCAAAGGAATGTAGCTCATCACCATCAATGGATCAAAGCTGGATGGAGAATGACTTTGACGAGTTGAGAGAAGAAGGTTTCAGTCAATCAAACTTCTCAGAGCTAAAGGAGGAACTACACACCCAGTGCAAAGAAACTGAAAATCTTGAAAAAAGACTGGAAGAATGGATAACTAGAATAATCAATGCAGAGAAGGCCATAAATGAACTGATAGAGATAAAAACCATGACACAAGAATTACGTGACAAATGCACAAGCTTCAGTAAATGACTCGATCAACTGGAAGAAAGAGTATCAACTATTGAAGATCAAATGAATGAAAAGAAGTGAGAAGAGAAGTCTAGGGGAAAAAGAGGAAAAAGAAAAGAACAAAGCCTCCAATAAATATAGGATTATATGAAAAGATCAAATCTACATCTGATTGGGGTGCCTGAAAGTGAGGGGGAAAATGGAACCAAGTTGGAAAACACTCTGCAGGATGTCATCCAGGAGAATTTCTCCAACCTAATAAGGCAGGCCAACATTCAAATTCAGGAAATACAGAGAACACCACAAAGATACTCCTTGAGAAGAGCAACTCCAAGACACATAATTGTCAGATTCACCAAAGTTGAAATGAAGGAGAAACTGTTAAGGGCAGCCAGAGAGAAAGATCAGGTTACTCACAAAGGGAAGCCCATCAGACTAACAGTAGATCTCTCTGCAGAAACTCCCCAAGCCAGAAGAGAGTGGGGGCAAATATGCAACATTCTTAAAGAAAAGAATTTTCAACCCTGAATTTCATATCCAGCCGAACTAAGTTTCATAAGTGAAGGAGAAATAAAATCCTTTAGAGACAAGCAAATGATGAAAGATTTTGTCACCAGCAGGCCTGCCCTACAAGAGATCCTGAAAGAACGACTAAACATGGAGAGGAACAACTGGTACCAGCCATTGCAAAAACATGTCAAAATGTAAAGACCATCGATGGTAGGAAGAAACTGCATCAACTAACGAGCAAAATAACCAGCTAATATCACAATGAGGGGATCAAGTTCACACATAACAATTGTAACCTTAAATGTAAATGAACTAAATGCTCCACTTAAAAGATACAGACTGACGAATTGAATAAAGAGCCAAGATCCATCAGTTTGCTGTATTCAGGAGACCCATCTCACATGCAGAGACACACATAGGCTCAAAATAAAGGGATGGAGGAAGATCTACCAACAAAAAGGAAAACGAAAAAAAGCAGGGGTTGCAATCCTAGTCTCTGAAAAAACAGACTTTAAACTATCAAAGATCAAAAGAGACAAAGAAGGCCATTACATAACGGTAAGGGATCAATTCAACAGGAAGAGCTAACTATCCTAAATATACATACACCCAATACAGGAGCCCCCAGATTCATAAAGCAAGTCCTTAGAGACTTACAAAGAGATTTAGACTCCCATACAATAATAATGGGAGAGTTTAACACCCCACTGTCAACATTAGACAGATCAATGAGACAGAAAGTTAACATGATATCCAGGAATTGAACTCAACTCTGCACCAAGTGGACCTAATAGACATCTACAGAACTCTCCACCCCAAATCAACAGAATACACATTCTTCTCAGCACCACATCACACTTATTCCAAAATTGACCACACAGTTGGAAGTAAAGTACTGCTCGGTAAATGTAAAAGAACAGAAATTATAACAAACTCTCTCAGACCACAGTGCAATCAAACTAGAACTCAGGACTAAGAAACTCAATCTAAATCACTCAACTACATGGAAACTGAATAACCTGCTCCTGAATGACTACTGGGTACATAATGAGATGAAGGCAGAAATAAAGATGTTCTTTGAAACCAATCAGAACAAAGATACAACATACCAGAGTCTCTGGGTCACATTTAAAGCAGTGTGTAGAGGGAAATTTATAGCACTAAATGCCCACAAGAGAAAGCTGGAAAGATCTAAAATTGACACCCTAACATCACAATTAAAAGAACTAGAGAAGCAAGAGCAAACACATTCAAAAGCTAGCAGAAGGTAAGAAATAACTAAGATCAGAGCAGAACTGAAGGAGATAGACACACAAAAAATCCTGCAAAAAATCAATGAATCCAGGAGTTGGTTGTTTGAAAAGATCAACAAAATTGATAGACCGCTAGCAAGACTAATAAAGAAGAAAAGAGAGAAGAATCAAATAGATGCCATAAAAGATGATAAAGGGGATATCACCACGGACCCCACAGAAATACAAACCACCATCAGAGAATTCTATAAACACCTCTATGCAAATAAACTAGAAAACCAAGAAGAAATGGATAATTTCCTGGACACTTACACTCTCCCAAGACTAAACCAGGAAGATGTTGAATCCCTGAATAGACCAATAGCAGGCTCTGAAATTGAGGCAATAATTAATAGCCTACAAACCAAAAAAAGTCCAGGAACAGATGGATTCACAGCTGAATTCTACCAGAGATACAAGGAGAAGCTGGTACCATTTCTTATGAAACTATTCCAATGAATAGAAAAAGAGCGAATCTGCTGTAACTCATTTTCAGAGGCCAACATCACCTTGATACCAAAGCCTGCAGAGACCCACCAAAAAAGAGAATTTTAGACCAATATCCCTGATGAACATCGATGCAAAAATCCTCAATAAAACACTGGCAAACCGGATCCAGCAGCACATCAAAAAGCTTATCCACCATGATCAAGTGGGATTCATCCCTGGCATGAAAGGCTGGTTCAACATACACAAATCAATAAACGTAATCCAGCATATAAACAGAATGAAAGTCAAAAACCACATGATTATCTCAATAGATGCAGAAAAGGCCTTGACAAAATTCAACAGCGCTTCATGCTATAAACTCTCAATAAATTCTGTATTGATGGAATGTATCTCAAAATAATAAGAGCTATTTGTGACAAACCCACAGCCAATATCATACTGAATGGGCAATAACTGGAAGCATTGCCTTTGAAAACTGGCACAAGACAGGGATGCCCTCTCTCACCACTCCTATTCAACATAGTGTTGGAAGTTCTGACCAGGGCAATCTCGCAAGAGAAGAAATCAATGGTATTCAGTTAGGAAAAGAAGAAGTCAAATTGTTGCTGTTTGTAGATGACATGATTGTATATTTAGAAAACCCCATCATCTCAGCCCAAAGTCTCCTTAAGCTGATAAACAACTTCAGCAAAGTCTCAGGATACAAAATCAATGTGCAAAAATCACAAGCATTCTTATACACCAAGAACAGACAACCAGAGAGCCAAATCACAAATGAACTCCCATTCACAATAGCTTCAAAGAGAATAAAATACCTAGGAATCTACCTTACAAGGGATGTAAAGGACCTCTTCGAGAACTACAAACCACTGCTCAGTGAAATCAAAGAGGACACAAACAAATGGAAGAACATACTATGCTCATGGATAGGAAGAATCAATGTTGTGAAAATGGCCATACTGCCCCAGGTAATTTATAGATTCAATGCCATCCCGATCAAGCTAGCAATGACTTTCTTCACAGAATTGGAAAAAACTGTTTTAAAGTTCATATGGAACCAAAAAAGAGTCCGCATTGCCAAGACCATCCTAAGTCAAAAGAACAAAACTGGAGGCATCAGGCTACCTGATACCATCTCACACCTGTTAGAATGGCAATCATTAAAAAATCAGGAAACAACAGGTGCTGGAGAGGATGTGGAGAAATAGGAACACTTTTACATTGTTGGTGGGACTGTAAACTAATTCTACCATTGTGGAAAACAGTGTGGCGATTCCTCAAGTATCTAGAACTAGAAATACCATTTGACCAAGCCCTCCCATTACTGGATATATACCCAAGGATTATAAATCATGCTGCTATAAGGACACATGCACATGTTTGTTCATTGTGGCACTATTCACAATAGCAAAGACTTGGAATCAACCCAAATGTCCATCAGTGACAGACTAGATTAAGAAAATGTGGCACATATACACCATGGAATACAATGCAACCATAAAAAAGATGAATTTGTGTTCTTTGTAGGTACATGGATGAAGCTGGTAACCATCATTCTCAGCAAACTATCGCAAGAAGTGAAAACCAAATAACGCATGTTCTCACTGATAGGTGGGAATTGAACATTGAGATCATTTGGACACGGGAAGGGGAACATCACAGACTTTGGCCTATTGTGGGGAGGTGGGAGCAGGGAGGGATGGCATTGGGTGTTATACCTGATGTAAATGACGAGTTGAAGGGTGCTGATGAGTTGATGGGTGCAACACACCAACATGGCACATGTATACATATGTAACAAACCTGCACGTTGTGCACATGTATCCTAGAACTTAAACTATAATAAAAAAAATTCATTTAGGATAATGACTTCCAATTGCATCCATGTTACTGCAAAGGAAATGATTTTGTTCTTTTTATGGTTGTATAGTATTCCATACTGTATTTTACTGTATTTTCTTTATTCAATTCACCATTGATGGGCACCTAGGTTGATTCCGTGTCTTTAAAATAATTTTTTTATTATTATAGTTTAAGTTCTGGGGTATATGTGCAGAACGTGCAGGTTTGTTACATATGTATACACATGCCATGGAGGACACCTTTTTTCACTAAATTATGGTGGTAACTTTTATAGACATATGCTGAAGAATAAAACTGGAACCATATCTCTTAACATATACAAAAATAACTCAAGATGAATGAAAGACTTAACTGTAATATCTAAAGTTATACAAATTATAAATTAAAAAGAGAAAAACTGAAAAAAGCAAATCTAGGAGAAACTTCTCTGGACATTGAACTATTAAAATAATTTATGCCTAAGACTTTGAAAGCAAATGTAACAAAAATAAAAAAGACTAATACGACTTAACTGAGCTAACAAGATATTATGTAGTAAAATATGTAATTAGCAGAGTTAACACGCATTCTACAGAATGGGAGAAAATATTTGGAAAGTATGCATTTGACAACGGGCTAATATCCAGAATCACAAGGAACTCAACTCAACATCAACAAAAAAATAGCTCCATTAAAATTGGGCAAAGAACATAAACAAACATTTTTAAAGGCAGACAAGGGGCCAAAACAAAAATGAAAAAATTTTCAAAATTACTAATTATCACATAAATGCAAATTAAAATCACAGCATTTTTTTTTTTTTTTTTTTACTATGGCAGACTAGGGACACCAGATGCCATTTCTTCTCAGAAGGAAGATCAAATCTACTGGTGAGTGGATACGTTATGAATGGAAAACTGAAAGAAGACAGACGAGATCTTTTGGAGAGGCCAGAGGAAGAAGCTGGGATTCAGAAAAGGAGAGTAGCAAGAGTCTGGCACAGATAGACTCCAGAGGAACTTGGAATCCTGTGGAGGGGGTAGATAGGGGTGCTTCTCTGTTCCCCTATGCCCTGAAAAAATCTGAATACTGCAAAATTGCTGAGGAAACCCTTTGCCCTCACAACTTTGAGCAATGCTGTCAGTGGTAATTTGGGAATTTCCCAGGAACAGAGAATTGGGTGGACAGCTTGCACAGGCATGGACACATTCTCCTTAGGCTTAAACTTAGATGGTAGGTATCATACTCATTCTGCCCCCTTAGCAGGCAAATGCTCTGCCCAGGGTATCTGTGACCCTGAGTTATCTCACCACCAGACCCCTTTCAAACATACCTCCAGACCAATCTGTTGTTGGCAAGCACAGGAAAAGTGTGGGTCCCTGGGCAGCTGCTGCAGATATCATGGAAATATAAACTTCTATGTGGGCTCTGAGGGAGTAAGCAAATTCTGCCAACCCCCAACTTAGGACAATGGAAATGAGGGTGTCGTGTCAGTAGTGGAAGCGGATGGCACTGGCAGCTAGGAACAGACATAGAAAGGGAGTCACCTGATCCCACTGTCTCCTGTTGAAGATGAAGTAGAAGTTCATTTACTGAGGCTATCACATGCACACTCAAAGAAAATACTTTCCCTGCTTTTCATAGTGGCTTCAGCCTCATTGGATGTGAGCACACACCACTTGGGCTTGCACACAGGACAGGACTCAACTGTGCTCCCTACATAATGCATCAGTGTCCCAGTAATAGAGACCAGATAAGCTTCAGGAATTTCTGGTCTGCCTAGAGGAGGAAGATTTGTCCCAACTTCATTTTAGTGGTAGCCAACAGAGAGGGCTCTATCCATAATCCAAAACCCCACTGTGGCTGGGAGACAATGGACAGTCTATGAACTGAAGGTCCTGAGTCCTGTAATGGGGGTATGATAGGAAAGTGAATCTTATTCCTGTGTGCCCTGGGCAAGAAGCTGGTGCAGCTCCCCAACTATGTTTTTAGGGCCTCAATGAACCCCAACAGAAAATCCCTCACCATGACCCCAGAACAACAAGTACTTCCTCTCTTCATCTATCTACCTGAATGTGAGGTGGCTCCATACCCTCAGCCCCACAGGAGACAGTGTGTTGGATCATACATGTAATGCATCATTACAACAAGCAGCATCTGAAACAGCCACTTCACAGAAGCTATTCACAATCAAAGAACCCACACAGAACCTTGACCAACTGAAGGCACCCAGAAATAAAGTCAAATGGTCATACACAACATACACCACATTGATACCCTCAAGATAAAAATGAATAAAAATTAAGATGCATCTAAATGACAGAAAATTCAAAAACAAGAAGCACAGCTCCTTCATATAAGAAGAAATCAGTAAAAGAATTTTGCAGTACAAAAAGAGAGTGTCTTGACACCTACAATCACACTAACTCCTTAAGAATCAATTCTATAAAAAAGAAAAGCCTAAATGATAGATAAAGAATTCAAAATATGAATTGCAAGGCAACTGCATTAGATCCAAGAGAATGTTGAAAACCAACAAAACAAATAAACAAACAGAAAACCAATTAAAGATATGTAAGAAGAGACAGCTATATTAAAACAAAAACCTAACAGAATTTCAGTAATGGAAAAATCTACTAAAGAAATGTCAAAGTATATTTTGAAGTTTTAACAATAGACTAGACCAAGCAGAAGAAAAAAATGCAGAGCTCACCACTGATTTTTTAAAATTAATCCAGTCACACAAAAATTGTGAAAAATAATTTTAAAAAACCCACAAAGGCTTAAGAACATGAGATTATGTGACCAAACAAACAAGTGATAAGCACTCCTGAGAGGGAAGAAAAAGTAAACAGTTCAGAAAATATATTAATTTAGGAAAATTTATCTGATCTTGGTAGAAGTAAGGACATCCAAATACAAGAAATTTAGATAATACCTGCAAGATAATATATAAGATGATAATTACCAAGGCATATAGTCATGAAACTATCAAATGTCAACTAAGAAAAATGAATCTTCAACACAGGTGGAAAAATAGGCCAAATTGCCTGTAAAGGAAATCCCATCAAACTAACAGTGGAACTCTCAGCAGAACCATTGCAAGTTAGATTGGACTGTTAGCCAATATTTAGCATTCTTAAATAAAATATCAGCCAAGAATTTTGTATCTCACCAAACTAAGCTTCAAAAATGAAGGAAAAATATAGTCTTTTTAAGAAAATCAAACACTAAGATAATTCCTCACCACCACATCTGGACTAAAAAAAAAAAATGCTCAAAGGAATTCTAAATGTAAAAAGAACAAGATGATGTACTTTATTATAAAAATCACATGGAAATAGAAAGCTCACAAATCCTGTAAAGCAACTACATAGTGTTGTTAGCTAATTGCTTTGTAATTGCTTTGTAGACTGAGACTACAAAAGCAATTAGCTAACAACACTATGACAGGAATTTTTATTCACATATCAATATTAACCTTCAACCTACATGCCTAAATGTTCCACTTAAAAGACATGGATTGTCAAAGTGAATAAAAAAGAAGGCCCAACCATCTACTGCCTTCCTGTGACCCATCAAAAGTTTAATGACCACCACTAGCTCAAATAAAAAGGTGGAGAAAAGTCTGTCATACAATTAGAAAAAATTTTTTTAAAGCAAGTGGTTTTCTTCTTGTATAAGCTAAAACAGACTTCAGACCAACAACGGTTAAAAAAGGAGGGGAATTATATAATAATAAACTGTTTAATATACCAACAAAAATTAACTATTTTAAATATATACACATCCAAAACTAGAGCACCCAGATTAATAAAACAAATATTTTTTTTCTAAAACTAAGAAAAGAGTTACAAAGCCGTACATGTTAGTGGAAAACTAAAATATCCTACTGACAGGAATAGACAGATCATCCAGGCAGAAAATGTACCAAAACCAATCTGGACTTAAATTGGAGCCTTGAAAAAATAGACCTAATAAACTGACAAAACAGTCAATCAACAACTACAGAATATACATTTTTCTTATCTATACAAGGAACATTCTCTACAATTGACCAGACTAATGGTCATAAAGAAAATATCAGTAAATTCAAAACAATCAACATGATATCAACCATTATATTGAAGCACAGTGAAATAAAATTAGAAATCATTACCCAAAGAAAAACTCTCAAAACACACAAGTACATAGAAACTAAACAACTTGCTCCTGAATAAATTTTAAGTAAACAAAAAATTATGGTAGATATAAAAAAACTGAAGCAAATGAAAATAGAGACACAATATACCAAAAGTGCTGGGATATAGCCAAAATAGTGTTAAGAGGAAAGTTTATAGGGCTAAACGCTTACATCAAAAAGATAGAAAGACATCCAAATAATAACTAAATGTCACACTAAAAGAACTAGAAAGACATGAACTAATCAAACCTAAAACTAGCAGAAGAAAAGAAATAACAATGAGCAGAACACAAATAAGATAAAGATCAAAAAATGATACAAAGGATCAATAAAATGAGAAGCTGGTTTTTTGAAAGCATAAAAATTTGATACACAACTAGCTGTATTAACCAAGAAAAAGTAAACGATTCAAATAAGAAAAACTAGAAATTATAGAAGTGGAATTATTACTGATGCTGAGGTAGGAATACTGGGTGATGACAGAAGTGGGAAAATATTAAGCAGCGATTTCACATAACAGCAAGAAAGGAGTTGTATTAGCTACAAGGAGAAGTAGGACCTGGGCTGATAAAACTCTAACAAATAGAAAGAGGGCTACACTCATTAAAACCAGCTGAGTCAAACAAGGCACTGGATTTGATCCATGCTCTACCTCAGAATTAATTATATGCTCATTAGAATATTAAATAACACACCCACAAGCACCATGACAGATCCAAGCATTCCCAGATTTAGTATAAAAATGGTGGCATGCCAATTCTAAGAAATCTCCATCTTTTTCTTAAAAGAACTCATGATTATTCCACCCTCTAATTAGAAGAGCCTGTAAAATTAGAAACCCAAACTCCATTGCACATATCTCACTCTCATGAGTGTGCCCACACTTCTTTCAAGTGTTTACTTTTTCTTTGCAATAAAAGTTTTTTTGCCTTTTTGAATGATTCTGATGCTTCCCTGAATTATTTTTTGTGACAGTGTCAAGAACCTGGAACATTGGCTGGGTTTAGGGTTTCTCTGGCATCTGAAGACCCACCTAAGCCCTCTGACATCAACTCTGTGGTAAGCCAGCCAGGAGCAAAGTACTTTAGAGCAGTCTGCAATCTTTTATTGGCATTGTGATTTTTCTCCTGTTGCTTTGTATTTATGGGACAAAAAGCATAATCTCTACTTGCCCACTTAGCTGTGGCTCCTTTTTTAGGGGGGTGGCTGTAGATCTCTTTCAGATCATGCAGATTCAAGCACTGGCAGGTGGTGGCTAATGCCGTCCATGGAGTCTGGTGGAGCCTTATGGCCTTACACTGAGTAGAAGACTGCCATGCCCATATATTTCTTGTTCATCCTACTATTTCCTTTCTGTCTTTTTCAGCTAGTGCAGAAGCAACTTCTGTCATCTGGGTGTCCCAGACAGGATGGCTCCTGTATGGCCAAACCTTTTAGAAAATCTGCCAGACTGCTTCTAAACTTTCTTTTTTTCCTTCAGGAGTCCTCATCAGCCATAATGTCTGTTAAGGAGTTTTCCAACTCCCAAGTGTATCAGCCAGGAAAGTATGCTAGGTCTGACTGGGGAATGTTGTCTACCTCCTGTGTTTTCCTAAACTCTTTATAACATTTTTCCTTCTCTGACTCTTGTTTTATTACATGAAAGTGTTTGTTGAACTCTTTGGATCTGTTTTTTCCGAGGTCTGCTACTGCTTTGCTGCACAGTATTGCCATCTACAACACCCATAATGGAAATATCACCTTTGTTGAGACTCTTCTAAGCTCCATTCTGGTTCATGTCTTTGGTGTTAACATTTGGCAGACTCTGTGGGTCATGTACCATAGGGTGTTGCTTCCTTTCCCATTTTATTGCATGTTTCCTTAAACTTCATCCTTTCCAGATTAAAAATAAACAGCAACAACAACAACAACAACATAAAACCTCTTACATTGAAGTTGATTGTAGGACAGGACATGCTCCCAAACTAAGAGATATTCCCTACAGACTCTCCCCTACCATATAAGTGAGGGGCCTGTGCCCTTCAGGAAATCTTTCCAGTGGCTTTGCCTTATTGTTATATCGAATTGACTCCACTCTCAAGCTTCCTTGGAAAAAAAAGGCATTATGATGGATATTCATGTCACCACAGAATCAGGCCTACTATATTTGTCCTATCTGACCTCAAAACCCTCTTTATTTCCAAAGCGCCAAGTGTCATGGATGCTTGGACAACATGAGGGATCCAGTGATGCCTTGGTGACAGGCAGCCAGGCAGGGCAATGAGGACACCTTATATCCCTGACTTGTCTGTGGAAACTGCCTTTCCACAAGAGTCAGTTTCCAGGGCTTCCTCCAGAATGGAGCCACTCCATGAGACTGGCATTCCATGAGGGCCAGGTTCCAGCACTCTTTCTGAGAGAAAGCTGCTCTTTCTGCAAAAGTGGGTGGTTCTCCCTCCAGGAGGGAGCCACTCTATGGGACTGACCTTTTGTGGGGGCCAGCTTTCAGCACTCCCTTTGGGAGGGAGTTGTACTTCCTCTGAGCAAGGGTGGCACTCCCTCTGTGAGTGAACCAATCCATGGGATTGGCATTTTGTGGGAGCCAGGTTTCAGCATTCCTTGTGGCAGGGGGCAGCTCTCCCACTGGAAAAAAAAGCTACTCAATGGGATTGGTCTTTTATGGGGGTCTTGTTTCAGCACTCCCTCTGGGGTAGCCCAGTGTTCCCTCCAGGAGGGAGCCATTCTAAGGAACTTGCCTTTCATAAAAGCTAGGCTTGATTGGTATCCCCATAAAAGAAGCACTATTACTTTCTTCTTTTCTTTTTCAGGTTGTACCAAAGACAACCCCAAACTATGGGTAATTCTCTCTTCACTTATGCTAACTCTCCTCTATGATGTATTAGTAAGAACAGGAAAACCGTAGAACAAGATGGCTTATATGAAAAAATAATTATTTTGCCATAATATTTGAACCCAATACAAGTGGGAGATGGTGAGGAATGGCTGAGGAATGGAATCCTGAATTATAACACCATACCACAACTAGAACTCATTTTTAAGTATCGTGGGACAGGCAGTGAAATTTCATACATTCAGGCATTTATAGTTCTTTATCAAAATCCAGACCTCCATGGAAATTGCTGTCTCTACTACACTCACATCCTTTTGGTGGGGCCAAATAAGGGAGAAGGAGAACCAGATATTCTAGGTTATCCCCTTTTGGAAAATGCCCCTCCCCAATATCCACCTAATCCAGAACCAGACCCAGGTCCAGCACCTGCAGTTTCTCATCTTGTAGGTGGGAGTCGAGGAGATATTACCTCCGTACAACCTACCTCCTAGTACCCTTCTGGCTCTGCTGTTTGTAGTCCCCAAACTCTTGTTATTCCACCTTCTTACCGACCTTATTTACATTCCTTTGCCAGAGAAACAAATCACCACAGAGATTTGTTCAAGGAGTCAATTAAATAGTGTCAGATAGTCCCGACACTATTCAATGGATTTCTAATAGAGGCCCTATGTAACCCGTGGCAGCACCTCACACCTTTCTGACAGTTCAAAGCTGAGTTCACTTCAGGCAGTGGTAAATGAGGATGCTGGGACCATTCATGTTTATGTCTGGTCTAGAACAATGCAAGTAGAGACTGGGCTGATTTTTGGAATACCCATCCAAATTTACAGAAGAGTTTCAGGCTCTCTCCCTCTTATTTGAATTAACTTGGGGAAGTAGTTACTTTGTCTTGTCCACCTGTTGCATCCCTGAGGACAAACATCGTATTTGGATAGGAAGACCTAGACTCTGACAATAGGTTAACCAGGGATCCTGGTCAGTATGCTGTAAGAACAACTTCTGTCCCCAACCAATACATGCCTGGAACTATCAATAAGGGCATGGTGACCTAAGGCAGAGGAATTACATGGTGACTTATCTTTTGTAGATAATGAAAAGATGTGTTATTAAACCTGTGAATAATGATAAGAGAAATTACTCAAAGGAAAGATACAAACCTAACACTATTCAATGGACTCCTTGTAGAGGTCCTAAAAAAATACTAACACTGATTCAAGGACCTTGGATGGCTAAACCTTGCTTGGTACACACTTTAGTAGCCAATCAGCCCAAGGTGTTAGAAAAAAAAATTCACAAATTGTCCATGGGACCTCAGACACCCATTATTTTGATGCTTGATGTGGCCTTTGGGGTCTTTAATAACAGACAGGACTGAGGAGGCTGAAAGTACCCAGTGTGACAAACTATGGGATACGCAGTAGGCATAACTGATAGCAGTTGCTGTAAGCATTGCCCTGCCAACTTGGTGTAACCTAAGAAGACATTTCAGCCAAACACCAAATTAGCCTAACAGTAAACCAACAGGTGATGGCTGCTGCTTTACACATGGGATGCCAAAACATTAGAGCAAGAGCTATCCTAGCCAGGAACGCCTACCTGAATCTTGCCCTCAGTGCAAAGAGCCCATTGGAAGAAGTATTGCCCTGAACTCCAAAGGGAGGAGAGACTATTGAATCCATAATGATCATGACTAAGGACTGAAGGGGTCCAATGTTCCTAGTGGCTTCCACAAAAGGCATGGTCATCACAACTGAGAAACCTCAGGTAATTCTTGATGTGTTAATAGCAGGTAAGAATATTGACTTCTTAATCTATACAGGGGACACTTACTCTGTTTTGGTTGGTCACTCTGGGCCCTTATTCTCCAAAATCTGTGTTGTCACGGATGTTGATGGAGGTGTCAATGGTACCCCCAAATGCAAATATTTTACCCTATTCCTTTTCTGCAGGCTGGGAAGATATTGGTGACTCATGAATTTCTAGTTATGCAAAGTGTCCAACCCATCTACTAGGAATAGATTTTCTGACTGCCCTCGGGGCCACTCTACATTTACCAGATCCAGGGACACCTCTTCTATTACCAATGCTTGTGCCTTCTGAATTGCTCTCAGGAAAACAGGAAGTTCTTTCTAAAACTTGGTCTCAAGTTGACCCACAAGTGTGGGACCAGGGAGTCCATGGTAATTCAATATGTGCCCAGCCAGTGGTAATTTTCTTAAAGGACAATAATAACTTTCCATATAAATGCCATTACCCCCTTAAACCAGAAGCGAGGTAAAGACTTAAGCCTCTCATCAAAAATTTTATAGAACATGGCCTATTATATCCCTATCTGTCTCCTTGTAATACACCTATTATCTTTATCTTGAAGCCAAATGGAGGGTACCACTTAGTCCAAGACATTTAAACTATAAATAAGGCAGTAGTTCCTTTACATCCCTTAGTACCCAACCCCTACACTATATTAACTTAGATACCAAAAGATGCTAAATGGTTCACCGTACTAGATCTCAAATATGCTTTTTTTTTTTTTTTTTCTGTATTCATTTGCAACTTGACTGACAACACTTGTTTGCCTTTGAATGGAAAGACCCAAAGACTAACACAACCTGGTGCTGCACTTGGACCATAATATCTCAGGGCTTTAGAGGTAGGTCTCACTTCTTTGGAAATGCCTTGGATAAGGAAATGAGAAAACTTGAACTACAGAGAGATGCCATACTCCAATATATGGATGACATTCTTATTTGTAGCTCTACGAAACAGAATCTAGATAAGAATGTTATTCCGGTTCTAAATTTCCTGGGCAAGAGAGAATGTTGGGTTTTCCCATTTAAAGCTCAACTTTTCAAGATGGGGTAAAATATTTGGGCTTTGTCTTAGCCAAGGGAGCTGAACTTCATCAATTGAGCCAAAAGAGGCCATTTTAAAGGTGGAAACTTCACAAGCAAAGAAGCAACTGTGAATCCCAGGATTTGGGTGTATTGCCAAACCATCATACAAGAACCTAAAAAGATGACTATGAACCCTTTGACTGGTCAATAAAAAAGAGGCTTTTCAGAGTATTTAAAATTTACTTAGCTCCACAGCTCCTGCCTTGGAACTTCCCAACTTGGAAAACCCCTTTGCACTTTATGTGTCTGAGAAACAGGGACTCTACCTAGGTGTACTTACTCAATGATCGGGTAATATACCTAGGCCAGTGGAACATCTCTCCAAACTGATAGATTATGTGGCAGCTGGCTGGCCAGGATGTTTATGGATCATAGCAGTCACTGCTTTCCTCACTGAGGAAGCCACTAAATTGATATTAGGACAGGCTTGCTCTTGAAGTCCAAACCCCTCAACAAGTGCGGGGGTACTTAGAAATTAAAAGCCATCAATGGTTGATGGAGAGATAACTAACTAAATATCAGGCTTTTTTATTAGGTTCCCATGAAATAATTTTTAACGTCTGTCAAACCTTCAATTCTGCTACTCCCATGTCCAAAGGAACAACAGTGGGTCTAACCCATTCTTGCATAGAAATAATTGATCAAATTTACTCCAGCTGGTCAGATAACAAAGACAAATCTCTAGACAACCTTGATAAAGGATGGTTCACATATGGGAGTAAATAGAGGCAAAGCCTTTACCAGCAAATACATCTGCCCCCAAAACTGAACTTACTTCTCTCACACGTGTGTTATAATTGGGAAAAGACTGGTGGATAAATATATATATACTGGTTCTAAATATGCTTTTATCATTCTGCATGTTCACACAGCTATATACAAGGAATTGCTGATGGCAAAAATTCTTCTATAAAATACAGTCATGAAATTTTATCATTACTCCAGGCAGTTAAGGAACCATTGGAAGTGGCCATTATCCATTGCATGGCACATTAGAAGGGGGAGTTTATGATAACCATGATAACCACGAAAAATGTACTTGCAGATAAAACTGGCAAAAGAGTGGCCATTGAACCAATCTCAGAACTGGCCTATGGCCACAGCCCAATGATCAAGAGCCACATCCAGAATATATCCAATATGAGCTAGAATGGGCAATGAAGAGGGGGTAGAGCAAAAAACTTAATGACTGCTGGACACATGAGATCCTGCTCACCCAGGATTGTCAATGGAACATTATTAAGGGAATACATGGTTGCTCTCACCTGGGAATAAATGCTATAAATGTTCTAGTCCCTCATGGTTTTGGTCGGGAAGAAATTGTATTACTCTGTTTTCACACTGCTGATAAAGACATATCTGAGACTGGGAAGAAAAAGAGGTTTAATTGGACTTACAGTTCCACATGGTTGGGGAGGCCTCAGAATCATGGTGGGAGGTGAAAGGCACCTCTTATATGGCAGTAGCAAGAGAAAATGAGGAAGATGCAAGCGCAGAAGCCATCAGACCTCATGATACTTATTCACTACCACAAGAACAGTATGAGGGAAGCCACCCCATGATTTAAATCATCTCCCACCAGGTCCTTCTGACAATACGTGGGAATTATGGGACTACAATTCAAGGTGAGATTTGGGTGGGGACTCAGAGCCAAACCATATCATTCCACCCCTGGCCCTCTAAATCTCATGTCCTCAAATTTCAAAACCAATCATGCCTTCCCAACAGTCCCTCAAAGTCTTAACTCATTTCAGCGTTAACTCAAAAGTCCACAGTTCAAAGTGTCATCTGAGACAAGGCATGTACCTTCCACCTATGAGTCTGTAAAATCAAAAGCAAGCTATTTACTTCCTAGATCGAATGGGGGGTACAGGTATTGGGTGAATACAACCATTCCAAATGGGAGAAATTGGCCTAAACGAAGGGTTACAGAGCCCCTGCAAGTCCAAAATCCCGTGGGGCAATCAAATTTTAAAGCTCCAAAATAAACTTCTTTGACTCCAGGTCTCATATCCAGGTCATGCTGATGCAAGATGTGGGTTCCCATGGCCTTGGGCAGCTCTGCCCCTGTGGCTTTGCACACTGTAAAATGAAAACAAAAACGTGGATTCCCAACTTACTTTGCCAAAAGAAAAAAAAATAAGTTGAAATCTGGTCTTTCAAGAAGTTACCTTTCCTTTTGTTTCTTAGCAGATAGCTACAGATCAAAGATTAAATATCTCCACATGTAGCTCCTTTATGTTCACCTTATCTTATGCAAAATGCTGATTTACTGAGCATGAGATGAATGCATAATTGACTATTTCTCTACCTATTCTTTTACTCTGTCAACATGTGGATTACCACTCCCTCCCCCAAGCCCATGTTTTCCCTGTAAATATTAAAACTCTAAAAATAATCTTTAAAGAAAGGCACAGGCCTCCGATTGTTTCTGTGATTCTATGTTCATGTTTTTTTTCTGGATATTGTCCTTTACCTTTGCAAAAATAAACTTCTAAATTGACTGATTGTCTCAGATACTTTTCGGATTACAACACAAACTGGAAAAGCTACAATAAGCTGATAAAGTCCTGGAAACACTCAACTTTCCAAGAATGAACCAGGAAGAAATTGAAATTGTAAACAGTATGATAATGAGCAATAAAATTGAATCAGTAATAAAAAAATCTACAAACCAAATAAAGTGCAAGACTAGAGAGATCCACAGTTGAATTGTATCAAATATGCAAAGAACTGGCACCAATATTGCTCAAACTATTCCAAACACACAAGGAGGGGGTATGCATCCCTAACTCATTCTATAAAAACAGCATCATCTTGATATCAAAATCTGTCAAAGACAAAACAAAGAAAGAAAACGACAGAGCCATATTGCTGATAAATATAGATGTAAAAATTCTCAACAAAATAATTTCAAACAGAATGTAGCAGCACATAAAAAAAATAATACATCATGATGAAGTGTGTTTTATTTTTTTGGAAGCAATAGATGGTTCACCATATGCAAATTAATAAATGTGACTCATCACATAAAAGGAATTAGAAACAAAAACCATGTGACCACCACAATATATACAGAAAGACACATTTGATATAATCCAACATCCCTTCATGATAAAAACTCTCAACCAATTAAACATCAAAGAAACATACCCCAAAATAATAAGAGCCATATATGTCACAATCATAACCACAAGAAACATTATATTGAATGGGAAAAATTGAAAACATTCCCTCCAAGAACTGGAACAACACAAGGATATTCACTCTTATCATTCCTATTCAATATAGTAATGAGAGTACTGGGAAGTCCCACACAGGGCAATCAGAAAAGATACAGAAATAAAAGTCATATGAATAGCAAAAGAGTGAGAGAAATAATATCTGTTTGCTGGTGACAATATCCTATCCTTAGAAAATGCTAAATATTCCTTCAAAGGACTTCTAGATCTTATAAATGACTTCTGTACTGTTTCAAGACACAAAATTAATGCACAATTTTTTTTTGTATTTTTATACTGAAACTATGCTTATGCTGAGAACAAAATCAAGAACTCAATCCCATTTATAATAGACAAAAGAAATTAAACACTTAGGATTTTACCAAAGAGGTGAAAGACCTCTACCACGAGAAGTACAAAATACTAATGAAAAAAATTGTAGATGACTCAAACTAAAAAAATCTCATGATCCTGGATAGGAAGAATCAGTATCATCAAAATGACAATACTGCCCAATGCAATCTACAGATTCAATGCAATTTATGTCAAATTACTACATTTTTTGTCAAAGAATTTAGGAAAAAACAATTCTAAAATTCATGTGGAACCAAAAAGGGCCTAAAGAATCAAAGTAATTCTAAGCAGAAAGAACAAAGCCAGAGGCATCACGTTAGCAGACTTCAAATTATAGTACAAGGCAATAGTAACCAAAACAACATAGTACTGATAAAAACAAAAAAAGGGGGGGGGACACATAGATTAATAGAACAAAATACAGAACTAATTAATAAAGCCACACATCTACATCTAATCTTTAACAAAGTCAATAGAAATATACAACGGGGAAAGTACATTATTAAATTAATGCTGGCAAACCTGACTAGCCAAACACAGAAGTGTTAAACTGGAGCCCTCCCTCTCACCATATACAAAAATTAACTTAATATGTATTAAAGACTCAAATGTAGGACCTGGAATTATAGAAACTTTAGAAGAGAACCAAGGAAATTTTTCTGTACATTTGGCCTAGGCAAAGAATTCATGACTATGATCACAAAATCAAATGCAACAATATTATCCTTAGCAAACTAACACAGGAACAGAAAGTCAAATGCTGCATGTTTTCACTTATAAGTGGGAGCTAAATCATAAGAACTTATGAACACAAAGAAGGAAACAATAGTTACTGGGGTTTACATAAGGGGGGAAGGTTGGAGTGGGGAGAGGTACAGAAAAGACAACTATTGGGTACTGAGATTAATATCAGGGTGATGAAATAATATGTACAATAAACTCCCATGATGCATGTTTATCTTTCACATTTACTCCCAAATTTAAACTAAAAATAACTTAAATGGGACTTAAACTTAAGAGCTTCTACCCAACAAAAAAGTTAATCAAAAGAGTAAACAGATAACCTACAGAATAAGAGAAAATATTAGGAAACTATGCACCTGACAATGAACTAATATACAGAATCTAAAAGAAAGTTAAACAACTAAACAAGAAAAGGACAAATAACCCCATTAAAAAGGGAACAAAGGACACAAACACACATTTTTTAAAGGAAGACATAGAAGCAGTCACCAAACATGATAAAATGCTCAACATGTTATCTTCAGTAAAATGCAAATTACAATCACAATGAGATGCCATCTCACACCAGTCAAAATGACTATTAGTAAAAAGTAAGAGAAAATAAAGATATTGTCAAGAATGTGGAGAAAAGGGAATGCTTATACATTGTTGGTGTGAATTTAAAATAGTTCAACACTTAAAAAAAAATACAGAGGTTTCTCAAAGAACTAAAAATAGAACTGATATTCAACCTAGCAGTACCAGGACTGGCTATCTACCCAATAAAAAAGAAATCATATTTTTCAAAAAGATTCCTGCACTTATACATTTATTGCAGCACTATACTCAATAGCAAAGATACGAAATCAACTTACGTGTCATTGATGGTGGATTGAATAAAGAAAATGTGGTATATATACAACAAGGAATACTATTCAGCCATTAGGAATGAAATCATGTCCTTTGCAGCAACATGAATGCAGCTGGATGTCATCATCCTACATAAAATAACTCGGAAGTAAAAAATCAAATACTGCATGTTGTCACTTATAAGTGGGAGCTAAATGGGTACATATGAAAACAGAGATAAAAATAATAGACACTGGGGACACCAAAATAAGGGATAATTGTAGAAGAGAGGGGTCTCAAA
The DNA here is from genome assembly GCF_047675955.1 of Chlorocebus sabaeus. Taxonomy (NCBI): domain Eukaryota; kingdom Metazoa; phylum Chordata; class Mammalia; order Primates; family Cercopithecidae; genus Chlorocebus; species Chlorocebus sabaeus. The sequence goes on from NC_132933.1 coordinate 89,554,337, forward strand.
CATTTCCTATTGGGTACTATTTTTACAATTTGAGTGATTGGTTTACTGGAAGCACAAACCTTTGTGTTACACAATATAGCCATGTAAAAACCTGCACACGTAGCCCCAAATCTAAATTAGAATTGTAAAAAACTTCTATGGGATACCATCTTACATCAGTCAGAATGGCTATTACTAAAAATTAAAAAAAAAAAAATGACAGACGTTGACGAGAATGCAGACAAAATAAATCCATTATACACTGTTGGTGGGAATGCAAATTAGTACAACTTCTATGGAAAAGCTTTATGAAGATTTTTCAGAGAATTAAAAACGAGCCACATTTTGATTCAGCATTTCTGCTACTGGCTATCTACTCAAAGGGGAAGAAATCATCATATTAAAAAGACACTGTACTCACATGTTTGTTGCAGCACTACTCATCATAGCAAGGACATAGAGTCAACCTATGTGCACATCAATGGTGTATTTTATAAAGAAAATCTGGTAAATATATGACAGAATACTATTTGTCTATAAAAGTAGTAAATTTATATGTCTTGCAGCAACATGGATGCAACTAGGGACGATTATCCTAAGTGAAGTAACTCAGAAACATAAAATCAAATACCACATACAATTACTTACTAGTGAGACCTAAACAATGGGTGCATATGAACATGCATAGTGGATAAGTAGACTTTGGGGTCTTCAAAAAGTGAAAGAGTAAGAGCAAGTTTAAGGGTAAAACATTTCCTGTTGTGTACAATGTACACTATTTGGGTGTTACACTAAAATTCCAGACCAAACCACGATGAAATATATACATGTAACAAAAGTACACTTGCACCCCCAAATTTATAAATACATATAAAATCTGTATATTTTAAATATATGTGTATAAATATATGTATGTATATATAAATATATGTATATATTTAAAATATGTAGTTTCCAAATCCATGTTTATACAAAAACTAGATTATGCAAGAATACCTGAAGCAAGTGTTGTAATAGTTAATGTTTTCGCTTTTAATTAGTAGAAGTTTTTTCATTAATGACATAAATTTACATATTTATGGGCATAATATTATATTTCAATACATGTGCATTTTATATAATAATCAAATCAGGGAAGTTAGCATTCTACTTACCTCAAATATTTATAATTTCTTTTTGGTGATAAGTTTCAAAATTCTTTTTTCTAGCTACTTTTCAAGGTACATTTTTTTAATCAATACTCTTGTGTTAGCTATATTCATCCTTCTACGTAATAGAACGACATAAATTACTTTTTTTTTCTTTTTGAGACAGCGTCTCACTCTGTCGCCCAGGCTGGAGCGCAGTGGCGTGATCTCAGCTCACTGCAAGCTCCGCCTCCCGGGTTCACGCTGTTCTCCTGCCTCAGCCTCCTGAGTAGCTGGGACTACAGGCGCCCGCCACCACGTCCAGCTAATTTTTTATTTTTTAATTTTTTTATTAGAGATGGAGTTTCACCATGTTAGCCAGGATGGTCTCGATCTCCTGACCTCGTGATCCGCCTGCCTCGGTCTCCCAAAGTGCTAGGATTACAGGCGTGAGCCACGGCGCCCAGCCTACTCTTTTTATATAACTATAATTTTGTACCCATGGACCAAACTCTCTTCATTTTTCCTTTTCTCCTTTCCCCAGCTTCTAGCAATTACTCTTCTACTCTCTACTTCTATGAGACTAACATTTTAAAATTACACATACAATTCAAGACCAGCCCGACCAATATGGTGAAACCTTGTATCTACTAAAAATATAAAAATTAGCTGGGTGTGGTGGCATGAGCCTGTAATCCCAGCTACTCGGGAGGTGGAGGCAGGGTAATCACTTGAACCCCGGAGGCTGAGCCGAGATCGCACCACTGCACTCCAGCCTGGGCAACAGAGTGAGACTCCGTTTTGGAAAAAAAAAATTCACATATGAGTGAAGTTATGCAGTATTTGTCTTTCTGTGCCTGGCCGATTCTCCTTAACATTATATCTTCCAGTTCATCCATGTTGCCACAAATAACATAATTTCATTATTTTGGGGGGCTGAATAGCATCCCATGTTTTATGTAAATCACATTTTCTTTACTCATTCATCTATTGATGGACACGTAGGTTAATTTCATCTCTTTGCTACTGTGAATAGTGCTGCAACAAACATGGAGTGCAGTTTTGTTTTTTGTTTCTTCGACATACTGGCTTCCCTGACTTCCTATGTACCCAACACACAGATTGCTGAATCATATGGTAGTTGCTTTTGATTTTTTGAGGAATCTCCATACTTTATATCATGATGGCTGTACTAATTTATATTCATACCAAGGGTGTATAAGAGTTCTCCTTTCTCCACATCCTTACCAGAATTCACTAATTTTTTGATAGTCATTCTAACTCATTCTTATAGCTTATTCTAAGGTGATGTGATATCTCATTTTGGTTTTGATTTGCTTGCCTTTTCCTAATGATTAGTAATGTTGAGTAATTTGACTTTTATCTGCTGGCCATTTGTATGCTGTATTCTTATAAATCTATATTCAGGGTAATAATTTTTAACTGCTGAAAGATAAAATCTGTCAACCAAAATTAAACCCAGTTAAATGTCCTTCAGGGAGTAAGGGAAAATGAAGATACTCTTAGGAGGATGGTTTAATACAGCTTACTAGATGCAACATTTCTCTTTCATGGAGAGAAACCAAAATATCAGGTAAATATTGACACTTAAAATGGATCTTTTGAGAAAAAAAAACAGTATGATTCAACAGAGAGGTGATGGAAGACAACACAGTTGAAGAGACAGAAAGCCTGGTTGCCTGTTTAATGTTGTTGGGTGCCAGAACCGGATTATGGACCCAGATCCAGGAAGGGATGTGTGAGGAAACCCCAGGCCGTCTTATTCCCACCGAGATTCTAGCTACAGAATTCCATGACTGCTGCAGACCTTTAGATTGACCAAGCAATTTACTGGATTACCACTCAGAGGAACTGCTGAAACTTGTGTGGAGCCCCAAAGGCTTGAGTTCACTGGGTAGCTGCAGCAAAGCCTGACTCTCGGTGCCTAATCACCAAGGCACTGTGTTCTTCCCTGACCTCCTGAAACTGCTGCTGTCACTCAGGTTGGGGAGAGGACATGGTCTGGTCACTATAATGTGCACCAAAGACAGATTTGGTCACCATTGTTGCAGGATGGAGATGCATCAGAAACACACACCCTATGCCTGGAGGTCTCTCTCAAGATTACTTGTCTAGTTGTTTCTTCAAGTGGGGGGCCAGAGCATAGCCACCATTGCCTCACCTGAGTGTTTTTTGACAGACTTGGAGCACTTCATGCTTCCTTATAACAGCCAGTGCTTGAGCTGGAGGTAAGAGAAAACAAATCCATAGGTCTGGTTCCAGTTCACCAGGACTTGCGCTCACCGGGCAGAGGAATGGAGATAAGATTTGTGTTCTGAGTTTGAAGCTACGAGAAGCCCCTACTGTCAAAACACAGAGAAGAGTGTAACACAGTTTTTTGTAGGGGTGAAGGGGATGAGTGGCCCTCAACTAGTAAGACTGGGCCAGGAAGGTTGTGGCCTGATAGCCATGGTTTCTTTTTCAGGGTGTCTTGCATCTCAAAACATCTGCAACAGCTCTATGAACTGAATTCAGATTGTCTGGGACAAGTCTGACTCTCCTGACCTGGCACCAGCAGCTAAATGCTTGGGAGAAATGCATGGGAACTGGTAAGGTCCCACTGCTCTCTGCTGGGCTGCAAAGCCTGGGTCACTCCTCTTCCCCTAAGCAAGGTCTGTGTCATAGGAGAGATGCTTCTGTCCCTCCCTGGAGAGTTGTCCAAGTAGTCTGAATGCTGCCCCTAGACCATAACCAAAGTTGCCTCTTTCTCTCAAGTCAGAGAGCCTGGTCACAGGCTTGCTAACCTAGTCCCACCTAGTTTTACCCCCTCCAGCCTCCTTGACAGCAGAGCACAAGACAGGAAACCCTAGAAGCCGCATAGCCCTGCCTATTGCACAAGATACTCTGGTAATTGCCCTGATGATCAATAACCAACCAAAATTCTGCTACACCCCCACAAATGCCTTTAGCCTGCAACAACCACTGACCCTGCATGGCCCATTAAACTTCTGCTGACACCATTTACAGTGCTTGGGAGACTCTTATTCACAAGGGTCAATTACTGGCCTGTAGGGTAAACTGCACAGCTCAATATAATTCCTGCTTCTTGAAGTGCACAGAACTGAAAAATGAGAGTAGCCTCCCAAGACATCCACCCTCTCATCTCTGCAGAAGACAGTGTGTCTGCTTGCATGCACAGCATACCACTACTACAACCTACAAATAACATTGGAGAAAACCACTACACTAAAGCTATTTATCACCAAGGAATTAATCAAAAGCTTTGGCCTCCTAAAGCACTAACAAGCAAAGCCAAAGGACCCTACTCAACATAAGCAAAGGTCACACCCTCAATGGGGAAAAATTTCCACACAACTGAAAGTGAATTCCAAAATAAATAGTGACAGCTTCTTCAGACAAAAAGCACATAGCATAAGAACTCCAACATCATGAAGAAACAGTGTGTTGTAATACCTCCAGTGGAACACATGAGATCTCTAGTAATGGATTTATTAAAATTATTATTATACTTTAAGTTCTAGGGTACATGTGCACAACATGCAGGTTTGTTACATGTGCCATGTTGGTGTGCTGCACCCATTAACTCGTCAATTACATTAGGTATATCTCCTAATGCTATCCCTGCCCCCTCCCCGCTCCCCACAATAGACCCCGGTGTGTGATGTTCCCCTTCCTGTGTCCAAGTGATCTCATTGTTCAAATCCCACATGTGAGTGAGAACATGCGGTGTTTGGTTTTCTGTTCTTGTGATAGTTAGCTGAGAATGATGGTTTCCAGCTGCATCCATGTCCCTACAAAGGCCATAAACATCCTTCTTTATGGCTGCATAGTATTCCATGGTGTTTATGTGCCACATTTTCTTACATTTCTTTCTCTTTTTTTTATTATACTTTAAGTTCTAGGGTACATGTGCATAACGTGGAGGTTTGTTACATATGTATACTTGTGCCATGTTGGTGTGCTGCACCCATCAACTCGTCAGCACCCATCAACTCGTCATTTACATCAGGTATAACTCCCAATGAAATCCCTCCCCCCTCCCCGTCCCCATGATAGGCCCCGGTGTGTGATGTTCCCCTTCCCGAGTCCAAGAGATCTCATTGTTCAGTTCCCACCTATGAGTGAGAACATGCGGTGTTTGATTTTCTGATCTTGCGATAGTTTGCTGAGAATGATGGTTTCCAGCTGCATCCATGTCCCTACAAAGGCCATAAACTCATCCTTTTTTATGGCTGCATAGTATTCCATGGTGTATATGTACCACATTTTCTTTTATTTATTTATTTATTTATTTTATTATACTTTAAGTTCTAGGGGACATGTGCCTAACGTGCAGGTTTGTTACATATGTATACTTGTGCCATCTTGCTGTGCTGCACCCATCAACTCGTCATTTACGTCAGGTATAACTCCCAATGCAATCCCTCCCTCCTCCCCCCTCCCCCCTCTCCATGATAGGCCCCAGTGTGTGATGTTCCCCTTCCCGAGTCCAAGTGATCTCATTGTTCAGTTCCCACCTATGAGTGAGAACATGCGGTGTTTGGTTTTCTGTTCTTGTGATAGTTTGCTAAGAATGATGGTTTCCAGCTGCATCCATGTCCCTACAAAGGACACAAACTCATCCTTTTTTATGGCTGCATAGTATTCCATGGTGTATATGTGCCACATTTTCTTAATCCAGTCTGTCACTGATGGACATTTGGGTTGATTCCAAGTCTTTGCTATTGTGAATAGTGCCACAACAAACATACGTGTGCATGTGTCTTTATAGCGGCATGATTTAGAATCCTTTGGGTATATACCCAGTAATGGGATGGCTGGGTCATATGATACATCTAGTTCTAGATCCTTGAGGAATCGCCATACTGTTTTCCATAATGGTTGAACTAGTTTACAGTCCCACCAACAGTGTAAAAGTGTTCCTATTTCTCCACATCCTCTCCAGCACCTGTTGTTTCCTGACTTTTTAATGATCGCCATTCTAACTGGTGTGAGATGGTATCTCATTGTGGTTTTGATTTGCATTTCTCTGATGGCCAGTGATGATGAGCATTTTTTCATGTGTCTGTTGGCTGTATGAATGTCTTCTTTTGAGAAATGTCTGTTCATATCCTTTGCCCAATTTTTGATGGGGTTGTTTGTTTTTTTTCTTGTAAATTTGTTTGAGTTCTTTGTAGGTTCTGGATATTAGCCCTTTGTCAGGTGAGTAGATTGCAAAAATTTTCTCCCATTCTGTAGGTTGCCTGTTCACTCTGATGGTAGTTTCTTTTGCTGTGCAGAAGCTCTTTAGTTTAATGAGATCCCATTTGTCAATTTTGGCTTTTGCTGCCGTTGCTTTTGGTGTTTTAGACATGAAGTCTTTGCCCATGCCTATGTCCTGAATGGTACTACCTAGGTTTTCCTCTAGGGTTTTTATGGTATTAGGTCTAACATTTAAGTCTCTAATCCATCTTGAATTAATTTTCGTATAAGGAGGAAGGAAAGGATCCAGTTTCAGCTTTCTACTTATGGCTAGCCAATTTTCCCAGCACCATTTATTAAATAGGGAATCCTTTCCCCATTTCTTGTTTCTCTCAGGTTTGTCAAAGATCAGATGGCTGTAGATGTGAGGTATCATTTCTGAGGACTCTGTTCTGTTCCATTGGTCTATATCTCTGTTTTAGTACCAGTACCATCCTGTTTTGGTTACTGTAGCCTTGTAGTATAGTTTGAAGTCAGGTAGCGTGATGCCTCCAACTGTGTTCCTTTGACTTAGTATTGTCTTGGAGATGCGGGCTCCTTTTTGGTTCCATATGAACTTTAAAGCAGTTTTTTCCAATACTGTGAAGAAACTAGTTGGTAGCTTGATGGGGATGGCATTGAATCTATAAATAACCTTGGGCAGTATGGCCATTTTCACGATATTGATTCTTCCTATCCATGTGCATGGTATGTTCTTCCATTTGTTTGTGTCCTCTTTGATTTCACTGAGCAGTGGTTTGTAGTTCTCCTTGAAGAGGTCCTTTACATCCCTTGTAGGTTGGATTCCTAGGTATTTTATTCTCTTTGAAGCAATTGTGAATGGAAGTTCATTCATGATTTGGCTCTCTGTTTGTGTGTTACTGGTGTATAAGAATGCTTGTGATTTTTGCACATTAATTTTGTATCCTGAGACTTTGCTGAAGTTGCTTATCAGCTTAAGGAGATTTTGGGCTGAGACAATGGGGTTTTCTAAATATACAATCATGTCATCTGCAAACAGGGACAATTTGACTTCTTCTTTTCCTAACTGAATACCCTTGATTTCTTTCTTTGCCTGATTGCCCTAGCCAGAACTTCCAACACTATGTTGAATAGGAGTGTTGAGAGAGGGCATCCCTGTCTTGTGCCAGTTTTCAAAGGGAATTTTTCCAGTTTTTGCCCATTCAGTATGATATTGGCTGTGGGTTTGTCATAAATAGCTCTCATTATTTTGAGGTACGTTCCATCAATACCGAATTTCTTGAGCGTTTTTAGCAAGAAGGGCTGCTGAATTTTGTCAAAAGCCTTTTCTGCATCTATTGAGATAATCATGTGGTTCTTGTCTTTGGTTCTGTTTATATGCTGGATTATGTTTATTGATTTGCGAATGTTGAACCAGCCTTGCATCCCAGGGATGAAGCCCACTTGATCATGGTGGATAAGCTTTTGGATGTGTTGCTGAATCCGGTTTGCCAGTATTTTATTGAGGATTTTTGCATCGATGTTCATCAGGGATATTGGTCTAAAATTCTCTTTTTTTGTTGTGTCTCTGCCAGGCTTTGGTATCAGGATGATGTTGGCCTCATAAAATGAGTTAGGGAGGATTCCCTCTTTTTCTATTGTTTGGAATAATTTCAGAAGGAATGGTACCAGCTCCTCCTTGTACGTCTGGTAGAAGTCGGCTGTGAATCCATCTGGCCCTGGACTTTTTTTGTTTGGTAGGCTATTAATTATTGCCTCAATTTCAGAGCCTGCTATTGGTCTATTCAGGGATTCAACTTCTTCCTGCTTAAGTCTTGGAAGAGTGTAAGTGTCCAGGAAATTATGCATTTCTTCTAGATTTTCCAGTTTATTTGCATAGAGGTGTTTATAGTATTCTCTGATGGTAGTTTGTATTTCTGTGGGGTCAGTGGTGATATCCCCTTTATCATTTTTAATTGCATCAATTTGATTCTTCTCTCTTTTCTTCTTTATTAGTCTTGCTCACGGTCTGTCAATTTTGTTGATCTTTTCAAAAAACCAACTCCTGGATTCATTGATTTTTTGGAGGGTTTTTTGTGTTTCTATCTCTTTCAGTTCTGCTCTGATCTTAGTTATTTCTTGCCTTCTGGTAGCTTTCGAATGTGTTTGCTCTTGCTTCTCTAGTTCTTTTAACTGCGATGTTAGAGTGTCAATTTTAGATCTTTCCTGCTTTCTCTTGTGGGCATTTAGTGCTATAAATTTCCCTCTACACACTGCTTTAAATGTGTCCCAGAGATTCTGGTATGTTGTATCTTTGTTCTCATTGGTTTCAAAGAACATCTTTATTTCTGCCTTCATTTCGTTATGTACCCAGTAGTCATTCAGGAGCAGGTTGTTCAGTTTCCATGTAGTTGAGCGGTTTTGATTGAGTTTCTTAATCCTGAGTTCTAGTTTGATTGCACTGTGGTCTGAGAGACAGTTTGTTACAATTTCTGTTCTTGTACATTTGCTGAGGAGTGCTTTACTTCCAATTATGTGGTCAATTTTGGAATAAGTGCAATGTGGTGCTGAAAAGAATGTATATTCTGTTGATTTGGGGTGGAGAGTTCTGTAGATGTCTATTAGGTCTGCTTGCTGCAGAGATGACTTCAATTCCTGGATATCCTTGTTAACTTTCTGTCTCGTTGATCTGTCTAATGTTGACAGTGGAGTGTTGAAGTCTCCCATTATTATTGTATGGGAGTCTAAGTCTCTTTGTAAGTCTCTAAGGACTTGCTTTATGAATCTGGGTGCTCCTGTATTGGGTGCATATATATTTAGGATAGTTAGCTCTTCCTGTTGAATTGATCCTTTTACCATTATGTAATGGCCATTTTTGTCTCTTTTTATCTTTGATGGTTTAAAGTCTGTTTTATGAGAGACTAGTATTGCAACCCCTGCTTTTTTTTGTTCTCCATTTGCTTGGTAAATCTTCCTCCATCCCTTTATTTTGAGCCTATGTATGTCTCTGCGTGTGAGATGGGTCTCCTGAATACAGCAGAGTGATGGGTCTTGACTCTTTATCCAGTTTGCCAGTCTGTGTCTTTTAATTGGAGCATTTAGTCCATTTACATTTAAGGTTAATATTGTTATGTGTGAACTTGATCCTGCCATTATGATATTAACTGGTTATTTTGCTCGTTAGTTGATGCAGTTTCTTCCCAGCCTAAATGGTCTTTACATTTTGGCATGTTTTTCAATGGCTGGTACCGGTTGTTCCTTTCCATGTTTAGTGCTTCCTTCAGGGTCTCTTGTAAGGCAGGCCTAGTGGTGACAAAATCTCTAAGCATTTGCATATCTGTAAAGGATTTTATTTCTCCTTCACTTATGAAACTTAGTCTGGCTGGATATGAAATTCTGGGTTGAAAATTCTTTTCTTTAAGAATGTTGAATATTGGCCCCCACTCTCTTCTGGCTTGTAGAGTTTCTGCCGAGAGATCTGCTGTTAGTCTGATGGACTTCCCTTTGTGGGTAACCCGACCTTTCTCTCTGGTTGCCCTTAAGATTTTTTCCTTCATTTCAACTTTGGTGAATCTAGCAATTATGTGTCTTGGAGTTGCTCTTCTCGAGGAGTATCTTTGTGGCGTTCTCTGTATTTCCTGGATTTGAATGTTGGCCTGCCCTACCAGGTTGGGGAAATTCTCCTGGATGATATCCTTAAGAGTGTTTTCCAACTTGGTTCCATTTTCCCCCTCACTTTCAGGCACCCCAATCAGACGTAGATTTGGTCTTTTTACATAATCCCGTACTTCTTGCAGGCTTTGTTCATTTCTTTTTCTTCTTTTTTCTTTTGGTTTCTCTTCTCACTTCATTTCGTTCATTTGATCCTCAATCGCTGATACTCTTTCTTCCAGTTGATCGAGTCAGTTACTGAAGCTTGTGCATTTGTCACGTATTTCTCGTGTCATGGTTTTCATCCCTTTCATTTCGTTTATGACCTTCTCTGCATTAATTACTCTAGCCATCAATTCTTCCACTTTTTTTTTTCAAGATTTTTAGTTTCTTTGCGCTGGGTACGTAATTCCTCCTTTAGCTCTGAGAAGTTTGATGGACTGAAGCCTTCTTCTCTCATCTCGTCAAAGTCATTCTCCGTCAAGCTTTGATCCGTTGCTGGCGATGAGCTGCGCTCCTTTGCCGGGGGAGATGCGTTCTTATTTTTTGAATTTCCAGCTTTTCTGCCCTGCTTTTTCCCCATCTTTGTGGTTTTATCTGCCTCTGGTCTTTGATAAAGTTGGTGACGTACTGATGGGGTTTTGGTGTAGGTGTCCTTCCTGTTTGATAGTTTTCCTTCTAACAGTCAGGACCCTCAGCTGTAGGTCTGTTGGAGATTGCTTGAGGTCCACTCCAGACCCTGTTTGCCTGGGTGTCAGCAGCAGAGGCTGCAGAAGATAGAATATTGCTGGATCACGAGTGTACCTGTCTGATTCTTGCTTTGGAGGCTTCCTCTCAGGGTTGTTCTCCACCCCGTGAGGTGTGGGGTGTCAGACTGCCCCTAGTGGGGGCTGTCTCCCAGTTAGGCTACTCAGGGGTCAGGGACCCACTTGAGCAGGCAGTCTGTCCCTTCTCAGATCTTAACCTCCCTTTTGGGAGATCCACTGCTCTCTTCAAAGCTGTCAGACAGAGTCGTTTACATCTGCGGAGGTTTCTGCTGCTTTTGTTTACTGTGCCCTGTCCCCAGAGGTGGAGTCTACAGAGACAGGCAGGTTTCCTTGAGCTGCTGTGAGCTCCACCAAGTTCCAGCTTCCCAGCGGCTTTGTTTACCTACTTAAGCCTCAGCAATGGCGGGTGCCCCTCCCCCAGCCTCTCTGCTGCCTTGCTGTGAGATCGCAAACTGCTGTGCTAGCAATGAAGGAGGCTCCGTGGACGTGGGACCCTCCCAGCCAGGTGTGGGATATATTCTCCTGGTGTGCCTGTTTGCTTAAAGCGCTGTATTGGGGTGGAAATTACCCGATTTTCCAGGTGTTGTGTGTCTCAGTTCCCCTGGTTAGGAAAAGGGATTCCCTTTCCCCTTGTGCTTCCCAGGTGAGGTGATGCCTCGCAGTGCTTCAGCTCTAGCTTGTCGGGCTGCAGCTGCTGATCAGCACCGATTGTCCGGCACTCCCTAGTGAGATTAACCCAGTACCTCAGTTGAAAATGCAGAAATCACCAGTCTTCTGTGTCACTTGTGCTGGGAGTTGGCGACTGGAGCTGTTCCTATTCGGCCATCTTGCTCCCGCTTCATGTGTCACATTTTCTTAATCCAGTCTGTCACTGATGGACATTTGGGTTGATTCCAAGTCTTTGCTATTGTGAATAGTGATGCAATAAACATACGTGTGCATGTGTCTTTATAGCAGCATGATTATAATCCTTTGGTTATATCCAGTAATGGGATGGCTGGGTCATATGGTACTTCTAGTTCTAGATCCTTGAGGAATCGCCATACTGTTTTCCATAATGGTTGAACTAGTTTACAATCCCACCAACAGTGTAAAAGTGTTCCTATTCCTCTACATCCTCTCCAGCACCTGTTGTTTCCTGACTTTTGAATGATTGCCATTCTAACTGGTGTGAGGTGGTATCTCATTGTGGTTTTGATTTGCATTTCTCTGGTGGCCAGTGATGAATCAATCTTAACTGTAATGAAACTTTTGACATGAAAGGTAAAGAATTGAAAATATTGATTTTAAGGAAGGTCAATGAGATTCAAGAAAAAAAAATGAAAAATGATTAATTATATAAAAGATGAAAAAAATATACTAAACAATAAAAAATGGAAACAAAAATTTACTAAAGAACTTCAAAATACAGTTGAAAGCATTAAAATTATACTAGATCAAGCAAAAAAATTGCAGATCTTGAAGTCCATTCTTTCAAATTAGCCCATTCAAACATAGAAAAAAATAAAAATGAACAAAGTCTTCAAGAAACATGGGATTGTGTAGAGCAACCAAACATATGACTTATAGGTATTCCTGAGAGGAAAAGGGGTAAAAGGAAAAAGGTTGGAAAACATATTTGGGGTCATAAGTTAGGAAAATTTCTCTAACCTTGCTGGAGTTGCAGATATTAAGCCCCCAAAAATTCAGAAAACACCTGGCAGATATTATACAAGATGAACAGCATCAAGACATATAGACATCAAACTCTCCAATGTTAATGTGAAAAAATATCTTAAAAGCAACTAGAGAGAAGCATCAATTTACTTACAAATGCAACCCCATCAGACTAATAGTGGACTTCTTTGTTGGACCTTACAAGCCAGAAGACACTCAGGGCCTATTTTCAACCTTATTAAAGAAAAAAAAAGTCAGCCAAGGATTTTATATTTTTCCAAACTGAGCTTCATAAATAAAGGGAAAATTAAATCTGCCTCAGACAAGTAATGTTAGGAGAGCTTGTCATTATTATACAGCCTTTACAAGAAATGCTCAAATAAGTCCTAAGCATTGTGATACGGTTTGGCTGTTTCCCCGCAAAGAAATCTCATCTTGAATTGCAATCCCCATAATCCCCTCTGTCAAGGGCAGGACTAGGTGGAAGTAGCTAGATCATGAGGGCAAATTCCACCATGCTGTTCTTGTGATAGTGAGTGATCTGACGGTATTGTAAGCATCTGGCATTTCTTTTGCTTGCACAAATTCCATCCTGCTGCCCTGAGAAGAAGGTGCCTGCTTCTTATTTACCATGATTGTAAGTTTCCTGAGGTCTCTCTGGAAATGCAGAACTGTGAGTCAATTAAACCTGTTTCCTTTATAAATTACCCAGTCTCTGGTATTTTTTCATAGAGATGTGAGAATGGGCTAATACACACTGATACAAAAGAATGATGTTCACCATCATAAAATCACATGTAAGTACAAAGATCACAGATTCTATAAAGCATTTACACAATTGAAATGACAAAGAAACTAGCTAACAACACTGTCATGGGAACAAATCCTCACATATTATATTAACTTTGAAAATAAATGGCCCAAATATTCTACTTAAAACATGTAGATGGGAAAAAAAAGAAAATCAAGATTCAATGATTTGGTAACTACAACAGACCCACCTAAGAAGCAAAGGCACCAAAAGTTTCAAAGTAGAGGGGTGAAATAAGTTACATCATGCAAAAGGAAAATGAAAAAGAGTAGCAGTAGCTATACTCATACCAGATGAAATCAGACTTTGAATCAACGATAGTACAAAAAGACAAAGAAGGTCAATATATAATAAAAAAAGGTTCCACTCAACAAAGAGTTTTAACTAAATTAAATATATATAAACCCAAAACCGTAACAAGATTTATAAAACTAATACTACTAGATATAAGATAAAAGATAGACAAAAATATAATAATAACAAAAATTTAAACACCCCACTGACAGCAGTAGACAGATCATTGTGGCAGAAAATCAACAACGTAACTCTGGACATAAACATGACCATAGATCAAAAGGAACTAAGAGATATTTACCCAACATAATACCCAAATAATCACAGAATATACATTTTTCTCATAAGCACATAGAATAGTCTCCAAAATAGACCATGTTCTTGGCCATAAAGTCCCAATGAGCTAAAAACATTAAAATAATCTAAAATATCTTCTCAGACCAAAGGAAAATAAAATAAGAAATCACGATGAAGAGAAAGTCTCAAAACTGCAAAATTACATAAAAACTAATCAACTTGTTCCTGAATTAACTTTGAATAACCAGCTAGAAGTACACATAAATAAATTTTTTGAAACAAATGAAATAGAGATGCAATATACCAAAACCTATGTGATACAGCAAATATTGTGCTAAGAGAAAAGTTTAGAGTGTTAAATGCCTACATCAAAAAATAAAGACATCAAATTAGCAACCTAACATGGCACCTCAAATAATTAGAAAACAAGAACAAATGAAACCCTAACCTTAGCAGAAAAATAACAATTTCAGCACACATCTAAATAAAATTCAGACAAAATATGATTAAAAAGTATCAAAACAAAAAGTTGTTTTTTAGACGATTAAACAAAACTGATAGACAACTAGCTAAGTTAACTAAGAAAAAAAGGTAAGACTCAAGTAAACAAAGTCAGAAATGATAGAAGTGATATTACATCTAATACCACAAAAATACAAAACATCTCCAGATACTACTATAAGCATCTCTAATAAAAAAACTAGCGGTGGCTCACACCTGTAATCCCAGCACTTTGGGAGGCCAAGCCAGCTGTATTGCCTGAGCTCAGGAGTTCGAGTCCAGTCTGGTCGACATGGCGAAATCCCATCTCTACTATGGTAATATATGTAAACATAGAAAAGATAACAGTAAAAAATAAAATAAAATAAAAAATAAACTAGAAAAATCAGAGAAAATAGATAAATTCTGGGAAACATGCAACCTTCCAGGAATGGACCAGAAACAGATAGAAATATAGAGAAGATGAATCATAAGTAATGAAAATTGAATTTGTAATGAAAAAAATCAAAACAATAAAAGCCCCAAATCAGATTATTTCAGAGCTGAATTTTATCAGATGTACAAAGAAAAGCTGTTGCCTATCTTACTGAAACTATATAAAAAATTCAGAGATGAATGATTCATCCATAAATCATTGCACAAAACCACTCTTGCCCAAATAGCAAAATCAGGCAAAGAAACAACAACAAAAAAACTGTAAGCCAATAGCTCTATGAACACAGTTGTAAAAAACCTGAACAAAATTATAGCAAAGTAACTTTAACAGCCCAATAAAAACAACAAAAAACTTATCACAATCAAGTGGGTTTTATTCCAGAGATGCAAGAATGATTAAATATATATAGTAATTAATAAATGTGATTTTCTATATCAATTAATTTTTCCACATAAAGATAATTCAAAATAAAATAAACATTATTATCTCAATAGATTAGAAAAAAACATTTGATAAAATCCAACGTCCTTTCATGATAAGGACGTTCAACAAACTAGGCATTGAAGGAACATACCTCAAAATAAAAAGAGCCACATAGGACAAACAACAAACTAACCTCATACTAAACGAAGAAAAGTTGAAAGCTTTTTGATAAGGTTTGGCTGGGTGTCCACCCAAATCTTACCTTGAAGTGTAATAATCCCCAAATGTCAAGGGTGGGTCCAGGTGAAAATAATTGAATCAATGAGACATTTTTTTTTCCCCCATACTGTTCTTGGGGTAGTGAATAAATCTCACGAGAACTGATGATTTTATATCTGGGAATTACCCTGCACAAGCTCTTCTGCCTGCTGTCATGTAGGACATGGCTTTGCTCCTCATTCACCTTCTGCTATGATTGTGAGGCTTCTCCAGCCATGTGGAACTGTGAGTCAATTCAACCTTTTTTCTTTATAAATTACCCAGTCTTTGGTATGTCTTTATTACCAGTATGAGAACAGACTAATACAGTAAATTGGTACCAGATGTGTGGTGCTGCTGTAAAGATAACTGAAAATGTGGAAGTGATTTTGAAAAATGAGTAAGAGGCAGAGGTTGGAACAATTTGGAGGGCTCAGATGGCACAAAAATGTGGGAAACTTTGGAAGTATTTAGACTTGTTGAATGGCTTTGACCAAAAAGCTGATAGTGCTATTGATAACAAAGTCTAGGCTGAGGTGGTCTCAGACGGAGTTGAGGAACTTGTTGGGAACTGGAGAAAAGATGACTTATTCTTGTTATGCCTTAGCAAAGAGACTGGTAACATTTTTCTCCTGCCCTAGAGATCTGTGGATCTTTGAACTTGAGATAAATGATTTAGGGTATCTGGCGGAAGAAATTTCTAAGCAGCAAAACATTCAAGAGGTGATTAAAGAGGTGCTGTTGAAAGCATTCAGTTTTATGTATTCACAAATATATGGTTTGGAATTAGAACTTACGTTTAAAAGGGAAACAGGGCATAAAAGGTTGAAAAATGTGCAGCCTGAAAAGACAATAGAAAAGAAAACCCCATTTTCAGAGGAGAAATTCAAGCTGTCTTCAAAAATTTGTATAAAAAAATGAGGATCCAAATATTAACCATAAAGATAATGAGGAAAAGGTCTCCACGGCATGGGCCTAGGAGGCAAAATTGTTTTGTGGGCTGGGGCCAGAACCTTGCTGCTTTGTGCATTCTTTGGACTTGGTGCCCTACATCTCAGCCATGGCTAAAAGAAGCCAACTTGCAGCTTGGGTCATGGTTTCAGAGTGTGCAAGCCCAAAACCGTGAAAGTTTCCACTGGGTGTTCAGCCTATGGGTGCAAAAAAGACAAGAATTGAGGTTTGGGAACTTCCATCTAGATTTCAGAGGATGTATGGAAATGCCTGGATGTCAAGGCAGAATTTCACTGCCCAGGTGGGGCCCTCATGGAGAATCTATGCTAGGGCAATGCAGAAGGGAAATGAGGGGTTTGAGCCCCCACACAGAGTCCCCACTGGGGCACTGCCTAGTGGAGTTGTGAGAAGAAGGCCACCATCCTCCAGACCCAAGAATGGTAGATATACTGACAGCTTGCACCATGCACCTGGAAAAGTTACAGACACTCAACACTAGCCCATGAAGCCAGCCAGGAGGGGAGCTGTACCCTGAAAAGCCACAGGGGTGGAGCTGCTCCAGAACATGGGAACCTACCCCTTAGATCAGCATGACCTTAAATGTGAGACCTGGAATCAAAGGAGATCATTTTGGAGCGTTAAGATTTGGCTGCCCTGCTGCATTTTGGACTTACGTAGGACCTATAGCTCTTTTGTTTTGGCCAATTTCCCCAATTTGGAACAGGTCTATTTACCAAATGCCTGTACCCCCATTGCATCTAAAAAGAAACGAACTTGCTTTTCATTTTACAGGCTCATGGGAGGAAAAAACTTACCTCATCTCAGATGAGACTTTGGACTGTGGACTTTTGGGTTAATGTTGGAATTAGGTAAGAATTTGAGGGACTGTTGGGAAGGCATGATTGGATTTGAAATATGAGGACCTGAGATTTGGGAGGGGCCAAGGACAGAATAATATGGTTTGCCTGTTTCCCCACCCAAGTCTCACCTTGAATTATAATAATTCTCATGTGTCAAGGTTGAGGTGGAGATAATTGCATCATAAGAATGATTCCCCCTATTCTGTTCTTGTGGTAGTAAGTCTCATGAGATCTGGTTGTTCTATAAATGGGAATTCCCCTGCACAAGCTCTCTTGCCTGCCACCATGGAAGACATGACTTTGTTCCTCATTCACCTTCTACCATGATTATGAGACCTCTTTGGTCATGTGGAGCTGTGAGTCAATTAAACCTCTTTCCTTTATAAATTACCCAGACTTCAGTATGTCTGTATTAGCAGCATGAGAACAGACTAATACACATTTTCTTTAAGAACAGGGTTAGAACGAGGATGCCTATGTTTGACTCTCTCATTCAACAAAGTACCAGAAGTCTTAACGAGAGCAGTAAAGAAAGAGAAAGAAACAACATGCAATTTTTTTTTTTAAAAAAGGAAGTTGAAGTATCTCTGTTTGCTTATAACATTATTTTATGTCTAGAAAACACTAAACACTCTTTTGAAAGACTACTAGATTTGACAAATAAATTCAGTTTCTGGTTACAATAATCAGTAGTGTTTCTATATAACAATGACCTTCAGATTGAGAATCAAATAAAAAACTCAATACCATTTACAATAGGGGCACACACACACACACACACACAAA
This sequence comes from Chlorocebus sabaeus, assembly GCF_047675955.1. Lineage (NCBI taxonomy): Eukaryota > Metazoa > Chordata > Mammalia > Primates > Cercopithecidae > Chlorocebus > Chlorocebus sabaeus. The sequence goes on from NC_132933.1 coordinate 89,572,336, forward strand.
TTTTTCTGGAATTAAGTTAATGAAGGACATGAAAGATCTATACAAGGAAAATTACTAAACACTGATGAAAGAAATCATAAGTCACACAAACAAATAGGAAAATATCATATACTCATGGATTGGAAGAATCAATATTGTAAAATGACCTTACTGCTCAAAACAATCTGTAGATTTAGGGCAATTTTTATCAAATTACCAATGTCATATTCTATAGAATCATGAAAAAGTGCTAAAAGTTATACACAATCAAATAAAATCCTAAACAACCAAAGCAATTCAAAATTAAAACAAAGCTGGAGGCATCACATTTCCTGACTTCAAACTGTACTACAAGACAGTATTAATCAAAACAGAATGGTACTGCTGCAAAAGTAGGCATATAGATCAATGGAATATAAATAGAATAGAATAGAATAGAATAGAATGCAAGAAATAAAGCCAAATGCCTATTCCCAACTAATCTTTGACAATGTCAACACAAATATATAATTGGAAAAGTACATTCCATTCAATAAATGATGCTGAGAAAATAGAAAAGCCATATGCAAAAGAATAAAACTAAACCCTCTCTCACACGATATACAAAAATTAATTCAAGATATGTTAAAGATTTAAATGTAAGACCTGAACCTATAAAAATTTAGAAAATACTCTTGAAAGCTTTCCTAGGCAGCAAATTTGTTACTGAGACCAAAAAACAAAATGCAACAAACTTAAAAATAGACAAATGGGACTTAATTAAACTCTAAAGCTTCTGCACAGCAAAGAAGGCAATAAACTAAAAAGCAGAAAACCTATAAAATGGGAGAAAATATTTGCAACTTTAGCATCTGACAAATTACTAATATCTATAATCTACAAGGAACCCAAACAACTCAAGAGGAATAAAACAATTAACCTCAATAAAAGTCGCCAAAGTATATGAAGAGATATTTCTCAAAATTAGACATACAAGCAGGGAACAAACACATGAGAAAATGCTTAATATCACTAATTATTAGTATAATACAAACTAAAACTACAATGAGTTTCCATCTCACACTACTCAGAATGTTTATTACTAAAAAGGCAAAAAAAACAACAAAACAGATGTTGAAGATGTAGAGAAAAATAAACACTTTTACACTATTGGTGGGAAAGTAAATCAGTGAAACCCTTATGGAAAACAGCATAGAAATTTGTCAAAGATCCTAAAATAGAACTGTTATTCATCCTAACAATTCTACTACTGGTTTTCCATCCGAAGACAAATAAATAATTACATAAAAAAGACACCTGCACTCGTATGTTTATCACCACGTTATTTAAAATAGCAATGCCGAAAATGGGACATCGGGGGCGGAGCAAGATGGCCGAATAGGAACAGCTCCAGTCTCCAACTCCCAGCGCAAGCGACACAGAAGACTGGTGATTTCTGCATTTTCAACTGAGGTACCGGGTTCATCTCACTGGGGAGTGCCGGACGATCGGTGCTGGTCAGCTGCTGCAGCCCGACCAGCGAGAGCTGAAGCAGGGCGAGACATTGCCTCATCTGGGAAGCGCAAGGGGGAAGGGAATCCCTTTTCCTAACCAGGGGAACTGAGACACACAACACCTGGAAAATCGGGTAATTCCCACCCCAATACTGCGCTTTAAGCAAACAGGCACACCAGGAGATCATATCCCACACCTGGCCGGGAGGGTCCCACACCCACGGAGCCTCCCTCATTGCTAGCACAGCAGTCTGTGATCTACCGGAAAGGCAGCAGCGAGGCTGGGGGAGGGGTGCCCGCCATTGCTGAGGCTTAAGTAGGTAAACAAAGCTGCTGGGAAGCTCAAACTGGGTGGAGCTCACAGCAACTCAAGGAAACCTGTCTGGTTCTGTAGACTCCACCTCTGGGGACAGGGCACAGTAAACAATAACAAACGAAGCAGAAAACTCTGCAGACGCAAACGACTCTGTCTAACAGCTTTGAAGAGAGCAGTGGATCTCCCAACATGGAGGTTGATATCTGAGAAGGGACAGACTCCCTGCTCAAGTGGGTCCCTGACCCCTGAGTAGCCTAACAGAGAGACATCCCCCACTAGGGGCAGTCTGACACCCCACACCTCACAGGGTGGAGTACACCCCTGAGAGGAAGCTTCCAAAGAAAGAATCAGACAGGTACACTCGCTGTTCAGCAATATTCTATCTTCTGCAGCCTCTGTTGCTGATACCCAGGCAAACAGGGTCTGGAGTGGACCTCAAGCAATCTCCAACAGACCTACAGCTGAGGGTCCTGACAGTTAGAAGGAAAACTATCAAACAGGAAGGACACCTACACCAAAACCCCATCAGTACATCACCATCATCAAAGACCAGAGGCAGATAAAATCACAAAGATGGGGAAAAAGCAGGGCAGAAAAGCTGGAAATTCAAAAAATAAGAGCGCATCTCCCCCGGGAAAGGAGCGCAGCTCATCGCCAGCAACGGATCAAAGCTGGACAGAGAATGACTTTGACGAGATGAGAGAAGAAGGCTTCAGTCCATCAAATTTCTCAGACCTAAAGGAGGAATTACGTACCCAGCGCAAAGAAACTAAAAATCTTGAAAAAAAAGTGGAAGAATTGATGGCTAGAGTAATTAATGCAGAGAAGGTCATAAACGAAATGAAAGGGATGAAAACCATGACACGAGAAATACGTGACAAATGCACAAGCTTCAGTAACCGACTCGATCAACTGGAAGAAAGAGTATCAGCGATTGAGGATCAAATGAACGAAATGAAGCAAGAAGAGAAACCAAAAGAAAAAAGAAGAAAGAGAAATGAACAAAGCCTGCAGGAAGTATGGGATTATGTAAAAAGACCAAATCTACGTCTGATTGGGGTGCCTGAAAGTGAGGGGGAAAATGGAACCAAGTTGGAAAACACTCTTCAGGATGTCATCCAGGAGAACTTCCCCAACCTAGTAGGGCAGGCCAACCTTCAAATCCAGGAAATACAGAGAACGCCACAAAGATACTCCTCGAGAAGAGCAACTCCAAGACACATAATTGCCAGATTCACCAAAGTTGAAATGAAGGAAAAAATGTTAAGGGCAGCCAGAGAGAAAGGTCGGGTTACCCACAAAGGGAAGCCCATCAGACTAACAGCAGATCTCTCGGCAGAAACTCTCCAAGCCAGAAGAAAGTAGGGGCCAATATTCAACATTCTTAAAGAAAAGAATTTTCAACCCAGAATTTCATATCCAGCCAGACTAAGTTTCATAAGTGAAGGAGAAATAAAATCCTTTACAGATATGCAAATGCTTAGAGATTTTGTCACCACTAGGCCTGCCTTACAAGAGACCCTGAAGGAAGCACTAAACATGGAAAGGAACAACCGGTACCAGCCATTGCAAAAACATGCCAAAATGTAAAGACCATCAAGGCTAGGAAGAAACTGCATCAACTAACAAGCAAAATAACCAGTTAATATCATAATGGCAGGATCAAAATCACAAATAACAATATTAACCTTAAATGTAAATGGACTAAATGCTCCAATTAAAAGACACAGACTGGCAAACTGGATAAAGAGTCAAGACCCATCAGTCTGCTGTATTCAGGAGACCCATCTCACAAGCAGAGACATACATAGGCTCAAAATAAAGGGATGGAGGAAGATTTACCAAGCAAATGGAGAACAAAAAAAAGCAGGGGTTGCAATACTAGTCTCTGATAAAACAGACTTTAAACCATCAAAGATCAAAAGAGACAAAGAAGGCCATTACATAATGGTAAAGGGATCAATTCAACAGGAAGAGATAACTATCCTAAATATATATACACCCAATACAGGAACACCCAGATTCATAAGGCAAGTCCTTAGAGACTTACAAAGAGGCTTAGACTCCCATACGATAATAATGGGAGATTTCAACACTCCACTGTCAACATTAGACAGATCAACGAGACAGAAAGTTAACAAGGATATCCAGGAATTGAAGTCATCTCTGCAGCAAGCAGACCTAATAGACATCTATAGAACTCTCCACCCCAAATCAACAGAATATACATTCTTCTCAGCACCACATCGTACTTACTCCAAAATTGACCACGTAATTGGAAGTAAAGCACTCCTCAGCAAATGTACAAGAACAGAAATTATAACAAACTGTCTCTCAGACCACAGTGCAATCAAACTAGAACTCAGGACTAAGAAACTCAATCAAAACCGCTCAACTACATGGAAACTGAACAACCTGCTCCTGAATGACTACTGGGTACATAACGAAATGAAGGCAGAAATAAAGATGTTCTTTGAAACCAATGAGAACAAAGATACAACATACCAGAATCTCTGGGACACATTTAAAGCAGTGTGTAGAGGGAAATTTAAAGCACTAAATGCCCACAAGAGAAAGCAGGAAAGATCTAAAATTGATACTCTAACATCGCAATTAAAAGAATTAGAGAAGCAAGAGCAAACACATTCAAAAGCTAGCAGAAGGCAAGAAATAACTAAGATCAGAGTAGAACTGAAAGAGAAAGAGACACAAAAAACCCTCCAAAAAATCAATGAATCCAGGAGTTGGTTTTTTGAAAAGATCAACAAAATTGACAGACCGCTAGCAAGACTAATAAAGAAGAAAAGAGAGAAGAATCAAATCGATGCAATTAAAAATGATAAAGGGGATATCACCACCGACCCCACAGAAATACAAACTACCATCAGAGAATACTATAAACACCTCTACGCAAATAAACTGGAAAATCTAGAAGAAATGGATAATTTCCTGGACACTTACACTCTTCCAAGACTTAACCAGGAAGAAGTTGAATCCCTGAATAGACCAATAGCAGGCTCTGAAATTGAGGCAATAATTAATAGCCTACCAAACAAAAAAAGTCCAGGACCAGATGGATTCACAGCTGAATTCTACCAGAGGTACAAGGAGGAGTTGGTACCATTCCTTCTGAAACTATTCCAATCAATAGAAAAAGAGGGAATCCTCCCTAACTCATTTTATGAGGCCAACATCATCCTGATACCAAAGCCTGGCAGAGACACAACAAAAAAAGAGAATTTTAGACCAATATCCCTGATGAACATCGATGCAAAAATCCTCAATAAAATACTGGCAAACCGGATTCAGCAACACATCCAAAAGGTTATCCACCATGATCAAGTGGGCTTCATCCCTGGGATGCAAGACTGGTTCAACATTCGCAAATCAATAAACATAATCCAGCATATAAACAGAACCAAAGACAAGAACCACTTGATTATCTCAATAGATGCAGAAAAGGCTTTTGACAAAATTCAGCAGCCCTTCATGCTAAAAACGCTCAAGAAATTCGGTATTGATGGAACGTACCTCAAAATAATGAGAGCTATTTATGACAAACCCACAGCCAATATCATACTGAATGGTCAAAAATTGGAAAAATTCCCTTTGAAAACTGGCACAAGACAGGGATGCCCTCTCTCAACACTCCTATTCAACATAGTGTTGGAAGTTCTGGCTAGGGCAATTAGGCAAGAGAAAGAAATCAAGGGTTTTCAGTTAGGAAAAGAAGAAGTCAAATTGTCCCTGTTTGCAGATGACATGATTGTATATTTAGAAAACCCCATTGTCTCAGCCCAAAATCTCCTTAAGCTGATAAGCAACTTCAGCAAAGTCTCAGGATACAAAATTAATGTGCAAAAATCACAAGCATTCTTATACACCAGTAACACACAAACAGAGAGCCAAATCATGAATGAACTTCCATTCACAATTGCTTCAAAGAGAATAAAATACCTAGGAATCCAACTTGCAAGGGATGTAAAGGACCTCTTCAAGGAGAACTACAAACCACTGCTCAGTGAAATAAAAGAGGACACAAACAAATGGAAGAACATACCATGCTCATGGATAGGAAGAATCAATATGGTGAAAATGGCCATACTGCCCAAGGTTATTTATAGATTCAATGCCATCCCCATCAAGCTACCAATGAGTTTCTTCACAGAATTGGAAAAAACTGCTTTAAAGTTCATATGGAACCAAAAAAGAGCCCGCATCTCCAAGACAATCCTAAGTCAAAAGACCAAAGCTGGAGGCATCACGCTACCTGACTTTAAACTATACTACAAGGCTACAGTAACCAAAACAGCATGGTACTGGTACCAAAACAGAGATATAGACCAATGGAACAGAACAGAGTCCTCAGAAATAATACCACACATCTACAGCCATCTGATCTTTGACAAACCTGAGAGAAACAAGAAATGGGGAAAGGATTCCCTATTTAATAAATGGTGCTGGGAAAATTGGCTAGCCATAAGTAGAAAGCTGAAACTGGATCCTTTCCTTACTCCTTATACGAAAATTAATTCAAGATGGATTAGAGACTTAAATGTTAGACCTAATACCATCAAAATCCTAGAGGAAAACCTAGGTAGTACCATTCAGGACATAGGCATGGGCAAGGACTTCATGTCTAAAACACCAAAAGTAACGGCAACAAAAGCCAAAATTGACAAATGGGATCTCATTAAACGAAAGAGCTTCTGCACAGCAAAAGAAACTACCATCAGAGTGAACAGGCAACCTACAGAATGGGAGAAAATTTTTGCAATCTACTCATCTGACAAAGGGCTAATATCCGGAACCTACAAAGAACTCAAACAAATTTACAAGAAAAAAACAAACAACCCCATCAAAAAGTGGGCAAAGGATATGAACAGACAATTCTCAAAAGAAGACATTCATACAGCCAACAGACACATGAAAAAATGCTCATCATCACTGGCCATCAGAGAAATGCAAATCAAAACCACAATGAGATACCATCTCACACCAGTTAGAATGGTGATCATTAAAAAGTCAGGAAACAACAGGTGCTGGAGAGGATGTGGAGAAATAGGAACACTTTTACACTGTTGGTGGGATTGTAAACTAGTTCAACCATTATGGAAAACAGTATGGCGATTCCTCAAGGATCTAGAACTAGATGTACCATATGACCCAGCCATCCCATTACTGGGTATATACCCAGAGGATTATAAATTATGCCGCTATAAAGACACATGCACATGTATGTTTATTGTGGCACTATTCACAATAGCAAAGACTTGGAATCAACCCAAATGTCTATCAGTGACAGATTGGATTAAGAAAATGTGGCACATGTACACCATGGAATAGTATGCAGCCATAAAAAAGGATGAGTTTGTGTCCTTTGTAGGGACATGGATGCAGCTGGAAACCATCATTCTTAGCAAACTATCGCAAGAACAGAAAACCAAACACCGCATGTTCTCACTCATAGGTGGGAACTGAACAATGAGATCACTTGGACTCAGGAAGGGGAACATCCCACACCGGGGCCTGTCATGGGGAGGGAGGAGGGGGGAGGGATTGCATTGGGAGTTATACCTGATGTTAATGATGAGTTGATGGGTGCAGCACAGCAAGATGGCACAAGTATACATATGTAACAAACCTGCACGTTATGCACATGTACCCTACAACTTAAAGTATAATAATAATAAATAAATTAAAAAAATAAAAATAAAAAAATAAAAAAAAGAAAAGTTGCCAAATAAATATAGAGTGACATCCTAAAAAAGTTAAAGAATAAAAAAAAAATAAAATGGGACATCTAGCCCATTTATATTCAAGGTTAATATTGATATATGCAGATTTAATCCGATCATTGTGTTGTTAGCTGGTTGTTATGCAGACTTAATTTTGTAGTCACTTGATAGTGTAAATGGTCTATGTACTGAAGTGTGTTTTTGTGGTGGCTGGTAACCATCTTTCATTTCTGTTTAGCACTCACTTAAGGACTGTTTATGAAGCATGTCTAGGGGAAATAAATTATCTTAGCATTTGCTCATCTGAAATAAATAAATAAATAAATAAAATAAAATAGCAACGCCATAAAAATCAACTTAGGTTACCACTGATAGTGGATTTGACAAAGAAAGTGTGATATATATATAAAATAAAATACTGTGAATCCATACAAATGTAAAACCATGCATTTTGTAGCAAGATAGATTGAGCTGGAGGCCAGTATCCTAAGTGAGATAACTCAGAAATAGATAAACAAATATTGCATGACCTCATTTACTAAAAAATGGGTACACATAGACATACATTAAAAAAAAAATAGACATCAAAGAGGTTAAAATGGAAAAGGGTGAGTGTTGAAAAATGACCTATTTGTTACAATGTTCACTATGCAGGTGATGATTAAAGTAGAAACCCAAATCTCATAATGACACAGTATATGCATGTAACAGACATGCACATGCAGCATATGAACCTATTATAATAATTTTTGAAAAGCACTTTTGGGAAAAGAAATTCTCAGAGACCTAATTTATCTTAAAATTTACACTTGGAATATACATACAGTGAAAGAATATTCAGCCTTAAAAAGGAAGAAAATCCCATTATATGCTTCAACATCAATAAATCTTGAAAACATTATGCTAAATAATATAAGCCAATACGAAAAAAAAATGAATGCTGCATGATCCAAATTTTGTGCATTATCTAAAGTAGAAGAGTTCATTGAAACTGAAAGTAGAATGATGTTTATCAGGGGATGGGTATAAAAGGAAGATTTGTTGTTTAACAGATATAGCTTCAGTTTTGCAAGATATAAACATTTCTGGAATTTGGTTGCAGAAAAAATGCATATACATAAAAATATTGAACTGTGCTCTTCAATTATTAATATGGTAAATTTTAAGGTATATGTTTTTAAATTTTTTTTTAATTAAAAAATCTACAGTTGAAGTACAATTAAATGAAATTCTTCACATTAAAATATATAAAACCAAAAAAATGGCTTGGAATATTATTCAAAAAGAAATATTGATGGAGTAAATGTAGGAGTAAAATAAGTTCTTTTTTTTTTTTTTTTTTTTTTTTTAGACGGAGTCTCCCTCTGTCACCCAGGCTGGAGTGCAGTGGTGCAATCTCGGCTCACTGAAACCTCCACTTCCTGGGTTCATGCCATTCTCCTGCCTCAGCCTCCCGAGTAGCTGGGACTACAGGTGCTCACCACTACACCTGGCTAACGTTTTGTGTTCTTAGGTAGAGACGAGGTTTCACTGTGTTAGCCAGGATGGTCTTGATCTCTTGACCTCGTAATCCACCCACCTCGGCCTCCCGAAGTGCTGGGATTACAGGCGTGAGCCACCGCGCCCGGCCTAAAAGAAGTTCTTAAATCATGTCTCACAGCTGAAGTACGCATTATAACATTATCTTATATAGTAATTAGTGTAGATAGAGAAATACTTAACAAAATTACATTCAAAATGCAGAGAAGATAAAATTAATTAAACTAAAGTTAAGTTTCTTTATTTCATAAAGATAAAACAAATTGTTGATAGCAAATTTGTTCTCTAAAAATGACTGAAGAAACCTTGTAAACAAGAGGAAAATAAATGGAAAGCATAAAAATAGCAGAAAAAGTATACGTGCGTGCAGCAAACTATTCTAATTTTGCATGAGATTTGTATATCACATTGGAAATTGGAAGGAAATATAATTATATCTGATACTCAAGACAGTACTAAATGTATAATATATCAATACTAGTGGATTGTAATTTCACAAATATATAGCAATAATCAAAGCCATCACTAAGAAAATATACAAAGAGATACCTTTAAAAACTACAAGCAAATCAAGACATAGTCTTAAAAAGTGTTAAAAATCTATTAAGAAAGTTAAACTGAATGATAAAAAACATAAAAAGCAAATGCAAATAATACAATGTTAGGCTTAAGTTCTAACATATTAATAATTAACCATAAATAATCTAAATACACCAACAAAGGGCAGAGAATGACACAATGAATTAGAAAAACAACAACAACAACCACCATGGTGGCTCTCAAGATGGCTGAATAGAAAAAACTCCCATCTGTAGCTTCCAGTGAGATCAACGCAGAAGGTGGGTGATTTCTGCATTTCCAACTGAGGTACCTGGCTAATCTCGTTGAGACTGAATAGACAGTGGGTGCAGCCCATGGAGGGAAAGCTGAAGCAGGGTGGGACACCACCTCACCTGGGAAGTGCAAGCATTGGTGAACTCCCTTCCCTAGCCAAGGGATGCCATGAGGAACTGTGCCCTGAGGAATGGTGTACTCTGGTCCAGATACTATGCTTTTCCCATGGTCTTCACAACCTGCAGACCCGGAGATTCCCTCAGGTGCCTATACCACCACAGCCCTGGGTTTGAAGCACAAAAGTGGGCAGCCATTAAGGCAGACACTGAGCTAGCTGCAGGAGTTTTTTGTTTTGTTTTTTTTTTTTTTCATACCCCAGTGGTGCCTGGAATGCCAATGAGACAGAACTGTTCACTACCCTGAAAAGGGGGCTGAAGCCAGGGAGCCTAGTGGTCTAGCCCAACAAATCCCACCCCCATGGAGCACAGCACGCTAAGATCCACTGGCTTGAAATTCTTGCTGCCAGCACAGTCTGAAGTTGACCTGGGATATCCAAACTTGGTTGAGGGAGAGGCTTGAGTAGGCAGTTTTTCCTTCACAGTGTAAACAAAGCCACTGGGAAGTTTGAACTGGGCAGAGCCCACTGCTGCTTGACAAAGCCACTGTAGCCAGACTGCCTCTCTAGATTTCTCCTCTCTGGACAAGGCATCACTGAAAGAAAGGCAGCCTTAGTCAGGGGCTTATATATAATACTCTCATCTCTGGGACAGAGAACCTGGGGGAAGGAGAGGCTGTGGACACAGTTTTTGCAGACTTAAATGTTCCTGCCTGTCGGCTCTGAAGAGAATAGTGGATCTCCGAGCACAGTGCTCAAGCTCTGATAAGGGACACACTGCCCCCTCAAGTGGGTCCTACACCCCCATGCCTCTTGACTGGGAGACATCTCCTAGCAGGGGTAGACAGACAACTCATACAGGAGCACTCTGACTGGCATCTGACAGGTGACCTTCTGGGAGGAAGTTTACAGAGGAAGGAACAGGCAGCAATCTTTGCTGTTCTGCAGCCTCCACTAGTGATACCCAAGCAAACAGGGTCTGGGTCTGGAGTGGACCTTCAGCAAACTCCAGCAGACCTGCAACAGATGGGCCTGATGGTTAGAAGGAGAACTAACATTCAGAAAAGAATAACATCAACATCCATTAAACGACATCCACATAGAAACACCATACGAAGGTCACCAACATTAAAGACCAAAGGTAGATAAATCCATGAAGATGAGGAAAAACCACTTCAAAAAGACTGAAAATTCCAAAAACCAGAACACCTCTTCTCCTCCAAGGTATCACAACTCCTTGCCAGCAAAGGAGCAAAACTGGATGGAGAATGAGTTTGACAGAAATGGGCTTCAGAAGGTGGGTAATAAGCAGCTAGCATCATAATAACAGGATCAAATTCACACACAACAATATTAACCTTAAATATAAATGGGTTAAATGCCCCCAATTAAAATAAACAGCCTGGAAAAATGGATAAAGAGTCAAGACCCATCAGTGTGCTATATTCAGGAGACCCATCTCATGTGAAAAGACACACATAGGCTCAAAATAAAGGGATGGAGGAATATTTACAAAGCAAAAGGAAAGAAAAAAAAGCAGGGGTTGCAATTCCAGTCTCTGTCTCTGGTAAAACAGACTTTTAACCAACAAAGATCATAAAAGAAACAGAAGGGCATTACATAATGGTAAAGAGATCAATGCAACAAGAATAACTGACTATCCTAAATATATATGTACCCAAAACAGGAGCACCCACATTCATAGAGAAAGTCCTTAGAGACATACAATGACACCTAGACTCCCACACAAAAACACTGAGAGACTGTAACACCCCACCATCAATATTAGACAGATCAATGAGACAGAAAATTAACAAGGATATTCAGGAATTGAACTCAGCTCTGGACCAAGCAGACCTAATAGATATCTACAGAACACTCCACCCAAAATCAACAGAATATACATTCTTCTCAGAAACACATTGCACTTATCCTGAAATTGACCACATAATTGGAAGTAAAGCACTCCTCAGCAAATGCAAAATAATGTAAATCATAATAAACAGTTTCTCAGACTACAGTGCCCTCAAATTAGGACTCAGAATTAAGAAACTCACTCAAAACCACACCACTCCATGGAAACTGAATAACCTGCTCCTGAATGACTATTGGGTAAATAACGAAATTAAGGCAGAGATAAATAAGTTTCTTGAAATCAATGAGAACAAAGATACAATGTACCAAAATCGCTGGGACGCAGCTAAAGTGATTTTTAGAGGGAAATTTATAGCACAAAATGCCCACAGGAGAAAGCAGGAAAGATCTAAAATTGACATCCTAACATCACAATTAAAAGACCTAGAGAAGCAAGAGCAAACAAATTCAAAAGCTAGCAGAAGACAAGAAATAAGTAAGATCAGAGCAGAACTGAAGGAGATAGAGACACAAAAATCCTTCAAAAAGAATAATAAATTAATCCAGGGGCTGGTTTTTTGAAAAGATCAACAAAATACATAGACCACTAGCCATACTAATAAAGAAGAAAATATAAAAGAATCAAATAGACACAATAGAAAATGTTAATGGGGATATCACCACTGATCCCATAGAAATACAAACTACCATCAAATAATAAACACCTCTATGCAAATAAATTAGAAAATCTAGCAGAAATGGATAAATTCCTGGACACACACACCTTCCCAATACTAAACCAGGAAGAAGATGAATCCTGGAATGGACCAATAATAAGTTCTGAAATTGAGGCAGTAATTAATAGCCTAACAACAACAACAACAACAACAACAACAAAACAGGACCAGATGGACTCACAGCCAAATTCTACCACAGGTACAAAGAGGAGCAGGTACCATTCCTTCTGAAAGTATTCTAACCAATAGAAAAAGAGGGACTCCTCCCTAACTTATTTTATGAAGCCTGCATCATCCTGATACTGAAACTTGGAAGAGACACAACAAACAAAGAAAATTTCAGGCTAATATACATGATGAACTTCGATGCAAAAATCCTCAATAAAATACTGGCAACCCAAATCCAGCAGCACATCAAAAAGCTTATCCACCACGATCAAGTTGGCTTCATTTCTGGGATGACAGGCTGGTTCAATATCTGCAAATCAAAAAATGTAATCTATTTCATAAACAGAAACAATGATGAAAACCACATGATTGTTTCGAGAGATACACAAAACGCCTTTGATAAAATTCAACATCCTTTCTTGCTAAAAACTTTCAATAAACTAGGTATTGATGGAACGTATCTCAAATTAACAAGAGCTACTTATGACAAACCCACAGGCACTATCACACGTGATGGACGAAAGCTGGAAGCATTCCTTTGAAAACTGGCACAAGACAAGGATGCCCTGTCTCACCACTCCTATTCAACATAGTATTGGAAGTTCTGGCAAGGGCAATCAGGCAAGATAAAGAAATAAATCATACTCAAATAGGGAAGAGGTCAAATTATCTCTGAGTGCACATGACATAATCGAATATTTAGAAAACCCCATCATCTCAGCCCAAAATCTCCTTAACCTGATAAGCAACTTCAACAAAGTCTCACAATATAAAATCAATGTGCAAAAATCACAAGCATTCCTATATACAAATAATATACAGAGTGCCAACTCATGAGTGAACTCCCATTCACAATGGCTGCAAATAGAATAAAATACCTAGGAATACAATTTACAAGAGATGTGAAAGACTTCTTCAAGGAGTACTACAAACCACTGCTCCAGGAAATAATAGAGGACACAAACAAATTGAAAAACATTCCATGCTCATGGATAGGAAGAATCAATACTGTGAAAATGGCCATACTGCCCAAAGTGATTTATAGATTCAATGCTATCCACATCAAGCTACCATTGACTTTCTTCATAGACTTGGAGAAAACTACTTTAAATTTCATATGAAACCAAAACTGAGCCCATATAACCAAGAAAATCCTAAGCACAAAGAACAAAGCTGGAGGCATCTCACTGTTTGAATTCAAAATATACTACAAGGCTACAGTAACCAAAACAGCATGGTACTCGTACCAAAACAGATATATAGACCAACAGAAAAGAACAGAGGCCCCAGAAATAACACCCCACATCTACAACCATCTGATCTTTAGCAAACCTGACAAAAAGAAGCAATGGGGAAAGGATTCCTTATTTAATAAGTGGTGTTGGGAAAACTGGCTAGCCATATGCAGAAAACTGAAACTGGTCCCCTTTCTTACACCTCATAAAAAATTAACTCAAGATGGATTAAAGACTTAAGTATAGGACCAAAAACCAAAACCAAAACAAAACAAAACAAAAACAAAAACAAAAACAAAAACCAACAAACAAACAAAAACACCCTAGAAGAAAACCTAGACAATACCATTCAGGACATAGGCATGGGCGAAGATTTCATGACTAAAACACCAAAAGCAATGGCAACAAAAGCCAAAATTGACAAATGGGATCTAATTAAATCGAAAAGCTTCTGCACGGCAAAATTAACTATCATCAGAATGAAAAGTCTCCCTACAGAACGGGAGAAAATTTTTGCAAACTATTCACCTGACAAAGGGCTAATATCCAAAATCTACACATAATTTAAACAAATTTACAAGAAAAAAAGAAACAACAATATCGAAAATTGGGCAAAGAATATGAACAGACACTTCTCAAAAGAAGACATTTATGCAGCCAACAAACATGTGAAAAAAAAGCTCTTCATCGCTGGTCATTAGAGAAATGGAAATCAAAACCATAATGAGATGCCATTTCATACCAGTTAGAATGGCCATCAATAAAAAATCAGGAAACAACAAATGCTGAAGAGGATGTGAAGAAATAAGAACGCTTTTACACTGTTAGTGGGAGTGTAAATTAGTTCAACTATTGTGGAAGACAGTGTGGTGATTCCTCAAGGATCTAGAAACAGAAAAACCATTTGACCCAGCAATCTCATTACTGGGTATATACCAACGGATTATAAATCATTCTACTATAAGGACACATGCACACATATGTTTATTTTGGCACTATTCACAATAGCTAAGACCTGGAACCAATCCAAATGCCCATCAATGATGGAATGGATAAAAGAAAAATGTGTCACATACACACCATGGGATACTATGCAGCCATAAAAAAGGATGAGTTCATGTCCTTTCCGGGGACATGGATGAAGCTGGAAACCATCAGTCTCAGCAAACTAACACAAGAACAGAAAACCAAACACAGCATGTTCTCACTCATAAGTGGCAGTCGAACAATGGAAACACATGGACACAGGGAGGGGAACATCACACACCAGAGCCTGTAAGATGTTGGGGGGCTAGGAGAGGAATAGCATTAGGAGAAATACCTAATGTAGATGACAGCTTGATGGGTACAGCAAACCACCGTGGCACGTGTATACCTATGTAACAAACCTGCACGTTCTGCACATGTACCCCAGAACTTCAAGTATAATAATAGTAATAATAACAATAATAAAATTTAGCATTAAACAAACCCAGGGCAGAAAATTAAGTCTTGTGATTATTTAAAAAAGCATAAAAAAGGAAAAAACAAACAACCCTATCAAAAAGTGAGCAAAATATATGAGGAGACTCTTCTCAAAAGAAGACATTTATGTGGTCAACAAACATGAAGGAAAGCTCATCATCACTGGTCATTAGGGAAATGCAAATCAAAACCACAGTGAGACAACATCTCACGCCAGTTAGAATGGTGATCATTAAAAAAGTCAGGAAAGAACAGATGCTGGAGAGGATGTAGATAAGCAGGAATGCTTTTACACTGTTGGTGGGAGTATAAATTAGTTCAACCATTGTGGAAGACAGTGTGGCAACTCCTCAAGGATCCAGAACCAGAAATACCATTTGATCCAGCAATTCCATTACTGGGTATATACCCAAAGGATTATAAATCATGTTGCTATAAAGACACATGCACATGCATGTTTATTGCAGCACTGTTCACAATAGCAAAGACTTGGAACCTACCCAAATGCCCATCAATGATAGAATGGATAAATAAAAAGTGGCACATATACAGCATGGAATACTCTGCAGCCATAAAAAAGGATGAGTTCATGTCCATTGCAGGGATATGGATGAAGCTGAAACTCATCATTCTCAGCAAACTAACACAATAACAGAAAACCAAACACCACATATTTCACTCATAAGCAAGAGTTCAACAATGAGAACACATGGACACGGGGAGGAAAAATCACACACCAGGGCCTGTTGGGGGGTTGGGGGTTAGGGGAGGGGTAGCATTATGAAAAATACCTAATATAGATGATGTCTTGATGGGTGCTGCAAGCCACCATGGCACGTGTATACCTATGTAACAAACCTGAAGGTTCTGCACATATATCCCAGAATTACAGTATAATTAAAGAAAAAAAGTAAAAATCCACATTAAAAGGGCAGGTATAATGGTCTTGCTTTGATTATTTCACCCCTCTTCTGTCCCAATTAGTACAGCACCATACAGAGAGGATTCCCCAGGGACTAGTTTCTACAGTAAAAAAGAGAATCATGAAGGTAAATATCCAGCTCCCATAGCATTACAAGATGCTTTCCAGGAAGACCACTTCTTTCTCACCTTATGGGGAACATAGAGAAAACCTACAGGACTAAATCACCGGGAGTCAGGTATAAACAAAGCAAGGATGTGTATTCCACAGAAATAAGTGCTCAGATTTTGGTGATAGCTTAGTGTAGGTGTCAGTAGTGGTATTCAATCAAAGGTAGTATCTGACAGTATAGCCTGCCCACAAAGCCAACCTGGTTACTCCCAGAAGAGGTGAGAGACACTATTTTACCTTATTCTCTGGATAGCCAGCCTGAAGGCCAAGCCTCTGAGCCTACCCTATGACTTCACAACAGGAGAAAAAAAAAAAAAAACATTAAGTTTTGACAAAAAGCAGGCACTAGCTATGTCATATCTATAAGCTTAAACAACACTCCTTGCTGCCTCAAAGCCAACACTATACCATACATACACAAGGTGACAACACACCCAACTAATTTTTGCAGGAAGACAGGCACGGATTCTTCCAAACCCAGTACATTAATTGCCATTCCTAGGTTCTGCCAAGAGCGATAATCATCTGGGTGAATTTTGCTAAAAACCTGTCACTAATTCTGCCACAAAGAGAAGCTAAATCAGCACTCCACAGGGCCCCAAATCCCACCTTCAGGCCCCACTCAGCAAGAAAGGCAATTTTTTTATTTTTTAATTTTATTTTACTTTAAGTTCTGGGATACATGTGCTGAATGTGCAGGCTTGTTACATAGGTATGTATGTGCCATCGTGGTTCGCTGAGTCTATTAACCCATCATCTAGGTTTTAAGACTTGCATGAATTAGGTAAAGTAAATCTTAAATATGCATTCTTGCTGAGCATGGAAGTGGGTTTTATTCGTTTTACTCCACTTTACTCTTGGATTCTTCTGAAACTGTCTCAAACTGCTAAATTTAAACAATGGTATTTTCTGACCAGGGAATACACCCTATGACCCACATGAGTCAGAGGTAATTGTAGTTTCCAGCAACAGGTCAGCTTGATTACAGAACTAAAGCAGTGGTCGTGACATATGGCAGAGCTTAGCCAACTGTGCCACTCAAATGTCGAGTAAAGGTAGAATCCCAGGCATCTAGAGAATCTGAAAGCAAGCTCCTCCAGCCCAAGGTTAATACCAGCTTGCCTATCCAGAATTATAGGATAGACTAAATAGTGAAGGTTTATTCTTGCCAAAGAAAACCTGTACAAACTGGAAAAAGAGTTTGTCTTTGCAAATGCACAAATATCATCAAAAGAAAACAAGGTTACAAAGAAATAGAAAATCATAAAACCTAAAAAGGAAATAAACAAAGCTCCAACAATACAGTGAAGTAGAAACAATTGGACTTTAATCTTTTATATAATAACAAAAACAATTATCCAGTGCCAAGATTATCACTAGGAATATCCAAGAACTCAAAATCAAGGCTGTCACAATCCTGGGAACCAAAGAGGAGCAAAAAATCATAAGCACACAATCAGAGAAATTAGCCTCTATAATTGCAGCACCTCTCCCACCAAGCTTCCACACGCCATGTGGAAATGTCCCCCCAGACTCATGGTTTCTATAGTAAAAAACTGGGATCAGGGTAGACAACCAGCTTCCCCACCAACTTTGGTTTCTTTGTAGGAAAATTGTTCTTGACTAAATCCATGGGAAGCAGAATAAGTGCATGAAGGGTGAAAATCCTAAGGCATGTATGAAGGTAGGGCTGCCCACACCAAGCTTGTGAAATGTGGTGACTGCCCTTTATCACAGTCAGAGGAGACTCCTTATTAGAGAAGCTATTCAGCAGCACCACACTGTAAGAGGTATGCTTCATAGGTCCTCTAGGCACAAACATCTAGTCAGCCTTTCCACATAGTAGGGATATCCCCATTAGGACCTCCACATCTGGAACAGGCAGGTCTTGAAAAGTCTGAATGCCACTGCAAACCAGGGCCTAGAGTGACATCTAGTGCTGACAAAGAGGCAGCAGTATCACAATAAAGGAACTCAGTCATTCTGCACAAAACTTCTAGACAGAATAAGTAACCCAATAGCAAACATTAGAATAAGCAACTAACCCCTTCAATGTGAATGTGAAAACATAGACACATATCCTTAACAAACAAGAGCAAACAGAAAACTGTGACCTCTACAAATGGACAAAAGAAGGAGGGAGTGACTGACCATAAAGACATAGCAATGTATGAGCTCTCCTATCAATAATTCAAAATAGCAGTTTTGAGAAAACTCAGAAAAAATCAAAGAGAAACAGAAAAGCAAATAATAAAAATACCAGAGAAACTTTTAAAATGGTAGAAATAATAAAAAATTAAAAAGAAAGCCTGGAGCTGCAAAATAAAATAAGTGAACTAAAAAAAAAAAAAAAAAAAAAAAAAAAAAAAAAAAAAATGCAGTAGAGAGTACCAACAGCAGAATTGATCAAGCTAAAGAAAGATAATACAGAGCAGAAAAAGTAAAATGAAGAGTGAAGAGAAATAAAGAATGTTTAAGACATCTACAAAACAACATCAAAAGAGCAAATCTAAGAGTTATTTGCCTTCAAGATGGACTTAAAAAAGAGCAAGCTGTAAAAACCTTATTCAAATAAAAGATAAAACATTTCGAACATACAGAAATATATCAATATCTAGTTATGACAAGGTCCAATATTACTAAACATATTGAGGGTAAATAAGACTACCCCGGCTTGGTGTGGTGGCTCATGCCCATAATCCCAGCACTTTGGGAGGCCGAAGCAGACAGATCATGAGGTCAGGAGATTGAGACCATCCTGACTAACATGGTGAAAACCCATCTCTATTAAAAAACAAAAAATTGGCTGTGCATGGTGGCACTCACTTGAAATCCTAGCTACTTGAGAGACTGAGACAGGATAATCACTTGAACCCATGGGGCAGAGGTTGTAGTGAGGTGAGATGGTGCCACTGCACTCCAGCCTGGGCTACAGAGGGAGACTCTGGAAAATAAAAAGACTATTCCAAGGCATATCATAATCAAAGTCTCAAAGGCCAAGGACAAAGAGAATCCTAAAAGCAGAAAGAGTCAAAAACCACATAACATATAAAGAAGGTCCAATTCATATGGTAACAGTCTTCTTAGCAGAAACCCTACAGGTCATGAGAAGTGGAAGGGACATATGCAAAATGCTGAAAGAAAAATAATTGCCCATCAAAAATATTGTGTTCAGTGAAGCTATCCTTCAAACATGAAAAAGAAAATAAAGATTTTCCCAGTCAAGTAAAAGTTAAAGAAATTTGTCACTGCCTGATCTATCTTAAATAAGTAATATCCTTAATCTCAAATAATGATAATGTGCAACAAAGAAACATCTGAAGGTATAAAACCCACTAATAAAAGTAAGTACAAGAAAAATCCAGAATAGCCCAATACTGTAATTGTGGTTTTTAATCTAGTCATATCTCTAGTATTAAAACTAAAAGAAAAAGGTAGAAAATATAATATTAGCTACAGTATTTTGAGACAGGTAATATAAAAAGATGTAAATTAAGACAACAAAAGTCAAACTATTGAGGAAAATGGAAATAAAGTACAGAAATTTTAAAGTTTTTTATTGTGATCAAAGTTAATTTGTCATCAGTTTAAAACAACTTAATTTAACTCTAAGATGTTTTTGTTAAGTCCCCCATATAACAAGCAACAACTTATATAAAGCAAAAAAGCACAGACTTAAAACATACTCCTGGAGAAAGTAACCATCAAGGAAGACAATAAGAAAGAAAAGAAGAGAGTACCTACAGAACAACAATAAAGAAGTGACAAATGTCAGTAGCAAGTTCTTGCCTATGAGTAATAACCTTGAGTGTAAATAAACTGAAATTTCAAATCAAAAGTCATAGCATGGCTGAATAGATGAAACAAGCAAAAACAAGTCTATGACTATATATAGACTATAGACTACAGGAAACTCACTTTCCTAATAAAGAAACACATAGACTGAAAGTGAGGAGATTAAATTATAACTTTATATTTTCTAGTTGCAGTGGAACAAAATCAAATATACAAACGGAAAAATTCAAATAAAAATATGAGAAACTTTGGAAACTAATTCAAAATTGAAAGCTATGCTCCTGAAAAACCAATAGATCAATGAAGCAATTAGAGAGAACAAAAAATTGAAACAAATGAAAATTTAGAAACAGTAGAAAGACTTTAACGAACAACCTAAAAATGCGCCTAAAGAAAATAAGGAAATAACAACAAACTGATTCCCAAATTAGTAGAAGAAAAGATATAAAAATCAGAGTAGAAATAAGGAAAATTGAGATTTAAAATGATACAAAACATACAAAAATTCAATTTTGTGTGTTGAAAAGACAAACAAGATTGACAAACTCTTGAAGCTGAACAAATAGAAATTTGTTTTCAAGTCTTTTGCCCACTTCTTAATGGAATTATTTGTTTTTCTTGTTGATTTGTTTAAGTTTCTTACAGATTCTGAATGTAAGACTTTTGTTAAATGCATAGATTGAAAATGTTTTCTCTTATTCTGTAGTTTGTCTGTTTAATCTGTTGATAATTTATTTTGCTGTTCAGAAGCTCTTTAGTTTAACTAGTTACTATTTGTCATTTATGTTATTGTTGTAATTTGCCTTTGAGGACTTAGTCATAAATTCCTTGCCAAGGCAGACACAGAGAAGGGTGTGGTCTTTAGACCTTACATTTAAGTATGTAATTCATGGTGAGTTAATTTTTGTATATGATGATAGGTGGAAGTCCAGTTTCATTCTTATGCATATGTTTTTTCAGTTATCATCATCATTTATTGAATAAGGAGTTATCTTACCTCATTGTTTATTTTTGTCAGCTTTGTTAAATATCAGTTGATTATAAGTATGCAGCTTTATGTCTAAGTTCTGTTTTCTGTTCCATTGGTCTATGTGTCTGATTTTGTATCAGTACCATGCTATTTTGGTTACTATTGCTTTTTGGTGTAGTTAAAGTTCATTAATGTGATGCCTCTGGCTCTATTCTTTCAGCTTAGGGTTGCTTTTGCTATTCATGCTCCTTTTGTTTTTGGTTACACATGCATTTTAGAATAGTAGTTTTTTCTATTTTTGTGGAACATGGCATTGCTAGTTTGATAAGAATAACATTTAATCTGTATGTTGCTTTGGCAGTATAAACATTTTAACAATATTGATTCTTTTAGTCCATGAGCATGAAATGTTTTTCCATTTTTTGCACTACCTATAACTTATTTTAGTAGCATTTTATAGTTCTTCTCGTAGAAATCTTTCACCTCCCTGGTTATCTTTATTTCTGTTTTTGTTTTGTTTTGTTTTGTTTTGTTTTTGTTTTTTTGTGTGTGGCTTTTGTAACTGTCATTGCATTCTTGTTTTGGCTCTCAGTTTGAGTGTTACTCATGCATAGAAATGCTCCTGATTTTTGTGCATTATTTTTTTAATCCCGAAACTACACTGAAGTCATTTACTAAGTCTAGGAGCCTTTTGTCAGAGTATTCAGGGTTGGTACATTTACAGCATGCAATACTAGGCATCCGTAAAAAAAGAATAAAATTATGTTCTTTGCAGCAACATGAATGCAGCTAGAGTCCATTATCCTAATAGAATTAACACAGAAAGAGAAAAGAAAATCTTACATGTTCTCACTTACAAGTAGGTCTTAAAGAGGGGATTCACATGGACAAAAATATGGAAACAATAGAAACTGAGTACTTCCAAATTGAGGAAGGACAGAGGGGGCAAGGGTTGAAAAACTACCAATAGGGCACTATGCTCACTATCTGGGTGATAAGTTCAATTCTACCTCATGACTCAGTATTATGCAATATACCCATACAACAAATCTGCACATGTGTTCTTTGAATCTAAAAGGAAAGTTTGAATTTAAAGCAATAAATAAGGCCAATTAGAAATATATTTGTTGTTCAAAGTGATATGCTACATGATCTATCAACTTGTACACTACTCTAAATATTATTACTGGTTGCAGGTATTTTTGGTGCAAAGCAAATTGAAAATAATGGTTTCTAAACACTATCACTGACATTCACAGTAAGAAGATTTTGAAGTTTGTTCATTTCCACAAAGTTAACGTTACACAGTGATATTCCAAGAGTGCTTATCAGCGTGGTTAAACAAGGTGTAGTGATAACTACAAGACAGTGCTTTTGATAAAAATTTCATTTATTCAGTTTGCACAATATTGGTTGCTTAGAGAGTTCATTTTATGATCTTTTTATTCAAATTAACATTGCCTTCAAAATATTTCTAATAAACAGTTTTCAAAATCGAAAGATTATGTGGCAAAAATTGCTATTTTTTTCTCAGGCTTCTTCAAGTAATCTGAGGATGAAGGCTCATTACCCTGTCTTCCTTGCCACACTCCCAAGATTATGGACACTGGACCATTTGGTTCTTAAAACTAATGATTGTCATAAAATTTATGTTTAATTAAAACACACACACACATATACATATATGTTATATGTGAAGGCCTAGTTTTTCAATTAATTGAAAACATTTCTCAGTTTAAAAAAAGACAAAAAAGAGAAGACCTAAAAAAATAAAATCAGAGACACAAAGAGTCATTACAACTGATACCACCAAACTATAAAGGATTATTGAAAACTATTCTGAACAACTATATGCCAACGTAGTGTAAAACCTGGAGAAAATGAACTAATTTATGGACAGATAGAACCTATCTACATTTAATCAAGAAGAAATACAAAACCTGAAAGAATTAATAAGAAAGAAGAATATTGGAGCAGTACAAAAAAGTCTCACACCAAATAAAAATCCACATTCTAGTATTTTCACAGCTGAATTCTACCAACGCTTTAGATAACAACTAACACTAATACTACACTAAATATTCCACAAATTTTAAGAGAAAAAACACTATCAGACTCTTTCTGTGATGGTAACATTATCCTGATACTAAAAATAGACAAGGATATAACAACAACAAAATAATAGAAAAGAAAACAACAGGTCAATAAATTTAATAAAGATATATGCACATGTCTTTAACAATATACTGGGAAACTGAATTCAAAACATATTAAAATGTCATTCAACATGATAAAGTGAGATTTATTTTAGAGATGAAAGGATAGTTTAACATAAGCAAATCAAAAAATGTGCTACATCACATTAAAACAATAGTATTTTATTTTATTATATTTAACCTTTTAAAAAAAAGTATTTAATTTCCATAGGTTATTGGGGAACAGGTGGTATTTGGTTACATGAGTAAGTTGTTTAGTAGTGATTTGTGAGATTTTGGTTTACCCATCACCTGAGCAGTATACACTGCTCCCAATTTATAGTCTTTCATCCCCCACCCCCTTCCCATGCTTTCCCCTGAGTCCTCAAAGTCCATTACATCATTCTTATGCTTTTGCATTCTCATAGCTTAGTTTCCACTTATGAGTGAGAATGTACGACGTTTAGTTTACCATTCCTGAGTGATTTCACTTAGAATAATAGACTCTAATCTCTTCCAGGTCACTGCAAGCGCCATTAATTCATTCCTTTTTATGGCTGAGTAGAATTCCGTCATATATACATATATGCCACAGTTTCTTTATCCACTTGTTGACTGATGGACATTTGGTTTGTTCTACATTTTTGCAATTGCAAATTGTGTTGCTATAAACATGTGTGTGCAATTATCTTTTTTTGTATAATGACTTATAACTAATGATTATTTCAAGAGACACTGTAAGTATTTGGTACAACTAAACATCACTTTATGATGAAAACTGTAAGTAAACTGGGTATAGAAAAAAACTTAAAGCAATAAAAACAAGCACAACATTAACTTTATACTAAATATAAACCAATTGAAAGAATTTTCTGTAAGACCTGGAAAAAGACAAAAATGCCCACTATCACCACTTTTAGTCAAAATAGTACTCAAAGTTCAAGGCAGAACAATTGGTCAAGAAGAAGGGAAAAGGGGCATCAAAACTGAAAAAAAAGAAAGTCCAGTTGTTTTTGGTTACATATAACAGGATCTTATATTTAGAAAAAAAGAAAAAACTCCATCAAGAAACCTTATCCATGCTCAGTAAAGTTGTAGAATACAAAACCAACATACAAATATCAGTAGTATATTTATATACCAACAATAAGTAATGTGTAAAATAAATCAAGACAGCAATCTCATATAGAGTAGTTAAAAATGATATAAATTAGCTAGGAATAAATATAACCAAAGAAGCAAAAGATCTCTACAATGAATAGCATAAAGCATTATTTTAAAAAATTAAAGAAGACTAAAAAATAGATACTTTATGTTCATGGAAGGTAGAATTAATATTGTTAAAATAATAATATTACTTAAGGTAATGATCTACAGATTCAGTTAAATTCCAATCAAACTATCAATGACATTCTTCACAGATTTAAAAAAAAAAAAAAAAACTATTCTAAAGTTTGTATAAAACCATGAAAGGGCCCATATAGCCAAATCAATCCCAAATAAAATTAACAAAGCTCTCCTTGGGGGCACACCCAAGATGGCCGAATAGGAACAGCTCCAGCATCCAGTGCCTAGCGTGAGTGACAGAGAAGACGGGTGATTTCTGCATTTTCAACTGAGGTACCGGGTTCATCTCACTGGGGAGTGCTGGACAATCGGTGCTGGTCAGCTGGTGCAGCCCAGCGAGTGAGAGCTGAAGCAGGACGAGGCATCACCTCACCCAGTAAGCACAAGGGGGAAGGGAATCCCTTTTCTGAGCCAAGGGAAACTGAGACACACAACATCTGGAAAATCGGGAAACTCCCACGCTAAAACGGTGCTTTACCAAGGGTCTTAGCAAATGGCACACCAGGAGATTATATCCCACACCTGGCCTGGAGGGTCCCACACCCATGGAGCCTCCCTCATTGCTAGCACAGCAGTCTGAGATCTAACTAAAAGGCGGCAGCAAGGCTGGGGGAGGGGTGCCTGCCATTGCTGAGGCTTAAGTGGGTAAACAAAGCCACAGGGAAGCTCGAACTGGGTGCAGCCCACAGCAGCTCAAGGAGGCCGGCCTGCCTCTGTAAACTCTTCCTCTGGGGACAGGGCATAGCTAAACAAAAAGCAGCAGAAACCTTGGCAGAGGTAAATGACCCTGTCTGATAGCTTCAAAGAGAGCAGTGGATCTCCCAGCATGGAGGTTGAGATCTGAGAATGGACAGACTGCCTGCTCAAGTGGGTCCCTGAACCCTGAGTAGCCTAACTGGGAGACATCCCCCACTAGGTGCAGACCGACACCTCACAACTCACACGGTGGAGTACACCCCTGAGAGGAAGCTTCCAGAGCAAGAATCAGACAGCAACACTCACTGTGCAGCAATATTCTATCTTCTGCAGCCTCTGCTGCTGATACCCAGGCAAACAGGGTATGGAGCGGACCTCAAGCAAACTCCAACAGACCTACGGCTGAGGATCCTGACTGTTAGAAGGAAAACTAACAAACAGAAAGGACACCCACACCAAAACCCCATCAATACATCACTATCTTCAAAGACCAAAGGCAGATAAAACCACAAAGATGGGGAAAAGGCAGTGCAGAAAAGCTGGAAATTCAAAAAATAAGAGCGTGTCTCCCCCTCCAAAGGAATGTAGCTCATCACCAGCAATGAAACAAAGCTGGGCAGAGAATGACTTCAATGAGTTGAGAGAAGAAGGCTTCAGTTAATCGAACTTCTCAGAGCTAAAGGAGGAACTACGTAACCAGTGCAAAGAAACTAAAAACCTTGAAAAAAGAATGGATGACTGGATAACTAGAATAATCAATGCAGAGAAGACCTTAAAAGAACTGATAGAGATGAAAACCATAACATGAGAACTACATGACAAATGCACAAGCTTCAGTAACCGACTCGATCAACTGGAAGAAAGAGTATCAGCGATTGAAGATCAAATGAATGAAATGAAGCAAGAAGAGACGTTTAGAGAAAAAAGAGTAAAAAGATGAACAAAGCTTCCAAGAAGTACAGGATTATGTGAAAAGACCAAATCTACATCTGATTGGTGTGCCTGAAAGTGACGGGGAAAATGGAACCAAGTTGGAAAACACTCTGCAGGATATTATCCAGGAGAACATCCCCAACCTAGCCAGGCAGGCCAACATCCAAATTCAGGAAATACAAAGAATACCACAAAGATACAGAGCCCTCAGAAATAATAACACACATCTACAGCCATCTGATCTTTGACAAACCTCAGAAAAACAAGAAATGGGGATATGATTCCCTCTTTAATAATTGGTGCTGAGAAAATTGGCTAGCCATAAGTAGAAAGCTGAAACTGGATTCTTTCCTTACTCCTTATATGAAAATTAATTCAAGAAGGATGAGAGATTTATATGTTAAACCTAAAACCATAAAAACCCTAGAAGAAAACATAGGTAATACCATTCAGGACGTAAGTATGGGCAAGGACTTCATGTCTAAAACACCAAAAGCAATGGCAACAAAAGCCAAAATTGACAAATGGAATCTAATTAAACTAAAGAGCTTCTGCACAGCTAAAGAAACTACCATCAGAGTGAACAGGCAACCTACAGAATGGGAGAAAATTTTTGCAATCTGCTCATCTGACAAAGGGCTAATATCCAGAACCTACAAAGAACTCAAACAAATTTACAAGAAAAAAACAAACAACCCCATCAAAAGTGGGCAAAGGATATGAACAGACATATCTCAAAAGAAGACATTCATACAGCCTACAGACACATGAAAAAAACGCTCATCACTTGCCATCAGAGAAACGTAAATCAAAACCACAATGAGATACCATCTCACACCAGTTAGAATGGCAATCATTCAAAAGTCAGGAAACAACAGGTGCTGGAGAGGATGTGGAAAAATAGGAACACTTTTACGCTGTTGGTGGGACTGTAAACTAGTTCAACCATTGTGGAAAACAGTGTGGCAATTCCTCAAGGATCTAGAACTAGAAATACCATTTGACCCAGCCATCTCATTACTGGGGATATACCAAAAATATTATAAATCAAGCTGCTACAAAGACACATGCACATGTATGTTTATTGTGGCACTATTCACAATAGCAAAGACTTGGAATCAACGCAAATGTCCATCAGTTACAGACTGGATTAAGAAAATGTGGCACATATACACCATGGAATACTATGCAGCCATAAAGAAGGATGAGTTTGTGTCCTTTGTAGGGACATGGATGCATCTGGAAACCATCATTCTCAGCAAACTATCGCAAGAACAAAAAACTAAACACCGCATGTTCCCACTCATAGGTGGGAATTGAAAAATGAGATCACTTGGTCACAGGAAAGGGAACATCACACACCGGGATCTATTGTGGGGAGGGGGCAAGGGGAAGGGATAGCATTAGGAGATATACCTAATGTAAATGACGAGTTAATGGTTGCAGCACACCAACATGGCACATGTATACATATGTAACAAACCTGCACATTGTGCACATGTACCTTAGAAATTAAAATATAATAAAAATTTACAAAAGTTTAATATCATAAAATGATATAAATTCAGACAGAAAAAATAAATATGCATACATATGCACTCAAAGTAAAATTGTTATCTGCTTGAATTATAGTATTATTAGTATAAGATGCTATATGTAACTCTTGTGGTATCCAAATAGCAACAAAACAAAACAAAACAAACTAAAAAACAAAAAACCTACAGAAAGCTTACAAAACAAAAAGAAGAAATGTTTTAATACTTACCACTACATAAAACTGTCAAATATAAAAGAAATATATGAAAATAGAAAGGAAATATCTACTAAACAACAACAAAAATTTAGCATAACAAATCAGTAATAAGTTCTTATATATCAATAATTACTTTGAAGGCTAACAAATTAAATTCTCTATTTAAATACATAGAATACTAGAATGGGTTAAAAAGAAAATGGTCCAGCTATATGCTGTATGCAAGGTAAACTTTACTTTTACAGACACACACAGACTAAAAATGAAGTGATAAAATAAAGATATTCCCTGCAAATTATCCCTACGTAAATTGTTAATGTAGGGATAAGAATGCTTAAATAAGACAACATATATTATTTACATTAGAAACTGTAAAAATAAACAAATAAATACATTGTATAATGAAAAAATGTTCATTTGATTTAGACATTATCACAATTATAAATATATGTGCATCTGAGAGTGAGACACATTATTAGGCCATTTTTACACTGTTAAAAGAAATACTTGGGGCTGGGTAACTTATAATGAAAAGGAGTTTAACTCTACAGGCTGTTCAGGAAATGTGGTGTCATCATGTATTTCTGACGTGACCCAGAAAAAGCTTACAATCATGGTGGAAGGTAAATAGAGAGCAGGATTATCTCAAGGTGAGAGTGGGAGCAAGAGAGGAAGAAGAGTGAGGTCCCAGAATTTTAAACAACAAGATCATGTGTGAGTTAAATTATACCTTGCTTTTCACCAAGAGGATGGTGTTAAACCATTCATGAGAGGTCTTCTCTCATGATCTAATTGCCTCCAACCAGTTCTTACCTCTAACATTAGGAATCATGTTTCAACATAATACATACCATATCAAACACCTAAATATGTAAAGCAAATATTAAAGATTTGCAGAAAGAGATGTATTGCAAGACATAACAAAGGGGGCAGTGATGTCAGCAAGACTGCTGACTAGACATGCCTAATATTTATTTCCCCCACAACAAAGGACCAAAACAAGAAATACACAACTATATTTGACTAAAGTATCTTAAAGAGATCTTTGGCATATAGAGAGGGGTGACAAAACCCTGTAAAGCATGGAAACTCAGGATGGCCACCTACAGAGGGGAACAAAACATCCTCCTTTGACAAATCATTTCTCCAGTTGGGATCAGCTTGGAACCAGTATAAATTTTTCCTTGCAAGAATAAGAAGCTTCCATTAATGGTGTGTACACATGCAGTCCTTTTTTTTTTTTTTTTTTTTTTTTACAAAAGAATCATATATTTCTCACAGGCCCTAAGGCCAGATTGAGGATCTTCCTGGAGTTCAAATGGCTGCATTATTTATAGCCAATATCATGCTCCTTATGAGCCAAGATGTTACTACATAAAACCATCTTTAAAATGTAGCCAACTGCTAGAGTACATTCTGCTTTAAGTGCCAGTAGTCACTGAAACTTTATTCCCAAGGCTTTCAAATCATTGCAACATGGTCAAACATGGTAGTGCACCACTTCACAGCAAATGTGCTAATAGTCTCTACACCCTTGGGAAAAGCTGCCTAGGAGGCACTTCATGTTCTTCATCCACAGTGGCTGCAGCACTCCAACTCTGACTCTTCAAACCTCAAGCCTGCCAAAACAGCCATGACCCTGCTGCCAAAGCACATGTCCTCCAAGGAATGTGTGGTCCTTCCCAGCACAGAATCCAAACTCATGAATAGAACAGTGGTGTGCCCTATTGAAGCATCAAATAGACCAGTGTGCTGCTTCTAGGTAAGTCACACATAGGTCAGCTGAGCAACCAGCAAACTTCTTTCTGTGTGAATCAGCTTTATGCCTCACCCCCGGAGAATCCACATCCAAGCTAGCAGAACATTTATGTGTCCCGTTCATGTATAAGTCAGCATGTTTCGTCCCTAGGAAGCTAGACCCAAGACAGTGGACCAATTTTGTGCCCACTCTGCACAAACCATCCCAGTGCATCACCGCAAGCATGCCATGCCTGGTAGACAAGTTACGATCTCTTGGTGCCTAAACCAACCTGGTGCTTCACCTGCAGAGAAACAGTGATTTGTCTCAGAGAGAAGCCAATACCCTGGTGCTTGAGCTGGCATGATTCCCAGACTTCTGGGAAACATAGGCTTGGTTGATCTGAATCACCCCACACTGCACCAAACAGGCAGAGTCCTCTCCCTACCTGGATCTGAAGTAGCCTTCTGGAGTCTGAGCTGCTGAGGTGCACCATCTTTCTGGTGAATAAAGCCAACATTGCACTAATTACTTTCCCTTGCAGTATAAGCCATGACTGTGCCCCACCATTCAGGGGTCACAGTTGCCATGGCACCTGGCCTCACAGAGCCTGGGCCATGCTTGTGCCCCACCACCTTAGTGTCCAAGGTCACCACTACTCAGTAGCCTTTTCTTCTGCTGCACAAGTTGCCACAATGCCATGTTGGCTCTGAAATTGCAGTGCCTGCTCCCTAGAGCCTGAACCCCAGGAACACCCCTTTATCTCTGAAGCCATGCTGTTGTGGTGCCCAGACATCCATTATTACAGTCCCAGTTATGTATTTGCCTTCTAGGTTTAACCTACAGGGGAGTGCTTCAAAGTCACATATTTCAAATTTGTGTGAGTGCTGCATCCACCCATGTCTGAGAGTAAATATACCTATATGTCACAGATGACACAGTATTTAAACAGGACATTAAGCCCATGACTACAGGTCCATAGCATTTGAGCTCTAGAAAACAGTGCTACTGTGGCTACAAGTGGCCTGTGTCAAAGCCAACACCAATAGAGATTTCCTCAGTTAGGTCTCTCAACTTTAGGAAAAACTAGAACAGGAAGGTCTCTGAAGTTATTGTCACTGAGAATTCTAACAACCTACCCTGCCACCATTGCTTCCACAAACTCCTGAAGCCTACGCCATAGAAGAACTCACTTGTATTGCTGACATTCATCACAGCAAAACACAAAAACAAACAAACAAAAAACCTTCACAGAGACTACACTATAGTCTTCACAGAGACTAAACTATTGAATTCAGCTGGGACCAAAGCCAATGCACCCAACACAACCAACAACCTTAGGACTAATTTGCAGATGATAGACTTTACCTATGAAAGCCATTCTATAACATTGAAAGAGGTGACTGCTCCACAATATGGGCAGATAGCAACACAGGAATACAAGATACATAAAACGTAAAAAAAAAAAAAAAAAAAAAAAAAAAAAAAGTGAAACCACAATGGAACACAATAGTTCTCTAGTAAGTTACTCCAAAGAAAAGAAAATGTATGAATTGCCTAAGGAGGAATTTAACATAATGATGATAGGGAAACTCAGTGTGATGTAAGTTGATACAAACAAACAATCAAATTAAATCAGCAAATCAGTTTATGATCAGGATAAAAAATTTCACAAAGAGATAGATCTCATTCCAAATAACAAAACATAAATCTTGAAGCTGAATAGTTTTTTTTTTTATATATATATACTTTAAGTTCTAGGGTACATGTGAATAACGTGCAGATTTGTTACATATGTATACCGGTGCCATGTTGGCGTGCTGCACCCATCAAATCGTCAGCACCCATCAACTCGTCATTTATATCAGGTATAACTCCCAACACAATCCCTCTCCCCTCCCCCCTCCCCAAGATAGGCCCCAGTGTGTGATGTCCCCCTTCCCGAGTCCAAGTGATTTCATTGTTCAGTTCCCACCTAAGAGTGAGAACATGCGGTGTTTGGTTTTCTGTTCTTGCGATAGTTTGCTGAGAATGATGGTTTCCAGATGCATCCATGTCCCTACAAAGGACACAAACTCATCCTTTTTTATGGCTGCATAGTATTCCATGGTGTATATGTGCCACATTTTCTTAATGCAGTCTGTCACTGATGGACATTTGGGTTGATTCCAAGTCTTTGCTATTGTGAATAGTGCCACAATAAACATACGTGTGCATGTGTCTTTAGAGCAGCATGATTTATAATCTTTTTCGTATATACCCAGTAATGGGATGGCTGGGTCATATGGTACATCTAGTTCTAGATCCTTGAGGAATCGCCATACTGTTTTCTATAATGGTTGAACTAGTTTACAATCCCACCAACAGTGTAAAAGTGTTCCTATTTCTCCACATCCTCTCCAGCACCTGTTGTTTCCTGACTTTTGAATGATCGCCATTCTAACTGGTGTGAGATGGTATCTCATTGTGGTTTTGATTTGCATTTCTCTGATGGGCAGTGATGATGAGAATTTTTTCACGTGTCTGTTGACTGTATGAATGTCTTCTTTTGAGAAATGTCTGTTCATATCCTTTGCCCACTTTTCGATGGGGTTGCTTGTTTTTTTCTTGTAAATTTGTTGGAGTTCTTTGTAGGTTCTGGATATTAGCCCTTTGTCAGATGAGTAGATTGCAAAAACTTTCTCCCATTCTGTAGGTTGCCTGTTCACTCTGATGGTAGTTTCTTTAGCTGTGCAGAAGCTCTTTAGTTTAATGAGATCCCATTTGTCAATTTTGGCTTTTGTTGCCACTGCTTTTGGTGTTTTAGACATGAAGTCCTTGCCCATGCCTATGTCCTGAATGGTATTACCTATGTTTTCTTCTAGGGTTTTTATGGTATTAGGTCTAACATTTCAGTCTCTAATCCATCTTGAATTAATTTTTGTATAAGGAGTAAGGAAAGGGTCCAATTTCAGCTTTCTACTTATGGCTAGCCAATTTTCCCAGCACCATTTATTAAATAGGGAATCCTTTCCCCATTTCTTGTTTTTCTGAGGTTTGTCAAAGATCAGATGGCTGTAGATGTGTGGTGTTATTTCTGAGGACTCTGTTCTGTTCCATTGGTCTATATCTGTGTTTTGGTACCAGTACCATGCTGTTTTGATTGCTGTAGCCTTGTAGTATAGTTTGAAGTCAGATAGCGTGATGTCTCCAGCTTTGTTCTTTTGATGTAGGATTGTCTTGGCAATGCAGGTTCTTTTTTGGTTCCATATGAACTTTAAAGTGGTTTTTTTCCAATTCTGTGAAGAAACTCATTGGTAGCTTGATGGGGATGGCATTGAATCTATAAATTACCTTGGGCAGTATGGCCATTTTCACGATATTGATTCTTCCTATCCATGAGCATGGTATATTCTTAAAATTAAAAATACAATTTAGAGCTTCAACAGCTGACTAGATTAAATAGAAGAAAAAAAATGTGAGCTTGATGTATCTATTGAAATAACTCAGTTTGGAAAAAAAAAGAAAAAAAGTGACCAAAAAATAGGACTTATGGGACACCATTAAGTTACCAAATCTTTTCAATATGGGAGTTTCTGAGAGAGAAGAGATGGATTAAGTCACAGAAAGTATATTTAACAAAATAATAGCTGAAAACTTTTCAAGTTTGGGGAGAGATATGGGCATCCTGACCCAAAAAGCATAACAATTTCCAAATAGAGTCTACCTAAAAATATCTTCCTTCAGGCATATTGTAATCAATTGTCAAAAGTAAAAGAGAAAGAGAGAATTCTAAAAGCAGCAAGTGACATATAAAGGAGTTCTCATCAGACAATTAACAGATTTCTCAGCAGAAAGCTTTTGTATCAAGAAAGAATTGGATGATATATTGAAAGTGTTGAAAGAAAAAATAACTACAACCCAAGAATATTATACTCAGCTAAGCTATCACTAAATAGTAGAGGAGAAACAAAGGTCATTCCAGACAAAGAAGAGCTGCATGAATTTATTATTACTAGACCATACTTACAAAAAATATTCAAGAGAATGCTTTAAGAAAAAGTGAAAGGATAATGAGCACTGTCATATAAACTCATGGGTAGATGTAAATCTACAATTAAATTTATACTTTATTATTGCAAACATGGCATGTAAATCTTTGAAGTCTCTAGTATAAAGGTAAGAAGGCAAGATGATCAAAAATATCTATAACTAAAATAAACTGGAGG
Organism: Chlorocebus sabaeus; assembly: GCF_047675955.1. Classification (NCBI taxonomy): domain Eukaryota; kingdom Metazoa; phylum Chordata; class Mammalia; order Primates; family Cercopithecidae; genus Chlorocebus; species Chlorocebus sabaeus. The sequence goes on from NC_132933.1 coordinate 89,606,536, forward strand.
AACACACATGTAAAATATATAAATTAAGACAACAAAATTATAAATTGTGGCTAAGAATTAAAAAATGAGTTTTGTATGTGACCAAAGTCAAGTTTTTCTCAGTTTAAAATACTATAAGATTATTTATGCATCTTATGAAGAGCAACCATATGCACACAAGGAAATGAGAGCAATTCCACTATCTTTGAAAATATTATTATTAAAATATTTTGCATATACTGATTCTTATTTGACAGACTGACATATGGTTTAAACAAGAGAATAGTGAAAAATGAGTACTCTGTTTTTTGGGGGTAAAGTGTTCTGTATATGTCTGTTAATTTCAATTTCATGATAGTAGACTCTGAGTTATCTATTTTCTTATTTATTTTAATTCTTGTTGTTCTATTTATTATTGAAAGGTATTGAAATCTCCAACTATTATTACAAGGTATATATTTCTCTCTTCTATTATCTCAATATTTTCTTTCTATATTCAGGAGCTCTTGTGCTAAGTGCTTCTATGTTTAAAATTGTTATATCTTTTTGTATATCAACACTTTTTTATCAGTAAAAAATGTCCTTTGTTTTCTTGTAACTAGTTTAGAGTAAGGAATATTTTTTCTAATATTTTTATAGCCACATTAAGTTTCTTTTGGTTGCTATTTCCATGGAACATGTTTTTTATCTTTTTTACTTTCAACCTATGTATGTCTTTAGATCTTAAAAATAAAAAATAATTACCATAGGCCTGTTGAAAACTTAAAATATGATTTTATTAAATATAATTGATGTAGAGGTTAATACTATTACAGTAGGAAAGAAAGATTAATCTCAACTCTAAGTACAATAAAGATAGCTGGAGACTTATTGTGAATAAGCAGATAAAGAAGATAAGTGGATAATACTTTATTAAGAAAAATTTGATTGTATATCTCATGTAAGGAAGTTCTTGCTAAACTTGATTGTCATTATCATTGTTAAAATCATACCAAATTTGTGGCTGGAGATGAGCCTTAGGTAAACAGAGTGCCCAGAAGCCTAACTAATGTCAGACTAAGAAGGATTTTTTTTTTACATTTATTCTTTTTATTCAAAAAAAAGGAAACATTATCTTTTCTTTTAACAGTATAAGTAAATTTCTTATTGGTTTACTTTTTCTTTATTAAGGAGAAGCTGAATCATCTGTCGAAGTTTGGATGTAGAAGATGTTTGCTTTATGATATGAGCAATCAGTTATTTCATAAGGGAATTTTATCAAAGCACAAAATAAATTCAAAGAATTTTTTTTGGAGCTAAAACTGTAAACCTAGTTTTTGAGTATGGATAGTATGAAGAGGAGCCAGTCAAGATTTCTATACATTAGGCTTAAATCATCTTTAGATGGTAAGATGAGGGCAGTAGTGGAAATCTGATAGATAGTTTGCAGTTTTTAATGCTTTTGGCAATGGCGTGTACATCAGTGAGGTTTCCATAAGGTTGTCCACAGTCATGATTATACCTTGGAACAGAGCACGGAATATGTGGGACATTAGTTAAATTCCTGAGTTGTCCATACAGCAGCAGCTCCTGTCATGAAAGTGGTCTATTTATTGCCTGCTACAGTTATTAGTCCTTTGAAGTTTATATCACATAATTTACATTCAAGTTGCAGGGATACTTTATATCCTTGGGGAAAGGTAAGCTACAAGGAAACCTAAAGTTTCAATAAGAATCTGGAAAGTCAAATTTTAGTACCCAGTGGCACCAGCTCAGGAGGTTTGGAGAAAAGTTGATTTGGAGAGTTGTATCCAGACATTCAAAGAAATTAAAATTACTGAGAATTCAGTAAGAACAGACTGAGTGTCCAAGATGCAAATTTCCATATAATTTGTAGGTAGGTTTATTACAAAAAAATCCCAAACAACTAAAAAACAATGAACATGAATAGAATTGAATAACAAAAAAGTATATTTTCTATTAAAATATAAAATTTCTCCATACATTCAACTCCATACTTAATACAATTTAATCAACAATATCATTCTCACTTACAAATAAGCTTGATCTCATTAGATTTTACCTAATTATTAATTAAATACATAAGTGCAGAAAGAATGATAATTGATCACATAGGCCTTTAATAAGTCAAAAATTTTATTTCTCTTTACAAAAGTGTAATCTACTGAAGTCTAATGACTTCAGTATAGACAGTTGAAGAGAAAGTAGAAAGACATCATTTTTATACAAACAAAAACATCAACTTTTAGCAATATTTTAAACAAAAGCCATAATAATTCTCATCAATTTATTCAGTCCCATGCAATTAATTCTTGCTCTGTTTGATGTTAGGTTAGCAGTTCCATAAATCCATCAACTTATTGACTAGAATTCTGGATATAGTGACTTTCCGGCTGTATGGTCTCAAAGTTATTTAAGACAAACAGAATCTTGTTCTCCAGAGTAACTGGCAAAGTCCTCTACATGGGTTTCTGAGACAACTTACTTTTGTTGGGGACAAACAATCCAGCCTGTAACTGATTGTATGAGTTTTCAGGATGGCATTATAAAAAATTAAATATTATCTGTAGATAAAATAAAATGAGTGTTGTATTAGTCTGTTTTCACACTGTCATTAAGATACTACCTGAGACTGGGTGATTTATAAATAAAAGAGGCTTAATTGACACAGAGTTCTGTAATGTTTGGGAGGCCTCAGAAAAGTTACAATTATTGAAGAAGGTGAAGAAGCAACCACCTTTTTCACAAGGCAGCTGGAGAAAGAAAGCAGGGAAATTGCCACTTTTAAAACCATCAGATCTCATGAGAACTCCCTCACTCTCAGGAAAACAACACGGGGAAAACCACCCCCATGATTCAATCACTTCCAACCAGGTCCCTCCCTCAAAATAGGGGCACTTCAATTTGAGTTGAGATTTGGGTGGGGACAGAGAGCCAAACCACCTCAGGTGTGATTAAAGATCTGCTGAGTGTTCATTATAAAAATAACACAATTGAGAAAGAAATTTGGTTGTTTCTGTGACATACCACATTTTAAAACAACTGGTATTGTAACGAAAATTGTATGAGGATGTAACAGGGACAGCAAAGGCATTGACAAATTTCTATATGTTTTAAACAACATTGAAAAATATTATATTAACAAAATTTTAACTGCAAGTATAATCTATGGAAGGCTAAACATCAATTCATATTGTGCAACACTTTATGAAATGAAACAAATCAAATGAACTTAATTATTTTTAACACCTTTCTCTTTATATCAAGGAAAATAAAACACTTTATGATTTTCCAAAGACCTTCTGAGAATCCTGAAAGTCAATTTGAGGTCATGAAGATTTCATTAAAGAGTTGATTTTGGGGAAGTCAAAATATCAATATAATGGAAAAAAGTCACACGTTTTGAACATTTGCCTGAAGCTGATCATGGGATATTGTGGAATAATATTTAAGTACCTATTTAACTGATGTGACAAAACATATTTCAAAATTAAATACAAGGGATAATATAATTGAAAAAACCCAAACCAAAAATAAAAATATTAACTCTATTAAAATAGAGAATACTTGGCTCTTTTGAATAATGAAGGGCATGATTAAGTTCATGTGAGGTACAGGAAACTCTTCTGCTAAGACATAGAACCTTTGTTTCTAGGCAGATTACTCATAATATAAGAAAAAACAACTTTTAAAATATCTTTTTAAGAGCAGATTTATAGGGTAGAGGTGGAGCAAAAGAACCAAATAAGACCCTTCATAATCATCAACCTCCATCACAGAAACATCAAATTAAACAACTACCCGTGCAAGAAGACATCTTCCTAAGAACTAAAAAATCCAGTGAAAAGGGGGCAGAGCAAGATGGACGAATAGGAACAGCTCCAGTATCCAACTCTCAGCACGAGTGACACAGAAGACAGGTGATTTCTGCATTTTCAACTGAGGTACTGGGTTCATCTCACTGGGGAGTGCAGGACAATCGATGCTGGTCAGCTGCTGCAGCCTGACCAGTGAGAACTGAAGTAGGGCAAGGCATCGCCTCACCTGGGAAGTGCAAGGGGGAAGGGAATCCCTTTTCGTAGCCAGGGGAACTGAGACACACAACACTTGGAAAATCGGGTAACTCCCACCCCAATACTGCGCTTTACCAAGGATCTTAGCAAACGGACACACCAGGAGATTATATGTCACACCTGGTTGGGAGGGTCCTACACCCACGGAGCCTCCCTCATTGCTAGCACAGCAGTCTGCGGACTAACAGCAAGGCAGCAGCGAGGCTGGGGGAGGGGTGCCCACCAATGCTGAGGCTTAAGTAGGTAAACAATGCCGCTGGGAAGCTCAAACTGGGTGGAGCTCACAGCAGCTCAAAGACTTCTGCCTGTTTCTGTAGACTCCACATCTAGGGACAGAGCACAACTAAACAACAACAACAACAACAACAACAACAAAGCAGCTGAAATCTCTGCAGACGGAAACGACTCTCTCTGACAGCTTTGAAGAGAGCAGTGGATCTCCCAACACGGAGGTTGAGATCTGAGAACCGACAGACTGCCTGCTCAAGTGGGTCCCCGAGCCCTGAGTAGCCTAGCTGGGAGATATCCCCCACTAGGGGCAGACCAACACCCCACACCTCACACTGTGGAGTACACCCCTGAGAGGAAGCTTCCAAAGCAAGAATCAGACAGGTACACTCGCTGTTCAGCAATATTCTATCTTCTGTAGCCTCTGCTGCTGATACCCAGGCAAACAGGGTCTGGAGTGGACCTCAAGCAATCTCCAACAGACCTACAGCTGAGGATCCTGACTGTTAGAAGGAAAACTAACAAACAGGAAGGACACCCACACCAAAACCCCATCAGTACGTCACCATAATCAAAGACCAGAGGCAGATAAAACCACAAAGATGGGGGAAAAGCAGGGCAGAAAAGCTGGAAATTCAAAAAATAAGAGTGCATCTCCCCCTGCAAAGGAACGCAGCTCATCGCCAGCAACGGATCATAGCTGGATGGAGAATGACTTTGACGAGATGAGAGAAGAAGCCTCCAGTCCATCAAACTTCTCAGAGCTAAAGGAGGAATTATGTGCCCAGTGCAAAGAAACCAAAAATCTTGAAAAAAGTGTAGAAGAATTGATAACTAGAATAATTAATGCAGAGAAGGCCATAAACGAACTAACAGAGATGAAAACCATGACACGAGAAATACGTGACAAATGCACAAGCTTCAGTAACCGACTCAATCAACTGGAAGAAAGAGTATCAGCGATTGAGGATCAAATGAATGAAATGAAGCGAGATAAGAAATCTAAAGAAAAAGAAAAAGAAATGAACAAAGCCTGCAAGAAGTATGGGATTATGTGAAAAGACCAAATCTACGTCTGATTGGGGTGCCTGAAAGTGAGGGGGAAAATGGAACCAAATTGGAAAACACTCTTCAGGATATCATCCAGGAGAACTTCCCCAACCTAGTACGGCAGGCCAACATTCAAATTCAGGAAATACAGAGAACGCCACAAAGATATTCCTCAAGAAGAGCAACTACAAGATACATAATTGCCAGATTCACCAAAGTTGAAATGAAGGAAAAAATCTTAAGGGCAGCCAGAGAGAAAGGTCGGGTTACCCACAAAGGGAAGCCCATCAGACTAACAGCAGATCTCTCGGAAGAAACTCTATAAGCCAGAAGAGAGTGGGGGCCAATATTCAACATTCTTAAAGAAAAGAATTTTAAACCCAGAACTTCATATCCAGCCAAATTAAGTTTCATAAGTGAAGGAGAAATAAAATCCTTTACTGATAAGCAAATGCTTAGAGATTTTGTCACCACCAGGTCTGTCTTAAAGAGACCCTGAAGGAAGCACTAAGTATGAAAAGGAATAACTGGTACCAGCCATTGCAAAAACATGCCAAAATGTAAAGACCATTTAGGCTAGGAAAAAACTGCATCAACTAACGAACAAAATAACCAGTTAATATCATAATGGCAGGATCAAGGTCACACATAAAAATATTAACCTTAAATGTAAATGGACTAAATGCTCCAATTAAAAGACACAGATTGGCAAACTGGATAAAGAGTCAAGACCCATCAGTTTGCTGTATTCAGGAGACCCATCTCACATGCAGAGACATACATAGGCTCAAAATAAAGGGATGGAGGAAGATCTACCAAGAAAATGGAGAACAAAAAAAAGCAGGGGTTGCAATACTAGTCTCTGATAAACCAGACTTTAAACCATCAAAGATCAAAAGAGACAAAGAAGGCCATTATATAATGGTAAAGGGATCACTTCAACAGGAAGAGCAACTATCCTGAATATATATGCACCCAATACAGGAGCACCTAGATTCATAAAGCAAGTCCTTAGAGACTTACAAAGAGACTTAGACTCCCATACAATAAAAATGAGAGACTTCAACACCCCGCTGTCAACATTAGACAGATCAACGAGACAGAAAGTTAACAAGGATATCCAGGAGTTGAACTCATCTCTGCAGCAAGCAGACCTAATAGACATCTACAGAACTCTTCACCCCAAATCAACAGAATATACATTCTACTCACCACCACATTGCACTTATTCCAAAATTGACCACATAATTGGAAGTAAAGCACTCCTCAGCAAATGTACAAGAACAGAAATTATAACAAACTGTCTCTCAGACCACAGTGCAATCAAACTAGAACTCAGGACTAAGAAACTCAATCAAAACCGCTCAACTACATGGAAACTGAATAACCTGCTTCTCAATGACTACTGGGTACATCACAAAATGAAGGCAGAAATAAAGATGTTCTTTGAAACCAATGAGAACAAAGATACAACATACCAGAATCTCTGGGACACATTTAAAGAAGTATGTAGAGGGAAATTTATAGCACTAAATGCCCACAAGAGAAAGCTGGAAAGATCTAAAATTGACACTCTAACATCACATTAAAAGAGCTAGAGAATCAAGAGCAAAGACATTCAAGAGCTGGCAGAAGGCAAAAAATAATTAAGATCAGAGCAGAACTGAAGGAGATAGAGACACAAAAAAACCCTCCAAAAAATTAATGAATCCAGGAGTTGGTTTTTTGAAAAGTTCATCCCTATCCTTCTGCATCCCCTCCTTATTGTTTTGAAGAAGATGACCCCCCAGGTCTTTCTTTTCTGGAGGACACTGGGTAAAATGTAGTCACCCCAGGGACTATTCAAGCAGTGCCTAGAGTGACCACTCTTAGTTCTATTCAGGCAGGAATTCAACAAGCTAGATGACATGGTGATTTAGAGGCTTGACAGTTCCCTGTTAGAATACACCCCCCAGATCAAGAGGGAAATATTACAGCTACATTTGAGCCCTTTCCTTTTAATTTACTCAAAGAATTAAAGCAAGCAATAAGTCAGTATGGACCAGGTTCTCCTTTTGTACTGAGACTGTTAACGAATGTTACTGTTTCCAGTCAGATGATTCCTACTGACTGGGATGCTCTTACTCAAGCTTGTCTAGCTTCTGCTCAGCTCTTACAATTTAAAACTTGGTGGGCAGATGAAACTTCCATTCAGGCTGCTCACAATGCCCAGGCGCAAACTCAAATTAATATAACTGCAGACCAACTTTTGGGGGTTGGTGGCTGGGCTGGTTTAGATGCACAACTGGTCATGCAGGGTGATGCCATAGATCAGCTTAGAGGATTGTGCATTACAGCTTTGGGAAAAATCGCTTCAGGTGGGGGAAAATACCCTTCCTTTAGTGCTATAAAACAGGGACCCAGAGATTAATATGTTGATTTTATACCTCAGTTATAGGAGTCTCTTAAAAAGATGGTTGCAGATAAGGCTGCTCAGGATATAGTGTTGCAGTTATTAGCTTTCAACAATACTAATCCCGATTGCCAGGCTGCTCTGAGGCCTATCAGAGGGAAAGCTCATTTAGTTGATTATATCAAGGCCTGTGATGGTATAGGAGGTAATCTGCATAAAGCTACCTTGTTGGCACAGGCAATGGCAGGACTGAGAGTGGATAAAGGAAATACTCCATTTCCTGGAGCTTGTTTTAACTGTGGGAAGCATGGTCATACTAAAAAAGAATGTAGAAAAAATCAACGAGTCAGGCTGCCAGATAGGGGAAAAAAGAAAACTGTTGCGCCTGAAATATGTCCAAAATGTAAAAAAGGAAAACACTGGGCTAGTCAGTGTCACTCTGAGTTTTATAAAGATAGGAATCCGATTTCAGGAGATGCCATGAGGGGCCCGTCCCAGGCCCCATTCTAAACTGGAGCTTTTCCAGCTCAGGCCATTCCCTCACCCCTGTACAATGTCTGCCTTCTGCCACAGCTGGTAGTGCTGCAGTAGATTTATGCTGCACAAAAGCTGTGAGCCTTCTGCCAGGGGAACACCCGCAAAAAGTCCCAACAGGAGTCTGTGGACCCTTGCCAACAGGGACAATAGGATTACCTTTAGGAAAGTCTAGTTTAAGTTTAAAAGGCATACAAATACATACAGGAGTCATTGATTTAGATTATAATGGGGAAATTCAAACTGTTATATCTACTTCTGTTCCCTGGAAAGCAGAGCCAGGAGAGCGCATAGCACAGCTCCTGATTGTGCCATATGTGGGAATGGGAAAAAGTGAAATTAAATGAACAGGAGGATTTAGAAGCACAAATAAACAAGGCAAAGCAGCTTATTGGGTAAATCAATTTACTGATAAACATCTTACCTGTGAAACAATCTTTCAAGGAAAGAAATGTAAAGGTTTGGTAGATACAGGAGTGGACATTTCGATCATTTATCTGCAGCACTGGCCATCCACGTGGCCAATTCAACCCACTCAATTTAACATGGTTAGAGTTGGTAAAGCCGCTGAAGTATAAAAAGGTAGTTATATTTTACATTGTGAGGGGCCTGATGGACAACCTGGTGCTATTCAACCAATTATAACTTCTATACCTATAAATTTATGGGGAAGAGATTTATTACTACAATGGGGAGCACAAGTTCTAATTCCAGAACAATTATATAGCTCTCAAAGTCAATATACAATCCATGAAATGGGGTGTGTTCCTGGTATGGTACTAGAAAAAAAATTGCAAGCTTTGAAAGAACTGCTTCAAGAGGAAAAATAGAGTTTCTGCCAAAGATTAGGAAAAAGTTTTTGATGGCGGCCATTGTTAAGCCTCCAGAACCTATACCTTTAAAATGGTTAACTGATACACCAATTTGGATAGAACATGGCCGCTAAGTAAAGAAAAACTGGAGGCTTTAGAGAAATTAGTTGCTGAACAATTAGAAAATGGGCACATAGCTCCAACATTTTCTCCTTGGAATTCTCCAGTTTTCATAATTAAGAAAAAATCAGGTAAATGGAGAGTGTTAACTGACTTAAGAGCCATCAATTCAGTTATACATCCTATGGGAGCATTACAGCCAGGATTGCCTTCTCCTGCTATAATTTAAAAATTTTGCCTTCAATAGTCATAGATTTAAAAGACTGTTTCTTTACTATTCCTTCAGCTGAGCAAGACTGTGAACGGTTTGCATTTACAATTCCTGCAGTAAACAACCTGCAGCCTGCTAAGCATTATCATTGGAAAATGTTGCCACAGGGCATGTTAAACAGTCCGACTATTTTCCAGACATATGTGGGGCAAGCAATTGAGCCTACCCGTAAAAATTTTTCACAGTGTTACATTCATACAGATGATATATTTTGTGCTGCCCCCACTTGAGAACTACTACTCCAATGTTATGATCACTTGCAAACTTCAATTTCCCGTGCTGGTTTAATCATAGCTTCTGAAAAAATTCAGACTACTACTCCTTACTCCTACTTGGGGACCTTAGTAAATGGCACTACCATTGTGCCACAGAAAGTAACCATACACAGGGATAAGTTAAAAACATTAAACAATTTTCAAAAATTACTAGGGGATATTAATTGGATACGACCTGCTCTAGGCATTCCTACCTATGCCAAGAGTAATCTGTTTTCTATCTGTAGAGGAAATCCTAGTCTCACTAGCCCTCAGCAATTAACAAAGGAGGCAGAGGCAGAGTTACAACTGATTGAGAAGCAAGTCCATAAAGCTCAGATAAATAGAATAGATCCAGAAGACTCTACATTTGCTAATTTTTTCAACTCAGCGCTCACCTACTGGTGCTATTGTCCAAGAACAGGACTTAGTGGAGTGGCCTTTTCTTCCACATACTAATTCACAGACTCTAACTCCTTATTTAGATCAAATTGCTACTATGATAGGAATTGGGAGAACTCAGATTGTCAAATTACATGAATATGATCCTAGAAAAATTATTATCCCTCTCACAAAGGCACCAATACAGCAAGCTTTTATAAATAGTCTTACTTGGCAAACCCATTTAGCTGACTCTGTGGGTATTCTCGATAATCATTTTCCTAAAACGAAGCTGTTTCAGTTTTTGAAATTAACTAATTGGATTCTTCCTAAAATAACTGAATTTAAACCAATTGAAAGTGCTGATAATGTTTTTACAGATGGGTCTAGTAATGGAAAAGCTTCTTATTCTGGCTCAAAAAGTAAAGTTTTCCAGACATCTTACACTTCATCCCAAAAAGTGGAGCTTGTAACTGTAATTGAGGTATTGACTGATCTTGATATGCCTATTAATGTGATTTCTGATTCTGCATACGTGGTTCATTCCACAGAGTTAATTGAAAATGCTCAGTTACGATTTCATACAGAACAACTGATGACAAAAACAAAGAAAAGGAGGAGAAATAGGGATTACAGGACAGTCCATACACAATTGAATCTAGCATCATTTGGTGAAAATATCCAATAGCAAAAAGTTGAGAAATAGGTAAAATAATAACTTGGGGAAGAGGTTATGCTTGTATTTCTCCAGGCCAAAATCAACAGCCATATTGGGTACCATTAAGACACCTGAAACCTTATCATGAGCCAGATGCCAAAGAAGAGATTCCAGGAGGATCCTGAGGACACCCCGGTTGCAGCCATGTCAAGGCTGACACTGAGGACGATCCCAACTGTCATGAGCAACACCCATCAAACACAGCCACCTGCCTGAGGACAGATCAAGAAGTTGCCACAGATGGTGGAAGAAAACCTGAGGAAAGCGGGACAACCAGTCACAACGAGTAATTTAATGTTAGTTGTGATAGTGATTATCACCACTGCCATGAGTATTCCTTCAATAAGGGCTGACACAGAGAATTGTTATACTTATTGGGTATACTTACCAATATTGGATGGCAATAATGCCTGAATGTAATCACTATGACACAGTTACATGTGCTTTCTGATCTAGTATTTACCATAATAAATCTGCTCCTATAATTGAGGCATACCACCCTCAAAAAACTATTTGTAAACAGGATTTAACCCCATTAGAAAAAATGAACGTATTTGTTTAGGAAGATTGCTTTGCAGAACAGGCAGAGGTGCTGCACAATGATTCCTGTGGAATCATTATTAATTGGTCCCCTAAGGGGATGTTTAGCTTGAATTGCACCTCTCAGTCTGTGTGCCATGGCTACACTATGTTCAGATGATCAGAACAAAATGATCAGATGGTAAAAGTGATAAGAAGTACGACAAAAGTGCCTATTATCTGGAACCATGGCGGTATAGTGGCACCTCAACCTCAAATGATATGGCCTGCTCTAGGAGCTAAACATAAGGATTTGTGGAAACTATTAAATGCTTTTTAAAAGATCAAAATTTGGGAAAAAATAAAAAAGCATCTAGATGGACACTCTACAAACTTGTTTTAGAATATAGCAAAATTAAATGAACAAATCTTTAAAGCATCCTGGGCACACCTGACCTTAATGTCCGAAACTGGCGTGCTTAAAGGAGCTGCAGACAAATTAGCAGCTAGAAACCCATTTAAATGAATAAAAAACACTTGGAAGCTCTGTGATGTCAATGACAACTGTGCTTTTAATCTATGTTGTTTGTCTTTGTAGAGTCTGCAGATGTGGATTCCAACTCCTGCGAGAAGTAGCTCACCCTGACAAAGCTGCCCTTGCTTTTATCTCTTTGCAAATCAAAGAAGGGAGACATGTTGGGAACAAGCCCCCCAAAATCTGGCCATAAACTGGCCCCAAAACTGGCCATAAAAAAAAACCTCCGCAGCATTATAACATGTTCTTAATGGTCCTAACGCACAAACTGGAAATTTGTGGGTTTACGGGAATGAGGGCAAGGAATACCTGACCAGCCCAAGGCTGAAAACCGCTTAAAGGCATTCTTAAGCCACAAATAATTAGCATGACCAAACTGTGTCTTAAGGGTGTGTTCCTGCTGCAGTTAACTAGCCAAATCTATTCATTTAACTCTGCCCATCCCTTCGTTTCCCATAAGGGATACTTTTAGTTAATTTAATATCTATAGAAACAATGCTAATGACTTGTTTGCTGTTAATAAATGTGTAGGTAAATCTCTGTTGGGGGCTCTCAGTTCTGAAGGCTGTAAGACCCCTGACTCCCCATTTCACACCTCTATATTTCTGTGTGTGTGTCTTTAATTCCTCTTGCGTCTCTGGGTTAGGGTGACCCCGACTGAGCTGGTCTCAGCATCAGTGTTCCTTAGAATTGAATTATTTAGATATAACAGGAATGAATACTGAGTCACAAGTGAAAATTTTTAATTTCATGAAGAAATTTGTAGCCAAGAGTATATAATGTTATGTTGGAAAGAAACTTATTTTGACCTTTAAGATAAAATATTTTTAGCATGAGGCCACAATAGCGTTAGAACCTGAGGAAAGAATATGACAGAAACTGATAAAATAGTTTAAGGAGATTGTTTTAGGTTGCCCCAAGGGTAAAAGAAAACTGAAAACAGTGAGATGCCATAAAAATTGAACTTGGGGGTAAAATAAATTAAAATCTGTTGTAACTTTATTAAAAGAAAATCAATACCTTAATTTTTTTTTATTATTTGAACAAATTCTTTAATTTATTACTATATTTTAATAACAAAGCCACATCTCCATAAAGACTATTATAATTTTATTTTAATTATAGTCAACTTGATTATTTAAATTTTCTACCAAAAATTCACTTTTTCTCAAAAGTTACTTATTCTGCATTTATTTATGTATTTATTTGTTCATTTGTTGAACTTTTATTTTAGGTTGAAGGGTATAAGTGCAGGCTTGCTATATTGGTAAACTTGTGTCACAGGAGTTTGCTATGCAAATTGTTTGGTCATGCATGTATTAAGCTTAGTACACAGTGGTCATTTTTTTCTGCTCCTCTTCTTTCTCCTACCCTCCAACTTCAGCTAGGCTTTAGTTTCTGTTGTTCGTCTCTTTGTGTCCATGTGTTATTATCAACAAATTCTCTATATACAAACTTTACTTTGACTCACACATACTAGTTATGACATGCTTAGACTCCCCATTTTATCTTTCACATTTGTTTTTCTTAAATAAGCAGTCATTTTATTTTAGGACACAAATTTACCATATACTATTTTTTCACATTGAAAATTGTTTCATTAACCTTTCTAACAACAACAAAAGAAACCTCTTTATGTAAAACATTTTAAAAATATCTTTTATTTACTGGTTCCATTTACATCTTTTTGTAAATATTCTTTAAATAACCTGTGAGTTAGACAATAATTTTATTTAGAAGAACACATTGGTTTTTTAGAAAAGAAGTTTTCCCACTTTTTTTTTTTTAATTTATTTATTATTATTAAACTTCAAGTTGTAGGGTACATGTGCACAATGTGCAGGTTTGCTACATATGTATACTTGTGCCATGTTGGTGTGCTGCACCCATCAACCCGTCATTTACATAAGGTATAACTCCCAATGCAATCCCTCCCCCCTCCCCCCTCCCCATGATAGGCCCCGGTGTGTGATGTTCCCCTTCCCGAGTCCAAGTGATCTCATTGTTCAGTTCCCACCTACGAGTGAGAACATGCGGTGTTTGGTTTTCTGTTCTTGTGATAGTTTGCTAAGAATGATGGTTTCCAGATGCATCCATGTCCCTACAAAGGACACAAACTCATCCTTTTTTATGGCTGCATAGTATTCCATGGTGTATATGTGCCACATTTTCTTAATCCAATCTGTCACTGATGGACATTTGGGTTGATTCCAAGTCTTTGCTATTGTGAATAGTGCTGCAATAAACATACGTGTGCATGTGTCTTTATAGCAGAATAATTTATAATCCTTTGGGTATATACCTAGTAATGGGATGGCTGGGTCATATGGTACATCTAGTTCTAGATCCTTGAGGAATCACCATACTGTTTTCCATAATGGTTGAACTAGTTTACAATCCCACCAACAGTGTAAAAGTGTTCCTATTTCTCCACATCCTCTCCAGCACCTGTTGTTTCCTGACTTTTGAATGATCGCCATTCTAACTGGTGTGAGATAGTATCTCATTGTGGTTTTGATTTGCATTTCTCTGATGGCCAGTGATGATGAGCATTTTTTCATGTGTCTGTTGGCTGTATGAATGTCTTCTTTTGAGAAATGTCTGTTCATATCCTTTGCCCACTTTTTGATGGGGTTGTTTGTTTTTTTCTTGTAAATTTGTTGGTACTGGTACCAAAACAGAGATATTGACCAATGGAACAGAACAGAGTCCTCAGAAATAATACCACACATCTACAGCCATCTGATCTTTGACAAACCTGAGAGAAACAAGAAATGGGGAAATGATTCCCTATTTAATAAATGGTGCTGGGAAAATTGGCTAGCCATAAGTAGAAAGCTGAAACTGGATCCTTTCCTTACTCCTTATACGAAAATTAATTCAAGATGGATTAGAGACTTAAATGTTAGACCTAATACCATAAAAATCCTAGAGGAAAACCTAGGTAGTACCATTCAGGACATAGGCATGGGCAAAGACTTCATGTCTAAAACACCAAAAGCAACGGCAGCAAAAGCCAAAATTGACAAATGGGATCTCATTAAACTAAAGAGCTTCTGCACAGCAAAAGAAACTACCATCAGAGTGAACAGGCAACCTACAGAATGGGAGAAAATTTTTGCAATCTACTCATCTGACAAAGGGCTAATATCCAGAACCTACAAAGAAGTTTTCCCACTTTTTTAGAAAACTAGAAATGATTCAGACACTTAATGACTATTATTTAAGGTAACTTTAGATTCTAAATTATTTGACACCTTTATTTACATACATTTATTTAATTTTATTTAATCATTTTTGAGAGTTTACCCAGATTATTTATAAAAACTGTGATAGTATTCATTCAAATTTATTTTCCTGTTAACCATTTTTATAGCTTGTGAATTTCAGGTGATTACCTAAGTAAGAACCTTAAGGTTACATAATATTTTTTTTGCCAGTAACTCAAGATTTAGCTATTTTAATTAAACTAACAATATTAAATGCTTTATTTTGAAAAATCCATGAAGATAATTCTTTTCTGAAATGCATTTATAGCTTTATAATCTTCATGCCATATATTGACACTTTATAATATTTAGCAGAGATAAATTTAAAACTTCTTGACCAATAAATCTAAATTATAATATATTTTGACAATTCTGAAGACATTTCTCGTTTTACTTTAACAATAACTTTAAAGACAGTGTACTTATCAAATATTTACTTAAGACACGTGAACTTAAAATATATGTGGGTGGCCAGGCATGGTAACTCACGCCTGTAATCCCAGCAATTTGGTAGGCTGAGGTGGGTGGATCATGAGGTCAGGAGATTGAGACCACTCTGGCTAATGTAGTGAAACTCCATCTCTACTAAAAATAGAAAAAAATCGCTGGACATGGTGGCACGCACCTGTAATCCCAGCTACTCGGGAGGTGGAGGCAGGAGAATCACTTGAACCCGGGAGGTGAAGGTTGCAGTGAGCCAAGATTGTGCCACTGCATTCCAGCCTGGGCAACAGAATGAGACTCTGTCTCTAAATAAATAAATAAATAAGGGCTTATTTAATTTATTAGTGTTCTTTTTTTTTTTTTTTTTTTTTTTGAGATGGAGTCTCACTCTGTCGCCCAGGCTGGAGTGCAGTAGTGTGATCTTGGCTCACTACAAGCTCCGCCTCCTAGGTTCACGCCATTCTCCTGCCTCAGCCTCCTGAGTAGCTCAGACTACAGGGGCCGCCTACCACACCTGACTAATTGTTTTGTATTTTTAGTAGAGACAGGGTTTCACCATGTTAGACAGAATGGTCTTGAACTCCTGACCTTGTGATCCACCCACCTTGGCCTCCCAAAGTGCTAGAATTAGAGGCGTGAGCCACTATGCCTGGCCATTTTTTAGTACTCTTTTAATTTTAAGCCACTTTGGTAACTTGTGGCCCACACATAACAAAGCTCATGTACATACAAGCAGACATGAACACTCATATGAATAAAGATCTTTAAGTTTTCACTTTGGAATTCTAGCCATGAGATATCAATAGAAACTAATCAGTTTACAAAAAAAGTTTGAATATCACCAGTGATTTTTATCTCAATACCAGTAGAAAGGCTCTCTAAGCTATAAAAAATTACGTTTTTAAAATTATTATACTTTAAGTTCTAGGGTATATGTGCACAATGTGTAGGTTTGATACACAGGTATACATGTGCCATGTTGGTTTGCTGCACCCATGAACTCATCATTTACATTAGGTATTTCTCCTAATGCTATGCCTCCCCCAGTACCCTACCCACTGACAGGCCCCATTGTTTGATGATCCTCACTCTGTGTCCAAATGATGTCATTGTTCAATTACCACCTATGAGTGAGAACATGTGGTGTTTGATTTTCTGTCCTTGTGATAGTTTGCTGAGAATGATGGTTTCCAGCTTCATCCATGTCCTTGCAAAGGACATGAATTCATCCTTTTTTACGGCTGCATAGTATTCAATGGTGTATATGTGCCATATTTTCTTAATCCAGTCTATCATTGATGGATATTTGGGTTGGATCCAAGTCTTTGCTATTGTAAATAGTGCCACAGTGAACATATGTGTGCATGTGTCTTTATAGTACCATGATTTATAATCCTTTAGGTATATATGCAGTAAAGGAAATACTGGGTCAAATGGTAATTCTAGTTCTAGATCCTTGAGAAACCTCTACACTGTTTTCCACAATAGTTGAACCAATTTACACTCCCACCAACAGTGTAGAAGTGTTCCTATTTCTCCACATCGTCTCCAGCACCTGTTGTTTCCTGACTTTTTAATGATCGTCATTCTAACTGGTGTGAGATGGTATCTCATTGTGCTTTTGATTTGCATTTCTCTGATGACCAGTGATGACGAGCATTTTTTCATGTGTCTGTTGGCTGCATAAATGTCTTCTTTTGAGAAGTGTCTGTTCATATCCTTTGCCCACTTTTTGATGGGGCTGTTTGATTTTTCTTGGAAATTTGTTTGAGTTCTTTGTAGACTCTGGATATTAGCCCTTTGTTAGATGAGTAGATTGTAAAAATTTTCTCCCATTCTGTAGGTTGCCTGTTTACTCTGATGGTAGTTTCTTTTGCCATGTGGAAGCTCTTTAGTTTAATTAGATCCTAATTGTCTATTTTGATTTCTGTTGCCGTTGCTTTTGGTGTTTTAGTCATGAAATCCTTGCCTATGCCTATGTCCTGAATAGTATTGCCTAGGTTTTCTTCTAGGGTTTTTATGGTTTTATGACTAACATTTAAGTCTTTAATGCATCTTGAATTAATTTTTGTATACTGTGTAAGGAAGGGATCCCGTTTCTTCTTTCTACATATGGCTAGCCAGTTTTCCCAGAACCATTCATTAAATAGGGAATCCTTTCCTCATTTCTTTTTCTTTTTTTCTGTCATGGTTGTCAAAGATCAGATGGTTGTAGATGTGTGGCATTTTTTCTAAGGTCTCTGTTCTGTTCCATCAGTCTATATATCTGTTTCTGTACCAGTACCATGCTGTTTTGGTTACTGTAGCCTTGTAGTATAGTTTGAAGTCAGATAGTGTGATACCTCCAGGTTTGTTTTCTTCGCTTAGGATTGTCTTGGCAATGTGGGCTCATTTTTTGGTTCCAAATGAACTTTAAAGCAGGGTTTTTTTTTGCCAATTCTGTGAGGAAAGTCATTGGTAGCTTGATGGGGATGGCATTGAATCTATAGATTACTTTTTGCAGTATGGCCATTTTCACGATATTGATTCTTCCTAACCATGGGCATGGAATATTCTTCCATTTGCTTGTGTCCTCTTTTATTTCGCTGAGCAGTGGTTTGTAGTTCTCCTTGAAGAGGTCCTTTACATCCCTTGTAAGTTGGATTCCTAGGTATTATATTCTCTATGAAGCTATTGTGAATGGAAGTTCATTCATGATTTGGCTCTCTGTTTGTCTGTTCTTGGTGTGTAAGAATGCTTGTGATTTTTGCACAATGGTTTTGTATCCTGAGACTTTGCTGAATTTGTTTATCAGCTTAAGGAGATTTTGAGTGGAGACAATGGGGTTTTCTAAATATACAATCATGTCATCTGCAAACAGGGACAATTTGACTTCTTCTTTTCCTAATTGAAAACCTTTATTTCTTTCACTTGCCTAATCGCCCTGGCCAGAACTTCCAACACTATGTTGAATAGGAGTGATGAGAGAGGGCACCCCGGTCTTGTGCCAGTTTTCAAAGGGAATGTTTCCAGTTTTTGCCCATTCAGTATGATATTGGTTGTGGGTTTGTCATAAATAGCTCTTATTATTGTGAGATATGTTCCATCGATACCGAATTTATTGAGAGTTTTTAGCATGAAGGGTTGTTAAATTTTGTGAAAGGCTTTTTCTGCATCTATTGAGATAATCATGTGTTTTTTTTCTTTGATTCTGCTTATATGCTGGATTACATTTATTGATTTGTGTATGTTGAACCAGCCTTGTATCCCAGGGATGAAGCCCAATGATCATGGTGGATAAGCTTTTTGATGTGCTGATGGATTCCGTTTGCCAGTATTTTATTGAGGAATTTTGCACCGATGTTCATCAGGAATATTGGTCTAAAATTCTCTTCTCTTGTTGTGTCTCTGCCAGGCTTTGATATTAGGATGATACTGGCCTCATAAAATGAATTAAGGAGGATTCCCTTTTTTCTATTGATTGGAATAGTTTCAGAAGGAATGGTATTAGCTCTTCTTTGTACCTCTGGTAGAATTCAGCTGTGAATCCATCTGGTCCTGGACTTTTTTTTGGTTCTAGTCTATTAATTATTGCATCAATTTCAGAGCCTGTTATTGGTCTATTCAGAGATTCAACTTCGTGGTTCAGTCTTGGGAGAGTGTACGTCTCCAGGAATTTATCCGTTTCTTCTAGATTTTATAGTTTATTTTCATAGAGGTGTGTATAGTAATCTCTTATGGTAGTTTGTATTTCTGTGGGATCAGTGGTGATATCTGCTTTATCATTTTTTATTGCGTCTATTTTATTGTTCTCTCTTTTCTTCTTTATTAGTCTTGCTAGTGGTCTATCAATTCTGTTGATATTTTCAAAAAACCAGCTCCTGGATTCATTGACTTTTCTGAAGGTATTTTTGTGTCTCTATCTCTTTCAGTTCTGCTCTGATCTTGGTTATTTCTTGTCTTCTGCTAGCTTTTGAATTTGTTTGCTCTTGCTTCTCTTGTTCTTTTAATTGTGATGTTAGGGTGTTGATTTTAGATCTTTCTTGTTTTCTCTTGTGGGCATTTAGTGCTATAAATTTCTCTCCAACCACAGCTTTATATGTGTCCCAGAGATTCTGATCCATTGTGTCTTTGTTGTCATTGGTTTCAAAGAACATCTTTATTTCTGCTCTCATTTTGTTATTATCCCAGTAGTCATTCAAGGGCAAGTTGTTCAGTTTCCATGTAGTTGTGCGATTCTGAGTGAGATTCTTAATCCTGAAATCTAATTTGATTGCACTGTGGTCTGAGAGCCAGTTGGTGGTGATTTCTGTTCTTTTGCATTTGCTGAGGAGTGCATTACTTCGAATTATGTGGTCAATTTAAGAATAAGTGTGATGTGGTGCTGAGAATAATGTATATTCTGTTGATTTGGGGTGGAGAACTCTGTAGATGTCTATTAGGTCTGCTTGTTACAGAGCTGAATTCAGGTCCTGGATATCCTTGTTAACCTTCTGTCTCATTGATCTGTCTAATATTGACACTGGGGTGTTATAGTCTTTCATTATTATTGTTTGGCAGTCTAAGTCTCTTTGTAGGTCTCTAAGGACTTGCTTTATGAATCTGGGTGTTCCTGTATTGGGTGTATATTTATTTAGGATAGTTAGCTCTTCTTGTTGAATTGATCCCTTTACCACTATGTAATGGCCTTCTTTGTCCCTTTTGAACTTTGTTGGTTGAAAGTCTCTTTTATCAGAGACTAGAATTACAACTCCTTTTATTTTTGTTTTCCATTTGCTTGGTAGATCTTCCTCCATCCTTTTATTTTGAGCCTATGTGTGTCTTTGCACGTCAGATGGGTCTCCTGAATACAGCACACTAATGGGTCTTTAATCTTTATCCAATTTGCCAGTTTGTGTCTTTTACTTGGGGCATTTATTCCATTTACATTGAAGGTTAATATTGTTATGTGTGAATTTGATCCTGTCATTTTGATGTTTACTGGTCATTTTGCACATTAATTGATGCAGTTTCTTCATAGCTTCAATGGTCTTTACTAATTGGCATGTTTTTGCAGTGGCTGTTACTGGTTGCTTCTTTCCATGTTTAGTGTTTCCTTCAGAAGCTCTTGTAAGGCAGGCCTGGTGGTGGCAAAAATCTCTCAGCATTTGCTTGTCTGTAAAGGATTTTTATTTCTCCTTAATTTATGAAACTTAGTTTGGCTGGATATAAAATTGCAGGTTGAAAATTCTTTTCTTTAAGAATATTGAATATTATACCCCACTTTCTTCTGGCTAGCAGGGTTTCTGCTGAGAAATCTGTTGTTAGTCTGATGGGTTTCCCTTTGTGTGTAACTTGACCTTTCTCTCTAGCTGCTGTTAACCCTTTTTCTTTCATTTAAACCTTGGTGAATCTGACAATTATGTGTCTCGGGGTTGCTCTTTTGAAGGGGTATCTTTGTAGTGTTCTCTGTATTTCCTGAATTTGAGTATTTGCCTCCTTTCTAGGTTGGGGAAATTCTCATAGATAATATCCTGAAGAGTGTTTTTCAGCTTGGTACCATTCTCCCCATCACTTTCAGCTATACCAGTCAAATGTAGATTTGGTCTTTTCATATAGCCCCATATTTCTTGGAGGCTTTCATCCTTTCTTTTTCCTCTTTTTTCTCTAACCTTGTCTCCTCAATTTATTTCATTAATTTGATCTTCAATCACTGATACCCTTTCTTCCACTTGAAATTTTTAAATCAAAAATCACATCCACATTTTCACTAAACTTCACCAAATCTCACCTTCCTCTCCTATTCTTAGTAACCCTAAATACCAGTGAATAACCTAGAATTACTTAATGTAACATGACGTACAATTAAGATTCTAAATTATGGGAGGAAATACTGAGACTAAATATACCAGATTATTTTTACCAAAAATTACTAAAGTCATGTGGACGGAAAAGCCTCAGAGCTAGATTCTATTAGTCTGATACATGTTTACTTTTAAAAAGTCAATTAGAGTTTGATGTGGTTTGGCTCTGTGTGCCCACCCAAATCTCATTTTGTAGTTCCCATAATTTCCATGTGTTGTGGGAGGTACAAGGTGGGTGATGATTGAATCATAGGGATGAGTTTTTCCTGTGATATTCTCATGATAGTGAATGGGTCTCATGAGATCTGATGGTTTCAAAAATGGGAATTTTCCTTCACAGTCTCTCTCTTTGCCTCCTTCCATCCATGTAAGATATAAGCTTCTCCTCCTGGCCTTCTGTCATGATTTTGAGGCCTCCCAAGTCATGTGTGACTGTAAGTCCAATAACATTCTTGCTGCATAAATTTCCCAATCCCACGTATGTATTTATAAGAAGCATGAAATCAGACTAATACAGTAAATTGATACTAGTAGTTTTGGCACTGCTGAAAAGATGCCCAATAATGTGGAAGTGACTTTGGAACTGGGTTACAGGTAGAGGTAGGAATAGTTTGGAGGGCTCAGAACAAGACAGGAAAATGTGGGAAAGTTTGGAACTTCCTAGAGACTTGTTGAATTGATTTGATTAAAGTGCTTATAGCGATATGGACAATAAAGTCCAGGCTGAGGTGGTCTCAGATGAATATGAGGGACTTATTGGAAACTGGAGCAAAGGTGACTCTTCTGAGGTTTTGACAAAGAAACTGGAAGAATTTTGCTCCTGCCCTAGAGATTTGTGAAACTTTGAACTTGAGAGAGAAAATGTAGGGTATCTGGAAGAATAAATTTCTAAGCAGCAAGGAATTCAAGAATTGACTTAGGTGCTGTTAAAGTCATTTAGTTTTATGAGAGAAGCAGAGCATAGAAGTTTGAAAAATTTGCAGTCTGAAAATGCAATAAAGAAGGAAAACCCATTTTCTGAGGAGAAACTCAAGTTGGCTGTAGAAACATGCTTAAGTAAGACGGAACTAAATGCTAATCCCCAAGACAATAAAGAAAATATCTCTAGGGCATGTAAGCAGTCTTCAAAGCAGTCACTGTCATCACAAGTCCAGGGGCCTAAGAGAAAAAAGTGGTTTCAGGGGATGAGTCCAGCATCCATGTGCTGGACTTGGTGTCCTGTGCCCAAAGCATTCCAGCTGTAGCTGAAAAGGGTTAATGTAGAGATTGGACTGTGGCTTCAGAAGGTGCAAGCCTTAAGCCTTGGCCACTTCCATGTGGTTTTGAGCCTGCAAGTGCACAGAAGTCAAGAATTGGGGTTAAGGAACCTCTACCTAAATTTCAGAGAATGTATGGAAATGCCTGGATGTCCAGGCAGAAGTGTGCTGCAAGGGCAGGGCTCTCATGGAGAATCTCTGCTAGGGCAGTATAAAAGGAAAATGTGGGGTCAAAGCCCCCACACAGAGTCCTCACTGGGGCACTGCCTAGTGGAATTGTGAGAAGAGGGCCACCGTCCTGCAGACCCCATCATGATAGATCCACTGACAGCTTTCACTGTGTGCCTGGAAAAGTCACAGACACTCAACACTAGCCTGTGAAAGCAGCCAGAAGGCAGGATGTACCCTGCAAAGCCACAGGTGCAGAGCTGCCCAAGACAATAGGAACCCACCTCTTGCAGTAGCATGACTTGGATGCAAGACATGGAGACAAAGGAGATCATTTTGAAGCTTAAAAATTTGACTACCCTGTTGGATTTCAGACTTGTAAGGGGTCTATAGCCCTTTCTTTTGGCCAATTTCTCCCATTTTGAAAGATTTTATTTAATGCCTGTACCACCATTGTATCTAGGAAGTATCTAACTTGCTTTTGCTTTAACAGGCCCATAGGTGGAAGGGACTTGCCTTCTTTCACATAAGACATTGGACTATGTACTTTTGAGTTAATGCTGAAATGAATTAAGACTTTGGGGAATTGCTGGAAAGCTATGATTGATTTTGAAATGGGAAGACATGAGATTTGGGAGAGGCCAGGAGTAGAATAATATGGTTTGGCTGTGTCTCCACCCATGTCTCATCTTGAATTCTAACTCCCACAGTTTCCATGTGCTATGGGAGAAATCTCATCAGAGGTGATTGAATTATGCAGGCGGGTCTTTCCTGCACCATTCTCATGATAGTGAATGGAATGAGTCTCATGAGATCTAGTGATCGTGAAAATGGAGTTCTTGACACAAGCTCTCTCTTTGCCTACTGCCATCCATGTAAAATGTAACTTGCTTCTCCTTGCCTTCTACCATGACTGTGAGTCCTTCCCAGCCACAAATACAGAGTTTTTTATACAATTGTTACTAAGTTATTATTTTCATATGACATATATGAACAATAAACATAACAGGCCCAGACAAAGAAAAATCATATAGACACGAAATATTTCATTTGACAGTTTTCAAAAATTTTCTTTTCTTTATCTTAGATTATTAATCTCTTGGTTATCTATTTTATGTTCCAAACAATTGATAACAAGGCAACTCTAACTTTGCATCTCCAAAGGCATGATTTGGGTGAGGCAAAGTCGAAAATATGCATCACAAAGACACAGACATAGGTCTTAAAAAAGATGTGGTCGGTTACATCAACATTTTCTTCCCCCCTAGTTGAAATTCTTATTAGTTTAGGTGAAGAGAAAGAGCTGCCCTTAAATGGTAGATATTTCCTTTAAAGATATAAATTTCCTTTACAAAAAGGTTTTATTAAAGTGACTTAGTTTGATAGGTGGTATTTTCGACTTTGCTTGATAATACTACTGATTTTAGAATGAAGCCCTTTAAGGAAAAGGGCCAAAAAGATGCACAATTTTCTTATCTAAACATACAAAGAAATGAGTAGCCCTCTATAGTAATGCCAATTTTCTGTTAATTTTTCTGAGTGACCCCTAATATTTTAGCTCTTGTACACAATTACACACACCGAATTCAAATTCTCTCAAAGTATAAGAGATAATTTCTGGTATCCTCAAAAGTCAAAATGGTCAGGTAATTCGATAAAGCAAGAGCTTTACACTTGAGATGATTCCACTTATGACTCTTGAAACCCCACAAAATAATCAGAACACCCCGAAAGGTGTAAGCGATGCCCTTATTCTAAGTTATTTAAGGAATCTGAATCATTACAAGCCTTCTCTAGATTTTTTTTTTTAACTTGGAACCAAAGATAGCTAAAGGAGAAGGAGTAAGGTGGAAGAAAGGAAACAAAAGAACAATTTTATAAAGAAAACTAGGAGATAGAAAAACCAAATGTCTTGGCTCTTTTTTTCTTCTTTTCAGCTGTGAGGAATTTTAGCAAATTCAGAAGTCTTGTTTCCCATAATTTGGAATTCTTTCGGTTTGTCTTAATTGGGTAGAGTTGGTCAAATCTGATGAAAGAAAAACTAAAACAACAACAAAAAATACAAAAACAGTATAGTTATTGAGTACCCTGACAGTAAGGAGAAATTAAAACCAACTAGTTGACAATCTTAACTTTTGGTCATTAATGGAAATTTTCAAAACAAAATCCCAACTTAGTTACTTACCTAACAATAGGACCCAGGCTAAATTCTAATTTTTTTATGTATTAGAAGCAAGAAGAAACACAAAGTCACCTTCTTCACTGAAAGTGAACTGAAATGCAGAAATGAATTGTCTGCCCTTCATCACCATTAAAGCAGAAAAACTCAACTTATTTGTTGGAAATGAATAAAACTCCAAAAAAGAAATTGTAAATCAAAATACACCTTAGATATCAAACGAATTTGGGGATATGAAAGATTCTCTAGAGGGGGGAGTTCCTGAACCTCAGGAAATTGTTTTCAGAAAACAAATAAATAAATAAATGGGCTGGAGGGAAAGAAAGGACAGTACATTAATTAACATTTTGCCAGAGAAAATGAGAAGGCAGGGAAATAGTCAATAATATATTCATCTTGTGGTCAGTAAATTTGCACTTTGCATAATAGAAGATGAACATGGAGTGGCTACTTGTGGAAATATTTATTTTTATATTTTTAAAATTTTACTTTAAGTTCTGGGATACATGTGATGAACATGCAGGTTTCTTACAAAAGTAAACATGTGCCATGGTGGTTTGCTGTACCTATCAACCCATCATCTAGGTTTTAAGCTACACATGCATTAGGTATTTGTCCTAATGTTCTCCCTCCACTTTCTGCCATGAAAAGCCCCAGTGTGTGATATTTCCTTCCCTGTGTCCATGTGTTCTCATTGTTCAGCTCCCTCCCACTTATCAGTGAGAATATTCAGTGTTTGTTTCTCTGTTTCTGTGTTAGTTGCTGAGGATGATAGTTTCCAGCTTCATCCATGTCCCTACAAAGGACATGAGCTCATTCTTTTCTATGGCTGCATAGTATTTCATGATTTATTTCTGCCACATTTTTTATTCAGTCTATCATTGAAGGGCATTTCATTCCAATTTTTTGCTATTGTAAATAGCCAGTCCTTCAATAAACATATGTATGCATGTGTCTTTATAGTAGAATGAGTTATAATCCTTGGTATATATACCCAGTAATGGGATTGCTGGATTACATGGTATTTCTGTTTCTATATCCTTCAATAATCACCACACTGTCTTTCACAATGCTTGAACTAATTTGCACTGCCTACTAACAGTGTAAAAGCCTTCCTATTTCTCTGCATCATCACCAAGAAAGAATCCACATAGTCAAGAGAATCCTATGCAAAAAGAACAAAGCTGGAGGAATCATGCTACCTCACTTCAAACTATACTACAAGGCTACAGTAACCAAAACAGCATGGTACTGGTACCAGAAAAGATGTATAGGTCAATGGTACAGAACAGAGGCCTCAGAAATAACATCACACATCTATGCCATCTGATCTTTGACAAATCTGACAAAAAAAGAAATGAGGAAAGGATTCCCTTTTAATAAATGATGCTGGGAAAAACTGGCTAGCCATATGCAGAAAAAAAGAAATTGTACCCTTTCCTTACACTGTATACAAAAATTAACTCAAGATGGATTAAAGAATTAAATGTAAAACATAAAACTATAAAAACCTAGAAGACAACCTAGGCAATACCATTGAGGATATAGACATGGGCAAAGACTTGGTGACTAAAGTACCAAAAGCAAGTGCAACAAAAGCCAAAATTGACAAATGGGACCAGTGGAAATATTTTACTTTTGATCTGTAGCTATCTGCTTAAAAACAAAAAGAAAGGGCTTTCCTTGCAAGAATAAGCTTTCAGCTTAAATTTTTTTCTTTTGGTACTGTAAATTGAGGTTTCAAAATTTTTCTTTAAAGATAGAGAAAATAAGATCTACTGTTAACAGCACAATAGGGAGACTGTAGTTAACAATAATTTATAGTGCATTTGAAAATAGATAAAATAGAAAATTTGGAATGTTTCCAAAGTATATAAATAATATTTATGTGAGGTGATAAATATTTCCATACCTATATTGATTTATTACCTATTGTATGCCTATATCAAAATTTTACACATACCCCATATATATGTACAACTTGTATGTATCCATAAAATTTAAAAATAAATAAATAAATAAATAAAAGACAAAAGAAGACTAAACTAATAATATAAGGCAAGCTTGAATTTTTAAATGTGAGAAAACAAAATTATAGTTTTGCCTTAATGTAGTATTGTAATACTGAAACTCATGTAAAAATCTCATAAATTTATGTAATATCTGTTGTTTAGACAATGCAAAATTCATTTTACATGCCTTTCACAACTTTCTATATTCATTAAATACTGGCAAACTGAATCCAGAAGCACATCAAAAAGCTTATCCACCACAATCAAGTTGGCTTCATCCCTGGGATGCAAGGCTGCTTCAATATACAAATCAATAAACGTAATCCATCATATAAACAGAACCAAAGACAAAAACCACATGGTTATCTCAATAGATGCAGAAAAGGCCTTTGACAAAATTCAACAGCCCTTCATGCTAAAAACTAGCATTGATGGGATGTATCTCAAAATAATAAGAGCTCTTTATGACAAAACTGCAGCTGATATCATACTGAAAGGGAAAAAACTGGAAGCATTCCCTTTGAAAACTGGTACAAGACAAGGATGTCCTCTCTCACCACTCCTATTCAACATAGTGTTGGAAGTTCTGGCCAGGGCAATCAGGCAGGAGAAAGAAAAAAAGGGTATTCAATTAGGAAATGAGGAAGTCAAATTGTCCCTGTTTGCAGATGACATGATTGTATATTTAGAAAACCCCACAATCTCAGCCCCAAATCTCTTTAAGCTGCTAAACAACTTCAGCAAAGTCTCAGGATGCAAAACCAATGTGAAAAATATCACAAGTATTCCTATATGTACTAATAATAGACAAACAGAAAGCAAAATCATGAGTGAAATCCCTATCACAATTACTACAAAGAGAATAAAATACCAAGGAATCCAACTTACAAGGGATGTGAAGGACCTCTACAAGGAGAACTACAAACCACTGCTCAATGAAATAAAAGACTAAACAAAAAAATGGAAGAACATTCCATGCTCATGGATAGGAAGAATCAATATTGTGAAAATGTACATACTGCCCAAGGTAATCTGTAGATTCAATGCCATCCCCATCAAGCTACCAATCTACCAATGACTTTCTTCACAGAAATGGAAAAAAAACTACTTTAAAACTCATATGGAATAAAAAAAGAGCCCACATTGCCAAGACAATCCTAAGCCAAAACAACAAAGCTGGAGGCATCACGCTACGTGACTTCAAACTATACTACAAGGCTACAGTAACCAAAACAGCAAGGTACTGGTAGCAAAATAGAGATCTAGACCAATGGAACAGAACAGAGCCCACAGAAATAATACCACACGTCTACAGCCATCTGATCTTTGACAAACCTGACAAAAACAAGAAATGGGGAAATGATTCCCTATTTCATAAATGGTGCTGGGAAAACTAGCTAGCCATATGCAGAAAGCTGAACCTAGATCCCTTCCTTACACCTTATAGAAAAATTAATTCAAGTTGGATTAAAGACTTAAATGTTAGACATAAAACCATAAAAACCATAGAAGAAAATCTAGGCAATACCACTCAGGACATGAGCATGGGCAAGGACTTCATGACTAACACACCAAAAGCAATGGCAACAAAAGCTGAAATAGACAAATGGGATCTCATTAAACTAAAGAGCTTCTGCACAGCAAAAGAAACTACTGTCAGAGTGAATAGGCAACCCACAGAGTATGAGAAAATTTTTACAATCTACTCATCTCAAAAAGGGCTAATATTCAGAATCTACAAAGAACTTAAACAAATTTACAAGAAAAAAATCAAACAACCCCATCAAAAAGTGGGCAAAGTATATGAACAGATACTTCTCAAAAGAAGACATTTATGCAGCCAACAGACATAAGAAAAAAATGTTCATTATCTCTGGTCGTTAGAGAAGTGCAAATCAAAAGCACAATGTGACACCATCTCATGCCAGTTAGCATGACAATCATTAATAAGTCAGGAAACAACAGATGCTGGAGAGGATGAGGAGAAATAGGAACACTTTTACATTGTTGGTGGGAGTGTAAATTGGTTCAAGCATTGTGGAAGACAGTGTGGCGATTCCTCAAGGATCTAGAGCTAGAATTACCATTTGACCCAGCAACTCCATTACTGGGTATATACCCAAATGATTCTAAATCCTGCTACTATAAAGACACATGCACACATACGCTTACTGTGGCACTATTCACTGCAGCCAAGACTTGGAACCAATCAAAATGTCTATCAATGTTAGACTGGATAAAGAAAATGTGGCACATATACACCATGGAATACTATGCAGCCATAAAAAAGGATGAGCTCATGTCCTTTGCAGGGACACGGATGCAGCTGGAAACCATCATTCTCAGCAAACTATCACAAGGATAGAAAACCAAAAACCAAACATTACATGTTCTCACTCGTAGGTGGGAATTGAACAACGAGAACACTTGGACAAAGGGTGGGGAACATCACATGCTGGGGCCTGTCGTGGAGTGGGGGTAGGGGAGAGGGATAGCATTAGGAGATATACCTAATGTAAATGATGAGTGAATGGGTGCAGCACACCAACATGGGACACGTATACATATGTAACAAACCTGCACATTGTGCACACGTACCCTCGAACTTAAAGTATAATAATAAAATAAGAATTTGTTCTATATATTTTTTCTTCTAGAACAGTTATTTTATGTTATAATAAAATTATTCTTTTTCGCTGATAAAAGACACATCATATATTTTTTGCAAACATTTTAGACAATGTTATTTCCTTCCCCGTATTATTTCTAATAGCTTTATGTAAACATTTATTATAATTCTTACTATTTGTAACATTTAATTCATAGATAAAACTAGAAAATATACAACTGTAAAATGTCTCTCATATACCTGCATTCTGCAGCAGAGTAGAAAACTATATGAATATGCCATTTCACTTTTTATATGTATATACTTTCTTACAATATAATTTCTCTATGTGGGAAAAATATTTACTAGTAAATTCAAAATTATTTAGTATCTCTGCAGCATGTAAATATAATAAACCAAGTAAGTGTATATAATCTTACGCTTAGTAATGATAGAGACGGGGGAAGACAAATGACTAGGCAGATAGGGGCAGGTCCCCAGTGAAACCCCACTTGCAAGGCAAAGATAATATAAAGCCTGAAAGCCAAACTACAGGTCAAATCCGTGGACCAGATTAAGAACCTGTCTTCTTATTTGGCACATTTTCCTCTGATAGATTCCCAACTTTCACTTATTTTACATATGCCTACCCTTATCTGGTTGGTTGTTTGCACTGTTATGCCCACCTCTGAGTGGTGCCTTTAAGTTTTTTGCATACTCACAAACTAATCAGCATGCACTACCCTGTTCTGAGCCAATTAAAGCTGCAGACTCAGACACACTGGGAAGTAAAACAACCCAACTCTGGGTTGTTGACTACCCTTGCTTCCCTTCTCTGCCAGGAGCTATTTAATCACTCAATAATATTATTCTTTACTCTCCTCACTCTTCTTAGAGGTGGGAAAAGAGCTCAAGACCCACTGAATGTGTGTACAGGGAAGACTGTATAATCGTATCCCTCTGCCCTTCATTGGCGAAGGGCAGCATCCCCACACAACAGGCAGCAGGGATGAGCCAGCCTTGAAACCACAGGCCAAGGTGGGGCAGAGGGCTTGCTGGTCAGGTGTCTCCAGGTGGGAAAATGATGAAGAAAAATCCTGCATCTTTTTCTGAGGACTGAACTGAAATTTGAGGAAGAGTGAATAAATGCAAATCCAAAACCTCTTTTACTTTTATTTCCAAGCCTTTTACATCCTAAGACTTTTGTTGAAAACAGATGGTGCACCTGGTCTCTGTTAGCCTATTCAGTGCAAATGGCACAGATGTAGAGGAGGCTGCCACCTGCCCCCCCCCCCCCCACATTGCCCTCGGGGTTGCAAGTGTTTACTCTGCTCCGATCCAGTCTTTCTTTCTTAAAAATGTATGGAATCTCACTCTGTTTCCCATGCTGGAATGCTGTGGTTCAATCTTGGCTCACTGCAGTCTGCTTCCCAGGTTCAAGTGATTCTTATGCGTCAGCCTCCCAAGTAGCTGAGAATACAGGCATGTGCTACCACACCCAGCTAATTTTTGTATTTCTAGTAGAGATAGGGTTTCACTATTTCGACCAGGCTGTTCCTGAACTCTCAGCCTCAGGTGATCCAAATTTCTCAGCTTCCCAAAATGCTGGGATGACAGGCATAAGCCACCACACCTGGTCTCCATTTCAGTCTTTTAGATAACATTTTTTCTTTTTTTTTTTTTAGTGGCACCTATCTCTTATTTATATATGATATTACGGGTGTTGTTGCAAACTACAAAAATATTACTGGGTAGAATGATCATTTGTCCTAGCCATTCAGATATGCTATTTTAAAAAATGTGGTTTCGGGGGGGGGCGGAGCAAGATGGCCGAATAGGAACAGCTCCAGTCTCCAACTCCCAGCGCGAGCGACACAGAAGACCGGTGATTTCTGCATTTTCAACTGAGGTACTGGGTTCATCTCACTGGGGAGTGCCAGACGATCGGTGCTGGTCAGCTGATGCGGCCCGACCAGCGAGAGCTGAAGCAGGGCGAGGCATTGCCTCACCTGGAAAGCGCAAGAGGGAAGGGAATCCCTTTTCCTAGCCAGGGGAACTAAGACACACAACACCTGGAAAATCGGGTAACTCCCACCCCAATACTGCGCTTTAAGCAAACAGGCACACCAGGAGATCATATCCCACACCTGGCCGGGAGGGTCCCACACCCACGGAGCCTCCCTCATTGCTAGCACAGCAGTCTGTGATCTACTGGCAAGGCAGCAGCGAGGCTGGGGGAGGGGCGCCCGCCATTGCTGAGGCTTAAGTAGGTAAACAAAGCTGCTGGGAAGCTCGAACTGGGTGGAGCTCACAGCAGCTCAAGGAAACCTGCCTGTCTCTGTAGACTCCACCTCTGGGGACGGGGCACAGTAAACAATAACAAACGCAGCAGCTCTGCAGACGCAAACGACTCTGTCTGACAGCTTTGAAGAGAGCAGTGGATCTCCCAACAGGGAGGTTGAGATCTGAGAAGGGACAGACTCCCTGCTCAAGTGGGTCCCTGACCCCTGAGTAGCCTAACTGGAAGACATCCCCCACTAGGGGCAGTCTGACACCCAACACCTCACAGGGTGGAGTACACCCCTGAGAGGAAGCTTCCAAAGCAAGAATCAGACAGGTACACTCGCTGTTCAGAAATATTCTATCTTCTGCAGCCTCTGCTGCTGATACCCAGGCAAACATGGTCTGGAGTGGACCTCAAGTAATCTCCTACAGCTACAACCTACAGCTGAGGATCCTGACTGTTAGAAGGAAAGCTATCAAACAGGAAGGACACCTACACCAAAACCCCATCAGTACATCACCATCATCAAAGACCAGAGGCAGATAAAACCACAAAGATGGGGAAAAAGCAGGGCAGAAAAGCTGGAAATTCAAAAAATAAGAGCGCATCTCCCCTGGCAAAGGAGCGCAGCTCATCGCCAGCAACGGATCAAAGCTGGACGGAGAATGACTTCAACGAGATGAGAGAAGAAGGCTTCAGTCCATCAAATTTCTCAGAGCTAAAGGAGGAATTACGTACCCAGCGCAAAGAAACTAAAAATCTTGAAAAAAAAGTGGAAGAATTGATGGCTAGAGTAATTAATGCAGAGAAGCTCACAAACGAAATGAAAGAGACGAAAACCATGGCATGAGAAATACGTGACAAATGCACAAGCTTCAGTAACCGACTCGATCAACTGGAAGAAAGAATGTCAGCGATGGAGGATCAAATGAATGAAATGAAGCGAGAAGAGAAACCAAAATAAAAAAGAAGAAAAAGAAATGAACAAAGCCTGCAAGAAGTATGGGATTATGTAAAAAGACGAAATCTACGTCTGATTGGGGTGCCTGAAAGTGAGGGGGAAAATGGAACCAAGTTGGAAAACACTCTTCAGGATATCATCCAGGAGAACTTCCCCAACCTAGTAGGGCAGGCCAACATTCAAATCCAGGAAATACAGAGAACGCCACAAAGATACTCCTCGAGAAGAGCAACTCCAAGACACATAATTGCCAGATTCACCAAAGTTGAAATGAAGGAAAAAATCTTAAGGGCAGCCAGAGAGAAAGGTCGGGTTACCCACAAAGGGAAGCCCATCAGACTAACAGCAGATCTCTCGGCAGAAACTCTTCAAGCCAGAAGAGAGTGGGGGCCAATATTCAACATTCTTAAAGAAAAGAATTTTAAACCCAGAATTTTATATCCAGCCAAACTAAGTTTCATAAGTGAAGGAGAAATAAAATCCTTTACAGATAAGCAAATGCTTAGAGATTTTGTCACCACTAGGCCTGCCTTACAAGAGACCCTGAAGGAAGCACTAAACATGGAAAGGAACAACCAGTACCAGCCATTGCAAAAACATGCCAAAATGTAAAGACCATCAAGGCTAGGAAGAAACTGCATCAACTAACGAGCAAAATAACCAGTTAATATCATAATGGCAGGATCAAGTTCACACATAACAATCTTAACCTTAAATGTAAATGGACTAAATGCTCCAATTAAAAGACACAGACTGGCAAACTGGATAAAGAGTCAAGACCCATCAGTCTGCTGTATTCAGGAGACCCATCTCACACGCAGAGACATACATAGGCTCAACATAAAGGGATGGAGGAAGATTTACCAAGCAAATGGAGAACAAAAAAAAGCGGGGGTTGCAATACTAGTCTCTGATAAAACAGACTTTCAACCATCAAAGATCAAAAGAGACAAAGAAGGCCATTACATAATGGTAAAGGGATCAATTCAACAGGAAGAGCTAACTATCCTAAATATATATGCACCCAATACAGGAGCACCCAGATTCATAAAGCAAGTCCTTAGAGACTTACAAAGAGACTTAGACTCCCATACAATAATAATGGGAGACTTCAACACTCCACTGTCAACATTAGACAGATCAACGAGACAGAAAGTTAACAAGGATATCCAGGAATTGAACTCATCTCTGCAGCAAGCAGACCTAATAGACATCTATAGAACTCTCCACCCCAAATCAACAGAATATACATTCTTCTCAGCACCACATCGTACTTACTCCAAAATTGACCAGGTAATTGGAAGTAAAGCACTCCTCAGCAAATGTACAAGAACAGAAATTATAACAAACTGTCTCTCAGACCACAGTGCAATCAAATTAGAACTCAGGACTAAGAAACTCAATCAAAACCGCTCAACTACATGGAAACTGAACAACCTGCTCCTGAATGACTACTGGGTACATAACGAAATGAAGGCAGAAATAAAGATGTTCTTTGAAACCAATGAGAACAAAGATACAACATACCAGAATCTCTGGGACACATTTAAAGCAGTGTGTAGAGGGAAATTTATAGCACTAAATGCCCACAAGAGAAAGCAGGAAAGATCTAAAATTGACATTCTAACATCACAATTAAAAGAACTAGAGAAGCAAGAGCAAACACATTCGAAAGCTAGCAGAAGGCAAGAAATAACTAAGATCAGAGCAGAACTGAAGGAGATAGAGACACAAAAAACCCTCCAAAAAATCAATGAATCCAGGAGTTGGTTTTTTGAAAAGATCAACAAAATTGACAGACCACTAGCAAGACTAATAAAGAAGAAAAGAGAGAAGAATCAAATCGACGCAATTAAAAATGATAAAGGGGATATCACCAACGATCCCACAGAAATACAAACTACCATCAGAGAATACTATAAACACCTCTACGCAAATAAACTGGAAAATCTAGAAGAAATGGATAATTTCCTGGACACTTACACTCTTCCAAGACTAAACCAGGAAGAAGTTGAATCCCTGAATAGATCAATAGTAGGCTCTGAAATTGAGGCAATAATTAATAGCCTACCAACCAAAAAAAGTCCAGGACCAGATGGATTCACAGCTGAAGTCTACCAGAGGTACAAGGAGGAGCTGGTACCATTCCTTCTGAAATGATTCCAATCAATAGAAAAAGAGGGAATCCTCCCTAACTCATTTTATGAGGCCAACATCATCCTGATACCAAAGCCTGGCAGAGACACAACAAAAAAAGAGAATTTTAGACCAATATCCCTGATGAACATCGATGCAAAAATCCTCAATAAAATACTGGCAAACCGGATTCAGGAGCACATCCAAAAGCTTATAAACCTTAATCAAGTGGGCTTCATTCCTGGGATGCAAGGCTGGTTCAACATTCGCAAATCAATAAACATAATCCAGCATATAAACAGAACCAAAGACAAGAACCACATGATTATCTCAATAGATGCAGAAAAGGCTTTTGACAAAATTCAACAGCCCTTCATGCTAAAAACGCTCAATAAATTCGGTATTGATGGAACGTACCTCAAAATAATAAGAGCTATTTATGACAAACCCACAGCCAATATCATACTGAATGGGCAAAAACTGGAAAAATTCCCTTTGAAAACTGGCACAAGACAGGGATGCCCTCTCTCACCACTCCTATTCAACATAGTGTTGGAAGTTCTGGCTAGGGCAATCAGGCAAGAGAAAGAAATCAAGGGGATTCAGTTAGGAAAAGAAGAAGTCAAATTATCCCTGTTTGCAGACGACATGATTGTATATTTAGAAAACCCCATTGTCTCAGCCCAAAATCTCCTTAAGCTGATCAGCAACTTCAGCAAAGTCTCAGGATACAAAATTAATGTGCAAAAATCACAAGCATTCTTATACACCAGTGATAGTCAAACAGAGAGCCAAATCAGGAATGAACTTCCATTCACAATTGCTTCAAAGAGAATAAAATACCTAGGAATCCAACTTACAAGGGATGTAAAGGACCTCTTCAAGGAGAACTACAAACCACTGCTCAGTGAAATCAAAGAGGACACAAACAAATGGAAGAACATACCATGCTCATGGATAGGAAGAATCAATATGGTGAAAATGGCCATACTGCCCAAGGTAATTTATAGATTCAATGCCATCCCCATCAAGCTACCAATGAGCTTCTTCACAGAATTGGAAAAAACTGCTTTAAAGTTCATATGGAACCAAAAAAGAGCCCACATCTCCAAGACAATCCTAAGTCAAAAGAACAAAGCTGGAGGCATCACGCTACCTGACTTCAAACTATACTACAAGGCTACAGT
The DNA here is from genome assembly GCF_047675955.1 of Chlorocebus sabaeus. NCBI lineage: Eukaryota > Metazoa > Chordata > Mammalia > Primates > Cercopithecidae > Chlorocebus > Chlorocebus sabaeus. Next base: position 89,642,728 of record NC_132933.1, read on the forward strand.
AACCAAAACAGCATGGTACTGGTACCAAAACAGAGATATAGACCAATGGAACAGAACAGAGTCCTCAGAAATAACACCACACATCTACAGCCATCTGATCTTTGACAAACCTGAGAGAAACAAGAAATGGGGAAAGGATTCCCTATTTAATAAATGGTGCTGGGAAAATTGGCTAGCCATAAGTAGAAAGCTGAAACTGGATCCTTTCCTTACTCCTTATACGAAAATTAATTCAAGATGGATTAGAGACTTAAATGTTAGACCTAATACCATCAAAATCCTAGAGGAAAACCTAGGTAGTACCATTCAGGACATAGGCATGGGCAAAGACTTCATGTCTAAAACACCAAAAGCAACGGCAGCAAAAGCCAAAATTGACAAATGGGATCTCATTAAACTAAAGAGCTTCTGCACAGCAAAAGAAACTACCATCAGAGTGAACAGGCAACCTACAGAATGGGAGAAAATTTTTGCAATCTACTCATCCGACAAAGGGTTAATATCCAGAACCTACAAAGAACTCAAACAAATTTACAAGGAAAAAACAAACAACCCCATCCAAAATTGGGCAAAGATATGAACAGACATTTCTCAAAAGAAGACATTCATACAGCCAACAGACACATGAAAAAATGCTCATCATCACTGGCCATCAGAGAAATGCAAATCAAAACCACAATGAGATACTATCTCACACCAGTTAGAATGGTGATCATTCAAAAGTCAGGAAACAACAGGTGCTGGAGAGGATGTGGAGAAATAGGAACACTTTTACACTGTTGGTGGGATTGTAAACTAGTTCAACCATTATGGAAAACAGTATGGCGATTCCTCAAGGATCTAGAACTAGATGTACCATATGACCCAGCCATCCCATTACTAGGTATATACCCAAAGGATTATAAATTATTCTGCTATAAAGACACATGCACACGTATGTTTATTGCAGCACTATTCACAATAGCAAAGACTTGGAATCAACCCAAATGTCCATCAGTGACAGATTGGATTAAGAAAATGTGGCACATATACACCATGGAATACTATGCAGCCATAAAAAAGGATGAGTTTGTGTCCTTTGTAGGGACATGGATGCATCTGGAAACCATCATTCTTAGCAAACTATCACAAGAACAGAAAACCAAGCACCGCATGTTCTCACTCATAGGTGGGAACTGAACAATGAGATCACTTGGACTCGGGAAGGGGAACATCACACACCGGGGCCTATCATGGGGAGGGGGGAGGGGGGAGGGATTGCATTGGGAGTTACACCTGATGTAAATGACGAGTTGATGGGTGCAGCACACCAACATGGCACAAGTATACATATGTAGCAAGCCTGCACATTGTGCACATGTACCCTACAACTTGAAGTTTAATAATAATAAATAAATTTAAAAAAAAGAGAAAAAAAAACTGGAAAGAAGCTTTCTGAGTAACTGCTTTGTGTAATCTTAATTCATCTCACAGAATTACTGCTTTCCCCTCAAAGAGTCTTTCGCTAAGACTCCTCTTGTGGACATTGCAAAGTGATATTTGGAAGACCATAGTGGGCTATGTTGAAAAAGGAAATATCCTAAGATAAAAATTGGAAAGAAGCTTTCTGAGAAACTGCTTTGTTTTCTGTTAATTGATCTCACAGAGTTACAGCTTTCCCCTCAAGAAGGCTTTCGCTATGACTGTTTTGTAAAATTCGCAAAGTGATATTTGGAAGCCCTTAGAGGGCTATGGTGAAAAAGGAAATATCTTCCGTTAAAAACTGGAAAGAAGTTTTCTGAGTAACTGCTTTGTGTTCTCTTAATTCATCTCAAAGAGTTACAGCTTTCCCCTCAAGAAGCCTTTCGCTAAGACGGTTCTTGTGAAATTTGCAAAGTGATATTTGGAAGCCCATAGAGGGCTATGGTGAAAAAGAAATAAATTCCCTTAAATACTGGAAAGAAGCTTTCTGAGAAACTGCTTTGTGTTCTGTTAATTCGTCTCACAGAGTTACACCTTTCCACTCAAGAAGCCTTTCGCTAAGACTCTTCTTGTGGAATTTGCAAAATGACATTTGGAAGCACATAGATGACTATGGTGAAAAAGGAAATATCTTCCCTTAAAACCTGGAAAGAAGCCTTCTTAGAAACTGCTTTTTGTTCTATTAAATCATCTCACAGAGTTACAGGTTTCCCCTCAAGAAGCCTTTCGCTAAGACTGCTCTTGTGTAATTCGCAAGGAGATATTTGAAAGCCCATAGAGGGCTACGGTGAAAAAGGAAAAAATCTTCCCTTAAATACTGGAAAGAAGCTTTCTGAGAACCTGCTTTGTGTTCTATTAATTCATCTCACAGAGTTACAGCATTCCCCTCAAGAAGCCTTTCGCTAAGACGCTTCTTGTGGATTTTGAAAAGTTATATTTGGAAGCCCATAGAGGGCTATGGTGAAAAAGGAAATATCTTCCTTTAAAAACTGGAAAGAAGCTTTCTGAGAAACTGTTTTGTGTTCTGTTAATACATCTCACAGAGTTACAGCTTTCACGTCAAGTAGCCTTTCTCTAAGACTGTTTTTCTGGAATTTGCAAGCTGATATTTGGAAGCCCATAGAGGGCTATGGTGAAAATGGAAATATCTTCACTTAAACACTGAAAAGAAGCTTTCTGAGAAACTGCTTTGTGTTCTGTTAATTCATCTCACAGAGTTACCGCATTCCCCTCAACAGGCGTTTCGCTAAGACAGTTCTTGTGGAATTTGCAAAGTGATATTTGGAAGTCAATAGAGGGCTATGGTCAAAAAGGATATATCTTCCTTTAAAATCTGGAAAGAAGCTTTCTGAGAAACTGCTTTGTGTTCTGCTAATTCATCTCCCAGAGTTAGAGTTTTTCCCTCAAGAAGTCTTTTGCTAAGACTGTTCTTTTGGAATTTGAAAAGTGATATTTGGAATCCGATAGAGGGCTGTGGTGAAAAAGGAAATATCTTCAGTTAAAAACTGGAAAGAAGCTTTCTAAGAAACTGCTTTGTGTTCTCCTAATTCATCTCACAGAGTTACAGCTTTCCCCTCAAGAAGCCTATCGCTAAGACTGTTCTTGTGTAATTTGTAAAATGATTTTTGGAAGCCCATAGAGGGCTATGGTGAAAAAGGAAATATCTTCCCTTAAAAACTGAAAAGAAGCTTTCTAAGAATCTGATTTGTGTTCTCTTAATTCATTACACAGACTTACAGATTTCCCCTCAAGAAGCCTTTCGCTAAGACTCTTCTTGTGGATTTTGAAAAGTTATATTTGGAAGCCCATAGACGGCTATGGTGAAAAAGGAAATATCTTCCTTAAAAAACTGGAAAGAAGCTTTCTGAGAAACTGTTTTGTGTTCTGTTCATTCATCTCACAGAGTTACAGCTTTCACCTCAAGTAGCCTTTCTCTAAGACTGTTCTTCTGGAATTTGCAAGCTGATATTTGGAAGCCCATAGAGGGTTATGGTGAAAATGGAAATATCCTAAGATAAAAACTGAAAAGAAGCTTTCTGAGAAACTGCTTTGTGTTCCGCTAATTCATCTCACAGAGTTACAGCTTTCACCTCAAGTAGCCTTTCTCTAAGACTGTTCTTCTGGAATTTGCAAGCTGATATTTGGAAGCCCATAGAGGGTTATGGTGAAAATGGAAATATCCTAAGATAAAAACTGAAAAGAAGCTTTCTGAGAAACTGCTTTGTGTTCCGCTAATTCATCTCACAGAGTTACAGCTTTCCCCTCAAGAAGCCTTTCGCTAAGACTGTTCTTGTGGAATTTGCAAAATGATTTTTGGAAACCCCTAGAGGGCTATTTTAAAAATGCAAATATACTAAGATGAAAACTGAAAAGAACCTTTCTGAGAAACTGCTTTGTGTTATGCTACTTCATCTCACAGAGGTAGAGCTTTCCCTTCAGGAAGCCTTTCGCTAAGACTGTTCTTGTGAAATTTGCAAAGTGATATTTGGAAGCCCATAGAGTGCTATGGTGAAAAAGGAAATATCTTCCGTTAAAAACTGGAAAGAAGCTTTCTGAGAAACTGCTTTGTGTTCTGTTAATTCAGCTCAAAGAGTTACAGTTTTCCCCTCAAGAAGCCTTTCGCTAAGACTCTTCTTGTGGAATTTGCAAAGGGATATTTGGAAGCCCATAGAGAGCTATGGTGTAAAAGGAAATATCTTCAGTTAAAAACTGGAAAGAAGCTTTCTGGAAAACTGCTATGTGTTCTGTTAATTCACCTCACAGAGTTACAGCTTTCCCCTCAAGAAGTCTTTCGGAAAGACTGTTCTTGTGGAATTCGCAAAGTGATATTTGGAAGACCTTAGAGGGCTATGGTGAAAAAGGAAATATCTTCCGTTAAACACTTGAAAGAAACTTTCTGAGAAACCTCTTTGTATTCTGTTAATTCATGTCACAGAGTTACAGGTTTCCCCTCAAGAAGCCTTTCGCTAAGACTGTTCTTGTGTAATTTGAAAAGTGATATTTGGAAGCCCATAGAGGGCTATGGTGAAAACGGAAATATCTTCCCTTTAAAACTGGAAAGAAGCTTTCTGAGAAACTGTTTTGTGTTCTGCTAAATCATCACACAGAGTTACAGCTTGCCCCACAAGAAGCTTTTCGCTAAGACTGTTCTTGTGGAATTTGCAAAGTGATATTTGGAAGCCCATAGAGGGCTACGGTGAAAAAGGAAATATCTTCCGTTACAAATTGGAAAGAAGCTTTCTGATAAATTGCTTTGTGTTCTGTTAATTCATCTCACAGAGTTACAGCTTTCCCCTAAAGAAGCCTTTCGCTAAAACTGTTCTTGTGGAAGTTGCAAGGTGATATTTGGAATCCCTTAGAGGGCTATGGTGAAAAAGGAAATATCTTCCGTTAAACACTGCAAAGAAGCTTTCTGAGAAACTGTTTGTGTTGTGTTAATTCATCTCACAGAATTACAGCTTTCCCGTCAAGAAGCCTTTCGTTAAGACTATTCTTGTGGAATTTGTTAAGTGATATTTGGAAGCCCATAGAGGGCTACGGTGAAAAAGGAACTATCCTAAGATAAAAACTGAAAAGAAACTTTCTGAGAAACTGCTTTGTGTTCTGCTAATTCATCTCACAGAGTTACAGCTTTCCCTTCAAGAAGCCTTTCTCTAAGACGCTTCTTGTGGAATTTGCAAAGTGATATTTGGAAGCCCATAGAGGGCTATGGTGAAAAAGAAATATCTTCCGTTAAAACTGGAAAAAAGCTTTCTGGGAAACTGCTTTGTGTTCTGCTAATTAATCTCACAGGGTTACAGCTTTCCCCTCAAGAAGCCTTTCGCTAAGACTGTTCTTGTGGAATTTGCAAAGTGATATTTGGAAGCCGATAGAGGGCTATGGTGAAAAAGGAAATATCCTAAGAAAAAAACTGGAAAGAAGCTTTCTGAGAAACTGCTTTGTGTTCTGTTAATTCATCTCACAAAGTTACAACTTTCCCCTAAAGAAGCCTTTCACTAAGACTGTTTTTGCGGAATATGCAAAGTGATATTTGGAAGCTCATAAGGTCTATGGTGAAAAAGGAAATATCCTAAGATAAAAATTGAAAAGAAGCTTTCTGAGAAACTGCTTTGTGTTCTGTTAATTCATCTCACAGAGTTACAGCTTTACACTCAAGAAGCCTTTCTCTAAAACTGTTCTTGTGCAATTTGCAAAGTGATATTTGGTAGCCCATTGAGGGCTATGGTGAAAACGGAAATATCTTCCGTTAAAAACTGAAAAGAAGGTTTCTGACAATCTGCTTTGTGTTCTGTTAATTCATCTCACAGAGTTACAGCTTTCTCCTCAAGAAGTCTTTCGCTAAGACTGTACTAGTGGAAGTTGCAATGTGATATTTGGAAGCCCTTAGAGGGCTATGATGAAAAAGGAAATATCTTCCCTTAAACACTGGAAAGAAGCTTTCTGAGAAACTGCTTTGTGTTCTGTTAATTCATCCCACAGAGTTACAGCTTTCCCCTCAAGAAGCCTTTCGCTAAGACTGTTCCTGTGGAATTCGCAAAGTGATATTTGGTAGTCCTTAGAGGGCTATGGTGAAAAAGGAAATATCCTAAGATAAAAACTGGAAAGAAGCTTTCTGAGAAACTGCTTTGTGTTCTGTTAATTCATCTCACGGAGTTACAGCTTTCCCCTCAAGAAACCTTTCGCTAAGACTGTTCTTGTGGAATTTGCAAAGTGATATTTGGAAGCCCATAGAGGGCTATGGTGAAAAAGGAAATATCTTCCCTTAAAAACTGGAAAGAAGCTTTCTAAGAAACTGCTTTGTGTTCTGTTAATTCATCTCACAGAGTTACAGCTTTCCCCTCAAGAAGCCTTTCGCTAAGAATGTTCTAGTGGAATTTGCAAAGTGATGTTTCGAAGCCCATAGAGGACTATGGTGAAAAAGGAAATATCTTCCCTTAAAAACTGGAAACACGCTTTCTGAGAAACCGCTTTCGGTTCTGTTAATTCATCTCACAGTGTTACAACTTTCCCCTCAAAAAGCCTTTCGCTAGGACTGTTTTAGTGGAATATGCAAAGTGATATTTGGAAGCCCGTAGAGGGTTATGGTGAAAAAGAAAATATCCTAAGATGAAACCTGAAAAGAACCTTTCTGAGAAACTGCTTTGTGTTATGCTACTTCATATCCCAGAGTTACAGTTTCACCTCAAGAAGCCTTTCGTTAAGACAGTTCTTGTTTAATTTCAAAGTGATATTTGGAACCCCATAGAGGGCTTTGGTGAAAAAGGAAATATCTTCCGTTAAAAATGGAAAGAAGCTTCCTGAGAAACTGCTTTGTATTATATTAATTCGTCTCACAGAGTTACAGCTTTCGCCTCAAGAAGCCTTTCGCTAAGACAGTTCTTGTGGAATTTGCAAACTGATGTTTGGAATCCCATAGAGGGCTATGGTGAAAAAGGAAATATCTTCCCTTAAAAACTGGAAAGAAGCTTTCTAAGACACTGCTTTGTGTTCTGTTAATTCATCTCACAGAGTTACAGCTTTCCCCTCAAGAAGCCTTTCGCTAAGACGGTACTTGTGGAAGTTTAAAAGTGATATTGGAAACCCGTAGAGGGCCACGGTGAAAAAGGAAATATCTTACCTTAAAAACTGGAAAGAAGCTTTCTGAGAAACTACTTTGTGTTCTGTTAATTCATCTCACAGAGTTACAGCTTTCCCCTCAAGAAGCCTTCGCTAAGAGGGTTCTTGTGGAATTTGCAAAGTGATATTGGAAGCCCTTAGAGGGCTACGATTAAAAAGGAAATATCTTCCCTTAAAAACTGGAAAGAAGCTTTCTGAGAGACTGCATTGTGTTTTGTTAATTCATCACACAGAGTTCCAGCTTTCCCCTCAAGAAGCCTTTCGCTAAGACTGTTCTTGTGGAAGTTGCAAAGTGATATTTGGAATCCCGTAAAGGGCTATGGTGCAAAAGGAAATATGTTCTGTTAAACACTGGAAAGAAGCTTTCTGAGAAACTGCTTTGTGTTCTGTTAATTCATCTCACATAGTTACAGCTTTCCCCTCAAGAAGCCTTTCGCTATGAGTGTTCTTGTGGAATTCGTAAAGTGATATTTGGAAGCCCTTAGAGGTCTATGGTGATAAAGGAAACATCCTAAGGTAAAAACTGAAAAGAAGCTTTCTGAGAAACTGCTTTGTGTTCTGTTAATTCGTCTCACAGAGTTACAGCTTTCCCCTCAAGAAGCCTTTCGCTAAGACTGTTCCTGTGGAATTTGCAAAGTGATATTTGGAATTCCATAGAGGGCTATGGTGAAAAAGGAAATATGTTCCCTTAAACACTGGAAAGAAGCTTTCTGAGAAACTGCTTTGTGTTCTGTTAACTCATCTCACAGAGTTTCAGCTTTCCCCTCAAGAAGCCTTTCGCTGAGACTTTGCTTGTGGAAGTTGCAAAGTGATATGTGGAAGCCCATAGAGGGCTACGGTGAAAAAGGCAGTATGTTCCGTTAAACACTGGAAAGAAGCTTTCTGAGAAACTGCTTTGTGTTCTGTTAATTCATCTCACGGAGTTACAGCTTTCCCCTCAGGAAGGCTTTCGCTAAGACTGTTCTTTTGGAATTTGCAAAGTGATATTTGGAAGCCCATAGAGGGCTATGGTGAAAAAAGAAATATCCTAAGATAAAAACTGAAAAGAAGGTTTCTGAGAAACTTCTTTGTGTTCTGTTAATTCATCTTACAGAGTTACAGATTTCCCCTCAAGAAGCCTTTCGCTAAGACTGTTCTTGTGGAATTTGCAAAGTGATATTTGCAAGCCCATAGAGGGCTATGGTGAAAAAGGAAATATCTTCCCTTTAAACCTGGAAAGATACTTTCTGAGAAACTGCTTTGTGTTCTGTTAATTCATCTCACAGAGTTACAGCTTTCCCCTCAGGAAGCCTTCGCAAAGACTGTTCTTGAGGAATTTTCAAAGTGATATTTGGAAGCCCATAGAGGGCTGCGGTGAAAAAGAAAATATCCTAAGATAAAAACTGAAAAGAAGCTTTCTGAGAAACTGCTTGTGTTCTGTTAATTCATCTCACAGAGATACAGCTTTCCCCTCAAGAAGCTTTTCGCTGAGACTGTTCTTGTGGAATTTTCAAAGAGATATTTGGTAGCCCATAGAGGGCTATGGTGAAAAAGGAATTATCTACCCTTAAATACTGGAAAGAAGCTTTCTGAAAAACTGCTTTGTGTTCTGTTAATTCATCTCACAGAGTTAGAGCTTCCCCCTCAAGAAGCCTTTAGCAACGACAGTTTTTGTGGAATTTGCAAAGTGATATTTGGTAGCCCTTAGAGGGCTATGTTGAAAAAGGAAATATCTTCCGTTAAAAACTGGAAAAAAGCTTTCTGAGAAACTGCTTTGTGTTCTCTTAATTCGTCTCACAGAATTACAGCTTTCCCCTCAAGAAGCGTTTTGCTAAGACTGTTCTTGTGGAATTTGCAAAGTGATATTTGGAAGCCCATAGTGGGCTATGGTGAAAATGGAAACATCTTCCCTTAGACACTGGAAAGAAGCTTTCTGAGAAACTGCTTTGTGTTCTCTTAATTCGTCTCACAGAGTTACAGCACTCCCCTCAAGAAGCCTTTCGCTAAGACTGTTCTTGTGGAATTTTAAAAGTGATATTTTTAAGCCCATAAAGGGCTATTTTGAAAATAGAAATATACTCCCTTAAACACTGGAAAGAAGCTTTCTGAGAAACTGCTTTGTGTTCTGGTAATTCATCACACAGAGTTACAGCTTTCCCCTCAGAAGCCTTTCGCTAAGACTGTTTTTGTGGAAGTTGCAAAGTGATATTTGGAAGCCCATAGAGGGCTATGGTGAAAAAGGAAATATGTTCCGTTAAACACTGGAAAGAAGCTTTCTGAGAAATTGCTTTGCGTTCTGTTAATTCATCTCACAGAGTTAGAGCTTTCTGCTCGGGAAGCCTTTCGTTAAGACTGTTCTTGTGGAATTTGCAAAGTGATATTTGGAATCCCATGGAGGGTTATGGTGAAAAAGGAAACATTCTAAGATAAAAACTGAAAAGAAGCTTTCTGAGAAACTGCTTTGTGTACTCTTAATTCATCTCAAAGAGTTACACCTTTCCCCTCAAGAAGCATTTCTCTAAGACTGTTTTTGTTGAATATGCAAAGTGATATTTGGAAGCCCATAGAGGGCTATGGTGTAAAAGGAAATATCCTAAGAAAAAATCTGAAAGGAAGCTTTCTGAGAAACTGCTTTGTGATATGCTAATTCATCTTACAGAGTTACAGCTTTCCCCTCAAGAAGCCTTTCGCTAAGGCTCTTCTTGTGGAATTTGCAAAGTGATATTTGGAAGCCCATAGAGGGCTATGGTAAAAAAGGAAATATCCAAAGATAAAAACTGAAAGGAAGCTCTCTGAAAAAATGCTTTGTGTTCTGCTAATTCATCTCACAGAGCTACAGCTTTCCCCTCAAGAAGCCTTTCTCTAAGACTGTTCTTGTGGAATTGGCAAAGTGATATTTGGAAGCCCATAGAGGGCTATGGTGAAAAAGGAAATATCTTCAGTTAAAAACTGGAAAGAAGCATAGGGGGAAACTGCTCTGTGTTCCGTTAATTCATCTCACAGAGTTACAGCTTTCCCTTCAAGAAGCCTTGCGCTAAGACTGTTCCTGTGGAATTTGAAAAGTGATATTTGGAAGCCCATAGAGGGCTATGGTGAAAAAGGAAATATCCTAAGATAAAAACTGGAAAGAAGCTTTCTGAGAAACTGCTTTGTGTTCTGTTAATTCATCTCACGGAGTTACAGCTTTCCCCTCAAGAAACCTTTCGCTAAGACTGTTCTTGTGGAATTTGCAAAGTGATATTTGGAAGCCCATAGAGGGCTATGGTGAAAAAGGAAATATCTTCCCTTAAAAACTGGAAAGAAGTTTTCTAAGAAACTGCTTTGTGTTCTGTTAATTCATCTCACAGAGTTACAGCTTTCCCCTCAAGAAGCCTTTCGCTAAGAATGTTCTAGTGGAATTTGCAAAGTGATGTTTCGAAGCCCATAGAGGACTATGGTGAAAAAGGAAATATCTTCCCTTAAAAACTGGAAACACGCTTTCTGAGAAACCGCTTTCGGTTCTGTTAATTCATCTCACAGTGTTACAACTTTCCCCTCAAAAAGCCTTTCGCTAGGACTGTTTTAGTGGAATATGCAAAGTGATATTTGGAAGCCCGTAGAGGGTTATGGTGAAAAAGAAAATATCCTAAGATGAAACCTGAAAAGAACCTTTCTGAGAAACTGCTTTGTGTTATGCTACTTCATATCCCAGAGTTACAGTTTCACCTCAAGAAGCCTTTCGTTAAGACAGTTCTTGTTTAATTTCAAAGTGATATTTGGAACCCCATAGAGGGCTTTGGTGAAAAAGGAAATATCTTCCGTTAAAAATGGAAAGAAGCTCCCTGAGAAACTGCTTTGTATTATATTAATTCGTCTCACAGAGTTACAGCTTTCGCCTCAAGAAGCCTTTCGCTAAGACAGTTCTTGTGGAATTTGCAAACTGATGTTTGGAATCCCATAGAGGGCTATGGTGAAAAAGGAAATATCTTCCCTTAAAAACTGGAAAGAAGCTTTCTAAGACACTGCTTTGTGTTCTGTTAATTCATCTCACAGAGTTACAGCTTTCCCCTCAAGAAGCCTTTCGCTAAGACGGTACTTGTGGAAGTTTAAAAGTGATATTGGAAACCCGTAGAGGGCCACGGTGAAAAAGGAAATATCTTACCTTAAAAACTGGAAAGAAGCTTTCTGAGAAACTACTTTGTGTTCTGTTAATTCATCTCACAGAGTTACAGCTTTCCCCTCAAGAAGCCTTCGCTAAGAGGGTTCTTGTGGAATTTGCAAAGTGATATTGGAAGCCCTTAGAGGGCTACGATTAAAAAGGAAATATCTTCCCTTAAAAACTGGAAAGAAGCTTTCTGAGAGACTGCATTGTGTTTTGTTAATTCATCACACAGAGTTCCAGCTTTCCCCTCAAGAAGCCTTTCGCTAAGACTGTTCTTGTGGAAGTTGCAAAGTGATATTTGGAATCCCGTAAAGGGCTATGGTGCAAAAGGAAATATGTTCTGTTAAACACTGGAAAGAAGCTTTCTGAGAAACTGCTTTGTGTTCTGTTAATTCATCTCACATAGTTACAGCTTTCCCCTCAAGAAGCCTTTCGCTATGAGTGTTCTTGTGGAATTCGTAAAGTGATATTTGGAAGCCCTTAGAGGTCTATGGTGATAAAGGAAACATCCTAAGGTAAAAACTGAAAAGAAGCTTTCTGAGAAACTGCTTTGTGTTCTGTTAATTCGTCTCACAGAGTTACAGCTTTCCCCTCAAGAAGCCTTTCGCTAAGACTGTTCCTGTGGAATTTGCAAAGTGATATTTGGAAGCCCTTAGAGGGCTACGGTGAAAAAGAAAATATCTTCCCTTAAAAACCGGAAAGAAGCTTTCTGAGAAACTGGTTTGTGTTCTGTTAATTCATCTCACAGAGTTAGAGCTTTCCCCTCAAGAAGCCTTTCACTAAGACCGTTCTTTTGGAAGTTTCAAAGTGATATTTGGAATCCCTTAAAGGGCTATTGTGAAAAAGTAAATGTCTTCCCTAAAAAACTGGAAAGAATCTTTCTGAGAAAATGCTTTGTGTGCTGTTAATTCATCTCACAGAGTTACAGCTTTCCCCTCAAGAAGCCTTTCGCTAAGACTGTTCTTGTGAAATTTGCAAAGTGATATTTGGAATCCCATAGAGGGCAATGGTGAAAAAGGAAATATCTTCCGTTCAAAACTGGAAAGAAGCCTTCTGAGAAACTGCTTTGTGTTCTGCTAATTCATCCCACAGAGTTACAGCTTTCCCCTCAAGAAGCCTTTCGCTAGGACTGTTCTTGTGGAATTCGCAAAGTGATATTTGGAAGCCCTTAGAGGGCTATGGTGAAAAAGGAAATATCCTAAGATAAAAAATGAAAAGAAGCTTTCTGAGAAACTGCTTCATGTTCTGTTAATTTACCTCACAGAGTTACAGCTTTCCCCTCAAGAAGCCTTTCGCTAAGACTGTTCTTGTGGAATTTGCAAAGTGATATTTGGAAGCCCATAGAGGGCTACGGTGAAAAAGGAAATATCTTCCCAAAAAACTGGAAAATGGCTTTCTGAGAAACTACTTTGTGTTCTGTTAATTCATCTCACAGAGTTACAGCATTCCCCTCAGGAAACCTTTCGCTAAGATAGTTCTTGTGGAATTTGGAAAGTGATATTTGGGAGCACATAGTGGGCTATGGTGAAAAAGGAAATAACTTCCGTTAAAAGTTGGAAAGAAGCTTTCTGAGAAACTGCTTTGTATTCTGTTAATTCGTCTCACACAGTTACAGCTTTCCCCTCAAGAAGTCTTCCACTAAAACTCTTTTTGTGGAATTTGCAAAGTTATATTTGGAAGCCCTTAGAGGGCTATGGTGAAGAAGGAAATATCTTCCGTTTAAACTGCAAAAAATCTTTCTGAGAAACTGCTTTGTGTTCTGTTAATTCATCACACATAGTTACTGCTTTCCCCTCAATAGCCTTTCCCTAAGAACCTTCTTGTGGAATTTGCAAAATGTTATTTCGAAGCCCATAGAGGGCTATGGTGAAAAAGGAAATATCCTAAGATAAAAACTGAAAAGAAGCTTTCTGAGAAACTGCTTTGTGTTCTGTTAATTCATCTCGCAGAGTTACAGCTTTCCCCACAAGGAGCATTTCTCTAAGACTGTTTTTGTGGAATGTGCAAAGTGATATTTGGAAGCCCATAGAGGGCTATAGTGAAAAAGGAAATATCCTAAGAAAAAAACTGAAAAGATGCCTTCTGAGAAACTGCTTTGTGACATGATAATTCATCTCACAGAGTTACAGCTTTCCCCTCAAGAAGCCTTTCTCTAAGACACTTCTTGTGAAATTTGCAAAGTGATATTTGGAATCACATAGAGGGCTATGGTGAAAAAGGAAATATCTTCCCATAAAAACTGGAAAGAAGCTTTCTGAGAAACTGCTTTTGTTCTGTTAATTCATCTCACAGGGATACAGCTTTCCCCTCAAGAAGCCTTTCGCTAAGATTCTTCGTGGGGAATTTGCAAAGTTGTATTTGGAAGACCATAGAGGACTATGTTGAAAAAGGAAATATCTTCCCTTAAAAACTGGAAAGAAGCTTTCTGAGAAACTGCTTTGTGTTCTGTTAATTCGTCTCACAGAGCTACAGCTTTCCCCTCAAGAAGGGTTTCGGTAAGACTGTTCTTGTGGAAATTGCAAAGTGATATTTTGAAGCCCATAGAGGGCTACAGTGAAAAAGGAAATATGTTCTGTTAAACACTGGAAAGAAGCTTTCTGAGACACTGCTTTGTGTTCTGTTAATTCATCTCACAGAGTTACAGCTTTCCCCTCAGGAAGCCTTCGCTAAGACTATTCTTGAGGAATTTTCAAAGTGATATTTGGAAGCCCATGGAGGGCTATGGTGAAAAAGAAAATATCCTAAGATAAAAACTGAAAAGAAGCTTTCTGAGAAACTGCTTTTTTTCTGTAAATTCATCTCACAGAGTTACAGCTTTCCCCTAAAGAAGCTTTTCGCTAAGGCTGTTCTTGCGGAATTTTCAAAGAGATATTTGGAAGCCCATAGAGGGCTATGGTGAAAAAGGAAATATCTTCCCTTAAAAACTGGAAAGAAGCTTTCTGAGAAACTGCTTTGTGTCCTATTAATTCATATCACAGAGTTACAGCTTTCCCTTCAAGAAGCCTTTCGCAAAGGCTGTTCTTGTGGAATTTGCAAAGTGATATTTGGTAGCCCCTAGAGGGCTATGGTGAAAAAGAAAGCATCTTCCGTTAAAAACTGGAAAGAAACTTTCTGAGTAACTTCTTTGTGTTCTGTTAATTTATCTCACAGAGTTACAGCTTTCCCCTCCAGAAGCCTTTCGCTAAGACTGTTTTTGTGGAATTTTCAAAGTGATATTTGGAAGCCCTTAGAGGGCTATCGTGAAAAAGGAAATATCTTCCGTTAAAAACTGGAAAGAAGCTTTCTGAGAAACTGCTTTGTGTTCTGTTAATTCGTCTCACAGAGTTACAGCTTTCCCCTCAAGAAGCCTTTCGCTAAGACTGTTCTTGTGGAATTTGCAAAGTGATATTTGGAAGCCCATAGAGGGCTAGGGTGAAAAAGGAAATATCTTCCCTTAAAAACTGTAAAGAAGCTTTCTGAGAATCTCCTTTGTGTTCTGTTAATTCATCTCACAGAGTTACAGCTTTCTCCTTAAGTAGCCTTTCGCTATTACAGTTCTTGTTGAATTGCAAAGTGATATCTGGAAGCCCTTAGAGGGCTATGGTGAAAAAGAAAATACCCTACGATAAACACTGAAAAGAAGCTTTCTGAGAAACTGCTTTGTGTTCTGTTAATTCATCTCACAGAGTTACAGCTTTCCCCACAAGAAGCATTTCTCTAAGACTGTTCTTGTGGAATATGCAAAGTGATAACTGTAAGCCCACGGAGGGCTATGGTGAAAAATCAAGTATCCTAAGAAAAAAGCTGAAAAGAAGCTTTCTGAGAAACTGCTTTGTAATATGCTAATTCATCTCACAGAGTTAAAGGTTTCCCCTCAAGAAGCCTTTCTCTAAGACAGTTCTTGGGGGATTTGCAAAGAGATATTTGGAATCCCATAGAGGGCTATGGTGAAAAAGGAAATACCTTCCCTTAAAAACTGGAAAGAAGCTTTCTGAGAAACTGCTTTGTGTTCTGTTAATTAGTCTCACATAGTTACAGCTTTCCCCTCAAGAAGCCTTTCGCTATGACTGTTTTTGTGGAATTCGAAAAGTGACATTTGGAAGCCCTTAGAGGTCTACGGTGAAAAAGGAAATATCCTAAAGCAAAAACTGAAAAGATGCTTTCTGAGAAACTGCTTTGTGTTCTGTTAATTCACTTCACAGAGTTACAACATTCCCCTAAAGAAGCCTTTCGCTAAGACTGTTCTTGTGGAATTTGCAACGTGATATTTGGAATTCCATACAGGGCTATGGTGAAAAAGGAGATATCTTCCCTTAAACACTGGAAAGAAGATTTCTGAGAAACTGCTTTGTGTTCTGTTAATTCATCTCACAGAGTTACAGCTTTCCCCTCAAGAAGTCTTTCGCTTAGACTTTTCTTGTGGAAGTTGCAAAGTGATATTTGGAAGCCCATAGAGGCCTATGGTGAAAAAGGAAATATGTTCCGTTAAACACTGGAAAGAAGCTTTCTGGGAAACTGTTTTGTGTTCTGTTAATTCATCTCACAGAGTTACAGCTTTCCCCTCAGGAAACCTTTCGCTAAGACTGTTCCTGTGGAATTAGCAAAGTGATATTTGGAAGCCCATAGAGGGCTATGGTGAAAAAAGAAATATCCTAAGAAAAAAACTGAAAAGCAGCTTTCTGAGGAACTGCTTTGTGTTCTGTTAATTCATCTCACAGAGTTACAGCTTTCCCCTCAAGAAGCCTTTCGCTGAGACTGTTTTTCTGGGATTTGCAAAGTGATATTTGCAAGCCCATAGAGGGCTATGGTTAAAAAGGAAATATCTTCCTTTTAAAACTGGAAAGAAGCTTTCTGAGAAACTGATTTGTGTTCTGCTAATTCATCCCACAGAGTTACAGCTTTCCCCTCAAGAAGCCTTTCGCTAAGACTGTTCTTGTGGAATTTGCAAAGTGATATTTGGTAGCCCATAAAGGACTATGGTTAAAAAGGGAAATATGTTCCGTTAAAAACTGGAAAGAAGCTTTCTGAGTAACTGTTTTGTGTTCTGTTAATTCATCTCACAGAGTTACCGCTTTCCCCTCAAGAAGCCTTTCGCTAAGACTGTTCTTGTGGAAGTTGCAAGGTGATATTTGGAAGCCTATAAAGAACTATGGTGAAAAAGAAAATATCCTAAGATAAAAACTGAAAGGAAGCTTTCTGAGAAACCGGTTTGTGTTCTGTTAATTCACCTCACAGAGTTACAGCATTCCCCTCAAGTAGCCTTTCGCTAAGACTGTTCTTGTGTAATTTTCGTCGTGATATTTGGAAGCCCATAGAGAAATATGGTGAAAAAGGAAATACCTTCAGTTAAAAACTGGAAAGAAGCTTTCTGAGAAACTGCTTTGTGTTCTGTTAATTCATCTCATAGAGTTAGAGCTTTCCCCTCAGGAAGCCTTTCGCTAAGACTGTTCTTGTGGAAGTTGCAAAATTATATTTGGAAGCACTTACAGGGCTATCTTGAAAAAGGAATGATCTTCCGTTAAAAACTGGAAAGTAGCTTTCTGAGAAAATGTTTTGTGTTCTGTTAATTCATCTCACAGAGTAACAGGTTTCCCCTCAAGAAGCCTTTCGCTAAGACTCTTCTTGTGGAGTTTGCAAAGTGATATTTGGAAGTCCATAGAGAGCTATGGTGAAAAAGGAAATATCCTAAGATAAAAACTGAAAGGAACCTTTCTGAGAAACTGCTTTGTGTTATGCTAATTCATCTCACAGAGTTACAGCTTTCTCCTCAAGAAGCCTTTCACTAAGGGTCTTCCTGTGGAATTCGCAAAGTGATATTTGGAAGCCCATAGTGGGCTATGGTGGAAAAGGAAATATCTTCCCTTAAAAACTGGAAAGAAGCTTTATGAGAAACTGCTTTGTGTTCTGTTAGTTCATCTCACAGGGTTACAGCTTTCCCTTCAAGAAGCCTTTCGCTAAGACTGTTCTTGTGGAAGTTGCAAAGTGATATTTGAAAGCCCATAGAGGGCTATGGAGAAAAAGGGGATATCCTAATGTAAAAATTGAAAGAAGCTTTCAGAGAAACTGCTTTGTGTTCTGTTAATTCATCTCACAGAGTTACAGCTTTCCCCTCAAGAAGCCTTTCGCTAAGACCGTTCTTGTGTAATTTGCAAAATGATTTCTGGAAGCCCATAGAGGGCAAAGGAGAAAAAGGAAATATCTTCTCTTAAAAACTGAAAAAAAGCTTTCTGAGAAACTGCTTTGTGTTATGCTAATTCATCTCACAGAGTTACAACTTTCCCCTCAAGTAGCCTTTCACTAAGACTCTTCCTGAGGAATTTGCAAAGTGATATTTGGAAGCCCATAGAGAGCTATGGTTAAAAAGGGAAATATCTTCCCTCATAAACTGGAAAGAAGCTTTCTGAGAATCTGCTTTGTTTTCTGTTAATTCATCTCACAGAGGTACAGCTTTCCCCTTAAGAAGCCTTTCGCTAAGACTGTTCTTGTGGAATTTGCAAGGAGATATTTGGAAGCCCATAGTGGGCTATGGTGAAAAAGGAAATATCTTCGGCTAAAAACTGGAAAAAAGCTTTCTGAGAAACTGCTTTGTGTTCTGTTAATTCATCAAACAGTGTTATATCTTTCCCGTGAAGAAGCCTTTCACTAAGACTATTCTTGTGGAATTTTCAAAGTGATATTTGGAAGCCCATAGAGGGCTATGGAGAAAAAGTAAATATCCTAAGATAAAAACTGAAAGGAAGTTTTCTGAGAAACCGGTTTGTGTTCTGTTAATTCATCTCACAGAGTTACAGCTTTCCCTCATGAAGTCTTTCGATAAGACTGTTTTGTGGAATTTTCAAAGTGATATTTGGAAGTGCATAGAGGGCTATGGTGAAAAAGGAAATATCATCCCTTAAAAACTGGAAAGACTCTTTCTGAGAAACTGCTTTGTGTTCTCTTAATTCATCTCACAGAGTTACAGCTTTCCCCTCAAGAAGCCTTTTGCTAAGACTGTCCTTGTGGAATTTGCAAAGTTATATTTGGAAGCCCTTAGAGGGCTATGGTGAGAAAGGAAATATCTTCAGTTAAAAACTAGAAAGAAGCTTTCTGAGAAACTGCTTTGTGTTCTGTTAATTCATCTCACAGAGTTACAGTTTTCCCCTCAAGAAGCCTTTCGCTAAGTGTCTTCTTGTGGAATTTGCAAAGTGATATTTGGAAGCCCATAGAGGTCTAATGTGAAAAAAGAAATATCCTAAGTAAAACTGAAACGAAGCTTTCTGAGAAACTGCTTTGTGTTCTGCTAATTCATCTCACAGAGTTACAGCTTTCCCTTCAAGAAGCCTTTCGCTAAGACTTTTCTTGTGGAATTTGCAAAGTGATATTTGGAAGCCCATAGAGGGCAATGGTGAAAAAGGAAATATCTTCTCTTAAAAACAGGAAAGAAGCTTTCTGAGAAACTGCTTTGTGTTCTGTTAATTCATCTCACAGAGTTACAGCTTTCCTCTCAAGAAGCCTTTCGCTAAGACTGTTCTTGTGGAATTTGCAATGGGATATTTGGAAGCCCTTAGAGGGTAATGGTGAAAAAGGAAACATCTTCAGTTAAAAACTGGAAAGAAGCTTTCTGGGAAATTGCTCTGTGTTCTGTTAATTCATTTCAAAGAGTTACAGCTTTCCCCTCCAGAAGCCTTTCTCTAAGACTTATCTTGTGTAATTTGATTAGTGATATTTGGAATCCCATGGAGGGCAATGGTGAAAAAGGAAATATCTTCAGTAAAAAACTGGAAAGAAGCTTTCTGAGAAACTGCTTAGTGTTCTGTTAATTCATCTCAGAGAGTTACAGCGTTCCGCTCAAGAAGCCGTTCGCTAAGACTGTTCTTGTTCAATTTGAAAAGCGATATTTGGAAGTCCATAGAGGTCTATGGTGAAAAAGGAAATATCTTCAGTTAAAAACTGGAAAAAAGCCTTCTGAGAAACTGCTTAGTGTTCTGTTAATTCGTTTCACAGAGTTACAGCTTTACCGTCAAGAAGCCATTCGCTAAGACTGTTCCTGTGGAATTTGAAAAGTGATATTTGGTATCCCAAAGAGGGCAATGGTGAAAAAGGAAATAACTTCCGTTAAAAACTGGAAAGAAGCTTTCTGAGAAACTTCTTTGTGTTCTCTTAATTCATCTCTCAGACTTTCAGTGTTCCCCTTAAGAAGCCGGTCGCTAAAACTGTTCTTGTGGAATTTGCAAAGTGATTTTGGAAGTCCCTAGAGGTCTATGTTGAAAAAGGAAATATCTTCAGTTAAAAACTGGAAAAAAGCCTTCTGAGAAACTGCTTAGTGTTCTGTTAATTCGTCCAACCGAGTTACAGCTTTCCCCTCAAGAAGCCTTTCGCTAACACTGTTCTTGTGGAATTTGAAGAGTGATATTTGGAAGCCCATAGAGGGCAACGGTGAAAAAGGAAACATCTTCCGTTTAAAACTGGAAAGAAGATTTCCGGAAAACTGATCTCTGTTCTGTTAATTCATGTCACAGAGTTACAGCTTTCCCCTCAAGAAGCCGTTCGCTCAGACTGTTCTTGTGGAATTTTCAAAGTGATACTTGGAAGCCAATTGAGGGCTATGGTGAAAAAGGAAATATCTTCAGTTAAAAACTGGAAAGAAGCTTTCTGAGAAACTGCACTCTGCTCTCTTAATTCGTCTCACAGAGTTGTAGCTTTCCCCTCAACAAGCCCTTCGCTAAGACTATTCTTTTGGAATTTGAAAAGTGATAATTGAATCCCATAGAGGGCAATGGTGAAAAAGGAAATATCTTCAGTTAAAAACTGAAAAGAAGCTTTCTGACAAACTGCACTCTGTTCTGTTAATTCATCTCACAGAGGTACAGCTTTCCCTTCAAGAAGCCTTTCGCTAAGACTGTTCTTGTGGAATTTGAAGAGTGATATTTGGAAACCCATAGAGGGCAACGGTTAAAATGTAAATATCTTCAGTTGAAAACTGGAAAGAAGCTTTTTGAGAAACTGCTTTGTGTTCTGTGAATTCATCTCACCGAGTTACAGCTTTCCCCTCAAGAAGCCTTTCGCTAAAACCATTCTTGTGGAATTTGAAGAGTGATATTTGGAAGCCCCTAGAGGGCAATTGTGAAAAAGGAAACATCTTCAGTTTAAAACTGGAAAGAAGCTTTCTGAGAAACTGCAATCTGTTCTGTTAATTCATCTCACAGAGTTACATGTTTCCCATCAAGAAGCCGTTCGCTAAGTCTGTTCTTGTGGAATTTGCAAAGCGATATTTCGAAGCCGATGGAAGGCTATGGTGAAAAAGGAAATAACTTCAGTTAAAAACTGGAAAGAAGCTTTCTGAGAAACTGCAATCTGTTCTGTTAATTTGTTTCACAGAGTTACAGCTTTCCCCTCAAGAAGCCTTTCGCTAAGACTGTTTTTTTGGAATTTGAAAAGTGACATTTGGAATCCCATAGAGGGCAACAGTGAAAAAGGAAATATCTTCAGTTAAAAACTGAAAAGAAACTTTCTGACAAACTGCACTCTGTTCTGTTAATTCGTCTCAGAGAGTTACAGCTTTCCCTTCAAGAAGCCGTTCGATAAGAGTGTTCTTGTGGAATTTGAAAAGTGATAATTGGAAACCTATAGAGGACAATGGTGAAAAAGGAAATATCTTCAATTAAAAACTGGAAAGAAGCTTTCGGGGAAACTGCTCTGTGTTCTGTTAATTCATGTCACAGAGTTACAGTTTTCCCCTCAAGAATCCTTTCACTAAGACTGTTCTTTTGGAATTTGAAAAG
Organism: Chlorocebus sabaeus; assembly: GCF_047675955.1. Classification (NCBI taxonomy): domain Eukaryota; kingdom Metazoa; phylum Chordata; class Mammalia; order Primates; family Cercopithecidae; genus Chlorocebus; species Chlorocebus sabaeus. Next base: position 89,663,665 of record NC_132933.1, read on the forward strand.
TGATATTTGGAAGCCCATAGATGGCAACGGTGAAAAAGGAAATATCTTCAGTTAAAAACTGGAAAGAAGCTTTCAGGGAAACTAATTTGTGTTCTGTTAATTCATCTCACCGAGTTGCAGCTTTTCCCTCAAGAGGCCTTTCGCTAAGACTGTTCTTGTGGAATTTGAAGAGTGATAATTGGAAACCTATAGAGGACAATGGTGAAAAAGGAAATATCTTCAGTTAAAAACTGGAAAGAAGCTTTCTGAGAATCTGCTTTGTGTTCTGTGAATTCATCTCACAGAGTTACAGCTTTCCCCTTAAGAAGCCTTTCCCTAAGACTGTTCTTGTGGAATGTGAAGAGTGATATTTGGAAACCCTAGAGGGCAAAGGTGAAAAAGGAAACATCTTCAGTTTAAAACTGGAAAGAAGCTTTCTGAGAAACTGCACTCTGTTCTGTTAATTCATCTCACAGAGTTACATCTTTCCCCTAAAGAAGCCGTTCTCTAAGACTGTTCTTGGGGAATTTGCAAACCGATATTTGGAAGCCCATAGAGTGCTATGGTGAAAAAGAAAATATCTTCAGTTAAAAACTGGAAAGAAGCATTCTGAGAAACTGCTGTCTGTTCTGTTAATTCATCTCAAAGAATTACAGCTTTCCCTTCAAGAAGCCTTTCGCTAAGACTGTTCTTGTGGAATTTGCAAAGCGATATTTGGAAGCCCATAGAGGGCAATGGTGAAAAAGGAAATATCTTCAGTTAAAAACCGAAAACAAGCATTCTGAGAAACTGCACTCTTTTCTGTTAAATCATCTCACAGAGTTACAGCTTTCCCTTCAAGAAGCCTTTCGCTAAGACTGTTCTTGTGAAATTTTAAAAGTGATATTTGGAAGCCCATAGAGGGCAATGGTGAAAAAGGAAATGTCTTCAGTTAAAAACCGAAAAGAAGCTTTCTGAGAAACTGCACTCTGTTCTGTTAATTCGTCTCACAGAGTTACAGTTTCACCTCAAGAAGCCTTTCGCTAAGACTGTTCTTGTGGAATTTGAAGAGTGATATTTGGAATCCCACAGAGGACAATGGTGGAAAAGGAAATATCTTCAGTTAAAAACTGAAAAGAAGCTCTCTGACAAACTGCACTCTGTTCTGTTAATTCATCTCACAGAGTTACAGCTTTCCCCTCAGGAAGCCTTTCGCTAAGACTGTTCTTGTGGAATTTGAAGAGTGATATTTGGTATCCCTTAGAGGGCAATGGTGAAAAAGGAAATATCTTCAGTTAAACTGGAAAGTAGCTTTCGGGGAAACTGCTCTGTGTTCTGTTAATTCATGTCGCAGAGTTACAGCTTTCCCCTCAATAAGCCTTTCCCTAACACTGTTCTTGTGGAATTTGAAGAGTGATATTTGGAAGCCCATAGAGGGCTACGGTGAAAAAGGAAATATCTTCAGTTTAAAACTGGAAAGAAGCTTTCTGAGAAGCTGCACACTGATCAGTTAATTCTTCTCACAGAGTTACATCTTACCCCTCAAGAAGCCGTTCACTAAGACTGTTCTTGTGGTATTTGCAAAGGGATATTTGGAATCCCATAGAGGGCAATAGTGAAAGAGGAAATATCTTCAGTTAAAAACTGGAAAGAAGCTTTCTGAGAAACTGCACTCTGTTCTGTTATTTCCTCTCACAGAGTTACAGCTTTCCCTTCAAGAAGACTTTCGCTAATACTGTCCTTGTGGAATTTGAACAGCGATATTTAGAATCCCTTAGAAGGCAATGGTGAAAAAGGAAACATCTTCAGTTTAAAACTGGAAAGAAGCTTTTTGAGAAACTGCACTCTGTTCAGTTAGTTCGTCTCACAGAGTTACATCTTACCCCTCAAGAAGCCGTTCGCTAAGATTGTTCTTGTGGAATTTCCAAAGTGATATTTGGAAGCCCATAGAGGGCTATGGTGAAAATGGAAATATCTTCAGTTAAAAACAGGAAGGAAGCTTTCTGAGAAACTGCACTCTGTTCTGTTAATTCGTCTCACAGAGTTACAGCTTTCCTCTCCAGAAGCCTTTCACTAAGACTGTTCTTGTGGAATTTGAAGAGTGATATTCGGAAGCGCATAGAGGGCAATGGTGAAAAAGGAAATATCTTCATTTAAAAACTGGAAAGAAGCTTTCTGAGAAACTGCTTTGTGTTCTGTGAATTCCTCTCACAGAGTTACAGCTTTCACCACAAGAAGCCTTTCGCTAAAGCCATTCTTGTGGAATTTGAAGAGTGGTATTTGGAAGCCCCTAGAGGTCAATGGTGAAAAAGGAAACATCTTCAGTTTAAAACTGGAAAGAAGCTTTCTGAGAAACTGCACTCTGTTCTGTTAATTCATCTCACAGAGTTACAGTTTCACCTCAAGAAGCCTTTCGCTAAGACTCTTCCTGGGGAATTTGAAAAGTGATACTTGGAAGCCCATATCGGGCAACGGTGAAAAAGAAATATCTTCACTTAAAAACCGTAAAGAAGCTTCTGAAAAACTGCACGCTTTTCTGTTAATTTATCTCACACAGTTACAGCTTTCCCCTCAGGAAGCCTTTCGCTAAGACTATTCTTGTGGAATTTGAAAAGTGATATTTGGAAGCCCATAGAGGGCAACGGTGACAAAGGAAATATCTTCAGTTAAAAACTGGAAAGAAGCTTTCTGAGAAACTGCTCTGTGTTCTGATAATTCATCTCACAGAGTTACAGCTTTCCCCTCAAGAAGCCTTTCGCTAAGACTGTTCTTGTGGAATTTGAAGGGTGATATTTGGAAGCCCCTACAGGTCAATGGTGAAAAAGGAAAAATCTTCAGATTAAAACTGGAAAGAACCTTTCTGAGAAATTGCACTCTGTTCTGTTATTACATCTCACAGAGATACATCTTTCCCCTCCAGAAGCCGTTCGCTAAGACTGTTCTTGTGGAATATGCAAAGCGATATTTGGAAGCCCATAGAGGGCTATGGTGAAAAAGGAAATATCTTCAGTTAAAAACCGGAAAGAAGCTTTTTGAGAAACTGGACTCTGTTCTGTTAATTCGTCTCACAGATTTACAGCTTGCACCTCAAGAAGCCTTTCGCTAAGACTGTTCTTGTGGAATTTGAAGAGAGATATTTCGAAGCCCATAGAGGGCAATGGTGAAAAAGGAAATAACTTCAGTTAAAAACTGAAAAGAAGCTTTCTGACAACTGCACTCTTTTCTGTTAATTCATCTCACAGAGTTACAGCTTTCCCTTCAAGAAGCCTTTCGCTAAGACTGTTCTTGTGGAATTTGAAAAGTGATATTGGGAAGCCCATAGAGGGCAATGGTGATAAAGGAAATATCTTCAGTTAAAAACTGGAAAGAAGCCTTCGGGGAAACTGCTCTGTGTTCTGTAAATTCATGTCACAGAGTTACAGCTTTCTTCTCAAGAAGCCTTTCGCTAAGACTGCTCTTGTGGAATTTGAAGAGTGATATATGGAAGCCCCTAGAGGGCAATGGTGAAAAAGGAAACATCTTCAGTTTAAAAGTGGAAAGAAGCTTTCTGAGAAAGTGCACTCTGTTCTGTTAATTCGACTCACAGAGTTACAGCTTTCCCCTCAAGTAGTCTTTCGCTAAGACTGTTCTTTTGGAATTTTAAAAGTGATATTTGGAATCCCTTAGAGGGCAATGGTGAAAAAGGAAATATCTTCAGGTAAAAACTGAAAAGAAGCTTTCTTAGAAACTACACTCTGTTCTGTTAATTCATCTCACAGAGTTACATCTTTTCCCTACAGAAGCCTTTCGCTAAGACTGTTCTTGTGGAATTTGAAGAGTGATATTTGGTAGCCCATAGAGGGCAATGGTGAAAAAGGAAATATCTTCAGTTAAAAACTGAAAGAAGCTTTCTGAGGAACTGCACTCTGTTCTGTGAATTCATCTCGCAGAGTTACAGCTTTTCCCTCAAGAAGCCGTTAGCTAAGACTGTTCTTGTGGAATTTGCAAAGCGATATATGGAAGCCCATAGAGGGCTATGGTGAAAAAGCAAATATCTTCAGTTAAAACCTGGAAAGAAGCGTTCTGAGAAACTGCACTCTGTTCTGTTAATTCGTCTCACAGACTTACAGCTTTCCCCACAAGAAGCCTTTCGCTAAGACTGTTCTTTTGGAATTTGAAAAGTGATATTTGGAATCCCATAGAGGGCAATGGTGAAAAGGAAATATCTTCAGTTAAAACTGAAAAGAAGCTTCCTGACAAACTGCACTCTGTTCTGTTAATTCATCTCACAAAGTTACAGCTTTCCCCTCCAGAAGCCTTTCGCTAAGACAGTTCTTGTGGATTTTGAAAAGTGATATTTGGAAGCCCATGGAGGGCAATGGTGAAAAACGAAATGTCTTCAGTTAAAAACTGGAAAGAAGCTTTCGGGGAAACTGCTCTGTGTTCTGTTAATTCATGTCACAGAGTTACAGCTTTCCCCTCAAGAAACCTTTCGCTAAGGCTGTTCTTGTGGAATTTGAAGACTGATATTTGGAATCCCATAGAGGGCAATGGTGAAAAAGGAAACATCTTCAGTTTAAAACTGGAAAGAAGCTTTCTGAGAAACCACACTCTGTTCTGTTAATTCGTCTCACAGAGTTACATCTTTCCCCTCAAGAAGCCGTTCGCTAAGTCTGTTCTTGTGGAATTTGAAGAGTGATATTTGGAAGCCCATAGAGGGCAACGGTGAAAAAGGAAACACCTTCAGTTTAACAGTGGGAAGAAGCTTTCCGAGAAAGTGCACTCTGCTGTGTTAATTCGTCTCACAGAGTTACAGCTTTGCCCTCAAGTAGCCCTTCGCTAAGACTGTTCTTTTGGAATTTTAAAAGTGATATTCGGAATCCCTTAGAGGGCAATGGTGGAAAAGGAAATATCTTCAGTTAAAAACTGAAAAGAATCTTTCTGACAAACTGCACACTGTTCTGTTAATTCATCTCACAGAGTTACAGCTTTCCCCTCAAGAATCCTTTCTCTAAGACTGTTCTTGTGGAATTTTAAGAGTGATATTTGGAAGTCCATAGAAGGCAATGGAAAAAATGAAACATCTTCAGTTTAAAACTGGAAAGAAGCTTTCTGAGAAACTGCACTCTGTTCTGTGAATTCATCTCACAGAGTTACAGCTTTCCCCTTAAGAAGCCTTTCGCTAAGACAGTTCTTGTAGAATTTGAAAAGTGATATTTGGAAACCCATAGAGGGTAATGGTGACTAAGGAAATATCTTCAGTTAAAAACTGAAAAGAAGCTTTCTGAAAAACTGCACTCTCTTCTGTTAATTCATCTCACAGAGTTATAGCTTTTGCTCAAGAAGCCTTTCGCTAAGTCTGTTCCTGTGGAATTTGAAAAGTGACATTTGGAAGCCCATAGAGGGCAACGGAGAAAAAGGTAATATCTTCATTTAAAAACTGGAAAGAAGCTTTCGGGGAAACTGATCTGTGTTCTGTTAATTCATGTCACAGAGTTACAGCTTTCCCCTCAAGAAGCCTTTCGCTAAGACTGTTCTTGTGGAATTTGAAGAGTTATATTTGGAAGACCATAGAGGGCAAAGGTGAAAAAGGAAACATCTTCAGTTTAAAACTGGAAAGAAGCTTTCTGAGAAACTGCACTCTGTTCTGTTAATTCATCTCACAGAGTTACATCTATCACCTCTAGAAGCCGTTCGCTAAGTCTGTTCTTGTGGAGTTTGCAAAGCGATATTTGGAAGCCCATAGAGGGCTACGGTGAAAAAGGAAATATCTTCAATTAAAAACTGGAAAGAAGCTTTCTGAGAAACTGCACTCTGAACTGTTAATTCGTCTCACAGAGTTACAGCTTTCCCCTCAACAATCCTTTCGCTAAGACTGTTCTTTTGGAATTTGAAAAGTGATATTTGGAATACCATAGTAGGCAATGGTGAAAAAGGATATATCTTCATTTAAAATCTGAATAGAGGCTTTCTGACAAACTGCACTCTGTTCTGATAATTCGTCTCACAGACTTACAGCTTTCCCCTCAAGAAGCCTTTCGCTAAGACTGTTCTTGTGGAATTTGAAGAGTGATATTTGGTAGCCCATAGAGGGCAATGGTGAAAAAGGAAATATCTGCATTTAAAAACTGGAAAGAAACTTTCTGAGAACTTCTTTGTGTTCTGTGAATTCATGTCACAGAGTTACAGCTTTCCCCCCAAGAAGCCTTTCGCTTTGACTGTTCTTGTGGAATTTGAAGAGTGATATTTGGAAGCCCATAGAGGGCAATGGAGAAAAAGGAAACATCTTAAGTTTAAAAGTGGAAAGAAGCTTTCTGAGAAACTGTACTCTGTTGTGTTAATTCTTGTCACAGAGTTACATCTTTCCCCTCAAGAAGCCGTTCGCTAAGACTGTTCTTGTGGTATTTGCAAAGCGATATTTGGAAGCCCATAGAGGGTTATGGTGTAAAAGGAAATATCTTCAGTTAAAAACTGGAAAGAAGCTTTTTGAGATACTGCTTTGTGTTCTGTGAATTCATCTCACATAGGTACAGTTTTCCCCTCAAGAAGCCTTTCGCTAAGACTGTTCTTGTGGAATTTGAACAGTGATATTTGGAAGCCCATAGAGGGCAATGGTGAAAAAGGAAACATCTTCAGTTTAAAACTGGAAAGAAGCTTTCTGAGAAACTATACTCTGTTCAGTTAGTTCGTCTCACAGAGTTACATCTTACCCCTCAAGAAGCCGTTCGCTAAGACTGTTCTTGTGGAATTTGCAAAGCGATATTTGGAAGCCCATAGAGGGCTATGGTGAAAATGGAAATATCTTCAGTTAAAAACAGGAAAGAAGCTTTCTGAGAAACTGCACTCTGTTCTGTTAATTCGTCTCACAGAGTTACAGCTTTCCTCTCAAGAAGCCTTTCGCTAAGACTGTTCTTGTGGAATTTGAAGAGTGATATTCGGAAGCGCATAGAGGGCAATGGTGAAAAAGGAAATATCTTCAGTTAAAAACTGGAAAGAATCTTTCTGAGAAACTGCTTTGTGTTCTGTGAATTCCTCTCACAGAGTTACAGCTTTCACCTCAAGAAGCCTTTCGCTAAGACCATTCTTGTGGAATTTGAAGAGTGATATTTGGAAGCCCATAGAGGGCAATGGTGAAAAAGGAAACATCTTCAGTTTAAAACTGGAAAGAAGCTTTCTGAGAAACTGCACTCTGTTCTGTTAATTCATCTCACAGAGTTACAGCTTTCCCTTCAAGAAGCCGTTCGATAAGAGTGTTCTTGTGGAATTTGAAAAGATATATTTGGAAGCCCTTAGAGGGCAATGGTGAAAAAGGAAATATCTTCAGTTAAAAACAGGAAGGAAGCTTTCGGGGAAACTGCACTGTGTTCTGTTAATTCATGTCACAGATTTACAGCTTTCCCCTCAAGAAGCCTTTCGCTAAGACTGTTCTTGTGGAATTTTAAGAGTAATATTTGGAAGCCCGTAGAGAGCAATGGTGAAAAAGGAAATATCTTCATTTAAAAACTGGAAAGAAGCGTTCTGAGAAACTGCTTTGTGTTCAGTGAATTCATGTCACAGAGTTACAGCTTTCCCCTCAAGAAGCCGTTCGCTAAGACTGTGCTTGTGGAATTTGAAGAGTGATATTTGGAAGCCCATAAAGGGCAACGGTGAAAAAGGAATCATCTTCAGTTTAAAACTGGAAAGAAGCTTTCTGAGAAACTGCACTCTGTTCTGTTAATTCAACTCACAGAGTTATATCTTCCCCCTCAAGAAGCCGTTCGCTAAGACTGTTCTTGTGGAATTTGCAAAGCGATATTTGGAAGCCCATTGAGGGCTATGGTGAAAAAGGAAATATCTTCAGTTAAAAACTGGAAAGAAGCTTTCTGAGAAACTGCACTCTGTTCTGTTAATTCGTCTCACGGAGTTACAGCTTTCCCCTCAAGAAGCCTTTCGCTAAGACTGTTCTTGTGGAATATGAAAAGTGAAATTTTGAATACTATAGAGGCCATTGGTGAAAAAGGAAATATCTTCAGTTAAAAAATGAAAAGAAGGTTTCTGACAAACTGCACTCTGTTCTGTTAATTCACCTCACAGAGTTACAGGTTTCAACTCAAGAAGCGTTTTTCTAAGACTGTTCTTTTGGAATTTGAAGAGTGATATTTGGTAGGCCATAGAGGACAACGGTGGAAAAAGAAATATCTTCAGATAAAAACTGGAAAGAAGCTTTCTGAGAAACTGCTTTGTGTTCTGTGAATTCATCTCACAGAGTTACAGCTTTCCCCTCAAGAAGCCATTCGCTAAGACTGTTCTTGTGGAATTTGAAGAATGATATTTGGAAGCCCATAGAGGGCAATGGTGAAAAAGGAAACATCTTCAGTTTAAAACTGGAAAGAAGCTTTCTGAGAAACTGCACTCTGTTCTGTTAATTCATCTCACAGAGGTACATCTTTCTCCTCAAGAAGCCGTTCGCTAAGACTGTTCTTGTGAAATTTGCAAAGCGATATTTGGAAGCCCTTAGAGTGCTATGTTGAAAAAGGAAATATCTTCAGTTAAAAACTGAAAAGAAGCTTTCTGAAAAACTGCATTCTGTTCTGTTAATTCATCTCACAGAGTTACAACTTTCCCCTCAAGAAGCCTTTCCCTAAGACTGTTCTTGTGGAATTTGAAGAGTGATATTTGGTAGCCCATAGAGGGCAAAGGTGAAATCGGAAATATCTTCAGTTAAAAACTGGAAAGAAGTTTTCTGAGAAACTGCTTTGTGTTCTGTGAATTCATCTCCCAGGGTTACAGCTTTCCCCTCAAGAAGCCTTTCGCTAAGACTGTTCTTGTGGAATTTGAAGAGTGATATTTGGAAGCCCATAGAGGGCAATGGTGAAAAAGGAAACATCATCAGTTTAAAACTGGAAAGAAGCTTTCTGAGAAACTGCACTCTGTTCTGTTAATTCGTCTCATAGAGTTACATGTTTCCCCTCAAGAAAGCGTTCGCTAAAACTGTTCTTGTGGAATTTGCAAAGCGATATTTGGAAGCCCATAGTGGGCTATGGTGAAAAAGAAAATATCTTCAGTTAAAAACTGAAAAGAAGCTTTCTGAGAAACTGCACTCTGTTCTGTTAATTTATCTCACAGAGTTAGAGCTTTCCCTTCAAGAAGCCTTTCGCTAAGACTGTTCTTGTGGAATGTGAAAAGTGATATTGGAAGCCCATAGAGATCAATGGTGAAAAAGGAAATATCTTCAGTTGAAAACTGGAAAAAAGCTTTCGGGAAAGCTGCACTGTGTTCTGTTAATTCATGTCACAGAGATACAGTTTTCCCTTCAAGAAGACTTTCGCTAAGACTGTTCTTTTGGAATTTGAAAAGTGATATTTGGAATCCCATAGAGGGCAATGGTGAAAAAGGAAATATCTTCAATTAAAAACTGAAAGAAGCTTTCTGACAAACTGCACTCTGTTTTGTTAATTCATCTCACAGGGTTACAGCTTTCCCCTCAAGAAGCCTTTCGCTAAGACTGTTCTTGTGAAATTTGAAGAGTGATATTTGGTAGCCCATAGAGGGCAATGGTGAAAAAGGAAATATCTTCAGTTAAAAACTGGAAAGAAGCTTTCTGAAAAACTAGTTTGTGTTTTGTGAATTCATCTCACAGAGTTACAGCTTTCCCCTCAAGAAGCCTTTCGCTACGACTGTTCTTGTGGAATTTGAAGAGTGATGTTTGGAAGCCTATAGAGGGCAAAGGTGAAAAAGGAAACATCTTCAGTTTAAAACTGGAAAGAAGCTTTCTGAGAAACTGCACTCTGTTCCGTTAATCCATCTCACAGAGTTACAACTTTCCCCTCAAGAAGCCGTTCGCTAAGACTGTTCTTGTGGAATTTGCAAAGTGATATTTGGAAACCCATAGGGGGAAATGGTTAAAAAGGAAATATCTTCAGTTAAAAACTGAAAAGAAGCTTTCTGACAAACTGCACTCTTTTCTGTTAATTCATCTCACAGAGTTGCAGCTTTCCCTTCAAGAAACCTTTCGCTAAGACTGTTCTTGTGGAATTTGAAAAGTGATATTTGGAAGCCTCTAGAAGGCAATGGTGAAAAAGGAAATTTCTTCAGTTAAAAACTGGAAAGAAGCTTTCGGGGAAACTGCTCTGTGTTCTGTTAATCATCTCTCAGATTTGCAGCTTTCCACTCAAGAAGCCGTTCGCTAAGACTGTTCTTGTGGATATTGAAAAGTGATATTTGGAATCCCATAGAGGGCAAAGGTGAAAAAGGAAACATCTTCAGTTTAAAACTGCAAAGAAGCTTTCTGAGAAACTGCACACTGTTCTCTTAATTCGTCTCACAGAGTTACAGCTTTGCCTTCAAGAAGACTTTCGCTGAGAGTGTTCTTTTGGAATGTGAAAAGTGATATTTTTAATCCCATAGAGGGCAATGGTGAAAAAGAAAATATCTTCAGTTAAAAATTGAAAAGACGCTTTCTGACAAACTGCACTCTATTCTGTTAATTCATCTCACAGAGTTACAGCTTTCCCCTCAAGAAGCCTTTCGCTTAGACTGTTCTTGTGGAATTTGAAGAGTGATATTTGGTAGCCCATAGAGGGCAATGGTGAAAAAGGAAATATCTTCAGTTAAAAACTGGAAAGAAGCTTTCGGGGAAGCTGCTTTGTGTTCTGTTAATTAATGTCACAGTGTTACAGCTTTCCCCTCAAGAGGCCTTTCGCTAAGACTGTTCTTGGGAAATTTGAAGAGTGATATTTGGAAGCCCATGGAGGGCAATGGTTAAAAAGGAAATATCTTCAGTTAAAAACTGAAAAGAAGCTTTCTGACAAACTGCATTCTATTCTGTTAATTCATCTCACAGAGTTACAGCTTTCCCCTCAACAAGCCTTTCGCAAAGACTGTTCTAGTGGAATTTGAAGAGTGATATTTGGTAGCCCATAGAGGGAAATGGTGAAAAAGGAAATATCTTCAGTTAAAAACTGGAAAGAAGCTTTCTGAGAAACTGCTTTGTGTTCTGTTAATTCATCTCATAGAGTTAGAGCTTTCCCCTCAGGAAGCCTTTCGCTAAGACTGTTCTTGTGGAAGTTGCAAAATTATATTTGGAAGCACTTACAGGGCTATCTTGAAAAAGGAATGATCTTCCGTTAAAAACTGGAAAGTAGCTTTCTGAGAAACTGTTTTGTGTTCTGTTAATTCATCTCACAGAGTAACAGGTTTCCCCTCAAGAAGCCTTTCGCTAAGACTCTTCTTGTGGAGTTTGCAAAGTGATATTTGGAAGTCCATAGAGAGCTATGGTGAAAAAGGAAATATCCTAAGATAAAAACTGAAAGGAACCTTTCTGAGAAACTGCTTTGTGTTATGCTAATTCATCTCACAGAGTTACAGCTTTCTCCTCAAGAAGCCTTTCACTAAGGGTCTTCCTGTGGAATTCGCAAAGTGATATTTGGAAGCCCATAGTGGGCTATGGTGGAAAAGGAAATATCTTCCCTTAAAAACTGGAAAGAAGCTTTATGAGAAACTGCTTTGTGTTCTGTTAGTTCATCTCACAGGGTTACAGCTTTCCCTTCAAGAAGCCTTTCGCTAAGACTGTTCTTGTGGAAGTTGCAAAGTGATATTTGAAAGCCCATAGAGGGCTATGGAGAAAAAGGGGATATCCTAATGTAAAAATTGAAAGAAGCTTTCAGAGAAACTGCTTTGTGTTCTGTTAATTCATCTCACAGAGTTACAGCTTTCCCCTCAAGAAGCCTTTCGCTAAGACCGTTCTTGTGTAATTTGCAAAATGATTTCTGGAAGCCCATAGAGGGCAAAGGAGAAAAAGGAAATATCTTCTCTTAAAAACTGAAAAAAAGCTTTCTGAGAAACTGCTTTGTGTTATGCTAATTCATCTCACAGAGTTACAACTTTCCCCTCAAGTAGCCTTTCACTAAGACTCTTCCTGAGGAATTTGCAAAGTGATATTTGGAAGCCCATAGAGAGCTATGGTTAAAAAGGGAAATATCTTCCCTCATAAACTGGAAAGAAGCTTTCTGAGAATCTGCTTTGTTTTCTGTTAATTCATCTCACAGAGGTACAGCTTTCCCCTTAAGAAGCCTTTCGCTAAGACTGTTCTTGTGGAATTTGCAAGGAGATATTTGGAAGCCCATAGTGGGCTATGGTGAAAAAGGAAATATCTTCGGCTAAAAACTGGAAAAAAGCTTTCTGAGAAACTGCTTTGTGTTCTGTTAATTCATCAAACAGTGTTATATCTTTCCCGTGAAGAAGCCTTTCACTAAGACTATTCTTGTGGAATTTTCAAAGTGATATTTGGAAGCCCATAGAGGGCTATGGAGAAAAAGTAAATATCCTAAGATAAAAACTGAAAGGAAGTTTTCTGAGAAACCGGTTTGTGTTCTGTTAATTCATCTCACAGAGTTACAGCTTTCCCTCATGAAGTCTTTCGATAAGACTGTTTTGTGGAATTTTCAAAGTGATATTTGGAAGTGCATAGAGGGCTATGGTGAAAAAGGAAATATCATCCCTTAAAAACTGGAAAGACTCTTTCTGAGAAACTGCTTTGTGTTCTCTTAATTCATCTCACAGAGTTACAGCTTTCCCCTCAAGAAGCCTTTTGCTAAGACTGTCCTTGTGGAATTTGCAAAGTTATATTTGGAAGCCCTTAGAGGGCTATGGTGAGAAAGGAAATATCTTCAGTTAAAAACTGGAAAGAAGCTTTCTGAGAAACTGCTTTGTGTTCTGTTAATTCATCTCACAGAGTTACAGTTTTCCCCTCAAGAAGCCTTTCGCTAAGTGTCTTCTTGTGGAATTTGCAAAGTGATATTTGGAAGCCCATAGAGGTCTAATGTGAAAAAAGAAATATCCTAAGTAAAACTGAAACGAAGCTTTCTGAGAAACTGCTTTGTGTTCTGCTAATTCATCTCACAGAGTTACAGCTTTCCCTTCAAGAAGCCTTTCGCTAAGACTTTTCTTGTGGAATTTGCAAAGTGATATTTGGAAGCCCATAGAGGGCAATGGTGAAAAAGGAAATATCTTCTCTTAAAAACAGGAAAGAAGCTTTCTGAGAAACTGCTTTGTGTTCTGTTAATTCATCTCACAGAGTTACAGCTTTCCTCTCAAGAAGCCTTTCGCTAAGACTGTTCTTGTGGAATTTGCAATGGGATATTTGGAAGCCCTTAGAGGGTAATGGTGAAAAAGGAAACATCTTCAGTTAAAAACTGGAAAGAAGCTTTCTGGGAAATTGCTCTGTGTTCTGTTAATTCATTTCAAAGAGTTACAGCTTTCCCCTCCAGAAGCCTTTCTCTAAGACTTATCTTGTGTAATTTGATTAGTGATATTTGGAATCCCATGGAGGGCAATGGTGAAAAAGGAAATATCTTCAGTAAAAAACTGGAAAGAAGCTTTCTGAGAAACTGCTTAGTGTTCTGTTAATTCATCTCAGAGAGTTACAGCGTTCCGCTCAAGAAGCCGTTCGCTAAGACTGTTCTTGTTCAATTTGAAAAGCGATATTTGGAAGTCCATAGAGGTCTATGGTGAAAAAGGAAATATCTTCAGTTAAAAACTGGAAAAAAGCCTTCTGAGAAACTGCTTAGTGTTCTGTTAATTCGTTTCACAGAGTTACAGCTTTACCGTCAAGAAGCCATTCGCTAAGACTGTTCCTGTGGAATTTGAAAAGTGATATTTGGTATCCCAAAGAGGGCAATGGTGAAAAAGGAAATAACTTCCGTTAAAAACTGGAAAGAAGCTTTCTGAGAAACTTCTTTGTGTTCTCTTAATTCATCTCTCAGACTTTCAGTGTTCCCCTTAAGAAGCCGGTCGCTAAAACTGTTCTTGTGGAATTTGCAAAGTGATTTTGGAAGTCCCTAGAGGTCTATGTTGAAAAAGGAAATATCTTCAGTTAAAAACTGGAAAAAAGCCTTCTGAGAAACTGCTTAGTGTTCTGTTAATTCGTCCAACCGAGTTACAGCTTTCCCCTCAAGAAGCCTTTCGCTAACACTGTTCTTGTGGAATTTGAAGAGTGATATTTGGAAGCCCATAGAGGGCAACGGTGAAAAAGGAAACATCTTCCGTTTAAAACTGGAAAGAAGATTTCCGGAAAACTGATCTCTGTTCTGTTAATTCATGTCACAGAGTTACAGCTTTCCCCTCAAGAAGCCGTTCGCTCAGACTGTTCTTGTGGAATTTTCAAAGTGATACTTGGAAGCCAATTGAGGGCTATGGTGAAAAAGGAAATATCTTCAGTTAAAAACTGGAAAGAAGCTTTCTGAGAAACTGCACTCTGCTCTCTTAATTCGTCTCACAGAGTTGTAGCTTTCCCCTCAACAAGCCCTTCGCTAAGACTATTCTTTTGGAATTTGAAAAGTGATAATTGAATCCCATAGAGGGCAATGGTGAAAAAGGAAATATCTTCAGTTAAAAACTGAAAAGAAGCTTTCTGACAAACTGCACTCTGTTCTGTTAATTCATCTCACAGAGGTACAGCTTTCCCTTCAAGAAGCCTTTCGCTAAGACTGTTCTTGTGGAATTTGAAGAGTGATATTTGGAAACCCATAGAGGGCAACGGTTAAAATGTAAATATCTTCAGTTGAAAACTGGAAAGAAGCTTTTTGAGAAACTGCTTTGTGTTCTGTGAATTCATCTCACCGAGTTACAGCTTTCCCCTCAAGAAGCCTTTCGCTAAAACCATTCTTGTGGAATTTGAAGAGTGATATTTGGAAGCCCCTAGAGGGCAATTGTGAAAAAGGAAACATCTTCAGTTTAAAACTGGAAAGAAGCTTTCTGAGAAACTGCAATCTGTTCTGTTAATTCATCTCACAGAGTTACATGTTTCCCATCAAGAAGCCGTTCGCTAAGTCTGTTCTTGTGGAATTTGCAAAGCGATATTTGGAAGCCGATAGAAGGCTATGGTGAAAAAGGAAATAACTTCAGTTAAAAACTGGAAAGAAGCTTTCTGAGAAACTGCAATCTGTTCTGTTAATTTGTTTCACAGAGTTACAGCTTTCCCCTCAAGAAGCCTTTCGCTAAGACTGTTTTTTTGGAATTTGAAAAGTGACATTTGGAATCCCATAGAGGGCAACAGTGAAAAAGGAAATATCTTCAGTTAAAAACTGAAAAGAAACTTTCTGACAAACTGCACTCTGTTCTGTTAATTCGTCTCAGAGAGTTACAGCTTTCCCTTCAAGAAGCCGTTCGATAAGAGTGTTCTTGTGGGATTTGAAAAGTGATAATTGGAAACCTATAGAGGACAATGGTGAAAAAGGAAATATCTTCAATTAAAAACTGGAAAGAAGCTTTCGGGGAAACTGCTCTGTGTTCTGTTAATTCATGTCACAGAGTTACAGTTTTCCCCTCAAGAATCCTTTCACTAAGACTGTTCTTTTGGAATTTGAAAAGTGATATTTGGAAGCCCATAGATGGCAACGGTGAAAAAGGAAATATCTTCAGTTAAAAACTGGAAAGAAGCTTTCAGGGAAACTAATTTGTGTTCTGTTAATTCATCTCACCGAGTTGCAGCTTTTCCCTCAAGAGGCCTTTCGCTAAGACTGTTCTTGTGGAATTTGAAGAGTGATAATTGGAAACCTATAGAGGACAATGGTGAAAAAGGAAATATCTTCAGTTAAAAACTGGAAAGAAGCTTTCTGAGAATCTGCTTTGTGTTCTGTGAATTCATCTCACAGAGTTACAGCTTTCCCCTTAAGAAGCCTTTCCCTAAGACTGTTCTTGTGGAATGTGAAGAGTGATATTTGGAAACCCTAGAGGGCAAAGGTGAAAAAGGAAACATCTTCAGTTTAAAACTGGAAAGAAGCTTTCTGAGAAACTGCACTCTGTTCTGTTAATTCATCTCACAGAGTTACATCTTTCCCCTAAAGAAGCCGTTCTCTAAGACTGTTCTTGGGGAATTTGCAAACCGATATTTGGAAGCCCATAGAGTGCTATGGTGAAAAAGAAAATATCTTCAGTTAAAAACTGGAAAGAAGCATTCTGAGAAACTGCTGTCTGTTCTGTTAATTCATCTCAAAGAATTACAGCTTTCCCTTCAAGAAGCCTTTCGCTAAGACTGTTCTTGTGGAATTTGCAAAGCGATATTTGGAAGCCCATAGAGGGCAATGGTGAAAAAGGAAATATCTTCAGTTAAAAACCGAAAACAAGCATTCTGAGAAACTGCACTCTTTTCTGTTAAATCATCTCACAGAGTTACAGCTTTCCCTTCAAGAAGCCTTTCGCTAAGACTGTTCTTGTGAAATTTTAAAAGTGATATTTGGAAGCCCATAGAGGGCAATGGTGAAAAAGGAAATGTCTTCAGTTAAAAACCGAAAAGAAGCTTTCTGAGAAACTGCACTCTGTTCTGTTAATTCGTCTCACAGAGTTACAGTTTCACCTCAAGAAGCCTTTCGCTAAGACTGTTCTTGTGGAATTTGAAGAGTGATATTTGGAATCCCACAGAGGACAATGGTGGAAAAGGAAATATCTTCAGTTAAAAACTGAAAAGAAGCTCTCTGACAAACTGCACTCTGTTCTGTTAATTCATCTCACAGAGTTACAGCTTTCCCCTCAGGAAGCCTTTCGCTAAGACTGTTCTTGTGGAATTTGAAGAGTGATATTTGGTATCCCTTAGAGGGCAATGGTGAAAAAGGAAATATCTTCAGTTAAACTGGAAAGTAGCTTTCGGGGAAACTGCTCTGTGTTCTGTTAATTCATGTCGCAGAGTTACAGCTTTCCCCTCAATAAGCCTTTCCCTAACACTGTTCTTGTGGAATTTGAAGAGTGATATTTGGAAGCCCATAGAGGGCTACGGTGAAAAAGGAAATATCTTCAGTTTAAAACTGGAAAGAAGCTTTCTGAGAAGCTGCACACTGATCAGTTAATTCTTCTCACAGAGTTACATCTTACCCCTCAAGAAGCCGTTCACTAAGACTGTTCTTGTGGAATTTGCAAAGGGATATTTGGAATCCCATAGAGGGCAATAGTGAAAGAGGAAATATCTTCAGTTAAAAACTGGAAAGAAGCTTTCTGAGAAACTGCACTCTGTTCTGTTATTTCCTCTCACAGAGTTACAGCTTTCCCTTCAAGAAGACTTTCGCTAATACTGTCCTTGTGGAATTTGAACAGCGATATTTAGAATCCCTTAGAAGGCAATGGTGAAAAAGGAAACATCTTCAGTTTAAAACTGGAAAGAAGCTTTTTGAGAAACTGCACTCTGTTCAGTTAGTTCGTCTCACAGAGTTACATCTTACCCCTCAAGAAGCCGTTCGCTAAGATTGTTCTTGTGGAATTTCCAAAGTGATATTTGGAAGCCCATAGAGGGCTATGGTGAAAATGGAAATATCTTCAGTTAAAAACAGGAAGGAAGCTTTCTGAGAAACTGCACTCTGTTCTGTTAATTCGTCTCACAGAGTTACAGCTTTCCTCTCCAGAAGCCTTTCACTAAGACTGTTCTTGTGGAATTTGAAGAGTGATATTCGGAAGCGCATAGAGGGCAATGGTGAAAAAGGAAATATCTTCATTTAAAAACTGGAAAGAAGCTTTCTGAGAAACTGCTTTGTGTTCTGTGAATTCCTCTCACAGAGTTACAGCTTTCGCCACAAGAAGCCTTTCGCTAAAGCCATTCTTGTGGAATTTGAAGAGTGGTATTTGGAAGCCCCTAGAGGTCAATGGTGAAAAAGGAAACATCTTCAGTTTAAAACTGGAAAGAAGCTTTCTGAGAAACTGCACTCTGTTCTGTTAATTCATCTCACAGAGTTACAGTTTCACCTCAAGAAGCCTTTCGCTAAGACTCTTCCTGGGGAATTTGAAAAGTGATACTTGGAAGCCCATATCGGGCAACGGTGAAAAAGAAATATCTTCACTTAAAAACCGTAAAGAAGCTTCTGAAAAACTGCACGCTTTTCTGTTAATTTATCTCACACAGTTACAGCTTTCCCCTCAGGAAGCCTTTCGCTAAGACTATTCTTGTGGAATTTGAAAAGTGATATTTGGAAGCCCATAGAGGGCAACGGTGACAAAGGAAATATCTTCAGTTAAAAACTGGAAAGAAGCTTTCTGAGAAACTGCTCTGTGTTCTGATAATTCATCTCACAGAGTTACAGCTTTCCCCTCAAGAAGCCATTCGCTAAGACTGTTCTTGTGGAATTTGAAGGGTGATATTTGGAAGCCCCTACAGGTCAATGGTGAAAAAGGAAAAATCTTCAGATTAAAACTGGAAAGAACCTTTCTGAGAAATTGCACTCTGTTCTGTTATTACATCTCACAGAGATACATCTTTCCCCTCCAGAAGCCGTTCGCTAAGACTGTTCTTGTGGAATATGCAAAGCGATATTTGGAAGCCCATAGAGGGCTATGGTGAAAAAGGAAATATCTTCAGTTAAAAACCGGAAAGAAGCTTTTTGAGAAACTGGACTCTGTTCTGTTAATTCGTCTCACAGATTTACAGCTTGCACCTCAAGAAGCCTTTCGCTAAGACTGTTCTTGTGGAATTTGAAGAGAGATATTTCGAAGCCCATAGAGGGCAATGGTGAAAAAGGAAATAACTTCAGTTAAAAACTGAAAAGAAGCTTTCTGACAACTGCACTCTTTTCTGTTAATTCATCTCACAGAGTTACAGCTTTCCCTTCAAGAAGCCTTTCGCTAAGACTGTTCTTGTGGAATTTGAAAAGTGATATTGGGAAGCCCATAGAGGGCAATGGTGATAAAGGAAATATCTTCAGTTAAAAACTGGAAAGAAGCCTTCGGGGAAACTGCTCTGTGTTCTGTAAATTCATGTCACAGAGTTACAGCTTTCCCCTCAAGAAGCCTTTCGCTAAGACTGCTCTTGTGGAATTTGAAGAGTGATATATGGAAGCCCCTAGAGGGCAATGGTGAAAAAGGAAACATCTTCAGTTTAAAAGTGGAAAGAAGCTTTCTGAGAAAGTGCACTCTGTTCTGTTAATTCGACTCACAGAGTTACAGCTTTCCCTTCAAGAAGCCTTTCGCTAAGACTGTTCTTGTGGTATTTGAAAAGTGATATTGGGAAGCCCATAGAGGGCAATGGTGATAAAGGAAATATCTTCAGTTAAAAACTGGAAAGAAGCCTTCGGGGAAACTGCTCTGTGTTCTGTAAATTCATGTCACAGAGTTACAGCTTTCTTCTCAAGAAGCCTTTCGCTAAGACTGCTCTTGTGGAATTTGAAGAGTGATATATGGAAGCCCCTAGAGGGCAATGGTGAAAAAGGAAACATCTTCAGTTTAAAAGTGGAAAGAAGCTTTCTGAGAAAGTGCACTCTGTTCTGTTAATTCGACTCACAGAGTTACAGCTTTCCCCTCAAGTAGTCTTTCGCTAAGACTGTTCTTTTGGAATTTTAAAAGTGATATTTGGAATCCCTTAGAGGGCAATGGTGAAAAAGGAAATATCTTCAGGTAAAAACTGAAAAGAAGCTTTCTTAGAAACTACACTCTGTTCTGTTAATTCATCTCACAGAGTTACATCTTTTCCCTACAGAAGCCTTTCGCTAAGACTGTTCTTGTGGAATTTGAAGAGTGATATTTGGTAGCCCATAGAGGGCAATGGTGAAAAAGGAAATATCTTCAGTTAAAAACTGAAAGAAGCTTTCTGAGGAACTGCACTCTGTTCTGTGAATTCATCTCGCAGAGTTACAGCTTTTCCCTCAAGAAGCCGTTAGCTAAGACTGTTCTTGTGGAATTTGCAAAGCGATATATGGAAGCCCATAGAGGGCTATGGTGAAAAAGCAAATATCTTCAGTTAAAACCTGGAAAGAAGCGTTCTGAGAAACTGCACTCTGTTCTGTTAATTCGTCTCACAGACTTACAGCTTTCCCCACAAGAAGCCTTTCGCTAAGACTGTTCTTTTGGAATTTGAAAAGTGATATTTGGAATCCCATAGAGGGCAATGGTGAAAAGGAAATATCTTCAGTTAAAACTGAAAAGAAGCTTCCTGACAAACTGCACTCTGTTCTGTTAATTCATCTCACAAAGTTACAGCTTTCCCCTCCAGAAGCCTTTCGCTAAGACAGTTCTTGTGGATTTTGAAAAGTGATATTTGGAAGCCCATGGAGGGCAATGGTGAAAAACGAAATGTCTTCAGTTAAAAACTGGAAAGAAGCTTTCGGGGAAACTGCTCTGTGTTCTGTTAATTCATGTCACAGAGTTACAGCTTTCCCCTCAAGAAACCTTTCGCTAAGGCTGTTCTTGTGGAATTTGAAGACTGATATTTGGAATCCCATAGAGGGCAATGGTGAAAAAGGAAACATCTTCAGTTTAAAACTGGAAAGAAGCTTTCTGAGAAACCACACTCTGTTCTGTTAATTCGTCTCACAGAGTTACATCTTTCCCCTCAAGAAGCCGTTCGCTAAGTCTGTTCTTGTGGAATTTGAAGAGTGATATTTGGAAGCCCATAGAGGGCAACGGTGAAAAAGGAAACACCTTCAGTTTAACAGTGGGAAGAAGCTTTCCGAGAAAGTGCACTCTGCTGTGTTAATTCGTCTCACAGAGTTACAGCTTTGCCCTCAAGTAGCCCTTCGCTAAGACTGTTCTTTTGGAATTTTAAAAGTGATATTCGGAATCCCTTAGAGGGCAATGGTGGAAAAGGAAATATCTTCAGTTAAAAACTGAAAAGAATCTTTCTGACAAACTGCACACTGTTCTGTTAATTCATCTCACAGAGTTACAGCTTTCCCCTCAAGAATCCTTTCTCTAAGACTGTTCTTGTGGAATTTTAAGAGTGATATTTGGAAGTCCATAGAAGGCAATGGAAAAAATGAAACATCTTCAGTTTAAAACTGGAAAGAAGCTTTCTGAGAAACTGCACTCTGTTCTGTGAATTCATCTCACAGAGTTACAGCTTTCCCCTTAAGAAGCCTTTCGCTAAGACAGTTCTTGTAGAATTTGAAAAGTGATATTTGGAAACCCATAGAGGGTAATGGTGACTAAGGAAATATCTTCAGTTAAAAACTGAAAAGAAGCTTTCTGAAAAACTGCACTCTCTTCTGTTAATTCATCTCACAGAGTTATAGCTTTTGCTCAAGAAGCCTTTCGCTAAGTCTGTTCCTGTGGAATTTGAAAAGTGACATTTGGAAGCCCATAGAGGGCAACGGAGAAAAAGGTAATATCTTCATTTAAAAACTGGAAAGAAGCTTTCGGGGAAACTGATCTGTGTTCTGTTAATTCATGTCACAGAGTTACAGCTTTCCCCTCAAGAAGCCTTTCGCTAAGACTGTTCTTGTGGAATTTGAAGAGTTATATTTGGAAGACCATAGAGGGCAAAGGTGAAAAAGGAAACATCTTCAGTTTAAAACTGGAAAGAAGCTTTCTGAGAAACTGCACTCTGTTCTGTTAATTCATCTCACAGAGTTACATCTATCACCTCTAGAAGCCGTTCGCTAAGTCTGTTCTTGTGGAGTTTGCAAAGCGATATTTGGAAGCCCATAGAGGGCTACGGTGAAAAAGGAAATATCTTCAATTAAAAACTGGAAAGAAGCTTTCTGAGAAACTGCACTCTGAACTGTTAATTCGTCTCACAGAGTTACAGCTTTCCCCTCAACAATCCTTTCGCTAAGACTGTTCTTTTGGAATTTGAAAAGTGATATTTGGAATACCATAGTAGGCAATGGTGAAAAAGGATATATCTTCATTTAAAATCTGAATAGAGGCTTTCTGACAAACTGCACTCTGTTCTGATAATTCGTCTCACAGACTTACAGCTTTCCCCTCAAGAAGCCTTTCGCTAAGACTGTTCTTGTGGAATTTGAAGAGTGATATTTGGTAGCCCATAGAGGGCAATGGTGAAAAAGGAAATATCTGCATTTAAAAACTGGAAAGAAACTTTCTGAGAACTTCTTTGTGTTCTGTGAATTCATGTCACAGAGTTACAGCTTTCCCCCCAAGAAGCCTTTCGCTTTGACTGTTCTTGTGGAATTTGAAGAGTGATATTTGGAAGCCCATAGAGGGCAATGGAGAAAAAGGAAACATCTTAAGTTTAAAAGTGGAAAGAAGCTTTCTGAGAAACTGTACTCTGTTGTGTTAATTCTTGTCACAGAGTTACATCTTTCCCCTCAAGAAGCCGTTCGCTAAGACTGTTCTTGTGGTATTTGCAAAGCGATATTTGGAAGCCCATAGAGGGTTATGGTGTAAAAGGAAATATCTTCAGTTAAAAACTGGAAAGAAGCTTTTTGAGATACTGCTTTGTGTTCTGTGAATTCATCTCACATAGGTACAGTTTTCCCCTCAAGAAGCCTTTCGCTAAGACTGTTCTTGTGGAATTTGAACAGTGATATTTGGAAGCCCATAGAGGGCAATGGTGAAAAAGGAAACATCTTCAGTTTAAAACTGGAAAGAAGCTTTCTGAGAAACTATACTCTGTTCAGTTAGTTCGTCTCACAGAGTTACATCTTACCCCTCAAGAAGCCGTTCGCTAAGACTGTTCTTGTGGAATTTGCAAAGCGATATTTGGAAGCCCATAGAGGGCTATGGTGAAAATGGAAATATCTTCAGTTAAAAACAGGAAAGAAGCTTTCTGAGAAACTGCACTCTGTTCTGTTAATTCGTCTCACAGAGTTACAGCTTTCCTCTCAAGAAGCCTTTCGCTAAGACTGTTCTTGTGGAATTTGAAGAGTGATATTCGGAAGCGCATAGAGGGCAATGGTGAAAAAGGAAATATCTTCAGTTAAAAACTGGAAAGAATCTTTCTGAGAAACTGCTTTGTGTTCTGTGAATTCCTCTCACAGAGTTACAGCTTTCACCTCAAGAAGCCTTTCGCTAAGACCATTCTTGTGGAATTTGAAGAGTGATATTTGGAAGCCCATAGAGGGCAATGGTGAAAAAGGAAACATCTTCAGTTTAAAACTGGAAAGAAGCTTTCTGAGAAACTGCACTCTGTTCTGTTAATTCATCTCACAGAGTTACAGCTTTCCCTTCAAGAAGCCGTTCGATAAGAGTGTTCTTGTGGAATTTGAAAAGATATATTTGGAAGCCCTTAGAGGGCAATGGTGAAAAAGGAAATATCTTCAGTTAAAAACAGGAAGGAAGCTTTCGGGGAAACTGCACTGTGTTCTGTTAATTCATGTCACAGATTTACAGCTTTCCCCTCAAGAAGCCTTTCGCTAAGACTGTTCTTGTGGAATTTTAAGAGTAATATTTGGAAGCCCGTAGAGAGCAATGGTGAAAAAGGAAATATCTTCATTTAAAAACTGGAAAGAAGCGTTCTGAGAAACTGCTTTGTGTTCAGTGAATTCATGTCACAGAGTTACAGCTTTCCCCTCAAGAAGCCGTTCGCTAAGACTGTGCTTGTGGAATTTGAAGAGTGATATTTGGAAGCCCATAAAGGGCAACGGTGAAAAAGGAATCATCTTCAGTTTAAAACTGGAAAGAAGCTTTCTGAGAAACTGCACTCTGTTCTGTTAATTCAACTCACAGAGTTATATCTTCCCCCTCAAGAAGCCGTTCGCTAAGACTGTTCTTGTGGAATTTGCAAAGCGATATTTGGAAGCCCATTGAGGGCTATGGTGAAAAAGGAAATATCTTCAGTTAAAAACTGGAAAGAAGCTTTCTGAGAAACTGCACTCTGTTCTGTTAATTCGTCTCACGGAGTTACAGCTTTCCCCTCAAGAAGCCTTTCGCTAAGACTGTTCTTGTGGAATATGAAAAGTGAAATTTTGAATACTATAGAGGCCATTGGTGAAAAAGGAAATATCTTCAGTTAAAAAATGAAAAGAAGGTTTCTGACAAACTGCACTCTGTTCTGTTAATTCACCTCACAGAGTTACAGGTTTCAACTCAAGAAGCGTTTTTCTAAGACTGTTCTTTTGGAATTTGAAGAGTGATATTTGGTAGGCCATAGAGGACAACGGTGGAAAAAGAAATATCTTCAGATAAAAACTGGAAAGAAGCTTTCTGAGAAACTGCTTTGTGTTCTGTGAATTCATCTCACAGAGTTACAGCTTTCCCCTCAAGAAGCCATTCGCTAAGACTGTTCTTGTGGAATTTGAAGAATGATATTTGGAAGCCCATAGAGGGCAATGGTGAAAAAGGAAACATCTTCAGTTTAAAACTGGAAAGAAGCTTTCTGAGAAACTGCACTCTGTTCTGTTAATTCATCTCACAGAGGTACATCTTTCTCCTCAAGAAGCCGTTCGCTAAGACTGTTCTTGTGAAATTTGCAAAGCGATATTTGGAAGCCCTTAGAGTGCTATGTTGAAAAAGGAAATATCTTCAGTTAAAAACTGAAAAGAAGCTTTCTGAAAAACTGCATTCTGTTCTGTTAATTCATCTCACAGAGTTACAACTTTCCCCTCAAGAAGCCTTTCCCTAAGACTGTTCTTGTGGAATTTGAAGAGTGATATTTGGTAGCCCATAGAGGGCAAAGGTGAAATCGGAAATATCTTCAGTTAAAAACTGGAAAGAAGTTTTCTGAGAAACTGCTTTGTGTTCTGTGAATTCATCTCCCAGGGTTACAGCTTTCCCCTCAAGAAGCCTTTCGCTAAGACTGTTCTTGTGGAATTTGAAGAGTGATATTTGGAAGCCCATAGAGGGCAATGGTGAAAAAGGAAACATCATCAGTTTAAAACTGGAAAGAAGCTTTCTGAGAAACTGCACTCTGTTCTGTTAATTCGTCTCATAGAGTTACATGTTTCCCCTCAAGAAAGCGTTCGCTAAAACTGTTCTTGTGGAATTTGCAAAGCGATATTTGGAAGCCCATAGTGGGCTATGGTGAAAAAGAAAATATCTTCAGTTAAAAACTGAAAAGAAGCTTTCTGAGAAACTGCACTCTGTTCTGTTAATTTATCTCACAGAGTTAGAGCTTTCCCTTCAAGAAGCCTTTCGCTAAGACTGTTCTTGTGGAATGTGAAAAGTGATATTGGAAGCCCATAGAGATCAATGGTGAAAAAGGAAATATCTTCAGTTGAAAACTGGAAAAAAGCTTTCGGGAAAGCTGCACTGTGTTCTGTTAATTCATGTCACAGAGATACAGTTTTCCCTTCAAGAAGACTTTCGCTAAGACTGTTCTTTTGGAATTTGAAAAGTGATATTTGGAATCCCATAGAGGGCAATGGTGAAAAAGGAAATATCTTCAATTAAAAACTGAAAGAAGCTTTCTGACAAACTGCACTCTGTTTTGTTAATTCATCTCACAGGGTTACAGCTTTCCCCTCAAGAAGCCTTTCGCTAAGACTGTTCTTGTGAAATTTGAAGAGTGATATTTGGTAGCCCATAGAGGGCAATGGTGAAAAAGGAAATATCTTCAGTTAAAAACTGGAAAGAAGCTTTCTGAAAAACTAGTTTGTGTTTTGTGAATTCATCTCACAGAGTTACAGCTTTCCCCTCAAGAAGCCTTTCGCTACGACTGTTCTTGTGGAATTTGAAGAGTGATGTTTGGAAGCCTATAGAGGGCAAAGGTGAAAAAGGAAACATCTTCAGTTTAAAACTGGAAAGAAGCTTTCTGAGAAACTGCACTCTGTTCCGTTAATCCATCTCACAGAGTTACAACTTTCCCCTCAAGAAGCCGTTCGCTAAGACTGTTCTTGTGGAATTTGCAAAGTGATATTTGGAAACCCATAGGGGGAAATGGTTAAAAAGGAAATATCTTCAGTTAAAAACTGAAAAGAAGCTTTCTGACAAACTGCACTCTTTTCTGTTAATTCATCTCACAGAGTTGCAGCTTTCCCTTCAAGAAACCTTTCGCTAAGACTGTTCTTGTGGAATTTGAAAAGTGATATTTGGAAGCCTCTAGAAGGCAATGGTGAAAAAGGAAATTTCTTCAGTTAAAAACTGGAAAGAAGCTTTCGGGGAAACTGCTCTGTGTTCTGTTAATCATCTCTCAGATTTGCAGCTTTCCACTCAAGAAGCCGTTCGCTAAGACTGTTCTTGTGGATATTGAAAAGTGATATTTGGAATCCCATAGAGGGCAAAGGTGAAAAAGGAAACATCTTCAGTTTAAAACTGCAAAGAAGCTTTCTGAGAAACTGCACACTGTTCTCTTAATTCGTCTCACAGAGTTACAGCTTTGCCTTCAAGAAGACTTTCGCTGAGAGTGTTCTTTTGGAATGTGAAAAGTGATATTTTTAATCCCATAGAGGGCAATGGTGAAAAAGAAAATATCTTCAGTTAAAAATTGAAAAGACGCTTTCTGACAAACTGCACTCTATTCTGTTAATTCATCTCACAGAGTTACAGCTTTCCCCTCAAGAAGCCTTTCGCTTAGACTGTTCTTGTGGAATTTGAAGAGTGATATTTGGTAGCCCATAGAGGGCAATGGTGAAAAAGGAAATATCTTCAGTTAAAAACTGGAAAGAAGCTTTCGGGGAAGCTGCTTTGTGTTCTGTTAATTAATGTCACAGTGTTACAGCTTTCCCCTCAAGAGGCCTTTCGCTAAGACTGTTCTTGGGAAATTTGAAGAGTGATATTTGGAAGCCCATGGAGGGCAATGGTTAAAAAGGAAATATCTTCAGTTAAAAACTGAAAAGAAGCTTTCTGACAAACTGCATTCTATTCTGTTAATTCATCTCACAGAGTTACAGCTTTCCCCTCAACAAGCCTTTCGCAAAGACTGTTCTAGTGGAATTTGAAGAGTGATATTTGGTAGCCCATAGAGGGAAATGGTGAAAAAGGAAATATCTTCAGTTAAAAACTGGAAAGAAGCTTTCTGAGAAACTGCTTTGTGTTCTGTTAATTCATCTCATAGAGTTAGAGCTTTCCCCTCAGGAAGCCTTTCGCTAAGACTGTTCTTGTGGAAGTTGCAAAATTATATTTGGAAGCACTTACAGGGCTATCTTGAAAAAGGAATGATCTTCCGTTAAAAACTGGAAAGTAGCTTTCTGAGAAACTGTTTTGTGTTCTGTTAATTCATCTCACAGAGTAACAGGTTTCCCCTCAAGAAGCCTTTCGCTAAGACTCTTCTTGTGGAGTTTGCAAAGTGATATTTGGAAGTCCATAGAGAGCTATGGTGAAAAAGGAAATATCCTAAGATAAAAACTGAAAGGAACCTTTCTGAGAAACTGCTTTGTGTTATGCTAATTCATCTCACAGAGTTACAGCTTTCTCCTCAAGAAGCCTTTCACTAAGGGTCTTCCTGTGGAATTCGCAAAGTGATATTTGGAAGCCCATAGTGGGCTATGGTGGAAAAGGAAATATCTTCCCTTAAAAACTGGAAAGAAGCTTTATGAGAAACTGCTTTGTGTTCTGTTAGTTCATCTCACAGGGTTACAGCTTTCCCTTCAAGAAGCCTTTCGCTAAGACTGTTCTTGTGGAAGTTGCAAAGTGATATTTGAAAGCCCATAGAGGGCTATGGAGAAAAAGGGGATATCCTAATGTAAAAATTGAAAGAAGCTTTCAGAGAAACTGCTTTGTGTTCTGTTAATTCATCTCACAGAGTTACAGCTTTCCCCTCAAGAAGCCTTTCGCTAAGACCGTTCTTGTGTAATTTGCAAAATGATTTCTGGAAGCCCATAGAGGGCAAAGGAGAAAAAGGAAATATCTTCTCTTAAAAACTGAAAAAAAGCTTTCTGAGAAACTGCTTTGTGTTATGCTAATTCATCTCACAGAGTTACAACTTTCCCCTCAAGTAGCCTTTCACTAAGACTCTTCCTGAGGAATTTGCAAAGTGATATTTGGAAGCCCATAGAGAGCTATGGTTAAAAAGGGAAATATCTTCCCTCATAAACTGGAAAGAAGCTTTCTGAGAATCTGCTTTGTTTTCTGTTAATTCATCTCACAGAGGTACAGCTTTCCCCTTAAGAAGCCTTTCGCTAAGACTGTTCTTGTGGAATTTGCAAGGAGATATTTGGAAGCCCATAGTGGGCTATGGTGAAAAAGGAAATATCTTCGGCTAAAAACTGGAAAAAAGCTTTCTGAGAAACTGCTTTGTGTTCTGTTAATTCATCAAACAGTGTTATATCTTTCCCGTGAAGAAGCCTTTCACTAAGACTATTCTTGTGGAATTTTCAAAGTGATATTTGGAAGCCCATAGAGGGCTATGGAGAAAAAGTAAATATCCTAAGATAAAAACTGAAAGGAAGTTTTCTGAGAAACCGGTTTGTGTTCTGTTAATTCATCTCACAGAGTTACAGCTTTCCCTCATGAAGTCTTTCGATAAGACTGTTTTGTGGAATTTTCAAAGTGATATTTGGAAGTGCATAGAGGGCTATGGTGAAAAAGGAAATATCATCCCTTAAAAACTGGAAAGACTCTTTCTGAGAAACTGCTTTGTGTTCTCTTAATTCATCTCACAGAGTTACAGCTTTCCCCTCAAGAAGCCTTTTGCTAAGACTGTCCTTGTGGAATTTGCAAAGTTATATTTGGAAGCCCTTAGAGGGCTATGGTGAGAAAGGAAATATCTTCAGTTAAAAACTGGAAAGAAGCTTTCTGAGAAACTGCTTTGTGTTCTGTTAATTCATCTCACAGAGTTACAGTTTTCCCCTCAAGAAGCCTTTCGCTAAGTGTCTTCTTGTGGAATTTGCAAAGTGATATTTGGAAGCCCATAGAGGTCTAATGTGAAAAAAGAAATATCCTAAGTAAAACTGAAACGAAGCTTTCTGAGAAACTGCTTTGTGTTCTGCTAATTCATCTCACAGAGTTACAGCTTTCCCTTCAAGAAGCCTTTCGCTAAGACTTTTCTTGTGGAATTTGCAAAGTGATATTTGGAAGCCCATAGAGGGCAATGGTGAAAAAGGAAATATCTTCTCTTAAAAACAGGAAAGAAGCTTTCTGAGAAACTGCTTTGTGTTCTGTTAATTCATCTCACAGAGTTACAGCTTTCCTCTCAAGAAGCCTTTCGCTAAGACTGTTCTTGTGGAATTTGCAATGGGATATTTGGAAGCCCTTAGAGGGTAATGGTGAAAAAGGAAACATCTTCAGTTAAAAACTGGAAAGAAGCTTTCTGGGAAATTGCTCTGTGTTCTGTTAATTCATTTCAAAGAGTTACAGCTTTCCCCTCCAGAAGCCTTTCTCTAAGACTTATCTTGTGTAATTTGATTAGTGATATTTGGAATCCCATGGAGGGCAATGGTGAAAAAGGAAATATCTTCAGTAAAAAACTGGAAAGAAGCTTTCTGAGAAACTGCTTAGTGTTCTGTTAATTCATCTCAGAGAGTTACAGCGTTCCGCTCAAGAAGCCGTTCGCTAAGACTGTTCTTGTTCAATTTGAAAAGCGATATTTGGAAGTCCATAGAGGTCTATGGTGAAAAAGGAAATATCTTCAGTTAAAAACTGGAAAAAAGCCTTCTGAGAAACTGCTTAGTGTTCTGTTAATTCGTTTCACAGAGTTACAGCTTTACCGTCAAGAAGCCATTCGCTAAGACTGTTCCTGTGGAATTTGAAAAGTGATATTTGGTATCCCAAAGAGGGCAATGGTGAAAAAGGAAATAACTTCCGTTAAAAACTGGAAAGAAGCTTTCTGAGAAACTTCTTTGTGTTCTCTTAATTCATCTCTCAGACTTTCAGTGTTCCCCTTAAGAAGCCGGTCGCTAAAACTGTTCTTGTGGAATTTGCAAAGTGATTTTGGAAGTCCCTAGAGGTCTATGTTGAAAAAGGAAATATCTTCAGTTAAAAACTGGAAAAAAGCCTTCTGAGAAACTGCTTAGTGTTCTGTTAATTCGTCCAACCGAGTTACAGCTTTCCCCTCAAGAAGCCTTTCGCTAACACTGTTCTTGTGGAATTTGAAGAGTGATATTTGGAAGCCCATAGAGGGCAACGGTGAAAAAGGAAACATCTTCCGTTTAAAACTGGAAAGAAGATTTCCGGAAAACTGATCTCTGTTCTGTTAATTCATGTCACAGAGTTACAGCTTTCCCCTCAAGAAGCCGTTCGCTCAGACTGTTCTTGTGGAATTTTCAAAGTGATACTTGGAAGCCAATTGAGGGCTATGGTGAAAAAGGAAATATCTTCAGTTAAAAACTGGAAAGAAGCTTTCTGAGAAACTGCACTCTGCTCTCTTAATTCGTCTCACAGAGTTGTAGCTTTCCCCTCAACAAGCCCTTCGCTAAGACTATTCTTTTGGAATTTGAAAAGTGATAATTGAATCCCATAGAGGGCAATGGTGAAAAAGGAAATATCTTCAGTTAAAAACTGAAAAGAAGCTTTCTGACAAACTGCACTCTGTTCTGTTAATTCATCTCACAGAGGTACAGCTTTCCCTTCAAGAAGCCTTTCGCTAAGACTGTTCTTGTGGAATTTGAAGAGTGATATTTGGAAACCCATAGAGGGCAACGGTTAAAATGTAAATATCTTCAGTTGAAAACTGGAAAGAAGCTTTTTGAGAAACTGCTTTGTGTTCTGTGAATTCATCTCACCGAGTTACAGCTTTCCCCTCAAGAAGCCTTTCGCTAAAACCATTCTTGTGGAATTTGAAGAGTGATATTTGGAAGCCCCTAGAGGGCAATTGTGAAAAAGGAAACATCTTCAGTTTAAAACTGGAAAGAAGCTTTCTGAGAAACTGCAATCTGTTCTGTTAATTCATCTCACAGAGTTACATGTTTCCCATCAAGAAGCCGTTCGCTAAGTCTGTTCTTGTGGAATTTGCAAAGCGATATTTGGAAGCCGATAGAAGGCTATGGTGAAAAAGGAAATAACTTCAGTTAAAAACTGGAAAGAAGCTTTCTGAGAAACTGCAATCTGTTCTGTTAATTTGTTTCACAGAGTTACAGCTTTCCCCTCAAGAAGCCTTTCGCTAAGACTGTTTTTTTGGAATTTGAAAAGTGACATTTGGAATCCCATAGAGGGCAACAGTGAAAAAGGAAATATCTTCAGTTAAAAACTGAAAAGAAACTTTCTGACAAACTGCACTCTGTTCTGTTAATTCGTCTCAGAGAGTTACAGCTTTCCCTTCAAGAAGCCGTTCGATAAGAGTGTTCTTGTGGGATTTGAAAAGTGATAATTGGAAACCTATAGAGGACAATGGTGAAAAAGGAAATATCTTCAATTAAAAACTGGAAAGAAGCTTTCGGGGAAACTGCTCTGTGTTCTGTTAATTCATGTCACAGAGTTACAGTTTTCCCCTCAAGAATCCTTTCACTAAGACTGTTCTTTTGGAATTTGAAAAGTGATATTTGGAAGCCCATAGATGGCAACGGTGAAAAAGGAAATATCTTCAGTTAAAAACTGGAAAGAAGCTTTCAGGGAAACTAATTTGTGTTCTGTTAATTCATCTCACCGAGTTGCAGCTTTTCCCTCAAGAGGCCTTTCGCTAAGACTGTTCTTGTGGAATTTGAAGAGTGATAATTGGAAACCTATAGAGGACAATGGTGAAAAAGGAAATATCTTCAGTTAAAAACTGGAAAGAAGCTTTCTGAGAATCTGCTTTGTGTTCTGTGAATTCATCTCACAGAGTTACAGCTTTCCCCTTAAGAAGCCTTTCCCTAAGACTGTTCTTGTGGAATGTGAAGAGTGATATTTGGAAACCCTAGAGGGCAAAGGTGAAAAAGGAAACATCTTCAGTTTAAAACTGGAAAGAAGCTTTCTGAGAAACTGCACTCTGTTCTGTTAATTCATCTCACAGAGTTACATCTTTCCCCTAAAGAAGCCGTTCTCTAAGACTGTTCTTGGGGAATTTGCAAACCGATATTTGGAAGCCCATAGAGTGCTATGGTGAAAAAGAAAATATCTTCAGTTAAAAACTGGAAAGAAGCATTCTGAGAAACTGCTGTCTGTTCTGTTAATTCATCTCAAAGAATTACAGCTTTCCCTTCAAGAAGCCTTTCGCTAAGACTGTTCTTGTGGAATTTGCAAAGCGATATTTGGAAGCCCATAGAGGGCAATGGTGAAAAAGGAAATATCTTCAGTTAAAAACCGAAAACAAGCATTCTGAGAAACTGCACTCTTTTCTGTTAAATCATCTCACAGAGTTACAGCTTTCCCTTCAAGAAGCCTTTCGCTAAGACTGTTCTTGTGAAATTTTAAAAGTGATATTTGGAAGCCCATAGAGGGCAATGGTGAAAAAGGAAATGTCTTCAGTTAAAAACCGAAAAGAAGCTTTCTGAGAAACTGCACTCTGTTCTGTTAATTCGTCTCACAGAGTTACAGTTTCACCTCAAGAAGCCTTTCGCTAAGACTGTTCTTGTGGAATTTGAAGAGTGATATTTGGAATCCCACAGAGGACAATGGTGGAAAAGGAAATATCTTCAGTTAAAAACTGAAAAGAAGCTCTCTGACAAACTGCACTCTGTTCTGTTAATTCATCTCACAGAGTTACAGCTTTCCCCTCAGGAAGCCTTTCGCTAAGACTGTTCTTGTGGAATTTGAAGAGTGATATTTGGTATCCCTTAGAGGGCAATGGTGAAAAAGGAAATATCTTCAGTTAAACTGGAAAGTAGCTTTCGGGGAAACTGCTCTGTGTTCTGTTAATTCATGTCGCAGAGTTACAGCTTTCCCCTCAATAAGCCTTTCCCTAACACTGTTCTTGTGGAATTTGAAGAGTGATATTTGGAAGCCCATAGAGGGCTACGGTGAAAAAGGAAACATCTTCAGTTTAAAACTGGAAAGAAGCTTTCTGAGAAGCTGCACACTGATCAGTTAATTCTTCTCACAGAGTTACATCTTACCCCTCAAGAAGCCGTTCACTAAGACTGTTCTTGTGGAATTTGCAAAGGGATATTTGGAATCCCATAGAGGGCAATAGTGAAAGAGGAAATATCTTCAGTTAAAAACTGGAAAGAAGCTTTCTGAGAAACTGCACTCTGTTCTGTTATTTCCTCTCACAGAGTTACAGCTTTCCCTTCAAGAAGACTTTCGCTAATACTGTCCTTGTGGAATTTGAACAGCGATATTTAGAATCCCTTAGAAGGCAATGGTGAAAAAGGAAACAACTTCAGTTTAAAACTGGAAAGAAGCTTTTTGAGAAACTGCACTCTGTTCAGTTAGTTCGTCTCACAGAGTTACATCTTACCCCTCAAGAAGCCGTTCGCTAAGATTGTTCTTGTGGAATTTCCAAAGTGATATTTGGAAGCCCATAGAGGGCTATGGTGAAAATGGAAATATCTTCAGTTAAAAACAGGAAGGAAGCTTTCTGAGAAACTGCACTCTGTTCTGTTAATTCGTCTCACAGAGTTACAGCTTTCCTCTCCAGAAGCCTTTCACTAAGACTGTTCTTGTGGAATTTGAAGAGTGATATTCGGAAGCGCATAGAGGGCAATGGTGAAAAAGGAAATATCTTCATTTAAAAACTGGAAAGAAGCTTTCTGAGAAACTGCTTTGTGTTCTGTGAATTCCTCTCACAGAGTTACAGCTTTCACCACAAGAAGCCTTTCGCTAAAGCCATTCTTGTGGAATTTGAAGAGTGGTATTTGGAAGCCCCTAGAGGTCAATGGTGAAAAAGGAAACATCTTCAGTTTAAAACTGGAAAGAAGCTTTCTGAGAAACTGCACTCTGTTCTGTTAATTCATCTCACAGAGTTACAGTTTCACCTCAAGAAGCCTTTCGCTAAGACTCTTCCTGGGGAATTTGAAAAGTGATACTTGGAAGCCCATATCGGGCAACGGTGAAAAAGAAATATCTTCACTTAAAAACCGTAAAGAAGCTTCTGAAAAACTGCACGCTTTTCTGTTAATTTATCTCACACAGTTACAGCTTTCCCCTCAGGAAGCCTTTCGCTAAGACTATTCTTGTGGAATTTGAAAAGTGATATTTGGAAGCCCATAGAGGGCAACGGTGACAAAGGAAATATCTTCAGTTAAAAACTGGAAAGAAGCTTTCTGAGAAACTGCTCTGTGTTCTGATAATTCATCTCACAGAGTTACAGCTTTCCCCTCAAGAAGCCTTTCGCTAAGACTGTTCTTGTGGAATTTGAAGGGTGATATTTGGAAGCCCCTACAGGTCAATGGTGAAAAAGGAAAAATCTTCAGATTAAAACTGGAAAGAACCTTTCTGAGAAATTGCACTCTGTTCTGTTATTACATCTCACAGAGATACATCTTTCCCCTCCAGAAGCCGTTCGCTAAGACTGTTCTTGTGGAATATGCAAAGCGATATTTGGAAGCCCATAGAGGGCTATGGTGAAAAAGGAAATATCTTCAGTTAAAAACCGGAAAGAAGCTTTTTGAGAAACTGGACTCTGTTCTGTTAATTCGTCTCACAGATTTACAGCTTGCACCTCAAGAAGCCTTTCGCTAAGACTGTTCTTGTGGAATTTGAAGAGAGATATTTCGAAGCCCATAGAGGGCAATGGTGAAAAAGGAAATAACTTCAGTTAAAAACTGAAAAGAAGCTTTCTGACAACTGCACTCTTTTCTGTTAATTCATCTCACAGAGTTACAGCTTTCCCTTCAAGAAGCCTTTCGCTAAGACTGTTCTTGTGGAATTTGAAAAGTGATATTGGGAAGCCCATAGAGGGCAATGGTGATAAAGGAAATATCTTCAGTTAAAAACTGGAAAGAAGCCTTCGGGGAAACTGCTCTGTGTTCTGTAAATTCATGTCACAGAGTTACAGCTTTCCCCTCAAGAAGCCTTTCGCTAAGACTGCTCTTGTGGAATTTGAAGAGTGATATATGGAAGCCCCTAGAGGGCAATGGTGAAAAAGGAAACATCTTCAGTTTAAAAGTGGAAAGAAGCTTTCTGAGAAAGTGCACTCTGTTCTGTTAATTCGACTCACAGAGTTACAGCTTTCCCTTCAAGAAGCCTTTCGCTAAGACTGTTCTTGTGGAATTTGAAAAGTGATATTGGGAAGCCCATAGAGGGCAATGGTGATAAAGGAAATATCTTCAGTTAAAAACTGGAAAGAAGCCTTCGGGGAAACTGCTCTGTGTTCTGTAAATTCATGTCACAGAGTTACAGCTTTCTTCTCAAGAAGCCTTTCGCTAAGACTGCTCTTGTGGAATTTGAAGAGTGATATATGGAAGCCCCTAGAGGGCAATGGTGAAAAAGGAAACATCTTCAGTTTAAAAGTGGAAAGAAGCTTTCTGAGAAAGTGCACTCTGTTCTGTTAATTCGACTCACAGAGTTACAGCTTTCCCCTCAAGTAGTCTTTCGCTAAGACTGTTCTTTTGGAATTTTAAAAGTGATATTTGGAATCCCTTAGAGGGCAATGGTGAAAAAGGAAATATCTTCAGGTAAAAACTGAAAAGAAGCTTTCTTAGAAACTACACTCTGTTCTGTTAATTCATCTCACAGAGTTACATCTTTTCCCTACAGAAGCCTTTCGCTAAGACTGTTCTTGTGGAATTTGAAGAGTGATATTTGGTAGCCCATAGAGGGCAATGGTGAAAAAGGAAATATCTTCAGTTAAAAACTGAAAGAAGCTTTCTGAGGAACTGCTTTCTGTTCTGTGAATTCATCTCGCAGAGTTACAGCTTTCCCCTCCAGAAGCCTTTTGCTAAGACTGTTCTTGTGGAATTTGAAGAGTGATATTTGGAAGCCCATGGAGGGCAATGGTGAAAAAGGAAACATTTTCAGTTTAAAACAGGAAAGAAGCTTTCTGAGAAACTGCACTCTGTTCTGTTAATTCATCTCACAGAGTTACATCTTTCCCCTCAAGAAGCCGTTAGCTAAGACTGTTCTTGTGGAATTTGCAAAGCGATATATGGAAGCCCATAGAGGGCTATGGTGAAAAAGCAAATATCTTCAGTTAAAACCTGGAAAGAAGCGTTCTGAGAAACTGCACTCTGTTCTGTTAATTCGTCTCACAGACTTACAGCTTTCCCCACAAGAAGCCTTTCGCTAAGACTGTTCTTTTGGAATTTGAAAAGTGATATTTGGAATCCCATAGAGGGCAATGGTGAAAAGGAAATATCTTCAGTTAAAACTGAAAAGAAGCTTCCTGACAAACTGCACTCTGTTCTGTTAATTCATCTCACAAAGTTACAGCTTTCCCCTCCAGAAGCCTTTCGCTAAGACAGTTCTTGTGGATTTTGAAAAGTGATATTTGGAAGCCCATGGAGGGCAATGGTGAAAAACGAAATGTCTTCAGTTAAAAACTGGAAAGAAGCTTTCGGGGAAACTGCTCTGTGTTCTGTTAATTCATGTCACAGAGTTACAGCTTTCCCCTCAAGAAACCTTTCGCTAAGGCTGTTCTTGTGGAATTTGAAGACTGATATTTGGAATCCCATAGAGGGCAATGGTGAAAAAGGAAACATCTTCAGTTTAAAACTGGAAAGAAGCTTTCTGAGAAACCACACTCTGTTCTGTTAATTCGTCTCACAGAGTTACATCTTTCCCCTCAAGAAGCCGTTCGCTAAGACTGTTCTTGTGGAATTTGCAAAGCGATATTTAGAAGCCCATAGAGGGCTATTGTGAAAAAGGAAATAACTTAAGTTAAAAACGGAAAAGAAGCTTTCTGACAAACTGCACTCTGTTCTGTTAATTCATCTCACAGAGTTACAGCTTTCCCTTCAAGAAGCCTTTCGCTAAGTCTGTTCTTGTGGAATTTGAAGAGTGATATTTGGAAGCCCATAGAGGGCAACGGTGAAAAAGGAAACTCCTTCAGTTTAACAGTGGGAAGAAGCTTTCCGAGAAAGTGCACTCTGCTGTGTTAATTCGTCTCACAGAGTTACAGCTTTGCCCTCAAGTAGCCCTTCGCTAAGACTGTTCTTTTGGAATTTTAAAAGTGATATTCGGAATCCCTTAGAGGGCAATGGTGGAAAAGGAAATATCTTCAGTTAAAAACTGAAAAGAATCTTTCTGACAAACTGCACACTGTTCTGTTAATTCATCTCACAGAGTTACAGCTTTCCCCTCAAGAATCCTTTCTCTAAGACTGTTCTTGTGGAATTTTAAGAGTGATATTTGGAAGTCCATAGAAGGCAATGGAAAAAATGAAACATCTTCAGTTTAAAACTGGAAAGAAGCTTTCTGAGAAACTGCACTCTGTTCTGTGAATTCATCTCACAGAGTTACAGCTTTCCCCTTAAGAAGCCTTTCGCTAAGACAGTTCTTGTAGAATTTGAAAAGTGATATTTGGAAACCCATAGAGGGTAATGGTGACTAAGGAAATATCTTCAGTTAAAAACTGAAAAGAAGCTTTCTGAAAAACTGCACTCTCTTCTGTTAATTCATCTCACAGAGTTATAGCTTTTGCTCAAGAAGCCTTTCGCTAAGTCTGTTCCTGTGGAATTTGAAAAGTGACATTTGGAAGCCCATAGAGGGCAACGGAGAAAAAGGTAATATCTTCATTTAAAAACTGGAAAGAAGCTTTCGGGGAAACTGATCTGTGTTCTGTTAATTCATGTCACAGAGTTACAGCTTTCCCCTCAAGAAGCCTTTCGCTAAGACTGTTCTTGTGGAATTTGAAGAGTTATATTTGGAAGACCATAGAGGGCAAAGGTGAAAAAGGAAACATCTTCAGTTTAAAACTGGAAAGAAGCTTTCTGAGAAACTGCACTCTGTTCTGTTAATTCATCTCACAGAGTTACATCTATCACCTCTAGAAGCCGTTCGCTAAGTCTGTTCTTGTGGAGTTTGCAAAGCGATATTTGGAAGCCCATAGAGGGCTACGGTGAAAAAGGAAATATCTTCAATTAAAAACTGGAAAGAAGCTTTCTGAGAAACTGCACTCTGAACTGTTAATTCGTCTCACAGAGTTACAGCTTTCCCCTCAACAATCCTTTCGCTAAGACTGTTCTTTTGGAATTTGAAAAGTGATATTTGGAATACCATAGTAGGCAATGGTGAAAAAGGATATATCTTCATTTAAAATCTGAATAGAGGCTTTCTGACAAACTGCACTCTGTTCTGATAATTCGTCTCACAGACTTACAGCTTTCCCCTCAAGAAGCCTTTCGCTAAGACTGTTCTTGTGGAATTTGAAGAGTGATATTTGGTAGCCCATAGAGGGCAATGGTGAAAAAGGAAATATCTGCATTTAAAAACTGGAAAGAAACTTTCTGAGAACTTCTTTGTGTTCTGTGAATTCATGTCACAGAGTTACAGCTTTCCCCCCAAGAAGCCTTTCGCTTTGACTGTTCTTGTGGAATTTGAAGAGTGATATTTGGAAGCCCATAGAGGGCAATGGAGAAAAAGGAAACATCTTAAGTTTAAAAGTGGAAAGAAGCTTTCTGAGAAACTGTACTCTGTTGTGTTAATTCTTGTCACAGAGTTACATCTTTCCCCTCAAGAAGCCGTTCGCTAAGACTGTTCTTGTGGTATTTGCAAAGCGATATTTGGAAGCCCATAGAGGGTTATGGTGTAAAAGGAAATATCTTCAGTTAAAAACTGGAAAGAAGCTTTTTGAGATACTGCTTTGTGTTCTGTGAATTCATCTCACATAGGTACAGTTTTCCCCTCAAGAAGCCTTTCGCTAAGACTGTTCTTGTGGAATTTGAACAGTGATATTTGGAAGCCCATAGAGGGCAATGGTGAAAAAGGAAACATCTTCAGTTTAAAACTGGAAAGAAGCTTTCTGAGAAACTATACTCTGTTCAGTTAGTTCGTCTCACAGAGTTACATCTTACCCCTCAAGAAGCCGTTCGCTAAGACTGTTCTTGTGGAATTTGCAAAGCGATATTTGGAAGCCCATAGAGGGCTATGGTGAAAATGGAAATATCTTCAGTTAAAAACAGGAAAGAAGCTTTCTGAGAAACTGCACTCTGTTCTGTTAATTCGTCTCACAGAGTTACAGCTTTCCTCTCAAGAAGCCTTTCGCTAAGACTGTTCTTGTGGAATTTGAAGAGTGATATTCGGAAGCGCATAGAGGGCAATGGTGAAAAAGGAAATATCTTCAGTTAAAAACTGGAAAGAATCTTTCTGAGAAACTGCTTTGTGTTCTGTGAATTCCTCTCACAGAGTTACAGCTTTCACCTCAAGAAGCCTTTCGCTAAGACCATTCTTGTGGAATTTGAAGAGTGATATTTGGAAGCCCATAGAGGGCAATGGTGAAAAAGGAAACATCTTCAGTTTAAAACTGGAAAGAAGCTTTCTGAGAAACTGCACTCTGTTCTGTTAATTCATCTCACAGAGTTACAGCTTTCCCTTCAAGAAGCCGTTCGATAAGAGTGTTCTTGTGGAATTTGAAAAGATATATTTGGAAGCCCTTAGAGGGCAATGGTGAAAAAGGAAATATCTTCAGTTAAAAACAGGAAGGAAGCTTTCGGGGAAACTGCACTGTGTTCTGTTAATTCATGTCACAGATTTACAGCTTTCCCCTCAAGAAGCCTTTCGCTAAGACTGTTCTTGTGGAATTTTAAGAGTAATATTTGGAAGCCCGTAGAGAGCAATGGTGAAAAAGGAAATATCTTCATTTAAAAACTGGAAAGAAGCGTTCTGAGAAACTGCTTTGTGTTCAGTGAATTCATGTCACAGAGTTACAGCTTTCCCCTCAAGAAGCCGTTCGCTAAGACTGTGCTTGTGGAATTTGAAGAGTGATATTTGGAAGCCCATAAAGGGCAACGGTGAAAAAGGAATCATCTTCAGTTTAAAACTGGAAAGAAGCTTTCTGAGAAACTGCACTCTGTTCTGTTAATTCAACTCACAGAGTTATATCTTCCCCCTCAAGAAGCCGTTCGCTAAGACTGTTCTTGTGGAATTTGCAAAGCGATATTTGGAAGCCCATTGAGGGCTATGGTGAAAAAGGAAATATCTTCAGTTAAAAACTGGAAAGAAGCTTTCTGAGAAACTGCACTCTGTTCTGTTAATTCGTCTCACGGAGTTACAGCTTTCCCCTCAAGAAGCCTTTCGCTAAGACTGTTCTTGTGGAATATGAAAAGTGAAATTTTGAATACTATAGAGGCCATTGGTGAAAAAGGAAATATCTTCAGTTAAAAAATGAAAAGAAGGTTTCTGACAAACTGCACTCTGTTCTGTTAATTCACCTCACAGAGTTACAGGTTTCAACTCAAGAAGCGTTTTTCTAAGACTGTTCTTTTGGAATTTGAAGAGTGATATTTGGTAGGCCATAGAGGACAACGGTGGAAAAAGAAATATCTTCAGATAAAAACTGGAAAGAAGCTTTCTGAGAAACTGCTTTGTGTTCTGTGAATTCATCTCACAGAGTTACAGCTTTCCCCTCAAGAAGCCATTCGCTAAGACTGTTCTTGTGGAATTTGAAGAATGATATTTGGAAGCCCATAGAGGGCAATGGTGAAAAAGGAAACATCTTCAGTTTAAAACTGGAAAGAAGCTTTCTGAGAAACTGCACTCTGTTCTGTTAATTCATCTCACAGAGGTACATCTTTCTCCTCAAGAAGCCGATCGCTAAGACTGTTCTTGTGAAATTTGCAAAGCGATATTTGGAAGCCCTTAGAGTGCTATGTTGAAAAAGGAAATATCTTCAGTTAAAAACAGGAAGGAAGCTTTCGGGGAAACTGCACTGTGTTCTGTTAATTCATCTCACAGAGTTACAACTTTCCCCTCAAGAAGCCTTTCCCTAAGACTGTTCTTGTGGAATTTGAAGAGTGATATTTGGTAGCCCATAGAGGGCAAAGGTGAAATCGGAAATATCTTCAGTTAAAAACTGGAAAGAAGTTTTCTGAGAAACTGCTTTGTGTTCTGTGAATTCATCTCCCAGGGTTACAGCTTTCCCCTCAAGAAGCCTTTCGCTAAGACTGTTCTTGTGGAATTTGAAGAGTGATATTTGGAAGCCCATAGAGGGCAATGGTGAAAAAGGAAACATCATCAGTTTAAAACTGGAAAGAAGCTTTCTGAGAAACTGCACTCTGTTCTGTTAATTCGTCTCATAGAGTTACATGTTTCCCCTCAAGAAAGCGTTCGCTAAAACTGTTCTTGT
Organism: Chlorocebus sabaeus; assembly: GCF_047675955.1. Lineage (NCBI taxonomy): Eukaryota > Metazoa > Chordata > Mammalia > Primates > Cercopithecidae > Chlorocebus > Chlorocebus sabaeus. Next base: position 89,704,184 of record NC_132933.1, read on the forward strand.
GGAATTTGCAAAGCGATATTTGGAAGCCCATAGTGGGCTATGGTGAAAAAGAAAATATCTTCAGTTAAAAACTGAAAAGAAGCTTTCTGAGAAACTGCACTCTGTTCTGTTAATTTATCTCACAGAGTTAGAGCTTTCCCTTCAAGAAGCCTTTCGCTAAGACTGTTCTTGTGGAATGTGAAAAGTGATATTGGAAGCCCATAGAGATCAATGGTGAAAAAGGAAATATCTTCAGTTGAAAACTGGAAAAAAGCTTTCGGGAAAGCTGCACTGTGTTCTGTTAATTCATGTCACAGAGATACAGTTTTCCCTTCAAGAAGACTTTCGCTAAGACTGTTCTTTTGGAATTTGAAAAGTGATATTTGGAATCCCATAGAGGGCAATGGTGAAAAAGGAAATATCTTCAATTAAAAACTGAAAGAAGCTTTCTGACAAACTGCACTCTGTTTTGTTAATTCATCTCACAGGGTTACAGCTTTCCCCTCAAGAAGCCTTTCGCTAAGACTGTTCTTGTGAAATTTGAAGAGTGATATTTGGTAGCCCATAGAGGGCAATGGTGAAAAAGGAAATATCTTCAGTTAAAAACTGGAAAGAAGCTTTCTGAAAAACTAGTTTGTGTTTTGTGAATTCATCTCACAGAGTTACAGCTTTCCCCTCAAGAAGCCTTTCGCTACGACTGTTCTTGTGGAATTTGAAGAGTGATGTTTGGAAGCCTATAGAGGGCAAAGGTGAAAAAGGAAACATCTTCAGTTTAAAACTGGAAAGAAGCTTTCTGAGAAACTGCACTCTGTTCCGTTAATCCATCTCACAGAGTTACAACTTTCCCCTCAAGAAGCCGTTCGCTAAGACTGTTCTTGTGGAATTTGCAAAGTGATATTTGGAAACCCATAGGGGGAAATGGTTAAAAAGGAAATATCTTCAGTTAAAAACTGAAAAGAAGCTTTCTGACAAACTGCACTCTTTTCTGTTAATTCATCTCACAGAGTTGCAGCTTTCCCTTCAAGAAACCTTTCGCTAAGACTGTTCTTGTGGAATTTGAAAAGTGATATTTGGAAGCCTCTAGAAGGCAATGGTGAAAAAGGAAATTTCTTCAGTTAAAAACTGGAAAGAAGCTTTCGGGGAAACTGCTCTGTGTTCTGTTAATCATCTCTCAGATTTGCAGCTTTCCACTCAAGAAGCCGTTCGCTAAGACTGTTCTTGTGGATATTGAAAAGTGATATTTGGAATCCCATAGAGGGCAAAGGTGAAAAAGGAAACATCTTCAGTTTAAAACTGCAAAGAAGCTTTCTGAGAAACTGCACACTGTTCTCTTAATTCGTCTCACAGAGTTACAGCTTTGCCTTCAAGAAGACTTTCGCTGAGAGTGTTCTTTTGGAATGTGAAAAGTGATATTTTTAATCCCATAGAGGGCAATGGTGAAAAAGAAAATATCTTCAGTTAAAAATTGAAAAGACGCTTTCTGACAAACTGCACTCTATTCTGTTAATTCATCTCACAGAGTTACAGCTTTCCCCTCAAGAAGCCTTTCGCTTAGACTGTTCTTGTGGAATTTGAAGAGTGATATTTGGTAGCCCATAGAGGGCAATGGTGAAAAAGGAAATATCTTCAGTTAAAAACTGGAAAGAAGCTTTCGGGGAAGCTGCTTTGTGTTCTGTTAATTAATGTCACAGTGTTACAGCTTTCCCCTCAAGAGGCCTTTCGCTAAGACTGTTCTTGGGAAATTTGAAGAGTGATATTTGGAAGCCCATGGAGGGCAATGGTTAAAAAGGAAATATCTTCAGTTAAAAACTGAAAAGAAGCTTTCTGACAAACTGCATTCTATTCTGTTAATTCATCTCACAGAGTTACAGCTTTCCCCTCAACAAGCCTTTCGCAAAGACTGTTCTAGTGGAATTTGAAGAGTGATATTTGGTAGCCCATAGAGGGAAATGGTGAAAAAGGAAATATCTTCAGTTAAAAACTGGAAAGAAGCTTGCTGAGAAACTGCACTCTGTTTGTTAATTCGAGTCACAGAGTTACATATTTCCCCTCAAGAAGCCGTTCCCTAAGACTGTTCTTGTGGAATTTGAAGAGTGATATTTGGTAGCCCATAGAGGGCATTGGTGAAAAAGGAAATATCTTCAGTTAAAAACTGGAAAGAAGCTTTCTGAGAAACTGCACTCAGTTCTGTTAATTCGTCTCACAGAGTTACAGCTTTCCCCTCAAGAAGCCTTTCTCTACGACTGTTCTTGTGGAATTTGAAGAGTGATGTTTGGAAGCCAATAGAGGGGAAAGGTGAAAAAGGAAACATCTTCAGTTTAAAACTGGATAGAAGCTTTCTGAGAAACTTCACTCTGTTCCGTTAATCCATCTCACAGAGTTACAACTTTCCCCTCAAGAAGCCTTTCGCTAAGACTGTGCTTGTGGAATTTTCAAAGTGATATTTGGAAACCAATAGAGAGCAATGGTTAAAAACGAAATATCTTCACTTAAAAACTGAAAAGAAGCTTTCTGACAAACTGCATTCTATTCTGTTAATTCATCTCACAGAGTTACAGCTTTCCCTTCAAGAAGCCTTTCGCTAAGACTGTTCTAGTGGAATTTGAAGAGTGATATTTGGTAGCCTATAGAGGGCTATGGAGAAAAAGGAAATATCTTCAGTTAAAAACTGGAAAGAAGCTTGCTGAGAAACTGCACTCTGTCCTATTAATTCGAGTCACAGAGTTACATCTTTTCCCTCAAGAAGCCGTTCGCTAAGACTGTTCTTGTGGAATTAGAAAAGCGATATTTGGAAGCCCATAGAGGACTAAGGTGAGAAAGGAAATATCTTCAGTTAAAAACTGAAAAGAAGCTTTCGGGGAAACTGCACTCTGTTCCGTTAATTCATCTCACAGAGTTACATCTTTCCCCTCAAGAAGCCTTTCGCTAAGACTGTTCTTGTGGAACTTGAAGAGTTATATTTGGAAGCCCATGGAGGGCATCGCTGGAAAAGGAAACATCTTCAGTTTAAAACTGGAAAGAAGCTTTCTGAGAAACTGCACTCTGTTCTGTTAATTCATCTCACAGAGTTACAGCTGTCCCCTCAACAAGCCTTTCGCTAAGACTGTTCTTGTGGAATTTGAAGAGTTATACTTGGTAGCCCACAGAGGGCAATGGTGAAAAAGTAAATATCTTCAGTTAGAAACTGAAAAGAAGCTTTCTGACAAACTGCACTCTGTTCTGCTAATTCATCTCACAGAGTTACAGCTTTCCACTCAGGAAGCCTTTCGCTAAGACTGTTCTTGTGGATTTTGAAAAGTGATATTTGGAAGCCTATAGAGGGCAAAGGAGAAAAAGGAAACATCTTCAGTTAAAAACTGGGAAGAAGCTTTCTGAGAAACTGCACTCTGTTCTGTGAATTCATGTCACAGTGTTACAGCTTTCCCCTCAAGAAGCCTTTAGCTAAGACTGTTCCTGTGGAATATGAAAAGTGATATTTGGAATCCCATAGAGGGCAATGGAGAAAAAGGAAATATCGTTAGTTAAAAACTGATAAGAAGCTTTCTGACAAACTGCACTGTGTTCTGTTAATTCATCTCACAGAGTTACAGCTTTCCTCTCAAAAAGACTTTCTCTAAGACTGTTCTTGTGAAATTTGAAGAGTGAAATTTGGTAGCCCATAGAGGGCAATGGTGAAAAAGGAAACATCTTCAGTTAAAAAGTGGAAAGAAGCTTTCTGAGAAACTGCACTCTTTTCTGTTAATTCATTTCACAGAGTAACATCTTTCCCCTCAAGAAGCCGTTCGCGAAGACTGTTCTTGTAGCATTTGCAAAGCGATATTTGGAAGCCCAAAGAGGGCAACGGTGAAAAAGGGAATATCTTCAGTTAAAAACTGGAAAGAAGCTTTCTGAGAAACTGCACTCTGTTCTGTTAATTCGTCTCACAGAGTTACAGCTTTCCCCTCAAGAAGCCTTTTGCAAAGACAGTTATTTTGGAATTTCAAAAGTGATATTTGGAATCCCATAGAGGGCAAAGGTAAAAAAGGAAATATCTTCAGTTAAAAACTGAAAAGAAGCTTTCTGACAAACTGCACTCTGTTCTGTTAATTCATCTCACAGAGTTACAGCTTTCCCCTCAAGAAGCCTTTCGCTAAAACTGTTCTTGTGAAACTTGAAGAGTTATATTTGGAAGCCCATAGAGGGCAATGATGAAAAAGGAAACATCTTCAGTTTAAAACTGGATAGAAGCTTTCTGAGAAACTGCACTCTGTTCCGTTAATTCATCTCACAGAGTTACATCTTTCCCTTCAAGAAGCCGTTCGCTAAGACTGTTCTTGTGGAATTTGCAGAGCGGTATGTGGAAGGCCATAGAGGGCTGGGGTGAAAAAGGAAATACCTTCAGTTAAAAACTGGAAAGAAACTATCGGGGAAACTGCTCTGTGTTCTGTTAATTCATCTCACAGAGTTATAGCTTTCCCCTCAAGAAGCCTTTCGCTAAGACTGTTCTTGTGGAAATTGAAGAGTGATATTTGGAAGCCCAAACAGGGCATTGGTGAAAAAGGAAACATCTTCAGTATAAAACTGGAAAGCAGCTTTCTGAGAAACTGCACTCTGTTCTGTTAATTCATCTCACAGAGTAATATCTTTCCCCTCAAGAAGCCGTTCGCTAAGACTGTTCTTGTGGAACTTGCAAAGAGATATTTGGAAGCCCATAGATGGCTATGGTGAAAAAGGGAATATCTTCAGTTAAAAACTGGAAAGAAGCTTTCTGAGAAACTGCACTCTGTTCTTTTAATTCGTCTCACAGAGTTACAGCTTTCCCCTCAAGAAGCCTTTTGCTAGGACAGTTCTTTTGGAATTTCAAAAGTGATATTTGGAATCCCATAGAGGGCAATGGTGAAAAAGGAAATATCTTCAGTTAAAAACTGGAAAGAAGCTTTCTGAGAAACTGCACTCTGTTCTTTTAATTCGTCTCACAGAGTTACAGCTTTCCCCTCAAGAAGCCTTTTGCTAGGACAGTTCTTTTGGAATTTCAAAAGTGATATTTGGAATCCCATAGAGGGCAATGGTGAAAAAGGAAATATCTTCAGTTAAAAACTGGAAAGAAGCTTTCTGACAAACTGCACTCTGTTCTGTTAATTCATCTCACAGAGTTACAGCTTTCCCCTCAAGAAGCCTTTCGCTAAGACTGTTCTTGGGGAACTTGAATAGTTATATTTGGAAGCCCATAGAGGGCAACGGTGAAAAAGGAAACATCTTCAGTTTAAAACTGGAAAGAATCTTTCTGAGAAACTGCACTCTGTTCTGTTAATTCATCTAACAGAGTAACATCTTTCCCCTCAAGAAGCCGTTCGCTAAGACTGTTCTTGTGGAATTTGAAGAGTGATATTTGGTAGCCTATAGAGGGCAATGGAGAAAAAGGAAACATCTTCAGTTAAAAACTGGGAAGAAGCTTTCTGAGAAACTGCACTCTGTTCTGTTACTTCATCTCACAGAGTTACATATTTTCCCTCAAAGAGCCGTTCGCTAAGACTGTTTTTGTGGAATTTGCAAACCGTTATTGGAAGCCCATAGTGGGCTATGGTGAAAAAGGAAACATCTTCAGTTAAAAACTGGAAAGAAGTTTTCTGAGAAACTGCACTCTGTTCTGCTAATTCATCCCACAGAGCTACATCTTTCCCTTCAAGAAGCCCTTCTCTAAGACTGTTCTTGTGGAATTTGCAAAGCGATATTTGGAAGCCCATAGAGGGCTCTGGTGAAAAGGAAATATCTTCAGTTAAAAACTGGAAAGAAGCTTTCTGAAAAACTGCACTCTGTTCTGTTCATTCGTCTCACAGAGTTACAGCTTTCCCCTGAAGAAGCCTTTTACTAAGAATGTTCTTTTGGGATATGAAGAGTGATATTTGGAAGCCCATAGAGGGCAACGGAGAAAAAGGAAACATCTTCAGTTAAAAACTGAAAAGAATCTTTCGGGGAAACTGCTCTGTGTTCTGATAATTCATCTCACAGAGTTATAGTTTTCCCCTCAAGAAGTCTTTCGCTAAGACTATTCTTGTGTAATTTGAAGAGTGATATTTGAAAAGCCCATAGAGGGCAATGATGAAAAAGGAAACATCTTCAGTTTAAAGCTGGACAGAAGCTTTCTGAGAAACTGCACTCCGTTCTGTTAATTCATCTCACAGAGTTACATCTTTCCCCTCAAGATGCCGTTCGCTAAGACTGTTCTTGTGGAATTTGCAAAGCGATATTTGGAAGCCCATAGAGGGCTATGGTGAAAAAGGTAATATCTTCAGTTAAAAACTGGAAAGAAGCTTTCTGATAAACCGCTTTGTGTTGTGTGAATTAGTCTCACAGAGTTACAGCTTTACCCTCAAGAAGCTTTCGCTAAGTCTCTTCCTGTGGAATTTGAAGTGTGACATTTGAAACCCCATAGAGGGCAATGGTGAAAAAGGAAACATCTTCAGTTTAAAACTGGAAAGAAGCTTTCTGAGAAACTGCACTCTTTTCTGTTAATTCGACTCACAGAGTTACAGCTTGGACCTCATGAAGCCTTTCGCTAAGACTGTTCTTTTGGAATTTGAAAGGTGATATTTGGAATCCCATACAGGGCAATGATAAGAAAGGAAATATCTTCAGCCAAAAACTGGAAAGAAGCTTTCTGAGAAACTGCTTTGTGTTCTGTTAATTCATCTCACAGAGTTACAGCTTTCCCTTCAAAAAGCCTTTCCCTAAGACTGTTTTTTTGGAATTTGAAATGTGATATTTGGAATCCCATAGAGGGCAATGGTGAAAAAGGATATATCTTCAGTTAAAAACTGGAAAGAAGCTTTCTGAGAAACTGCTTTGTGTTCTGTGATTTCATCTCACAGAGTTACAGCTTTCCCCTCAAGAAGCCTTTCGCTAAGACTGTTCTTGTGGAATTTGAAGAGTGTTACTTGGAAGCCCACAGAGGGCAATGGTGAAAAAGGGAACATCTTCAGTTAAAAACTGAAAAGGATCTTTCTGACAATCTGCACACTGTTCTGTTATTTCATCTCACAGAGTTACAGCTTTCTCTTCAAGGAGCCGTTCGCTAAGACTGTTCTTTTGGAATTTGAAAAGTGATATCTGGAATTCCATAGAGGGCAATGGTGAAAAAGGAAATATCTTCAGTTAAAAACTGGAAAGAAGCTTTCTGAGAAACAGCAATCTGTTGTGTTAATTCGTCTCACAGAGTTACAGCTTTCCCCCAAGAAGCCTTTAGCTAAGACTGTTCTTGTGGAATTTGAAAAGTGATATTGGGAATCCATCAGACGGAAATGGTGAAAAAGGAAATAACTTCAGTTAAAAACTGGAAAGAAGCTTTCTGAGAAACTGCACTCTATTCTGTTAATTCGTCTCACAGAGTTACAGCTTTGACCTCATTAAGACTTTCGCTAAGACTGTTCTTGTGGAATTTGAAGAGTGATATTTGGAAGCCCATAGAGGGCAATGGTGAAAAAGGAAACATCTTCAGTTTAAAACTGGAAAGAAGCTTTCGGACAAACTGCACTCTATTCTGTTAATTCGTGTCACAGAGTTACAGCTTTCCCCTCAAGAAGCCTTTCGCTAAGACTGTTCTTTTGGAATTTGAAAAGTAATATTTGGAATCCCATAGAGGGCAATGGTGAAAAAGGAAACATCTTCAGTTAAAAACTGAAAAGAAGCTTTCTGACAAACTGCACTCTGTTCTGCTAATTCATCTCACAGAGTTACAGCTTTCCCTTCAAGAAGCCTTTCGCTAAGACTGTTCTTGTGGAATTTTAAAAGTTATATTTGGAAGACCATAGAGGGCATTGGTGAAAAAGGAAATATCTTCAGTTAAAAACTGAAAAGAAGCTTTCTGACAAACTGCACTCTGTTCTGTGAATTCATCTCACCGAGTTACAGCTTTCCCTGCAAGAAGCCTTCCGCTAAGACTGTTCTTGCGGAATTTGAAAAGTGATATTTGGAAGCCCTTAGAGGGGAATGGTGAAAAAGGAAATATCTTCAGTTAAAAACTGGAAAGAAGCTTTCGGGGAAACTGCTCTGTGTTCTCTTAATTCATCTCACAGAGTTATAGTTTTCCCCTCAAGAAGCTTTTCGCTAAGACTGTTCTTGTGGAATTTGAAGAGTGATATTTGGAAGCCCTTAGAGGGCAATGGTGAAAAAGGAAACATTTTCAGTTTAAAACTGGAAAGAAGCTTTCTGAGAAACTGCACTCTGTTCTGTTAATTCTTCTCACAGAGTTACAGCTTTCCCCTCAAGAAGCCGTTTGCTAAGACTGTTCTTGTGGAATTTGCAAAGCGATAATTGGAAGCCCATATAGGGCTATGGTGAAAAAGGAAATATCTTCAGTTTAAAACTGGAAAGAAGCTTTCTGAGTAACTGCACTCTGTTCTGTTAATTCGTCTCACAGAGTTACAGCTTTCCCCTCAAGAAGCCTTTCGCTAAGCCTGTTCTTTTGGAATTTGAATAGTGATATTTGGAATCCCATTGAGGGCAATGGTGAAAAAGTAAATATCTTCAGTTAAAAACTGAAAAGAAGCTTTCTGACAAACTGCACTCTGTTCTGTTAATTCATATCACAGTGTTACAGCTTTCCCCTCAAGAAGCCGTTCGCTAAGACTGTTCTTGTGGAATTTGAAGAGTTATATTTTGTAGACGATAGAGGGCATTGGTGAAAAGGTAAATATCTTCAGTTAAAAACTGGAAAGAAGCTTTCTGAGAAACTGCTTTGTGTTGTGTGAATTCATCTCACAGAGTAACAGCTTTCCCCATAAGAAGCCTTTCGCTAAGACCGTTCTTGTGGAATTTGAAGAGTGATATTTGGAGGCCCATAGAGGGCAATGGTGAAAAAGGAAACACCTTCAGTTTAAAACTGGAAAGAAGCTTTCTGTGAAACTGCACTCTGTTCTGTTTATTCATCTCGAAGAGTTACATCTTTCCCCTCAAGAAGCCGTTCCCTAAGACTGTTCTTGTGGAATTTGCAAAGCGATATTTGGAAGCCCGTAGAGGGCAATGGTGAAAAAGGAAATATCTACAGTTAAAAACTGGAAAGAAGCTTTCTGACAAACTGCACTCTTTTCTGTTAATTCGTCTCACAGAGTTACAACTTTTCCCTCAAGAAGCTCTTCGCTAAGACTGCTCTTTTGGAATTTGAAAAGTAATATTTGAAATCCCATAGAGGGCTATGGTGAAAAAGGAAATATCTTCAGTTAAAAACTGAAAAGAAGCTTTCTGAGAAACTGCAGTCTGTTCTGTTAATTCATCTCACAGAGTTACAGCTTTCCCTTCAAGAAGCCTTTTGCTAAGACTGTTTTTGTGGAATTTGAAAAGTGATATTTGGAAGCCCTTAGAGGTCAATGGTTATAAAGGGAATATCTTCAGTTAAAAACTGAAAAGAAGCTTTCTGACAAACTGCACTCTGTTCTGTTAATTCATCTCACAGAGTTACAGCTTTCCATTCAAGAAGCCTTTCGCTAAGACTCTTCTTGTGGAATTTGAAAAGTGATATTTGGAAGCACATAGAGGGCAATGGTGAAAAAGGAAATATCTTCAGTTAAAAACCGGAAAGAAGCTTTCGGGGAAACTGCTCTGTGTTCTGTTAATTCATCTCACAGAGTTACAGCTTTCCCCTCAAGAAGCCTTTCACTAAGACAGTTCTTGTGGAATTTGAAGAGTGATATTTGGTACCCCATAGAGGGCAATGGAGAAAAAGGAATCATCTTCAGTTTAAAACTGGAAAGAAGCTTTCTGAGAAACTGCACTCTGTTCTGTTAATTTATCTCACAGAGTTACATCTTTGCCCTCAAGAAGCCGTTCGCTAAGACTGTTCTTTTGGAATTTGAAAAGTGATACTTGGAATCGAATAGAGGGCAATGGTGAAATAGGAAATATCTTCAGTTAAAAACTGAAAAGAAGCTTTCTGACAAACTGCACTCTGTTCGGTTAATTCATCTGACAGAGTTACAGCTTTCCCCTCAACAAGACTTTCGCTAAGGCTGTTCTTGTGGAATTTGAAGAGTGATATTTGGTAGCCCATGGAGGGCAATGGTGAAAAAGGAAATATCTTAGGATAAAAACTGGAAAGAAGCTTTCTGAGAAACTGCTTTGTGTTCTGTGAATTCATCTCACAGAGTTACATCTTTCCCCTCAAGAAGCCTTTGGCTAAGACTGTTCTTGTGAAATTTGAAGAGTGATATTTAGAAGCCCATAGAGATCAATGGTGAGAAGGGAAACATCTTCAGTTTAAAACTGGAAAGAAGCTTTCTGAGAAACTGCACTCTGTTCTGTTAATTCGTCTCACAGAGTTACATCTTTCCCCTCAAGAAGCCGTTCGCTAAGACTGTTCTTTTGGAATTTGAAAAGTAATATTTGGAATCCCATAGAGGGCAATGGTGAAAAAGGGAATATCTTCATTTAAAAACTGGAAAGAAGCTTTCTGACAAACTGCACTCTGTTCTCTTAATTCATCTCACTGAGTTACAGCTTTCCCTTCAAGAAGCCTTTCGCTAAGACTGTTCTTGTGGAATTTGAAGGGTTATATTTGGTAGCCCATGGAGGGCAATGGTGAAAAAGGAAATATCTTCAGTTAAAAACTGGAAAGAAGCTTTCTGAGAAACTGTTTTGTGTTGTGTGAATTCATCTCACAGAGTTACAGCTTTCCCCTCAAGAAGCCTATCGGGAAGACTGTTCTTGTGTAATTTGAAGAGTGATATTTTGAAGCCCATAGAGGGCAATGGTAAAAAAGGAAACATCTTCAGTTTAAAACTGGAATGAAGCTTTCAGAGAAACTGCACTCTGTTCTGTTAATTCATCTCACAGAGTTACATCTTTCCCCTCAAGATGCCTTTCGATAAGACTGTTGTTGTGGAATTTGAAGAGTGATATTTGGAATTACATAGAGGGCAATGGTGTAAAAGGAAACATCCTCAGTTTAAAACTGGAAAGAAGCTATCTGAGAAACTGCACTCTGTTCTGTTAATTCATTTCACAGAGTTACAGCTTTCCCCTCAAGGAGCCCTTCGCTAAGACTGTTCTTTTGGAATTTGAAAAGTGATATTTGGAATCCCATAGAGGGAAATGGTGAAATAGGAAATATCTTCAGTTGAAAACTGAAAAGAAGCTTTCTGACAAACTGCACTCTTTTCTGTTAATTCATCTCACAGAGTTACAGCTTTCCCCTCAAGAAGCCTTTCGCTAGGACTGTTCTTGTGGAATTTGAAGAGTGATATCTGGAAGCTCATAGAGGGCAATGGTGAAAAAGGAAATATCTTCATTTAAAAACTGGAAAGAAGCTTTCTGAGAAACTGCTTTGTGTTCTGTGAATTCATCTCACAGAGTTACAGCTTTCCCCTCAAGAAGCCTTTCGCTAAGACTGTTCTTGTGGAATTTGCAGAGCGATATTTGGAAGCCCAGAGAGGGCTATGGTGAAAAAGGAAATATCTTCAGTTAAAAATTGGAAAGAAGCTTTCTGAGAAACTGCACTCTGTTCTGTTAATTCGTCTCACAGAGTTACAGCTTTCCCCTCAAGAAGCCTTTCCCTAAGACTTTTCTTTGGAATTTGAAGAGTGACTTTTGGAACGCCTAGAGGGCAATGGTGAAAAAGGGAATATCTTCAGTTAAAAACTGGAAAGAAGCTTTCTGACAAACTGCACTCTGTTCTGTTTATTCATCTCACAGAGTTACAGCTTTCCCTTCAAGAAGCTGCTCGCTAAGGCTGTTCTTGTGGAATTTGCCAAGCGATATTTCGAAGCCCATAGAGGGATATGGTGAAAAGGGAAATATCTTCAGTTTAAAACTGGAAAGAAGCTTTCTGAGAAACTGCACTCTGGTCTGTTAATTCGACTCACAGAGTTACAGCTTTCCCCTCAAGAAGCCGTTCGCTAAGACTGTTCTTTTGGAATTTGAATAGGGATATTTGGAAGCCCATAGAGGGCAATGGAGAAAAAGGAAATATCTTCAGTTTAAAACCGTAAAGAAGCTTTCTGAGAAACTGCACCCTGTTCTGTTAATTCATCTCACAGAGTTACAGCTTTCCCCACAAGAAGCCTCTATCAAAGACTATTATTGTGGAATTTAAAAAGTGATATTTGGAATCCCACAGAAGGAAATGGTGAAAAAGGAAATATCTTCAGTTAAAAACTGAAAAGAAACGTTCTGACAAACTGCACTCTCTTCTGTTAATTCATCTCACAGAGTTACAGCTTTCACCTCAAGAAGCTTCTTGTGGAATTTGAACAGTGATATTTGGTAGCTCATAGAGGTCACTGGTGAGAAAGGAAACACCTTCAGTTTAAACCTGGAAAGAAGCTTTCTGAGAAACTGCACTCTGTTCTGTTAATTCATCTCACAGAGTTACAGCTTTCCCCTCAAGAAGCCTTTCGCTAAGACTGTTCTTGTGGAATTTTCAAAGCGATATTTGGAATCCCATAGAGGGCTATGGTGAAAAAGGAAATATCTACAGTTAAAAACTGGAAAGGAGCTTTCTGACAAACTGCACTCTGATCTGTTAATTCGTCTCACAAAGTTACAGCTTTCCCCTCAAGAAGCCTTTCGCTAAGACTGTTCTTGTGGAATTTGAAGAGTTATATTTGGTAGCCCATAGAGGGCAATGGTGAAAAAGGAAATATCTTCAGTTAAAAAGTGGAAAGAAGCTTTCTGAGAAACTGCACTCAGTTCTGTTAATTCATCTCACAGAGTTACAGCTTTCCCTTCAAGAAGCCTTTCGCTAAGACTGTTTTTTTGGAATTTGAAAAGTGATACTTGGAACCCCTAGAGGGCAATGATGAAAAAGGTAATATCTTCAGTTAAAAACTGTAAAGAAGCTTTCGGTAAAACTGCACTCTGTTCTGTTAATTCGTCTCACAGTGTTACAGCTTTCCCCTCAAGAAGCCTTTCGCTAAGACTGTTCTTGTGGAATTTGCAAAGCGATATTTGGAAGCCCTTAGAGAACTTTGGTGAAAAAGGAAATATCTTCAGTTTAAAACTGGAAAGAAGCTTTCTGAGAAACTGCACTCTGTTCTGTTAATTTATCTCACAGAGTTACATCTTTGCCCTCAAGAAGCCGTTCGCTAAGACTGTTCTTTTGGAATTTGAAAAGTGATACTTGGAATCGAATAGAGGGCAATGGTGAAATAGGAAATATCTTCAGTTAAAAACTGAAAAGAAGCTTTCTGACAAACTGCACTCTGTTCGGTTAATTCATCTGACAGAGTTACAGCTTTCCCCTCAACAAGACTTTCGCTAAGGCTGTTCTTGTGGAATTTGAAGAGTGATATTTGGTAGCCCATGGAGGGCAATGGTGAAAAAGGAAATATCTTAGGATAAAAACTGGAAAGAAGCTTTCTGAGAAACTGCTTTGTGTTCTGTGAATTCATCTCACAGATTTACATCTTTCCCCTCAAGAAGCCTTTGGCTAAGACTGTTCTTGTGAAATTTGAAGAGTGATATTTAGAAGCCCATAGAGATCAATGGTGAGAAGGGAAACATCTTCAGTTTAAAACTGGAAAGAAGCTTTCTGAGAAACTGCACTCTGTTCTGTTAATTCGTCTCACAGAGTTACATCTTTCCCCTCAAGAAGCCGTTCGCTAAGACTGTTCTTTTGGAATTTGAAAAGTAATATTTGGAATCCCATAGAGGGCAATGGTGAAAAAGGGAATATCTTCATTTAAAAACTGGAAAGAAGCTTTCTGACAAACTGCACTCTGTTCTCTTAATTCATCTCACTGAGTTACAGCTTTCCCTTCAAGAAGCCTTTCGCTAAGACTGTTCTTGTGGAATTTGAAGGGTTATATTTGGTAGCCCATAGAGGGCAATGGTGAAAAAGGAAATATCTTCAGTTAAAAACTGGAAAGAAGCTTTCTGAGAAACTGTTTTGTGTTGTGTGAATTCATCTCACAGAGTTACAGCTTTCCCCTCAAGAAGCCTATCGGGAAGACTGTTCTTGTGTAATTTGAAGAGTGATATTTTGAAGCCCATAGAGGGCAATGGTAAAAAAGGAAACATCTTCAGTTTAAAACTGGAATGAAGCTTTCAGAGAAACTGCACTCTGTTCTGTTAATTCATCTCACAGAGTTACATCTTTCCCCTCAAGATGCCTTTCGATAAGACTGTTGTTGTGGAATTTGAAGAGTGATATTTGGAATTACATAGAGGGCAATGGTGTAAAAGGAAACATCCTCAGTTTAAAACTGGAAAGAAGCTATCTGAGAAACTGCACTCTGTTCTGTTAATTCATTTCACAGAGTTACAGCTTTCCCCTCAAGGAGCCCTTCGCTAAGACTGTTCTTTTGGAATTTGAAAAGTGATATTTGGAATCCCATAGAGGGAAATGGTGAAATAGGAAATATCTTCAGTTGAAAACTGAAAAGAAGCTTTCTGCCAAACTGCACTCTTTTCTGTTAATTCATCTCACAGAGTTACAGCTTTCCCCTCAAGAAGCCTTTCGCTAGGACTGTTCTTGTGGAATTTGAAGAGTGATATCTGGAAGCTCATAGAGGGCAATGGTGAAAAAGGAAATATCTTCATTTAAAAACTGGAAAGAAGCTTTCTGAGAAACTGCTTTGTGTTCTGTGAATTCATCTCACAGAGTTACAGCTTTCCCCTCAAGAAGCCTTTCGCTAAGACTGTTCTTGTGGAATTTGCAGAGCGATATTTGGAAGCCCAGAGAGGGCTATGGTGAAAAAGGAAATATCTTCAGTTAAAAATTGGAAAGAAGCTTTCTGAGAAACTGCACTCTGTTCTGTTAATTCGTCTCACAGAGTTACAGCTTTCCCCTCAAGAAGCCTTTCCCTAAGACTTTTCTTTGGAATTTGAAGAGTGACTTTTGGAACGCCTAGAGGGCAATGGTGAAAAAGGGAATATCTTCAGTTAAAAACTGGAAAGAAGCTTTCTGACAAACTGCACTCTGTTCTGTTTATTCATCTCACAGAGTTACAGCTTTCCCTTCAAGAAGCTGCTCGCTAAGGCTGTTCTTGTGGAATTTGCCAAGCGATATTTCGAAGCCCATAGAGGGATATGGTGAAAAGGGAAATATCTTCAGTTTAAAACTGGAAAGAAGCTTTCTGAGAAACTGCACTCTGGTCTGTTAATTCGACTCACAGAGTTACAGCTTTCCCCTCAAGAAGCCGTTCGCTAAGACTGTTCTTTTGGAATTTGAATAGGGATATTTGGAAGCCCATAGAGGGCAATGGAGAAAAAGGAAATATCTTCAGTTTAAAACCGTAAAGAAGCTTTCTGAGAAACTGCACCCTGTTCTGTTAATTCATCTCACAGAGTTACAGCTTTCCCCTCAAGAAGCCTCTATCAAAGACTATTATTGCGGAATTTAAAAAGTGATATTTGGAATCCCACAGAAGGAAATGGTGAAAAAGGAAATATCTTCAGTTAAAAACTGAAAAGAAACGTTCTGACAAACTGCACTCTCTTCTGTTAATTCATCTCACAGAGTTACAGCTTTCACCTCAAGAAGCTTCTTGTGGAATTTGAACAGTGATATTTGGTAGCTCATAGAGGTCACTGGTGAGAAAGGAAACACCTTCAGTTTAAACCTGGAAAGAAGCTTTCTGAGAAACTGCACTCTGTTCTGTTAATTCATCTCACAGAGTTACAGCTTTCCCCTCAAGAAGCCTTTCGCTAAGACTGTTCTTGTGGAATTTTCAAAGCGATATTTGGAATCCCATAGAGGGCTATGGTGAAAAAGGAAATATCTACAGTTAAAAACTGGAAAGGAGCTTTCTGACAAACTGCACTCTGATCTGTTAATTCGTCTCACAAAGTTACAGCTTTCCCCTCAAGAAGCCTTTCGCTAAGACTGTTCTTGTGGAATTTGAAGAGTTATATTTGGTAGCCCATAGAGGGCAATGGTGAAAAAGGAAATATCTTCAGTTAAAAAGTGGAAAGAAGCTTTCTGAGAAACTGCACTCAGTTCTGTTAATTCATCTCACAGAGTTACAGCTTTCCCTTCAAGAAGCCTTTCGCTAAGACTGTTTTTTTGGAATTTGAAAAGTGATATTTGGAACCCCTAGAGGGCAATGATGAAAAAGGTAATATCTTCAGTTAAAAACTGTAAAGAAGCTTTCGGTAAAACTGCACTCTGTTCTGTTAATTCGTCTCACAGTGTTACAGCTTTCCCTTCAAGAAGCCTTTCGCTAAGACTGTTCTTGTGGAATTTGCAAAGCGATATTTGGAAGCCCTTAGAGAACTTTGGTGAAAAAGGAAATATCTTCAGTTAAAAACTGCAAAGAAGCTTTCTGAGAAACTGCACTCTGTTCTGTTAATTCGTTTCACAGAGTTACAGCTTTCCCCTCAAGAAGCCTTTCGATAGGCTGTTCTTGTGAAATTTGAAGAGTTATATTTGGTAGCCCATAGAGGGCAATGGTGAAAAAGGAAATATCTTCAGTTAAAAAGTGGAAAGAAGCTTTCTGAGAAACTGCTTTGTGTTGTGTGAATTCATTTCACAGAGTTACTGCTTTGCCCTCAAGAAGCCTTTCGCTAAGACTGTTCTTGTGGAATTTGAAGAGTGATATTTGGAAGCCCATAGAGGGCAATGAGGAAAAAGGAAACATCTTCAGTTTAAAACTGTAAAGAAGCTTTCTGAGAAAATGCACTCTGTTCTGTTAATTCATCTCACAGAGTTACATCTTTCCCCTCAAGGAGCCGTCGCTAAGACTGTTCTTTTGGAATTTGAAGAGTGATATTTGGAATCCCATAGAGGGCAATGGTGAAACAGGAAATATCTTCAGTTAAAAACTGAAAAGAAGCTCTCTAACAAACTGCACTCTGTTCTGTTAATTCATCTCACAGAGTTACAGCTTTCCCCTCAGGAATCCTTTCGCTAAGACTGTTCTGGTAGAATTTGAAGAGTGATATTTGGTAGCCCATAGAGGGCAATGGTGAAAAAGGAAATATCTTCAGTTAAAAACTGGAAAGAAGCTTTCGGGGAAACTGCTCTGTGTTCTGTAAATTCATGTCACAGAGTTATAGTTTTCCCCTCAAGAAGCCTTTCGCCAAGACTGTTGTTGTGAAATTTGAAGAGTGATATTTGGAAGCCCATAGAGGGCAATGGTGAAATAGGAAACATCTTCAGTTTAAAACTGGAAAGAAGCTTTCTGAGAAACTGCACTCTGTTCTGTTAATTCATCTCACAGAGTTATATCTTTCCCCTCAAGAAGCCGTTCGCTAAGACTGTTTTTGTGGAATTTGCAAAGTGATATTTGGAAGCCGATAGAGAGCTATGGTGAAAAAGGAAATATCTTCAGTTAAAAACTGGAAAGAATTTTTCTGAGAAACTGCTTTGTGTTCTGTGAATTCATCTCACAGAGTTACAGCTTTCCCCTCAAGAAGCCTTTCGCTAAGACTGTTCTTGTGGAATTTGAAGAGTGATATTTGGAAGCCCATAGAGGGCAAGGGTGAAAAAGGAAATATCTTCAGTTTAAAACTGGAAAATAACTTTCTGAGAGACTGCACTCTGTTCTGTTAATTCATCTCACAGAGTTACAGCTTTCCCTTCAAGAAGCCTTTCGCTAAGACTGTTTTTTTGGAATTTGAAAAGTGATATTTGGAACCCCTAGAGGGCAATGATGAAAAAGGTAATATCTTCAGTTAAAAACTGTAAAGAAGCTTTCGGTAAAACTGCACTCTGTTCTGTTAATTCGTCTCACAGTGTTACAGCTTTCCCTTCAAGAAGCCTTTCGCTAAGACTGTTCTTGTGGAATTTGCAAAGCGATATTTGGAAGCCCTTAGAGAACTTTGGTGAAAAAGGAAATATCTTCAGTTAAAAACTGCAAAGAAGCTTTCTGAGAAACTGCACTCTGTTCTGTTAATTCGTTTCACAGAGTTACAGCTTTCCCCTCAAGAAGCCTTTCGATAGGCTGTTCTTGTGAAATTTGAAGAGTTATATTTGGTAGCCCATAGAGGGCAATGGTGAAAAAGGAAATATCTTCAGTTAAAAAGTGGAAAGAAGCTTTCTGAGAAACTGCTTTGTGTTGTGTGAATTCATTTCACAGAGTTACTGCTTTGCCCTCAAGAAGCCTTTCGCTAAGACTGTTCTTGTGGAATTTGAAGAGTGATATTTGGAAGCCCATAGAGGGCAATGGGGAAAAAGGAAACATCTTCAGTTTAAAACTGTAAAGAAGCTTTCTGAGAAAATGCACTCTGTTCTGTTAATTCATCTCACAGAGTTACATCTTTCCCCTCAAGGAGCCGTCGCTAAGACTGTTCTTTTGGAATTTTAAGAGTGATATTTGGAATCCCATAGAGGGCAGTGGTGAAACAGGAAATATCTTCAGTTAAAAACTGAAAAGAAGCTCTCTAACAAACTGCACTCTGTTCTGTTAATTCATCTCACAGAGTTACAGCTTTCCCCTCAGGAAACCTTTCGCTAAGACTGTTCTGGTAGAATTTGAAGAGTGATATTTGGTAGCCCATAGAGGGCAATGGTGAAAAAGGAAATATCTTCAGTTAAAAACTGGAAAGAAGCTTTCGGGGAAACTGCTCTGTGTTCTGTAAATTCATGTCACAGAGTTATAGTTTTCCCCTCAAGAAGCCTTTCGCCAAGACTGTTGTTGTGAAATTTGAAGAGTGATATTTGGAAGCCCATAGAGGGCAATGGTGAAATAGGAAACATCTTCAGTTTAAAACTGGAAAGAAGCTTTCTGAGAAACTGCACTCTGTTCTGTTAATTCATCTCACAGAGTTATATATTTCCCCTCAAGAAGCCGTTCGCTAAGACTGTTTTTGTGGAATTTGCAAAGTGATATTTGGAAGCCGATAGAGAGCTATGGTGAAAAAGGAAATATCTTCAGTTAAAAACTGGAAAGAATTTTTCTGAGAAACTGCTTTGTGTTCTGTGAATTCATCTCACAGAGTTACAGCTTTCCCCTCAAGAAGCCTTTCGCTGAGACTGTTCTTGTGGAATTTGAAGAGTGATATTTGGAAGCCCATAGAGGGCAAGGGTGAAAAAGGAAATATCTTCAGTTTAAAACTGGAAAATAACTTTCTGAGAGACTGCACTCTGTTCTGTTAATACATCTCACTGAGTTATATCTTTCCCCTCAAGAACCGTTCGCTAAGACTGTTCTTGTGGAAATTGCAAAGCGATATTTGGAAGCCCATAGAGGGTAATGGTGAAAAAGGAAATATCTCCAGCACCTGTTGTTTCCTGACTTTTGAATGATCGCCATTCTAACTGGTGTGAGATGGTATCTCATTGTGGTTTTGATTTGCATTTCTCTGATGGCCAGTGATGATGAGCATTTTTTCATGTGTCTGTTGGCTGTATGAATGTCTTCTTTTGAGAAATGTCTGTTCATATCCTTTGCCCACTTTTGGATGGGGTTGTTTGTTTTTTTCTTGTAAATTTGTTGGAGTTCTTTGTAGGTTCTGGATATTAGCCCTTTGTCAGATGAGTAGATTGCAAAAATTTTCTCCCATTCTGTAGGTTGCCTGCTCACTCTGATGGTAGTTTCTTTTGCTGTGCAGAAGCTCTTTAGTTTGATGAGATCCCATTTGTCAATTTTGGCTTTTGCTGCCGTTGCTTTTGGTGTTTTAGACATGAAGTCTTTGCCCATGCCTATGTCCTGAATGGTACTACCTAGGTTTTCCTCTAGGATTTTTATGGTATTAGGTCTAACATTTAAGTCTCTAATCCATCTTGAATTAATTTTCGTATAAGGCGTAAGGAAAGGATCCAGTTTCAGCTTTCTACTTATGGCTAGCCAGTTTTCCCAGCACCATTTATTAAATAGGGAATCCTTTCCCCATTTCTTGTTTCTCTCAGGTTTGTCAAAGATCAGATGGCTGTAGATGTGTGGTATTATTTCTGAGGACTCTGTTCTGTTCCATTGGTCTATATCTCTGTTTTGGTACCAGTACCATGCTGTTTTGGTTACTGTAGCCTTGTAGTATAGTTTGAAGTCAGGTAGCGTGGGGTGGAGAAATAGGAACACTTTTACACTGTTGGTGGGAGTGTAAACTAGTTCAACCATTATGGAAAACAGTATGGCGATTCCTCAAGGATCTAGAACTAGATGTACCATATGACCCAGCCATCCCATTACTGGGTATATACCCAAAGGATTATAAATTATGCTGCTATAAGGACACATGCACACGTATGTTTATTGCAGCACTATTCACAATAGCAAAGACTTGGAATCAACCCAAATGTCCATCAGTGACAGATTGGATTAAGAAAATGTGGCACATATACACCATGGAATACTATGCAGCCATAGAAAAGGATGAGTTTGTGTCCTTTGTAGGGACATGGATGCAGCTGGAAACCATCATTCTTAGCAAACTATCACAAGAACAGAAAACCAAACACCGCATGTTCTCACTCGTAGGTGGGAACTGAACAATGAGATCACTTGGACTCGGGAAGGGGAACATCACACACCGGGGCCTATCATGGGGAGGGGGGAGGGGGGAGGGATTGCATTGGGAGTTATACCTGATGTAAATGACGAGTTGATGGGTGCAGCACACCAACATGGCACAAGTATACATATGTAGCAAACCTGCACGTTGTGCACATGTACCCTACAACTTGAAGTTTAATAATAATAAATAAATTAAAAAAAAAAAAAAAAGAAAAAGGAAATATCTTCAGTTTAAAACTGGAAAGAAGCTTTCTGAGAAACTGCACTCTGTCCTGTGACTTCATGTCAGAGAGTTACAGCTTTCCCCTCAAGAAGCCTTTAGCTAAGACTGTTCTTGTGGAATTTGAAAAGTGATATTAGGTATCCATCAGAAGGAAATGGTGAAAAAGGAAATAACTTCAGTTAAAAAGTGAAAAGAAGCTTTCTGAGAAACTGCACTCTGTTCTGTTAATTCATCTCACAGAGTTACAGCTTTCAGCTCAAGAAGCCTTTCGCTAAGACTGTTCTTGTGGAATTTGATGAGTAATATTTGGAAGCAAACAGTAGGCAATGATGGAAAAGGAAATATCTTCAGTTAAAAACTGGAAAGAAGCTTTCTGAGAAACTGCTTTGTGTTCTGTGAGTTCATCTCACGGATTTACAGCTTTCCCCTCAAGAAGCCTTTCGCTAAGACACTTTTTGTGGAATTTGAAGAGTGATATTTGGAAGCCCTTAGAGGACAATGGTGAAAAATGAAATATTTTCAGTTAAAAACTGGAAAGAAGCTTTCTGAGAAACTGCTCTCTGTTCTGTTAATTCGTCTCACAGAATTACAGCTTTCCCCTCAAGAAGCCTTTCGCTAAGACTGTACTTTTGGAATTCGAAAAGTGATATTTCGAAGCCCATAGAGGGCAATGGTGAAAAAGGAAATATCTTCAGTTAAAAACTGCAAAGAAGCTTTCTGATAAACTGCACTATGTTCTGTTAATTCATCTCACAGAGTTACAGTTTTCCCCTCCAGAAGCCTTTTGCTAAGACTGTTCTTGTGGAATTTGAAGAGTGATATTTGGAAGCCCTTAGAGGGCAATGGTGAAAAAGGAATCATCTTCAGTTTAAAACTGGAAAGAAGCTTTCTGAGAAACTGCACACTGTTCTGTTAATTCATCTCACAGAGTTACATCTTTCCCCTCAAGAAAACTTTCCCTAAGACTGTTCTTGTGGAATTTGCAAAGCGACATTTGGAAGCCCATAGAGGGCTATGGTGAAAAAGGAAATATCTTTAGTTAAAAACTGGAAAGAATATTTCTGAGAAACAGCACTCTGTTCTGTTATTTCGTATCACAGAGATACAGCTTTCCCCTCAAGAAGCCTTTCGCTAAGACTGTTCTTCTGGAATTTGAAAAGTGATATTTGGAATCCCATAGAGGGAAATGATGAAATAATAAATATCTTCAGTTAAAAACTGAATAGAAGCTTTCTGTCAAACTGCACTCTGTTATGTTAATTCATCTCACAGGGTTACAGCTTTCCCCTCAAGAAGCCTTTTGCTAAGACTGTTCTTCTGGAATTTGAAAAGTGATATTTGGAATACCATAGAGGGAAATGATGAAATAATAAATATCTTCAGTTAAAAACTGAATAGAAGCTTTCTGAGAAACTGCTCTCTGTTCTGTTAATTCGTCTCACAGAATTACAGCTTTACCATCAAGAAACCATTCGCTAAGACTGTTCTTTTGCAATTTGAAGAGTGATATTTGGAAGCCCATAGAGGGCAATGGTGAAAAAGGAAACATCTTCAGTTTAAAACTGGAAAGAAACATTCTGAGAAACTACACTGTGTTCTGTTAATTGATCTCACAGAGTTACAGCTTTCCCCTCAAGAAGCCTTTCCCTAAGACTGTTCTTGTGCAATTTGAAGAGTGATATTTGGTAGCCCATAGAGGGCAATTTTGGAAAACGAAATACCTTCATTTAAAAACTGGAAAGAAGCTTTCTGAGAAACTGCTTTGCGTTCTGTGAGTTTATCTCACAGAGTTACAGCTTTCCCCTCAAGAAGCCTTTCGCTAAGACTGTTCTTTTGCAAATTGAAGAGTGATATTTGGAAGCCCATAGAGATCAATGGTGAGAAAGGAAACATCTTCAGTTTAAAACTGCAAGGAAGCTTTCTGAGAAACTACACTCTGTTCTGTTAATTCACCTCATAGAGTTACAGCATTCCCCTCAAGAAGCCTTTCGCTATGACTGTTCTTGTGGAATTTGAAGAGTGATATTTGGTAGCCCATAGAGGGCAATGGTGAAAAAGGAAACATCTTCAGTTTAAAACTGGAAAGAAGCTTTCTGAGAAACTGCACACTGTTCTGTTAATTCATCTCACAGAGTTACAGCTTTCCCCTCTAGAAGCCGTTCACTAAGACTGTTCTTGTGGAATTTGCAAAGCGATATTTGGAATCCCATATTTGGCAATGGTGAAAAAGGAAATATCTCCAGTTAAAAACTGAAAAGAAGGTTTCTGACAAACTGCACTCTGTTGAGTTAAGTCATCTCTCAGAGTTACATCTTTCCCCTAAAGAAGCCGTTCGTTAAGACTGTTTTTGTGGAATTTACAAAGCGATATTTGGAAGCCCATAGAGGGCTACGGTGAAAAAGGAAATATCTTCTGTTAAAAACTGGAAAAAAGCTTTCTGAGAAACTGCACTCTGTTCAATTAATTCGTCTCACAGACTTACAGCTTTCCCCTCAAGAAGCATTTCGCTAAGACTGTTCTTTTGAAATTTGAAAAGTGATATTTGGAATCCCATAGAGGGCAATGGTGAAAAAGGAAATATCTTCAGTTAAAAACTGGAAAGAAGCTTTCTGAGAAACTGCTTTGTGTTGTGTGAATTCATCTCACAGAGTTACAGCTTTCCCCTCAAGAAGCCTTTCGCTAAGACGGTTCTTGAGGAATTTGCAAAGCGATATTTGGAAGCCCATAGAGGGCTATGGTGAAAAAGGAAATATCTTCAGTAAAAATTGGAAAAAGGCTTTCTGAAAAACTGCACTCTGTTCCGTTAATTCGTCTCACAGAGTTACAGCTTTCCCCTCAAGAAGCAATTCGCTAAGACTGTTCTTTTGGAGTTTGAAAAGTGATATTTGGAATCCCATAGAAGGCAAAGGTGAAAAAGGAAATATCTTCAGTTAAAAACTGGAAAGAAGCTTTCTGACAAACTGCACTCTGTTCTGCTAATTCATCTCACAGAGTTACAGCTTTCCTCTCAAGAAGCCTTTCGCTAAGACTGTTCTTGTGGAATTTGAAGAGTGATATTTGGAAGCCCATAGAGGTCAATGTTGAAAAAGGAAACATCTTCAGTTTAAAAGTGGAAAGAAGCTTTCTGAGAAACTTCACTGTGTTCTGTTAATTCATCTCACAGAATTACAGCTTTCCCCTCAAGAAGCCGTTCGCTAAGACTGTTCTTGTGGAATTTGCAAAGCGATATTTGGAAGCCCATGGAGGGCTATGGTGAAAAAGGAAATATCTTCAGTTAAAAACTGCAAAGTAGCTTTCTGAGAAACTGCACTCTGTTCTGTTAATTCGTCTCACAGAGTTACAGCTTTCCCCTTAAGAAGCTTTTCCCTAAGACTGTTCTTTTGGAATTTGAAAACTGATATTTGGAATCCCATAGAGGGCAATGGTGAAAAAGGAAATATCTTCAGTTAAAAACTGAAAAGAAGCATTCTGACAAACTGCACTCTGTTCTGTTAATTCATTTCAGAGAGTTACAGCTTTCCCTTCAAGTAGCCTTTCACTAAGACTGTTCTTGTGTAATTTGAAAAGTGATATTTGGAAGCACAAAAAGGGCAATGGTGAAAAAAGAAATATCTTCAGTTAAAAACTGGAAGGAAGCTTTCGGGGAAACTGCTCTGTGTTCTGTTAATTCGTGTAACAGAGAGACAGCTTTCCCCTCAAGAAACCTTTCGCTAAGACTGTTCTTGTGGAATTTGAAGAGTGATATTTGGATGCCCATAGAGATCAATGGTGAAAAAGGAAATATCTTCAGTTTAAAACTGGAAAGAAGCTTTCTGAGAAACAGCACCCTGTTCTGTTAATTCACCTCACAGAGTTACATCTTTCCCCTCAAGAAGCCGTTCGCTAAGACTGTTCTTGTGGAATTTGCAAAGCGATATTTGGAAGCCTATAGAGGGCTATGGTGAAAAAGGAAATATCTACAGTTAAAAACTGGAAAGAAGCTTTCTGAGAAACTGCACTCTGTTCTGTTAATTCGACCCACAGAGTTACAGCTTTCCCCTCAAGAAGCTTTTCTCTAAGCCTGTTCTTTTGGAATTTGAAAAGTGATATTTGGAATCCCATAGAGGCAATGGTGAAAAAGGAAATATCTTCAGTTAAAAACTGAAAAGAAGCTTTCTGACAAACTGCACTCTGTTCTGTTAATACATCTCACAGCGTTACATTTTTCCCATCAAGAAGCCGTTCGCTAAGACGATTCTTGTGGAATTTGCAAAGCGATATTTAGTAGCCCTTAGAGGGCAATGGTGAAAAAGGAAATATCTTCAGTTAAAAACTGGAAAGAAGCTTTCTGAGAAACTGCTTTGTGTTGTGTGAATTCATGTCACAGAGTTACAGATTTCCCCTCAAGAAGCCTTTCGCTAAGACTGTTCTTGTGGAATTGGAAGAGTGATATTTGGAAGCCCTTAGATGGCAATAGTGAAAAAGGAAACATCTTCAGTTTAAAACTGGAAAGAAGCTTTCTGAGAAACTGCACTCTGTTCTGTTAAATCAACTCACAGAGTTACATATTTCCCCTCAAGAAGCCGTTCGCTAAGACTGTTCTTCTGGAATTTGCAAAGCGATATTTGGAAGCGCATTGACGGCTCTGGTGAAAAAGGAAATATCTTCAGTTAAAAACTGGAAAGAAGGTTTCTATGAAACTGCTTTGTTTTGTGTGAATTCATCTCAGAGAGTTACAGCTTTCCCCTAAAGAAGCCTTTCGCTAAGACTGTTCTTGTGGAATTTGCAAAGCGATATTAGGAAGCTCATAGAGGGCTACATTGAAAAAGTAAATATTTTCAGTTAAAAACTGGAAAAAGCTTTCTGAGAAACTGCACTCTGTTCTGTTAATTCGTCTCACAGAGTTACAGCTTTCCCCTCAAGAATCCTTTCGATAACACTGTTCTTCTGGAATTTGAAAAGTGATACTTGGACTCCCATAGAGGGCACTGGTGAAAAAGGAAATATCTTCAGTTAAAAGCTGAAAAGAAGCTTTCTGACAAACTGCACTCTGTTCTGTTAATTCATCTCACAGAGTTACAGCTTTCCCTTCAAGCAGCCTTTCGCTAAGAATGTTCTTGTGGAATTTGAAGAGTGATATTTGGTATCCCATAGAGGGCTCTGGTGAAAAAGGAAATATCTTCAATTAAAAAGTGGAAAGAAGCTTTCTGAGAAACTGCTTTGTGTTGTGTGAATTCATCTCACAGAATTACAGCTTTCCCCTCAAGAAGCCTTTCGCTAAGACTGTTCTTGTGGAATTTGCAAAGCGATATTTGGAAGCCCATAAAGTGTTATGCTGAAAAAGGAAATATGTTAAGTTAAAAATTGCAAAAAAGCTTTCTGAAAAACTGCACTCCGTTCTGTTAATTCGTCTCACAGAGTTACAGTTTTCCCCTCAAGAAGCCTTTCGCTAAGACTGTTCTTTTGTAATTTGAAAAGTGATATTTGGAATCCCATAGAAGGCAAAGGTGAAAAAGGAAATATCTTCAGTTAAAAACTGAAAAGAAGGTTTCTGACAGACTGCACTCTGTTCTGTTAATTAATCTCAAAGAGTTACAGCTTTCCCTTCAAGAAGCCTTTGGCTAAGAGTGTTCTTGTGGAATTTGAAGAGTGATATTTGGTAGCCCATAGAGGGCAATGGTGAAAAAGGAAATATCTTCAGTTAAAAACTGGAAAGAAGCTTTCTGAGAAACTTCTTTGTGTTGTGTGAATTCATCTCACAGAGTTACATCTTTCCCCTCAAGAAGCCGTTCACTAAGACTGTTCTTGTGGAATTTGCAAAGCGATATTTGGAAGCCCATGGAGGGCTATGGTGAAAAAGGAAATATCTTCAGATAAAAACTGGAAAGAAGCTTTCTGAGAAACTGCATTATGTTCTGTTAATTCGTCTCACAGAGTTACAGCTTTCCCTTCAAGAAGCCTTTCGCTAAGACTGTTCTTGTGGAATGTGAAAAGTGATATTTGGAAGCCCATAGAGGGCAATGGTGAAAAAGGAAATATCTTCAGTTAAAAACTGGAAGGAAGCTTTCGGGGAAAGTGTTCTGTTTTTTTCTGTTAATTCATCTCACAGAGTTACAGCTTTGCGCTAAAGAAGCCTTTCGTTGAGACTGTTCTTGTAGAATTTGAATGGTGATATTTGGTAGCCCATAGAGCGCAATGGTGAAATAGGAAATATCTTCAGATGAAAACTGGAAACAAGCTTTCGGAGAAACTGCACTCTGTTCTGTTAACTCGTCTCACAGAGTTACAGTTTTCCCCTCAAGAATCCTTTCGCTAAGACTGTTCTTGTGGAATTTGAAAAGTGATATTTGGAATCCCTTAGAGGGCAATGGTGAAAAAGGAAATATCTTCAGTTTAAAACTGTAAAGAAGCTTTCTGAGAAACTACACTCTGTTCTGTTAATTCATCTCACAGAGTTACATCTTTCCCCTCAAGAAGCCGTTCGCTAAGACTGTTCTTGTGGAATTTGCAAAGCGATATTTGGAATTCCATAGAGGGCTATGGTGAAAAAGGAAATATCTTCAGTTAAAAACTGACAAGAAGCTTTCTGAGAAACTGCACTCTTTTCTGTTAATTCGTCTCACAGTGCTACATCTTCCCCCTCAAGAAGCCTTTCGCTAACAGTGTTCTTTGGGAATCTGAAAAGTGATATTTGGAATCCCATAGAGTGCAATATCGTAAAAGGAAATATCTTCAGTTAAAAACTGAAAAGAAGCTTTCTGACAAACTGCATTCTGTTCTGTTAATTCATCTCACAGAGTTACAGCTTTCCCCTCAAGACGCCTTTCGCTAAGTCTGTTCTTGTGGAATTTGAAGAGTGATATTTGGTAGCCCATTCAGGGCAATGGTGAAAAAGGAAATATCTTCAGTTAAAAACTGGTAAGAAATTTTCTGAGAAACTGCACTCTTTTCTGTTAATTTCTCTCACAGAGTTACAGCTTTCCCCTCAAGACGCCTTTCGCTAAGACTGTTCTTGTGGAATTTGCAAAGCGATATTTGGAATTCCGTAGAGGGCTATGGTTAAAAAGGAAATATCTTCGGTTAAAAACTGAAAAAAGCTTTCTGAGAAACTGCACTCTGTTCTTTTAATTCGTCTCAGAGTTACAGCTTTCCCCTCAACAAGCCTTTTGCTAAGACTGTTCTTTTGAAATTTGAAAAGTGATATTTGGAATCCCATAGAGGGCAATGTTGAAAAAGGAAATATCTTCAGTTTAAATCTAAAAAGAAGCTGTCTGACAAACTGCACTCTGTTCTGTTAATTCATCTCACAGAGTTACAGCTTTCCTTTCAAGAAGCCTTTCGCTAAGACTGCTCTTGTGGAATTTGAAGAGTGATATTTGGAAACCCCTAGAGGGTAATGGTGAAAAAGGAAATATCTTCAGTTAAAAACTGGAAAGAAGCTTTCGGGGAAACTGCTCTGTGTTCTGTTAATTCATGTCACAGGGTTACAGCTTTCCCCTCAAGAAGCGTTTTGCTAAAACAGTTCTTGTGGAATTTGAAGAGTGGTATTTGGTAGCCCATAGAGGGCAACGGTGAAAAAGGAAATATCCTCAGTTACAAACTGGAAAGAAGCTTTCTGAGAAACTGCTTTGTGTTGTGTGAATTCATCTCACCGAATTACAACTTTCCCCTCAAGAAGCCTTTAGCTACGAACGTTCTTTTGGAACTTGAAAAGTGATATTTGTATTCCCAGAGAGGGCAATGGTGAAAAAGGAAATATCTTCAGTTAAAAACTGAAAAGAATCTTTCTGACAAACTGCACTCTGTTCTGTTAATTTATCTCAGAGAGTTATAGCTTTCCCCTCAAAAAACCTTTCGCTAAGACTGTTCTTGTGGAATTTGAAGAGTGATGTTTGGAAGCCCATAGAGGGCAATGGTGAAAAAGTAAATAACTTCAGTTAAAAACTGGAGAGAAGCTTTCTGAGAAACTGCTTTGTGTTCTGTGAATTCATCTCACAGAGTTACAGCTTTCCCCTCAAGAAGCCCTTCGCTAAGATTGTTCTTGTGGAATTTGAAGAGTGATATTTGGAAGCTCTTAGAGTGCAATGGTGAAAAAGGAAATACCTTCAGTTAAAAACTGAAAAGAAGCTTTCTGCCATACTACAGTCTGTTCTGTTAATTCATCTCACAATGTTACAGCTTTCCCTTCAAGAAGCCTTTCGCTAAGACTGCTCTTGTGGAATTTGAAAAGTGATATTTGTAAGCCCCTAGAAACCAATGGTGAAAAAGGAAATATCTTCAGTTAAAAACTGCAAAGAAGCTTTCTGACAAACTGCACTCTGTTCTGTTAATTCATCTCACAGAGTTATAGCTTTCCCCTCAAAAATCCTTTCTCTAAGACTGTTCTTGTGGAATTGGAAGAGTGATATTTGAAAGAGCATGGAGGGCAATGGTGAAAAAGGAAATAACTTCAGTTAGAATTTGTAAAGAAGCTTTCTGAGAGACTGCTTTGTGTTCTGTGAATTCATCTCACAGAGATACAGTTTCCCCTCAAGAAACCTTTCGCTAAGACTGTTCTTGTAGAATTTGAAGAGTGATGTCTGGAAGACCATAGAGGGCAATGGTGAAAAAGGAAACATCTTCAGTTTAAAACTGGAAAGAAGCTTCCTGAGAAACTGCACTCTGTTCTGTAAATTCATCTCAAAGAGTTACAGCATTCCCTTCAAGAAGCCTTTCGCTAAGACTGTTCTTGTCGAATTTTAAGAGTGATATTTGGTAGCCCATAGAGGGTAAAGGTGAAAAAGGAAATAACTTCAGTTAAAAACTGAAAAGAAGTTTCTGAGAAACTGCTTTGTGTTCTGTGAATTCATCTCACGGACTTATTTCTTTCCCCTCAAGAAACCTTTCGCTAAGTCTGTTCTTGTGGAATTTGAAGAGTGATGTTTGGAATCCCATAGAGGGCAAAGGTGAAAAAGGAAATATCTTCAGTTAAAAACTGGAGAGAAGCTTTCTGAAAAACTGCACTCTGTTCTGTTATTTCATCTCACAGAGTTACAGCTTTCCCTTCAAGAAGCCTTTCGCTAAGACCGTTCTTGTGGAATTTGAAGAGTGATATTTGGTAGCCCATAGCGGGCAATGGTGAAAAAGGAAATATCTTCAGTTAAAAACTGGAAAGAAGTTTCTGAGAAACTGCTTTTGTTGTGTGAATTCATCTAACAGAGTTACAGGTTTCCCCTCAAGAAGCCTTTCGCTAAGACTGTTCTTGTGGAATTTGAAGAGTGATATTTGGAAGCCCATAGAGGGCAATGGTGAAACAGGAAACATCTTCAGTTTAAAACTGGAAAGAAACTTTCTGAGAAACTGCACTCTGTTCTGTTAATTCATCTCACAGAGTTACATCTTTCCCCTCAAGAAGCCGTTCGATAAGACTGTTCTTGCGGAATTTGCAAAGCGATATTTGGAAGACCATAGAGGGCTATGGTGAAAAAGGAAATATCTTCGGTTATAAACTGGAAAGAATCTTTCTGAGAAACTGTACTCTGTTCTGTTAATTCGTCTCACAGAGTTACAGCTTTCCCCTCAAGAATCCTTTTGCTAATACTGTTCTTGTGGAAGTTGAAAAATGATATTTGGAATCCCATAGAGGCAATGGTGAAAAAGGAAATATCTTCAGTTAAAAACCGAAAAGAAGCTTTCTGACAAACTGCACTCTGTTCGGTTAATTCATCTCACAGAGTTATAGCTTTCCCCTCAAGAAACCTTTCTCGAAGACTGTTCTTGTGGAATTGGAAGAGTGATATTTGGAAGCGCATGGAGGGCAATGGTGAAAAAGGAAATAACTTCAGTAAGAAATTGTAAAGAAGCTTTCTGAGAAACTGCTTTGTGTTCTGTGAATTCATCTCACAGAGATACCGCTTTCCCCTCTAGAAAGCTTTCGCTAAGATTGTTCTTGTGGAATTTGAAGAGTGATGTCTGGAAGCCCATAGAGGGCAAAGGTGAAAAAGGAAACATCTTCAGTTTAAAACTGGAAAGAAGCTTTCTGAGAAACTGCACTCTTTTCTGTAAAATCATCTCAAAGAGTTACAGCTTTCCCTTCAAGAAGCCTTTGGCTAAGACTGTTCTTGTCGAAATTTAAGAGTGATATTTGGTAGCCCATAGAGGGTAATGGTGAAAAAGGAAATATCTTCATTTAAAAACTAAAAAGAAGTTTCTGAGAAACTGCTTTGTTTTCTGTGAATTCATCTCACGGACTTACAGCTTTCACTTCAAGAAGCCTTTCGCTAAGACTGTTCTTGTGGAATTTGAAGAGTGATATTTGGAAGCCCATAGAGGGCAATGGTGAAAAAGTAAACATCTTCAGTTTAAAACTGGAAAGAAGCTTTCTGAGAAACTGCACTCCGTTCTGTTAGTTCATCTCACAGAGTTACATCTTTCCCCTCAAGAAGCCATTCGCTAAGACAGTTCTTGTGGAATTTGCAAAGCGATATATGGAAGCGCATAGAGGGCAATGGTGAAATAGGAAATATCTTCAGTTAAAAACTGGAAAGAAGCTTTCTGAGAAACAGCACTCTGTTCTGTTAATTCGTCTCAAAGACATACAGCTTTCCCCTCTAGAAGCCTTTCGCTAAGACTGTTGTTTTGAACTTTGAAAAGTGATATTTGGAATCCCATAGAGGGCAATGGTGAAAAAGGAAATATCTTCAGTTAAAAACTGAAAAGAAGCTTTCTGACAAACTGCACTCTGTTCTGTTAATTCATCTCACAGAGTTATAGCTTTCCCCTCTAGAAACCTTTCGCTAAGACTGTTCTTGTGGAATTTGAAGAGTGATATTTGGTAGCCCATAGAGGGCAATGGTGAAAAAGGAAATATCTTCAGTTAAAAATTGGAAAGAAGCTTTCTGAGAAACTGCTTTGTGTTCTGTGAATTCATCTCACACACTTACAGCTTTCCCCTCAAGAAGCCTTTCGCTAAGACTGTTCTTGTTGAATTTGAAGAGTGATATTTGGTAGCCCATAGAGGGCAATGTTAAAAAAGGAAATATCTTCAGTTAAAAACTGGAAAGAAGCTTTCTGAGAAACTGCTTTCTGTTGTGTGAATTCATCTCACAGAGTTACAGCTTTCCCCTCAAGAAGCCTTTCGCTAAGGCTGTTCTTGTGGAATTTGCAAAGCGATATTTGGAAGCCCATAGAGGGCTATGGTGAAAAAGGAAATATCTTCAGTTAAAAATTGGAAAAAAGCTTTCTGAAAAACTGCAATCTGTTCTGTTAACTCGTCTCAAAGAGTGACAGCTTTCCGCTCAAGAAGCCTTTTGCTAAGACTGTTCTTTTGGAATTTGAAATGTGATATTTGGAATCCCATAGAAGTCAAAGGTGAAAAAGGAATTATCTTCAGTTAAAAACTGAAAAGAAGCTTTTTGACAAACTGCTCTCTGATGTGATAATTCATCTCACAGTGTTACAGCTTTCCCTTCAAGAAGCCTTTCGCTAAGTGTGTTCTTGTGGAATTTTGAAGAGTGATATTTGGTAGCCCATAGTGGGCAACGGTGAAAAAGGAAATATCTTTAGGTAAAAACTGGAAAGAAGCTTTCTGAGAAACTGCTTTGTGTTGTGTGAATTCATCTCACAGAGTTACAGCTTTCCCCTCAAGAAGCCTTTCGCTAAGACTGTTCTTGTGGAATTTGAAGAGTGATATTTGGAAGCCCATAGAGGGCAATGGTGAAAAAGGAAACATCTTCCGTTTAACACTGGAAAGAAGCTTTCTGAGAAACTGCACTCTGTTCTGTTAGTTCATCTCACAGAGTTACATCTTTCCCCTCAAGAAGACGATCGCTAAGACTGTTCTTGTGGAATTTGCAAAGCAATATTTGGAAGCCCAGAGAGGGCTATGGTGAAAAAGGAAATATCTTCAGTTAAAAACTGGAATGAAGCTTTCTGAGAAACTGCACACTGTTCTGTTAATTCGTCTCACAGAGTTACAGTTTTCCCCTCAAGAAGCCTTTCGTAAGACTGTTCTTTTGGAATTTTAAAAGTGATATTTGGAATCCCTTAGAGGGCAATGGTGAAAAAGGAGATATCTTCAGTTAAAAACTAAAAAGAAGGTTTCTGACAAACTGCACTCTGTTCTGTTAATTCAACTCACAGAGTTACGGCTTTCCCTTCGAGAAGCGTTTCGCTAAGACTGTTCATTTGGAATTTGAAAAGTATCATTTGGAATCCCATAGAGGGCAATGGTGAAAAAGGAAACATCTTCAGTTTAAAACTGGAAAGAAGCTATCTGAGAAACTGCAGTCTGTTCTGTTAATCCATCTCACAGAGTTACATCATTCCCCTCAAGAAGCCGTTCACTAAGACTGTTCTTGTGGAATTTGCAAAGCGATACTTGGAACCCCATAGAGGGCTATGGTGAAAAAGGAAATATCTTGAGTTAGAAATTGAAAAGAAGCTTTCTGAAAAACTGCACTCTGTTCTGTTAATTCATCTCACAGAGTTACAGCTTGCCCTTCAAGAAGCCTTTCGCTAAGACTGTTCTTGTGGAATTTGAAAAGTGATATTTGGAAGCCCATAGAGGGCAATGGTGAAAAAGGAAATATCTTCAGTTAAAAACTGGAAAGAAGCTTTCGGGAATGTGCTCTGTTTTCTGTTAATTCATCTCACAGAATTACAGCTTTGCGCTCAAGAAGCCTTTCACTGAGACTGTTCTTGAAGAATTTGAAGGGTGATATTTGGTAGCCCATAGAGCGCAATGGTGAAATAGGAAATATCTTCAGATAAAAACAGGAAAGAAGCTTCCTGAGAAACTGAACTCTGTTCTGTTAACTCGTCTCACAGAGTTACAGTTTTCCCCTCAAGAATCCTTTCGCTAAGACTGTTCTTGTGGAATTTGAAAAGTGATATTTGGAATCCCAAAGAGGGCAATGGTGAAAAAGGAAATATCTTCAGTTTAAAACTGGAAAGAAGCTTTCTGAGAAACTACACTCTGTTCTGTTAATCCATTTCACAGAGTTACACCTTTCCCCTCAAAAAGACTTTCGCTAAGAGTGTTCTTTGGGAATCTGAAAAGTGATATTTGAAATCCCATAGAGTGCAATATCGTAAAAGGAAATATCTTCAGTTAAAAACTGGAAAGAAGCTTTTTGACAACCTGCATTCTGTTCTGTTAATTCATCTCACAGAGTTACAGCTTTCCCCTCCAGAAGCCTTTCGCTAAGACTGTTCTTGTGGAATTTGAAGAGTGATATTTCGTAGCCCCTTGAGGGCAATGGTGAAAAAGGAAATATCTTCAGTTAGAAACTGGAAAGAAGCTTTCTGAGAAACTGCTTTGTGTTGTGTGAATTCATCTCACAGGGTTACAGCTTTCCCCTCAAGAAGCCTTTCGCTAAGATTGTTCTTGTGAAATTTGAAAAGTGATATATGGAAGCCCATAGAGGGCAATGGTGAAAAAGGAAACATCTTCAGTTTAAAACTGGAAAGAAGCTTTCTGAGAAACTGCACTCTGTTCTGTTAATTCATCTCACAGAGTTACATCTTTCCCCTCAAGAAGCCTTTCGCTAAGACTGTTCTTGTGGAATTTGCAAAGCGATATTTGGAAGCCCATAGAGGGCTATGGTGAAAAAGGAAATATCTTCAGGTAAAAACTGGAAAAAAGCTTTCTGAGAAACTGCACTCTGTTCTTTTAATTCGTCTCAGAGTTACAGCCTTCCCCTCAAGAAGCCTTTCGCTGAGACTGTTCTTTTGAAATTTGAAAAGTGATATTTGGAATCCCATAGAGGGCAATGTTGAAAAAGGAAATACCTTCAGTTTAAATCTAAAAAGAAGCTGTCTGACAAACTGCACTCTGTTCTGTTAATTCATCTCACAGAGTTACAGCTTTCCTTTCAAGAACCCTTTCGCTAAGACTGTTCTTGTGGAATTTGAAAAGTGATATTTGGAAGCCCCTGGAGGGCAATGGTGAAAAAGGAAATATCTTCAGTTTAAAACTGAAAAGAAACTTTCTGCCAAACTGCACTCTGTTCTGTTAATTCATCTCACAGAGTTACAGCTTTCCCTTCAAGCAGCCTTTCGCTAAGAATGTTCTTGTGGAATTTGAAGAGTGATATTTGGTATCCCATAGAGGGCTGTGGTGAAAAAGGAAATATCTTCAGTTAAAAAGTGGAAAGAAGCTTTCTGAGAAACTGCTTTGTGTTGTGTGAATTCATCTCACAGAATTACAGCTTTCCCCTCTAGAAGCCTTTCGCTAAGACTGTTCTTGTGGAATTTGCAATGCGATATTTGGAATCCCATAGAGGGCTATGCTGAAAAAGGAAATATCTTCAGTTAAAAATTGCAAAAAAGCTTTCTGAAAAACTGCACTCTGTTCTGCTAATTCGTCTCACAGAGTTACAGTTTTCCCCTCAAGAAGCCTTTCGCTAAGACTGTTCTTTTGGAATTTGAAAAGTGATATTTGGAATCCCATAGAGGGCAATGTTGAAAAAGGAAATATCTTCAGTTAAAAACTGAAAAGAAGCTTTCTGACAGACAGCACTCTGTTCTGTTAATTCATCTCAAAGAGTTACAGGTTTCCCTTCAAGAAGGGTTTGGCTAAGAGTGTTCTTGTGGAATTTGAAGAGTGGTATTTGGTAGCCCATAGAGGGCTATGGTGAAAAAGGAAATATCTTCGGTTAAAAACTGGAAAAAAGCTTTCTGATAAACTGCACTCTGTTCTTTTAATTCGTCTCAGAGTTACAGCCTTCCCCTCAACAAGCCTTTTGCTAAGACTGTTCTTTTGAAATTTGAAAAGTGATATTTGGAATCCCATAGAGGGCAATGTTGAAAAAGGAAATATCTTCAGTTTAAATCTAAAAAGAAGCTGTCTGACAAACTGCACTCTGTTCTGTTAATTCATCTCACAGAGTTACAGCTTTCCTTTCAAGAAGCCTTTCGCTAAGACTGTTCTTGTGGAATTTGAAAAGTGATATTTGGAAGCCCATACAGGGCAATGGTGAAAAAGGAAATATGTTCAGTTTAAAACTGAAAAGCAGCTTTCTGCCAAACTGCACTCTGTTCTGTTAATTCATCTCATAGAGTTACAGCATTCCCTTCAAGAAGCCTTTCGCTAAGACTGCTCTTGTGGAATTTGAAGAGTGATATTTGGAAACCCCTAGAGGGCAATGGTGAAAAAGTAAATATCTTCAGTTAAAAACAGAAAAGAAGCTTTCTGACAAACTGCACTCTGTTCTGTTAAATCATCTGACAGTGTTACAGCTTTCCCTTCGAGAAGCCTTTCGCTGAGACTGTTCTTGAGGAAGTTGAAAAGTGATATTTGGAATCCCATAGAGGGCAATGGTGAAAAAGGAAATATCTTCAGTTAAAAACTGAAAAGAAGCTTTCTGCCATACTACACTCTTTTCTGTTAATTCATCTCACAGAGTTACAGCTTTCCCTTCAAGAAGCCTTTCGCTAAGACTGTTCTTGTGGAATTTGAAAAGTGATGTCTGGAAGCCCATAGAGGGCAATGGTCAAAAATGAAACATCTTCAGTTTAAAACTGGAAAGAAGCTTTCTGAGAAACTGCACTCTGTTCTGTTAATTTATCTCAAAGAGTTACAGCTTTCCCTTCAATAAGCCTTTCGCTAAGACTGTTCCTGTGGAATTTGGAGAGTGATATTTGGTAGCCCATAGAGGGTAATGGTGAAAAAGGAAATATCTTCATTTAAAAACTGAAAAGAAGTTTCTGGAAACTGCTTTGTGTTCCGTGAATTCATCTCTCTGAGTTGCAGCTTTCCCCTCAACAAGCCTTTCGCTAAGACTGTTCTTGTGGAATTTGAGGAGTGATATTTGGAAGCCCATAGAGGGCAATGGTGAAAAAGTAAACATCTTCAGTTTAAAACTGGAAAGAAGCTTCCTGAGAAACTGCTTTGTGTTGTGTGAATTCATCTCACAGAGTTACAGCTTTCCCCTCAAGAAGCCTTTCGCTAAGACTGTTCTTGTGGAATTTGAAAAGTGATATTTGGAATCCCATAGAAGTCAAAGTTGAAAAAGGAAATATCTTCAGTTAAAAACTGAAAAGAAGCTTTCTGACAAACTGCTCTCTGTTCTGTTAATTCATCTCACACTGTTACAGCTTTCCCTTCAAGAAGCCTTTCACTAAGTGTGTTCTTGTGGAATTTTGAACAGTGATATTTGGTAGCACATAGAGGGCAATGGTGAAAAAGGAAATATGTTCAGGTAAAAACTGGAAAGAAGATTTCTGAGAAACTGCTTTGTGTTGTGTGAATTCATCTCACAGAGTTACAGCTTTCCCCTCAAGAAGCCTTTCGCTAAGACTGTTCTTGTGGAATTTGAAGAGTGATATTTGGAAGCCCATAGAGGGCTATGGTGAAAAAGGAAATATCTTCAGTTAAATACTGGAATGAAGCTTTTTGAGAAACTGCAGTATGTTCTCTTAGTTCGTCTCACAGAGTTACAGCTTTCCCCTCAAGAAGCCTTTCGCTAAGACTGTTCTTGTGGAATTTGCAAAGCGATATTTGGAAGCCCATAGAGTGCTGTGGTGAAAAAGGAAATATCTTCAGTTAAAAACTGACAAGAAGCTTTCTGAGAAACTGCACTCTGTTCTGTTAATTCGTCTCACAGAATTACAGCTTTCCCCTCAAGAAGCCTTTCGCTAAGACTGTACTTTTGGAATTTGAAAAGTGATATTTGGAATCCCATAGAAGACAATGGTTAAAAAAGGAAATATCTTCAGTTAAAAACTGAAAAGAAGCTTTCTGACAAAGTGCCCTCTGTTCTGTTAATTCATCTCACAGAGTTACAGCTTTCCCCTCAAGAAGCCTTTCGCTAAGACTGTTCTTGTGGAATTTGAAAGTGATATTTGGAAGCCCTTAGAGGGCAATGGTGAAAAAGGAAATATCTTCTGTTAAAAACTGAAAAGAAGCTTTCTGAAAAACTGCACTATGTTCTGTTAATTCATCTCGCAGAGTTACAGGTTTCCCTTCAAGAAGCCTTTCGCTAAGACTGTTCTTGTGGAATTTGAAAAGTGATATTTGGAAGCCCTTAGAGGGCAATGGAGAAAAAGGAAATATCTTCAGTTAAAAACTGGAAAGAAGCTTTCGGGGAAACTGCTCTGTGTTCTGTTAATTCATCTCACAGAGTTACAGCTTTCCCCTCAAGAAGCCTTTCGCTAAGACTGTTCTTGTGCTATTTGAAAGTGATATTTGGAAGCACATAGACGGCAATGGTGAAAAAGGAAACATCTTCAGTTTAAAACTGAAAAGAAGCTTTCTGACAAACTGCACTCTGTTCTGTTAACTCATCTCGCCGAGTTACAGGCTTCCCTTCAAGAAGCCTTTCGCTAAGACTGTTCTTGTGGAATTTAAAAGCGATATTTTGTAGCTCATAGAGGGCAATGGTGAAAAAGGAAATATCTTCAGTTAAAAACTGAAAAGAAGCTTTCTGAAAAACTGCTTTGTGTTGTGTGAATTCATCTCACAGAGTTACAGCTTTCCCCTCAAGAAGCCTTTCGCTAAGACTGTTCTTTTGGAATTTGAAGAGTGATATTTGGAAGCCCATGGAGGGTAATGGTGAAAAAGGAAACATCTTCAGTTTATAACTGGAAAGAAGATTTCTGAGAAACTGCACTCTGTTCTGTTAATTCATCTCACAGAGTTACAGCTTTCCCCTCAAGAAGCCGTTCGCTAAGATTGTTCTTGTGGAATTTGCAAAGCGATATTTGGAAGCCCATACAGGGCTATGGTGAAAAAGGAAATATCTTAAGTTAAAAACTGGAAAGAAGCTTTCTGAGAAACTGTACTCTGCCCTGTTAATTCGTCTCACCGAGTTATAGCTTTCCCCTCAAAAACCTTTCGCTACGACTGTTCTTTTGTAATTTGAAAAGTGATATTTGGAATCCCATAGAGGGCAATGGTGAAAAAGGAAATAGCTTCAGTTAAAAACTGAAAAGAAGCTGTCTGACAAACTGCACTGTGTTCTGTTATTTCATCTCACTGAGTTACAGCTTTCCCTTCTAGAAGCCTTTCGCTAAGACTGTTCTTGTGGAATTTGAAAAGTGATATTTGGAAGCCAATAGAGGTCAATGGTCAAAAAGGAAATATCTTCAGTTAAAAACTGAAAAGAAGTTTTCGGGGAAACTGCACTGTGTTCTGTTAATTCATCTCACAGACTTATAGGTTTCCCTTCAAGAAGCCTTTCGCTAAGACTGTTCTTGTGTAATTTGAAGAGTGATATTTGGAAGCCCTTAGAAGGCAATGGTAAAAAGGAAATATCTACAGTGAAAAACTGGAAAGAAGCTTTCGGGGAAACTGCACTGTGTTCTGTTAATTCATCTCACAGAGTTACAGCTTTCCCTTCAAGAAACCTTTCGCTAAGACTGTTCTTGTGGAATTTGAAGACTGATATTTGGAAGCGCATAGAGGGCAATGGTGAAAAAGGAAACATCTTCAGTTTAAAACTGGAAAGACGCTTTCTGAGAAACTGCACTCTGTTCTGTTAATTCATCTCACAGAGTTACAGCTTTCCCCTCAAGAAGCCGTTCGTTATCACTGTTCCTGTGGAATTTGCAAAGCGATATTTGGAAGCCCATAGAGGTCTATGGTGAAAAAGGAAATATCTTCGGTTAAAAACTGGAAAGAAGCTTTATGAGAAACTACACTCGGTTCTGTTAATTCGTCTCACAGAGTTACAGCTTTCCCCTCAAGAAGTCTTTCGCTAAGACTGTTCTTTGGGAATTTGAAAGGTGATATTTGGAATCCCATAGAGGGCAATGTTGAAAATGGAAATATCTTCCGTTAAATACTGAAAGGAAGCTTTCTGACAAATTGCACTCTGTTCTGTTTATTCATCTCACAGAGTTGCAGCTTTTCCTTCAGGAAGCCTTTCGCTATGACAGTTCCAGTGGAATTTGAAAAGTGATATTTGGAAGCCCATAGAGGGCAATGGTGAAAAAGGAAATATCTTCAGTTAGAAACTGAAAAGAAGCTTTCTGACAAACTGCACTCTGCTCTGTTAATTCATCTCACAGAGTTACAGCATTCCCTTCTAGAAACCTTTCGCCAAGACTGTTCCTGTTGAATATGAAAAGTGATATTTGGAAGCCCATAGAGGGCAATGGTGAAAAAGGAAATATCTTCAGTTAAAAACTGGAAAGAAGATTTCAGAGAAACTGCTTTGTGTTCTGTGAATTCATCTCACAATGTTACAGCTTTCCCCTCAAGAAGCCTTTCGCTAAGACTGTTCTTGTGGAATTTGAAGAGCGATATTTCGAAGCCCATAGTGGGCAATGGTGAAAAAGGAAACATCTTCAGTTAAAAACTGAAAAAAAGCTTTCTGAGAAACTGCACTCTGTTCTGTTATTTCTTCTCACAGAGTTACAGCTTTCCCCTCAAGAAGCCTTTCGCTAAGACTGTACTTTTGGAATTTTAAAAGTGATATTTGGAATCCCATAGAGGGCAATGGTGAAAAAGGAAGTATCTTCAGTTAAAAACTGAAAAGAAGCTAACTGACAAACTGCACTCTGTTCTGTTAATTCATCTCACAGAGTTACAGCTTTCCCCTCAAGAAACCTTTGGCTAAGACTGTTCTTGGGAATTTGAAGAGTGATATTTGGTAGCCCATAGAGGGCAATGGTGAAAAAGGAAATATCTTCAGTTAAAAACTGAAAAGAAGCTTTCTGAGAAACTGCTTTGTATTTTGTGAATTCATCTCACAGAGATACAGCTTTCCCCTCAGGTAGCCTTTCGCTAAGACTGTTCTTGTGGAATTTGAAGAGTGATATTTGGAGACCCATGGAGGGCAATGGTGAAAAAGGAAACATCTTCAGTTTAAACCTGGAAAGAAGCTTTCTGAGAAACTGCCCTCTGTTCTGGTAATTCATCTCACAGAGTTACATCTTTCCCCTCAAGAAGCCGTTCGCTAAGACTGTTCTTGTGGAATTTTCAAAGCGATATTTGCAAGCCCATAGAGGGCTGTGGTGAAAGAGGAAATATCTTCAGTTAAAAACGGAAAAGAAGCTTTCTGAGAAACTGCATTCTGTTCTGTTAATTCGTCTCACAGAGTTACAGCTTTCCCCTAAACAAGCCTTTCGCTAAGACTGTACTTTTCGATTTGAAAAGTGATATTTGGATTCCCATAGAGGGCAAAGGTGTAAAAGGAAATATCTTCAGTAAAAAACTGAAAAGAAGCTTTCTGACAAACTGCCCTCTGTTCTGTTAATTCATCTCACAGAGTTACAGCTTTCCCCTCAAGAAGCCTTTGGCTAACACTGTTCTTGGGGAATTTGAAGAGTGATATTTGGTAGCCCATGGAGGGCAATGGTGAAAAAGGAAATATCTTCAGTTAAAAACTGAAAAGAAGCTTTCTGAGAAACAGCTTTCTGTTCTGTGAATTTATCTCACAGAATTACAGCTTTCCCCTCAAGAAGCCTTTCTCTAAGACTGTTCTTGTGGAATGAGAAAGTGATATTTGGAAGCCCTTAGAGGGCAATTGTGAATAAGGAAATATCTTCAGTTAAAACCTGAAAAGAACCTTTCCGACAAACTGCACTCTGTTCTGTTAATTCATCTCGCAGAGTTACAGGTTTCCCTTCAAGAAGGCTTTCGCTAAGACTGTTCTTGTGGAATTTGAAAAGTGATATTTGGAAGCCCTTAGAGGGCAAGGGTGAAAAAGGAAACATCTTCAGTTAGAAACTGAAAAGAAGCTTTTGGGGAAACTGCACTCTGTTCTGTTAATTCATCTCACAGAGTTACAGCTTTTCCTTCAAGAAGCCTTTCGCTAAGACTGTTCTTGTGGAATTTGAGGAGTGATATTTGGAAGCCCATAGAGGGCAATGGTGAAAAAGGAAACATCTTCAGTTTCAAACTGGAAAGAAGCTTTCTGAGAAACGACATTCGGTTCTGTTAATTCATCTCACAGAGTTACATCTTTCCCCTCAAGAAGCCGTTCACTATGACTGTTCTTGTGGAATTTGCAAAGCGATATTTGGAAGCCCATAGAAGGCTATGGTGAAAAAGGAAATATCTACAGTTAAAAACTGGAAAGAAGCTTTCTGAGAAACTGCACTCTGTTCTGTTAATTCATCTCACAGAGTTACAGCTTTCCCCTCAAGAAGCCTTTCGCTAAGACTGTTCTTTTGCAATTTGAAAAGTGATATTTGGAATCCCAAAAAGGGCAATGGTGAAAATAGAAATATCTTCTGTCAAATACTGAAAAGAAGCATTCTGACAAACAGCACTCTGTTCTGTTAATTCATCTCACAGAGTTACAGCTTTCCCTTCTAGAAGCCTTTCACTAAGACTGTTCTTGTGGAATTTGAAGAGTGATATTTGGAAGCCCGTAGAGGGCAATGGAGAAAGAGGAAATATCTTCCGCTAAAAACTGAAAAGAAGCTTTCTTACAAACTGCACTCTGTTCTGTTAATTAATCTCACAGAGTTAAAGCTTTCCCCTCAAGAAGCCTTTCTATAACTGTTCTTGTGGAATTTGAAAAGTGATATTTGGAAGCCCATAGAGTGCAATGGTGAAAGAGGAAATATCTTCAGTTAAAAACTGAAAAGAAGTTTTCGGGGAAACTGCACTGTGTTCTGTTAATTCATCTCACAGAGTTACAGCTTTCCCTTCATGAAGCCTTTCGCTAAGACTCTTCGTATGGAATTTGAAGAGTGATATTTGGAAGCGCATAGAGGGCAATGGTGAAAAAGGAAACATCTTCAGTTTAAACCTGGAAAGAAACTTTCTGAGAAACTGCACTCTGTTCTGTTAATTCATCTCACAGAGTTACATCTTTCCCCTCATGAAGCCGTTCGCTAAGACTGTTCTTGTGGAATTTGCAAAGCGATATTTGGAAGCCCATAGA
This sequence comes from Chlorocebus sabaeus, assembly GCF_047675955.1. Classification (NCBI taxonomy): domain Eukaryota; kingdom Metazoa; phylum Chordata; class Mammalia; order Primates; family Cercopithecidae; genus Chlorocebus; species Chlorocebus sabaeus. Next base: position 89,746,546 of record NC_132933.1, read on the forward strand.
GGGCTATGGTGAAAAAGGAAATATCTTCAGTTAAAAACTGAAAAGAAGCTTTCTGACAAACTGCACCCTGTTCTGTTAATTCGTCCCACAGAGTTGCACCTTTCCTTTCAAGTAGCCTTTCGCTAAGACTGTTCTTTTGGAATTTGAAAAGTGATATTTGGAGTCCCTTAGAGGGCAATGGTGAAAATGGAAATATCTTCTGTTAAATACAGAAAAGAAGATTTCTGACAAACAGCACTCTGTTCTGTTAATTCATCTCACAGAGTTACAGCTTTCCCTTCAAGAAGCCTTTCGCTAAGACTGTTCTTGTGGAATTTGAAGAGTGATATTTCGCAGCCCATAGAGGGCAATGGAGAAAAAGCAAATATCTTCAGTTAAAAACTGGAAAGAAGCTTTCGGGGAACCTGCTCTGTGTTCTGTTAATTCATCTCACTGAGTTACAAGTTTCCCTTCAAGAAGCCTTTCGCTAAGACTGTTCTTGAGGAATTGGCAAAGTGATATTTGGAAGCCCATAGAGGGAGAAGGTGAAAAAGGAAATAACTACAGTTAAAAACTGGAAAGAAGCTTTCGGGGAAACTACACTGTGTTCTGTTAATTCATCTCACAGAGTTACAACTTTCCCTTCAAGAAGCCTTTTGCTAAGACTGTTCTTGTGGAATTTGAAGAGTGATATTTGGAAGCGCAGAGAGGGCAATGGTGAAAAAGGAGACATCTTCAGTTTAAAACTGGAAAGAACCTTTCTGAGAGACTGCACTCTGTTCTGTTACTTCATCTCACAGAGTTACAGCTTTCAACTCAAGAAGCCGTTCGCTAACACTGATCCTGTGGAATTTGCAAAGCGATATTTGGAAGCCCATAGAGGGCTATGGTGAAAAAGGAAATATCTTCAGTTAAAAACTGGAAAGAAGCTTTCTGAGAAACTGCACTCTGTTCTGTTAATTCATCTCACAGAGTTGCAGCTTTCCCTTCAAGAAGCCTTTCGCTAAGACAGTTCCTGTGGAATTTGAAAAGTGATATTTGGAAGCCCATAGAGGGCAATGGTGAAAAAGGAAATATCTTCAGTTAGAAACTGAAAAGAAGCTTTCTGACAAACTGCACTCTGTTCTGTTAATTCATCTCACAGAGTTATAGCTTTCCCTTCTAGAAACCTTTCGCTAAGACTGTTCCTGTGGAATATGAAAAGTGATATTTGGAAGCCCATAGAGGACAATGGTGAAAAAGGAAATATCTTCAGTTAAAAACTGAAAAGAAGCTTTCTGAGAAACAGCTTTCTGTTCTGTGAATTTATCTCACAGAATTACAGCTTTCCCCTCAAGAAGCCTTTCGCTAAGACTGTTCTTGTGGAATGAGAAAGTGATATTTGGAAGCCCTTAGAGGGCAATTGTGAATAAGGAAATATCTTCAGTTAAAACCTGAAAAGAACCTTTCTGACAAACTGCACTCTGTTCTGTTAATTCATCTCGCAGAGTTACAGGTTTCCCTTCAAGAAGGCTTTCGCTAAGACTGTTCTTGTGGAATTTGAAAAGTGATATTTGGAAGCCCTTAGAGGGCAAGGGTGAAAAAGGAAACATTTTCAGTTAGAAACTGAAAAGAAGCTTTTGGGGAAACTGCACTCTGTTCTGTTAATTCATCTCACAGAGTTACAGCTTTTCCTTCAAGAAGCCTTTCGCTAAGACTGTTCTTGTGGAATTTGAAGAGTGATATTTGCAAGCCCATAGAGGACTATGGTGAAAAAGGAAACATCTTCAGTTTCAAACTGGAAAGAAGCTTTCTGAGAAACGACATTCGGTTCTGTTATTTCATCTCACAGAGTTACATCTTTCCCCTCAAGAAGCCGTTCACTAAGACTGTTCTTGTGTAATTTGCAAAGCGATATTTGGAAGCCCATAGAGGGCTATGGTGAAAAAGGAAATATCTACAGTTAAAAACTGGAAAGAAGCTTTCGGGGAAACTGCTCTGTGTTCTGTTAATTCATGTCACACAGTTACAGCTTTCCTCTCAAGAAGCCGTTCGCTAAGATTATTCTTCTGGAATTTGCAAAGCGATATTTGGAAGCCCGTAGAGGGCTATGGTGAAAAAGGAAATATCTTCAGTTAAAAACCGGAAAGAAGCTTTCTGAGAAACTGCACTCTGTTCTGTTAATTCGTCACACAGAGCTACAGCTTTCCCCTCAGGAAGCCTTTCGCTAAGACTGTTCTTGTGGAATCTGAAGACTGATATTTGGAAGCCCATGTTGGGAAATGGTGAAAAAGGAATCATCTTCATTTTAAAACTGGAAAGAAGCTTTCTGAGAAACTGCACTGCTTTCTGTTAATTCATCTCACAGAGTTACACCTTTCCCCTCAAGAAGCCGTTCGCTAAGACTGTTCTTGTGGAATTTGCGAAGCGATATTTGGAAGCCCATAGAGGGCAATGGAGGAAAGGAAATATCTTCAGTTAAAAATTGGAAAGACGGTTTCTGAGAAACTGCTTTGTGTTCTGTGAATTCATCTCACAGAGTTACAGCTTTCCCCTCAAGAAGACGTTCGCTAAGACTTTTCTTGTCGAATTTGAAAAGTGATATTTGGAATCACATAGAGGGCAATGATGAAAAGGGAAATATGTTAAGTTAAAACTGGAAAGAAGCTTTAGGGGAAACTGCTCTGTGTTCTGTTAATTCATCCCACAAAATTACAGCCTTCCCCTCAAGAAGCCGTTCGCTAAGACTGTTCTTGTGGAATTTTCAAAGCGATATTTGGAAGCCCCTAGAGGGCTGTGGTGAGAAATGAAATATCTTCATTTAAAAACTGAAAAGAAGCTTTCTGAGAAACTGAACTCTGTTCTGTTAATACGTCTCACAGAGTTACATCTTTCCCCTCAAGAAGCCGATCGCTCAGACTGTTCTTGTGGAATTTTCAAAGCGATATTTGGAAGCCCTTAGAGGGCAATGCTGAAAAAGGAAATATCTTCAATTAAAAACTGGAAAGAAGCTTTCTGAGAAACTGCACTCTGTTCTGTTAATTCGTCTCGCAGAGTTACAGCTTTCCCCTCAACAAGCCTTTCGCTAAGACTGTTCTTGTGGAATTTGAAGAGTGATATTTGGAAGCCCATAGAGGGCTATGGTGGAAAATGAAATATCTTCCGTTTAAAACTGGAAAGAAGCTTTCTGAGAAACTGCTTTGTGTTCTGTTAATTCATCTCACAGAGTTACATCTTTCCCCTCAAGAAGCCGTTCGCTAAGACTGTTCTTGTGGAATTTGCAAAGCAATATTTGGAAGCCCATGGAGGGCAATGGTGGAAAAGAAAATATATTCAGTTAAAACTGGAAAGAAGCTTTCTAAGAAACAGCCTTGGTTTCTGTGATTTTATCTCACAGAGTCGCAGCTTTCCCCTCAAGAAGCCTTTCGCTAAGACTGTTCTTGTGGAATTTGAAGAGTGATATTTGGAAGCCCATAGAGGGCAATGCTGAAAAAGAAATCATCTTCAGTTTAAAACTGGAAAGAAGCTTTCGGGGAAACTGCTCTGTGTTCTGTGAATTCATGTCACAGATTTACAGCTTTCCCCTCAAGAAGCCTTTCGCTAAGACTGTTCTTGTGGAATTGAAGAGTGAAATTTTGAAGCCCATAGAGGGCAAAGGTGAGAAAGGAATCATCTTCAGTTTAAAACTGCAAAGAAGCTTCCTGAGAAACTGCACTCTGTTCTGTTAATTCATCTCACAGAGTTACATCTTTCCCCTCAAGAAGTCGTTCGCTAAGAGTGTTCTTGTGGAATTTTCAAAGCGATATTTGGAAGCCCATAGAGGGCTATGATGAAAAAGGTAATATCTTCAGGTAAAAACTGGAAAGAAGCTTTCTGAGAAACTGCACTCTGTTCTGTTTATTCGTCTCCCAGTGTTACACTTTTCCCCTCAAGAAGCCGTTCGCAAAGACTGTTCTTGTGGAATTTTCAAAGCGATATTTGGAAGCCCATAGAGGGCTATGGTGAAAAAGGAAATATCTTCAGTTAAAACCTGGAAAGAAGCTTTCGGGGAAACTGCTCTGTGTTCTGTTAATTCATGTCACACAGTTACAGATTTCCTCTCAAGAAGCCGTTCGCTAAGACTATTCTTGTGGAATTTGCAAAGCGATATTTGGAAGCCCGTAGAGGGCTATGGTAAAAAAGAAAATATCTTCAGGTAAAAACCGGAAAGAAGCTTTCTGAGAATCTGCACTCTGTTCTGTTAATTCGTCTCACAGAGTTACAGCTTTCCCCTCAAGAAGCCATTCGCTAAGACTGTACTTGTGGAATTTGAAGACTGATATTTGCAAGCCCATTTTGGGCAATGGTAAAAAAGGAAACATCTTCTGTTTAAAACTGGAAAGAAGCTTTCCGAGAAACTGCACTCTGTTTTGTTAATTCACCTCACAGTGTTACATATTTCCCCTCAAGTAGACGAACGCTAAGACTGTTTTTGTGGAATTTGGAAAGCGATATTTGGAAGCCCATAGAGGGCTATGGTGAAAAAGGAAATATCTTCAGTTAAACCCTGGAAAGTAGCTTTCTGGGAAACTGCACTCTGTTCTGTTAATTCGTCTCACAGAGTTACACCTTTCCCCTCAAGAAGCCGTTGGCTAAGACTGTTCTTTTGGAAATTGAAATGTGATATTTGGAATCCCTTAGAGGGCAATGGAGAAAAAGGAAATATCTTCAGTTAAAAACTGAAAAGAAGCTTTCTGACCAACTGCACTCTGTTCTGTTAATTGATCTCACAAAGTTACAGCATTGCCTTCAAGAAGCCTTTCGCTAAGACTGTTCTTGTGGAATTTGAAAAGTGATATTTCGTAGCCCATAGAGGGCTACGGTGAAAAAGGAAATATCTTCAGTTAAAAACTAAAAAGAAGGTTTCTGACAAACTGCACTCTGTTCTCCTAATTCATCTCACAGAGTTACAGCTTTCCCTTCTAGAAGCCTTTCGCTAAGACTGTTCTTGTGGAATTTGCAAAGCGATATTTGGAATCCCATAGAGGGCAATGGTGAAAAAGGAAATAACTTCAGTTAGAAACTGAAAAGAAGCCTTATGAGAAACTGCACTCTGTTCTGTTAATTCGTCTCACAGAGTTACAGCTTTCCCCTCAAGAAGCTTCTCGATAAGACTGTACTTTTGGAATTTAAAAAGTGATATTTGGAATCTCATAGAGGGCAATGGTGAAAAAGGAAATATCTTCAGTTAAAAACTGAAAAGAAGCTTTCTGACAGACTGCACTCTGTTCTGTTAATTCATCTCACAGAGTTACAGCGATCCCCTCAAGAAGCCTTTCGCTAAGACTGTTATTGTGGAATTGGAAGAGTGATATTTGGTAGCCAATAGAGGGCAAAGGTGAAAAAGAAAATATCTTCAGTTAAAAACTGGAAAGAAGCTTTCTGAGAAACTGCTTTGTGTTCTGTGAATTCATCTTACAGAATTACAGCTTTCCCGTCAAGAAACCTTTCGCTAAGACTGTTTTTGTGGAAGTTGAAAGTGACATTTGGAAGCCCATATAGGGCAATGGTGAAAAAGGAAACATCTTCAGATTAAAACTGGAAAAAAGCTTTCTGAGAAACTGCACTCTGTCCTGATAATTCATCTCACAGAGTTACATCTTTCCCCTCAAGAAACCGTTCGCTAAGACTGTTCTTGTGGAATTTGCAAAGCGATATTTGGAAGCCCATAGAGGGCTATGGTGAAAAAGGAAACATCTTCAGTTAAACACTGGAAAGGAGCTTTCTGAGAAAGTGCACACTGTTCTGTTAATTCGACTCACAGAGTTACAGCATTCCCCTAAAGAAGTCTTTCGCTAAGACAGTTCTTGTGGAATTTGAAAAGTGATATTTGGAAACCAATAGCGGGCTATGGTGAAAAAGGAAATATCTTCAGTTAAAAACTGGAAAGAAGCTTTCTGAGAAACTGCACTGTATTCTGTTAATTCGTCTCACGGAGTTACAGCTTTCACCTCAAGAAGTCTTTCGCTAAGAGTGTTCTTGTGGAATTTGAAGAGTGCTTTTTGGAATCCCATAGAGGGCAATGGTGAAAAAGGAAACATCTTCAGTTTAAAACTGGAAAGAAGGTTTCTGAGAAACTGCACTCTGTTCTGTTAATTCATCTCACAGAGCTACATCTTTCCTATCAAGAAGCCGTTCGCTGAGACTGTTCTTGTGGAATTTCCAAAGCGATATTTGGAAGCCCGTAGAGGGCTATGGTGAAAAAGGATATATCTTCAGTTAAAAACTGGAAAGAAGCTTTCTGAGAAACTTCACTCTGTTCTGTTATTTCATCTCACAGAGTTACATCTTTCCCCTCAAGAAGCCGTTCCCTAAGACTGTTCTTGTGGAGTTTGCAAAGCGATATTTCGAAACCCATAGAGGTCTATGGTGAAAAAGGAAATATCTTCAGTTAAAAACTGGAAAGAAGCTTTCTGAAAACTGCACTCTGCTCGATTAATTCGTCTCACAGAGTTACAGCTTTCCCCTCAAGAAGCCTTTCGCTAAGACTCTTCTTGTGGAATTTGAAAAGTAATATTTGGAAGCCCCTAGAGGGCATAGGTGAAAAAGGAAATATCTTCAGTTAAAAACTGGAAAGAATCTTTCGGGGAAACTGCTCTGTGTTCTGTTAATTCATGTCACACAGTTACAGCTTTCCTCACAAGAAGCCTTTCGCTAAGACTCCTCTTGTGTAAATTGAAGAGTGATATTTGGTAGCCCTTAGAGGGCAGTGGTGAACAAAGAAATATCTTCAGTTAAGAATTGGAAAGAAGCTTTCTGAGAAACTGCTTTGTGTTCTGTGAATTCATCTCACAGAGTTACAGCTTTCCCTTCAAGAATCCTTTCGCTAAGACTGTTCTTGTGGAATTTGAATAGTGATGTCTGGAAGTCCGTAGGGGCATGGTGAAAAAGGAAATATCTTCAGTTAAAAACTGGAAAGAAGCTTTCGGGGAAACTGCTCTGAGTTCTGTTAATTCATGTCACACAGTTACAGCCTTCCTCTCAAGAAGCCCTTGGCAAAGACTATTCTTGTGGAATTTGCAAAGCGATATTTGGAAGCCCGTAGAGGGCTATGGTGAAAACGGAAATATCTTCAGTTAAAAAAAGGACAGAAGCTTTCTGAGAAACTGCACTCTGTTCTGTTAATTCGTCTCACAGAGTTACAGCTTTCCCCTCAAGAAGCCTTTCGCTAAGACTATTCTTTTGGAATTTGAAAAGTGATATTTGGAATCCCATGGTGGACAAAGGTGAAAAGGAAATATCTTCAGTTAAAAACTGGAAAGAAGCATAGGGGGAAACTGCTCTGTGATCTGTTAATTCATCTCACAGAGTTACAGCTTTCCCTTCAAGAAGCCTTTCGCTAAGACTGTTCTTGTGGAATTTGAAGAGTGATGTTTGGAAGCACGTAGAGGGCAATGGTGAAAAAGGAAACATCTTCAGTTTAAAAATGGATACAAGCTTTCGGGGAAACTGCTCTGTGTTCTGTTAATTCATGACACACAGTTAAATTTTTACCCTGAAGAAGCCTTTCGCTAAGACTGTTCTTGTGGAATTTGAAGAGTGATATACGAAAGCCCATAGAGGGCAATGGTGAAAAAGGAAACATCTTCAGTTTAAAAATGGAAAGAAGCTTTCTGAGAAACTGCACTCTCTTCTGTTAATTCATCTCACAGAGTTACATCTTTCCCCTCAAGAAACCGTTCGCTAAGACTCTTCTTGTGGAATTTGTAAAGCGATATTTGGAAGCCCATGTAGGGCTATGGTGAAAAAGGAAATATCTTCAGTTAAAAACTGGAAAGAAGCTTTCTGAGAAACTGCACTCTGTTCTGTTAATTCGTCTCACAGAGTTACAGCTCTCCACTCAAGAAGCCGTTCGCTAAGACTGTTCTTGTTGAATTTGCAAAGCGATATTTGGAAGCCCATTGAGGGCTATGGTGAAAAAGGAAATATCTTCAGTTAAAAACTGGAAAGAAGCTTTCTGAGAAACTATTTTGTGTTCTGTGAATTCATCTCAGAGAGGTACAGCTTTCCCCACAAGAAGCCTTTCGCTAAGACTGTTCTTGTGGAATTTGAAGAGTGATGTTTGGAAGCCCATAGAGGGTAATGGTGAAAAAGGAAATATTTTCTGTTAAAAACTGGAAAGAAGCTTTCTGAGAAACTGCACTCTGTTCTGTTTATTCGTCTCACAGAGTTACAGCTTTCCCCTCAAGAAGCCTTTCGCTAAGACTGTTCTTTTGTAATTTGAAAAGTGATATTTGGAATCCCACAGAGTGCAATGGTGAAAAAGGAAATATCTTCACTTAAAAACTGGAAAGAAGCTTTCGGGTAAACTGCTCTGTGTTCTGTTAATTCATCTCACAGAGTTACAGCTTGCCCTTCAAGAAGCCATTCTCTAAGACTGTTCTTGTGGAATTTGAAAAGTGATATTAGAAAGCCCATAGAGGGCAATGGTGAAAAAGGAAATATCTTCAGTTAAAAACTGAAAAGAAGCTTTCTGCCAAACTGCACTCTTTTCTGTTAACTCATCTCACAGAGTTTCTGCTTTCCCTTCAAGAAGGCTTTTGCTAAGACTGTCCTTTTGGAATTTGAAAAGTGATATTTGGAAGCTATTAGCGGGGTATGGTGAAAAAGGAAATATCTTCAGTTAAAAACTGGAAAGAAGCTTTCGGGGAAACTGCTCTGTGTTCTGTTAATTCATCTCACAGAGTTACAGCATTCACCTCAAGAAGCCTTTTGCTAAGATTGTTCTTGTGGAATTTGAAGAGTGATATTTGGAAGCCCATAGAGGGTAATGGTTAAAAATGAAACATCTTCTGTTTAAAACTGGAAAGAAGCTTTCTGAGAAACTGCACTCTGTTCTGTTAATTCACCTCACGGAGCTACATCTTTCCCCTCAAGAAGCCGTTCTCTAAGACTGTTCTTGTGGAATTTGCAAAGCGATATTTGGAAGCCCATAGAGGGCTATGGTGAAAAAGGAAATATCTTCAATTAAAAACTGGAAAGAAGCTTTCTGAGAAACTGCACTCTGTCCTGTTAATTCATCTCACAGAGTTACAGCCTTAGCTGCAAGAAGCCTTTCGCTAAGACTGTTCTTTTGGAATTTGAAAAGTGATATTTGGTAGCCCATATAGGGCTATGGTGAAAAAGGAAATATCGTCAGTTAAAAACTGGAAAGAAGCTTTGTGAGAAACTGCACTCTGTTCTGTTAATTCGTCTCACAGTGTTACAGCTCTCCAATCAAGAAGCCGTTCGCTAAGACTGTTCTTGTTGAATTTGCAAAGCGATATTCGAAAGCCCAAAGAGGGCTATGATAAAAAGGAAATATCTTCAGTTAAAAACTGGAAAGAAGTTTTCGGGGAAAGTGCTCTGTGTTCTGTTAATTCCTGTCACACAGTTACAGCTTTCCCCTCAAGAAGCCTTTCGCTAAGACTGTTCTTGTGGAATCTGAACAGTGATATTTGGAATCCCATAGAGGGCAATGGTGAAAAAGGAAACATCTTCAGTTTAAAACTGGAAAGAAGATTTCTGAGAAACTGAACTCTGTTCTGTTAATTCATCTCACAGAGTTACATCTTTCCCCTCAAGAAGATAGTGTCTAAGACTGTTTCTGTTAAATTTGCAAAGCGATATTTGGAAGCCCATAGAGGGCTATGGTGAAAAAGGAAATATCCTCAGTTAAATAATGAAAAGAATCTTTCTGAGAAACTGCACTCTGTTCTGTTAATTCATCTCACAGAGTTACAGCCTTCCCCTCAAGAAGCCATTCGCTAAGACTGTTCTTTTGGAATTTGAAAAGTGATATTTGGAATCCCATAGAGGGCAATGGTGAAAAAGGAAATATCTTCAGTTAAAAACTGAAAAGAAGCTTTCTGACAAACTGCACTCTGTTCTGTTAATTCATCTGACAGTGTTACAGCTTTCCCTTCAAGAAGCCTTTCGCTAAGACTGTTCTTGTGGAATTTGAAAAGTGATATTTGGAAGCCCATAGAGGGCAATGGTGAAAAAGGAAATATCTTCAGTTAAAAACTGGAAAGATGCTTTCGGGGAAACTGCACGGTGTTCGGTTAATTCATCTCACAGAGTTACATCTTTCCCCTCAAGAAGCCTTTCGCTAAGACTGTTCTTGTGGAATTTGAAGTGTGATGTTTAGAAGCGCATAGAGGGCAAAGGAGAAAAAGGAAACATCTTCAGTTTAAAACTGGAAAGAAGCTTTCTGACAAACTGCACTATGTTCTCCTAATTCATCTCACAGAGTTACAGCTTTCCCTTCTAGAAGCCTTTCGCTAAGACTGTTCTTGTGGAATTTGAAGAGTGATATTTGGTAGCCCATAGAGTGCGATGGTGATAAAGGAAATATCTTCAGTTAAAAACTGGAAAGAAGCTTTCTGAGAAACTGCTTTGTGTTGTGTGAATTCATCTCACAGAATTACAGCGTTCCCCTCAAGAAGCCTTTTGCTAAGACTGTTCTTGTGGAATTTGAAGAGTGATATTTGGTAGCCAATAGATGGCAAAGGTGAAAAAGAAAATATCTTCAGTTAAAAACTGGAAAGAAGCTTTCTGAGAAACTGCTTTGTATTCTGTGAATTCATCTGACAGAGTTACAGCTTTCCCCTCAAGAAAACTTTCGCTAAGACTGTTCTTGTGGAAGTTGAAAGTGATATTTGGAAGCCCATAGAGGGCAATGGTGAAAAAGGAAACATCTTCAGATTAAAACTGGAAAAAAGCTTTCTGAGCAACTGCACTCTGTCCTGATAATTCATCTCACAGAGTTACATCTTTCCCCTCAAGAAACCTTTCGCTAAGACTGTTCTTGTGGAATTTGAAGAGTGATGTCTGGAAGCCCATAGAGGGCAATGTTGAAAAAGGAAATATCTTCAGTTAAAAACTGGAAAGAAGCTTTCAGGGAAATTGCTCTGTGTTCTGTTAATTCATGTCACACAGTTTCAGCTTTCCCCTCAAGAAGCCTTTCGCTAAGACTGTTCTTGTGTAATTTGAAGAGTGATATTTGGAAGCCCAGAGAGGGCAATGGTGAAAAACGAAATATATTCAGTTAAAAACTGAAAAGAAGCTTTCTGACAAACTGCGCTCTCTTCTGTAAATTCATCTCACAGAATTACAGTTTTCCCTTCAAAAAGCATTTCGCTAAGACTGTTCTTGTGGAATTTGAAAAGTGATATTTGGAAGCCCCTAGAGGGCAATGGTGAAAAAGGAAATATCTTCAGTTAAAAACTGGAAAGAAGCTTTCGGGGAAACTGCGCTGTGTTCTGTTAATTCATGTCACACAGTTACAGCTTTCCTCTCAAGAAGCCTTTCGCTAAGACTCTTCTTGTGGAAATTGAAGAGTGATATTTGGTAGCCCTTAGAGGGCAATGGTGAACAAGGAAATATCTTCAGTTAAGAATTGGAAAGAAGCTTTCTGAGAAACTGCTTTGTGTTCTGTGAATTCATCTCACAGAGTTACAGCTTTCCCTTCAAGAATCCTTTCGCTAAGACTGTTCTTGTGGAATTTGAATAGTGATGTTTGGAAGTCCGTAGGGGCATGGTGAAAAAGGAAATATCTTCAGTTAAAAACTGGAAAGAAGCTTTCGGGGAAACTGCTCTGAGTTCTGTTAATTCATGTCACACAGTTACAGCCTTCCTCTCAAGAAGCCCTTGGCAATGACTATTCTTGTGGAATTTGCAAAGCGATATTTGGAAGCCCGTAGAGGGCTATGGTGAAAAAGGAAATATCTTCAGTTAAAAAAAGGAAAGAAGCTTTCTGAGAAACTGCACTCTGTTCTGGTAATTCGTCTCACAGAGATACAGCTTTCCCCTCAAGAAGCCTTTCGCTAAGACTATTCTTCTGGAATTTGAAAAGTGATATTTGGAATCCCATGGTGGGCAAAGCTGAAAAGGAAATATCTTCAGTTAAAAACTGGAAAGAAGCATAGGGGGAAACTGCTCTTTGTTCTGTTAATTCATCTCACAGAGTTACAGCTTTCCCTTCAAGAAGCCTTGCGCTAAGACTGCTCCTGTGGAATTTCAAAAGTGATATTTGGAAGCCCATAGAGGGCAATGGTGAAAAAGGAAATATCTTCCGTTAAAAATTAGAAAGAAGCTTTCGGGGAAACTGCTCTGTGTTCTGCTAATTCATCTCACAGAGTTACAGCTTTCCCCTCAGGAAGCCTTTCGCTAAGACTGTTCGTGTGGAATTTGAAGACTGATATTTGGAAGCCCATAGAGGGCAATGGTGAAAAAGGAAACGTCTTCAGTTTAAAACTGGAAAGAAGCTTTCTGAGAAACTGCACTCTGTTCTGTTAATTCGTCTCAGAGAGTTACATCTTTCCCCTCAAGAAGCCGATCGCTACGACTGTTCTTGTGGAATTTGAATAGTGATATTTGGAATCCAATAGGGTGCAATGGTGAAAAAGGAAATATCTTCAGTTAAAAACTGAAAAGAAGCTTTCTGACAATCTGCACTCTGTTCTGTTAATTCATGTCACAGATTTACAGCATTCTCTTCAAGAAACCTTTCTCTAAGACTGTTCTTGTGGAATTTGAAGAGTGATATTTGGTAGCCCTTAGAGGGCAACGGTGAAGAAGGAAATATCTTCAGTTAAAAATTGGAAAGAAGCTTTCTGAGAAACTGCTTTTTGTTCTGTGAATTCATCTCACAGAGTTACAGCTTTCCCCTGAAGAAGCCTTTCGCTAAGACTCTTCTTGTGGAATTTGAAGAGTGATGTTTGGAAACCCGTAGAGGGCAGTAGTGAAAAAGGAAATATCTTCAGGTTAAAACTGGAAAGAAGCTTTCTGAGAAACTGCACTCTGTTCTGTTAATTAGTCTCACAGAGTTACATCTCTGATCACAAGAAGTCTTTCGCTAAGACTGTTCTTTTGGAAATTCAAAAGTGATATTTGGAATCCCATCGAGGGCAATGGTGAAAAACGAAATATATTCAGTTAAAAACTGAAAAGAAGCTTTCTGACAAACTGCACTCTGTTCTGTTAATTCATCTCACAGAATTACAGTTTTCCCTTCAAGAAGCCTTTCGCTAAGACTGTTCTTGTGGAATTTGAAGAGTGATGTTTGGAAGCCCATAGAGGGCAATGGTGAAAAAGGAAATATTTTCTGTTAAAAACTGGAAAGAAGCTTTCTGAGAAACTGCACTCTGTTCTGTTTATTCGTCTCACAGAGTTACAGCTTTCCCCTCAAGAAGCCTTTCGCTACGACTGTTCTTTTGGAATTTGAAAAGTGATATTTGGAATCCCACAGAGTGCAATGGTGAAAAAGGAAATATCTTCACTTAAAAACTGGAAAGAAGCTTTCGGGGAAACTGCTCTGTGTTCTGTTAATTCATCTCACAGAGTTACAGCTTGCCCTTCAAGAAGCCATTCTCTAAGACTGTTCTTGTGGAATTTGAAAAGTGATATTAGAAAGCCCATAGAGGGCAATGGTGAAAAAGGAAATATCTTCAGTTAAAAACTGAAAAGAAGCTTTCTGCCAAACTGCACTCTTTTCTGTTAACTCATCTCACAGAGTTTCTGCTTTCCCTTCAAGAAGCCTTTCGCTAAGACTGTCCTTTTGGAATTTGAAAAGTGATATTTGGAAGCCATTAGCGGGGTATGGTGAAAAAGGAAATATCTTCAGTTAAAAACTGGAAAGAAGCTTTCGGGGAAACTGCTCTGTGTTCTGTTAATTCATCTCACAGAGTTACAGCTTTCACCTCAAGAAGCCTTTCGCTAAGATTGTTCTTGTGGAATTTGAAGAGTGATATTTGGAAGCCCATAGAGGGTAATGGTTAAAAATGAAACATCTTCTGTTTAAAACTGGAAAGAAGCTTTCTGAGAAACTGCACTCTGTTCTGTTAATTCATCTCACGGAGCTACATCTTTCCCCTCAAGAAGCCGTTGTCTAAGACTGTTCTTGTGGAATTTGCAAAGCGATATTTGGAAGCCCATAGAGGACTATGGTGAAAAAGGAAATATCTTCAGTTAAAAACCGGAAAGAAGCTTTCTGAGAAACTGCACTCTGTTCTGTTAATTCATCTCACAGAGTTACAGCTTTCCCCTCAAGAAGCCTTTCGCTAAGACTGTTCTTGTGGAATTTGAAAAGTGATATTAGGAATCCCATAGAGGGCAATGGTGAAAAAGGAAATATCTTCTGTTAAAAACTGGAAAGAAGCTTTCTGAGAAACAGCTTTGTGTTCTGTGAATTCATGTCACAGAGTTACAGCTTTCCCCTCAAGAAGCCGTTCGCTAAGACTGTTCTTGTGGAATTTGAAGAGTGATATTTGGTACCCCATAGAGGGCAATGGTGCAAAGGGAAACATCTTCAGTTTAAAACTAGAAAGAAGCTTTCTGAGAAACTGCACTCTTTTCTGTTAATTCACCTCACAGAGTTACATCTTTGCCCTCAAGAAGCCGTTCGCTAAGACTGTTGTTGTGGAATTTGCAAAGCGATATTTTGAAGCCCATAGAGGGCTATGGTGAAAAAGGAAATATATTCAGTTAAATACTGAAAAGAAGCTTTCTGAGAAACTGCACTCTGTTCTGTTAATTCGTCTCACAGAGTTACAGCTTTCCCCTCAAGAAGCCATTCGCTAAGACTGTTCTTTTGGAATTTGAAAAGTGATATTTTAATCCCATAGAGGGCAATGGTGAAAAAGGAAATATCTTCAGTTAAAAACTGAAAAGCAGCTTTCTGACAAACTGCACCCTGTTCTGTTAATTCATCTGACAGTGTTACAGCTTTCCCTTCAAGAAGCCTTTCGCTAAGACTGTTCTTGTGGAATTTGAAAAGTGATATTTGGAAGCCCATAGAGGGCAATGGTGAAAAAGGAAATATCTTCAGTTAAAAACCGGAAAGATGCTTTCGGGGAAACTGCACGGTGTTCGGTTAATTCATCTCACAGAGTTACATCTTTCCCCTCAAGAAGCCTTTCGCTAAGACTGTTCTTGTGGAATTTGAAGTGTGATGTTTAGAAGCGCATAGAGGGCAATGGAGAAAAAGGAAACATTTCAGTTTAAAACTGGAAAGAAGCTTTCTGACAAACTGCACTATGTTCTCCTAATTCATCTCACAGAGTTACAGCTTTCCCTTCTAGAAGCCTTTCGCTAAGACTGTTCTTGTGGAATTTGAAGAGTGATATTTGGTAGCCCATAGAGTGCCATGGTGAAAAAGGAAACATCTTCAGTTAAAAACTGGAAAGAAGCTTTCTGAGAAACTGCTTTGTGTTGTGTGAATTCATCTCACAGAATTACAGCGTTCCCCTCAAGAAGCCTTTCGCTAAGACTGTTCTTGTGGAATTTGAAGAGTGATATTTGATAGCCAATAGATGGCAAAGGTGAAAAAGAAAATATCTTCAGTTAAAAACTGGAAAGAAGCTTTCTGAGAAACTGCTTTGTATTCTGTGAATTCATCTGACAGAGTTACAGCTTTCCCCTCAAGAAACCTTTCGCTAAGACTGTTCTTGTGGAAGTTGAAAGTGATATTTGGAAGCCCATAGAGGGCAATGGTGAAAAAGGAAACATCTTCAGATTAAAACTGGAAAAAAGCTTTCTGAGAAACTGCACTCTGTCCTGATAATTCATCTCACAGAGTTACATCTTTCCTCTCAAGAAACCTTTCGCTAAGACTGTTCTTGTGGAATTTGAAGAGTGATGTCTGGAAGCCCATAGAGGGCAATGGTGAAAAATTAAACATCTTCAGTTTAAAACTGGAAAGAAGCTTTCTGAGAAACTGCACACTGTTCTGTTAATTCGACTCACAGAGCTACAGCTTTCCCCTAAAGACACCTTTCACTAAGAGAGATCTTGTGGAATTTGAAAAGTGATATTTGGAAACCAATAGCGGGCTATGGTGAAAAAGGAAATATCTTCAGTTAAAAACTGGAAAGAAGCTTTCGGGGAAACTGCTCTGTGTCCTGTTAATTCATCTCACAGAGTTACAGCTTTCCCCTCAAGAATCCTTTCGCTAAGACTGTTCTTGTGGAATTTGAAAAGTGATATTTGGAATCCCATAGAGGGCAAAGGTGAAAAAGGAAATATCTTCAGTTAAAAAGTGAAAAGAAACTTTTTGACAAACTGCACTCTGTTCTGTTAATTCATCTCACAGAGCTACAGCTTTCCCTTCAAGAAGCCTTTCGTTAAGACTGTTCTTGTGGAAGTTGAAGAGTGATATTTGGAATCCCATGGAGGGCAATGTTGAAAAAGGAAATATCTTCAGTTCAAAACTGGAAAGAAGCTTTCAGGGAAACTGCTCTGTGTTCTGTTAATTCATGTCACACAGTTACAGCTTTCCCCTCAAGAAGCCTTTCGCTAAGACTGTTCTTGTGTAATTTGAAGAGTGATATTTGGAAGCCCAGAGAGGGCAATGGTGAAAAACGAAATATATTCAGTTAAAAACTGAAAAGAAGCTTTCTGACAAACTGCACTCTCTTCTGTAAATTCATCTCACAGAATTACAGTTTTCCCTTCAAAAAGCATTTCGCTAAGACTGTTCTTGTGGAATTTGAAAAGTGATATTTGGAAGCCCCTAGAGGGCAATGGTGAAAAAGGAAATATCTTCAGTTAAAAACTGGAAAGAAGCTTTCGGGGAAACTGCTCTGTGTTCTGTTAATTCATGTCACACAGTTACAGCTTTCCTCTCAAGAAGCCTTTCGCTAAGACTCTTCTTGTGGAAATTGAAGAGTGATATTTGGTAGCCCTTAGAGGGCAATGGTGAACAAGGAAATATCTTCAGTTAAGAATTGGAAAGAAGCTTTCTGAGAAACTGCTTTGTGTTCTGTGAATTCATCTCACAGAGTTACAGCTTTCCCTTCAAGAATCCTTTCGCTAAGACTATTCTTGTGGAATTTGAATAGTGATGTTTGGAAGTCCGTAGGGGCATGGTGAAAAAGGAAATATCTTCAGTTAAAAACTGGAAAGAAGCTTTCGGGGAAACTGCTCTGAGTTCTGTTAATTCATGTCACACAGTTACAGCCTTACTCTCAAGAAGCCCTTGGCAAAGACTATTCTTGTGGAATTTGCAAAGCGATATTTGGAAGCCCATAGAGGGCAATGGTGAAAAAGGAAATATCTTCCGTTAAAAATTAGAAAGAAGCTTTCGGGGAAACTGCTCTGTGTTCTGCTAATTCATCTCACAGAGTTACAGCTTTCCCCTCAAGAAGCCTTTCGCTAAGACTGTTCGTGTGGAATTTGAAGACTGATATTTGGAAGCCCATAGAGGGCAATGGTGAAAAAGGAAACGTCTTCAGTTTAAAACTGGAAAGAAGCTTTCTGAGAAACTGCACTCTGTTCTGTTAATTCGTCTCAGAGAGTTACATCTTTCCCCTCAAGAAGCCGATCGCTACGACTGTTGTTGTGGAATTTGAGTAGTGATATTTGGAATCCAATAGGGTGCAATGGTGAAAAAGGAAATATCTTCAGTTAAAAACTGAAAAGAAGCTTTCTGACAATCTGCACTCTGTTCTGTTAATTCATGTCAAAGATTTACAACATTCTCCTCAAGAAACCTTTCTCTAAGACTGTTCTTGTGGAATTTGAAGAGTGATATTTGGCAGCCCTTAGAGGGCAATGGTGAAAAAGGAAATATCTTCAGTTAAAAATTGGAAAGAAGCTTTCTGAGAAACTGCTTTTTGTTCTGTGAATTCATCTCACAGAGTTACAGCTTTCCCCTGAAGAAGCCTTTCGCTAAGACTCTTCTTGTGGAATTTGAAGAGTGATGTTTCGAAACCCGTAGAGGGCAGTAGTGAAAAAGGAAATATCTTCAGGTTAAAACTGGAAAGAAGCTTTCTGAGAAACTGCACTCTGTTCTGTTAATTAGTCTCACAGAGTTACATCTCTGATCACAAGAAGTCTTTCGCTAAGACTGTTCTTTTGGAAATTGAAAAGTGATATTTGGAATCCCATCGAGGGCAATGGTAAAAAACGAAATATATTCAGTTAAAAACTGAAAAGAAGCTTTCTGACAAACTGCACTCTGTTCTGTTAATTCATCTCACAGAATTACAGTTTTCCCTTCAAGAAGCCTTTCGCTAAGACTGTTCTTGTGGAATTTGAAAAGTGATATTTGGATGCCCCTAGAGGGCAATGGTGAAAAAGGAAATATCTTCAGTTAAAAACTGGAAAGAAGCTTTCGGGGAAACTGCTCTGTGTTCTCTTAATTCATGACACACAGTTACAGCTTTCCCCTCAAGAAGCCTTTGGCTAAGACTGTTGTTATGGAATTTGAAGAGTGATATACGAAAGCCCATAGAGGGCAATGGTGAAAAAGGAAACATCTTCAGTTTAAAACTGGAAAGAAGCTTTCTGAGAAACTGCACTGTGTTCTGTTAATTCATCTCACAGAGTTACATCTTTCCCCTCAAGATGCCGTTCGCTAAGACTGTTCTTGTGGAATTTGCAAAGCGATATTTGGAAGCCCATATAGGGCTATGGTGAAAAAGGAAATATCTTAAGTTAAAAACTGGCAAGAAGATTTCTGAGAAACTGCACTCTGTTCTGTTAATTCATCTCACAGAGTTACATCTTTCCCCTCAAGATGCCGTTCGCTAAGACTGTTCTTGTGGAATTTGCAAAGCGATATTTGGAAGCCCATATAGGGCTATGGTGAAAAAGGAAATATCTTAAGTTAAAAACTGGCAAGAAGATTTCTGAGAAACTGCACTCTGTTCTGTTAATTCGTCTCACAGAGTTACAGTTTTTCCCGTCAAGAAGCCTTTCGCTAAGACTCTTCTTGTGTAATTTGCAAAGCGATATTTTGAGGCCCATTGAGGGCTACGGTGAAAAAGGAAATATCTTCAGTTAAAAACTGGAAAGAAGCTTCTTGAGAAACTACTTTGTGTTCTGTGAATTCATCTCACAGAGTTACAGCTTTCCCCTCAAGAAGCCTTTCGCTAAGACTGTTCTTGTGGAATTTGAAGAGTGATATTTGGATGCCCATAGAGGGCAATGTTGAAGAAGGAAACATCTTCAGTTTAAAACTGAAAAGAAGCTTTCTGAGAAACTGCACTGTGTTCTGTTAATTCATCTCACAGAGTTTCATCTTTCCCCTCAAGGAGCCTTTCGCTAAGAATGTTCTTTTGGAATTTGAAAAGTGATATTTGGAATCCCACAGAATGCAATGGTGAAAAGGAAATATCTTCAGTTAAAAACTGGAAAGAAGCTTTGGGGGAAACTGCTCTGTGTTCTGTTAATTCATCTCACAGAGTTACAGCTTGCCCTTCAAGAAGCCTTTCTCTAAGACTGTTCTTGTGGAATTTGAAAAGTGATATTTGGAAGCCCATAGAGGGCAATGGTGAAAAAGGAAATATCTTCAGTTAAAAACTGAAAAGAAGCTTTCTGACAAACTGCACTCTTTTCTGTTAACTCATCTCACAGAGTTACTGCTTTCCCTTCAAGAAGCGTTTCTCTAACTCTGTGCTTTTGGAATTTGAAAAGGGATATTTGGAAGCCATTAGCGGGGTATGGTGAAAAAGGAAATATCTTCAGTTAAAAACTGGAAAGAAGCTTTTGGGGAAACTGCTCTGTGTTCTGTTAATTCATCTCACAGAGTTACAGCTTTCACCTCAAGAAGCCTTTCGCTAAGACTGTTCTTATGGAATTTCAAGAGTGATATTTGGAAGCCCATAGAGTGCAATGGTGAAAAAGGAAATATCTTCAGTTTAAAACTGGAAAGAAGCTTTCTGAGAAACTGCACTCTGTTCTGTTAATTCATCTCACAGAGCTACATCTTTCCCCTCAAAAAGCCGTTCGCTGAGACTGTTCTTGTGGAATTTGCAAAGCGATATTTGGAAGCCCATAGAGGGCTATTGGTGAAAAAGGAACTATCATCAATTAAAAACTGGAAAGAAGCTTTCTGAGAAACTGCACTCTGTCCGGTTAATTCATCTCACAGCGTTAAAGCTTTAGCTTCAAGAAGCCTTTCGCTAAGACTGTTCTTTTGCAATTTGAAAAGTGATATTTGGAATCCCATAGAGGGCAATGGTGAAAAAGGAAATATCTTCAGTTAAAAAGTGAAAAGAAACTTTTTGACAAACTGCACTCTGTTCTGTTAATTCATCTCACAGAGCTACAGATTACCCTTCAAGAAGCCTTTCGTTAAGTCTGTTCTTGTGGAAGTTGCAGAGTGATATTTGGAATCCCATTGAGGGCAATGTTGAAAAAGGAAATATCTTCAGTTAAAAACTGGAAAGAAGCTTTCGGGGAAACTGCTCTGTGTTCTGTTAATTCATGTCACACAGTTAGAGGTTTCCCCTCAAGAAGCCTTTCGCTAAGACTGTTCTTGTGTAATATGAAGAGTGATATTTGGAAGCCCATAGAGGGCAATGATGAAAAAGGAAACATCTTCAGTTTAAAAATGGAAAGAAGCTTTCTAAGAAACTGCACTCTGTTCTGTTAAATCATCTCACAGAGTTCCATCTTTCCCCTCAAGAAGCCGTTCGCTAAGACTGTTCTTGTGGAATTTGCAAAGCGATATTTGGAAGCCCATAGAGGTCTATGGTGAAAAAGGAAATATCTTCAGTTAAAAACTGGAAAGAAGCTTTCTGAGAAACTGCACTCTGTTCGGTTAATTCGTCTCACAGAGTTACAGCTATCTCCTCAAGAAGCCTTTCGCTAAGACTATTCTTTTGGAATTTGAAAAGTGATATTTGGAATCCCATATAGGGCAATGGTGAAAAAGGAAATATCTTCAGTTAAAAACTGAAAAGAAGCTTTCTGACAAACTGCACTCTGTTCTGTTAATCCATCTCACAGAGTTACAGCTTTCCCCTCAAGAAGCCTTTCGCTAAGACTGTTCTTGTGGAATTTGAAAAGTGATATTTGGAAGCCCATACAGGGCAAAGGTGAAAAAGGAAATATCTTCAGTTTAAAACTGGAAAGAAGCTTTCGGAGAAACTGCTCTGTGTTCTGTTAATTCATGTCACACAGTTACAGCTTTCCCCTCAAGAAGCCTTTCGCTAAGACTGTTCTTGTGGAAATTGCAGAGTGATATTTGGAAGCCCGTAGAGGGCTATGGTGAAAAAGGAAATATCTTCAGTATAAAACAGGAAAGAAGCTCTCAGAGAAACTGCACTCTGTTCTGTTAATTCATCTCACAGAGTTACATCTTTCCCCTCAAGAAGCCGTACTCTAAGACTGTTCGTGTGGAATTTTCAAAGCGATATTTGGAAACCCATAGAGGGCTACGGTGAAAAATGAAATATCTTCAGTTAAATACTGGAAAGAAGCTTTCTGAGAAACTGCACCCTGTTCTGTTAATTCATCTCTCAGAGTTACAGCTTTCCCTTCAAGAAGCCTTTCGCTAAGATTGTTCTTGTGGAATTTGAAGAGTGATATTTGGTAGCCCATAGAAGACAATGGTGAAAAAGGAAATATCTTCAGTTAAAAACTGAAAAGAAGCTTTCTGAGAATTTGCTTTGTGTTATGTGAATTCATCTCACAGAGTTACATCTTTCACCTCAAGAAGCCGTTCGCTAAGACTGTTCTTGTGTAATTTGCAAAACGATATTTGGAAGCCCATAGAGGGCTATGGTGAAAAAGGAAATATCTTCAGTTAAAAACTGGAAACAAGCTTTCGGGGAAACTGCTCTGTGTTCTCTTAATTCATGCCACACAGTTGCAGCTTTCCTCTCAAGAAGCCGTTCGCTAAGACTATTCTTGTGGAATTCGCAAAGCGATATTTGGAAGCCCGTAGAGGGCTATAGTGAAAAAGGAAATATCTTCAGTTAAAAACCGGAAAGAAGCTTGCTGAGAAACTGCACTCTGTTCTGTTAATTCGTCTCACACAGTTACAGCTTACCCCTCAAGAAGCCTTTCGCTAAGACTGTTCTTGTGGAATTTGAAGAGTGATATTTGGTAGCCCATAGAGGGCAATGGTGAAAAAAGAAACATCTTCAGTTTAAAACTGGAAAGAAGCTTTCTGAGAATCTGCACTCTGTTATGTTAATTCATCTCACAGTGTTACATCTTTCCTCTCAAGAAGCCGTTCGCTAAGACTGTTCTTGTGGAATTTGCAAAGCGATATTTGGAAGCCCATTGAAGTCTATGGTGAAAAAGGAAATATCTTCAGTTAAAAACTGGAAAGAAGCTTTCTGAGAAACTGCACTCTGTTCTGTTAATTCTTCTCAAAGAGTTACATATTTCCCCTCAAGAAGCCGTTCGCTAAGACTGTTCTTGTGGAATTTGAAAAGAGATATTTTGAAGCCAATAAAGGCTAATGGTGAAAAAGGAAATATCTTCAGTTAAAAACTGGAAAGAAGCATTGGGGGAAACTGCTCTGTGTTCTATTAATTCATCTCACAGAGTTACAGCTTTCCCTTCAAGAATCCTTGCGCTAACACTTTTCCTGTGGAATTTGAAAAGTGATATTTGGAAGCCCATAGAAGGCAATGGTGAAAAAGGAAATATCTTCAGTAAAAAATTGAAAAGAAGCTTTCTGACAAACTGCACTCTGTTCTGTTAATTCATCTCAGAGAATTGCAGGTTTCCCTTCAAGAAGCCTTTTGCTAAGACTGTTCTTGTGGAATTTGAATAGAGATATTTGGAAGCCCTTAAAGGCTAATGGTGAAAAAGGAAATATCTTCAGTTGAAAACTGGAAAGAAGCATAGGGGGAAACTGCTCTGTGTTCCGTTAATTCATCTCACAGAGTTACAGCTTTCCCTTCAAGAAGCCTTGCGCTAAGACTGTTCCTGTGGAATTTGAAAAGTGATATTTGGAAGCCCATAGAGGGCAATGGTGAAAAAGGAAATATCTTCAGTTAAAAATTGGAAAGAAGCTTTCTGAGAAACTGCTTTGTGTTCTGTGAATTCATCTCACAGAGTTACAGCTTTCCCCTCAAGAAGCCTTTTGCTAAGACTGTTCTTGTGGATTTTGAAGTGATGTTTGGAAGCCCGTAGAGGGCAATAGTGAAAAAGGAAATATCTTCAGGTTAAAACTGGAAAGAAACTTTCTGAGAAACTGCACTCTGTTCTGTTAATTCGTCTCACCGAGTTACAGCTCTGCCCACAAGAAGCCTTTCGCTAAGACTGTTCTTTTGGAATTTGAAAAGTGATATTTGGAATCCCATCGAGGGCAATGGTGAAAAACGAAATATATTCAGTTAAAAACTGAAAAGAAGCTTTCTGACAAACTGCACTCTGTTCTGTTAATTCATCTCACAGAGTTACATCTTTCCCCTCAAGAAGCTGGTCGCTAAGACTGTTCTTGTGGAATTTGCAAAGCGATATTTGGAAGCCCACAGAGGGCTATGGTGGAAAAGGAAATATCTTCAGTTAAAAACTGGAAAGAAGCTTTCTGAGAAACTGCTTTGTTTTCTGTGAGTTCATCACACAGACTTACAGCTTTCCCCTCAAGAAGCCTTTCGCTAAGACTGTTCTTTTGGAATTTGAAAAGTGATAATTGGAATCCCATAGAGGGCAATGGTGAAAAAGGAATCATCTTCAGTTTAAAACTGGAAAGAAGCTTTCGGGGGAACTGCTCTGTGGTCTGTGAATTCATGTCACAGATTTACAGCTTTCCCCTCAAGAAGCCTTTCGCTAAGACTGTTCTTGTGGAATTTGAAGAGTGAAATTTTGAGGCCCATAGAGGGCAATGGTGAGAAAGGAATCATCTTCAGTTTAAAACTGGAAAGAAGCTTTCTGAGAAACTGCACTCTGTTATGTTAATTTATCTCACAGAGTTACATCTTTCCCCTCAAGAAGCCGTTCGCTAAGATTGTTCTTGTGAAATTTTCAAAGCGATATTTGGAAGCCCATAGAGGGCAATGGTGAAAAAGGAAATATCTTCACTAAAAAACTGGAAAGAGGCTTTCTGAGAAACTGCACTCTATTCTGTTAATCTGTCTCACAGAGTTACAGCTTTCCCCTCAGCAAGCCTTTCACTTAGACGGTTCTTTTGGAATTTGAAAAGTAATATTTGGAATCCCATAGAGGGCAATGGTGAAAAATGAAATATATTCAGTTAAAAACTGAAAAGAAGCTTTCTGACAAACTGCCCTCTCTTTTGTTAATTCATCTCACAGAGTTACAGCTTTCCCCTCAAGAAGCCTTTCGCTAAGACTGTTCTTGTGGAATTTGAAGAGTGATATTTGGTACCATATAGAGGGCAATGGTGCAAAGGGAAACATCTTCAGTTTAAAACTGGAAAGAAGCTTTCTGAGAAACTGCACTCTTTCCTGTTAATTCATCTCACAGAGTTACATCTTTGCCCTCAAGAAGCCGTTCGCTAAGGCTGATGTTGTGGAATTTGCAAAGCGATATTTTGAAGCCCATAGAGGGCTATGGTGAAAAAGGAAATATATTCAGTTAAATACTGAAAAGAAGCTTTCTGAGAAACTGCACTCTGTTCTGTTAATTCGTCTCACAGAGTTACAGCTTTCCCCTCAAGAAGCCATTCACTAAGACTGTTCTTTTGGAATTTGAAAAGTGACATTTGGAATCCCATAGAGGGCAATGGTGAAAAAGGAAATATCTTCAGTTAAAAACTGGAAAGATGCTTTCGGGGAAACTGCACGGTGTTCGGTTAATTCATCTCACAGAGTTACATCTTTCCCCTCAAGAAGCCTTTCGCTACGACTGTTCTTGTGGAATTTGAAGTGTGATGTTTAGAAGCCCATAGAGGGCAATGGAGAAAAAGGAAACATCTTCAGTTTAAAACTGGAAAGAAGCTTTCTGACAAACTGCACTATGTTCTCCGAATTCATCTCACAGAGTTACAGCTTTCCCTTCTAGCAGCCTTTCGCTAAGACTGTTCTTGTGGAATTTGAAGAGTGATATTTGGTAGCCCATAGAGTGCGATGGTGAAAAAGGAAATATCTTCAGTTAAAAACTGGAAAGAAGCTTTCTGAGAAACTGCTTTGTGTTGTGTGAATTCATCTCACAGAATTACAGCGTTCCCCTCAAGAAGCCTTTCGCTAAGACTGTTATTGAGGAATTTGAAGAGTGATATTTGGTAGCGAATAGAGGGCAAAGGTGAATAAGAAAATATCTTCAGTTAAAAACTGGAAAGAAGCTTTCTGAGAAACTGCTTTGTATTCTGTGTATTCATCTGACAGAGTTACAGCTTTCCCCTCAAGAAACCTTTCGCTAAGACTGTTCTTGTGGAAGTTGAAAGTGATATTTGGAAGCCCATAGAGGGCAATGGTGAAAAAGGAAACATCTTCAGATTAAAACTGGAAAAAAGCTTTCTGAGAAACTGCACTCTGTCCTGATAATTCATCTCACAGAGTTACATCTTTCCCCTCAAGAAACCTTTCGCTAAGACTGTTCTTGTGGAATTTGAAGAGTGAAGTCTGGAAGCCCATAGAGGGCAATGGTGAAAAATTAAACGTCTTCAGTTTAAAACTGGAAAGAAGCTTTCTGAGAAACTGCACACTGTTCTGTTAATTCGACTCACAGAGTTACAGCTTTCCCCTAAAGAAGCCTTTCGCTAAGACAGATCTTGTGGAATTTGAAAAGTGATATTTGGAAACCAATAGCGGGCTATGGTGAAAAAGGAAATATCTTCAGTTAAAAACTGGAAAGAATCTTTCGGGGAAACTTCTCTGTGTTCTGTTAATTCATCTCACAGAGTTACAGCTTTCACTTCAAGAAGCCTTTGGCTAAGACTGTTCTTGTGGAATTTGAAGAGTGATTTTTGGAAACCCGTAGAGGGCAACCGTGAAAAAGGAATCATCTTCAGTTTAAAACTGGAAAGAAGCTTTCTGAGAAACTGCACTCTGTTCTGTTAATTCATCTCACAGAGCTACATCTTTCCCATCAAGAAACCGTTCGCTGAGACTGTTCTTGTGGAATTTCCAAAGCGATATTTGGAAGCCCGTAGAGGGCTATGGTGAAAAAGGAAATATCTTCAGTTAAAAACTGGAAAGAAGCTTTCTGAGAAAATTCACTCTGTTCTGTTATTTCATCTCACAGAGTTACATCTTTCCCCTCAAGAAGCCGTTCTCTAAGACTGTTCTTGTGGAATTTGCAAAGCGATATTTGGAAGCCCATAGAGGGCTATGGTGAAAAAGGAAATATCTTCAATTAAAAACTGGAAAGAAGCTTTCTGAGAAACTGCACTCTGTACTGTTAATTCATCTGACAGAGTTACAGCTTTCCCCTCAAGAAGCCTTTCGCTAAGACTGTTCTTGTGGAATTTGAAAAGTGATATTTGGAATCCCATAGAGGGCAAAGGTGAAAAAGGAAATATCTTCAGTTAAAAACTGGAAAGAAGCTTTCAGGGAAACTGCTCTGTGTTCTGTTAATTCATCTCACAGAGTTACATCTTTCCCCTCAAGAAGCCGTTCCCTAAGACTGTTCTTGTGGAGTTTGCAAAGCGATATTTGGAAGCCCATAGAGGTCTAAGGTGAAAAAGGAAATATCTTCAGTTAAAAACTGGAAAGAAGCTTTCTGAGAAACTGCGCTCTGTTCGATTATTTCGTCTCACAGAGTTACAGCTTTCCCCTCAAGAAGCCTTTCGCTAAGACTATTCTTTTGGAATTTGAAAACTGATATTTGGAATCCCACAGAGGGCAATGGTGAAAAAGGAAGTATCTTCAGTTAAAAACTGAAAAGAAGCTTTCTGGCAAACTGCACTCTGTACTGTTAATTCATCTGACAGAGTTACAGCTTTCCCCTCAAGAAGCCTTTCGCTAAGAATGTTCTTGTGGAAATTGAAGAGTGATATTTGGTCGCCCTTAGAGGGCAATGGTGAAAAAGGAAATACCTTCAGTTAAAAATTGGAAACAAGCTTTCTGAGAATCTGCTTTGTGTTCTGTGAATTCATCTCACAGAGTTACAGCTTTCCCCTCAAGAAGCTTTTCGCTAAGACTGTTCTTGTGGAATTTGAAAAGTGATGTTTGGAAGCCCGTAGAGGGCAAGAGTGAAAAAGGAAATATCTTCAGGTTAAAACTGGAAAGAAGCTTTCTGAGAAACTGCACTCTGTTCTGTTAATTCGTCTCACAGAGTTACAGATCTGCCGACGAGAATCCTTTCGTTAGAATGTTCTTTTGGAATTTGAAAAGTGATATTTGGAATCCCATCGAGGGCAATGGTGAAAAACGAAATATATTCAGTTAAAAACTGAAAAGAAGCTTTCTGACAAACTGCACCTTCTTCTGTTAATTCATCTCACGGAATTACAGTTTTCCCTTCAAAAAGCATTTCGCTAAGACTGTTCTTGTGGAATTTGAAAAGTGATATTTGGAAGCCCCTAGAGGGCAATGGTGAAAAAGGAAATATCTTCAGTTAAATACTGGAAAGAAGCTTTCGGGGAAACTGCTCTGTGTTCTGTTAATTCATGTCACTCATTTACAGCTTTCCCCTCAAGAAGCCTTTCGCTAAGACTGTTCTTGTGGAATTTGAAGAGTGATATTTGGAAGCCCCTAGAGGGCAATGGTGAAAAAGGAAATATCTTCAGTTAAATACTGGAAAGAAGCTTTCGGGGAAACTGCTCTGTGTTCTGTTAATTCATGTCACTCATTTACAGCTTTCCCCTCAAGAGGCCGTACTCTAAGACTGTTCTTGTGGAATTTTCAAAGCGATATTTGGAAACCCATAGAGGGCTATGGTGAAAAATGAAATATCTTCAGTTAAATACTGGAAGGAAGCTTTCTGAGAAACTGCACTCTGTTCTGTTAATTCATCTCTCAGAGTTACAGCTTTCCCTTCAAGAAGCCTTTCGCTAAGACTGTTCTTGTGGAATTTGAAGAGTGATATTTGGTAGCCCACAGAAGACAATGGTGAAAAAGGAAATATCTTCAGTTAAAAACTGAAAAGAAGTTTTCTGAGAATTTGCTTTGTGTTATGTGAATTCATCTCACAGAGTTACATCTTTCACCTCAAGAAGCCGTTCGCTAAGACTGTTCTTGTGTAATTTGCAAAAGGATATTTGGAAGTCCATAGAGGGCTATGGTGAAAAAGGAAATATCTTCAGTTAAAAACTGGAAAAAAGCTTTCGGGGAAACTGCTCTGTGTTCTGGTAATTCATGTCACACAGTTGCAGCTTTCCTCCCAAGAAGCCGTTCGCTAAGACTATTCTTGTGGAATTTGCAAAGCGATATTTGGAAGCCCGTACAGGGCTATGGTGAAAAAGGAAATATCTTCAGTTAAAAACCGGAAAGAAGCTTGCTGAGAAACTGCACTCTGTTCTGTTAATTCGTCTCACAGAGTTACAGCTTTCCCCTCAAGAAGCCTTTCGCTAAGACTGTTCTGGTGGAATTTGAAGAGTGATATTTGGTAGCCCCTAGAGGGCAATGGTGAAAAAAGAAACATCTTCAGTTTAAAACTGGAAGGAGCTTTCTGACAAACTGCACTCTGTTCTGTTAATTCTTCTCACAGAGTTACAGCTTTCCCCTCAAGAAGCCGTTCGCTAAGACTCTTCTTGTGGAATTTGAAAAGAGATATTTGGAAGCCAATAAAGGCTAATGGTGAAAAAGGAAATATCATCAGGTAAAAACTGGAAAGAAGCATTGGGGGAAACTGCTCTGTGTTCTATTAATTCATCTCACAGAGTTACAGCTTTCCCTTCAAGAATCCTTGCCCTAACACTTTTCCTGTGGAATTTGAAAAGTGATATTTGGAAGCCCATAGAAGGCAATGGTGAAAAAGGAAATATCTTCAGTTAAAAACTGAAAAGAAGCTTTCTGACAAACTGCACTCTGTTCTGTTAATTCATCTCAGAGAATTGCAGCTTTCCCCTCAAGAAGCCTTTCGCTAAGACTGTTCTTGTGGATTTTGAAGAGTGATGTTTGGAAGCCCGTAGAGGGCAATAGTGAAAAAGGAAATATCTTCAGGTTAAAACTGGAAAGAAACTTTCTGAGAAACTGCACTCTGTTCTGTTAATTCGTCTCACCGAGTTACAGTTTTCCCTTCAAGAACCCTTGCGCTAAGACTGTTCCTGTGGAATTTGAAAAGTGATATTTGGAAGCCCATAGAGGGCAATGGTGAAAAAGGAAATATCTTCAGTTAAAAATTGGAAAGAAGCTTTCTGAGAAACTGCTTTGTGTTCTGTGAATTCATCTCAGAGAGTTACAGCTTTCCCCTCAAGAATCCTTTCGCTAAGACTGTTCTTGTGGATTTTGAAGAGTGATGTTTGGAAGCCCGTAGAGGGCAATAGTGAAAAAGGAAATATCTTCAGGTTAAAACTGGAAAGAAACTTTCTGAGAAACTGCACTCTGTTCTGTTAATTCGTCTCACCGAGTTACAGCTCTGCCCACAAGAAGCCTTTCGCTAAGACTGCTCTTTTGGAATTTGAAAAGTGATATTTGGAATCCCATCGAGGGCAATGGTGAAAAACGAAATATATTCAGTTAAAAACTGAAAAGAAGCTTTCTGACAAACTGCACTCTGTTCTGTTAATTCATCTCACAGAGTTACATCTTTCCCCTCAAGAAGCTGTTCGCTAAGTCTCTTCTTGTGGAATTTGCAAAGCGATATTTGGAAGCCCACAGAGGGCTACGGTGGAAAAGGAAATATCTTCAGTTAAAAACTGGAAAGAAGCTTACTGAGAAACTGCTTTGTTTTCTGTGAGTTCATCTCACAGAGTTACAGCTTTCCCCTCAAGAAGCCTTTCGCTAAGACTGTTCTTGTGGAATTTGAAGAGTGATATTTGGAAGCCCATAGAGGGCAATGCTGAAAAAGGAATCATCTTCAGATTAAAACTGGAAAGAAGCTTTCGGGGAAACTGCTCTGTGATCTGTGAATTCATGTCACAGATTTACAGCTTTCCCCTCAAGAAGCCTTTCGCTAAGACTGTTCTTGTGGAATTTGAAGAGTGAAATTTTGAGGCCCATAGAGGGCAATGGTGAGAAAGGAATCATCTTCAGTTTAAAACTGGAAAGAAGCTTTCTGAGAAACTGCACTCTGTTGTGTTAATTTATCTCACAGAGTTACATCTTTCCCCTCAAGAAGCCGTTCGCTAAGAGTGTTCTTGTGGAATTTTCAAAGCGATATTTGGAAGCCCATAGAGGGCAATGGTGAAAAAGGAAATATCTTCACTTAAAAACTGCAAAGAGGCTTTCTGAGAAACTGCACTCTATTCTGTTAATTTGTCTCACAGAGTTACAGCTTTCCCCTCTGCAAGCCTTTCACTTAGACTGTTCTTTCGGAATTTGAAAAGTAATATTTGGAATCCCATAGAGGGCAATGGTGAACAAGGAAATATATTCAGTTCAAAACTGAAAAGAAGCTTTCTGACAAACTGCCCTCTGTTCTGTTAATCCATCTCACAGAGTTTCAGATTTCCCCTCAAGAAGCCTTTCGCTAAGTGTTTTCTTGTGGAATTTCAAAAGTGATATTTGGAAGCCCCTAGAGGGCAAAGGTGAAAAAGGAAATATCTTCAGTTAAAAACTGGAAAGAAGCTTTCAGGGAAACTGCTCTGTGTTCTGTTAATTCATGTCACACAGTTACAGCTTTCCCCTCAAGAAGCCTTTCGCTAAGAATGTTCTTGTGGAAATTGAAGAGTGATATTTGCTCGCTCTAAGAGGGCAATGGTGAAAAAGGAAATACCTTCAGTAAAAAATTGGAAACAAGCTTTCTGAGAATCTGCACTCTGTTCTGTCAATTCATCTCAGAGAGTTACAGCTTTCCCCTCAAGAAGCCTTTCGCTAAGACTGTTCTTGTGGAATTTGAAGAGTGATATTTGGTAGCCCATAGAGGGCAATGGTGAAAAAGGAAATATCTTAAGTTAAAAACTGGAAAGAAGCTTTCTGAGAAACAGTTTGTGGTCTGTTAATTCATGTCACAGAGTTACAGCTTTCCCCTCTAGAATCCTTTCGCTGAGACTGTTCTTGTGGAATTTGAAGAGTGATATTTGGAAGCACATAGAGGGCAATTGTGAAAAAGGAAATATCTTCAGTTAAAAACTGGAAAGAAGCTGTCTGAGAACCTGCTTTGTGTTGTGTTAATTCATCTCACAGAGTTACAGCTTTCCCCTCAAGAAGCCTTTCGCTAAGACTGTTCTTTTGGAATTTGAAAAGTGATATTTGGAATCCAATAGAGGGCAATGGTGAAAAAGGAAATATCTTCAGTTAAAAACTGAAAGCAAGCTTTCTGATAAACTGCACTCTGTTCTATTAATTCATCTCACAGAGTTACAGCTTTCTCCTCAAGAAGCCTTTCGCTAAGACTGTTCTTGTGGCATTTGAAGAGTGATATTTGGTAGCCCTTAGAGGGCCATGGTGAAAAAGGAAATATCTTCAGTTAAAAATTGGAAAGAAGCTTTCTGAGAAACTGCTTTGTGTTGCGTGAATTCATCTCACAGAGTTACAGCTTACCCCTCAAGAAGCCTTTCGATAAGACTGTTCTTGTGGAATTTGAAGAGTGATATTTGGAAGCCCATAGAGGGCAATGGTGAAAAAGGAAATATCTTCAGTTAAAAACTGGAAAGAATCTTTCTGAGAAACTGCACTCTGTTCTGTTAATTCATCTCACAGAGATACATCTTTCCCCTGAAGAAGCCGTTTGCTAAGACTGTTCTTTTGGAGTTTGCAAAGCGATATTTGGAAGCCCATGGAGGGCTATGGTGAAAAAGGAAATATCTTCAGTTAAAAACTGGAAAGAAGCTTTCTGAGAAACTGCACGCTGTTCTGTTAATTCGTCTCACAGAGTTACAGCTCTCCCCTCAAGAACCCGTTCGCTAAGACTGTTCTTGTGGAATTTGCAAAGCGATATTTGGAAGCCCATAGAGGGCTATGATAAAAAGAAAATATCTTCAGTTAAAAACTGGAAAGAAGCTTTTGGGGAAACTGCACTGTGTTCTATTAATTCATGTCACACAGTTACAGCTTACGCTCAAGAAGCCTTTCGATAAGACTGTTCTTGTGGAATTTGAAGAGTGATACGTGGAATCCCGTAGAGGGCAATGGTGAAAAAGGAAACATCTTCAGTTTAAAACTGGAAAGAAGCTTTCTGAGAAACTGCACTCTGTTCTGTTAATTCATCTCACAGAGTTACATCTTTCCCCTCAAGAAGCCGTTCGCTGAGACTGTTCCTGTGGAATTTGCAAAGCGATATTTGGAAGCCCATAGAGGGCTATGGTGAAAAAGGAAATATCTTCAGTTAAAAACCGGAAAGAAGCTTTCTGAGAAACTGCACTCTGTTCTGTTAATTCGTCTCACAGAGTTACAGCTTTCCCCTCAAGAAGCCTTTCGCTAAGACTGTTCTTGTGGAATTTGAAGAGTGATATTTGGTAGCCCATAGAGGGCAATGGTGAAAAAGGAAATATCTTCAGTTAAAAACTGGAAAGAAGCTTTCTGAGAAACAGCTTTGTGTTCTGTGAATTCATGTCAGAGTTACAGCTTTCCCCTCTGGAATCCTTTCACTAAGACTGTTCTTGTGGAATTTGAAGAGTGATATTTGGAAGCACATAGAGGGCAATGGTGAAAAAGGAAATATCTTCAGTTAAAATCTGGAAAGAAGCTTTCTGAGAACCTGCTTTGTGTTGTGTTAATTCGTCTCCCAGAGTTACAGCTTTCCCCTCAAGAAGCCTTTCGCTAAGACTGTTCTTTTGGAATTTGAAAAGTGATATTTGGAATCCCATAGAGGGCAATGGTGAAAAAGGAAATATCTTCAGTTAAAAACTGAAAACAAGCTTTCTGATAAACTGCACTCTGTTCTGTTAATTCATCTCACAGAGATACAGCTTTCTCTTCAAGAAGCCTTTCGCTAAGACTGTTCTTGTGGCATTTGAAGAGTGATATTTGGTAGCCCTTAGAGGGCCATGGTGAAAAAGGAAATATCTTCAGTTAAAAATTGGAAAGAAGCTTTCTGAGAAACTGCTTTGTGTTGCGTGAATTCATCTCACAGAGTTACAGCTTTCCCCTCAAGAAGCCTTTCGATAAGACTGTTCTTGTGGAATTTGAAGGGTGATATTTGGAAGCCCATAGAGGGCAATGGTGAAAAAGGAAATATCTTCAGTTAAAAACTGGAAAGAAGCTTTCTGAGAAACTGCACTCTGTTCTGTTAATTCATCTCACAGAGTTACATCTTTCCCCTCAAGAAGCCTTTCGCTAAGACTGTTATTTTAGAATTTGAAAAGTGATATTTGGAATCCCATGGTGGGAAAAGGTGAAAAGGAAATATCTTCAGTTAAAAACTGTAAAGAAGCATAGGGGGAAACTGCTCTGTGTTCTGTTAATTCATGTCACACATTTACAGCTTTCCCCTCAAGAAGCCTTTCGCTAAGACTGTTCTTTTGGAATTTGAAAAGTGATATTTGGAATCCCATAGAGGGCAATATTGAAAAAGGAAATATCTTCAGTTAAAAACTGAAAAGAAGCTTTCTGAGAAACTGCTTTGTGTTCTGTGAATTCATCTCACAGAGTTACAGCTTTCCCCAAAAGAAGCCATTCGCTAAGACTGTTCCTTTAGAATTTGAAAAGTGATGTTTCGAATCCCATGGAGGGCCATGGTGTAAAAAGAAATATCTTCAGTTAAAAACTGAAAAGAAGCTTTCTAACAAACTGCACTCTATTCTGTTAATTCGTCTCACAGAGTTACAGCTTTCCCTTCAAGAAGACTTTCGGTAAGACTGATCTTGTGGAATTTGAAAAGTGATATTTGGAAGTCCATAGAGGGCTATGATAAAAAAGGAAATATCTTCAGTTAAAAACTGGAAAGAAGCTTTCTGAGAAACTGCACTCTGTTCTGTTAATTTATCTCACAGAGTTAAATCTTTCCCATCAAGAAGCCTTTCGGTAAGACTGTTCTTTTGGAATTTGAAAAGTGATATTTGGAAGTCCATAGAAGGCTATGATGAAAAAGGAAATATCTTCAGTTAAAAACTGGAAAGAAGCTTTCTGAGAAACTGCACTCTGTTCTGTTAATTCATCTCACAGAGTTACAGCCTTCCCCTCAAGAAGACTTTCGCTAAGACTGTTCTTTTGGAATTTGAAAAGTGATATTTGGAATCCCCTAGAGGGCAATGGTGAAAAAGAAAATATCTTCAGTTAAAAACTGAAAAGAAGCTTTGTGACAAGCTGCACTCTGTTCTGTTAATTCATCTCCCAGAGTTACAGCTTTCCCCTCAATAAGCCTTTCGCTAAGACTGTTCTTCTGGAATTTGAAGAGTGATATTTGGTAGCCCATAGAGGGCAATGGTGAAAAAGGAAATATCTTCAGTTAAAAATTGGAAATAAGCTTTCTGAGAATCTGCTTTGTGTTCTGTGAATTCATCTCACAGAGTTACAGATTTCCCCTCGAGAAGCTTTTCGCTAAGACTGTTCTTGAGGAATTTGAAGAGTGATGTTTGGAAGACCCAAGAGGGCAATGGTGAAAAAGGAAATACATTCAGTTTAAAACTGGAAAGAATCTTTCTGAGAAACTGCACTCTGTTCTGTTAATTCATCTCACAGAGTTACATCCTTCCCCTCAAGAAGCCGTTCGCTATGACTGTTCTTGTGGAATTTGCAAAGTGATATTTGGAATCCCATAGAGGGCAATGGTGAAAAAGGAAATATCTTCAGTTAAAAACTGAAAAGAAGCTTTCTGACAAACCGCACCCTCTTCTGTTAATTTATCTCACAGAGTTACAGCTTTCACCTCAAGAAGCCTTTCGGTAAGTGTCTTCTTGTGGAATTTGAAAAGTGATATTTGGAAGCCCCTAGAGGGCAAAGGTGAAAAAGGAAATATCTTCAGTTAAAAACCGGAAAGAAGCTTGCGGGGAAACTGCTCTGTGTTCTGTTAATTCGTCTCACACAGTTACAGCTTACCCCTCAAGAAGCCTTTCGCTAAGACTGTTCTTGTGGAATTTGAAGAGTGATATTTGGTAGCCCATAGAGGGCAATGGTGAAAAAAGAAACATCTTCAGTTTAAAACTGGAAAGAAGCTTTCTGAGAATCTGCACTCTGTTATGTTAATTCATCTCACAGTGTTACATCTTTCCTCTCAAGAAGCCGTTCGCTAAGACTGTTCTTTTGGAATTTGCAAAGCGATATTTGGAAGCCCATAGAAGTCTATGGTGAAAAAGGAAATATCTTCAGTTAAAAACTGGAAAGAAGCTTTCTGAGAAACTGCACTCTGTTCTGTTAATTCTTCTCAAAGAGTTACATATTTCCCCTCAAGAAGCCGTTCGCTAAGACTGTTCTTGTGGAATTTGAAAAGAGATATTTTGAAGCCAATAAAGGCTAATGGTGAAAAAGGAAATATCTTCAGTTAAAAACTGGAAAGAAGCATTGGGGGAAACTGCTCTGTGTTCTATTAATTCATCTCACAGAGTTACAGCTTTCCCTTCAAGAATCCTTGCGCTAACACTTTTCCTGTGGAATTTGAAAAGTGATATTTGGAAGCCCATAGAAGGCAATGGTGAAAAAGGAAATATCTTCAGTAAAAAATTGAAAAGAAGCTTTCTGACAAACTGCACTCTGTTCTGTTAATTCATCTCAGAGAATTGCAGGTTTCCCTTCAAGAAGCCTTTTGCTAAGACTGTTCTTGTGGAATTTGAATAGAGATATTTGGAAGCCCTTAAAGGCTAATGGTGAAAAAGGAAATATCTTCAGTTAAAAACTGGAAAGAAGCATAGGGGGAAACTGCTCTGTGTTCCGTTAATTCATCTCACAGAGTTACAGCTTTCCCTTCAAGAAGCCTTGCGCTAAGACTGTTCCTGTGGAATTTGAAAAGTGATATTTGGAAGCCCATAGAGGGCAATGGTGAAAAAGGAAATATCTTCAGTTAAAAATTGGAAAGAAGCTTTCTGAGAAACTGCTTTGTGTTCTGTGAATTCATCTCACAGAGTTACAGCTTTCCCCTCAAGAAGCCTTTCGCTAAGACTGTTCTTGTGGAATTTGAAGAGTGAAATTTTGAGGCCCATAGAGGGCAATGGTGAGAAAGGAATCATCTTTAGTTTAAAACTGGAAAGAAGCTTTCTGAGAAACTGCACTCTGTTCTGTTAATTTATCTCACAGAG
Organism: Chlorocebus sabaeus; assembly: GCF_047675955.1. NCBI lineage: Eukaryota > Metazoa > Chordata > Mammalia > Primates > Cercopithecidae > Chlorocebus > Chlorocebus sabaeus. Next base: position 89,782,385 of record NC_132933.1, read on the forward strand.
TTACATCTTTCCCCTCAAGAAGCCGTTCGCTAAGATTGTTCTTGTGAAATTTTCAAAGCGATATTTGGAAGCCCATAGAGGGCAATGGTGAAAAAGGAAATATCTTCACTAAAAAACTGGAAAGAGGCTTTCTGAGAAACTGCACTCTATTCTGTTAATCTGTCTCACAGAGTTACAGCTTTCCCCTCAGCAAGCCTTTCACTTAGACGGTTCTTTTGGAATTTGAAAAGTAATATTTGGAATCCCATAGAGGGCAATGGTGAAAAATGAAATATATTCAGTTAAAAACTGAAAAGAAGCTTTCTGACAAACTGCCCTCTCTTTTGTTAATTCATCTCACAGAGTTACAGCTTTCCCCTCAAGAAGCCTTTCGCTAAGACTGTTCTTGTGGAATTTGAAGAGTGATATTTGGTACCATATAGAGGGCAATGGTGCAAAGGGAAACATCTTCAGTTTAAAACTGGAAAGAAGCTTTCTGAGAAACTGCACTCTTTCCTGTTAATTCATCTCACAGAGTTACATCTTTGCCCTCAAGAAGCCGTTCGCTAAGGCTGATGTTGTGGAATTTGCAAAGCGATATTTTGAAGCCCATAGAGGGCTATGGTGAAAAAGGAAATATATTCAGTTAAATACTGAAAAGAAGCTTTCTGAGAAACTGCACTCTGTTCTGTTAATTCGTCTCACAGAGTTACAGCTTTCCCCTCAAGAAGCCATTCACTAAGACTGTTCTTTTGGAATTTGAAAAGTGACATTTGGAATCCCATAGAGGGCAATGGTGAAAAAGGAAATATCTTCAGTTAAAAACTGGAAAGATGCTTTCGGGGAAACTGCACTGTGTTCGGTTAATTCATCTCACAGAGTTACATCTTTCCCCTCAAGAAGCCTTTCGCTACGACTGTTCTTGTGGAATTTGAAGTGTGATGTTTAGAAGCGCATAGAGGGCAATGGAGAAAAAGGAAACATCTTCAGTTTAAAACTGGAAAGAAGCTTTCTGACAAACTGTACTATGTTCTCCGAATTCATCTCACAGAGTTACAGCTTTCCCTTCTAGCAGCCTTTCGCTAAGACTGTTCTTGTGGAATTTGAAGAGTGATATTTGGTAGCCCATAGAGTGCGATGGTGAAAAAGGAAATATCTTCAGTTAAAAACTGGAAAGAAGCTTTCTGAGAAACTGCTTTGTGTTGTGTGAATTCATCTCACAGAATTACAGCGTTCCCCTCAAGAAGCCTTTCGCTAAGACTGTTATTGAGGAATTTGAAGAGTGATATTTGGTAGCGAATAGAGGGCAAAGGTGAATAAGAAAATATCTTCAGTTAAAAACTGGAAAGAAGCTTTCTGAGAAACTGCTTTGTATTCTGTGTATTCATCTGACAGAGTTACAGCTTTCCCCTCAAGAAACCTTTCGCTAAGACTGTTCTTGTGGAAGTTGAAAGTGATATTTGGAAGCCCATAGAGGGCAATGGTGAAAAAGGAAACATCTTCAGATTAAAACTGGAAAAAAGCTTTCTGAGAAACTGCACTCTGTCCTGATAATTCATCTCACAGAGTTACATCTTTCCCCTCAAGAAACCTTTCGCTAAGACTGTTCTTGTGGAATTTGAAGAGTGAAGTCTGGAAGCCCATAGAGGGCAATGGTGAAAAATTAAACGTCTTCAGTTTAAAACTGGAAAGAAGCTTTCTGAGAAACTGCACACTGTTCTGTTAATTCGACTCACAGAGTTACAGCTTTCCCCTAAAGAAGCCTTTCGCTAAGACAGATCTTGTGGAATTTGAAAAGTGATATTTGGAAACCAATAGCGGGCTATGGTGAAAAAGGAAATATCTTCAGTTAAAAACTGGAAAGAATCTTTCGGGGAAACTTCTCTGTGTTCTGTTAATTCATCTCACAGAGTTACAGCTTTCACTTCAAGAAGCCTTTGGCTAAGACTGTTCTTGTGGAATTTGAAGAGTGATTTTTGGAAACCCGTAGAGGGCAACCGTGAAAAAGGAATCATCTTCAGTTTAAAACTGGAAAGAAGCTTTCTGAGAAACTGCACTCTGTTCTGTTAATTCATCTCACAGAGCTACATCTTTCCCATCAAGAAACCGTTCGCTGAGACTGTTCTTGTGGAATTTCCAAAGCGATATTTGGAAGCCCGTAGAGGGCTATGGTGAAAAAGGAAATATCTTCAGTTAAAAACTGGAAAGAAGCTTTCTGAGAAAATTCACTCTGTTCTGTTATTTCATCTCACAGAGTTACATCTTTCCCCTCAAGAAGCCGTTCTCTAAGACTGTTCTTGTGGAATTTGCAAAGCGATATTTGGAAGCCCATAGAGGGCTATGGTGAAAAAGGAAATATCTTCAATTAAAAACTGGAAAGAAGCTTTCTGAGAAACTGCACTCTGTACTGTTAATTCATCTGACAGAGTTACAGCTTTCCCCTCAAGAAGCCTTTCGCTAAGACTGTTCTTGTGGAATTTGAAAAGTGATATTTGGAATCCCATAGAGGGCAAAGGTGAAAAAGGAAATATCTTCAGTTAAAAACTGGAAAGAAGCTTTCAGGGAAACTGCTCTGTGTTCTGTTAATTCATCTCACAGAGTTACATCTTTCCCCTCAAGAAGCCGTTCCCTAAGACTGTTCTTGTGGAGTTTGCAAAGCGATATTTGGAAGCCCATAGAGGTCTAAGGTGAAAAAGGAAATATCTTCAGTTAAAAACTGGAAAGAAGCTTTCTGAGAAACTGCGCTCTGTTCGATTATTTCGTCTCACAGAGTTACAGCTTTCCCCTCAAGAAGCCTTTCGCTAAGACTATTCTTTTGGAATTTGAAAACTGATATTTGGAATCCCACAGAGGGCAATGGTGAAAAAGGAAGTATCTTCAGTTAAAAACTGAAAAGAAGCTTTCTGGCAAACTGCACTCTGTACTGTTAATTCATCTGACAGAGTTACAGCTTTCCCCTCAAGAAGCCTTTCGCTAAGAATGTTCTTGTGGAAATTGAAGAGTGATATTTGGTCGCCCTTAGAGGGCAATGGTGAAAAAGGAAATACCTTCAGTTAAAAATTGGAAACAAGCTTTCTGAGAATCTGCTTTGTGTTCTGTGAATTCATCTCACAGAGTTACAGCTTTCCCCTCAAGAAGCTTTTCGCTAAGACTGTTCTTGTGGAATTTGAAAAGTGATGTTTGGAAGCCCGTAGAGGGCAAGAGTGAAAAAGGAAATATCTTCAGGTTAAAACTGGAAAGAAGCTTTCTGAGAAACTGCACTCTGTTCTGTTAATTCGTCTCACAGAGTTACAGATCTGCCGACGAGAATCCTTTCGTTAGAATGTTCTTTTGGAATTTGAAAAGTGATATTTGGAATCCCATCGAGGGCAATGGTGAAAAACGAAATATATTCAGTTAAAAACTGAAAAGAAGCTTTCTGACAAACTGCACCTTCTTCTGTTAATTCATCTCACGGAATTACAGTTTTCCCTTCAAAAAGCATTTCGCTAAGACTGTTCTTGTGGAATTTGAAAAGTGATATTTGGAAGCCCCTAGAGGGCAATGGTGAAAAAGGAAATATCTTCAGTTAAATACTGGAAAGAAGCTTTCGGGGAAACTGCTCTGTGTTCTGTTAATTCATGTCACTCATTTACAGCTTTCCCCTCAAGAAGCCTTTCGCTAAGACTGTTCTTGTGGAATTTGAAGAGTGATATTTGGAAGCCCCTAGAGGGCAATGGTGAAAAAGGAAATATCTTCAGTTAAATACTGGAAAGAAGCTTTCGGGGAAACTGCTCTGTGTTCTGTTAATTCATGTCACTCATTTACAGCTTTCCCCTCAAGAGGCCGTACTCTAAGACTGTTCTTGTGGAATTTTCAAAGCGATATTTGGAAACCCATAGAGGGCTATGGTGAAAAATGAAATATCTTCAGTTAAATACTGGAAGGAAGCTTTCTGAGAAACTGCACTCTGTTCTGTTAATTCATCTCTCAGAGTTACAGCTTTCCCTTCAAGAAGCCTTTCGCTAAGACTGTTCTTGTGGAATTTGAAGAGTGATATTTGGTAGCCCACAGAAGACAATGGTGAAAAAGGAAATATCTTCAGTTAAAAACTGAAAAGAAGTTTTCTGAGAATTTGCTTTGTGTTATGTGAATTCATCTCACAGAGTTACATCTTTCACCTCAAGAAGCCGTTCGCTAAGACTGTTCTTGTGTAATTTGCAAAAGGATATTTGGAAGTCCATAGAGGGCTATGGTGAAAAAGGAAATATCTTCAGTTAAAAACTGGAAAAAAGCTTTCGGGGAAACTGCTCTGTGTTCTGGTAATTCATGTCACACAGTTGCAGCTTTCCTCCCAAGAAGCCGTTCGCTAAGACTATTCTTGTGGAATTTGCAAAGCGATATTTGGAAGCCCGTACAGGGCTATGGTGAAAAAGGAAATATCTTCAGTTAAAAACCGGAAAGAAGCTTGCTGAGAAACTGCACTCTGTTCTGTTAATTCGTCTCACAGAGTTACAGCTTTCCCCTCAAGAAGCCTTTCGCTAAGACTGTTCTGGTGGAATTTGAAGAGTGATATTTGGTAGCCCCTAGAGGGCAATGGTGAAAAAAGAAACATCTTCAGTTTAAAACTGGAAGGAGCTTTCTGACAAACTGCACTCTGTTCTGTTAATTCTTCTCACAGAGTTACAGCTTTCCCCTCAAGAAGCCGTTCGCTAAGACTCTTCTTGTGGAATTTGAAAAGAGATATTTGGAAGCCAATAAAGGCTAATGGTGAAAAAGGAAATATCATCAGGTAAAAACTGGAAAGAAGCATTGGGGGAAACTGCTCTGTGTTCTATTAATTCATCTCACAGAGTTACAGCTTTCCCTTCAAGAATCCTTGCCCTAACACTTTTCCTGTGGAATTTGAAAAGTGATATTTGGAAGCCCATAGAAGGCAATGGTGAAAAAGGAAATATCTTCAGTTAAAAACTGAAAAGAAGCTTTCTGACAAACTGCACTCTGTTCTGTTAATTCATCTCAGAGAATTGCAGCTTTCCCCTCAAGAAGCCTTTCGCTAAGACTGTTCTTGTGGATTTTGAAGAGTGATGTTTGGAAGCCCGTAGAGGGCAATAGTGAAAAAGGAAATATCTTCAGGTTAAAACTGGAAAGAAACTTTCTGAGAAACTGCACTCTGTTCTGTTAATTCGTCTCACCGAGTTACAGTTTTCCCTTCAAGAACCCTTGCGCTAAGACTGTTCCTGTGGAATTTGAAAAGTGATATTTGGAAGCCCATAGAGGGCAATGGTGAAAAAGGAAATATCTTCAGTTAAAAATTGGAAAGAAGCTTTCTGAGAAACTGCTTTGTGTTCTGTGAATTCATCTCAGAGAGTTACAGCTTTCCCCTCAAGAATCCTTTCGCTAAGACTGTTCTTGTGGATTTTGAAGAGTGATGTTTGGAAGCCCGTAGAGGGCAATAGTGAAAAAGGAAATATCTTCAGGTTAAAACTGGAAAGAAACTTTCTGAGAAACTGCACTCTGTTCTGTTAATTCGTCTCACCGAGTTACAGCTCTGCCCACAAGAAGCCTTTCGCTAAGACTGCTCTTTTGGAATTTGAAAAGTGATATTTGGAATCCCATCGAGGGCAATGGTGAAAAACGAAATATATTCAGTTAAAAACTGAAAAGAAGCTTTCTGACAAACTGCACTCTGTTCTGTTAATTCATCTCACAGAGTTACATCTTTCCCCTCAAGAAGCTGTTCGCTAAGTCTCTTCTTGTGGAATTTGCAAAGCGATATTTGGAAGCCCACAGAGGGCTACGGTGGAAAAGGAAATATCTTCAGTTAAAAACTGGAAAGAAGCTTACTGAGAAACTGCTTTGTTTTCTGTGAGTTCATCTCACAGAGTTACAGCTTTCCCCTCAAGAAGCCTTTCGCTAAGACTGTTCTTGTGGAATTTGAAGAGTGATATTTGGAAGCCCATAGAGGGCAATGCTGAAAAAGGAATCATCTTCAGATTAAAACTGGAAAGAAGCTTTCGGGGAAACTGCTCTGTGATCTGTGAATTCATGTCACAGATTTACAGCTTTCCCCTCAAGAAGCCTTTCGCTAAGACTGTTCTTGTGGAATTTGAAGAGTGAAATTTTGAGGCCCATAGAGGGCAATGGTGAGAAAGGAATCATCTTCAGTTTAAAACTGGAAAGAAGCTTTCTGAGAAACTGCACTCTGTTGTGTTAATTTATCTCACAGAGTTACATCTTTCCCCTCAAGAAGCCGTTCGCTAAGAGTGTTCTTGTGGAATTTTCAAAGCGATATTTGGAAGCCCATAGAGGGCAATGGTGAAAAAGGAAATATCTTCACTTAAAAACTGCAAAGAGGCTTTCTGAGAAACTGCACTCTATTCTGTTAATTTGTCTCACAGAGTTACAGCTTTCCCCTCTGCAAGCCTTTCACTTAGACTGTTCTTTCGGAATTTGAAAAGTAATATTTGGAATCCCATAGAGGGCAATGGTGAACAAGGAAATATATTCAGTTCAAAACTGAAAAGAAGCTTTCTGACAAACTGCCCTCTGTTCTGTTAATCCATCTCACAGAGTTTCAGATTTCCCCTCAAGAAGCCTTTCGCTAAGTGTTTTCTTGTGGAATTTCAAAAGTGATATTTGGAAGCCCCTAGAGGGCAAAGGTGAAAAAGGAAATATCTTCAGTTAAAAACTGGAAAGAAGCTTTCAGGGAAACTGCTCTGTGTTCTGTTAATTCATGTCACACAGTTACAGCTTTCCCCTCAAGAAGCCTTTCGCTAAGAATGTTCTTGTGGAAATTGAAGAGTGATATTTGCTCGCTCTAAGAGGGCAATGGTGAAAAAGGAAATACCTTCAGTAAAAAATTGGAAACAAGCTTTCTGAGAATCTGCACTCTGTTCTGTCAATTCATCTCAGAGAGTTACAGCTTTCCCCTCAAGAAGCCTTTCGCTAAGACTGTTCTTGTGGAATTTGAAGAGTGATATTTGGTAGCCCATAGAGGGCAATGGTGAAAAAGGAAATATCTTAAGTTAAAAACTGGAAAGAAGCTTTCTGAGAAACAGTTTGTGGTCTGTTAATTCATGTCACAGAGTTACAGCTTTCCCCTCTAGAATCCTTTCGCTGAGACTGTTCTTGTGGAATTTGAAGAGTGATATTTGGAAGCACATAGAGGGCAATTGTGAAAAAGGAAATATCTTCAGTTAAAAACTGGAAAGAAGCTGTCTGAGAACCTGCTTTGTGTTGTGTTAATTCATCTCACAGAGTTACAGCTTTCCCCTCAAGAAGCCTTTCGCTAAGACTGTTCTTTTGGAATTTGAAAAGTGATATTTGGAATCCAATAGAGGGCAATGGTGAAAAAGGAAATATCTTCAGTTAAAAACTGAAAGCAAGCTTTCTGATAAACTGCACTCTGTTCTATTAATTCATCTCACAGAGTTACAGCTTTCTCCTCAAGAAGCCTTTCGCTAAGACTGTTCTTGTGGCATTTGAAGAGTGATATTTGGTAGCCCTTAGAGGGCCATGGTGAAAAAGGAAATATCTTCAGTTAAAAATTGGAAAGAAGCTTTCTGAGAAACTGCTTTGTGTTGCGTGAATTCATCTCACAGAGTTACAGCTTACCCCTCAAGAAGCCTTTCGATAAGACTGTTCTTGTGGAATTTGAAGAGTGATATTTGGAAGCCCATAGAGGGCAATGGTGAAAAAGGAAATATCTTCAGTTAAAAACTGGAAAGAATCTTTCTGAGAAACTGCACTCTGTTCTGTTAATTCATCTCACAGAGATACATCTTTCCCCTGAAGAAGCCGTTTGCTAAGACTGTTCTTTTGGAGTTTGCAAAGCGATATTTGGAAGCCCATGGAGGGCTATGGTGAAAAAGGAAATATCTTCAGTTAAAAACTGGAAAGAAGCTTTCTGAGAAACTGCACGCTGTTCTGTTAATTCGTCTCACAGAGTTACAGCTCTCCCCTCAAGAACCCGTTCGCTAAGACTGTTCTTGTGGAATTTGCAAAGCGATATTTGGAAGCCCATAGAGGGCTATGATAAAAAGAAAATATCTTCAGTTAAAAACTGGAAAGAAGCTTTTGGGGAAACTGCACTGTGTTCTATTAATTCATGTCACACAGTTACAGCTTACGCTCAAGAAGCCTTTCGATAAGACTGTTCTTGTGGAATTTGAAGAGTGATACGTGGAATCCCGTAGAGGGCAATGGTGAAAAAGGAAACATCTTCAGTTTAAAACTGGAAAGAAGCTTTCTGAGAAACTGCACTCTGTTCTGTTAATTCATCTCACAGAGTTACATCTTTCCCCTCAAGAAGCCGTTCGCTGAGACTGTTCCTGTGGAATTTGCAAAGCGATATTTGGAAGCCCATAGAGGGCTATGGTGAAAAAGGAAATATCTTCAGTTAAAAACCGGAAAGAAGCTTTCTGAGAAACTGCACTCTGTTCTGTTAATTCGTCTCACAGAGTTACAGCTTTCCCCTCAAGAAGCCTTTCGCTAAGACTGTTCTTGTGGAATTTGAAGAGTGATATTTGGTAGCCCATAGAGGGCAATGGTGAAAAAGGAAATATCTTCAGTTAAAAACTGGAAAGAAGCTTTCTGAGAAACAGCTTTGTGTTCTGTGAATTCATGTCAGAGTTACAGCTTTCCCCTCTGGAATCCTTTCACTAAGACTGTTCTTGTGGAATTTGAAGAGTGATATTTGGAAGCACATAGAGGGCAATGGTGAAAAAGGAAATATCTTCAGTTAAAATCTGGAAAGAAGCTTTCTGAGAACCTGCTTTGTGTTGTGTTAATTCGTCTCCCAGAGTTACAGCTTTCCCCTCAAGAAGCCTTTCGCTAAGACTGTTCTTTTGGAATTTGAAAAGTGATATTTGGAATCCCATAGAGGGCAATGGTGAAAAAGGAAATATCTTCAGTTAAAAACTGAAAACAAGCTTTCTGATAAACTGCACTCTGTTCTGTTAATTCATCTCACAGAGATACAGCTTTCTCTTCAAGAAGCCTTTCGCTAAGACTGTTCTTGTGGCATTTGAAGAGTGATATTTGGTAGCCCTTAGAGGGCCATGGTGAAAAAGGAAATATCTTCAGTTAAAAATTGGAAAGAAGCTTTCTGAGAAACTGCTTTGTGTTGCGTGAATTCATCTCACAGAGTTACAGCTTTCCCCTCAAGAAGCCTTTCGATAAGACTGTTCTTGTGGAATTTGAAGGGTGATATTTGGAAGCCCATAGAGGGCAATGGTGAAAAAGGAAATATCTTCAGTTAAAAACTGGAAAGAAGCTTTCTGAGAAACTGCACTCTGTTCTGTTAATTCATCTCACAGAGTTACATCTTTCCCCTCAAGAAGCCTTTCGCTAAGACTGTTATTTTAGAATTTGAAAAGTGATATTTGGAATCCCATGGTGGGAAAAGGTGAAAAGGAAATATCTTCAGTTAAAAACTGTAAAGAAGCATAGGGGGAAACTGCTCTGTGTTCTGTTAATTCATGTCACACATTTACAGCTTTCCCCTCAAGAAGCCTTTCGCTAAGACTGTTCTTTTGGAATTTGAAAAGTGATATTTGGAATCCCATAGAGGGCAATATTGAAAAAGGAAATATCTTCAGTTAAAAACTGAAAAGAAGCTTTCTGAGAAACTGCTTTGTGTTCTGTGAATTCATCTCACAGAGTTACAGCTTTCCCCAAAAGAAGCCATTCGCTAAGACTGTTCCTTTAGAATTTGAAAAGTGATGTTTCGAATCCCATGGAGGGCCATGGTGTAAAAAGAAATATCTTCAGTTAAAAACTGAAAAGAAGCTTTCTAACAAACTGCACTCTATTCTGTTAATTCGTCTCACAGAGTTACAGCTTTCCCTTCAAGAAGACTTTCGGTAAGACTGATCTTGTGGAATTTGAAAAGTGATATTTGGAAGTCCATAGAGGGCTATGATAAAAAAGGAAATATCTTCAGTTAAAAACTGGAAAGAAGCTTTCTGAGAAACTGCACTCTGTTCTGTTAATTTATCTCACAGAGTTAAATCTTTCCCATCAAGAAGCCTTTCGGTAAGACTGTTCTTTTGGAATTTGAAAAGTGATATTTGGAAGTCCATAGAAGGCTATGATGAAAAAGGAAATATCTTCAGTTAAAAACTGGAAAGAAGCTTTCTGAGAAACTGCACTCTGTTCTGTTAATTCATCTCACAGAGTTACAGCCTTCCCCTCAAGAAGACTTTCGCTAAGACTGTTCTTTTGGAATTTGAAAAGTGATATTTGGAATCCCCTAGAGGGCAATGGTGAAAAAGAAAATATCTTCAGTTAAAAACTGAAAAGAAGCTTTGTGACAAGCTGCACTCTGTTCTGTTAATTCATCTCCCAGAGTTACAGCTTTCCCCTCAATAAGCCTTTCGCTAAGACTGTTCTTCTGGAATTTGAAGAGTGATATTTGGTAGCCCATAGAGGGCAATGGTGAAAAAGGAAATATCTTCAGTTAAAAATTGGAAATAAGCTTTCTGAGAATCTGCTTTGTGTTCTGTGAATTCATCTCACAGAGTTACAGATTTCCCCTCGAGAAGCTTTTCGCTAAGACTGTTCTTGAGGAATTTGAAGAGTGATGTTTGGAAGACCCAAGAGGGCAATGGTGAAAAAGGAAATACATTCAGTTTAAAACTGGAAAGAATCTTTCTGAGAAACTGCACTCTGTTCTGTTAATTCATCTCACAGAGTTACATCCTTCCCCTCAAGAAGCCGTTCGCTATGACTGTTCTTGTGGAATTTGCAAAGTGATATTTGGAATCCCATAGAGGGCAATGGTGAAAAAGGAAATATCTTCAGTTAAAAACTGAAAAGAAGCTTTCTGACAAACCGCACCCTCTTCTGTTAATTTATCTCACAGAGTTACAGCTTTCACCTCAAGAAGCCTTTCGGTAAGTGTCTTCTTGTGGAATTTGAAAAGTGATATTTGGAAGCCCCTAGAGGGCAAAGGTGAAAAAGGAAATATCTTCAGTTAAAAACCGGAAAGAAGCTTGCTGAGAAACTGCACTCTGTTCTGTTAATTCGTCTCACACAGTTACAGCTTACCCCTCAAGAAGCCTTTCGCTAAGACTGTTCTTGTGGAATTTGAAGAGTGATATTTGGTAGCCCATAGAGGGCAATGGTGAAAAAAGAAACATCTTCAGTTTAAAACTGGAAAGAAGCTTTCTGAGAATCTGCACTCTGTTATGTTAATTCATCTCACAGTGTTACATCTTTCCTCTCAAGAAGCCGTTCGCTAAGACTGTTCTTTTGGAATTTGCAAAGCGATATTTGGAAGCCCATAGAAGTCTATGGTGAAAAAGGAAATATCTTCAGTTAAAAACTGGAAAGAAGCTTTCTGAGAAACTGCACTCTGTTCTGTTAATTCTTCTCAAAGAGTTACATATTTCCCCTCAAGAAGCCGTTCGCTAAGACTGTTCTTGTGGAATTTGAAAAGAGATATTTTGAAGCCAATAAAGGCTAATGGTGAAAAAGGAAATATCTTCAGTTAAAAACTGGAAAGAAGCATTGGGGGAAACTGCTCTGTGTTCTATTAATTCATCTCACAGAGTTACAGCTTTCCCTTCAAGAATCCTTGCGCTAACACTTTTCCTGTGGAATTTGAAAAGTGATATTTGGAAGCCCATAGAAGGCAATGGTGAAAAAGGAAATATCTTCAGTAAAAAATTGAAAAGAAGCTTTCTGACAAACTGCACTCTGTTCTGTTAATTCATCTCAGAGAATTGCAGGTTTCCCTTCAAGAAGCCTTTTGCTAAGACTGTTCTTGTGGAATTTGAATAGAGATATTTGGAAGCCCTTAAAGGCTAATGGTGAAAAAGGAAATATCTTCAGTTAAAAACTGGAAAGAAGCATAGGGGGAAACTGCTCTGTGTTCCGTTAATTCATCTCACAGAGTTACAGCTTTCCCTTCAAGAAGCCTTGCGCTAAGACTGTTCCTGTGGAATTTGAAAAGTGATATTTGGAAGCCCATAGAGGGCAATGGTGAAAAAGGAAATATCTTCAGTTAAAAATTGGAAAGAAGCTTTCTGAGAAACTGCTTTGTGTTCTGTGAATTCATCTCACAGAGTTACAGCTTTCCCCTCAAGAAGCCCTTTGCTAAGACTGTTCTTGTGGATTTTGAAGTGATGTTTGGAAGCCCGTAGAGGGCAATAGTGAAAAAGGAAATATCTTCAGGTTAAAACTGGAAAGAAACTTTCTGAGAAACTGCACTCTGTTCTGTTAATTCGTCTCACCGAGTTACAGCTCTGCCCACAAGAAGCCTTTCGCTAAGACTGTTCTTTTGGAATTTGAAAAGTGATATTTGGAATCCCATCGAGGGCAATGGTGAAAAACGAAATATATTCAGTTAAAAACTGAAAAGAAGCTTTCTGACAAACTGCACTCTGTTCTGTTAATTCATCTCACAGAGTTACATCTTTCCCCTCAAGAAGCTGGTCGCTAAGACTGTTCTTGTGGAATTTGCAAAGCGATATTTGGAAGCCCACAGAGGGCTATGGTGGAAAAGGAAATATCTTCAGTTAAAAACTGGAAAGAAGCTTTCTGAGAAACTGCTTTGTTTTCTGTGAGTTCATCACACAGACTTACAGCTTTCCCCTCAAGAAGCCTTTCGCTAAGCCTGTTCTTTTGGAATTTGAAAAGTGATAATTGGAATCCCATAGAGGGCAATGGTGAAAAAGGAATCATCTTCAGTTTAAAACTGGAAAGAAGCTTTCGGGGGAACTGCTCTGTGATCTGTGAATTCATGTCACAGATTTACAGCTTTCCCCTCAAGAAGCCTTTCGCTAAGACTGTTCTTGTGGAATTTGAAGAGTGAAATTTTGAGGCCCATAGAGGGCAATGGTGAGAAAGGAATCATCTTCAGTTTAAAACTGGAAAGAAGCTTTCTGAGAAACTGCACTCTGTTCTGTTAATTTATCTCACAGAGTTACATCTTTCCCCTCAAGAAGCCGTTCGCTAAGATTGTTCTTGTGAAATTTTCAAAGCGATATTTGGAAGCCCATAGAGGGCAATGGTGAAAAAGGAAATATCTTCACTAAAAAACTGGAAAGAGGCTTTCTGAGAAACTGCACTCTATTCTGTTAATCTGTCTCACAGAGTTACAGCTTTCCCCTCAGCAAGCCTTTCACTTAGACGGTTCTTTTGGAATTTGAAAAGTAATATTTGGAATCCCATAGAGGGCAATGGTGAAAAATGAAATATATTCAGTTAAAAACTGAAAAGAAGCTTTCTGACAAACTGCCCTCTCTTTTGTTAATTCATCTCACAGAGTTACAGCTTTCCCCTCAAGAAGCCGTTCGCTAAGACTGATGTTGTGGAATTTGCAAAGCGATATTTTGAAGCCCATAGAGGGCTATGGTGAAAAAGGAAATATATTCAGTTAAATACTGAAAAGAAGCTTTCTGAGAAACTGCACTCTGTTCTGTTAATTCGTCTCACAGAGTTACAGCTTTCCCCTCAAGAAGCCATTCACTAAGACTGTTCTTTTGGAATTTGAAAAGTGACATTTGGAATCCCATAGAGGGCAATGGTGAAAAAGGAAATATCTTCAGTTAAAAACTGGAAAGATGCTTTCGGGGAAACTGCACTGTGTTCGGTTAATTCATCTCACAGAGTTACATCTTTCCCCTCAAGAAGCCTTTCGCTAAGACTGTTCTTGTGGAATTTGAAGTGTGATGTTTAGAAGCGCATAGAGGGCAATGGAGAAAAAGGAAACATCTTCAGTTTAAAACTGGAAAGAAGCTTTCTGACAAACTGCACTATGTTCTCCGAATTCATCTCACAGAGTTACAGCTTTCCCTTCTAGCAGCCTTTCGCTAAGACTGTTCTTGTGGAATTTGAAGAGTGATATTTGGTAGCCCATAGAGTGCGATGGTGAAAAAGGAAATATCTTCAGTTAAAAACTGGAAAGAAGCTTTCTGAGAAACTGCTTTGTGTTGTGTGAATTCATCTCACAGAATTACAGCGTTCCCCTCAAGAAGCCTTTCGCTAAGACTGTTATTGAGGAATTTGAAGAGTGATATTTGGTAGCGAATAGAGGGCAAAGGTGAATAAGAAAATATCTTCAGTTAAAAACTGGAAAGAAGCTTTCTGAGAAACTGCTTTGTATTCTGTGAATTCATCTGACAGAGTTACAGCTTTCCCCTCAAGAAACCTTTCGCTAAGACTGTTCTTGTGGAAGTTGAAAGTGATATTTGGAAGCCCATAGAGGGCAATGGTGAAAAAGGAAACATCTTCAGATTAAAACTGGAAAAAAGCTTTCTGAGAAACTGCACTCTGTCCTGATAATTCATCTCACAGAGTTACATCTTTCCCCTCAAGAAACCTTTCGCTAAGACTGTTCTTGTGGAATTTGAAGAGTGAAGTCTGGAAGCCCATAGAGGGCAATGGTGAAAAATTAAACGTCTTCAGTTTAAAACTGGAAAGAAGCTTTCTGAGAAACTGCACACTGTTCTGTTAATTCGACTCACAGAGTTACAGCTTTCCCCTAAAGAAGCCTTTCGCTAAGACAGATCTTGTGGAATTTGAAAAGTGATATTTGGAAACCAATAGCGGGCTATGGTGAAAAAGGAAATATCTTCAGTTAAAAACTGGAAAGAATCTTTCGGGGAAACTTCTCTGTGTTCTGTTAATTCATCTCACAGAGTTACAGCTTTCACTTCAAGAAGCCTTTGGCTAAGACTGTTCTTGTGGAATTTGAAGAGTGATTTTTGGAAACCCGTAGAGGGCAACCGTGAAAAAGGAATCATCTTCAGTTTAAAACTGGAAAGAAGCTTTCTGAGAAACTGCACTCTGTTCTGTTAATTCATCTCACAGAGCTACATCTTTCCCATCAAGAAACCGTTCGCTGAGACTGTTCTTGTGGAATTTCCAAAGCGATATTTGGAAGCCCGTAGAGGGCTATGGTGAAAAAGGAAATATCTTCAGTTAAAAACTGGAAAGAAGCTTTCTGAGAAAATTCACTCTGTTCTGTTATTTCATCTCACAGAGTTACATCTTTCCCCTCAAGAAGCCGTTCTCTAAGACTGTTCTTGTGGAATTTGCAAAGCGATATTTGGAAGCCCATAGAGGGCTATGGTGAAAAAGGAAATATCTTCAATTAAAAACTGGAAAGAAGCTTTCTGAGAAACTGCACTCTGTACTGTTAATTCATCTGACAGAGTTACAGCTTTCCCCTCAAGAAGCCTTTCGCTAAGACTGTTCTTGTGGAATTTGAAAAGTGATATTTGGAATCCCATAGAGGGCAAAGGTGAAAAAGGAAATATCTTCAGTTAAAAACTGGAAAGAAGCTTTCAGGGAAACTGCTCTGTGTTCTGTTAATTCATCTCACAGAGTTACATCTTTCCCCTCAAGAAGCCGTTCCCTAAGACTGTTCTTGTGGAGTTTGCAAAGCGATATTTGGAAGCCCATAGAGGTCTAAGGTGAAAAAGGAAATATCTTCAGTTAAAAACTGGAAAGAAGCTTTCTGAGAAACTGCGCTCTGTTCGATTATTTCGTCTCACAGAGTTACAGCTTTCCCCTCAAGAAGCCTTTCGCTAAGACTATTCTTTTGGAATTTGAAAACTGATATTTGGAATCCCACAGAGGGCAATGGTGAAAAAGGAAGTATCTTCAGTTAAAAACTGAAAAGAAGCTTTCTGGCAAACTGCACTCTGTACTGTTAATTCATCTGACAGAGTTACAGCTTTCCCCTCAAGAAGCCTTTCGCTAAGAATGTTCTTGTGGAAATTGAAGAGTGATATTTGGTCGCCCTTAGAGGGCAATGGTGAAAAAGGAAATACCTTCAGTTAAAAATTGGAAACAAGCTTTCTGAGAATCTGCTTTGTGTTCTGTGAATTCATCTCACAGAGTTACAGCTTTCCCCTCAAGAAGCTTTTCGCTAAGACTGTTCTTGTGGAATTTGAAAAGTGATGTTTGGAAGCCCGTAGAGGGCAAGAGTGAAAAAGGAAATATCTTCAGGTTAAAACTGGAAAGAAGCTTTCTGAGAAACTGCACTCTGTTCTGTTAATTCGTCTCACAGAGTTACAGATCTGCCGACGAGAATCCTTTCGTTAGAATGTTCTTTTGGAATTTGAAAAGTGATATTTGGAATCCCATCGAGGGCAATGGTGAAAAACGAAATATATTCAGTTAAAAACTGAAAAGAAGCTTTCTGACAAACTGCACCTTCTTCTGTTAATTCGTCTCACGGAATTACAGTTTTCCCTTCAAAAAGCATTTCGCTAAGACTGTTCTTGTGGAATTTGAAAAGTGATATTTGGAAGCCCCTAGAGGGCAATGGTGAAAAAGGAAATATCTTCAGTTAAATACTGGAAAGAAGCTTTCGGGGAAACTGCTCTGTGTTCTGTTAATTCATGTCACTCATTTACAGCTTTCCCCTCAAGAAGCCTTTCGCTAAGACTGTTCTTGTGGAATTTGAAGAGTGATATTTGGAAGCCCCTAGAGGGCAATGGTGAAAAAGGAAATATCTTCAGTTAAATACTGGAAAGAAGCTTTCGGGGAAACTGCTCTGTGTTCTGTTAATTCATGTCACTCATTTACAGCTTTCCCCTCAAGAGGCCGTACTCTAAGACTGTTCTTGTGGAATTTTCAAAGCGATATTTGGAAACCCATAGAGGGCTATGGTGAAAAATGAAATATCTTCAGTTAAATACTGGAAGGAAGCTTTCTGAGAAACTGCACTCTGTTCTGTTAATTCATCTCTCAGAGTTACAGCTTTCCCTTCAAGAAGCCTTTCGCTAAGACTGTTCTTGTGGAATTTGAAGAGTGATATTTGGTAGCCCACAGAAGACAATGGTGAAAAAGGAAATATCTTCAGTTAAAAACTGAAAAGAAGTTTTCTGAGAATTTGCTTTGTGTTATGTGAATTCATCTCACAGAGTTACATCTTTCACCTCAAGAAGCCGTTCGCTAAGACTGTTCTTGTGTAATTTGCAAAAGGATATTTGGAAGTCCATAGAGGGCTATGGTGAAAAAGGAAATATCTTCAGTTAAAAACTGGAAAAAAGCTTTCGGGGAAACTGCTCTGTGTTCTGGTAATTCATGTCACACAGTTGCAGCTTTCCTCCCAAGAAGCCGTTCGCTAAGACTATTCTTGTGGAATTTGCAAAGCGATATTTGGAAGCCCGTACAGGGCTATGGTGAAAAAGGAAATATCTTCAGTTAAAAACCGGAAAGAAGCTTGCTGAGAAACTGCACTCTGTTCTGTTAATTCGTCTCACAGAGTTACAGCTTTCCCCTCAAGAAGCCTTTCGCTAAGACTGTTCTGGTGGAATTTGAAGAGTGATATTTGGTAGCCCCTAGAGGGCAATGGTGAAAAAAGAAACATCTTCAGTTTAAAACTGGAAGGAGCTTTCTGACAAACTGCACTCTGTTCTGTTAATTCTTCTCACAGAGTTACAGCTTTCCCCTCAAGAAGCCGTTCGCTAAGACTCTTCTTGTCGAATTTGAAAAGAGATATTTGGAAGCCAATAAAGGCTAATGGTGAAAAAGGAAATATCATCAGGTAAAAACTGGAAAGAAGCATTGGGGGAAACTGCTCTGTGTTCTATTAATTCATCTCACAGAGTTACAGCTTTCCCTTCAAGAATCCTTGCCCTAACACTTTTCCTGTGGAATTTGAAAAGTGATATTTGGAAGCCCATAGAAGGCAATGGTGAAAAAGGAAATATCTTCAGTTAAAAACTGAAAAGAAGCTTTCTGACAAACTGCACTCTGTTCTGTTAATTCATCTCAGAGAATTGCAGCTTTCCCCTCAAGAAGCCTTTCGCTAAGACTGTTCTTGTGGATTTTGAAGAGTGATGTTTGGAAGCCCGTAGAGGGCAATAGTGAAAAAGGAAATATCTTCAGGTTAAAACTGGAAAGAAACTTTCTGAGAAACTGCACTCTGTTCTGTTAATTCGTCTCACCGAGTTACAGTTTTCCCTTCAAGAACCCTTGCGCTAAGACTGTTCCTGTGGAATTTGAAAAGTGATATTTGGAAGCCCATAGAGGGCAATGGTGAAAAAGGAAATATCTTCAGTTAAAAATTGGAAAGAAGCTTTCTGAGAAACTGCTTTGTGTTCTGTGAATTCATCTCAGAGAGTTACAGCTTTCCCCTCAAGAATCCTTTCGCTAAGACTGTTCTTGTGGATTTTGAAGAGTGATGTTTGGAAGCCCGTAGAGGGCAATAGTGAAAAAGGAAATATCTTCAGGTTAAAACTGGAAAGAAACTTTCTGAGAAACTGCACTCTGTTCTGTTAATTCGTCTCACCGAGTTACAGCTCTGCCCACAAGAAGCCTTTCGCTAAGACTGCTCTTTTGGAATTTGAAAAGTGATATTTGGAATCCCATCGAGGGCAATGGTGAAAAACGAAATATATTCAGTTAAAAACTGAAAAGAAGCTTTCTGACAAACTGCACTCTGTTCTGTTAATTCATCTCACAGAGTTACATCTTTCCCCTCAAGAAGCTGTTCGCTAAGTCTCTTCTTGTGGAATTTGCAAAGCGATATTTGGAAGCCCACAGAGGGCTACGGTGGAAAAGGAAATATCTTCAGTTAAAAACTGGAAAGAAGCTTACTGAGAAACTGCTTTGTTTTCTGTGAGTTCATCTCACAGAGTTACAGCTTTCCCCTCAAGAAGCCTTTCGCTAAGACTGTTCTTGTGGAATTTGAAGGGTGATATTTGGAAGCCCATAGAGGGCAATGGTGAAAAAGGAAATATCTTCAGTTAAAAACTGGAAAGAAGCTTTCTGAGAAACTGCACTCTGTTCTGTTAATTCATCTCACAGAGTTACATCTTTCCCCTCAAGAAGCCTTTCGCTAAGACTGTTATTTTAGAATTTGAAAAGTGATATTTGGAATCCCATGGTGGGAAAAGGTGAAAAGGAAATATCTTCAGTTAAAAACTGTAAAGAAGCATAGGGGGAAACTGCTCTGTGTTCTGTTAATTCATGTCACACATTTACAGCTTTCCCCTCAAGAAGCCTTTCGCTAAGACTGTTCTTTTGGAATTTGAAAAGTGATATTTGGAATCCCATAGAGGGCAATATTGAAAAAGGAAATATCTTCAGTTAAAAACTGAAAAGAAGCTTTCTGAGAAACTGCTTTGTGTTCTGTGAATTCATCTCACAGAGTTACAGCTTTCCCCAAAAGAAGCCATTCGCTAAGACTGTTCCTTTAGAATTTGAAAAGTGATGTTTCGAATCCCATGGAGGGCCATGGTGTAAAAAGAAATATCTTCAGTTAAAACTGAAAAGAAGCTTTCTAACAAACTGCACTCTATTCTGTTAATTCGTCTCACAGAGTTACAGCTTTCCCTTCAAGAAGACTTTCGGTAAGACTGATCTTGTGGAATTTGAAAAGTGATATTTGGAAGTCCATAGAGGGCTATGATAAAAAAGGAAATATCTTCAGTTAAAAACTGGAAAGAAGCTTTCTGAGAAACTGCACTCTGTTCTGTTAATTTATCTCACAGAGTTAAATCTTTCCCATCAAGAAGCCTTTCGGTAAGACTGTTCTTTTGGAATTTGAAAAGTGATATTTGGAAGTCCATAGAAGGCTATGATGAAAAAGGAAATATCTTCAGTTAAAAACTGGAAAGAAGCTTTCTGAGAAACTGCACTCTGTTCTGTTAATTCATCTCACAGAGTTACAGCCTTCCCCTCAAGAAGACTTTCGCTAAGACTGTTCTTTTGGAATTTGAAAAGTGATATTTGGAATCCCCTAGAGGGCAATGGTGAAAAAGAAAATATCTTCAGTTAAAAACTGAAAAGAAGCTTTGTGACAAGCTGCACTCTGTTCTGTTAATTCATCTCCCAGAGTTACAGCTTTCCCCTCAATAAGCCTTTCGCTAAGACTGTTCTTCTGGAATTTGAAGAGTGATATTTGGTAGCCCATAGAGGGCAATGGTGAAAAAGGAAATATCTTCAGTTAAAAATTGGAAATAAGCTTTCTGAGAATCTGCTTTGTGTTCTGTGAATTCATCTCACAGAGTTACAGATTTCCCCTCGAGAAGCTTTTCGCTAAGACTGTTCTTGAGGAATTTGAAGAGTGATGTTTGGAAGACCCAAGAGGGCAATGGTGAAAAAGGAAATACATTCAGTTTAAAACTGGAAAGAATCTTTCTGAGAAACTGCACTCTGTTCTGTTAATTCATCTCACAGAGTTACATCCTTCCCCTCAAGAAGCCGTTCGCTATGACTGTTCTTGTGGAATTTGCAAAGTGATATTTGGAATCCCATAGAGGGCAATGGTGAAAAAGGAAATATCTTCAGTTAAAAACTGAAAAGAAGCTTTCTGACAAACCGCACCCTCTTCTGTTAATTTATCTCACAGAGTTACAGCTTTCACCTCAAGAAGCCTTTCGGTAAGTGTCTTCTTGTGGAATTTGAAAAGTGATATTTGGAAGCCCCTAGAGGGCAAAGGTGAAAAAGGAAATATCTTCAGTTGAAAACTGGAAAGAAGCTTGCGGGGAAACTGCTCTGTGTTCTGTTAATTCATGTCACACAGTTCCACTTTCCCCTCAAGAAGCCATTCTCTAAGACTGCTCTTGTGGAATTTGCAAAGCGATATTTGGAAGCCCACAGAGGGCTATGGTGAAAAAGGCAATATCTTCAATTAAAAACTGGAAAGAAGCTTTCTGAGAAACTGCACTCTGTTCTGTTAATTCGTCTCACAGAGTTACAGCTCTCCCCTCAAGAAGCCGTTCGCTAAGACTGTTCTTGTGGAATTTGCAAAGCGATATATGGAAGCCCAGAGAGGGCTATGATAAAAAGGAAATATCTTCAGTTAAAAACTTGAAAGAAGCTTTCTGAGAAACTGCACTCTGTTCTGTTAATTCATCTCACAGAGGTACATCTTTACCCTCAAGAAGCCGTTCTCTAAGACTGTTCTTGTGGAATTTGCAAAGGGATATTAGGAAGCCCATAGAGGGCTATGGTGAAAAAGGAAATATCTTCAGTTAAAAACTTGAAAGAAGCTTTCTGAGAAACTGCACTCTGTTCGGTTAATTCGTCTCACAGAATTACAGCTTTCTCCTCAAGAAGCCTTTCGCTAAGACTATTCTTTAGGAATGTGAAAAGTGATATTTGGAATCCCATAGAGGGCAATGGTGAAAAAGGAAATATCTTCAGTTAAAAACTGGAAAGAAGCTTTCTGAGAAACAGCTTTGTGTTCTGTGAATTCATGTCACAGAGTTACAGCTTTCCCCTCTAGGAGCCTTTCGCTAAGACTGTTCTTGTGGAATTTGAAGGGTGATGTTTGGAAGCCCCTAGAGGGCAATGGTGAAAAAGGAAATACCTTCAGTTTAATACTGGAAAGAAGTTTTCTGAGAAACTGCACTCTGTTCTGATAATAAATCTCACAGAGTTACATCTTTCCCCTCAAGAAGCCGTTCGCTAAGACTGTTCTTGTGGAATTTGCAAAGCGATATTTGGAAGCCCATAGAGGGAAATGGTGAAAAAGGAAATATCTTCAGCTAAAAACTGGAAAGAAGCTTTCGGGAAAATTTCTCTGTGATCTGTTAATTCATCTCACAGAGTTACAGCTTTCCCTTCAAGAAGCCTTTCGCTAAGTCTGTTCTTGTGAAATTTGAAGAGTGATATTTGGTAGACCATAGAGGGCAATAGTGAAAAAGGAAATATCTTCAGTTAAAAATTGGAAAGAATCTTTCTGAGAAACTGCTTTGTGTTGCGTGAATTCATCTCACAGAGTTACAGCTTTCCCCTCAAGAAGCCTTTCGATAAGACTGATCTTGTGGAATTTGAAGAGTGATATTTGGAAGCCCATAGAGGGCAATGGTGAAAATGTAAATATCTTCAGTTAAAAACTGGAAAGAATCTTTCTGAGAAACTGCACTCTGTTCTGTTAATTCATCTCACAGAGTTACATCTTTCCCCTCAAGAAGCCTTTCGCTAAGACTGTTATTTTGGAATTTGAAAAGTGATATTTGGAATCCCATGGTGGGAAAAGGTGAAAAGGAAATATCTTCAGTTAAAAACTGTAAAGAAGCATAGGGGGAAACTGCTCTGTGTTCTGTTAATTCATGTCACACATTTACAGCTTTCCCCTCAAGAAGCTTTTCGCTAAGACTCTTCTTTTGGAATTTGAAAAGTGATATTTGGAATCCCATAGAGGGCAATGGTGAAAAAGGAAATATCTTCAGTTAAAAACTGAAAGAAGCTTTCTGACAAACTGCACTCTGTTCTGTAAATTCATCTCACAGAGTTACAGCTTTCCCCTCAAGAAGCCTTTCGCTAAGACTGTTCTTGTGGAATTTGAAGAGTGATATTTGGTAACTCATAGAGGACAATGGTGAAAATGGAAATATCTTCAGTTAAAAACTGGAAAGAAGCTTTCTGAGAAACTGCACTCTGTTCTGTTAATTCATCTCAGAGAGTTACATCTTTCCCCTGTAGAAGCCGTTCGCTAAGACTGTTCTTGTGGAATTTGCAAAGCGATATTTGGAAGCCCATAGAGGGCAATGGTGAAAAAGGAAATATCCTCACTTAAAAACAGGAAAGTAGTTTTCTGAGAACCTGCTTTGTTTTGTGTTAATTCGTCTGACAGAGTTACAGCTTTCCCCTCAAGAAGCCTTTCGCTAAGACTGTTCTTTTGGAATTTGAAAAGTGATATTTGGAATCCCATAGAGGGCAATGGTGAAAAAGGAAATATCTTCAGTTAAAAACTGGAAAGAAGCTTTCTGACAAACTGCACTCTGTTCTGTTAATTCATCTCACAGAGTTACACCTTTCTCCTCAAGAAGCCTTTCGCTAAGACTGTTCTTGTGGAATTTGAAGAGTGATATTTGGTAGCCCTTAGAGGGCAATGGTGAAAATGGAAATATCTTCAGTTAAAAATTGGAAAGAAGCTTTCTGAGAAACTGCTTTGTGTTCTGTGAATTCATCTCACAGAGTTACAGCTTTCCCCAAAAGAAGCCTTTCGCTAAGACTGTTCCTTTAGAATTTGAAAAGTGATGTTTCGAATCCCATGGAGGGCCATGGTGTAAAAGGAAATATCTTCAGTTAAAAACTGAAAAGAAGCTTTCTAACAAACTGCACTCTATTCTGTTAATTCGTCTCACAGAGTTACAGCTTTCCCTTCAAGAAGACTTTCGGTAAGACTGATCTTGTGGAATTTGAAAAGTGATATTTGGAAGTCCATAGAGGGCTATGATAAAAAAGGAAATATCTTCAGTTAAAAACTGGAAAGAAGCTTTCTGAGAAACTGCACTCTGTTCTGTTAATTTATCTCACAGAGTTAAATCTTTCCCATCAAGAAGCCTTTCGGTAAGACTGTTCTTTTGGAATTTGAAAAGTGATATTTGGAAGTCCATAGAAGGCTATGATGAAAAAGGAAATATCTTCAGTTAAAAACTGGAAAGAAGCTTTCTGAGAAACTGCACTCTGTTCTGTTAATTCATCTCACAGAGTTACAGCCTTCCCCTCAAGAAGACTTTCGCTAAGACTGTTCTTTTGGAATTTGAAAAGTGATATTTGGAATCCCCTAGAGGGCAATGGTGAAAAAGAAAATATCTTCAGTTAAAAACTGAAAAGAAGCTTTGTGACAAGCTGCACTCTGTTCTGTTAATTCATCTCCCAGAGTTACAGCTTTCCCCTCAATAAGCCTTTCGCTAAGACTGTTCTTCTGGAATTTGAAGAGTGATATTTGGTAGCCCATAGAGGGCAATGGTGAAAAAGGAAATATCTTCAGTTAAAAATTGGAAATAAGCTTTCTGAGAATCTGCTTTGTGTTCTGTGAATTCATCTCACAGAGTTACAGATTTCCCCTCGAGAAGCTTTTCGCTAAGACTGTTCTTGAGGAATTTGAAGAGTGATGTTTGGAAGACCCAAGAGGGCAATGGTGAAAAAGGAAATACATTCAGTTTAAAACTGGAAAGAATCTTTCTGAGAAACTGCACTCTGTTCTGTTAATTCATCTCACAGAGTTACATCTTTCCCCTCAAGAAGGCGTTCGCTATGACTGTTCTTGTGGAATTTGCAAAGTGATATTTGGAAGCCCTTAGAGGGCAATGGTGAAAAAGAAAACAAATTGAGTTAAAAACTGAAAAGAAGCTTTCTGACAAACCGCACCCTCTTCTGTTAATTTATCTCACAGAGTTACAGCTTTCACCTCAAGAAGCCTTTCGGTAAGTGTCTTCTTGTGGAATTTGAAAAGTGATATTTGGAAGCCCCTAGAGGGCAAAGGTGAAAAAGGAAATATCTTCAGTTGAAAACTGGAAAGAAGCTTGCGGGGAAACTGCTCTGTGTTCTGTTAATTCATGTCACACAGTTCCACTTTCCCCTCAAGAAGCCATTCTCTAAGACTGCTCTTGTGGAATTTGCAAAGCGATATTTGGAAGCCCACAGAGGGCTATGGTGAAAAAGGCAATATCTTCAATTAAAAACTGGAAAGAAGCTTTCTGAGAAAGTGCACTCTGTTCTGTTAATTCGTCTCACAGAGTTACAGCTCTCCCCTCAAGAAGCCGTTCGCTAAGACTGTTCTTGTGGAATTTGCAAAGCGATATATGGAAGCCCAGAGAGGGCTATGATAAAAAGGAAATATCTTCAGTTAAAAACTGGAAAGAAGCTTTGTGGGAAACTGCACTGTGTTCTATTAATTCATGTCACACAGTTACAGCTTTCCCCTCAAGAAGCCTTTCGCTAAGACTGTTCTTTTGGAATTTGAAAAGTGATATTTGGAATCCCATAGAGAGCAATGGTGAAAAAGGAAATATCTTCAGTTAAAAACTGAAAAGAAGCTTTCTGAGAAACTGCACTCTGTTCTGTCAATTCATCTCAGAGAGTTACAGCTTTCCCCTCAAGAAGCCTTTCGCTAAGACTGTTCTTGTGGAATTTGAAGAGTGATATTCGGTAGGCCATAGAGGGCAATGGTGAAAAAGGAAATATCTTCAGTTAAAAACTGGAAAGAAGCTTTCTGAGAAACAGTTTGTGTTCTGTTAATTCATGTGACAGAGTTACAGCTTTCCCCTCTAGAATCCTTTCGCTGACACTGTTCTTGTGGAATTTTAAGAGTGATATTTGGAAGCACATACAGGGCAATGGTTAAAAAGGAAATATCTTCAGTTAAAAACTGGAAAGAAGCTTTCTGAGAACCTGCTTTGTGTTTTGTTAATTCGTCTCACAGAGTTAGAGCTTTCCCCTCAAGAAGGCTTGCGCTAAGACTGTTCTTTTGGAATTTGAAAAGTGGTATTTGGAATCCCATAGAGGGCAATGGTGAAAAAGGAAATATCTTCAGTTAAAAACTGAAAGCAAGCTTTCTGATAAACTGCAGTCTGTTGTGTTAATTCATCTCACAGAGTTACAGCTTTCTCCTAAAGAAGCCACTCGCTAAGACTGTTCTTGTGTCATTTGAAGAGTGATATTTGGTAGCCCTTAGAGGGCAATGGTGAAAAAGGAAATATCTTCAGTTAAAAATTGGAAAGAAACTTTCTGAGAAACTGCTTTGTGTTGCGTGAATTCATGTCACAGAGTTACAGCTTTCACCGCAAGAAGCCTTTCGATAAGACTGTTCTTGTGGAATTTGAAGAGTTATATTTGGAAGCCCATAGAGGGCAATGGTGAAAAAGGAAATATCTTCAGTTAAAAACTGGAAAGAAGAATTCTGAGAAACTGCACTCTGTTCTGTTAATTCATTTCACAGAGTTACATCTTTCCCCTGAAGAAGCCGTTCGCTAAGACTGTTCTTTTGGAGTTTGCAAAGCGATATTTGGAAGCCCATGGAGGGCTATGGTGAAAAAGGAAATATCTTCAGTTAAAAACTGGAAAGAAGCTTTCTGAGAAACTGCACGCTATTCTGTTAATTCGTCTCACAGAGTTACAGCTCTCCCCTCAAGAAGCCGTTCGCTAAGACTGTTCTTGTGGAATTTGCAAAGCGATATTTGGAAGCCCATAGAGGGCTATGATAAAAAGGAAATATCTACAGTTAAAAACTGGAAAGAAGCTTTTGGGGAAACTGCACTGTGTTCTATTAATTCATGTCACACAGTTACAGCTTACCCCTCAAGAAGCCTTTCGCTAAGACTGTTCTTGTGGAATTTGAAGGGGGATACTTGGAATCCCATAGAGGGCAAAGGTGAAAAAGGAAACATCTTCAGTTTAAAACTGGAAAGAAGCTTTCTGAGAAACTGCACTCTGTTCTGTTAATTCATCTCACAGAGTTACATCTTTCCCCTCAAGAAGCCGTTCGCTGAGACTGTTCCTTTGGAATTTCCAAAGCGATATTTGGAAGCCCATAGAGGGCTATGGTGAAAAAGGAAATATCTTCAGTTAAAAACTGAAAAGAAGCTTTCTGAGAAACTGGACTCTGTTCTGTTAATTCGTCTCACAGAGTTACAGCTTTCCCCTCAAGCAGCCTTTCGCTAAGATTGTTCTTGTGGAATTTGAAGAGTGATATTTGGTAGCCCATAGAGGGCAATGGTGAAAAAGGAAATATCTTCAGTTAAAAACTGGAAAGAAGCTTTCTGAGAAACAGCTTTGTGTTCTGTGAATTGATGTCACAGAGTTACAGCTTTCCCCTCTAGAATCCTTTCGCTAAGACTGTTCTTGTGGAATTTGAAGAGTGATATTTGGAAGCACATAGAGGGCAATGGTGAAAAAGGAAATATCTTCAGTTAAAAACTGAAAACAAGCTTTCTGAGAAACTGCACTCCGTTCTGTTAATTCATCTCACAGAGTTACATCTTTCCCCTCAAGAAGCCTTTCGCTAAGACTGTTATTTTGGAATTTGAAAAGTGATATTTGGAATCCCATGGTGGGAAAAGTTGAAAAGGAAATATCTTCAGTTAAAAACTGTAAAGAAGCATAGGGGGAAACTGCTCTGTGTTCTGTTAATTCATGTCACAAATTTACAGCTTTCACCTCAAGAAGCTTTTCGCTAAGACTGTTCTTGTGGAATTTGAAGAGTGATATTTGGTAGCCCATAGAGGACAATGGTGAAAAAGGAAATATCTTTAGTTAAAAATTGGAAAGAAGCTTTCTGAGAAACTACTTTGTGTTCTGTGAGTTCACCTCACAGAGGTACAGCTTTCCCCTCAAGAAGCCTTTCGCTAAGTCTGTTCTTGTGGAATTTGAAGAGTGATGTTTGGACGCCCATAGAGGGCAATGGTGAAAATGGAAATATCTTCAGTTTAAAACTGGAAAGAATCTTTCTGAGAAACTGCACTCTGTTCTGTTAATTCATCTCACAGAGTTACAGCTCTCCCCTCAAGAAGCCGTTCGCTAAGACTGTTCTTGTGGTATTTGCAAAGCGATATATGGAAGACCAGAGAGGGCTATGATTAAAAGGAAATATCTTCAGTTAAAAACTGGAAAGAAGCTTTCGGGGAAACTGCACTGTGTTCTATTAATTCATGTCACACAGTTACACCTTTCCCCTCAAGAAGCCTTTCGCTAAGACTGTTCTTGTGGAATTTGAAGAGTGATGTTTGGAAGCCCATAGAGGGTAATGGTGAAAAAGGAAATATTTTCTGTTAAAAACTGGAAAGAAGCTTTCTGAGAAACTGCACTCTGTTCTGTTTATTCGTCTCACAGAGTTACAGCTTTCCCCTCAAGAAGCCTTTCGCTAAGACTGTTCTTTTGTAATTTGAAAAGTGATATTTGGAATCCCACAGAGTGCAATGGTGAAAAAGGAAATATCTTCACTTAAAAACTGGAAAGAAGCTTTCGGGTAAACTGCTCTGTGTTCTGTTAATTCATCTCACAGAGTTACAGCTTGCCCTTCAAGAAGCCATTCTCTAAGACTGTTCTTGTGGAATTTGAAAAGTGATATTAGAAAGCCCATAGAGGGCAATGGTGAAAAAGGAAATATCTTCAGTTAAAAACTGAAAAGAAGCTTTCTGCCAAACTGCACTCTTTTCTGTTAACTCATCTCACAGAGTTTCTGCTTTCCCTTCAAGAAGGCTTTTGCTAAGACTGTCCTTTTGGAATTTGAAAAGTGATATTTGGAAGCTATTAGCGGGGTATGGTGAAAAAGGAAATATCTTCAGTTAAAAACTGGAAAGAAGCTTTCGGGGAAACTGCTCTGTGTTCTGTTAATTCATCTCACAGAGTTACAGCATTCACCTCAAGAAGCCTTTTGCTAAGATTGTTCTTGTGGAATTTGAAGAGTGATATTTGGAAGCCCATAGAGGGTAATGGTTAAAAATGAAACATCTTCTGTTTAAAACTGGAAAGAAGCTTTCTGAGAAACTGCACTCTGTTCTGTTAATTCACCTCACGGAGCTACATCTTTCCCCTCAAGAAGCCGTTCTCTAAGACTGTTCTTGTGGAATTTGCAAAGCGATATTTGGAAGCCCATAGAGGGCTATGGTGAAAAAGGAAATATCTTCAGTTTAAAACTGGAAAGAAGCTTTCTGAGAAACTGCTCTCTGTTCTGTTAATTCATCTCACAGAGTTACATCGTTCCCCTCAAGAAGCGGTTCGCTGAGACTGTTCCTGTGGAATTTGCAAAGCGATATTTGAAAGCCCATAGAGGGCTATGGTGAAAAAGGAAATATCTTCAGTTAAAAACCGGAAAGAAGCTTTCTGAGAAACTGCACTCTATTCTGTTAATTCGTCTCACAGAGTTACAGATTTCCCCTCAAGAAGCCTTTCGCTAAGACTGTTCTTGTGGAATTTGAAAAGTGATATTTGGAATCCCATAGAGTGCAATGGTGAAAAAGGAAATATCTTCAGTTAAACACTGAAAAGAAGCTTTCTGAGAAACTGCACTCTGTTCTGTCAATTCATCTCAGAGAGTTACAGCTTTCCCCTCAAGAAGCCTTTCGCTAAGACTGTTCTTGTGGAATTTGAAGAGTGATATTTGGTAGGCCATAGAGGGCAATGGTAAAAAAGGAAATATCTTAAGTTAAAAACTGGAAAGAAGCTTTCTGAGAAACAGTTTGTGTTCTGTTAATTCATGTCACAGAGTTACAGCTTTCCCCTCTAGAATCCTTTCGCTGAGACTGTTCTTGTGGAATTTGAAGAGTGATATTTGGAAGCACATAGAGGGCAATTGTGAAAAAGGAAATATCTTCAGTTAAAAACTGGAAAGAAGCTGTCTGAGAACCTGCTTTGTGTTGTGTTAATTCGTCTCACAGAGTTACAGCTTTCCCCTCAAGAAGCCTTTCGCTAAGACTGTTCTTTTGGAATTTGAAAGGTGATATTTGGAATCCAATAGAGGGCAATGGTGAAAAAGGAAATATCTTCAGTTAAAAACTGAAAGCAAGCTTTCTGATAAACTGCACTCTGTTCTATTAATTCATCTCACAGAGTTACAGCTTTCTCCTCAAGAAGCCTTTCGCTAAGACTGTTCTTGTGGCATTTGAAGAGTGATATTTGGTAGCCCTTAGAGGGCCATGGTGAAAAAGGAAATATCTTCAGTTAAAAATTGGAAAGAAGCTTTCTGAGAAACTGCTTTGTGTTGCGTGAATTCATCTCACAGAGTTACAGCTTACCCCTCAAGAAGCCTTTCGATAAGACTGTTCTTGTGGAATTTGAAGAGTGATATTTGGAAGCCCATAGAGGGCAATGGTGAAAAAGGAAATATCTTCAGTTAAAAACTGGAAAGAATCTTTCTGAGAAACTGCACTCTGTTCTGTTAATTCATCTCACAGAGATACATCTTTCCCCTGAAGAAGCCGTTTGCTAAGACTGTTCTTTTGGAGTTTGCAAAGCGATATTTGGAAGCCCATGGAGGGCTATGGTGAAAAAGGAAATATCTTCAGTTAAAAACTGGAAAGAAGCTTTCTGAGAAACTGCACGCTGTTCTGTTAATTCGTCTCACAGAGTTACAGCTCTCCCCTCAAGAACCCGTTCGCTAAGACTGTTCTTGTGGAATTTGCAAAGCGATATTTGGAAGCCCATAGAGGGCTATGATAAAAAGAAAATATCTTCAGTTAAAAACTGGAAAGAAGCTTTTGGGGAAACTGCACTGTGTTCTATTAATTCATGTCACACAGTTACAGCTTACCCTCAAGAAGCCTTTCGATAAGACTGTTCTTGTGGAATTTGAAGAGTGATACGTGGAATCCCGTAGAGGGCAATGGTGAAAAAGGAAACATCTTCAGTTTAAAACTGGAAAGAAGCTTTCTGAGAAACTGCACTCTGTTCTGTTAATTCATCTCACAGAGTTACATCTTTCCCCTCAAGAAGCCGTTCGCTGAGACTGTTCCTGTGGAATTTGCAAAGCGATATTTGGAAGCCCATAGAGGGCTATGGTGAAAAAGGAAATATCTTCAGTTAAAAACCGGAAAGAAGCTTTCTGAGAAACTGCACTCTGTTCTGTTAATTCGTCTCACAGAGTTACAGCTTTCCCCTCAAGAAGCCTTTCGCTAAGACTGTTCTTGTGGAATTTGAAGAGTGATATTTGGTAGCCCATAGAGGGCAATGGTGAAAAAGGAAATATCTTCAGTTAAAAACTGGAAAGAAGCTTTCTGAGAAACAGCTTTGTGTTCTGTGAATTCATGTCAGAGTTACAGCTTTCCCCTCTGGAATCCTTTCACTAAGACTGTTCTTGTGGAATTTGAAGAGTGATATTTGGAAGCACATAGAGGGCAATGGTGAAAAAGGAAATATCTTCAGTTAAAATCTGGAAAGAAGCTTTCTGAGAACCTGCTTTGTGTTGTGTTAATTCGTCTCCCAGAGTTACAGCTTTCCCCTCAAGAAGCCTTTCGCTAAGACTGTTCTTTTGGAATTTGAAAAGTGATATTTGGAATCCCATAGAGGGCAATGGTGAAAAAGGAAATATCTTCAGTTAAAAACTGAAAACAAGCTTTCTGATAAACTGCACTCTGTTCTGTTAATTCATCTCCCAGAGATACAGCTTTCTCTTCAAGAAGCCTTTCGCTAAGACTGTTCTTGTGGCATTTGAAGAGTGATATTTGGTAGCCCTTAGAGGGCCATGGTGAAAAAGGAAATATCTTCAGTTAAAAATTGGAAAGAAGCTTTCTGAGAAACTGCTTTGTGTTGCGTGAATTCATCTCACAGAGTTACAGCTTTCCCCTCAAGAAGCCTTTCGATAAGACTGTTCTTGTGGAATTTGAAGGGTGATATTTGGAAGCCCATAGAGGGCAATGGTGAAAAAGGAAATATCTTCAGTTAAAAACTGGAAAGAAGCTTTCTGAGAAACTGCACTCTGTTCTGTTAATTCATCTCACAGAGTTACATCTTTCCCCTCAAGAAGCCTTTCGCTAAGACTGTTATTTTAGAATTTGAAAAGTGATATTTGGAATCCCATGGTGGGAAAAGGTGAAAAGGAAATATCTTCAGTTAAAAACTGTAAAGAAGCATAGGGGGAAACTGCTCTGTGTTCTGTTAATTCATGTCACACATTTACAGCTTTCCCCTCAAGAAGCCTTTCGCTAAGACTGTTCTTTTGGAATTTGAAAAGTGATATTTGGAATCCCATAGAGGGCAATATTGAAAAAGGAAATATCTTCAGTTAAAAACTGAAAAGAAGCTTTCTGAGAAACTGCTTTGTGTTCTGTGAATTCATCTCACAGAGTTACAGCTTTCCCCAAAAGAAGCCATTCGCTAAGACTGTTCCTTTAGAATTTGAAAAGTGATGTTTCGAATCCCATGGAGGGCCATGGTGTAAAAAGAAATATCTTCAGTTAAAAACTGAAAAGAAGCTTTCTAACAAACTGCACTCTATTCTGTTAATTCGTCTCACAGAGTTACAGCTTTCCCTTCAAGAAGACTTTCGGTAAGACTGATCTTGTGGAATTTGAAAAGTGATATTTGGAAGT
Source organism: Chlorocebus sabaeus (assembly GCF_047675955.1). NCBI lineage: Eukaryota > Metazoa > Chordata > Mammalia > Primates > Cercopithecidae > Chlorocebus > Chlorocebus sabaeus. The sequence continues at coordinate 89,814,073 of NC_132933.1, forward strand.
CCATAGAGGGCTATGATAAAAAAGGAAATATCTTCAGTTAAAAACTGGAAAGAAGCTTTCTGAGAAACTGCACTCTGTTCTGTTAATTTATCTCACAGAGTTAAATCTTTCCCATCAAGAAGCCTTTCGGTAAGACTGTTCTTTTGGAATTTGAAAAGTGATATTTGGAAGTCCATAGAAGGCTATGATGAAAAAGGAAATATCTTCAGTTAAAAACTGGAAAGAAGCTTTCTGAGAAACTGCACTCTGTTCTGTTAATTCATCTCACAGAGTTACAGCCTTCCCCTCAAGAAGACTTTCGCTAAGACTGTTCTTTTGGAATTTGAAAAGTGATATTTGGAATCCCCTAGAGGGCAATGGTGAAAAAGAAAATATCTTCAGTTAAAAACTGAAAAGAAGCTTTGTGACAAGCTGCACTCTGTTCTGTTAATTCATCTCCCAGAGTTACAGCTTTCCCCTCAATAAGCCTTTCGCTAAGACTGTTCTTCTGGAATTTGAAGAGTGATATTTGGTAGCCCATAGAGGGCAATGGTGAAAAAGGAAATATCTTCAGTTAAAAATTGGAAATAAGCTTTCTGAGAATCTGCTTTGTGTTCTGTGAATTCATCTCACAGAGTTACAGATTTCCCCTCGAGAAGCTTTTCGCTAAGACTGTTCTTGAGGAATTTGAAGAGTGATGTTTGGAAGACCCAAGAGGGCAATGGTGAAAAAGGAAATACATTCAGTTTAAAACTGGAAAGAATCTTTCTGAGAAACTGCACTCTGTTCTGTTAATTCATCTCACAGAGTTACATCCTTCCCCTCAAGAAGCCGTTCGCTATGACTGTTCTTGTGGAATTTGCAAAGTGATATTTGGAATCCCATAGAGGGCAATGGTGAAAAAGGAAATATCTTCAGTTAAAAACTGAAAAGAAGCTTTCTGACAAACCGCACCCTCTTCTGTTAATTTATCTCACAGAGTTACAGCTTTCACCTCAAGAAGCCTTTCGGTAAGTGTCTTCTTGTGGAATTTGAAAAGTGATATTTGGAAGCCCCTAGAGGGCAAAGGTGAAAAAGGAAATATCTTCAGTTGAAAACTGGAAAGAAGCTTGCGGGGAAACTGCTCTGTGTTCTGTTAATTCATGTCACACAGTTCCACTTTCCCCTCAAGAAGCCATTCTCTAAGACTGCTCTTGTGGAATTTGCAAAGCGATATTTGGAAGCCCACAGAGGGCTATGGTGAAAAAGGCAATATCTTCAATTAAAAACTGGAAAGAAGCTTTCTGAGAAACTGCACTCTGTTCTGTAAATTCGTCTCACAGAGTTACAGCTCTCCCCTCAAGAAGCCGTTCGCTAAGACTGTTCTTGTGGAATTTGCAAAGCGATATATGGAAGCCCAGAGAGGGCTATGATAAAAAGGAAATATCTTCAGTTAAAAACTGGAAAGAAGCTTTTGGGGAAACTGCACTGTGTTCTATTAATTCATGTCACACAGTTACAGCTTACCCCTCAAGAAGCCTTTCGCTAAGACTGTTCTTGTGGAATTTGAAGAGGGATACTTGGAATCCCATAGAGGGCAAAGGTGAAAAAGGAAACATCTTCAGTTTAAAACTGGAAAGAAGCTTTCTGAGAAACTGCACTCTGTTCTGTTAATTCATCTCACAGAGTTACATCTTTCCCCTCAAGAAGCCGTTCGCTGAGACTGTTCCTGTGGAATTTCCAAAGCGATATTTGGAAGCCCATAGAGGGCTATGGTGAAAAAGGAAATATCTTCAGTTAAAAACTGAAAAGAAGCTTTCTGAGAAACTGGACTCTGTTCTGTTAATTCGTCTCACAGAGTTACAGCTTTCCCCTCAAGCAGCCTTTCGCTAAGATTGTTCTTGTGGAATTTGAAGAGTGATATTTGGTAGCCCATAGAGGGCAATGGTGAAAAAGGAAATATCTTCAGTTAAAAACTGGAAAGAAGCTTTCTGAGAAACAGCTTTGTGTTCTGTGAATTGATGTCACAGAGTTACAGCTTTCCCCTCTAGAATCCTTTCGCTAAGACTGTTCTTGTGGAATTTGAAGAGTGATATTTGGAAGCACATAGAGGGCAATGGTGAAAAAGGAAATATCTTCAGTTAAAAACTGAAAACAAGCTTTCTGAGAAACTGCACTCCGTTCTGTTAATTCATCTCACAGAGTTACATCTTTCCCCTCAAGAAGCCTTTCGCTAAGACTGTTATTTTGGAATTTGAAAAGTGATATTTGGAATCCCATGGTGGGAAAAGTTGAAAAGGAAATATCTTCAGTTAAAAACTGTAAAGAAGCATAGGGGGAAACTGCTCTGTGTTCTGTTAATTCATGTCACAAATTTACAGCTTTCACCTCAAGAAGCTTTTCGCTAAGACTGTTCTTGTGGAATTTGAAGAGTGATATTTGGTAGCCCATAGAGGACAATGGTGAAAAAGGAAATATCTTTAGTTAAAAATTGGAAAGAAGCTTTCTGAGAAACTACTTTGTGTTCTGTGAGTTCACCTCACAGAGGTACAGCTTTCCCCTCAAGAAGCCTTTCGCTAAGTCTGTTCTTTTGGAATTTGAAGAGTGATGTTTGGACGCCCATAGAGGGCAATGGTGAAAATGGAAATATCTTCAGTTTAAAACTGGAAAGAATCTTTCTGAGAAACTGCACTCTGTTCTGTTAATTCATCTCACAGAATTACATCTTTCCCCTCAAGAAGCCGTTCGCTATGACTGTTCTTGTGGAATTTGCAAAGTGATATTTGGAATCCCATAGAGGGCAATGGTGAAAAAGGAAATATCTTCAGTTAAAAACTGAAAAGAAGCTTTCTGACAAACCGCACCCTCTTCTGTTAATTTATCTCACAGAGTTACAGCTTTCACCTCAAGAAGCCTTTCGCTAAGAGTCTTCTTGTGGAATTTGCAAAGCGATATTTGGAAGCCCATGGAGGGCCATGGTGAAAAAGGAAATATCTTCAGTTAAAAACTGGAAAGAAGCTTTCTGAGAAACTGCACGCTGTTCTGTTAATTCGTCTCACAGAGTTACAGCTCTCCCCTCAAGAAGCCGTTCGCTAAGACTGTTCTTGTGGTATTTGCAAAGCGATATATGGAAGACCAGAGAGGGCTATGATTAAAAGGAAATATCTTCAGTTAAAAACTGGAAAGAAGCTTTCGGGGAAACTGCACCGTGTTCTATTAATTCATGTCACACAGTTACACCTTTCCCCTCAAGAAGCCTTTCGCTAAGACTGTTCTTGTGGAATTTGAAGAGTGATACTTGGAATCCCATAGAGGGCAATGGTGAAAAAGGAAACATCTTCAGTTTAAAACTGGAAAGAAGCTTTCTGAGAAACTGCTCTCTGTTCTGTTAATTCATCTCACAGAGTTACATCGTTCCCCTCAAGAAGCGGTTCGCTGAGACTGTTCCTGTGGAATTTGCAAAGCGATATTTGAAAGCCCATAGAGGGCTATGGTGAAAAAGGAAATATCTTCAGTTAAAAACCGGAAAGAAGCTTTCTGAGAAACTGCACTCTATTCTGTTAATTCGTCTCACAGAGTTACAGATTTCCCCTCAAGAAGCCTTTCGCTAAGACTGTTCTTGTGGAATTTGAAAAGTGATATTTGGAATCCCATAGAGTGCAATGGTGAAAAAGGAAATATCTTCAGTTAAACACTGAAAAGAAGCTTTCTGAGAAACTGCACTCTGTTCTGTCAATTCGTCTCACAGAGTTACAGCTTTCCCCTCAAGAAGCCTTTCGCTAAGACTGTTCTTTTGGAATTTGAAAGGTGATATTTGGAATCCAATAGAGGGCAATGGTGAAAAAGGAAATATCTTCAGTTAAAAACTGAAAGCAAGCTTTCTGATAAACTGCACTCTGTTCTATTAATTCATCTCACAGAGTTACAGCTTTCTCCTCAAGAAGCCTTTCGCTAAGACTGTTCTTGTGGCATTTGAAGAGTGATATTTGGTAGCCCTTAGAGGGCCATGGTGAAAAAGGAAATATCTTCAGTTAAAAATTGGAAAGAAGCTTTCTGAGAAACTGCTTTGTGTTGCGTGAATTCATCTCACAGAGTTACAGCTTACCCCTCAAGAAGCCTTTCGATAAGACTGTTCTTGTGGAATTTGAAGAGTGATATTTGGAAGCCCATAGAGGGCAATGGTGAAAAAGGAAATATCTTCAGTTAAAAACTGGAAAGAATCTTTCTGAGAAACTGCACTCTGTTCTGTTAATTCATCTCACAGAGATACATCTTTCCCCTGAAGAAGCCGTTTGCTAAGACTGTTCTTTTGGAGTTTGCAAAGCGATATTTGGAAGCCCATGGAGGGCTATGGTGAAAAAGGAAATATCTTCAGTTAAAAACTGGAAAGAAGCTTTCTGAGAAACTGCACGCTGTTCTGTTAATTCGTCTCACAGAGTTACAGCTCTCCCCTCAAGAACCCGTTCGCTAAGACTGTTCTTGTGGAATTTGCAAAGCGATATTTGGAAGCCCATAGAGGGCTATGATAAAAAGAAAATATCTTCAGTTAAAAACTGGAAAGAAGCTTTTGGGGAAACTGCACTGTGTTCTATTAATTCATGTCACACAGTTACAGCTTACCCTCAAGAAGCCTTTCGATAAGACTGTTCTTGTGGAATTTGAAGAGTGATACGTGGAATCCCGTAGAGGGCAATGGTGAAAAAGGAAACATCTTCAGTTTAAAACTGGAAAGAAGCTTTCTGAGAAACTGCACTCTGTTCTGTTAATTCATCTCACAGAGTTACATCTTTCCCCTCAAGAAGCCGTTCGCTGAGACTGTTCCTGTGGAATTTGCAAAGCGATATTTGGAAGCCCATAGAGGGCTATGGTGAAAAAGGAAATATCTTCAGTTAAAAACCGGAAAGAAGCTTTCTGAGAAACTGCACTCTGTTCTGTTAATTCGTCTCACAGAGTTACAGCTTTCCCCTCAAGAAGCCTTTCGCTAAGACTGTTCTTGTGGAATTTGAAGAGTGATATTTGGTAGCCCATAGAGGGCAATGGTGAAAAAGGAAATATCTTCAGTTAAAAACTGGAAAGAAGCTTTCTGAGAAACAGCTTTGTGTTCTGTGAATTCATGTCAGAGTTACAGCTTTCCCCTCTGGAATCCTTTCACTAAGACTGTTCTTGTGGAATTTGAAGAGTGATATTTGGAAGCACATAGAGGGCAATGGTGAAAAAGGAAATATCTTCAGTTAAAATCTGGAAAGAAGCTTTCTGAGAACCTGCTTTGTGTTGTGTTAATTCGTCTCCCAGAGTTACAGCTTTCCCCTCAAGAAGCCTTTCGCTAAGACTGTTCTTTTGGAATTTGAAAAGTGATATTTGGAATCCCATAGAGGGCAATGGTGAAAAAGGAAATATCTTCAGTTAAAAACTGAAAACAAGCTTTCTGATGAACTGCACTCTGTTCTGTTAATTCATCTCCCAGAGATACAGCTTTCTCTTCAAGAAGCCTTTCGCTAAGACTGTTCTTGTGGCATTTGAAGAGTGATATTTGGTAGCCCTTAGAGGGCCATGGTGAAAAAGGAAATATCTTCAGTTAAAAATTGGAAAGAAGCTTTCTGAGAAACTGCTTTGTGTTGCGTGAATTCATCTCACAGAGTTACAGCTTTCCCCTCAAGAAGCCTTTCGATAAGACTGTTCTTGTGGAATTTGAAGGGTGATATTTGGAAGCCCATAGAGGGCAATGGTGAAAAAGGAAATATCTTCAGTTAAAAACTGGAAAGAAGCTTTCTGAGAAACTGCACTCTGTTCTGTTAATTCATCTCACAGAGTTACATCTTTCCCCTCAAGAAGCCTTTCGCTAAGACTGTTATTTTAGAATTTGAAAAGTGATATTTGGAATCCCATGGTGGGAAAAGGTGAAAAGGAAATATCTTCAGTTAAAAACTGTAAAGAAGCATAGGGGGAAACTGCTCTGTGTTCTGTTAATTCATGTCACACATTTACAGCTTTCCCCTCAAGAAGCCTTTCGCTAAGACTGTTCTTTTGGAATTTGAAAAGTGATATTTGGAATCCCATAGAGGGCAATATTGAAAAAGGAAATATCTTCAGTTAAAAACTGAAAAGAAGCTTTCTGAGAAACTGCTTTGTGTTCTGTGAATTCATCTCACAGAGTTACAGCTTTCCCCAAAAGAAGCCATTCGCTAAGACTGTTCCTTTAGAATTTGAAAAGTGATGTTTCGAATCCCATGGAGGGCCATGGTGTAAAAAGAAATATCTTCAGTTAAAAACTGAAAAGAAGCTTTCTAACAAACTGCACTCTATTCTGTTAATTCGTCTCACAGAGTTACAGCTTTCCCTTCAAGAAGACTTTCGGTAAGACTGATCTTGTGGAATTTGAAAAGTGATATTTGGAAGTCCATAGAGGGCTATGATAAAAAAGGAAATATCTTCAGTTAAAAACTGGAAAGAAGCTTTCTGAGAAACTGCACTCTGTTCTGTTAATTTATCTCACAGAGTTAAATCTTTCCCATCAAGAAGCCTTTCGGTAAGACTGTTCTTTTGGAATTTGAAAAGTGATATTTGGAAGTCCATAGAAGGCTATGATGAAAAAGGAAATATCTTCAGTTAAAAACTGGAAAGAAGCTTTCTGAGAAACTGCACTCTGTTCTGTTAATTCATCTCACAGAGTTACAGCCTTCCCCTCAAGAAGACTTTCGCTAAGACTGTTCTTTTCGAATTTGAAAAGTGATATTTGGAATCCCCTAGAGGGCAATGGTGAAAAAGAAAATATCTTCAGTTAAAAACTGAAAAGAAGCTTTGTGACAAGCTGCACTCTGTTCTGTTAATTCATCTCCCAGAGTTACAGCTTTCCCCTCAATAAGCCTTTCGCTAAGACTGTTCTTCTGGAATTTGAAGAGTGATATTTGGTAGCCCATAGAGGGCAATGGTGAAAAAGGAAATATCTTCAGTTAAAAATTGGAAATAAGCTTTCTGAGAATCTGCTTTGTGTTCTGTGAATTCATCTCACAGAGTTACAGATTTCCCCTCGAGAAGCTTTTCGCTAAGACTGTTCTTGAGGAATTTGAAGAGTGATGTTTGGAAGACCCAAGAGGGCAATGGTGAAAAAGGAAATACATTCAGTTTAAAACTGGAAAGAATCTTTCTGAGAAACTGCACTCTGTTCTGTTAATTCATCTCACAGAGTTACATCCTTCCCCTCAAGAAGCCGTTCGCTATGACTGTTCTTGTGGAATTTGCAAAGTGATATTTGGAATCCCATAGAGGGCAATGGTGAAAAAGGAAATATCTTCAGTTAAAAACTGAAAAGAAGCTTTCTGACAAACCGCACCCTCTTCTGTTAATTTATCTCACAGAGTTACAGCTTTCACCTCAAGAAGCCTTTCGGTAAGTGTCTTCTTGTGGAATTTGAAAAGTGATATTTGGAAGCCCCTAGAGGGCAAAGGTGAAAAAGGAAATATCTTCAGTTGAAAACTGGAAAGAAGCTTGCGGGGAAACTGCTCTGTGTTCTGTTAATTCATGTCACACAGTTCCACTTTCCCCTCAAGAAGCCATTCTCTAAGACTGCTCTTGTGGAATTTGCAAAGCGATATTTGGAAGCCCACAGAGGGCTATGGTGAAAAAGGCAATATCTTCAATTAAAAACTGGAAAGAAGCTTTCTGAGAAACTGCACTCTGTTCTGTTAATTCGTCTCACAGAGTTACAGCTCTCCCCTCAAGAAGCCGTTCGCTAAGACTGTTCTTGTGGAATTTGCAAAGCGATATATGGAAGCCCAGAGAGGGCTATGATAAAAAGGAAATATCTTCAGTTAAAAACTGGAAAGAAGCTTTCGGGGAAACTGCACTGTGTTCTATTAATTCATGTCACACAGTTACAGCTTTCCCCTCAAGAAGCCTTTCGCTAAGACTGTTCTTGTGGAATTTGAAGAGTGATATTTGGAAGCACATAGAGGGCAATGGTGAAAAAGGAAATATCTTCAGTTAAAAACTGAAAACAAGCTTTCTGAGAAACTGCACTCTGTTCTGTTAATTCATCTCACAGAGTTACATCTTTCCCCTCAAGAAGCCTTTCGCTAAGACTGTTATTTTGGAATTTGAAAAGTGATATTTGGAATCCCATGGTGGGAAAAGTTGAAAAGGAAATATCTTCAGTTAAAAACTGTAAAGAAGCATAGGGGGAAACTGCTCTGTGTTCTGTTAATTCATGTCACAAATTTACAGCTTTCACCTCAAGAAACTTTTCGCTAAGAATGTTCTTGTGGAATTTGAAGAGTGATATTTGGTAGCCCATAGAGGACAATGGTGAAAAAGGAAATATCTTTAGTTAAAAATTGGAAAGAAGCTTTCTGAGAAACTACTTTGTGTTCTGTGAGTTCACCTCACAGAGGTACAGCTTTCCCCTCAAGAAGCCTTTCGCTAAGTCTGTTCTTGTGGAATTTGAAGAGTGATGTTTGGACGCCCATAGAGGGCAATGGTGAAAATGGAAATATCTTCAGTTTAAAACTGGAAAGAATCTTTCTGAGAAACTGCACTCTGTTCTGTTAATTCATCTCACAGAATTACATCTTTCCCCTCAAGAAGCCGTTCGCTATGACTGTTCTTGTGGAATTTGCAAAGTGATATTTGGAATCCCATAGAGGGCAATGGTGAAAAAGGAAATATCTTCAGTTAAAAACTGAAAAGAAGCTTTCTGACAAACCGCACCCTCTTCTGTTAATTTATCTCACAGAGTTACAGCTTTCACCTCAAGAAGCCTTTCGCTAAGAGTCTTCTTGTGGAATTTGCAAAGCGATATTTGGAAGCCCATGGAGGGCCATGGTGAAAAAGGAAATATCTTCAGTTAAAAACTGGAAAGAAGCTTTCTGAGAAACTGCACGCTGTTCTGTTAATTCGTCTCACAGAGTTACAGCTCTCCCCTCAAGAAGCCGTTCGCTAAGACTGTTCTTGTGGTATTTGCAAAGCGATATATGGAAGACCAGAGAGGGCTATGATTAAAAGGAAATATCTTCAGTTAAAAACTGGAAAGAAGCTTTCGGGGAAACTGCACTGTGTTCTATTAATTCATGTCACACAGTTACACCTTTCCCCTCAAGAAGCCTTTCGCTAAGACTGTTCTTGTGGAATTTGAAGAGTGATACTTGGAATCCCATAGAGGGCAATGGTGAAAAAGGAAACATCTTCAGTTTAAAACTGGAAAGAAGCTTTCTGAGAAACTGCTCTCTGTTCTGTTAATTCATCTCACAGAGTTACATCTTTCCCCTCAAGAAGCGGTTCGCTGAGACTGTTCCTGTGGAATTTGCAAAGCGATATTTGAAAGCCCATAGAGGGCTATGGTGAAAAAGGAAATATCTTCAGTTAAAAACCGGAAAGAAGCTTTCTGAGAAACTGCACTCTATTCTGTTAATTCGTCTCACAGAGTTACAGATTTCCCCTCAAGAAGCCTTTCGCTAAGACTGTTCTTGTGGAATTTGAAAAGTGATATTTGGAATCCCATAGAGTGCAATGGTGAAAAAGGAAATATCTTCAGTTAAACACTGAAAAGAAGCTTTCTGAGAAACTGCACTCTGTTCTGTCAATTCATCTCACTTAGTTACAGCTTTCCCCTCAAGAAGCCTTTCGCTAAGACTGTTCTTGTGGAATTTGAAGAGTGATATTTGGTAGCCCATAGAGGACAATGGTGAAAAAGAAAATATCTTCAGTTAAAAATTGGAAAGAAGCTTTCTGAGAAACTACTTTGTGTTCTCTGAGTTCATCTCACAGAGGTACAGCTTTCCCCTCAAGAAGCATTTCGCTAAGTCTGTTCTTGTTGAATTTGAAGAGTGATCTTTGGACTCCCATAGAGGGCAATGGTGAAAAAGGAAATATCTTCAGTTTAAAACTGGAAAGAAGCTTTCTGAGAAACTGCACTCTGTTCTGTTAATTCATCTCAGAGAGTTACATCTTTCCCCTGAAGAAGCCGTTCCGTAAGACTGTTCTTGTGGAATTTGCAAAGCGATATTTGGAAGCCCATAGAGGGCTATGGTGAAAAAGGAAATATCTTCAGTTAAAAACCGGAAAGAAGCTTTGTGAGAAACTGCACTCTGTTCTGTTAATTCGTCTCACAGAGTTACAGCTTTCCCCTCAAGAAGCCTTTCGCTAAGACTGTTCTTGTGGAATCTGAAAAGTGATATTTGGAATCCCATAGAAGGCAATGGTGAAAAAGGAAATATCTTCAGGTAAAAAACTGAAAGCAAGCTTTCTGATAAACTGCACTCTGTTCTGTTAATTCATCTCACAGAGTTACAGCTTTCTCCTCAAGATTCCTTTCGCTAAGACTATTCTTGTGGCATTTGAAGAGTGATATTTGGTAGCCCTTAGAGGGCAATGGTGAAAAAGGAAATATCTTCAGTTAAAAATTAGAAAGAAGCTTTCTGAGAAACTGCTTTGTGTTGCGTGAATTCATCTCACAGAGTTACAGCTTACCCCTCAAGAAGCCTTTCGATAAGACTGTTCTTGTGGAATTTGAAGAGTGATATTTGGAAGCCCATAGAGGGCAATGGTGAAAAAGGAAATATCTACAGTTAAAAACAGGAAAGAAGCTTTCTGAGAAACTGCACTCTGTTCTGTTAATTCATCTCACAGAGTTACAACTTTCCCTTACAGAAGCCGTTCGCTAAGACTGTTCTTTTGGAGTTTGCAAAGCGATATTTGGAAGCCCATGGAGGGCTATGGTGAAAAAGGAAATATCTTCAGTTAGAAACTGGAAAGAAGCTTTCTGAGAAACTGCACGCTATTCTGTTAATTCGTCTCACAGAGTTACAGGTCTCCCCTCAAGAAGCCGTTCGCTAAGACTGTTCTTGTGGAATATGCAAAGCGATATTTGGAAGCCCATAGAGAGCTATGATAAAAAGAAAATATCTTCAGTTAAAAACTGGAAAGAAGCTTTCGGGGAAACTGCACTGTGTTCTATTAATTCATGTCACACAGTTACAGCTTACCCCTCAAGAAGCCTTTCGCTAAGTCTGTTCTTGTGGAATTTGAAGAGTGATACTTGGAATCCCATAGAGGGCAATGGTGAAAAAGGAAACATCTTCAGTTTAAAACTGGAAAGAATCTTTCTGAGAAACTGCACTCTGTTCTGTTAATTCATCTCACAGAGTTACATCTTTCCCCTCAAGAAGCCGTTCGCTGAGACTGTTATTTTGGAATTTGAAAAGTGATATTTGGAATCCCATGGTGGGAAAAAGTGAAAAGGAAATATCTTCAGTTAAAAACTGTAAAGAAGCATAGGGGGAAACTGCTCTTGTTCTGTTAATTCATGTCACACATTTACAGCTTTCCCCTCAAGAAGCCGTTCGCTAAGACTGTTCTTTTGGAATTTGAAAAGTGATATTTGGAATCCCATAGAGGGCAATGGTGAAAAAGGAAATATCTTCAGTTAAAAACTGAAAGAAGCTTTCTGACAAACTGCACTCTGTTCTGTTAATTCATCTCACAGTGTTAGAGCTTTCCCCTCAAGAAGCCTTTCGCTAAGACTGTTCTTGTGGAATTTGAAGAGTGATATTTGGTAGCCCATAGAGGACAATGGTGAAAAAGGAAATATCTTCAGTTAAAAATTGGAAAGAAGCTTTCTGAGAAACTACTTTGTGTTCTGTGAGTTCATCTCACAGAGGTACAGCTTTCCCCTCAAGAAGCCTTTCGCTAAGTCTGTTCTTGTGGAATTTGAAGAGTGATGTTTGGACGCCCATAGAGGGCAATGGTGAAAAAGGAAATATCTTCAGTTTAAAACTGGAAAGAAGCTTTCTGAGAAACTGCAGTCTGTTCTGTTAATTCATCTCAGAGAGTTACATCTTTCCTCTGAAGGAGCCGTTCACTAAGACTCTTCTTGTGGAATTTGCAAAGCGATATTTGGAAGCCCATAGAGGGCAATGGTGAAAAAGGAAATATCTTCAGTTAAAAACTGGAAAGACGTTTTCTGAGAACCTGCTTTGTGTTGTGTTAATTCGTCTGACAGAGTTACAGCTTTCCCCTCAAGAAGCCTTTTGCTAAGACTGTTCTTTTGGGATGTGAAAAGTGATATTTGGAATCCCATAGAGGGCAATGGTGAAAAAGGAAATATCTTCAGTTAAAAACTGAAAAGAAGCTTTCTGACAAACTGCACTCTGTTCTGTTAATTCATCTCACAGAGTTACAGCTTTCTCCTCAAGAAGCCTTTCGCTAAGACTGTTCTTGTGGAATTTGAAGAGTGGTATTTGGAAGCCCATATAGGACAATGCTGAAAAAGGAAACATCTTCAGTTTAAAACTGGAAAGAAGCTTTCTGAGAAACTGCACTCTGTTCTCTTTATTCATCTCACAGAGTTAAAGCATTCCCCTCAAGAAGCCTTTCGCTAAGATTGTTCTTTTGGAATTTGAAAAGTGATATTTGGAATCCAATAGAGGGCAATGGTGAAAAAGGAAATATCTTCAGTTAAAAACTGAAAAGAAGCTTTCTGACAAACTGCACTCTGTTCTGTTAAATCATCTCACAGAGTTACAGCTTTCCGTTCCAGAAGCCTTTCGCTAAGGCTCTTCTTGTGGAATTTGAAAAGTGATATTTGGAAGCCCCTTGAGGGCAATGGTGAGAAAGGAAATAACTTCAGTTAAAACTGTTAAGAAGCTTTCGGGGAAACTGCTCTGTGTTCTGTTAATTCATGTCACAGAGTTCCATCTTTCCCCTCAAGAAGCCTTTCCCTAAGACTGTTCTTGTGGAATTTGAAGAGTGATAATGTAAGCCCTTAGAGGGCAATGGTGAAAAAGGAAGCATGTTCAGCTTAAAACTGAAAAGTAACTTTCTGAGAAACTGCACTCTGTTCTGTTAATTCATCTCACAGAGTTACATCTTTCCCCTAAAGAAGCCGTTCGCTAAGACTGTTCTTGTGGAATTTGAAAAGTGATATTTGGAATCCCCTAGAGGGCAATGGTGAAAAAGGAAAGATCTTCAGTTAAAAACTGGAAAGAAGCATTGGGGGAAACTGCTCTGTGTTCTGTTAATTCATCTCAGAGTTACACCTTTCCCTTCAAGAAGCCTTGCGCTAAGACTCTTCCTGTGGAATTTGAAGAGTGATAATTGGAAGCCCATAAAGGGCAATTGTGAAAAAGGAAATAACGTCAGTTTAAATGTGGAAAGAAGCTTTCTGAGAAACTGCACTCTGTTCTGTTAATTCATCTCACAGAGGTACATCTTTCCCCTCAAGAAATCCTTTGCTAAGACTGTTCTTGTGGAATTTACAAAGCGATATTTGGAAGCCCATAGAGGGCTATGGTGAAAAAGGAAATATCTTCAGTTAAAAACTGAAAAGAAGCTTTCTAACAAACTGCACTCTTTTCTGTGAAATCATCTCACAGAGTTACAGTTTTCCCCTAAAGAAGCCTTTCGCTAAGGCTGTTCATGTGGAATTTAAGAGTGATATTTGGAAACCCATAGAGGGCAATGGTGAAAAATTAAATATCTTCAGTTTAAAACTGGAATGAAGCTTTCTGAGAAACTGCACTCTCTTCTGTTAATTCATCTCACAGAGTTACAGCTTTCCCTTCAAGAAGGCTTTCGCTAAGTCTGTTCTTGTGGAATTTGCAAAGCGATATTTTTATGCTCATAGAGGGCAATGGTGAAAAAGCTAATATCTTCAGATAAAAACTTAAGAGAAGCTTTCTGACAAACTGCCCTCTGTTCTGTTAATTCATGTCAAAGAGTTACAACTTTCCCCTCAAGAAGCCGTTCGCTAAGACTGTTCTTGTGGAATTTACAAAGCGATATTTGGAAGCCCATAGAGGGCAATGGTGAAAAAGGAAATATCTTCTGTTAAAAAATGGAAAGAAGCTTTCTGACAAACTTCAACCTGTTCTGTTAATTCATCTCACAGAGTTAGAGCTTTCCCTTCAAGAAGCCTTTCGCTAAGAGTGTTCTTGTGGAATTTGAAAAGTGATATTTGGAAGCCCATAGAGGGCAATGGTGAAAAAGTAAATATCTTCAGTTAAAAACTGGTAAGAAGCTTTCGGGGAAACTACTATGTGTTCTGTTAAATCATCTCACAGAGCTACATCTTTCCCCTCAAGAAGCTTTCTCTAATACTCTTCTTGTGGAATTTGAAGAGTGATATTTAGAAGCCCATAGAGGGCAATGGTGAAAAAGGAAACATCTTCAGTTTAACACTGGAAAGAAGCTTTCTGAGAAACTGCACTCTGTTCTGTTAATTCATCTCACAGAGTTACATCTTTCCCCTCAGGAAGCCGTTCGCTAAAACTGTTCTTGTGGAAATTGCAAAGCAATATTTGGAAGCCCACAGAGGGCTATGATGAAAAAGGAAATATCTTCAGTTAAAAACTGGAAAGAAGCTCTCCGAGAAACTCCACTCTGTTCTGTTAATTCGTCTCACAGAGTTACAGCTTTCCCCTCAAGAGCCTTTCGTTAAGACTGTTCTTTTGGAATTTGAAAAGTGATATTTGGAATCCCATAGAGGGCAATGGTGATAAGGGAAATATCTTCAGTTGAAAACTGAAAAGAAGCTGTCTGACAAATTTCACTCTTTTCTGTTAATTCATCTCACAGAGATACAGCCTTCCCCACAAGAAGCCTTTCGCTAAGACTGTTCTTGTGGAATTTGAAGAGTGATATTTGGAAGCCCATAGAGAGCAATGGTGAAAAAGAAACATCTTCAGTTTAAAACTGGAAAGAAGCTTTCTGAGAAACTGCACTCTGTTCTGTTAATTCATCTCACAGAGTTACATCTTTCCCCTCAAGAAGTCGTTCGCTAAGACTGTTCTTGTGGAATTTGCAAAGCGATATTTGGAAGCCCATAGGTGGCTAAGGTGAAAAAGGAAATATCTTCAGTTAAAAACCGGGTTGAAGTTTTCTGAGAAAGTGCACTCGGCTCTGTTAATTCGTCTCACAGAGTTACAGCTTTCCCCTCAAGAAGACTTTCGCTAAGACTGTTCTTTTGGAATTTGAAGAGTGATATTTGGAAGCCCATAGAGGGCAATGGTGAAAAAGGAAACATCTTCAGTTTAAAACTGGAAAGAAGCTTTCTGACAAACTGCACTCTGTTCTGTTAATTCGTCTCACAGAGTTACCGCTTTCACCTCAAGAAGCCTTTTGCTAAGACTGTTCTTTTGGAATTTGAAAAGTGATATTTGGAATCCCATAGAGGGCTATGGTGAAAAATGAAATATCTTCAGTTAAAAACTGAAAAGAAGCTTTCTGACAAACTGCACTCTGATCTGTTAATTCATCTCACAGAGTTACAGCTTTCCCTTCAAGAGGCCTTGCAGTAAGGCTGTTCCTGTGGATTTTGAAAATTGATATTTGGAAGCCCATAGATGGCAATGGTTAATAAGGAAATATCTGCAGTTGAAAACTGAAAGGAAGCTTTCTGAAAAACTGCACTCTGTTCTGTTAATTCATCTCACAGAGTTACAGCTTTCCCTTCAAGAAGCCTTTCGCTAAGAGTGTTCTTGTGGAATTTGAAAGGTGATATTTGGAAGCCTATAGATGGCAATGGTGAAAAAGCAAATATCTTCAGTTTAAAACTGGAATGAAGCTTTCTGAGGAACTGCACTCTCTTCTGTTAATTCATCTCACAGAGTTACATCTTTCCCCTCAAGGAGCCTTTCGCTAATTCTGTTCTTGTGGAATTTGCAAAGCGATATTTGGAATCCCATAGAGGGCAATGGTGAAAAAGGTAATATCTTCAGTTAAAAACTGAAGAGAAGCTTTCTGAAAAACTGCCCTCTGTTCTGTTAATTCATGTCACAGTGTTACAACTTTCCCCTCAAGAAGCCGTTCGCTAAGACTGTTCTTGTGGAATTTACAAAGCGATATTTGGAAGCCCATAGAGGTCAATGGTGAAAAAGGAAATATCTTCAGTTAAAAACTGGAAAGATTTCTGACAAACTGCAACCTGTTCTGTTAAT
The DNA here is from genome assembly GCF_047675955.1 of Chlorocebus sabaeus. NCBI lineage: Eukaryota > Metazoa > Chordata > Mammalia > Primates > Cercopithecidae > Chlorocebus > Chlorocebus sabaeus. The sequence goes on from NC_132933.1 coordinate 89,829,957, forward strand.
TCATCTCACAGAGTTACAGCTTTCCCTTCAAGAAGCCTTTTGCTAAGAGTGTTCTTGTGGAATGTGAAAAGTGATATTTGGAATCCCATAGAGGGCAATGGTGAAAAAGGAAATATCTTCAGTTAAAAACTGGAAAGAAGCTTTCTGACAAACTGCACTCTGTTCTGTTAATTCGTGTCACAGAATTACAGCTTTACCCTCAAGACGCCTTTCGCTAAGACTGTTCTTTTGGAATTTGAAAAGAGATATTTGGAATCCCATAGAGGGCAATGGTGAAAAGAAATATCTTCAGTAAAAAACTGAAAAGAAGCTTTCTGAAAAACTGCACTCTGTTCTGTTAATTCATCTCACAGAGTTATAGCTTTCCCTTCAAGAAGCCTTGCGCTAAGACTGTTTCTGTGTAATTTGAAGAGTGATATTTGTGAGACAAGAGAGCGCAATGGTGAAAAAGGAAGTATCTTCAGTTAGAAACTGAAAAGAAGCTTTCTTACAAACTGCACTCTGTTCTGTTAATTCATCTAACAGTGTTACAGCTTTCCCTTCAAGAAGCTTTTCACTAAGACTGTTCTTGTTTAATTTGAAAAGTGATATTTGGTATCCCATAAAGGGCAATGTTGAAAAAGGAATTATCTTCAGTTGAAAACTGGAAAGAAGCCTTCGGGGAAACTTCTCTGTGTTCTGTTAATTCATGTCACAGAGTTACAGCTTTTCCCTCAAGAAGGCTTTCGCTAAGATTGTTCTTGTGGAATTTGAAGAGTGATATTTGTGAGCCAAGAGAGGGCAAGGGTGAAAATGGAAATATCTTCAGTTAAATACTGTAAAAAAGCTGTCTGAGAAACTGCACTCTGTTCTCTTAATTCATCTCACAGAATTACAGCTTTCCCTTCAAGAAGCCTTTCGCTAAGACTGTTCTTGTGGAATTTGAAAAGTGATATTTGGAAACCAATAGAGGGCAATGGTGAAAAAGGAAATATCTTCAGTTAAAAACTGGAAAGAAGCTTTCGGGGATACAGCTCTGTGTTCTCTTAATTCATGTCACAGAGTTACAGCTTTCCCCTCAAAGAAGCCTTTCGCTAAGACTGTTGTAGTGGAATTTGAAGAGTGATATATGGAAGCCCATATAGGGCAATGCTGAAAAACGAAACATCTTCAGTTTAAAACTGGAAAGAAGCTTTCTGAGAAATTGCACTCTGTTCTGTTTATTCATCTCACAGAGTTATATATTTCCTTTCAAGATGCCGTTCGCTAAGACTGTTCTTGTGGAATTTGCAAAGCGATATTTGGAAGCCCATAGAGGGCTATGCTGAAAAAGGAAATATCTTCAGTTAAAAACTGGAAAGAAGCTTTCTGAGAAACTGCACTCTATTCTGTTAATTCGTCTCATAGAGTTACAGATTTCCCCTCAGGAAGCCTTTCGCTAAGACTGTTCTTTTGGAATTTGAAAAGTAATATTTGGAATCCCTTAGAAGGCAGTGGTGAAAAAGGAAATATCTTCTGTTAAAAACTGGAAAGAAGCACTCTGACAACTGCACTCTGTTCTGTTAATTCGTCTCACAGTGTTACAGCTTTCCCCTCAAGAAGCCTTTCGCTAAGACCGTTCTTATGGAATTTGAAGACTTATATTTGGTAGCCCATAGAGGGCAATGGTGAAAAAGGAAATGTCTTCATTTAAAAACTGGAAAGAATCTTTCTGAGAAACTACTTTGTGTTGTGTGAATTCATCTCACAGAGTTACAGCTATCCCCTCAAGAAGCCTTACGCTAAGACTGTTCTTGTGTAATTTCGAAAGTGATATTTGGAAGCCCGTAGAGGGCAATGGTGAAAAAGGAAATATCTTCAGTTAAAAACTGAAAAGAAGCTTTCTGACAAACTGCACTCTGTTCTGTTAATTCATGTCACAGAATTACAGCTTTCCCTTCAAGAAGCCTCTCGCTAAGACTGTTCATGTGGAATTTGAAAAGTGATATTTGGAAGCCCATAGAGGGCAATGGTGAAAAAGGAAATATCTCCCGGTAAAAACTGGAAAGAATCTTTCTTAGAAACTGCTTTGTGTTCTGTTAATTCATCTCACAGAGTTACATCTTTCCCTACAAGAAGGCTTTCCCTAAAGCTGTTCTTGTGGAATTGGGAAAGTGATATTTGGAAGCCCATAGAGGGCTGTGGTGAAAAAGGAAATATATTCCGTTAAAAACTGGAAAGAAGCTTTCTGAGAAACTGCTTTGTGTTCTGTTAATTCATCTCACAGAGTTACATCTTTCACTTCAAGAAGCCTTTCGATAAGGCTGTTCTTGGGGAATTGGAAAAGTGATATTTGGAAGCCCCTAGAGGGCTATGGTGAAAAAGGAAATATCTTCCGTTAAAAACTGCAAAGAAGCTTTCTGAGAAACAGCTTTGTGTTCTGTTAATTCATCTCACAGAGTTACATCTTTCCCTTCAAGAAGCCTTTCGATAAGGCTGTTCTTTTGGAATTGGCAAAGTGATATTTGGAAGCCCTTAGAGGACTATGGTGAAAAAGGACATATCTAAGGTTAAAAACTGGAAAGAAGCTTTCTGAGAAACTGCTTTGGGTTCTGCTAATTCATCTCACAGAGTTACAGCTTTCCCTTCAAGAAGCCTTTGGCTAAGACAGTTCCTGTGGAATTGGCAAAGTGATATTTGGAAGCCCATAGAGGGCTATGGTGAAAAAGGAAATATCTTCCGATAAAAACTGGAAAGAAGCTTTCTGAGAAACTGCTTTGTGTTATGTTAATTCATCTCACAGATTTACAGTTTCCCCTCATGAAGCCTTTCTCTAAGACTCTTCTTGTGGAATTGGCAAAGTGATATTTGGAAGCCCTTAGAGGGCTACGGTGAAAAAGGAAATACCTTCCGTTATAAAATGCAAAGAAGCTTTCGGAGAAACTGCTTTGTGTTCTGGTAATTTATCTCACAGTGTTACATCATTCCCTTCAAGAAGCCTTTCGCTAAGGCTGTTCTTGTGGAATTGGCAAAGTGATATTTGGAAGAACACAGAGGGCTATGGTGAAAAAGGAAGTATCTTCCGTTAAAAACTGGAAAGAAGCTTTCTGAGAAACTGCTTTGTCTTCTGTTAATTCATTTCACAGAGTTACAGCTTTCCCCTCAAGAAGCCTTTCTCTACGACTGTTCTTGTGCAATTGCCAAAGTGATATTTGGAAGCCCCGAGTGGGCTATGGTGAAAAAGGAAATATCTTACGTTAAAAACTGGAAAGAAGCTTTCTGAGAAACTGCTTTGTGTTCTATTAATTCATCTCACAGAGTTACATATTTCCTTTCAAGAAGCCTTTCTTTAAGGCTGTTTTTGTGGAATTGTGAAAGTGATATTTGGAAGCCCATGGAGGGCTATGGAGAAAAAGGAAATATCTTCAGTTAAAAACTGGAAAGAAGCTGTCAGAGAAACTGCTTTGTGTTCTGCTAATAGATCTCACGGAGTTACAGCTTTCCCTATTAGAAGCCTTTGGCTAAGACTGTTCTTGTGGAATTGGCAAAGTGATATTTGGAAGCCCATAGAGGGCTATGGTGAAAAAGGAAATATCTTCCGTTAAAAACTGGAAAGAAGCTTTCTCAGAAACTGCTTTGTGTTCTGCTAATTCATCTCACAGAGTTACAGCTTTACCCTCAAGAAGCCTTTCTCTAAGACTGTTCTTGTGGAATTGGCAAAGTGATATTTGGAAGCCCCGAGTGGGCTATGGTGAAAAAGGAAATATCTTAGGTTAAAAACTGGAAAAAGCTTTCTGAGAAACTGCTCGGTGTTCTGTTAATTCATCTCGCAGAGTTACATCTTTCCCTTCAAGAAGCCTTTCGCTAAGGCTGTTCTTGTGGAATTGGCTAAGAGATATTTGGAAGCCCACAAAGGGCTATGGTGAAAAAGGTAATATTTTCCGTTAAAAACTGGAAAGAAGCTTTCTGAGAAATTGCTTTGTGTTCTGTTAATTCATCTCAGAGGGTTACAGTTTCCTCTCACGAAGCCTTTCTCTAAGACTCTTCTTGTGGAATTGGGAAAGTGATATTTGGAATCCCTTGGAGGTCTATGGTGAAAAAGGAAATATCTTCCGTTTAAAACTGCAAAGAAGCTTTCTGAGAAACTGCTTTGTGTTCTGGTAATTCATCTCACAGAGTTACATCTTTCCCTTCAAGAAGCCTTTCGCTAAGGCTGTTCTTGTGGAATTGGCAAACTGATATTTGGAAGCCCACAGAGGGCTATGGTGAAAAAGGAAATATCTTCCCTTAAAAATTGGAAAGAAGCTTTCTGAGAAACTGCTCGGTGTTCTCTTAATTCATCTCACACAGTTACATCTTTCACTTCAAGAAGCCTTTCGCTAAGGCTGTTCTTGTGGAATTGGCAAAGTAATATTTGGAAGCCCATAGAGGGCAATGGTGAAAAAGGAAATATCTTCCGTTAAAAACTGGAAAGAAGGTTTCTGAGAAACTGCTTTGTGTTCTGCTAATTCACCTCACGGAGTTATAGCTTTCCCTTCAAGTAGCCTTTGGCTAAGGCTGTTCTTGTGGAACTGGCAAAGTGATATTTGGAAGCCCATAGAGGGCTATGGTGAAAAGCGAAATATCTTCCGTTAAAAACTGGAAAGAAGCTTTCTGAGAAACTGCTTTGTGTTACGTTAATTCATCTCACAGAGTTACAGCTTTACTCTCAAGAATCCTTTCTCTACGACTGTTCTTGTGGAATTGCCAAAGTGATATTTGGAAGCCCTTAGAGGTCTATGGAGAAATAATAAGTATCTTTCGTTAAAAACTGCAAAGAAGCCTTCTGAGAAACTGCTTTGTGTTCTGTTAATTCATCTCACAGAGTTACAGCTTTTCCCTCCAGAAGCCTTTCTCTAAGACTGTTCTTGTGGAATTGGCAAAGTGATATTTGGAAGCCCAGAGAGGGCTATGGTGAAAAAGGAACTATCCTAGTATAAAAACTGGAAAGAAGCTTTCTGAGAAACTGGATGTGTTCTGTTAATTCATCTCACCCAGTTACAGCTTTCCCCTAAGAAGCCTTTCTCTAAGACTCTTCTTGTGGAATAGGCAAAGTGATATTTGGAAGCCCATAGTGGGCAATGGTTAAAAAGGAAATATCTTCCGTTAAAAACTGCGAAGAAGCTTTCTGAGAAACTGCTTTGTGTTCTGTTAATTCATCTCACAGAGTTACAGTATTCCCCTCAAGAATCCTTTCTCTAAGACTGTTCTTGTGGAATTGGCAAAGTGATATTTGGAAGCCCGTAGATTGCTATGGTGAAAAAGGAAATATCTTCCGTTAAAAACTGGAAAGAAGCTTTCTGAGAAACTGCTTTGTGTTCTATTAATTCATCTCACAGAGTTACATCTTTACCCTCAAGAAGCCTTTCTCTAAGACTGTTCTTGTGGAATTGTCGAAGTGATATTTGGAAGCCCATAGAGGGCTATGGTGAAAAAGGAAAAATCTTCCGTTAAATCCTGGAAAGAAGCTTTCTGAGAAACTACTTTGTGTTCTGTTAATTCATCTCACAGAGTTACTTCTTGTCCTTCAAGAAGCCTTTCGCTAAGGCTCTTCTTGGGGAATTGGCAAAGTGATATTTGGAAGCCCATAGAGGGCTGTGTTAAAAAGGAAATATCTTCCGTTAAAAACTGGAAAGAAGCTTTCCGAGAAACTGCTTTTTGTTCTGTTAATTCATCTGACAGAGTTACATCTTTCCCTTCAGGAAGCCTTTCGCTAAGGCTGTTCTCGTGGAATTGGCAAAGTGATATTTGGAAGCCCATAGAGGGCTATGGTGAAAAAGGAAATATCTTCCGTTAAAAACTGGAAAGAAGCTTTCTGAGAAAGTGCTTTGTGTTCTGTTAATTCATCTCACAGAGTTACAGCTTTCCCTTCAAGAAGCCTTTCGCTAAGACTGTTCTTGTGGAATTGGCAAAGTGATATTTGGAAGGCCCGAGAATGCTACGGTAAAAAAGGAAATATGTTAGGTTAAAAACTGGAAAGAAGCTTTCTGAGAAACTGCTTTGTGTTCTGTTAGTTCGTCTCACCGAATTACATCTTTCCCTTCAAGAAGACTTTCGCTAAGGCTGTTCTTGTGTAATTGGTAAAGTGATATTTGGATGCCCATAGAGGGCTATGGTAAAAAAGGAAACATCTTCCGTTTAAAACTGGAAATAGGCTTTCTGAGAAACTGCTTGATGTACTGTTAATTCATATCAAAGAGTTACAGCTTTCCCCGCAAGAAGCCTTTCTCTAAGACAGTTCTTGTGGAATTGGCAAAGTGATATTTGGAAGCCCATAGAGGGCTATGGTGAAAAAATAAATATCTTTCGTTAAAAAGCGCAAAAAAGCTTTCTGAGAAACTGCTTTGTGTTCTGTTAATTCATCTCACGGAGTTACAGCTTTTCCCTCCAGAAGCCTTTTTCTAAGACTGTTCTTGTGGAATTGGCAAAGTGATATTTGGAAGCCCAGAGAGGGCTATGGTGAAAAAGGAAATATCTTAGGTTAAAAACTGGAAAGAAGCTTTCTGAGAAACTGTTTTGTGTTCTGTTAATTTATCTCACAGACTTACAGCTTTCCCTTCAAGAAGCCTTTCTCTAAGACTCTTCTTGTGGAATTTGCAAAGTGATATTTGGAAGCCCATAGAGGGCTAAGGTGAAAAAGGAAATATCTTCCGTTAAAAACTGCAAAGAATCATTCTGAGAAACTGCTTTGTGTTCTTTTAATTCATCTCACAGAGTTACATATTTCCCTTCAAGAAACCTTTCGCTAAGGCTGTTCTTTTGGAATTGGGAAAGTGATATTTGGAAGCCCATAGAGGGCTATGGTGAAAAAGGAAATATCTTCCGTTAAAAACTGGAAAGAAGCTTTCTGAGAAGCTGCGATGTGTTCTGTTAATTCATCTGACAGAGTTACATCTTTCCCTTAAATATGCCTTTGGCTAAGGATGTTCTTGTGGAATTTGCAAAGTGAGACTTGCAAGCCAATAGAGGGCAAAGGAAAAAAAGGAAATATCTTCCGTTAAAAACTGGAAAAAAGCTTTCTGAGAAACTGCTTTGTGTACTGTTAATTCATCACACAGAGTTACAACTTTCCCCTCAAGAAGCCTTTCGTGAATTCTGTTCTTGTGGAATTGGCAAAGTGATATTTGGAAGCCCATAGAGGGCTATGGTGAAAAGCGAAATATCTTCCGTTAAAAACTGGAAAGAAGCTTTCTGAGAAACTGCTTTGTGTTATGTTAATTCATCTCACAGAGTTACAGCTTTACTCTCAAGAATCCTTTCTCTACGACTGTTCTTGTGGAATTACCAAAGTAATATTTGGAAACCCTTAGAGGTCTATGGTGAAATAATAAGTATCTTTCGTTAAAAACTGCAAAGAAGCTTTCTGAGAAACTGCTTTGTGTTCTGTTAATTCATCTCACAGAGTTACAGCTTTTCCCTCCAGAAGCCTTTCTCTAAGACTGTTCTTGTGGAATTGGCAAAGTGATATTTGGAAGCCCAGAGAGGGCTATGGTGAAAAAGGTACTATCTTAGTATAAAAACTGGAAAGAAGCTTTCTGAGAAACTGGATGTGTTCTGTTAATTCATCTCACAGAGTTACAGCTTTCCCCTCAAGAACCCTTTCTCTAAGACTCTTCTTGTGGAATTGGCAAAGTGATATTTGGAAGCCCATAGAGGGCTATGGTGAAAAAGGAAATATCTTCCGTTAAAAACTGGAAAGAAGCTTTCTGAGAAACTGCTTTGTGTTCTGTTAATTCATCTCACAGAGTTACATCTTTCCCTTCAAGAAGCCTTTCGCTAAGGCTGTTCTTGTGCAATAGGCAAAGTGATATTTGGAAGCCCGTAGAAGGCTACGGTGAAAAAGGAAAAATCTTCCGTTAAAAACTGGAGAGAAGCTTTCTGAGAAACTGTTTTGTGTTCTGTTAATTTATCTCACAGACTTAGAGCTTTCCCCTCAAGAAGCCTTTCTCTAAGACTCTTCTTGTGGAATATGCAAAGTGATATTTGGAAGCACATAGAGGGCTATGGTGAAAAAGGAAATATCTTCCGTTAATAACTGCAAAGAATCTTTCTGAGAAACTGCTTTGTGTTCTTTTAATTCATCTCACAGAGTTACATCTTTCCCTTCAAGAAGCCTTTCGCTAAGGCTGTTCTTGTGGAATTGGCAAAGTGATATTTGGAAGCCCATAGAGGGCTATGGTGAAAAAGGAAATATCTTCCGTTAAAAACTGGAAAGAAGCTTTCTGAGAAACTGCTTGGTGTTCTGTTAATTCATCTCACAGAGTTACATCTTTCCCTTCAAGAAGCCTTTCGCTAAGGTGTTGTTGTGCAATAGGCAAAGTGATATTTGGAAGCCCGTAGAGGGCTATTTTGAAAAAGGAAAAATCTTCCGTTAAATACTGGAAAGAAGCTTTCTGAGAGACTGCTTTGTGTTCTGTTAATTCATCTCACAGAGTTACATCTTTCCCTTCATGAAGCCTTTCTCTAAGGTTGCTCTTGTCGAATTGGCAAAGTGATATTTGGAAGCCCCGAGAGGGCTATGGTGAAAAAGGAAATATCTTAGGTTAAAAACAGGAAAGAAGATTTCTGAGAAAATGCTTTGTGTTCTGTTAATTCATCTCACAGAGTTACATCTTTCCCTTCAAGAAGCCTTTCGCTAAGGCTGTTCTTGTGGAATTGGCAAAGTGATATTTGGAAGCCCATAGATGGCTATGGTGAAAAAGGAAATATCTTCTGTTAAAAACTGCAAAGAATCTTTCTCAGAAAAAGCTTTGTGATCTGTTATTTCATCTCACAGAGTTACAGCATTCCCCTCAAGAAGCCTTTCTCTAAGTCTGTTCTTGTGGAATTGGCAAAGTGATATTTGGAAGCCCATAGAGGGCTATGGTGAAAAAGGAAATATCTTCCGTTAAAAACTGGAAAGAAGCTTTCTGAGAAAGTGCTTTGTGTTCTGTTAATTCATCTCACAGAGTTACAGCTTTCCCTTCAAGAAGCCTTTCGCTAAGACTGTTCTTGTGGAATTGGCAAAGTGATATTTGGAAGGCCCGAGAATGCTACGGTAAAAAAGGAAATATGTTAGGTTAAAAACTGGAAAGAAGCTTTCTGAGAAACTGCTTTGTGTTCTGTTAGTTCATCTCACCGAATTACATCTTTCCTTTCAAGAAGACTTTCGCTAAGGCTGTTCTTGTGTAATTGGTAAAGTGATATTTGGATGCCCATAGAGGGCTATGGTAAAAAAGGAAACATCTTCCGTTTAAAACTGGAAATAGGCTTTCTGAGAAACTGCTTGGTGTACTGTTAATTCATATCAAAGAGTTACAGCTTTCCCCGCAAGAAGCCTTTCTCTAAGACAGTTCTTGTGGAATTGGCAAAGTGATATTTGGAAGCCCATAGAGGGCTATGGTGAAAAAATAAATATCTTTCGTTAAAAAGCGCAAAAAAGCTTTCTGAGAAACTGCTTTGTGTTCTGTTAATTCATCTCACGGAGTTACAGCTTTTCCCTCCAGAAGCCTTTTTCTAAGACTGTTCTTGTGGAATTGGCAAAGTGATATTTGGAAGCCCAGAGAGGGCTATGGTGAAAAAGGAAATATCTTAGGTTAAAAACTGGAAAGAAGCTTTCTGAGAAACTGTTTTGTGTTCTGTTAATTTATCTCACAGACTTACAGCTTTCCCTTCAAGAAGCCTTTCTCTAAGACTCTTCTTGTGGAATTTGCAAAGTGATATTTGGAAGCCCATAGAGGGCTAAGGTGAAAAAGGAAATATCTTCCGTTAAAAACTGCAAAGAATCATTCTGAGAAACTGCTTTGTGTTCTTTTAATTCATCTCACAGAGTTACATATTTCCCTTCAAGAAACCTTTCGCTAAGGCTGTTCTTTTGGAATTGGGAAAGTGATATTTGGAAGCCCATAGAGGGCTATGGTGAAAAAGGAAATATCTTCCGTTAAAAACTGGAAAGAAGCTTTCTGAGAAGCTGCGATGTGTTCTGTTAATTCATCTGACAGAGTTACATCTTTCCCTTAAATATGCCTTTGGCTAAGGATGTTCTTGTGGAATTTGCAAAGTGAGACTTGCAAGCCAATAGAGGGCAAAGGAAAAAAAGGAAATATCTTCCGTTAAAAACTGGAAAAAAGCTTTCTGAGAAACTGCTTTGTGTACTGTTAATTCATCACACAGAGTTACAACTTTCCCCTCAAGAAGCCTTTCGTGAAGTCTGTTCTTGTGGAATTGGCAAAGTGATATTTGGAAGCCCATAGAGGGCTATGGTGAAAAGCGAAATATCTTCCGTTAAAAACTGGAAAGAAGCTTTCTGAGAAACTGCTTTGTGTTATGTTAATTCATCTCACAGAGTTACAGCTTTACTCTCAAGAATCCTTTCTCTACGACTGTTCTTGTGGAATTACCAAAGTAATATTTGGAAGCCCTTAGAGGTCTATGGTGAAATAATAAGTATCTTTCGTTAAAAACTGCAAAGAAGCTTTCTGAGAAACTGCTTTGTGTTCTGTTAATTCATCTCACAGAGTTACAGCTTTTCCCTCCAGAAGCCTTTCTCTAAGACTGTTCTTGTGGAATTGGCAAAGTGATATTTGGAAGCCCAGAGAGGGCTATGGTGAAAAAGGTACTATCTTAGTATAAAAACTGGAAAGAAGCTTTCTGAGAAACTGGATGTGTTCTGTTAATTCATCTCACAGAGTTACAGCTTTCCCCTCAAGAACCCTTTCTCTAAGACTCTTCTTGTGGAATTGGCAAAGTGATATTTGGAAGCCCATAGAGGGCTATGGTGAAAAAGGAAATATCTTCCGTTAAAAACTGGAAAGAAGCTTTCTGAGAAACTGCTTTGTGTTCTGTTAATTCATCTCACAGAGTTACATCTTTCCCTTCAAGAAGCCTTTCGCTAAGGCTGTTCTTGTGCAATAGGCAAAGTGATATTTGGAAGCCCGTAGAAGGCTACGGTGAAAAAGGAAAAATCTTCCGTTAAAAACTGGAGAGAAGCTTTCTGAGAAACTGTTTTGTGTTCTGTTAATTTATCTCACAGACTTAGAGCTTTCCCCTCAAGAAGCCTTTCTCTAAGACTCTTCTTGTGGAATATGCAAAGTGATATTTGGAAGCACATAGAGGGCTATGGTGAAAAAGGAAATATCTTCCGTTAATAACTGCAAAGAATCTTTCTGAGAAACTGCTTTGTGTTCTTTTAATTCATCTCACAGAGTTACATCTTTCCCTTCAAGAAGCCTTTCGCTAAGGCTGTTCTTGTGGAATTGGCAAAGTGATATTTGGAAGCCCATAGAGGGCTATGGTGAAAAAGGAAATATCTTCCGTTAAAAACTGGAAAGAAGCTTTCTGAGAAACTGCTTGGTGTTCTGTTAATTCATCTCACAGAGTTACATCTTTCCCTTCAAGAAGCCTTTCGCTAAGGTGTTGTTGTGCAATAGGCAAAGTGATATTTGGAAGCCCGTAGAGGGCTATTTTGAAAAAGGAAAAATCTTCCGTTAAATACTGGAAAGAAGCTTTCTGAGAGACTGCTTTGTGTTCTGTTAATTCATCTCACAGAGTTACATCTTTCCCTTCATGAAGCCTTTCGCTAAGGTTGCTCTTGTCGAATTGGCAAAGTGATATTTTGAAGCCCCGAGAGGGCTATGGTGAAAAAGGAAATATCTTAGGTTAAAAACAGGAAAGAAGATTTCTGAGAAAATGCTTTGTGTTCTGTTAATTCATCTCACAGAGTTACATCTTTCCCTTCAAGAAGCCTTTCGCTAAGGCTGTTCTTGTGGAATTGGCAAAGTGATATTTGGAAGCCCATAGATGGCTATGGTGAAAAAGGAAATATCTTCTGTTAAAAACTGCAAAGAATCTTTCTCAGAAAAAGCTTTGTGATCTGTTATTTCATCTCACAGAGTTACAGCATTCCCCTCAAGAAGCCTTTCTCTAAGTCTGTTCTTGTGGAATTGGCAAAGTGATATTTGGAAGCCCATAGAGGGCTATGGTGAAAAAGGAAATATCTTCCGTTAAAAACTGGAAAGAAGCTTTCTGAGAAACTTCTTTGTGTTCTGTTAATTCATCTCACAGAGTTACAGCTTTACCCTCAAGAAGCCTTTCTCTAAGACTGTTCTTGTGGAATTGACAAATTGATATTTGGAAGCCTCGAGTGGGCTATTGTGAAAAATGAAGTATCTTAGGTTAAAAACTGGAAAGAAGCTTTCTGAGAAACTGATTTGTGTTCTGTTAGTTCATCTCACAGAATTACATCTTTCCCTTCAAGAAGACTTTCGCTAAGGCTGTTCTTGTGGAATTGGTAAAGTGATATTTGGATGCCCATAGAGGGCTATGGTAAAAAAGGAAACATCTTCCGTTTAAAACTGGAAAGAGGCTTTCTGAGAAACTGCTTGGTGTACTGTTAATTCATACCAAAGAGTAACAGCATTCCCCTCAAGAAGCCTTTCTCTAAGACTGTTCTTGTGGAATTGGCAAAGTGATATTTGGAAGCCCATAGAGGGCTATGGTGAAAAAATAAATATCTTTCGTTAAAAAGCGCAAAGAAGCTTTCTGAGAAACTGCTTTGTGTTCTGTTAATTCATCTAACAGACTTACAGCTTTCCCCTCAAGAAGCCTTTCTCTAAGACTCTTCTCGTGGAATTTGCAAAGTGATATTTGGAAGCCCATAGAGGGCTATGGTGAAAAAGGAAATATCTTCCGTTAAAAACTACAAAGAATCTATCTGAGAAACTGCTTTGTGTTCTGTTAATTCATCTCAGAGAGTTACATCTTTCCCTACAATAAGCCTTTCGCTAAGGCTGTTCTTGTGGAATTGGCAAAGTGATATTTGGAAGCCCATAGAGGGCTATGGTGAAAAAGGAAATATCTTCCGTTAAAAACTGGAAAGAAGCTTTCTGAGAAACTGCTTTGTGTTCTGTTAATTCATTTCACACAGTTACATCTTTCCCTGAAAGAAGCCTTTCTCTAAAGCTGCTCTTCTGGAATTGGCAAAGTGATATTTGGAAGCCCATAGAGGGCTATGGTGAAAAAGGAAATATCTTCCGTTTAAAACTGGTAAGAAGCTTTCTGAGAAACTGCTTTGTGTTCTTTTAATTCATGTCACAGAGTTACATATTTCCCTTCAAGAAACCTTTCACTAAGCCTGTTCTTTTGGAATTGGGAAAGTGATATTTGGAAGCCCATAGAGGACTATGGTGAAAAAGGAAATATCTTCCGTTAAAAACTGGAAAGAAGCTTTCTGAGAAGCTGCGATGTGTTCTGTTAATTCATCTCACAGAGTTACATCTTTCACTTAAATAAGCCTTTGACTAAGGATGTTCTTGTGGAATTGGCAAAGTGACATTTGGAAGCCCATAGAGGGGTATGGTGAAAAAGGAAATATCTTAGGTTAAAAACTGGAAAGAAGCTTTCTGAGAAACTGCTATGTGTTCTGTTAATTCATCTCACGGAGTTACAGCTTTCCCTTAAAGAAGTCTTTCTCTAAGACTGTTCTTGTGGAATTGGCAATGTGATATTTGGAAGCCCAGAGAGGGCTATGGTGAAAAAGGAAATATCTTAGGTTAAAAACTGGAAAGAAGCTTTCTGAGAAACTGTTTTGTGTTCTCTTAATTTATTCCACAGACTTACAACTTTCCCCTCAAGAAGCCTTTCTCTAAGACTCTTCTTGTGGAATTTGCAAAGTGATATTTGGAAGCCCATAGAGGGCTATGGTGAAAAAGGCAATATCTTCCGTTAAAAACTGCAAAGAATCTTTCTGAGAAACTGCTTTGTGTTCTTTTAATTCATCTCACAGAGTTACATATTTCCCTTCAAGAAACCTTTCGCTAAGGCTGTTCTTTTGGAATTGGGAAAGTGACGTTTTGAAGCCCATAGAGGGCTACGGTGAAAAAGGAAATATCTTCCGTTAAAAACTGGAAAGAAGCTTTCTGAGAAGCTGCGATGTGTTCTGTTAATTCAGCTCACAGAGTTACATCTTTCCCTTAAATAAGCCCTTGGCTAAGGATGTTCTTGTGGAATTGGCAAAGTGACATTTGGAAGCCCATAGAGGGGTATGGTGAAAAAGGAAATATCTTAGGTTAAAAACAGGAAAGAAACTTTCTGAGAAACTGCTTTGTGTTCTGTTAATTCATCTCACAGAGTTACATCTTTCCCTTCAAGAAGCCTTTCGCTAAGGCTGTTCTTGTGCAATAGGCAAAGTGATATTTGGAAGCCCATATAAGGCTATGGTGAAAAAGGAAAAATCTTCCGTTAAATACTGGAAAGAAGCTTTCTGAGAGACTGCTTTGTGTTCTGTTAATTCATCTCACAGAGTTACATCTTTCCCTCCATGAAGCCTTTCGCTAAGGCTGCTCTTGTCGAATTGGCAAAGTGATATTTGGAGGCCCCGAGAAGGCTATGGTGAAAAATGAAATATCTTACGTTAAAAACTGGAAAGAAGCTTTCTGAGAAACTGCTTTGTGTTCTGTTAGTTCATCTCACAGAATTACATCTTTCCCTTCAAGAAGACTTTCGCTAAGGCTGTTCTTGTGGAATTGGTAAAGTGATATTTGGATGCCCATAGAGGGCTATGGTAAAAAAAGAAACATCTTCCGTTTAAAACTGGAAAGAGGCTTTCTGAGAAACTGCTTGGTGTACTGTTAATTCATATCAAAGAGTTACAGCATTCCCCTCAAGAAGCCTTTCTCTAAGGCTGCTCTTCTGGAATTGGCAAAGTGATATTTGGAAGCCCATAGAGGGCTATGGTGAAAAAGGAAATGTCTTCCGTTTAAAACTGGAAAGAAGCTTTCTGAGAAACTGCTTTGTGTTCTTTTAATTCATCTCACAGAGTTACATATTTCCCTTCAAGAAACCTTTCGCAAAGCCTGTTCTTTTGGAATTGGGAAAGTGATATTTGGAAGCCCGTAGAGGGCTATGGTGAAAAAGGCAATATCTTCCGTTAAAAACTGGAAAGAAACTTTCTGAGAAGCTGCGATGTGTTCTGTTAATTTATCTCACAGAGTTACATCTTTCACTTAAATAAGCCTTTAGCTAAGGATGTTCTTGTGGAATTGGCAAAGTGACATTTGGAAGCCCATAGAGGGGTATGGTGAAAAAGGAAATATCTTAGGTTAAAAACTGGAAAGAAGCTTTCTCAGAAACTGCTTTGTGTTCTGTTAATTCATCTCACGGAGTTACAGCTTTCCCTTAATGAAGCCTTTCGCTAAGGCTGTTCTTGTGGAATTGGCAAAGTGATATTTGGAAGCCCTTAGCGGTCTATGGTGAAATAATAAGTATCTTTCGTTAAAAACTTCAAAGAAGCTTTCTGAGAAACTGCTTTGTGTTCTGTTAATTCATCTCACAGAGTTACAGCTTTTCCCTCCAGAAGCCTTTCTCTAAGACTGTTCTTGTGGAATTGGCAAAGTGATATTTGGAAGCCCAGAGAGGGCTATGGTGAAAAAGGAACTATCTTAGTTTAAAAACTGGAAAGAAGCTTTCTGAGAAACTGCTATGTGTTCTGTTAATTCATCTCACAGAGTTACAGCTTTCCCCTCAAGAAGCCTTTCTCTAAGACTCTTCTTGTGGAATTTGCAAAGTGATATTTGGAAGCCCGTAGAGGGCTATGGTGAAAAAGGAAATATCTTCCGTTAAAAACTGGAAAGAAGCTCTCAGAGAAACTGCGTTGTGTTCTGTTAATTCATCTCACAGAGTTACATCTTTCTCTTAAATAAGCCTTTCACTAAGGATGTTCTTTTGGAATTGGCAAAGTGACATTTGCAAGCCCATAGAGGTTTGTGGTGAAAAAGGAAATATCTTAGGTTAAAAACTGGAAAGAAACTTTCTGAGAAACTGCTTTGTGTTCTGTAAATTCATCTCACGGAGTTACAGCTTTCCCTTAAAGAAGCCTTTCGCTAAGACTGTTCTTCTGGAATTCGCAAAGTGATA
Organism: Chlorocebus sabaeus; assembly: GCF_047675955.1. Classification (NCBI taxonomy): domain Eukaryota; kingdom Metazoa; phylum Chordata; class Mammalia; order Primates; family Cercopithecidae; genus Chlorocebus; species Chlorocebus sabaeus. The sequence goes on from NC_132933.1 coordinate 89,845,845, forward strand.
TTTGGAAGCCCTTAGAGGGCTATGGTGAAAAAGGAAATATCTTCGGTTAAAAACAGGAAAGAAGCTTTCTGAGAAACTGCTTTGTGTTCTGTTAATTCATCTCACAGAGTTACATCTTTCTCTTCAAGAAGCCTTTCGCTAAGGCTGCTCTTGTGGAATTGGCAAAGTGATATTTGGAAGCCCATAGAGGGCTATGGTGAAAAAGGAAATAACTTAGGGTAAAAACTGGAAAGCAGCTTTCTGAGAAACTGCTTTGTGTTCTGTTAATTGATCTCACTGAGTTACAGCTTTACCCTCAAGAAGCCTTTCTCTAGATCTGTTGTTGTGGAATTTGCCAAGTGATATTTGGAAGCCACGAGAGGGCTATGGTGAAAAAAAAATATTTTAGGGTAAAAAGTGGAAAGAATCTTTCTGAGAAACTGCTTTGTGTTCTGTTAATTCATCTCATGGAATTACAGTTTTCTCTTAAAGAAGCCTTTCGCAAAGTCTTTTCTGGTGGTATTGGCAAAGTGATATTTGGAAGCCCTTAGAGGGCTATGGTGAAAAAGTAAATATCTTCCGTTACAAACTGGAAAGAAGCTTTCTGAGAAACTGCTTTGTGTTCTGTTAATTCATCTCACAGAGTTACGTCTTTCCCTTCAAGAAACCTTTCGCTAAGGCTGTTCCTGTGGAATCGGCAAAGTGATATATGGAAGCCCGTAGAAGGCTATTGTGAAAAACAAATATCTTCCGTTAAAAACTGCAAAGAAGCTTTCTGAGAAACTGCTTTGTGTTCTGTCAATTCAACTGACACTCTTACAGCTTTACCCTCAAGAAGCCTTTCTCTAAGACTGTTCTTGTGGGATTTGCAAAGTGATATTTGAAAGCCACGAGAGGGCTAAGGTGAAAAAGGAAATATCTTCCGTTAAAAACTGGAAAGAAGCCTTCTGAGAAACTGCTTTGTGTTCTGTTAATTCATCTCACAGTGTTACATCTTTCCCTGCAAGAATCCTTTCACTAAGGCTGTTCTTTTGGAATTGAAAAGTGATATTTGGAAGCCCGTAGAGGGCTATGGTGAAAAAGGTAATATCTTCCGTTATAAAGTGGAAAGAAGCTTTCTGAGAAACTGCTTTGTGTTCTGTTAATTCATCTCACGGAGTTACAGCTTTCCCTTCAAGAAGCCTTTGACTAAGACTGTTCTTGTGGAATTGGCAAAGTTTTATTTCGAAGCCCATAGAGGGCTACGGTGAAAAAGGAAATATCTTCCGTTGAAAACTGCAAAGAAGCTTTCTGAGAAACTGCTTTGGGTTCTGTTAATTCATCTCACAGAGTTACACCTTTACCCTCAAGAAGCCTTTCTCTAAGACTGTTCTTGTGGAATTGGCAAAGTGATATTTGGAAGCCCAGAGATGGCTATGTTGAAAAAGGACATATCTTAGGTTAAAACCTGGAAAGAAGCTTTCTGAGAATCTGCTTTGTGTTCTGTGAATTCATCTCACAGAGTTACAGCTTTCCCCTTAAGAAGCCTTTCTCTAAGACTCTTCTTGTGGAATTGACAAAATGATATGTGGAAGCCCATAGAGGGCTATGGTGAAAAAGGAAATACCTTCCGTTAAAAACTGCAAAGAAGCTTTCTGAGAAACTGCTTTGTGTTCTGTTAATTCATCTCACAGTGTTACATCTTTCCCTTCAAGAAGCCTTTCGCTAAGGCTGTTCTTGTGGAATTGGCAAAGTGATATTTGGAAGCCCATTGAGGGCTATGGTGAAAAAGGAAATATCTTCCATTAAAAACTGGAAAGAAGCTTTCTGAGAAACTGCTCGGTGTTCTGTTGATTCATCTCACAGAGTTACAGCTTTCCTCTCAGAAGCCTTTCGCTAAGACTGTTCTTGTGGAATTGGCAAAGTCATATTTCGAAACCCATAGAGGGCTATGGTGAAAAAGGAAATATCTTCCGTTAAAAACTGGAAAGAAGCTAACTGAGAAACTGCTTTGTGTTCTGCTAATTCATCTAACGGTGATATAGCTTTCCCTTCAAGAAGCCTTTGGCTAAGACTGTTCTTGTGGAATTGGCAAAGTGATATTTGAAAGCCCATAGAGGGCTAGGGTGAAAAAGGAATCTCTTCCGTTAAAAACTGGAAAGAAGGTTTCTAAGAAACTGCTTTGTGTTCTGTTAATTCATCTCACAGAGTTACATCTTTCCCGTCAAGAAGCGTTTCCCTAAGGCTGTTCTTGTGGAATTGGGAAAGTGATATTTGGAAGCCCATAGAGGGCTGTGGTGAAAAAGGAAATATCTTCAGTTAAAAACTGCAAAAAAGCTTTCTTAGAAACTGCTTTGTGATCTGTTATTTCATCTCACAGAGTTACATCTTTCCCTTCAAGAAGCCTTTCGCTAAGGCTGTTCTTGTGGAATTGGCAAAGTGATATTTGGAAGCCCATAGAGGGCTATGGTGAAAAAGGAAATATCTTCGGTTAAAAACTGCAAAGAAGCTTTCTGAGAAACTGCTTTGTGTTCTGTTAATTCACCTCACAGAGTTACATCTTTCCTTTCAAGAAGCCTTTCGCTAAGGCTGTTCTTTTGGAATTGGCAATGTGATATTTGGAAGTCTTTAGAGGGCTAAGGTGAAATAGGAAATATCTTCCGTTAAAAAGTGGGAAGAAGCTTTCTGAGAAACTGCTTTGTGTTCTGTTAATTCATCTCACAGAGTTACACCTTTACCCTCAAGAAGCCTTTCTCTAAGACTCTTCTTGTGGAATTGTTAAAGTGATATTTGGAAGCCCAGAGAGGGCTATGGTGAAAAGCACATATCTCAGGTTAAAAACTGGAAAGAAGCTTTCTGAGAATCTGCTTTGTGTTCTGTTTATTCATCTCACAGATTTACAGCTTTATCCTCAAGAAGCCTCTCTCTAAGACTGTACTTGTGGAATTGGCAAAGTGATATTTGGAAGCCCCAAGAGGGCTATGGTGAAAAAGGAAATATCTTGGGTTAAAAACCGGAAAGAATCTGTCTGAGAAACTGCTTTCTGTTCTGTTAATTCGTCTCACAGAGTTACATCTTTCCCTTCAAGAAGCCTTTCTGTAAGGCTGTTCTTGTGGACTTGGCAAAGTGATATTTGGAAGCCCATAGAGGGCTATGGTGAAAAAGGAAATATCTTCCGTTAAAACCTGGAAAGAAGATTTCTTAGAAACTGCTATCTGTTCTGTTAATTCATCTCACAGAGTTACATCTTTCCCTTTAAGAAGCCTTTCGCTAAGGCTGTTCTTGTGGAATTGGCAAAGTGATATTTGGAAGCCCTTAGAGGGCTATGTTGAAAAAGGAAATATCTTCCTTTAAAAAACTGAAAAGAAACTTTCTCGGAAACTGCTTTCTGTTCTGCTAATTGATCTCACTGAGTTACAACTTTACCCTCACGAAGCCTTTCTGTAGAACTGTTCTTGTGGAATTTGCAAAGTGATATATGGAAGCCACGAGAGGGCTATGGTGAAAAAAGAAATATCTAAGGATAAAATCTGGAAAGAAGCTTTCTGAGAAACTGCTTTGTGTTCTGTTAATCCACCTCACAGAGTTACGTCTTTCCCTTCAAGAAACCTTTCGCTAAGGCTGTTCTTGTGGAATTGGCAAAGTGATATTTGGAAGCCCGTAGAGGGCTATTGTGAAAAAGGAAATATCTTCCGTTAAAAACTAAAGAAGATTTCTGAGAAACTGCTTTGTGTTCTGTTAATTCAACTCACAGTGTTACAGCTTTAGCCTCAAGAAGCCTTTCTCTAAGACTGTTCTTGTGGAATTTGCAAAGTGATATTTGAAAGCCATGAGAGGGCTAAGGTGAAAAAGGAAATATCTTAGGATAAAAACTGGAAAGAGCTTTCTGAGAAACTGCTTTGTGTTCTGTTAATTCATCTCACAGAGTTACAGCTTTCCCTTAAAGAAGCCTTTCGCTAAGACTTTTCTAGTGTAATTGGCAAAGTGATATTTGGAAGCCCATAGAGGGCTATGGTGAAAAAGGATACATCTTCCGTTAAAAACTGCAAAGAAGCTTTCTGAGAAACTGCTTTGTGTTGTTAATTCATCTGACAGAGTTACACCTTTACCCTCAAGAAGACTTTCTCTAAGACTGTTCTTGAGGAATTGGCAAAGTGATATTTGGATGCCCATAGGGGGCTATGGTGAAAAAGGAAATATCTTTCGTTAAAAACTGGAAAGAAGCTTTCTTAGAAACTGCTTGGTGTTCTGTTAATTCATCTCACAGAGTTACAGCTTTCCCTTAAAGAAGCCTTTCGCTAAGACTGTTCTTGTGGAATTGGCAAAGTGATATTTGGAAACCCTTAGAGGGCTATGGTGAAAAAGAAAATATCTTCCGTTAAAAACTGGAAAGAAGCTTTCTGAGAAACTGCTTTGTGGTCTGTTAATTCATCTCACAGAGTTACATGTTTCCCTTCAAGAAGCCTTTCGCTAAGGCTGCTCTTGTGGAATTGGCAAAGTGATATTTGGAAGCCCATAGAGGGCTATGGTGAAAAAGGAAATATCTTCCGTTAAAAACTGCAGAGAAGCTTTCTGAGAAACTGCTTTGTGTTCTTTTAATTCATCTCACAGTGTTACATCTTTCCCTTTAAGAAGCCATTCCCTAAGGCTCTTCTTGTGGAATTGGCAAAGTGATATTTGGAAGCCCATGGAGGGCTATGGTCAAAAAGGAAATACCTTCCGTTAAAAACTGGGAAGAAGCTTTCTGACAAACTGCTTTGTGTTCTGTTAATTCATCTCACAGAGTTACACCTTTACCCTCAAGAAGCCTTTCTCTAAGACTGTTCTTGTGGAATTGGCAAAGTGATATTTGGAAGCCCAGAGATGGCTATGTTGAAAAAGGACATATCTTAGGTTAAAACCTGGAAAGAAGCTTTCTGAGAATCTGCTTTGTGTTCTGTGAATTCATCTCACAGAGTTACAGCTTTCCCCTTAAGAAGCCTTTCTCTAAGACTCTTCTTGTGGAATTGACAAAATGATATGTGGAAACCCATAGAGGGCTATGGTGAAAAAGGAAATACCTTCCGTTAAAAACTGCAAAGAAGCTTTCTGAGAAACTGCTTTGTGTTCTGTTAATTCATCTCACAGTGTTACATCTTTCCCTTCAAGAAGCCTTTCGCTAAGGCTGTTCTTGTGGAATTGGCAAAGTGATATTTGGAAGCCCATTGAGGGCTATGGTGAAAAAGGAAATATCTTCCATTAAAAACTGGAAAGAAGCTTTCTGAGAAACTGCTCGGTGTTCTGTTGATTCATCTCACAGAGTTACAGCTTTCCTCTCAGAAGCCTTTCGCTAAGACTGTTCTTGTGGAATTGGCAAAGTCATATTTCGAAACCCATAGAGGGCTATGGTGAAAAAGGAAATATCTTCCGTTAAAAACTGGAAAGAAGCTAACTGAGAAACTGCTTTGTGTTCTGCTAATTCATCTAACGGTGATATAGCTTTCCCTTCAAGAAGCCTTTGGCTAAGACTGTTCTTGTGGAATTGGCAAAGTGATATTTGAAAGCCCATAGAGGGCTAGGGTGAAAAAGGAATCTCTTCCGTTAAAAACTGGAAAGAAGGTTTCTAAGAAACTGCTTTGTGTTCTGTTAATTCATCTCACAGAGTTACATCTTTCCCGTCAAGAAGCGTTTCCCTAAGGCTGTTCTTGTGGAATTGGGAAAGTGATATTTGGAAGCCCATAGAGGGCTGTGGTGAAAAAGGAAATATCTTCAGTTAAAAACTGCAAAAAAGCTTTCTTAGAAACTGCTTTGTGATCTGTTATTTCATCTCACAGAGTTACATCTTTCCCTTCAAGAAGCCTTTCGCTAAGGCTGTTCTTGTGGAATTGGCAAAGTGATATTTGGAAGCCCATAGAGGGCTATGGTGAAAAAGGAAATATCTTCGGTTAAAAACTGCAAAGAAGCTTTCTGAGAAACTGCTTTGTGTTCTGTTAATTCACCTCACAGAGTTACATCTTTCCTTTCAAGAAGCCTTTCGCTAAGGCTGTTCTTTTGGAATTGGCAATGTGATATTTGGAAGTCTTTAGAGGGCTAAGGTGAAATAGGAAATATCTTCCGTTAAAAAGTGGGAAGAAGCTTTCTGAGAAACTGCTTTGTGTTCTGTTAATTCATCTCACAGAGTTACACCTTTACCCTCAAGAAGCCTTTCTGTAAGACTCTTCTTGTGGAATTGTTAAAGTGATATTTGGAAGCCCAGAGAGGGCTATGGTGAAAAGCACATATCTCAGGTTAAAAACTGGAAAGAAGCTTTCTGAGAATCTGCTTTGTGTTCTGTTTATTCATCTCACAGATTTACAGCTTTATCCTCAAGAAGCCTCTCTCTAAGACTGTACTTGTGGAATTGGCAAAGTGATATTTGGAAGCCCCAAGAGGGCTATGGTGAAAAAGGAAATATCTTGGGTTAAAAACCGGAAAGAATCTGTCTGAGAAACTGCTTTCTGTTCTGTTAATTCGTCTCACAGAGTTACATCTTTCCCTTCAAGAAGCCTTTCTGTAAGGCTGTTCTTGTGGACTTGGCAAAGTGATATTTGGAAGCCCATAGAGGGCTATGGTGAAAAAGGAAATATCTTCCGTTAAAACCTGGAAAGAAGATTTCTTAGAAACTGCTATCTGTTCTGTTAATTCATCTCACAGAGTTACATCTTTCCCTTTAAGAAGCCTTTCGCTAAGGCTGTTCTTGTGGAATTGGCAAAGTGATATTTGGAAGCCCTTAGAGGGCTATGTTGAAAAAGGAAATATCTTCCTTTAAAAAACTGAAAAGAAACTTTCTCGGAAACTGCTTTCTGTTCTGCTAATTGATCTCACTGAGTTACAACTTTACCCTCACGAAGCCTTTCTGTAGAACTGTTCTTGTGGAATTTGCAAAGTGATATATGGAAGCCACGAGAGGGCTATGGTGAAAAAAGAAATATCTAAGGATAAAATCTGGAAAGAAGCTTTCTGAGAAACTGCTTTGTGTTCTGTTAATCCACCTCACAGAGTTACGTCTTTCCCTTCAAGAAACCTTTCGCTAAGGCTGTTCTTGTGGAATTGGCAAAGTGATATTTGGAAGCCCGTAGAGGGCTATTGTGAAAAAGGAAATATCTTCCGTTAAAAACTAAAGAAGATTTCTGAGAAACTGCTTTGTGTTCTGTTAATTCAACTCACAGTGTTACAGCTTTAGCCTCAAGAAGCCTTTCTCTAAGACTGTTCTTGTGGAATTTGCAAAGTGATATTTGAAAGCCATGAGAGGGCTAAGGTGAAAAAGGAAATATCTTAGGATAAAAACTGGAAAGAGCTTTCTGAGAAACTGCTTTGTGTTCTGTTAATTCATCTCACAGAGTTACAGCTTTCCCTTAAAGAAGCCTTTCGCTAAGACTTTTCTAGTGTAATTGGCAAAGTGATATTTGGAAGCCCATAGAGGGCTATGGTGAAAAAGGATACATCTTCCGTTAAAAACTGCAAAGAAGCTTTCTGAGAAACTGCTTTGTGTTGTTAATTCATCTGACAGAGTTACACCTTTACCCTCAAGAAGACTTTCTCTAAGACTGTTCTTGAGGAATTGGCAAAGTGATATTTGGATGCCCATAGGGGGCTATGGTGAAAAAGGAAATATCTTTCGTTAAAAACTGGAAAGAAGCTTTCTTAGAAACTGCTTGGTGTTCTGTTAATTCATCTCACAGAGTTACAGCTTTCCCTTAAAGAAGCCTTTCGCTAAGACTGTTCTTGTGGAATTGGCAAAGTGATATTTGGAAACCCTTAGAGGGCTATGGTGAAAAAGAAAATATCTTCCGTTAAAAACTGGAAAGAAGCTTTCTGAGAAACTGCTTTGTGGTCTGTTAATTCATCTCACAGAGTTACATGTTTCCCTTCAAGAAGCCTTTCGCTAAGGCTGCTCTTGTGGAATTGGCAAAGTGATATTTGGAAGCCCATAGAGGGCTATGGTGAAAAAGGAAATATCTTCCGTTAAAAACTGCAGAGAAGCTTTCTGAGAAACTGCTTTGTGTTCTTTTAATTCATCTCACAGTGTTACATCTTTCCCTTTAAGAAGCCATTCCCTAAGGCTCTTCTTGTGGAATTGGCAAAGTGATATTTGGAAGCCCATGGAGGGCTATGGTCAAAAAGGAAATACCTTCCGTTAAAAACTGGGAAGAAGCTTTCTGACAAACTGCTTTGTGTTCTGTTAATTCATCTCACAGAGTTACACGTTTACCCTCAAGAAGCCTTTCACTAAGACTGTTCTTGTGGAATTGGCAAAGTGATATTTGGAAGCCCAGAGAGTTCTATGGTGAAAATGACATATCTCAGGTTAAAAACTGGAGAGAAGCTTTCTGAGAAACTGCTTTGTGTTCTGTTTATTCATCTCACGGAGTTACAGCTTTACCCTCAAGAAGCCTCTCTCTAAGACTGTACTTGTGGAATTGGCAAAGTGACATTTGGAAGCCCCAAGATGGCTATGGTGAAAAAGGAAATATCTCAGGTTAAAAACTGGAAAGAAGCTTTCTGAGAAACTGCTTTGTGTTCTGTTAATTCATCTCACAGAGTTACGTCTTTCCCTTCAAGAAACCTTTCTCTAAGGCTGTTGTTGTGGAATTGGCAAGTGATATTTGGAAGCCCGTAGAGGGCTATTGTGAAAAAGGAAATATCTTCCGTTAAAAACTGCAAAGAAGCTTTCTGAGAAACTGCTTTGTGTTCTGTTAATTCATCTCACAGAGTTACATCTTTCCCTTCAAGAAGCCTTTCGCTAAGGCTGTTCTTTTGGAATTGGCAATGTGATATTTGGAAGTCCCTAGAGGGCTATGGTGAAATAGGAAATATCTTCCGTTAAAAACTGGGAAGAAGATTTCTGAGAAACTGCTTTGTGTTCTGTTAATTCATCTCACAGAGTTATACCTTTACCCTCAAGAAGCCTTTCTCTAAGACTCTTCTTGTGGAATTGGGAAAGTGATATTTGGAAGCCCAGAGAGGGCTATGGAGAAAAGCACATATCTCAGGTTAAAAACTGGAAAGAAGCTTTCTGAGAATCTGCTTTGTGTTCTGTTTATTCATCTCACAGAGTTACAGCTTTATCCTCAAGAAGCCTCTCTCTAAGACTGTACTTGTGGAATTGGCAAAGTGATATTTGGAAGCCCCAAGAGGGCTATGGTGAAAAAGGAAATATCTTGGGTTAAAAACCGGAAATAATCTGTCTGAGAAACTGCTTTCTGTTCTGTTAATTCGTCTCACAGAGTTACATCTTTCCCTTCAAGAAGCCTTTCTGTAAGGCTCTTCTTGTGGACTTGGCAAAGTGATATTTGGAAGCCCATAGAGGGCTATGGTGAAAAAGGAAATATCTTCCGTTAAAACCTGGAAAGAAGATTTCTTAGAAACTGCTATCTGTTCTGTTAATTCATCTCACAGAGTTACATCTGTCCCTTTAAGAAGCCTTTCGCTAAGGCTGTTTTTGTGGAATTAGCAAAGTGATATTTGGAAGCCCTTAGAGGGCTATGTTGAAAAAGGAAATATCTTCCTTTAAAAAACTGAAAAGAAACTTTCTCGGAAACTGCTTTCTGTTCTGCTAATTGATCTCACTGAGTTACAACTTTACCCTCATGAAGCCTTTCTCTAGAACTGTTCTTGTGGAATTTGCAAAGTGATATTTGGAAGCCACGAGTGGGCTATGGTGAAAAAAGAAATATCTTAGGATAAAAACTGGAAAGAAGCTTTCTGAGAAACTGCTTTGTGTTCTGTTAATTCATCTCACAGAGTTACGTCTTTCCCTTCAAGAAACCTTTCGCTAACGCTGTTCTTGTGGAATTGGCAAAGTGATATTTGGAAGCCCGTAGAGGGCTATTGTGAAAAAGGAAATATCTTCCGTTAAAAACTGCAAAGAAGCTTTCTGAGAAACTGCTTTGTGTTCTGTTAATTCAACTCACAGTGTTACAGCTTTAGCCTCAAGAAGCCTTTCTCTAAGACTGTTCTTGTGGAATTTGCAAAGTGATATTTGGAAGCCCCGAGAGGGCTATGATGAAAAAGGAAATATCTTAGGTTAAAAACTGGAAAGAAGCTTTCTGAGAAACTGCTTTGTATTCTGTTAATTCATCTCATGGAGTTACAGCTTTACCTTAAACAAGCCTTTCGCTAAGACTGTTCTTGTGGAATTGGCAAAGTGATATTTGGAAACCCTTAGAGGGCTATGGTGAAAAAGGAAATACCTTCCGTTAAAAACTGGGAAGAAGTTTTCTGACAAACTGCTTTGTGTTCTGTTAATTCATCTCACAGAGTTACACCTTTACCCTCAAGAAGCCTTTCACTAAGACTGTTCTTGTGGAATTGGCAAAGTGATATTTGGAAGCCCAGAGAGGGCTATGGTAAAAATGACATATCTCAGGTTAAAAACTGGAGGGAATCTTTCTGAGAAACTGCTTTGTGTTCTGTTTATTCATCTCACAGAGTTTCAGCTTTACCCTCAAGAAGCCTCTCTCTAAGACTGTACTTGTGGAGTTGGCAAAGTGATATTTGGAAGCCCCAAGATGGCTATGGTGAAAAAGGAAATATCTCAGGTTAAAAACTGGAAAGAAGCTTTCTGAGAAACTGCATTGTGTTCTGTTAATTCATCTCACAGAGTTACACCTTTCCCTTCAAGATGCCTTTCACTAAGACTGTTCTGGTGAAATTGGCAAAGAGATATTTGGAAGCCCATAGTGGGCCATGGTGAGAAACGAAATAACTTCAGTTAAAAACTGGAAAGAAGCTTTCTGAGAAACTGCTTTGTGTTCTGTTAATTCATCTCACAGAGTTACGTCTTGCCCTTCAAGAAACCTTTCTCTAAGGCTGTTGTTGGGGAATTGGCAAGTGATATTTGGAAGCCCGTAGAGGGCTATTGTGAAAAAGGAAATACCTTCCGTTAAAAACTGCAAAGAAGCTTTCTGAGAAACTGCTTTGTGTTCTGTTAATTCAACTCACAGTGTTACAGCTTTAAACTCAAGAAGCCTTTCTCTAAGACTGCTCTTGTGGAATTTGCAAAATGATATTTGAAAGCCACGAGAGGGCTGAGGTGAAAAAGGAAATAACTAAGGGTAAAAACTGGAAAGAAGCTTTCTGAGAAACTGCTTTGTGTTCTGTTAATTCATCTCACAGAGTTACAGCATTCTCTTAAAGAAACCTTTCGCTAAGACTTTTCTAGTGGAATTGGAAAAGTGATATTTGGAAGCCCATAGAGGGCTATGGTCAAAAAGGAAATATCTTCCGTTAAAAACTGGAAAGAAGCTTTCTGAGAAACTGCTTTGTGTCCTGTTAATTCACCTCACAGAGTTACAACTTTCCCTGCAAGAAGCCTTTCACTAAGGCTGCTCTTGTGGAATTGGAAAAGTGATATTTGGAAGCCCGTAGAGGGCTATGGTGAAAAAGGAAATAGCTTCCGTTAAAAACTCCAAAGAAGGTTTCTGAGAAACTGCTTTGTGTTGTTTTCATTCATCTAACAGAGTTACATCTCTCCCTTCAAGAAGCCTTTCGCTAAGGCTTCTCTTGTGGAATTGGCAAAGTGATTTTTGGAAGCCCATAGAGAGCTATGGTGAAAAAGGAAATATCTTCCGTTAAAAACTTTGAAGAAGCTTTCTGAGAAACTGCTTTGTGTTCTGTTAATTCATCTCACAGAGTTACATCTTTCCCTGCAAGAAGCCTTTCACTAAGGCTACTCTTGTGGAATTGGAAAAGTGATATTTGGAAGCCCGTAGAGGGCTATGGTGAAAAAGGAAATAGCTTCCGTTAAAAACTCCAAAGAAGGTTTCTGAGAAACTTCTTTGTGTTGTTTTCATTCATCTAACAGAGTTACATCTCTCCCTTCAAGAAGCCTTTCGCTAAGGCTGCTCTTGTGGAATTGGCAAAGTGATATTTGGAAGCCCTTAGAGGGTTATGGTGAAAAAGAAAGTATCTTCTGTTAAACACTGGAAAGAAGCTTTCTGAGAAACTGCTTTGTGTTCTGTTAATTCATCTCACAGAGTTACAGCTTTACCCTCAAGAAGCCTTTCTCTAAGACTGTTCTTGTCGAATTGGCAAAGTGATATTTGGAAGCCCCGAGAGGGCTATGGTGAAACAGGAAATATCTTAGGTTAAAAACTGGAAAGAAGCTTTCTGAGAAACTGCTTTGTGTTCTGTTAATTCATCTCACAGAGTTACATCTTTCCCTTCAAGAAGCCTTTCGCTAAGTCTGTTCTTGTGGAATTGGCAAAGTGAGATTTGGAAGCCCATAGAGGGCTATGGTGAAAAAGGAAATATCTTCCGTTAAAAACTGGAAGGAAGCTTTCTGAGAAACTGCTTTGTGTCCTGTTAATTCATCTCACAGAGTTACAGCTGTACCCTCAAGAAGACTTTCTCTAAGACTGTTCTTCTGGAATTTGCAAAGTGATATTTGGAAGCACCAAGAGGTCTACGGTGAAAAAGGAAATATCTTCCGTTAAAAACTGCAAAGAAGCTTTCTGAGAAACTGCTTTGTGTTCTGTTAATTCATCTTACAGAGTTACAGCTTTCTCTTGAAGAAGCCTTTCGCTAAGGCTGTTCTTGTTTAATTGGCAAAGTGATATTTGGAAGCACATACAGGGCTATGGTGAAATAATAAATATCTTTCGTTAAAAACTGCAAAGAAGCTTTCTGAGAAACCGCTTTGTGTTCTGTTAATTCATTACACAGAGTTACAGCTTTCCCCTCAAGAATCCTTTCTCTAAGACTCTTCTTGTGGAATTTGCAAAGTGATATTTGGAAGCCCATAGAAGCCTATGGTGAAAAAGGAAATATCTTCCGTTAAAAACTGGAAAGCAGCTTTCTGAGAAACTGCTTTGTGTTCTGTTAATTCATCTCACAGAGTTACATCTTTCCCTTTAAGAAGCCTTTCGCTAAGGCTGTTCTTGTGGAATTGGCAAAGTGATATTTGGAAGCCCTTAGAGGGCTATGTTGAAAAAGGAAATATCTTCCTTTAAAAAACTGAAAAGAAACTTTCTCGGAAACTGCTTTCTGTTCTGCTAATTGATCTCACTGAGTTACAACTTTATCCTCACGAAGCCTTTCTCTAGAACTGTTCTTGTGGAATTTGCAAAGTGATATTTGGAAGCCACGAGAGGGCTATGGTGAAAAAAGAAATATCTTAGGATAAAAACTGGAAAGAAGCTTTCTGAGAAACTGCTTTGTGTTCTGTTAATTCATCTCACAGAGTTACGTCTTTCCCTTCAAGAAACCTTTCGCTAAGGCTGTTCTTGTGGAATTGGCAAAGTGATATTTGGAAGCCCGTAGAGGGCTATTGTGAAAAAGGAAACATCTTCCGTTAAAAACTGCAAAGAAGCTTTCTGAGAAACTGCTTTGTGTTCTGTTAATTCAACTCACAGTGATACAGCTTTAGCCTCTAGAAGCCTTTCTCTAAGACTGTTCTTCTGGAATTTGCAAAGTGATATTTGAAAGCCATGAGAGGGCTAAAGTGAAAAAGGAAATATCTTAGGATAAAAACTGGAAAGAAGCTTTCTGAGAAACTGCTTTGTGTTCTGTTAAATCATCTCACAGAGTTACAGCTTTCCCTTAAAGAAGCCTTTCGCTAAGGATTTTCTAGTGTAATTGGAAAAGTGATATTTCGAATCCCATAGAGGGCTACCGTGAAAAAGGATACATCTTCCGTTAAAAACTGCAAAGAAGCTTTCTGAGAAACTGCTTTGTGTTGTTAATTCATCTGACAGAGTTACACCTTTACCCTCAAGAAGACTTTCTCTAAGACTGTTCTGGAGGAATTGGCAAAGTGATATTTGGAAGCCCATAGGGGGCTATGGTGAAAAAGGAAATATCTTTGGTTAAAAACTGGAAAGAAGCTTTCTAAGAAACTGCTTGGTGTTCTGTTAATTCATCTCACAGAGTTACAGCTTTACCCTCAAGAAGCCTTTCTCTAAGACTGTTCTTGTGGAATTTGCAAAGTGATATTTGGAAGCCCCGAGAGGGCTATGATGAAAAAGGAAATATCTTAGGTTAAAATCTGGAAAGAAGCTTTCTGAGAAACTGCTTTGTGTTCTGTTAGTTCATCTCACAGAGTTACATCTTTCCCTTCAAGAAGACTTTCGATAAGGCTCTTCTTGTGGAATTGGTAAAGGGATATTTGGAAGCCCATAGAGGGCTATGGTAAAAAAGGAAATATCTTCCGTTAAAAACTGGAAAGAAGCTTTCTGAGAAACTGCTTGGTGTTCTGTTAATTCATCTAACAGAGTTACAGCTTTACCCTCAAGAAGCCTTTCTCTAAGACTGTTCTTCTGGAATTTGCAAAGTGATATCTGGAAGCCCCAAGAGGTCTACGGTGAAAAAGGAAATATCTTCCGTTAATAACTGCAAAGAAGCTTTCTGAGAAACTGCTTTGTGTTCTGTTAATGCATCTTACAGAGTTACAGCTTTCTCTTGAAGAAGCCTTTCGCTAAGGCTGTTCTTGTTAAATTGGCAAAGTGATATTTGGAAGCACATACAGGGCTATGGTGAAATAATAAATATCTTTCGTTAAAAACAGCAAAGAAGCTTTCTGAGAAACTGCTTTGTTTTCTGTTAATTCATCTCACAGTGTTACAGCTTTTCCCTCCAGAAGCCTTTCTCTAAGACTGTTCTTGTGGAATTTTCAAAGTGATATTTGGAAGCCCAGAGAGGGCTATGGTGAAAAAGGAACTATATTAGTTTAAAAACTGGAAAGAAGCTTTCTGAGAAACTGCTTTGTGTTCTGTTAATTCATGACACAGAGTTACAGCTTTCCCCTCAAGAATCCTTTCTCTAAGACTCTTCTTGTGGAATTTGCAAAGTGATATTTGGAAGCCCATAGAGGGCTATGGTGAAAAAGGAAATATCTTCCTTTAAAAACTGCAAAGAAGCTTTCTGAGAAACTGCTTGGTTTTCTGTTAATTCATCTCACAGAGTTACATGTTTCCCTTCAAGAAGCCTTTCGCTAAGGCTGTTCTTGTGGAATTGGCAAAGTGATATTTGGAAGCTCCTAGAGGGCTATGGTGAAAAAGGAAATATCTTGCCTTAAAAACTGGAAAGCACCTTTCTGAGAAACTGCTTTGTGTTCTGGTAATTCATGCCACAGAATTACATCTTTCCCTGCAAGAAGCCTTTCGCTAAGGCTGTTCTGGTGGAATTGGCAAAGTGATATTTGGAAGCCCATAGAGGGCTCTGGTGAAAAAGGAAATATCTTTCATTAAAAACAGGAAAGAAGCTTTCTGAGAAACTGCTTTGTGTTCTGTTAATTCATCTCACAGAGTTACAGCTTTACCCTCAAGAAGCCTTTCTCTAAGACTGTTCTTTTGGAATATGCAAAGTGATATATGGAAGCCCCGACAGGGCTTTGGTAAAAAAGGAAATATCTTCCGTTAAAAACAGGAAAGCATCTTTCTGAGAAACTGCTTTGTGTTCTGGTAATTCATCTCACTGAATTACATCTTTCCCTGCAAGAAGCCTCTCGCTAAGGCTGTTCTTGTGGAATTGGCAAAGTGATATTTGGAAGCCCATAGAGGGCTCTGGTGAAAAAGGAAATATCTTTCGTTAAAAACTGGAAAGAAGCTTTCTGAGAAACTGCTTTGTGTTCTGTTAATTCATCTCACAGAGTTACAGCTTTCCCCTCAAGAAACCTTTCTCTAAGACTGTTCTTCTGGAATTGGCAAAGTGATATTTGGAAGCCCCGAGAGGGCCATGGTGAAAAAGGAAATATCTTAGGTTAAAAACAGGAAAGAAGCTTTCTGAGAAACTGCTTTGTGTTCTGTTAACTCATCTCACAGAGTTACATCTTTCCCTTCAAGAAGCCTTTCGCTAAGGCTGCTCTTGTGGAATTGGCAAAGTGATATTTGGAAGCCCATAGAGGTCTGTGGTGAAAAAGGAAATATCTTCGGTTAAAAATTGGAGAGAAGATTCCTGAGAAACTGCTTTATGTTCTGTTAATCCATCTCACAGAGTTACATCTTTCCCTTCAAGTAGCGTTCGCTAAGGATGTTCTTGTGGAATTGGCAAAGTGATATTTGGAAGCCCTTAGAAGTCTATAGTGAAATAATAAGTATCTTTCCTTAAAAACTGCAAAGAAGCTTTCCGAGTAACTGCTTTGTGTTCTGTTAATTCATGTCACAGAGTTACAGGTTTTCCCTCCAGAAGCCTTTCTCTAAGACAGTTCTTGTGGAATTGGCAAAGTGATATTTGGAAGCCCAGAGAGGGCTATGGTGAAAAAGGAATTATTTTAGTTTAAAAACTGGAAAGAAGCTTTCTGAGAAACTGCTTTGTGTACTGTTAATTCATCTCACAGAGTTACAGCTTTTCCCTCAAGAAGCCTTTTTCTAAGACTCTTCTTGTGGAATTTGCAAAGTGATATTTAGAAGCCCATAGAAGGCTATGGTGAAAAAGGAAATATCTTCCGTTAAAAACTGCAAAGAAGCTTTCTGAGAAACTGCTTTGTGTTCTGTTAATTCATCTCACAGAGTTACATGTTTCCCTTCAAGAAGCCTTTCGCTAAGGCTGTTCTTGTGGAATTGGCAAAGTGATATTTGGAAGCTCCTAGAGGGCTATGGTGAAAAAGGAAATATCTTGCCTTTAAAACTGGAAAGCATCTTTCTGAGAAACTGCTTTGTGTTCTGGTAATTCATGCCACAGAATTACATCTTTCCCTGCAAGAAGCCTTTCGCTAAGGCTGTTCTTGTGGAATTGGCAAAGTGATATTTGGAAGCCCATAGAGGGCTCTGGTGAAAAAGGAAATATCTTTCATTAAAAACAGGAAAGAAGCTTTCTGAGAAACTGCTTTGTGTTCTGTTAATTCATCTCACAGAGTTACAGCTTTACCCTCAAGAAGCCTTTCTCTAAGACTGTTCTTTTGGAATATGCAAAGTGATATATGGAAGTCCCGACAGGGCTATGGTAAAAAAGGAAATATCTTCCGTTAAAAACTGGAAAGCATCTTTCTGAGAAACTGCTTTGTGTTCTGGTAATTCATCTCACTGAATTTCATCTTTCCCTGCAAGAAGCCTCTCGCTAAGGCTGTTCTTGTGGAATTGGCAAAGTGATATTTGGAAGCCCATAGAGGGCTCTGGTGAAAAAGGAAATATCTTTCGTTAAAAACTGGAAAGAAGCTTTCTGAGAAACTGCTTTGTGTTCTGTTAATTCATCTCACAGAGTTACAGCTTTCCCCTCAAGAAGCCTTTCTCTAAGACTGTTCTTCTGGAATTGACAAAGTGATATTTGGAAGCCCCGAGAGGGCCATGGTGAAAAAGGAAATATCTTAGGTTAAAAATAGGAAAGAAGCTTTCTGAGAAACTGCTTTGTGTTCTGTTAACTCATCTCACAGAGTTACATCTTTCCCTTCAAGAAGCCTTTCGCTAAGACTGCTCTTGTGGAATTGGCAAAGTGATATTTGGAAACACATAGAGGTCTGTGGTGAAAAAGGAAATATCTTCGGTTAAAAATTGGAGAGAAGATTCCTGAGAAACTGCTTTATGTTTTGTTAATTCATCTCACAGAGTTACATCTTTCCCTTCAAGTAGCCTTTCGCTAAGGCTGTTCTTGTGGAATTGGCAAAGTGATATTTGGAAGCCCATAGAGGTTTATGGTGAAAAAGAAAGTATCTTCTGTTAAAAACTGGAAAGATGCTTTCTGAGAAACTGCTTTTTGTTCTGTTAATTCATCTCACAGAGTTACAGCTTTACCCTCAAGAAGCCTTACTCTAAGACTGTTCTTGTCGAATTGGCAAAGTGATATTTGGAAGCCTCGAGAGGTCTATGGTGAAACAGGAAATATCTTCCTTTAAAAACTGCAAAGAAGCTTTCTGAGAAACTGCTTTGTGTTCTGTTAATTCATCTCACAGAGTTACATCTTTCCCTTCAAGAAGCCTTTCGCTAAGGCTGTTCTTGTGGAATTGGCAAAGTGAGATTTGGAAGCCCATAGAGGGCTATGGTGAAAAAGGAAATATCTTCCATTAAAAGCTGGAAAGAAGCTTACTGAGAGACTACTTTGTGTTCTGTTAATTCATCTCACAGAGTTACAGCTGTACCCTCAAGAAGCCTTTCTCTAAGTCTGTACTTAAGGAATTGGCAAAGTGATATTTGGAAGCCATTGGCAAAGTGATATTTGGAAGGCCCGAGAGGGCTACGGTGAAAAAGGAAATATCTTAGGTTAAAAACTGGAAAGAAGCTTTCTGAGAAATTGCTTTGTGTTCTGTTAGTTCATCTCACAGAGTTACATCTTTCCTTTCAAGAAGACTTTCGATAAGGCTGTTCTTGTGGAATTGGTAAAGTGATATTTGGAAGCCCATAGAGGGCTATGGTAAAAAAGGAAATATCTTCCGTTAAAAACTGGAAAGAAGCTTTCTGAGAAACTGCTTGGTGTTCTGTTTATTCATCTAACAGAGTTACAGCTTTACCCTCAAGAAGCCTTTCTCTAAGACTGTTCTTCTGGAATTTGATAAGTGATATTTGGGAGCCCAAAGAGGTCTACGGTGAAAAAGGAAATATCTTCCGTTAAAAACTGCAAAGAAGCTTTCTGAGAAACTGGTTTGTGTTCTGTTAATTCATCTTACAGAGTTACAGCTTTCTCTTGAAGAAGCCTTTCGCTAAGGCTGTTCTTGTTTAATTGGCAAAGTGATATTTGGAAGCACATACAGGGCAATGGTGGAATAATAAATATCTTTCGTTAAAAACTGCAAAGAAGCTTTCTGAGAAACTGCTTTGTTTTCTGTTAATTCATCTCACAGAGTTACAGCTTTTCCCTCCAGAAGCCTTTCGCTAAGGCTGTTCTTGTGGAATTTTCAAAGTGATATTTGGAAGCCCAGAGAGGGCTATGGTGAAAAAGGAACTATCTAAGTTTAAAAACTGGAAACAAGCTTTCTGAGAAACTGCTTTGTGTTCTGTTAATTCATGACACAGAGTTACAGCTTTCCCCTCAAGAATCCTTTCTCTAAGACTCTTCTTGTGGAATTTGCAAAGTGATATTTGGAAGCCCATAGAGGGCTATGGTGAAAAAGGAAATATCTTCCTTTAAAAACTGCCAAGAAGCTTTCTGAGAAACTGCTTTGTGTTCTGTTAATTCATCTCACAGAGTTACATGTTTCCCTTCAAGAAGCTTTTCGCTAAGGCTGCTCTTGTGGAATTGGCAAAGTGATATTTGGAAGCCCCGAGAGGGCCATGGTGAAAAAGGAAATATCTTAGGTTAAAAACAGGAAAGAAGCTTTCTGTGAAACTGCTTTGTGTTCTGTTAACTCATCTCACAGAGTTACATCTTTCCCTTCAAGAAGCCTTTCGCTAAGGCTGCTCTTGTGGAATTGGCAAAGTGATATTTGGAAGCCCATGGAGGTCTGTGGTGAAAAAGGAAATATCTTCGGTTAAAAATTGGAGAGAAGATTCCTGAGAAACTGCTTTATGTTCTGTTAATTCATCTCACGGAGTTACATCTTTCCCTTCAAGTAGCCTTTCGCTAAGGCTGTTCTTCTGGAATTGGCAAAGTGATATTTGGAAGCCCTTAGAGGTCTATGGTGAAATAATAAGTATCTTTCGTTAAAAACTGCAAAGAAGCTTTCCGAGTAACTGCTTTGTGTTCTGTTAATTCATCTCACAGAGTTACAGCTTTTCCCTCAAGAAGCCTTTCTCTAAGACTCTTCTTGTGGAATTTGCAAAGTGATATTTAGAAGCCCATAGAAGGCTATGGTGAAAAAGGAAATATCTTCCGTTAAAAACTGCAAAGAAGCTTTCTGAGAAACTGCTTTGTGTTCTGTTAATTCATTTCACAGAGCTACATGTTTCCCTTCAAGAAGCCTTTCGCTAAGGCTGTTCTTGTGGAATTGGCAAAGTGATATTTGGAAGCCTATAGAGGGCTATGGTGAAAAAGGAAATATCTTCCGTTAAAAATTGGAAGGAAGCATTCTGAGAAACTGCTTGGTGTTCTGTTAATTCATCTCACAGTGTTACATCTTTCTCTTCAAGAAGCCTTTCGCTAAGGCTGTTCTTGTGGAATTGGCAAAGTGATATTTGGAAGCCCATAGAGGCCTATGGTGAAAAAGGAAATATCTTCCGTTAAAAACTGGAAAGCAGCTTTCTGAGAAACTGCTTTGGGTTCTGGTAATTCATTTCACAGAATTACATATTTCCCTGCAAGAAGCCTTTCCCTAAGGCTGTTCTTGTGGAATTGGCAAAGCGATATTTGGAAGCCCATAGAGGGCTATGGAGAAAAAGGTAATATCTTCCGTTAAAAACTGGAAAGAAGCTTTCTGAGAAACTGCTTTGTGTTCTGTTAATTCATCTCACAGAGTTACAGGTTTACCCTCAAGAAGCCTTTCTCTTAGACTGTTCTTGTGGAATTGGCAAAGTGATATTTGGAAGCCCCGAGAGGGCTATGGTGAAAAAGTAATTATCTTAGGTTAAAAACTGGAAAGAAGGTTTCTGAGAACCTGCTTTGTGTTCTGTTAATTCATCTCACAGAGTTACATATTTCCCTTCAAGAAGCCTTTCGCTAAGGCTGTTCTTGTGGAATTGGCAAGGTGATATTTGGAAACACATAGAGGGCTATGTTGAGAAAGGAAATATCTTCCGTTAAAAACTGGAAAGAAGCTTTCTGAGAGACTGCTTTGTGTTCCGTTAATTCATCTTACAGAGTTACATCTTTCCCTTCAAGAAGCCTTTCGATAAGGCTGTTCTTGTGGAATTGGCAAAGTGATATTTGGAAGCCCATAGAGGTTTATGGAGAAAAAGAAAGTATCTTCTGTTAAAAACTGGAAAGATGCTTTCTGAGAAACTGCTTTTTGTTCTGTTAATTCATCTCACAGAGTTACAGCTTTCCCCTCAAGAAGCCTTTCTCTAAGACTGTTCTTCTGGAATTGGCAAAGTGATATTTGGAAGCCCCGAGAGGGCCATGGTGAAAAAGGAAATATCTTAGGTTAAAAACAGGAAAGAAGCTTTCTGAGAAACTGCTTTGTGTTCTGTTAACTCATCTCACAGAGTTACATCTTTCCCTTCAAGAAGCCTTTCGCTAAGGCTGCTCTTGTGGAATTGGCAAAGTGATATTTGGAAGCCCATAGAGGTCTGTGGTGAAAAAGGAAACATCTTCGGTTAAAAATTGGAGAGAAGATTCCTGAGAAACTGCTTTATGTTCTGTTAATTCATCTCACGGAGTTACATCTTTCCCTTCAAGTAGCCTTTCGCTAAGGCTGTTCTTCTGGAATTGGCAAAGTGATATTTGGAAGCCCTTAGAGGTCTATGGTGAAATAATAAGTATCTTTCGTTAAAAACTGCAAAGAAGCTTTCCGAGTAACTGCTTTGTGTTCTGTTAATTCATGTCACAGAGTTACAGCTTTTCCCTCCAGAAGCCTTTCTCTAAGACAGTTCTTGTGGAATTGGCAAAGTGATATTTGGAAGCCCAGAGAGGGCTATGGTGAAAAAGGAACTACCTTAGTTTAAAAACTGGAAACAAGCTTTCTGAGAAACTGCTTTGTGTTCTGTTAATTCATGACACAGAGTTACAGCTTTCCCCTCAAGAATCCTTTCTCTAATACTCTTCTTGTGGAATTTGCAAAGTGATATTTGGAAGCCCATAGAGGGCTATGGTGAAAAAGGAAATATCTTCCTTTAAAAACTGCAAAGAAGCTTTCTGAGAAACTGCTTTGTGTTCTGTTAATTCATCTCACAGAGTTACATGTTTCCCTTCAAGAAGCCTTTCGCTCAGGGTGTTCTTGTGGAATTGGCAAAGTGATATTTGGAAGCTCCTAGAGGGCTATGGTGAAAAAGGAAATATCTTGCCTTAAAAACTGGAAAGAAGCTTTCTGAGAAACTGCTTGGTGTTCTGTTAATTCATCTCACAGAGTTACAACTTTCCCTTCAAGAAGCCTTTCGCTAAGGCTGCTCTTGTGGAATTGGCAAAGTGATATTTGGAAGCCCTTAGAGGGCTATGGTGAAAAAGGAAATATCTTCCGTTAAAAACTGGAAAGGAGCTATCTGAGAAACTGCTTTGTGTTCTGGTAATTCATGCCACAGAATTACATCTTTCCCTGCAAGAAGCCTTTCGGTAAGGCTGTTCTTGTGGAATTGGCAAAGTGATATTTGGAAGCCCATAGAGGGCTCTGGTGAAAAAGGAAATATCTTTCATTAAAAACAGGAAAGAAGCTTTCTGAGAAACTGCTTTGTGTTCTGTTAATTCATCTCACAGAGTTACAGCTTTACCCTCAAGAAGCCTTTCTCTAAGACTGTTCTTTTGGAATATGCAAAGTGATATTTGGAAGCCCCGAAAGGGCTATGGTAAAAAAGGAAATATCTTCCGTTAAAAACTGGAAAGCATCTTTCTGAGAAACTGCTTTGTGTTCTGGTAATTCATCTCACCGAATTACATCTTTCCCTGCAAGAAGCCTCTCGCTAAGGCTGTTCTTGTGGAATTGGCAAAGTGATATTTGGAAGCCCATAGAGGGCTCTGGTGAAAAAGGAAATATCTTTCGTTAAAAACTGGAAAGAAGCTTTCTGAGAAACTGCTTTGTGTTCTGTTAATTCATCTCACAGAGTTACAGCTTTCCCCTCAAGAAGCCTTTCTCTAAGATTGTTCTTCTGGAATTGGCAAAGTGATATTTGGAAGCCCCGAGAGGGCCATGGTGAAAAAGGAAATATCTTAGGTTAAAAACAGGAAAGAAGCTTTCTGAGAAACTGCTTTGTTTCTGTTAACTCATCTCACAGGGTTACATCTTTCCCTTCAAGAAGCCTTTCGCTAAGGCTGTTCTTGTGGAATTGGCAAAGTGATATTTGGAAGCCCATACAGGTCTGTGGTGAAAAAGGAAATATCTTCCGTTAAAAATTGGAGAGAAGCTTCCTGAGAAACTGCTTTGTGTTCTGTTAATTCTTCTCACAGAGTTACATCTTTCCCTTCAAGTAGCCTTTCGCTAAGGCTGTTCTTGTGGAATTGGAAAAGTGATATTTGGAAGCCCTTAGAGGTCTATGGTGAAATAATAAGTATCTTTCGTTAAAAACTGCAAACAAGCTTTCCGAGTAACTGCTTTGTGTTCTGTTAATGCATCTCACAGAGTTACAGCTTTTCCCTCAAGAAGCCTTTCTCTAAGACTCTTCTTGTGGAATTTGCAAAGTGATATTTAGAAGCCCATAGAAGGCTATGGTGAAAAAGGAAATATCTTCCGTTAAAAACTGGAAGGAAGCATTCTGAGAAACTGCTTGGTGTTCTGTTAATTCATCTCACAGTGTTACATCTTTCCCTTCAAGAAGCCTTTCGCTAAGGCTATTCCTGTGGAATTGGCAAAGTGATATTTGGAAGCCCATAGAGGCCTATGGTGAAAAAGGAAATATCTTCCGTTAAAAACTGGAAAGCAACTTTCTGAGAAACTGCTTTGGGTTCTGGTAATTCATTTTACGGAATTACATATTTCCCTGCAAGAAGCCTTTCGCTAAGGCTGTTCTTGTGGAATTGGCAAAGTGATATTTGGAAGCCCATAGAGGGCTATGGAGAAAAAGGTAATATCTTCCGTTAAAAACTGGAAAGAAGCTTTCTGAGAAACTGCTTTGTGTTCTGTTAATTCATCTCACAGAGTTACAGCTTTACCCTCAAGAAGCCTTTCTCTTAGACTGTTCTTGTGGAATTGGCAAAGTGATATTTGGAAGCCCCGAGAGGGCTATGGTGAAAAAGGAATTATCTTAGGTTAAAAACTGGAAAGAAGGTTTCTGAGAAACTGCTTTGTGTTCTGTTAATTCATCTCACAGAGTTACATCTTTCCCTTCAAGAAGCCTTTCGATAAGGCTGTTCTTGTGGAATTGGCAAAGTGATATTTGGAAACACATAGAGGGCTATGGTGAAAAAGGAAATATCTTCCGTTAAAAACTGGAAAGAAGCTTTCTGAGAGACTGCTTTGTGTTCTGTTAATTCATCTCACAGAGTTACATCTTTCCCTTCAAGAAGCCTTTCGCTAAGGCTGCTCTTGTAGAATTGGCAAAGTGATATTGGGAAGTCCATAGAGGGTAATGGTGAAAAAGGAAGTATCTTCCCTTAAAAACTGGAAAGAAGCTTTCTGAGAATCTGCTTTGTGTTCTGTTAATGCATCTCACAGAGTTACAGCTTTACCCTCAAGAAGCCTTTCTCTAAGACTGTTCTTCTGGAATTGGCAAAGTGATATTTGGAAGCCCCGAGAGGGCCATGGTGAAAAAGGAAATATCTTAGGTTAAAAACAGGAAAGAAGCTTTCTGAGAAACTGCTTTGTGTTCTGTTAACTCATCTCACAGAGTTACATCTTTCCCTTCAAGAAGCCTTTCGCTAAGGCTGCTCTTGTGGAATTGGCAAAGTGATATTTGGAAGCCCATAGAGGTCTGTGGTGAAAAAGGAAATATCTTCGGTTAAAAATTGGAGAGAAGATTCCTGAGAAACTGCTTTATGTTCTGTTAATTCATCTCACGGAGTTACATCTTTCCCTTCAAGTAGCCTTTCGCTAAGGCTGTTCTTCTGGAATTGGCAAAGTGATATTTGGAAGCCCTTAGAGGTCTATGGTGAAATAATAAGTATCTTTCGTTAAAAACTGCAAAGAAGCTTTCCGAGTAACTGCTTTGTGTTCTGTTAATTCATGTCACAGAGTTACAGCTTTTCCCTCCAGAAGCCTTTCTCTAAGACAGTTGTTGTGGAATTGGCAAAGTGATATTTGGAAGCCCAGAGAGGGCTACGGTGAAAAAGGTACTATCTTAGTTTAAAAACTGGAAACAAGCTTTCTGAGAAACTGCTTTGTGTTCTGTTAATTCATGACACAGAGTTACAGCTTTCCCCTCAAGAATCCTTTCTCTAAGACTCTTCTTGTGGAATTTGCAAAGTGATATTTGGAAGCCCATAGAGGGCTATGGTGAAAAAGGAAATATCTTCCTTTAAAAACTGCAAAGAAGCTTTCTGAGAAACTGCTTTGTGTTCTGTTAATTCATCTCACAGAGTTACATGTTTCCCTTCAAGAAGCCTTTCGCTTAGGCTGTTCTTGTGGAATTGGCAAAGTGATATTTGGAAGCTCCTAGAGGGCTATGGTGAAAAAGGAAATATCTTGCCTTAAAAACTGGAAAGAAGCTTTCTGAGAAACTGATTGGTGTTCTGTTAATTCATCTCACAGAGTTACAACTTTCCCTTCAAGAAGCCTTTCGCTAAGGCTGCTCTTGTGGAATTGGCAAAGTGATATTTGGAAGCCCTTAGAGGGCTATGGTGAAAAAGGAAATATCTTCCGTTAAAAACTGGAAAGGAGCTATCTGAGAAACTGCTTTGTGTTCTGGTAATTCATGCCACAGAATTACATCTTTCCCTGCAAGAAGCCTTTCGCTAAGGCTGTTCTTGTGGAATTGGCAAAGTGATATTTGGAAGCCCATAGAGGGCTCTGGTGAAAAAGGAAATATCTTTCATTAAAAACAGGAAAGAAGCTTTCTGAGAAACTGCTTTGTGTTCTGTTAATTCATCTCACAGAGTTACAGCTTTTTCTTGAAGAAGCATTTCGCTTAGGCTGTTCTTGTTTAATTGGCAAAGTGATATTTGGAAGCACATACATGGCTACGGTGAAATAATAAATATCTTTCGTTAAAAACAGCAAAGAAGCTTTCTGAGAAACTGCTTTGTTTTCTGTTAATTCATCTCACAGGGTTATAGCTTTTCCCTCCAGAAGCCTTTCTCTAAGACTGTTCTTGTGGAATTGTCAAAGTGATATTTGGAAGCCCAGAGAAGGCTATGGTGAAAAAGGAACTATCTTAGTTTAAAAACTGGAAAGAAGCTTTCTGAGAAACTGCTTTGTGTTCTGTTAATTCATCTCAGAGAGTTACATCTTTCCCTTCAAGAAGCCTTTCGATAAGGCTGTTCTTGTGGAATTGGCAAAGTGATATTTGGAAACACATAGAGGGCTACGGTGAAAAAGGAAATATCTTCCGTTAAAAACTGGAAAGAAGCTTTCTGAGAGACTGCTTTGTGTTCTGTTAATTCATCTCACAGAGTTACATCTTTCCCTTCAAGAAGCCTTTCGCTAAGGCTGCTCTTGTGGAATTGGCAAAGTGATATTGGGAAGCCCATAGAGGGTAATGGTGAAAAAGGAAGTATCTTCCCTTAAAAACTGGAAAGAAGCTTTCTGAGAATCTGCTCTGTGTTCTGTTAATGCATCTCACAGAGTTACAGCTTTACCCCCAAAAAGCCTTTCTCTTAGACTGTTCTTGTGGAATTGGCAAAGTGATATTTGGAAGCCCCGAGAAGGCTATGGTGAAATAGGAATAATCTTAGGTTAAAAACTGGAAAGAAGGTTTCTGAGAACCTGCTTTGTGTTCTGTTAATTCATCTCACAGAGTTACATATTTCCCTTCAAGAAGCCTTTCGCTAAGGCTGTTCTTGTGGAATTGGCAAGGTGATATTTGGAAACACATAGAGGGCTATGTTGAGAAAGGAAATATCTTCCGTTAAAAACTGGAAAGAAGCTTTCTGAGAGACTGCTTTGTGTTCCGTTAATTCATCTTACAGAGTTACATCTTTCCCTTCAAGAAGCCTTTCGATAAGGCTGTTCTTGTGGAATTGGCAAAGTGATATTTGGAAGCCCATAGAGGTTTATGGTGAAAAAGAAAGTATCTTCTGTTAAAAACTGGAAAGATGCTTTCTGAGAAACTGCTTTTTGTTCTGTTAATTCATCTCACAGAGTTACAGCTTTACCCTCAAGAAGCCTTACTCTAAGACTGTTCTTGTCGAATTGGCAAAGTGATATTTGGAAGCCCCGAGAGGGCTATGGTGAAACAGGAAATATCTTAGGTTAAAAACTGGAAAGAAGCTTCCTGAGAAACTGCTTTGTGTTCTGTTAATTCATCTCACAGAGTTACAGCTTTCCCCTCAAGAAGCCTTTCTCTAAGACTGTTCTTCTGGAATTGGCAAAGTGATATTTGGAAGCACCGAGAGGGCCATGGTGAAAAAGGAAATATCTTAGGTTAAAAACAGGAAAGAAGCTTTCTGAGAAACTGCTTTGTGTTCTGTTAACTCATCTCACAGAGTTACATCTTTCCCTTCAAGAAGCCTTTCGCTAAGGCTGCTCTTGTGGAATTGGCAAAGTGATATTTGGAAGCCCATAGAGGTCTGTGGTGAAATAATAAGTATCTTTCGTTAAAAACTGCAAAGAAACTTTCCGAGTAACTGCTTTGTGTTCTGTTAATTCATGTCACAGAGTTACAGCTTTTCCCTCCAGAAGCCTTTCTCTAAGACAGTTCTTGTGGAATTGGCAAAGTGATATTTGGAAGCCCAGAGAGGGCTACGGTGAAAAAGGTACTATCTTAGTTTAAAAACTGGAAAGAAGCTTTCTGAGAAACTGCTTTGTGTTCTGTTAATTCATGACACAGAGTTACAGCTTTCCCCTCAAGAATCCTTTCTCTAAGACTCTTCTTGTGGAATTTGCAAAGTGATATTTGGAAGCCCATATTGGGCTATGGTGAAAAAGGAAATATCTTCCTTTAAAAACTGCAAAGAAGCTTTCTGAGAAACTGCTTTGTGTTCTGTTAATTCATCTCACAGAGTTACATGTTTCCCTTCAAGAAGCCTTTCGCTTAGGCTGTTCTTGTGGAATTGGCAAAGTGATATTTGGAAGCTCCTAGAGGGCTATGGTGAAAAAGGAAATATCTTGCCTTAAAAACTGGAAAGAAGCTTTCTGAGAAACTGCTTGGTGTTCTGTTAATTCATCTCACAGAGTTACAACTTTCCCTTCAAGAAGCCTTTCGCTAAGGCTGCTCTTGTGGAATTGGCAAAGTGATATTTGGAAGCCCTTAGAGGGCTATGGTGAAAAAGGAAATATCTTCCGTTAAAAACTGGAAAGGAGCTATCTGAGAAACTGCTTTGTGTTCTGGTAATTCATGCCACAGAATTACATCTTTCCCTGCAAGAAGCCTTTCGCTAAGGCTGTTCTTGTGGAATTGGCAAAGTGATATTTGGAAGCCCATAGAGGGCTCTGGTGAAAAAGGAAATATCTTTCATTAAAAACAGGAAAGAAGCTTTCTGAGAAACTGCTTTGTGTTCTGTTAATTCATCTCACAGAGTTACAGCTTTACCCTCAAGAAGCCTTTCTCTAAGACTGTTCTTTTGGAATATGCAAAGTGATATTTGGAAGCCCCGACAGGGCTATGGTAAAAAAGGAAATATCTTCCGTTAAAAACTGGAAAGCATCTTTCTGAGAAACTGCTTTGTGTTCTGGTAATTCATCTCACCGAATTACATCTTTCCCTGCAAGAAGCCTCTCGCTAAGGCTGTTCTTGTGGAATTGGCAAAGTGATATTTGGAAGCCCATAGAGGGCTCTGGTGAAAAAGGAAATATCTTTCGTTAAAAACTGGAAAGAAGCTTTCTGAGAAACTGCTTTTTGTTCTGTTAATTCATCTCACAGAGTTACAGCTTTCCCCTCAAGAAGCCTTTCTCTAAGATTGTTCTTCTGGAAATGGCAAAGTGATATTTGGAAGCCCCGAGAGGGCCATGGTGAAAAAGGAAATATCTTAGGTTAAAAACAGGAAAGAAGCTTTCTGAGAAACTGCTTTGTTTCTGTTAACTCATCTCACAGGGTTACATCTTTCCCTTCAAGAAGCCTTTCGCTAAGGCTGTTCTTGTGGAATTGGCAAAGTGATATTTGGAAGCCCATACAGGTCTGTGGTGAAAAAGGAAATATCTTCCGTTAAAAATTGGAGAGAAGCTTCCTGAGAAACTGCTTTGTGTTCTGTTAATTCATCTCACAGAGTTACATCTTTCCCTTCAAGTAGCCTTTCGCTAAGGCTGTTCTTGTGGAATTGGCAAAGTGATATTTGGAAGCCCTTAGAGGTCTATGGTGAAATAATAAGTATCTTTCGTTAAAAACTGCAAACAAGCTTTCCGAGTAACTGCTTTGTGTTCTGTTAATGCATCTCACAGAGTTACAGCTTTTCCCTCCAGAAGCCTTTCTCTAAGACAGTTCTTGTGGAATTGGCAAAGTGATATTTGGAAGCCCAGAGAGGGCTATGGTGAAAAGGAATTATTTTCGTTTAAAAACTGGAAAGAAGCTTTCTGAGAAACTGCTTTGTGTACTGTAAATTCATCTCACAGAGTTACAGCTTTTCCCTCAAGAAGCCTTTCTCTAAGACTCTTCTTGTGGAATTTGCAAAGTGATATTTAGAAGCCCATAGAAGGCTATGGTGAAAAAGGAAATATCTTCCGTTAAAAACTGGAAGGAAGCATTCTGAGAAACTGCTTGGTGTTCTGTTAATTCATCTCACAGTGTTACATCTTTCCCTTCAAGAAGCCTTTCGCTAAGGCTGTTCCTGTGGAATTGGCAAAGTGATATTTGGAAGCCCATAGAGGCCTATGGTGAAAAAGGAAATATCTTCCGTTAAAAACTGGAAAGCAACTTTCTGAGAAACTGCTTTGGGTTCTGGTAATTCATTTTACGGAATTACATATTTCCCTGCAAGAAGCCTTTCGCTAAGGCTGTTCTTGTGGAATTGGCAAAGTGATATTTGGAAGCCCATAGAGGGCTATGGAGAAAAAGGTAATATCTTCCGTTAAAAACTGGAAAGAAGCTTTCTGAGAAACTGCTTTGTGTTCTGTTAATTCATCTCACAGAGTTACAGCTTTACCCTCAAGAAGCCTTTCTCTTAGACTGTTCTTGTGGAATTGGCAAAGTGATATTTGGAAGCCCCGAGAGGGCTATGGTGAAAAAGGAATTATCTTAGGTTAAAAACTGGAAAGAAGGTTTCTGAGAAACTGCTTTGTGTTCTGTTAATTCATCTCACAGAGTTACATCTTTCCCTTCAAGAAGCCTTTCAATAAGGCTGTTCTTGTGGAATTGGCAAAGTGATATTTGGAAACACATAGAGGGCTATGGTGAAAAAGGAAATATCTTCCGTTAAAAACTGGAAAGAAGCTTTCTGAGAGACTGCTTTGTGTTCTGTTAATTCATCTCACAGAGTTACATCTTTCCCTTCAAGAAGCCTTTCACTAAGGCTGCTCTTGTGGAATTGGCAAAGTGATATTGGGAAGCCCATAGAGGGTAATGGTGAAAAAGGAAGTTCCTTCCCTTAAAAACTGGAAAGAAGCTTTCTGAGAATCTGCTTTGTGTTCTGTTAATGCATCTCACAGAGTTACAGCTTTACCCTCAAGAAGCCTTTCTCTTAGACTGTTCTTGTGGAATTGGCAAAGTGATATTTGGAAGCCCCGAGAAGGCTATGGTGAAATAGGAATTATCTTAGGTTAAAAACTGGAAAGAAGGTTTCTGAGAACCTGCTTTGTGTTCTGTTAATTCATCTCACAGAGTTACATATTTCCCTTCAAGAAGCCTTTCGATAAGGCTGTTCTTGTGGAATTGGCAAAGTGATATTTGGAAACACATAGAGGGCTACGGTGAAAAAGGAAATATCTTCCGTTAAAAACTGGAAAGAAGCTTTCTGAGAGACTGCTTTGTGTTCTGTTAATTCATCTCACAGAGTTACATCTTTCCCTTCAAGAAGCCTTTCGCTAAGGCTGCTCTTGTGGAATTGGCAAAGTGATATTGGGAAGCCCTTAGAGGGTAATGGTGAAAAAGGAAGTATCTTCCCTTAAAAACTGGAAAGAAGCTTTCTGAGAATCTGCTCTGTGTTCTCTTAATGCATCTCACAGAGTTACAGCTTTACCCCCAAGAAGCCTTTCTCTTAGACTGTTCTTGTGGAATTGGCAAAGTGATATTTGGAAGCCCCGAGAAGGCTATGGTGAAATAGGAATAATCTTAGGTTAAAAACTGGAAAGAAGGTTTCTGAGAACCTGCTTTGTGTTCTGTTAATTCATCTCACAGAGTTACATATTTCCCTTCAAGAAGCCTTTCGCTAAGGCTGTTCTTGTGGAGTTGGCAAGGTGATATTTGGAAACACATAGAGGGCTATGTTGAGAAAGGAAATATCTTCCGTTAAAAACTGGAAAGAAGCTTTCTGAGAGACTGCTTTGTGTTCCGTTAATTCATCTTACAGAGTTACATCTTTCCCTTCAAGAAGCCTTTCGATAAGGCTGTTCTTGTGGAATTGGCAAAGTGATATTTGGAAGCCCATAGAGGTTTATGGTGAAAAAGAAAGTATCTTCTGTTAAAAACTGGAAAGATGCTTTCTGAGAAACTGCTTTTTGTTCTGTTAATTCATCTCACAGAGTTACAGCTTTACCCTCAAGAAGCCTTACTCTAAGACTGTTCTTGTCGAATTGGCAAAGTGATATTTGGAAGCCCCGAGAGGGCTATGGTGAAACAGGAAATATCTTAGGTTAAAAACTGGAAAGAAGCTTCCTGAGAAACTGCTTTGTGTTCTGTTAATTCATCTCACAGAGTTACAGCTTTCCCCTCAAGAAGCCTTTCTCTAAGACTGTTCTTCTGGAATTGGCAAAGTGATATTTGGAAGCCCCGAGAGGGCCATGGTGAAAAAGGAAATATCTTAGGTTAAAAACAGGAAAGAAGCTTTCTGAGAAACTGCTTTGTGTTCTGTTAACTCATCTCACAGAGTTACATCTTTCCCTTCAAGAAGCCTTTCGCTAAGGCTGCTCTTGTGGAATTGGCAAAGTGATATTTGGAAGCCCATAGAGGTCTGTGGTGAAAAAGGAAATATCTTCGGTTAAAAATTGGAGAGAAGATTCCTGAGAAACTGCTTTATGTTCTGTTAATTCATCTCACGGAGTTACATCTTTCCCTTCAAGTAGCCTTTCGCTAAGGCTGTTCTTCTGGAATTGGCAAAGTGATATTTGGAAGCCCTTAGAGGTCTATGGTGAAATAATAAGTATCTTTCGTTAAAAACTGCAAAGAAGCTTTCCGAGTAACTGCTTTGTGTTCTGTTAATTCATGTCACAGAGTTACAGCTTTTCCCTCCAGAAGCCTTTCTCTAAGACAGTTCTTGTGGAATTGGCAAAGTGATATTTGGAAGCCCAGAGAGGGCTACGGTGAAAAAGGTACTATCTTAGTTTAAAAACTGGAAACAAGCTTTCTGAGAAACTGCTTTGTGTTCTGTTAATTCATGACACAGAGTTACAGCTTTCCCCTCAAGAATCCTTTCTCTAAGACTCTTCTTGTGGAATTTGCAAAGTGATATTTGGAAGCCCATAGAGGGCTATGGTGAAAAAGGAAATATCTTCCTTTAAAAACTGCAAAGAAGCTTTCTGAGAAACTGCTTTGTGTTCTGTTAATTCATCTCACAGAGTTACATGTTTCCCTTCAAGAAGCCTTTCGCTTAGGCTGTTCTTGTGGAATTGGCAAAGTGATATTTGGAAGCTCCTAGAGGGCTATGGTGAAAAAGGAAATATCTTGCCTTAAAAACTGGAAAGAAGCTTTCTGAGAAACTGATTGGTGTTCTGTTAATTCATCTCACAGAGTTACAACTTTCCCTTCAAGAAGCCTTTCGCTAAGGCTGCTCTTGTGGAATTGGCAAAGTGATATTTGGAAGCCCTTAGAGGGCTATGGTGAAAAAGGAAATATCTTCCGTTAAAAACTGGAAAGGAGCTATCTGAGAAACTGCTTTGTGTTCTGGTAATTCATGCCACAGAATTACATCTTTCCCTGCAAGAAGCCTTTCGCTAAGGCTGTTCTTGTGGAATTGGCAAAGTGATATTTGGAAGCCCATAGAGGGCTCTGGTGAAAAAGGAAATATCTTTCATTAAAAACAGGAAAGAAGCTTTCTGAGAAACTGCTTTGTGTTCTGTTAATTCATCTCACAGAGTTACAGCTTTACCCTCAAGAAGCCTTTCTCTAAGACTGTTCTTTTGGAATATGCAAAGTGATATTTGGAAGCCCCGACGGGGCTATGGTAAAAAAGGAAATATCTTCCGTTAAAAACTGGAAAGCATCTTTCTGAGAAACTGCTTTGTGTTCTGGTAATTCATCTCACCGAATTACATCTTTCCCTGCAAGAAGCCTCTCGCTAAGGCTGTTCTTGTGGAATTGGCAAAGTGATATTTGGAAGCCCATAGAGGGCTCTGGTGAAAAAGGAAATATCTTTCGTTAAAAACTGGAAAGAAGCTTTCTGAGAAACTGCTTTTTGTTCTGTTAATTCATCTCACAGAGTTACAGCTTTCCCCTCAAGAAGCCTTTCTCTAAGATTGTTCTTCTGGAATTGGCAAAGTGATATTTGGAAGCCCCGAGAGGGCCATGGTGAAAAAGGAAATATCTTAGGTTAAAAACAGGAAAGAAGCTTTCTGAGAAACTGCTTTGTTTCTGTTAACTCATCTCACAGGGTTACATCTTTCCCTTCAAGAAGCCTTTCGCTAAGGCTGTTCTTGTGGAATTGGCAAAGTGATATTTGGAAGCCCATACAGGTCTGTGGTGAAAAAGGAAATATCTTCCGTTAAAAATTGGAGAGAAGCTTCCTGAGAAACTGCTTTGTGTTCTGTTAATTCGTCTCACAGAGTTACATCTTTCCCTTCAAGTAGCCTTTCGCTAAGGCTGTTCTTGTGGAATTGGCAAAGTGATATTTGGAAGCCCTTAGAGGTCTATGGTGAAATAATAAATATCTTTCGTTAAAAACTGCAAACAAGCTTTCCGAGTAACTGCTTTGTGTTCTGTTAATGCATCTCACAGAGTTACAGCTTTTCCCTCCAGAAGCCTTTCTCTAAGACAGTTCTTGTGGAATTGGCAAAGTGATATTTGGAAGCCCAGAGAGGGCTATGGTGAAAAGGAATTATTTTCGTTTAAAAACTGGAAAGAAGCTTTCTGAGAAACTGCTTTGTGTACTGTAAATTCATCTCACAGAGTTACAGCTTTTCCCTCAAGAAGCCTTTCTCTAAGACTCTTCTTGTGGAATTTGCAAAGTGATATTTAGAAGCCCATAGAAGGCTATGGTGAAAAAGGAAATATCTTCCGTTAAAAACTGGAAGGAAGCATTCTGAGAAACTGCTTGGTGTTCTGTTAATTCATCTCACAGTGTTACATCTTTCCCTTCAAGAAGCCTTTCGCTAAGGCTGTTCCTGTGGAATTGGCAAAGTGATATTTGGAAGTCCATAGAGGCCTATGGTGAAAAAGGAAATATCTTCCGTTAAAAACTGGAAAGCAACTTTCTGAGAAACTGCTTTGGGTTCTGGTAATTCATTTTACGGAATTACATATTTCCCTGCAAGAAGCCTTTCGCTAAGGCTGTTCTTGTGGAATTGGCAAAGTGATATTTGGAAGCCCATAGAGGGCTATGGAGAAAAAGGTAATATCTTCCGTTAAAAACTGGAAAGAAGCTTTCTGAGAAACTGCTTTGTGTTCTGTTAATTCATCTCACAGAGTTACAGCTTTACCCTCAAGAAGCCTTTCTCTTAGACTGTCCTTGTGGAATTGGCAAAGTGATATTTGGAAGCACCTAGAGGGCTATGGTGAAAAAGGAATTATCTTAGGTTAAAAACTGGAAAGAAGGTTTCTGAGAAACTGCTTTGTGTTCTGTTAATTCATCTCACAGAGTTACATCTTTCCCTTCAAGAAGCCTTTCGATAAGGCTGTTCTTGTGGAATTGGCAAAGTGATATTTGGAAACACATAGAGGGCTATGGTGAAAAAGGAAATATCTTCCGTTAAAAACTGGAAAGAAGCTTTCTGAGAGACTGCTTTGTGTTCTGTTAATTCATCTCACAGAGTTACATCTTTCCCTTCAAGAAGCCTTTCGCTAAGGCTGCTCTTGTGGAATTGGCAAAGTGATATTGGGAAGCCCATAGAGGGTAATGGTGAAAAAGGGAGTATTCCCTTAAAAACTGGAAAGAAGCTTTCTGAGAATCTGCTTTGTGTTCTGTTAATGCATCTCACAGAGTTACAGCTTTACCCTCAAGAAGCCTTTCTCTTAGACTGTTCTTGTGGAATTGGCAAAGTGATATTTGGAAGCCCCGAGAAGGCTATGGTGAAATAGGAATTATCTTAGGTTAAAAACTAGAAAGAAGGTTTCTGAGAACCTGCTTTGTGTTCCGTTAATTCATCTGACAGAGTTACATCTTTCCCTTCAAGAAGCCTTTCGCTAAGGCTGTTCTTATGGAATTGGCAAAGTGATATTTGGAAGCACATAGAGGTTTATGGTGAAAAAGAAAGTATCTTATGTTAAAAACTGGAAAGATGCTTTCTGAGAAACTTCTTTTTGTTCTGTTAATTCATCTCACAGAGTTACAGCTTTACCCTCAAGAAGCCTTACTCTAAGACTGTTCTTGTCGAATTGGGAAAGTGATATTTGGAAGCCCCGAGAGGGCTATGGTTTAACAGGAAATATCTTAGGTTAAAAACTGGAAAGAAGCTTTCTGAGAAACTGCTTTGTGTTCTGTTATTTCATCTCACAGAGTTACATCTTTCCCTTCAAGAAGCCTTTCGCTAAGGCTGTTCTTGTGGAATTGGCAAAGTGAGATTTGGAAGCCCATAGAGGGCTATGGTGAAAAAGGAAATATCTTCCATTAAAAGCTGGAAAGAAGCTTACTGAGAGACTACTTTGTGTTCTGTTAATTCATCTCACAGAGTTACAGCTGTACCCTCAAGAAACCTTTCTCTAAGTCTGTACTTAAGGAATTGACAAAGTGATATTTGGAAGCCATTGGCAAAGTGATATTTGGAAGGCCCGAGAGGGCTACGGTGAAAAAGGAAATATCTTAGGTTAAAAACTGGAAAGAAGCTTTCTGAGAAACTGCTTTGTGTTCTGTTAGTTCATCTCACAGAGTTACATCTTTCCTTTAAAGAAGACTTTCGATAAGGCTGTACTTGTGGAATTGGTAAAGTGATATTTGGAAGCCCATAGAGGGCTATGGTAAAAAAGGAAATATCTTCCGTTAAAAACTGGAAAGAAGCTTTCTGAGAAACTGCTTGGTGTTCTGTTAATTCATCTCACAGAGTTACATCTTTCCCTTCAAGAAGCCTTTCGCTAAGGCTGTTCTTGTGGAATTGGCAAAGTGATATTTGGAAGCCCTTAGAGGGCTATGGTGAAAAAGGAAATATCTTCCGTTAAAAACTGGAAAGGAGCTATCTGAGAAACTGCTTTGTGTTCTGGTAATTCATGCCACAGAATTACATCTTTACCTGCAAGAAGCCTTTCGCTAAGGCTGTTCTTGTGGAATTGGCAAAGTGATATTTGGAAGCCCATAGAGGGCTCTGGTGAAAAAGGAAATATCTTTCATTAAAAACAGGAAAGAAGCTTTCTGAGAAACTGCTTTGTGTTCTGTTAATTCATCTCACAGAGTTACAGCTTTACCCTCAAGAAGCCTTTCTCTAAGACTGTTCTTTTGGAATATGCAAAGTGATATTTGGAAGCCCCGACAGGGCTATGGTAAAAAAGGAAATATCTTCCGTTAAAAACTGGAAAGCATCTTTCTGAGAAACTGCTTTGTGTTCTGGTAATTCATCTCACCGAATTACATCTTTCCCTGCAAGAAGCCTCTCGCTAAGGCTGTTCTTGTTTAATTGGCAAAGTGATATTTGGAAGCCCATAGAGGGCTCTGGTGAAAAAGGAAATATCTTTCATTAAAAACAGGAAAGAAGCTTTCTGAGAAACTGCTTGGTGTTCTGTTTATTCATCTAACAGAGTTACAGCTTTACCCTCAAGAAGCCTTTCTCTAAGACTGTTCTTCTGGAATTTGATAAGTGATATTTGGGAGCCCAAAGAGGTCTACGGTGAAAAAGGAGATATCTTCCGTTAAAAACTGCAAAGAAGCTTTCTGAGAAACGGCTTTGTGTTCTGTTAATTCATCTTACAGAGTTACAGCTTTCTCTTGAAGAAGCCTTTCGCTAAGGCTGTTCTTGTTTAATTGGCAAAGTGATATTTGGAAGCACATACAGGGCTATGGTGAAATAATAAATATCTTCCTTTAAAAACTGCAAAGAAGCTTTCTGAGAAACTGCTTTGTTTTCTGTTAATTCATCTCACAGAGTTACAGCTTTTCCCTCCAGAAGCCTTTCGCTAAGGCTGTTCTTGTGGAATAGGCAAAGTGATATTTGGAAGCCTTGAGAGGGCTATGGTGAAAAAGGAACTATCTTAGTTTAAAAACTGGAAAGAAGCTTTCTGAGAAACTGCTTTGTGTTCTGTTAATTCATGACACAGTGTTACAGCTTTCCCCTCAAGAATCCTTTCTCTAAGACTCTTCTTGTGGAATTTGCTAAGTGATATTTGGAAGCCCATAGAGGGCTATGGTGAAAAAGGAAATATCTTCCTTTAAAAACTGCAAAGAAGCTTTCTGAGAAACTGCTTTGTGTTCTGTTAATTCATCTCACAGAGTTACATGTTTCCCTTCAAGAAGCCTTTCGCTAAGGCTGTTCTTGTGGAATTGGCAAAGTGATATTTGGAAGCTCCTAGAGGGCTATGGTGAAAAAGGAAATATCTTGCCTTAAAAACTGGAAAGAAGCTTTCTGAGAAACTGCTTGGTGTTCTGTTAATTCATCTCACAGAGTTACAACTTTCCCTTCAAGAAGCCTTTCGCTAAGGCTGCTCTTGTGGAATTGGCAAAGTGATATTTGGAAGCCCTTAGAGGGCTATGGTGAAAAAGGAAATATCTTCCGTTAAAAACTGGAAAGCAGCTTTCTGAGAAACTGCTTTGTGTTCTGGTAATTCATGCCACAGAATTACATCTTTCCCTGCAAGAAGCCTTTCACTAAGGCTGTTCTTGTGGAATTGGCAAAGTGATATTTGGAAGCCCATAGAGGGCTCTGGTGAAAAAGGAAATATCTTTCATTAAAAACAGGAAAGAAGCTTTCTGAGAAACTGCTTTGTGTTCTGTTAATTCATCTCACAGAGTTACAGCTTTACCCTCAAGAAGCCTTTCTCTAAGACTGTTCTTTTGGAATATGCAAAGTGATATTTGGAAGCCCCGACAGGGCTATGGTAAAAAAGGAAATATCTTCCGTTAAAAACTGGAGAGCATCTTTCTGAGAAAATGCTTTGTGTTCTGGTAATTCATCTCACCGAATTACATCTTTCCCTGCAAGAAGCCTCTCGCTAAGGCTGTTCTTGTGGAATTGGCAAAGTGATATTTGGAAGCCCATAGAGGGCTCTGGTGAAAAAGGAAATAACTTTCGTTAAACACTGGAAAGAAGCTTTCTGAGAAACTGCTTTGTGTTCTGTTAATTCATCTCACAGAGTTACATCTTTCCCCTCAAGAAGCCTTTCTCTAAGATTGTTCTTCTGGAAATGGCAAAGTGATATTTGGAAGCCCCGAGAGGGCCATGGTGAAAAAGGAAATATCTTAGGTTAAAAACAGGAAAGAAGCTTTCTGAGAAACTGCTTTGTTTCTGTTAACTCATCTCACAGGGTTACATCTTTCCCTTCAAGAAGCCTTTCGCTAAGGCTGTTCTTGTGGAATTGGCAAAGTGATATTTGGAAGCCCATAGAGGTCTGTGGTGAAAAAGGAAATATCTTCCGTTAAAAATTGGAGAGAAGCTTCCTGAGAAACTGCTTTGTGTTCTGTTAATTCATCTCACAGAGTTACACCTTTCCCTTCAAGATGCCTTTCGCTAAGACTGTTCTGGTGAAATTGGCAAAGTGATATTTGGAAGCCCATAGTGGGCCATGGTGAGAAACGAAATAACTTCCGTTAAAAACTGGAAAGAAGCTTTCTGAGAAACTGCTTTGTGTTCTGTTAATTCATCTCACAGAGTTACGTCTTTCCATTCAAGAAACCTTTCTCTAATGCTGTTGTTGTGGAATTGGCAAGTGATATTTGGAAGCCCGTAGAGGGCTATTGTGAAAAAGGAAATATCTTCCGTTAAAAACTGCAAAGAAGCTTTCTGAGAACCTGCTTTGTGTTCTGTTAATTCAACTCACAGTGTTACAGCTTTACCCTCAAGAAGCCTTTCTCTAAGACTGTTCTTGTGGAATTTGCAAAGTGATATTTGAAAGCCACGAGAGGGCTAAAGTGAAAAAGGAAATAACTTAGGATAAAACTGGAAAGAAGCTTTCTGAGAAACTGCTTTGTGTTCTGTTAATTCATCTCACAGAGTTACAGCTTTCTCTTAAAAAACCTTTCGCTAAGACTTTTCTAGTGGAATTGGAAAAGTGATATTTGGAAGCCCATAGAGGGCTATGGTGAAAAAGGAAATATCTTCCGTTAAAAACTGGAAAGAAGCTTTCTGAGAAACTGCTTTGTGTCCTGTTAATTCACCTCACAGAGTTACATCTTTCCCTGCAAGAAACCCTTCACTAAGGCTGCTCTTGTGGAATTGGAAAAGTGATATTTGGAAGCCCGTAGAGGGCTATGGTGAAAAAGGAAATAGCTTCCGTTAAAAACTCCAAAGAAGGTTTCTGAGAAACTGCTTTGTGTTGTTTTCATTCATCTAACAGAGTTACATCTCTCCCTTCAAGAAGCCTTTCGCTAAGGCTGCTCTTGTGGAATTGGCAAAGTGATATTTGGAAGCCCCGAGAGGGCCATGGTGAAAAAGGAAATATCTTAGGTTAAAAACAGGAAAGAAGCTTTCTGAGAAACTGCTTTGTGTTCTGTTAACTCATCTCACAGAGTTACATCTTTCCCTTCAAGAAGCCTTTCGCTAAGGCTGCTCTTGTGGAATTGGCAAAGTGATATTTGGAAGCCCATAGAGGTCTGTGGTGAAAAAGGAAATATCTTCGGTTAAAAATTGGAGAGAAGATTCCTGAGAAACTGCTTTATGTTCTGTTAATTCATCTCACGGAGTTACATCTTTCCCTTCAAGTAGCCTTTCGCTAAGGCTGTTCTTCTGGAATTGGCAAAGTGATATTTGGAAGCCCTTAGAGGTCTATGGTGAAATAATAAGTATCTTTCGTTAAAAACTGCAAAGAAGCTTTCCGAGTAACTGCTTTGTGTTCTGTTAATTCATCTCACAGAGTTACAGCTTTTCCCTCAAGAAGCCTTTCTCTAAGACTCTTCTTGTGGAATTTGCAAAGTGATATTTAGAAGCCCATAGAAGGCTATGGTGAAAAAGGAAATATCTTCCGTTAAAAACTGCAAAGAAGCTCTCTGAGAAACTGCTTTGTGTTCTGTTAATTCATTTCACAGAGCTACATGTTTCCCTTCAAGAAGCCTTTCGCTAAGGCTGTTCTTGTGGAATTGGCAAAGTGATATTTGGAAGCCCATAGAGGGCTATGGTGAAAAAGGAAATATCTTCCGTTAAAAATTGGAAGGAAGCATTCTGAGAAACTGCTTGGTGTTCTGTTAATTCATCTCACAGTGTTACATCTTTCTCTTCAAGAAGCCTTTCGCTAAGGCTGTTCTTGTGGAATTGGCAAAGTGTTATTTGGAAGCCCATAGAGGCCTATGGTGAAAAAGGAAATATCTTCCGTTAAAAACTGGAAAGCAGCTTTCTGAGAAACTGCTTTGGGTTCTGGTAATTCATTTCACAGAATTACATATTTCCCTGCAAGAAGCCTTTCCCTAAGGCTGTTCTTGTGGAATTGGCAAAGCGATATTTGGAAGCCCATAGAGGGCTATGGAGAAAAAGGTAATATCTTCCGTTAAAAACTGGAAAGAAGCTTTCTGAGAAACTGCTTTGTGTTCTGTTAATTCATCTCACAGAGTTACAGCTTTACCCTCAAGAAGCCTTTCTCTTAGACTGTTCTTGTGGAATTGGCAAAGTGATATTTGGAAGCCCCGAGAGGGCTATGGTGAAAAAGTAATTATCTTAGGTTAAAAACTGGAAAGAAGGTTTCTGAGAACCTGCTTTGTGTTCTGTTAATTCATCTCACAGAGTTACATATTTCCCTTCAAGAAGCCTTTCGCTAAGGCTGTTCTTGTGGAATTGGCAAGGTGATATTTGGAAACACATAGAGGGCTATGTTGAGAAAGGAAATATCTTCCGTTAAAAACTGGAAAGAAGCTTTCTGAGAGACTGCTTTGTGTTCCGTTAATTCATCTTACAGAGTTACATCTTTCCCTTCAAGAAGCCTTTCGATAAGGCTGTTCTTGTGGAATTGGCAAAGTGATATTTGGAAGCCCATAGAGGTTTATGGTGAAAAAGAAAGTATCTTCTGTTAAAAACTGGAAAGATGCTTTCTGAGAAACTGCTTTTTGTTCTGTTAATTCATCTCACAGAGTTACAGCTTTCCCCTCAAGAAGCCTTTCTCTAAGACTGTTCTTCTGGAATTGGCAAAGTGATATTTGGAAGCCCCGAGAGGGCCATGGTGAAAAAGGAAATATCTTAGGTTAAAAACAGGAAAGAAGCTTTCTGAGAAACTGCTTTGTGTTCTGTTAATTCATGACACAGAGTTACAGCTTTCCCCTCAAGAATCCTTTCTCTAAGACTCTTCTTGTGGAATTTGCAAAGTGATATTTGGAAGCCCATAGAGGGCTATGGTGAAAAAGGAAATATCTTCCTTTAAAAACTGCAAAGAAGCTTTCTGAGAAACTGCTTTGTGTTCTGTTAATTCATCTCACAGAGTTACATGTTTCCCTTCAAGAAGCCTTTCGCTAAGGCTGTTCTTGTGGAATTGGCAAAGTGATATTTGGAAGCTCCTAGAGGGCTATGGTGAAAAAGGAAATATCTTGCCTTAAAAACTGGAAAGAAGCTTTCTGAGAAACTGCTTGGTGTTCTGTTAATTCATCTCACAGAGTTACAACGTTCCCTTCAAGAAGCCTTTCGCTAAGGCTGCTCTTGTGGAATTGGCAAAGTGATATTTGGAAGCCCTTAGTGGGCTATGGTGAAAAAGGAAATATCTTCCGTTAAAAACTGGAAAGCAGCTTTCTGAGAAACTGCTTTGTGTTCTGGTAATTCATGCCACAGAATTACATCTTTCCCTGCAAGAAGCCTTTCGCTAAGGCTGTTCTTGTGGAATTGGCAAAGTGATATTTGGAAGCCCATAGAGGGCTCTGGTGAAAAAGGAAATATCTTTCATTAAAAACAGGAAAGAAGCTTTCTGAGAAACTGCTTTGTGTTCTGTTAATTCATCTCACAGAGTTACAGCTTTACCCTCAAGAAGCCTTTCTCTAAGACTGTTCTTTTGGAATATGCAAAGTGATATTTGGAAGCCCCGACAGGGCTATGGTAAAAAAGGAAATATCTTCCGTTAAAAACTGGAGAGCATCTTTCTGAGAAAATGCTTTGTGTTCTGGTAATTCATCTCACCGAATTACATCTTTCCCTGCAAGAAGCCTCTCGCTAAGGCTGTTCTTGTGGAATTGGCAAAGTGATATTTGGAAGCCCATAGAGGGCTCTGGTGAAAAAGGAAATAACTTTCGTTAAACACTGGAAAGAAGCTTTCTGAGAAACTGCTTTGTGTTCTGTTAATTCATCTCACAGAGTTACATCTTTCCCCTCAAGAAGCCTTTCTCTAAGATTGTTCTTCTGGAAATGGCAAAGTGATATTTGGAAGCCCTGAGAGGGCCATGGTGAAAAAGGAAATATCTTAGGTTAAAAACAGGAAAGAAGCTTTCTGAGAAACTGCTTTGTTTCTGTTAACTCATCTCACAGGGTTACATCTTTCCCTTCAAGAAGCCTTTCGCTAAGGCTGTTCTTGTGGAATTGGCAAAGTGATATTTGGAAGCCCATAGAGGTCTGTGGTGAAAAAGGAAATATCTTCCGTTAAAAATTGGAGAGAAGCTTCCTGAGAAACTGCTTTGTGTTCTGTTAATTCATCTCACAGAGTTACACCTTTCCCTTCAAGATGCCTTTCGCTAAGACTGTTCTGGTGAAATTGGCAAAGTGATATTTGGAAGCCCATAGTGGGCCATGGTGAGAAACGAAATAACTTCCGTTAAAAACTGGAAAGAAGCTTTCTGAGAAACTGCTTTGTGTTCTGTTAATTCATCTCACAGAGTTACGTCTTTCCATTCAAGAAACCTTTCTCTAATGCTGTTGTTGTGGAATTGGCAAGTGATATTTGGAAGCCCGTAGAGGGCTATTGTGAAAAAGGAAATATCTTCCGTTAAAAACTGCAAAGAAGCTTTCTGAGAACCTGCTTTGTGTTCTGTTAATTCAACTCACAGTGTTACAGCTTTACCCTCAAGAAGCCTTTCTCTAAGACTGTTCTTGTGGAATTTGCAAAGTGATATTTGAAAGCCACGAGAGGGCTAAAGTGAAAAAGGAAATAACTTAGGATAAAACTGGAAAGAAGCTTTCTGAGAAACTGCTTTGTGTTCTGTTAATTCATCTCACAGAGTTACAGCTTTCTCTTAAAAAACCTTTCGCTAAGACTTTTCTAGTGGAATTGGAAAAGTGATATTTGGAAGCCCATAGAGGGCTATGGTGAAAAAGGAAATATCTTCCGTTAAAAACTGGAAAGAAGCTTTCTGAGAAACTGCTTTGTGTCCTGTTAATTCACCTCACAGAGTTACATCTTTCCCTGCAAGAAACCCTTCACTAAGGCTGCTCTTGTGGAATTGGAAAAGTGATATTTGGAAGCCCGTAGAGGGCTATGGTGAAAAAGGAAATAGCTTCCGTTAAAAACTCCAAAGAAGGTTTCTGAGAAACTGCTTTGTGTTGTTTTCATTCATCTAACAGAGTTACATCTCTCCCTTCAAGAAGCCTTTCGCTAAGGCTGCTCTTGTGGAATTGGCAAAGTGATATTTGGAAGCCCCGAGAGGGCCATGGTGAAAAAGGAAATATCTTAGGTTAAAAACAGGAAAGAAGCTTTCTGTGAAACTGCTTTGTGTTCTGTTAACTCATCTCACAGAGTTACATCTTTCCCTTCAAGAAGCCTTTCGCTAAGGCTGCTCTTGTGGAATTGGCAAAGTGATATTTGGAAGCCCATAGAGGTCTGTGGTGAAAAAGGAAATATCTTCGGTTAAAAATTGGAGAGAAGATTCCTGAGAAACTGCTTTATGTTCTGTTAATTCATCTCACGGAGTTACATCTTTCCCTTCAAGTAGCCTTTCGCTAAGGCTGTTCTTCTGGAATTGGCAAAGTGATATTTGGAAGCCCTTAGAGGTCTATGGTGAAATAATAAGTATCTTTCGTTAAAAACTGCAAAGAAGCTTTCCGAGTAACTGCTTTGTGTTCTGTTAATTCATCTCACAGAGTTACAGCTTTTCCCTCAAGAAGCCTTTCTCTAAGACTCTTCTTGTGGAATTTGCAAAGTGATATTTAGAAGCCCATAGAAGGCTATGGTGAAAAAGGAAATATCTTCCGTTAAAAACTGCAAAGAAGCTTTCTGAGAAACTGCTTTGTGTTCTGTTAATTCATTTCACAGAGCTACATGTTTCCCTTCAAGAAGCCTTTCGCTAAGGCTGTTCTTGTGGAATTGGCAAAGTGATATTTGGAAGCCCATAGAGGGCTATGGTGAAAAAGGAAATATCTTC
The DNA here is from genome assembly GCF_047675955.1 of Chlorocebus sabaeus. Lineage (NCBI taxonomy): Eukaryota > Metazoa > Chordata > Mammalia > Primates > Cercopithecidae > Chlorocebus > Chlorocebus sabaeus. Next base: position 89,889,933 of record NC_132933.1, read on the forward strand.
CGTTAAAAATTGGAAGGAAGCATTCTGAGAAACTGCTTGGTGTTCTGTTAATTCATCTCACAGTGTTACATCTTTCTCTTCAAGAAGCCTTTCGCTAAGGCTGTTCTTGTGGAATTGGCAAAGTGATATTTGGAAGCCCATAGAGGCCTATGGTGAAAAAGGAAATATCTTCCGTTAAAAACTGGAAAGCAGCTTTCTGAGAAACTGCTTTGGGTTCTGGTAATTCATTTCACAGAATTACATATTTCCCTGCAAGAAGCCTTTCCCTAAGGCTGTTCTTGTGGAATTGGCAAAGCGATATTTGGAAGCCCATAGAGGGCTATGGAGAAAAAGCTAATATCTTCCGTTAAAAACTGGAAAGAAGCTTTCTGAGAAACTGCTTTGTGTTCTGTTAATTCATCTCACAGAGTTACAGCTTTACCCTCAAGAAGCCTTTCTCTTAGACTGTTCTTGTGGAATTGGCAAAGTGATGTTTGGAAGCCCCGAGAGGGCTATGGTGAAAAAGTAATTATCTTAGGTTAAAAACTGGAAAGAAGGTTTCTGAGAACCTGCTTTGTGTTCTGTTAATTCATCTCACAGAGTTACATATTTCCCTTCAAGAAGCCTTTCGCTAAGGCTGTTCTTGTGGAATTGGCAAGGTGATATTTGGAAACACATAGAGGGCTATGTTGCGAAAGGAAATATCTTCCGTTAAAAACTGGAAAGAAGCTTTCTGAGAGACTGCTTTGTGTTCCGTTAATTCATCTTACAGAGTTACATCTTTCCCTTCAAGAAGCCTTTCGATAAGGCTGTTCTTGTGGAATTGGCAAAGTGATATTTGGAAGCCCATAGAGGTTTATGGAGAAAAAGAAAGTATCTTCTGTTAAAAACTGGAAAGATGCTTTCTGAGAAACTGCTTTTTGTTCTGTTAATTCATCTCACAGAGTTACAGCTTTCCCCTCAAGAAGCCTTTCTCTAAGACTGTTCTTCTGGAATTGGCAAAGTGATATTTGGAAGCCCCGAGAGGGCCATGGTGAAAAAGGAAATATCTTAGGTTAAAAACAGGAAAGAAGCTTTCTGAGAAACTGCTTTGTGTTCTGTTAACTCATCTCACAGAGTTACATCTTTCCCTTCAAGAAGCCTTTCGCTAAGGCTGCTCTTGTGGAATTGGCAAAGTGATATTTGGAAGCCCATAGAGGTCTGTGGTGAAAAAGGAAACATCTTCGGTTAAAAATTGGAGAGAAGATTCCTGAGAAACTGCTTTATGTTCTGTTAATTCATCTCACGGAGTTACATCTTTCCCTTCAAGTAGCCTTTCGCTAAGGCTGTTCTTCTGGAATTGGCAAAGTGATATTTGGAAGCCCTTAGAGGTCTATGGTGAAATAATAAGTATCTTTCGTTAAAAACTGCAAAGAAGCTTTCCGAGTAACTGCTTTGTGTTCTGTTAATTCATGTCACAGAGTTACAGCTTTTCCCTCCAGAAGCCTTTCTCTAAGACAGTTCTTGTGGAATTGGCAAAGTGATATTTGGAAGCCCAGAGAGGGCTACGGTGAAAAAGGTACTATCTTAGTTTAAAAACTGGAAACAAGCTTTCTGAGAAACTGCTTTGTGTTCTGTTAATTCATGACACAGAGTTACAGCTTTCCCCTCAAGAATCCTTTCTCTAAGACTCTTCTTGTGGAATTTGCAAAGTGATATTTGGAAGCCCATAGAGGGCTATGGTGAAAAAGGAAATATCTTCCTTTAAAAACTGCAAAGAAGCTTTCTGAGAAACTGCTTTGTGTTCTGTTAATTCATCTCACAGAGTTACATGTTTCCCTTCAAGAAGCCTTTCGCTTAGGCTGTTCTTGTGGAATTGGCAAAGTGATATTTGGAAGCTCCTAGAGGGCTATGGTGAAAAAGGAAATATCTTGCCTTAAAAACTGGAAAGAAGCTTTCTGAGAAACTGATTGGTGTTCTGTTAATTCATCTCACAGAGTTACAACTTTCCCTTCAAGAAGCCTTTCGCTAAGGCTGCTCTTGTGGAATTGGCAAAGTGATATTTGGAAGCCCTTAGAGGGCTATGGTGAAAAAGGAAATATCTTCCGTTAAAAACTGGAAAGGAGCTATCTGAGAAACTGCTTTGTGTTCTGGTAATTCATGCCACAGAATTACATCTTTCCCTGCAAGAAGCCTTTCGCTAAGGCTGTTCTTGTGGAATTGGCAAAGTGATATTTGGAAGCCCATAGAGGGCTCTGGTGAAAAAGGAAATATCTTTCATTAAAAACAGGAAAGAAGCTTTCTGAGAAACTGCTTTGTGTTCTGTTAATTCATCTCACAGAGTTACAGCTTTACCCTCAAGAAGCCTTTCTCTAAGACTGTTCTTTTGGAATATGCAAAGTGATATTTGGAAGCCCCGACGGGGCTATGGTAAAAAAGGAAATATCTTCCGTTAAAAACTGGAAAGCATCTTTCTGAGAAACTGCTTTGTGTTCTGGTAATTCATCTCACCGAATTACATCTTTCCCTGCAAGAAGCCTCTCGCTAAGGCTGTTCTTGTGGAATTGGCAAAGTGATATTTGGAAGCCCATAGAGGGCTCTGGTGAAAAAGGAAATATCTTTCGTTAAAAACTGGAAAGAAGCTTTCTGAGAAACTGCTTTTTGTTCTGTTAATTCATCTCACAGAGTTACAGCTTTCCCCTCAAGAAGCCTTTCTCTAAGATTGTTCTTCTGGAATTGGCAAAGTGATATTTGGAAGCCCCGAGAGGGCCATGGTGAAAAAGGAAATATCTTAGGTTAAAAACAGGAAAGAAGCTTTCTGAGAAACTGCTTTGTTTCTGTTAACTCATCTCACAGGGTTACATCTTTCCCTTCAAGAAGCCTTTCGCTAAGGCTGTTCTTGTGGAATTGGCAAAGTGATATTTGGAAGCCCATACAGGTCTGTGGTGAAAAAGGAAATATCTTCCGTTAAAAATTGGAGAGAAGCTTCCTGAGAAACTGCTTTGTGTTCTGTTAATTCGTCTCACAGAGTTACATCTTTCCCTTCAAGTAGCCTTTCGCTAAGGCTGTTCTTGTGGAATTGGCAAAGTGATATTTGGAAGCCCTTAGAGGTCTATGGTGAAATAATAAATATCTTTCGTTAAAAACTGCAAACAAGCTTTCCGAGTAACTGCTTTGTGTTCTGTTAATGCATCTCACAGAGTTACAGCTTTTCCCTCCAGAAGCCTTTCTCTAAGACAGTTCTTGTGGAATTGGCAAAGTGATATTTGGAAGCCCAGAGAGGGCTATGGTGAAAAGGAATTATTTTCGTTTAAAAACTGGAAAGAAGCTTTCTGAGAAACTGCTTTGTGTACTGTAAATTCATCTCACAGAGTTACAGCTTTTCCCTCAAGAAGCCTTTCTCTAAGACTCTTCTTGTGGAATTTGCAAAGTGATATTTAGAAGCCCATAGAAGGCTATGGTGAAAAAGGAAATATCTTCCGTTAAAAACTGGAAGGAAGCATTCTGAGAAACTGCTTGGTGTTCTGTTAATTCATCTCACAGTGTTACATCTTTCCCTTCAAGAAGCCTTTCGCTAAGGCTGTTCCTGTGGAATTGGCAAAGTGATATTTGGAAGTCCATAGAGGCCTATGGTGAAAAAGGAAATATCTTCCGTTAAAAACTGGAAAGCAACTTTCTGAGAAACTGCTTTGGGTTCTGGTAATTCATTTTACGGAATTACATATTTCCCTGCAAGAAGCCTTTCGCTAAGGCTGTTCTTGTGGAATTGGCAAAGTGATATTTGGAAGCCCATAGAGGGCTATGGAGAAAAAGGTAATATCTTCCGTTAAAAACTGGAAAGAAGCTTTCTGAGAAACTGCTTTGTGTTCTGTTAATTCATCTCACAGAGTTACAGCTTTACCCTCAAGAAGCCTTTCTCTTAGACTGTCCTTGTGGAAGTGGCAAAGTGATATTTGGAAGCACCTAGAGGGCTATGGTGAAAAAGGAATTATCTTAGGTTAAAAACTGGAAAGAAGGTTTCTGAGAAACTGCTTTGTGTTCTGTTAATTCATCTCACAGAGTTACATCTTTCCCTTCAAGAAGCCTTTCGATAAGGCTGTTCTTGTGGAATTGGCAAAGTGATATTTGGAAACACATAGAGGGCTATGGTGAAAAAGGAAATATCTTCCGTTAAAAACTGGAAAGAAGCTTTCTGAGAGACTGCTTTGTGTTCTGTTAATTCATCTCACAGAGTTACATCTTTCCCTTCAAGAAGCCTTTCGCTAAGGCTGCTCTTGTGGAATTGGCAAAGTGATATTGGGAAGCCCATAGAGGGTAATGGTGAAAAAGGGAGTATTCCCTTAAAAACTGGAAAGAAGCTTTCTGAGAATCTGCTTTGTGTTCTGTTAATGCATCTCACAGAGTTACAGCTTTACCCTCAAGAAGCCTTTCTCTTAGACTGTTCTTGTGGAATTGGCAAAGTGATATTTGGAAGCCCCGAGAAGGCTATGGTGAAATAGGAATTATCTTAGGTTAAAAACTAGAAAGAAGGTTTCTGAGAACCTGCTTTGTGTTCCGTTAATTCATCTGACAGAGTTACATCTTTCCCTTCAAGAAGCCTTTCGCTAAGGCTGTTCTTATGGAATTGGCAAAGTGATATTTGGAAGCACATAGAGGTTTATGGTGAAAAAGAAAGTATCTTATGTTAAAAACTGGAAAGATGCTTTCTGAGAAACTTCTTTTTGTTCTGTTAATTCATCTCACAGAGTTACAGCTTTACCCTCAAGAAGCCTTACTCTAAGACTGTTCTTGTCGAATTGGGAAAGTGATATTTGGAAGCCCCGAGAGGGCTATGGTTTAACAGGAAATATCTTAGGTTAAAAACTGGAAAGAAGCTTTCTGAGAAACTGCTTTGTGTTCTGTTATTTCATCTCACAGAGTTACATCTTTCCCTTCAAGAAGCCTTTCGCTAAGGCTGTTCTTGTGGAATTGGCAAAGTGAGATTTGGAAGCCCATAGAGGGCTATGGTGAAAAAGGAAATATCTTCCATTAAAAGCTGGAAAGAAGCTTACTGAGAGACTACTTTGTGTTCTGTTAATTCATCTCACAGAGTTACAGCTGTACCCTCAAGAAACCTTTCTCTAAGTCTGTACTTAAGGAATTGGCAAAGTGATATTTGGAAGCCATTGGCAAAGTGATATTTGGAAGGCCCGAGAGGGCTACGGTGAAAAAGGAAATATCTTAGGTTAAAAACTGGAAAGAAGACTTCTGAGAAACTGCTTTGTGTTCTGTTAGTTCATCTCACAGAGGTACATCTTTCCTTTAAAGAAGACTTTCGATAAGGCTGTACTTGTGGAATTGGTAAAGTGATATTTGGAAGCCCATAGAGGGCTATGGTAAAAAAGGAAATATCTTCCGTTAAAAACTGGAAAGAAGCTTTCTGAGAAACTGCTTGGTGTTCTGTTAATTCATCTCACAGAGTTACATCTTTCCCTTCAAGAAGCCTTTCGCTAAGGCTGTTCTTGTGGAATTGGCAAAGTGATATTTGGAAGCCCTTAGAGGGCTATGGTGAAAAAGGAAATATCTTCCGTTAAAAACTGGAAAGGAGCTATCTGAGAAACTGCTTTGTGTTCTGGTAATTCATGCCACAGAATTACATCTTTACCTGCAAGAAGCCTTTCGCTAAGGCTGTTCTTGTGGAATTGGCAAAGTGATATTTGGAAGCCCATAGAGGGCTCTGGTGAAAAAGGAAATATCTTTCATTAAAAACAGGAAAGAAGCTTTCTGAGAAACTGCTTTGTGTTCTGTTAATTCATCTCACAGAGTTACAGCTTTACCCTCAAGAAGCCTTTCTCTAAGACTGTTCTTTTGGAATATGCAAAGTGATATTTGGAAGCCCCGACAGGGCTATGGTAAAAAAGGAAATATCTTCCGTTAAAAACTGGAAAGCATCTTTCTGAGAAACTGCTTTGTGTTCTGGTAATTCATCTCACCGAATTACATCTTTCCCTGCAAGAAGCCTCTCGCTAAGGCTGTTCTTGTTTAATTGGCAAAGTGATATTTGGAAGCCCATAGAGGGCTCTGGTGAAAAAGGAAATATCTTTCATTAAAAACAGGAAAGAAGCTTTCTGAGAAACTGCTTGGTGTTCTGTTTATTCATCTAACAGAGTTACAGCTTTACCCTCAAGAAGCCTTTCTCTTAGACTGTTCTTCTGGAATTTGATAAGTGATATTTGGGAGCCCAAAGAGGTCTACGGTGAAAAAGGAAATATCTTCCGTTAAAAACTGCAAAGAAGCTTTCTGAGAAACGGCTTTGTGTTCTGTTAATTCATCTTACAGAGTTACAGCTTTCTCTTGAAGAAGCCTTTCGCTAAGGCTGTTCTTGTTTAATTGGCAAAGTGATATTTGGAAGCACATACAGGGCTATGGTGAAATAATAAATATCTTCCTTTAAAAACTGCAAAGAAGCTTTCTGAGAAACTGCTTTGTTTTCTGTTAATTCATCTCACAGAGTTACAGCTTTTCCCTCCAGAAGCCTTTCGCTAAGGCTGTTCTTGTGGAATTGGCAAAGTGATATTTGGAAGCCCAGAGAGGGCTATGGTGAAAAAGGAACTATCTTAGTTTAAAAACTGGAAAGAAGCTTTCTGAGAAACTGCTTTGTGTTCTGTTAATTCATGACACAGAGTTACAGCTTTCCCCTCAAGAATCCTTTCTCTAAGACTCTTCTTGTGGAATTTGCTAAGTGATATTTGGAAGCCCATAGAGGGCTATGGTGAAAAAGGAAATATCTTCCTTTAAAAACTGCAAAGAAGCTTTCTGAGAAACTGCTTTGTGTTCTGTTAATTCATCTCACAGAGTTACATGTTTCCCTTCAAGAAGCCTTTCGCTAAGGCTGTTCTTGTGGAATTGGCAAAGTGATATTTGGAAGCTCCTAGAGGGCTATGGTGAAAAAGGAAATATCTTGCCTTAAAAACTGGAAAGAAGCTTTCTGAGAAACTGCTTGGTGTTCTGTTAATTCATCTCACAGAGTTACAACTTTCCCTTCAAGAAGCCTTTCGCTAAGGCTGCTCTTGTGGAATTGGCAAAGTGATATTTGGAAGCCCTTAGAGGGCTATGGTGAAAAAGGAAATATCTTCCGTTAAAAACTGGAAAGCAGCTTTCTGAGAAACTGCTTTGTGTTCTGGTAATTCATGCCACAGAATTACATCTTTCCCTGCAAGAAGCCTTTCGCTAAGGCTGTTCTTGTGGAATTGGCAAAGTGATATTTGGAAGCCCATAGAGGGCTCTGGTGAAAAAGGAAATATCTTTCATTAAAAACAGGAAAGAAGCTTTCTGAGAAACTGCTTTGTGTTCTGTTAATTCATCTCACAGAGTTACAGCTTTACCCTCAAGAAGCCTTTCTCTAAGACTGTTCTTTTGGAATATGCAAAGTGATATTTGGAAGCCCCGACAGGGCTATGGTAAAAAAGGAAATATCTTCCGTTAAAAACTGGAGAGCATCTTTCTGAGAAAATGCTTTGTGTTCTGGTAATTCATCTCACCGAATTACATCTTTCCCTGCAAGAAGCCTCTCGCTAAGGCTGTTCTTGTGGAATTGGCAAAGTGATATTTGGAAGCCCATAGAGGGCTCTGGTGAAAAAGGAAATAACTTTCGTTAAACACTGGAAAGAAGCTTTCTGAGAAACTGCTTTGTGTTCTGTTAATTCATCTCACAGAGTTACATCTTTCCCCTCAAGAAGCCTTTCTCTAAGATTGTTCTTCTGGAAATGGCAAAGTGATATTTGGAAGCCCCGAGAGGGCCATGGTGAAAAAGGAAATATCTTAGGTTAAAAACAGGAAAGAAGCTTTCTGAGAAACTGCTTTGTTTCTGTTAACTCATCTCACAGGGTTACATCTTTCCCTTCAAGAAGCCTTTCGCTAAGGCTGTTCTTGTGGAATTGGCAAAGTGATATTTGGAAGCCCATAGAGGTCTGTGGTGAAAAAGGAAATATCTTCCGTTAAAAATTGGAGAGAAGCTTCCTGAGAAACTGCTTTGTGTTCTGTTAATTCATCTCACAGAGTTACACCTTTCCCTTCAAGATGCCTTTCGCTAAGACTGTTCTGGTGAAATTGGCAAAGTGATATTTGGAAGCCCATAGTGGGCCATGGTGAGAAACGAAATAACTTCCGTTAAAAACTGGAAAGAAGCTTTCTGAGAAACTGCTTTGTGTTCTGTTAATTCATCTCACAGAGTTACGTCTTTCCATTCAAGAAACCTTTCTCTAATGCTGTTGTTGTGGAATTGGCAAGTGATATTTGGAAGCCCGTAGAGGGCTATTGTGAAAAAGGAAATATCTTCCGTTAAAAACTGCAAAGAAGCTTTCTGAGAACCTGCTTTGTGTTCTGTTAATTCAACTCACAGTGTTACAGCTTTACCCTCAAGAAGCCTTTCTCTAAGACTGTTCTTGTGGAATTTGCAAAGTGATATTTGAAAGCCACGAGAGGGCTAAAGTGAAAAAGGAAATAACTTAGGATAAAACTGGAAAGAAGCTTTCTGAGAAACTGCTTTGTGTTCTGTTAATTCATCTCACAGAGTTACAGCTTTCTCTTAAAAAACCTGTCGCTAAGACTTTTCTAGTGGAATTGGAAAAGTGATATTTGGAAGCCCATAGAGGGCTATGGTGAAAAAGGAAATATCTTCCGTTAAAAACTGGAAAGAAGCTTTCTGAGAAACTGCTTTGTGTCCTGTTAATTCACCTCACAGAGTTACATCTTTCCCTGCAAGAAACCCTTCACTAAGGCTGCTCTTGTGGAATTGGAAAAGTGATATTTGGAAGCCCGTAGAGGGCTATGGTGAAAAAGGAAATAGCTTCCGTTAAAAACTCCAAAGAAGGTTTCTGAGAAACTGCTTTGTGTTGTTTTCATTCATCTAACAGAGTTACATCTCTCCCTTCAAGAAGCCTTTCGCTAAGGCTGCTCTTGTGGAATTGGCAAAGTGATATTTGGAAGCCCCGAGAGGGCCATGGTGAAAAAGGAAATATCTTAGGTTAAAAACAGGAAAGAAGCTTTCTGAGAAACTGCTTTGTGTTCTGTTAACTCATCTCACAGAGTTACATCTTTCCCTTCAAGAAGCCTTTCGCTAAGGCTGCTCTTGTGGAATTGGCAAAGTGATATTTGGAAGCCCATAGAGGTCTGTGGTGAAAAAGGAAATATCTTCGGTTAAAAATTGGAGAGAAGATTCCTGAGAAACTGCTTTATGTTCTGTTAATTCATCTCACGGAGTTACATCTTTCCCTTCAAGTAGCCTTTCGCTAAGGCTGTTCTTCTGGAATTGGCAAAGTGATATTTGGAAGCCCTTAGAGGTCTATGGTGAAATAATAAGTATCTTTCGTTAAAAACTGCAAAGAAGCTTTCCGAGTAACTGCTTTGTGTTCTGTTAATTCATCTCACAGAGTTACAGCTTTTCCCTCAAGAAGCCTTTCTCTAAGACTCTTCTTGTGGAATTTGCAAAGTGATATTTAGAAGCCCATAGAAGGCTATGGTGAAAAAGGAAATATCTTCCGTTAAAAACTGCAAAGAAGCTCTCTGAGAAACTGCTTTGTGTTCTGTTAATTCATTTCACAGAGCTACATGTTTCCCTTCAAGAAGCCTTTCGCTAAGGCTGTTCTTGTGGAATTGGCAAAGTGATATTTGGAAGCCCATAGAGGGCTATGGTGAAAAAGGAAATATCTTCCGTTAAAAATTGGAAGGAAGCATTCTGAGAAACTGCTTGGTGTTCTGTTAATTCATCTCACAGTGTTACATCTTTCTCTTCAAGAAGCCTTTCGCTAAGGCTGTTCTTGTGGAATTGGCAAAGTGATATTTGGAAGCCCATAGAGGCCTATGGTGAAAAAGGAAATATCTTCCGTTAAAAACTGGAAAGCAGCTTTCTGAGAAACTGCTTTGGGTTCTGGTAATTCATTTCACAGAATTACATATTTCCCTGCAAGAAGCCTTTCCCTAAGGCTGTTCTTGTGGAATTGGCAAAGCGATATTTGGAAGCCCATAGAGGGCTATGGAGAAAAAGCTAATATCTTCCGTTAAAAACTGGAAAGAAGCTTTCTGAGAAACTGCTTTGTGTTCTGTTAATTCATCTCACAGAGTTACAGCTTTACCCTCAAGAAGCCTTTCTCTTAGACTGTTCTTGTGGAATTGGCAAAGTGATATTTGGAAGCCCCGAGAGGGCTATGGTGAAAAAGTAATTATCTTAGGTTAAAAACTGGAAAGAAGGTTTCTGAGAACCTGCTTTGTGTTCTGTTAATTCATCTCACAGAGTTACATATTTCCCTTCAAGAAGCCTTTCGCTAAGGCTGTTCTTGTGGAATTGGCAAGGTGATATTTGGAAACACATAGAGGGCTATGTTGAGAAAGGAAATATCTTCCGTTAAAAACTGGAAAGAAGCTTTCTGAGAGACTGCTTTGTGTTCCGTTAATTCATCTTACAGAGTTACATCTTTCCCTTCAAGAAGCCTTTCGATAAGGCTGTTCTTGTGGAATTGGCAAAGTGATATTTGGAAGCCCATAGAGGTTTATGGTGAAAAAGAAAGTATCTTCTGTTAAAAACTGGAAAGATGCTTTCTGAGAAACTGCTTTTTGTTCTGTTAATTCATCTCACAGAGTTACAGCTTTCCCCTCAAGAAGCCTTTCTCTAAGACTGTTCTTCTGGAATTGGCAAAGTGATATTTGGAAGCCCCGAGAGGGCCATGGTGAAAAAGGAAATATCTTAGGTTAAAAACAGGAAAGAAGCTTTCTGAGAAACTGCTTTGTGTTCTGTTAATTCATGACACAGAGTTACAGCTTTCCCCTCAAGAATCCTTTCTCTAAGACTCTTCTTGTGGAATTTGCAAAGTGATATTTGGAAGCCCATAGAGGGCTATGGTGAAAAAGGAAATATCTTCCTTTAAAAACTGCAAAGAAGCTTTCTGAGAAACTGCTTTGTGTTCAGTTAATTCATCTCACAGAGTTACATGTTTCCCTTCAAGAAGCCTTTCGCTAAGGCTGTTCTTGTGGAATTGGCAAAGTGATATTTGGAAGCTCCTAGAGGGCTATGGTGAAAAAGGAAATATCTTGCCTTAAAAACTGGAAAGAAGCTTTCTGAGAAACTGCTTGGTGTTCTGTTAATTCATCTCACAGAGTTACAACTTTCCCTTCAAGAAGCCTTTCGCTAAGGCTGCTCTTGTGGAATTGGCAAAGTGATATTTGGAAGCCCTTAGAGGGCTATGGTGAAAAAGGAAATATCTTCCGTTAAAAACTGGAAAGCAGCTTTCTGAGAAACTGCTTTGTGTTCTGGTAATTCATGCCACAGAATTACATCTTTCCCTGCAAGAAGCCTTTCGCTAAGGCTGTTCTTGTGGAATTGGCAAAGTGATATTTGGAAGCCCATAGAGGGCTCTGGTGAAAAAGGAAATATCTTTCATTAAAAACAGGAAAGAAGCTTTCTGAGAAACTGCTTTGTGTTCTGTTAATTCATCTCACAGAGTTACAGCTTTACCCTCAAGAAGCCTTTCTCTAAGACTGTTCTTTTGGAATATGCAAAGTGATATTTGGAAGCCCCGACAGGGCTATGGTAAAAAAGGAAATATCTTCCGTTAAAAACTGGAGAGCATCTTTCTGAGAAAATGCTTTGTGTTCTGGTAATTCATCTCACCGAATTACATCTTTCCCTGCAAGAAGCCTCTCGCTAAGGCTGTTCTTGTGGAATTGGCAAAGTGATATTTGGAAGCCCATAGAGGGCTCTGGTGAAAAAGGAAATAACTTTCGTTAAACACTGGAAAGAAGCTTTCTGAGAAACTGCTTTGTGTTCTGTTAATTCATCTCACAGAGTTACATCTTTCCCCTCAAGAAGCCTTTCTCTAAGATTGTTCTTCTGGAAATGGCAAAGTGATATTTGGAAGCCCTGAGAGGGCCATGGTGAAAAAGGAAATATCTTAGGTTAAAAACAGGAAAGAAGCTTTCTGAGAAACTGCTTTGTTTCTGTTAACTCATCTCACAGGGTTACATCTTTCCCTTCAAGAAGCCTTTCGCTAAGGCTGTTCTTGTGGAATTGGCAAAGTGATATTTGGAAGCCCATAGAGGTCTGTGGTGAAAAAGGAAATATCTTCCGTTAAAAATTGGAGAGAAGCTTCCTGAGAAACTGCTTTGTGTTCTGTTAATTCATCTCACAGAGTTACACCTTTCCCTTCAAGATGCCTTTCGCTAAGACTGTTCTGGTGAAATTGGCAAAGTGATATTTGGAAGCCCATAGTGGGCCATGGTGAGAAACGAAATAACTTCCGTTAAAAACTGGAAAGAAGCTTTCTGAGAAACTGCTTTGTGTTCTGTTAATTCATCTCACAGAGTTACGTCTTTCCATTCAAGAAACCTTTCTCTAATGCTGTTGTTGTGGAATTGGCAAGTGATATTTGGAAGCCCGTAGAGGGCTATTGTGAAAAAGGAAATATCTTCCGTTAAAAACTGCAAAGAAGCTTTCTGAGAACCTGCTTTGTGTTCTGTTAATTCAACTCACAGTGTTACAGCTTTACCCTCAAGAAGCCTTTCTCTAAGACTGTTCTTGTGGAATTTGCAAAGTGATATTTGAAAGCCACGAGAGGGCTAAAGTGAAAAAGGAAATAACTTAGGATAAAACTGGAAAGAAGCTTTCTGAGAAACTGCTTTGTGTTCTGTTAATTCATCTCACAGAGTTACAGCTTTCTCTTAAAAAACCTTTCGCTAAGACTTTTCTAGTGGAATTGGAAAAGTGATATTTGGAAGCCCATAGAGGGCTATGGTGAAAAAGGAAATATCTTCCGTTAAAAACTGGAAAGAAGCTTTCTGAGAAACTGCTTTGTGTCCTGTTAATTCACCTCACAGAGTTACATCTTTCCCTGCAAGAAACCCTTCACTAAGGCTGCTCTTGTGGAATTGGAAAAGTGATATTTGGAAGCCCGTAGAGGGCTATGGTGAAAAAGGAAATAGCTTCCGTTAAAAACTCCAAAGAAGGTTTCTGAGAAACTGCTTTGTGTTGTTTTCATTCATCTAACAGAGTTACATCTCTCCCTTCAAGAAGCCTTTCGCTAAGGCTGCTCTTGTGGAATTGGCAAAGTGATATTTGGAAGCCCCGAGAGGGCCATGGTGAAAAAGGAAATATCTTAGGTTAAAAACAGGAAAGAAGCTTTCTGTGAAACTGCTTTGTGTTCTGTTAACTCATCTCACAGAGTTACATCTTTCCCTTCAAGAAGCCTTTCGCTAAGGCTGCTCTTGTGGAATTGGCAAAGTGATATTTGGAAGCCCATAGAGGTCTGTGGTGAAAAAGGAAATATCTTCGGTTAAAAATTGGAGAGAAGATTCCTGAGAAACTGCTTTATGTTCTGTTAATTCATCTCACGGAGTTACATCTTTCCCTTCAAGTAGCCTTTCGCTAAGGCTGTTCTTCTGGAATTGGCAAAGTGATATTTGGAAGCCCTTAGAGGTCTATGGTGAAATAATAAGTATCTTTCGTTAAAAACTGCAAAGAAGCTTTCCGAGTAACTGCTTTGTGTTCTGTTAATTCATCTCACAGAGTTACAGCTTTTCCCTCAAGAAGCCTTTCTCTAAGACTCTTCTTGTGGAATTTGCAAAGTGATATTTAGAAGCCCATAGAAGGCTATGGTGAAAAAGGAAATATCTTCCGTTAAAAACTGCAAAGAAGCTTTCTGAGAAACTGCTTTGTGTTCTGTTAATTCATTTCACAGAGCTACATGTTTCCCTTCAAGAAGCCTTTCGCTAAGGCTGTTCTTGTGGAATTGGCAAAGTGATATTTGGAAGCCCATAGAGGGCTATGGTGAAAAAGGAAATATCTTCCGTTAAAAATTGGAAGGAAGCATTCTGAGAAACTGCTTGGTGTTCTGTTAATTCATCTCACAGTGTTACATCTTTCTCTTCAAGAAGCCTTTCGCTAAGGCTGTTCTTGTGGAATTGGCAAAGTGATATTTGGAAGCCCATAGAGGCCTATGGTGAAAAAGGAAATATCTTCCGTTAAAAACTGGAAAGCAGCTTTCTGAGAAACTGCTTTGGGTTCTGGTAATTCATTTCACAGAATTACATATTTCCCTGCAAGAAGCCTTTCCCTAAGGCTGTTCTTGTGGAATTGGCAAAGCGATATTTGGAAGCCCATAGAGGGCTATGGAGAAAAAGGTAATATCTTCCGTTAAAAACTGGAAAGAAGCTTTCTGAGAAACTGCTTTGTGTTCTGTTAATTCATCTCACAGAGTTACAGCTTTACCCTCAAGAAGCCTTTCTCTTAGACTGTTCTTGTGGAATTGGCAAAGTGATATTTGGAAGCCCCGAGAGGGCTATGGTGAAAAAGTAATTATCTTAGGTTAAAAACTGGAAAGAAGGTTTCTGAGAACCTGCTTTGTGTTCTGTTAATTCATCTCACAGAGTTACATATTTCCCTTCAAGAAGCCTTTCGCTAAGGCTGTTCTTGTGGAATTGGCAAGGTGATATTTGGAAACACATAGAGGGCTATGTTGAGAAAGGAAATATCTTCCGTTAAAAACTGGAAAGAAGCTTTCTGAGAGACTGCTTTGTGTTCCGTTAATTCATCTTACAGAGTTACATCTTTCCCTTCAAGAAGCCTTTCGATAAGGCTGTTCTTGTGGAATTGGCAAAGTGATATTTGGAAGCCCATAGAGGTTTATGGAGAAAAAGAAAGTATCTTCTGTTAAAAACTGGAAAGATGCTTTCTGAGAAACTGCTTTTTGTTCTGTTAATTCATCTCACAGAGTTACAGCTTTCCCCTCAAGAAGCCTTTCTCTAAGACTGTTCTTCTGGAATTGGCAAAGTGATATTTGGAAGCCCCGAGAGGGCCATGGTGAAAAAGGAAATATCTTAGGTTAAAAACAGGAAAGAAGCTTTCTGAGAAACTGCTTTGTGTTCTGTTAACTCATCTCACAGAGTTACATCTTTCCCTTCAAGAAGCCTTTCGCTAAGGCTGCTCTTGTGGAATTGGCAAAGTGATATTTGGAAGCCCATAGAGGTCTGTGGTGAAAAAGGAAACATCTTCGGTTAAAAATTGGAGAGAAGATTCCTGAGAAACTGCTTTATGTTCTGTTAATTCATCTCACGGAGTTACATCTTTCCCTTCAAGTAGCCTTTCGCTAAGGCTGTTCTTCTGGAATTGGCAAAGTGATATTTGGAAGCCCTTAGAGGTCTATGGTGAAATAATAAGTATCTTTCGTTAAAAACTGCAAAGAAGCTTTCCGAGTAACTGCTTTGTGTTCTGTTAATTCATGTCACAGAGTTACAGCTTTTCCCTCCAGAAGCCTTTCTCTAAGACAGTTCTTGTGGAATTGGCAAAGTGATATTTGGAAGCCCAGAGAGGGCTATGGTGAAAAAGGAACTATCTTAGTTTAAAAACTGGAAACAAGCTTTCTGAGAAACTGCTTTGTGTTCTGTTAATTCATGACACAGAGTTACAGCTTTCCCCTCAAGAATCCTTTCTCTAATACTCTTCTTGTGGAATTTGCAAAGTGATATTTGGAAGCCCATAGAGGGCTATGGTGAAAAAGGAAATATCTTCCTTTAAAAACTGCAAAGAAGCTTTCTGAGAAACTGCTTTGTGTTCTGTTAATTCATCTCACAGAGTTACAACTTTCCCTTCAAGAAGCCTTTCGCTAAGGCTGCTCTTGTGGAATTGGCAAAGTGATATTTGGAAGCCCTTAGAGGGCTATGGTGAAAAAGGAAATATCTTCCGTTAAAAACTGGAAAGGAGCTATCTGAGAAACTGCTTTGTGTTCTGGTAATTCATGCCACAGAATTACATCTTTCCCTGCAAGAAGCCTTTCGCTAAGGCTGTTCTTGTGGAATTGGCAAAGTGATATTTGGAAGCCCATAGAGGGCTCTGGTGAAAAAGGAAATATCTTTCATTAAAAACAGGAAAGAAGCTTTCTGAGAAACTGCTTTGTGTTCTGTTAATTCATCTCACAGAGTTACAGCTTTACCCTCAAGAAGCCTTTCTCTAAGACTGTTCTTTTGGAATATGCAAAGTGATATTTGGAAGCCCCGACAGGGCTATGGTAAAAAAGGAAATATCTTCCGTTAAAAACTGGAAAGCATCTTTCTGAGAAACTGCTTTGTGTTCTGGTAATTCATCTCACCGAATTACATCTTTCCCTGCAAGAAGCCTCTCGCTAAGGCTGTTCTTGTGGAATTGGCAAAGTGATATTTGGAAGCCCATAGAGGGCTCTGGTGAAAAAGGAAATATCTTTCGTTAAAAACTGGAAAGAAGCTTTCTGAGAAACTGCTTTGTGTTCTGTTAATTCATCTCACAGAGTTACAGCTTTCCCCTCAAGAAGCCTTTCTCTAAGATTGTTCTTCTGGAATTGGCAAAGTGATATTTGGAAGCCCCGAGAGGGCCATGGTGAAAAAGGAAATATCTTAGGTTAAAAACAGGAAAGAAGCTTTCTGAGAAACTGCTTTGTTTCTGTTAACTCATCTCACAGGGTTACATCTTTCCCTTCAAGAAGCCTTTCGCTAAGGCTGTTCTTGTGGAATTGGCAAAGTGATATTTGGAAGCCCATACAGGTCTGTGGTGAAAAAGGAAATATCTTCCGTTAAAAATTGGAGAGAAGCTTCCTGAGAAACTGCTTTGTGTTCTGTTAATTCTTCTCACAGAGTTACATCTTTCCCTTCAAGTAGCCTTTCGCTAAGGCTGTTCTTGTGGAATTGGAAAAGTGATATTTGGAAGCCCTTAGAGGTCTATGGTGAAATAATAAGTATCTTTCGTTAAAAACTGCAAACAAGCTTTCCGAGTAACTGCTTTGTGTTCTGTTAATGCATCTCACAGAGTTACAGCTTTTCCCTCCAGAAGCCTTTCTCTAAGACAGTTCTTGTGGAATTGGCAAAGTGATATTTGGAAGCCCAGAGAGGGCTATGGTGAAAAGGAATTATTTTCGTTTAAAAACTGGAAAGAAGCTTTCTGAGAAACTGCTTTGTGTACTGTAAATTCATCTCACAGAGTTACAGCTTTTCCCTCAAGAAGCCTTTCTCTAAGACTCTTCTTGTGGAATTTGCAAAGTGATATTTAGAAGCCCATAGAAGGCTATGGTGAAAAAGGAAATATCTTCCGTTAAAAACTGGAAGGAAGCATTCTGAGAAACTGCTTGGTGTTCTGTTAATTCATCTCACAGTGTTACATCTTTCCCTTCAAGAAGCCTTTCGCTAAGGCTATTCCTGTGGAATTGGCAAAGTGATATTTGGAAGCCCATAGAGGCCTATGGTGAAAAAGGAAATATCTTCCGTTAAAAACTGGAAAGCAACTTTCTGAGAAACTGCTTTGGGTTCTGGTAATTCATTTTACGGAATTACATATTTCCCTGCAAGAAGCCTTTCGCTAAGGCTGTTCTTGTGGAATTGGCAAAGTGATATTTGGAAGCCCATAGAGGGCTATGGAGAAAAAGGTAATATCTTCCGTTAAAAACTGGAAAGAAGCTTTCTGAGAAACTGCTTTGTGTTCTGTTAATTCATCTCACAGAGTTACAGCTTTACCCTCAAGAAGCCTTTCTCTTAGACTGTTCTTGTGGAATTGGCAAAGTGATATTTGGAAGCCCCGAGAGGGCTATGGTGAAAAAGGAATTATCTTAGGTTAAAAACTGGAAAGAAGGTTTCTGAGAAACTGCTTTGTGTTCTGTTAATTCATCTCACAGAGTTACATCTTTCCCTTCAAGAAGCCTTTCGATAAGGCTGTTCTTGTGGAATTGGCAAAGTGATATTTGGAAACACATAGAGGGCTATGGTGAAAAAGGAAATATCTTCCGTTAAAAACTGGAAAGAAGCTTTCTGAGAGACTGCTTTGTGTTCTGTTAATTCATCTCACAGAGTTACATCTTTCCCTTCAAGAAGCCTTTCGCTAAGGCTGCTCTTGTGGAATTGGCAAAGTGATATTGGGAAGCCCATAGAGGGTAATGGTGAAAAAGGAAGTATCTTCCCTTAAAAACTGGAAAGAAGCTTTCTGAGAATCTGCTTTGTGTTCTGTTAATGCATCTCACAGAGTTACAGCTTTACCCTCAAGAAGCCTTTCTCTTAGACTGTTCTTGTGGAATTGGCAAAGTGATATTTGGAAGCCCCGAGAAGGCTATGGTGAAATAGGAATTATCTTAGGTTAAAAACTGGAAAGAAGGTTTCTGAGAACCTGCTTTGTGTTCTGTTAATTCATCTCACAGAGTTACATATTTCCCTTCAAGAAGCCTTTTGCTAAGGCTGTTCTTGTGGAATTGGCAAGGTGATATTTGGAAACACATAGAGGGCTATGTTGAAAAAGGAAATATCTTCCGTTAAAAACTGGAAAGAAGCTTTCTGAGAGACTGCTTTGTGTTCCGTTAATTCATCTCACAGAGTTACATTTTTCCCTTCAAGAAGCCTTTCGCTAAGGCTGCTCTTGTGGAATTGGCAAAGTGATATTTGGAAGCACATAGAGGTTTATGGTGAAAAAGAAAGTATCTTCTGTTAAAAACTGGAAAGATGCTTTCTGAGAAACTGCTCTGTGTTCTGTTAATTCATCTCACAGAGTTACAGCTTTACCCTCAAGAAGCCTTACTCTAAGACTGTTTTTGTCGAATTGGGAAAGTGATATTTGGAAGCCCCGAGAGGGCTATGGTTTAACAGGAAATATCTTAGGTTAAAAACTGGAAAGAAGCTTTCTGAGAAACTGCTTTGTGTTCTGTTATTTCATCTCACAGAGTTACATCTTTCCCTTCAAGAAGCCTTTCGCTAAGGCTGTTCTTGTGGAATTGGCAAAGTGAGATTTGGAAGCCCATAGAGGGCTATGGTGAAAAAGGAAATATCTTCCATTAAAAGCTGGAAAGAAGCTTACTGAGAGACTACTTTGTGTTCTGTTAATTCATCTCACAGAGTTACAGCTGTACCCTCAAGAAACCTTTCTCTAAGTCTGTACTTAAGGAATTGGCAAAGTGATATTTGGAAGCCATTGGCAAAGTGATATTTGGATGGCCCGAGAGGGCTATGGTGAAAAAGGAAATATCTTAGGTTAAAAACTGGAAAGAAGCTTTCTGAGAAACTGCTTTGTGTTCTGTTAGTTCATCTCACAGAGTTACATCTTTCCTTTAAAGAAGACTTTCGATAAGGCTGTACTTGTGGAACTGGTAAAGTGATATTTGGAAGCCCATAGAGGGCTATGGTAAAAAAGGAAATATCTTCCGTTAAAAACTGGAAAGAAGCTTTCTGAGAAACTGCTTGGTGTTCTGTTAATTCATCTAACAGAGTTACAGCTTTACCCTCAAGAAGCCTTTCTCTAAGACTGTTCTTCTGGAATTTGATAAGTGATATTTGGGAGCCCAAAGAGGTCTACGGTGAAAAAGGAAATATCTTCCGTTAAAAACTGCAAAGAAGCTTTCTGAGAAACGGCTTTGTGTTCTGTTAATTCATCTCACAGAGTTACAGCTTTTCCCTCCAGAAGCCTTTCGCTAAGGCTGTTCTTGTGGAATTGGCAAAGTGATATTTGGAAGCCCAGAGAGGGCTATGGTGAAAAAGGAACTATCTTAGTTTAAAAACTGGAAAGAAGCTTTCTGAGAAACTGCTTTGTGTTCTGTTAATTCATGACACACAGTTACAGCTTTCCCCTCAAGAATCCTTTCTCTAAGACTCTTCTTGTGGAATTTGCAAAGTGATATTTGGAAGCCCATAGAGGGCTATGGTGAAAAAGGAAATATCTTCCTTTAAAAACTGCAAAGAAGCTTTCTGAGAAACTGCTTTGTGTTCTGTTAATTCATCTCACAGAGTTACATGTTTCCCTTCAAGAAGCCTTTCGCTAAGGCTGTTCTTGTGGAATTGGCAAAGTGATATTTGGAAGCTCCTAGAGGGCTATGGTGAAAAAGGAAATATCTTGCCTTAAAAACTGGAAAGAAGCTTTCTGAGAAACTGCTTGGTGTTCTGTTAATTCATCTCACAGAGTTACAACTTTCCCTTCAAGAAGCCTTTCGCTAAGGCTGCTCTTGTGGAATTGGCAAAGTGATATTTGGAAGCCCTTAGAGGGCTATGGTGAAAAAGGAAATATCTTGCCTTAAAAACTGGAAAGAAGCTTTCTGAGAAACTGCTTGGTGTTCTGTTAATTCATCTCACAGAGTTACAACTTTCCCTTCAAGAAGCCTTTCGCTAAGGCTGCTCTTGTGGAATTGGCAAAGTGATATTTGGAAGCCCTTAGAGGGCTATGGTGAAAAAGGAAATATCTTCCGTTAAAAACTGGAAAGCAGCTTTCTGAGAAACTGCTTTGTGTTCTGGTAATTCATGCCACAGAATTACATCTTTCCCTGCAAGAAGCCTTTCGCTAAGGCTGTTCTTGTGGAATTGGCAAAGTGATATTTGGAAGCCCATAGAGGGCTCTGGTGAAAAAGGAAATATCTTTCATTAAAAACAGGAAAGAAGCTTTCTGAGAAACTGCTTTGTGTTCTGTTAATTCATCTCACAGAGTTACAGCTTTACCCTCAAGAAGCCTTTCTCTAAGACTGTTCTTTTGGAATATGCAAAGTGATATTTGGAAGCCCCGACAGGGCTATGGTAAAAAAGGAAATATCTTCCGTTAAAAACTGGAGAGCATCTTTCTGAGAAACTGCTTTGTGTTCTGGTAATTCATCTCACCGAATTACATCTTTCCCTGCAAGAAGCCTCTCGCTAAGGCTGTTCTTGTGGAATTGGCAAAGTGATATTTGGAAGCCCATAGAGGGCTCTGGTGAAAAAGGAAATAACTTTCGTTAAACACTGGAAAGAAGCTTTCTGAGAAACTGCTTTGTGTTCTGTTAATTCATCTCACAGAGTTACAGCTTTCCCCTCAAGAAGCCTTTCTCTAAGATTGTTCTTCTGGAAATGGCAAAGTGATATTTGGAAGCCCCGAGAGGGCCATGGTGAAAAAGGAAATATCTTAGGTTAAAAACAGGAAAGAAGCTTTCTGAGAAACTGCTTTGTTTCTGTTAACTCATCTCACAGGGTTACATCTTTCCCTTCAAGAAGCCTTTCGCTAAGGCTGTTCTTGTGGAATTGGCAAAGTGATATTTGGAAGCCCATAGAGGTCTGTGGTGAAAAAGGAAATATCTTCCGTTAAAAATTGGAGAGAAGCTTCCTGAGAAACTGCTTTGTGTTCTGTTAATTCATCTCACAGAGTTACACCTTTCCCTTCAAGATGCCTTTCGCTAAGACTGTTCTGGTGAAATTGGCAAAGGGATATTTGGAAGCCCATAGTGGGCCATGGTGAGAAACGAAATAACTTCCGTTAAAAACTGGAAAGAAGCTTTCTGAGAAACTGCTTTGTGTTCTGTTAATTCATCTCACAGAGTTACGTCTTTCCATTCAAGAAACCTTTCTCTAATGCTGTTGTTGTGGAATTGGCAAGTGATATTTGGAAGCCCGTAGAGGGCTATTGTGAAAAAGGAAATATCTTCCGTTAAAAACTGCAAAGAAGCTTTCTGAGAACCTGCTTTGTGTTCTGTTAATTCAACTCACAGTGTTACAGCTTTACCCTCAAGAAGCCTTTCTCTAAGACTGTTCTTGTGGAATTTGCAAAGTGATATTTGAAAGCCACGAGAGGGCTAAAGTGAAAAAGGAAATAACTTAGGATAAAACTGGAAAGAAGCTTTCTGAGAAACTGCTTTGTGTTCTGTTAATTCATCTCACAGAGTTACAGCTTTCTCTTAAAAAACCTTTCGCTAAGACTTTTCTAGTGGAATTGGAAAAGTGATATTTGGAAGCCCATAGAGGGCTATGGTGAAAAAGGAAATATCTTCCGTTAAAAACTGGAAAGAAACTTTCTGAGAAACTGCTTTGTGTCCTGTTAATTCACCTCACAGAGTTACATCTTTCCCTGCAAGAAACCCTTCACTAAGGCTGCTCTTGTGGAATTGGAAAAGTGATATTTGGAAGCCCGTAGAGGGCTATGGTGAAAAAGGAAATAGCTTCCGTTAAAAACTCCAAAGAAGGTTTCTGAGAAACTGCTTTGTGTTGTTTTCATTCATCTAACAGAGTTACATCTCTCCCTTCAAGAAGCCTTTCGCTAAGGCTGCTCTTGTGGAATTGGCAAAGTGATATTTGGAAGCCCCGAGAGGGCCATGGTGAAAAAGGAAATATCTTAGGTTAAAAACAGGAAAGAAGCTTTCTGAGAAACTGCTTTGTGTTCTGTTAACTCATCTCACAGAGTTACATCTTTCCCTTCAAGAAGCCTTTCGCTAAGGCTGCTCTTGTGGAATTGGCAAAGTGATATTTGGAAGCCCATAGAGGTCTGTGGTGAAAAAGGAAATATCTTCGGTTAAAAATTGGAGAGAAGATTCCTGAGAAACTGCTTTATGTTCTGTTAATTCATCTCACGGAGTTACATCTTTCCCTTCAAGTAGCCTTTCGCTAAGGCTGTTCTTCTGGAATTGGCAAAGTGATATTTGGAAGCCCTTAGAGGTCTATGGTGAAATAATAAGTATCTTTCGTTAAAAACTGCAAAGAAGCTTTCCGAGTAACTGCTTTGTGTTCTGTTAATTCATCTCACAGAGTTACAGCTTTTCCCTCAAGAAGCCTTTCTCTAAGACTCTTCTTGTGGAATTTGCAAAGTGATATTTAGAAGCCCATAGAAGGCTATGGTGAAAAAGGAAATATCTTCCGTTAAAAACTGCAAAGAAGCTCTCTGAGAAACTGCTTTGTGTTCTGTTAATTCATTTCACAGAGCTACATGTTTCCCTTCAAGAAGCCTTTCGCTAAGGCTGTTCTTGTGGAATTGGCAAAGTGATATTTGGAAGCCCATAGAGGGCTATGGTGAAAAAGGAAATATCTTCCGTTAAAAATTGGAAGGAAGCATTCTGAGAAACTGCTTGGTGTTCTGTTAATTCATCTCACAGTGTTACATCTTTCTCTTCAAGAAGCCTTTCGCTAAGGCTGTTCTTGTGGAATTGGCAAAGTGATATTTGGAAGCCCATAGAGGCCTATGGTGAAAAAGGAAATATCTTCCGTTAAAAACTGGAAAGCAGCTTTCTGAGAAACTGCTTTGGGTTCTGGTAATTCATTTCACAGAATTACATATTTCCCTGCAAGAAGCCTTTCCCTAAGGCTGTTCTTGTGGAATTGGCAAAGCGATATTTGGAAGCCCATAGAGGGCTATGGAGAAAAAGGTAATATCTTCCGTTAAAAACTGGAAAGAAGCTTTCTGAGAAACTGCTTTGTGTTCTGTTAATTCATCTCACAGAGTTACAGCTTTACCCTCAAGAAGCCTTTCTCTTAGACTGTTCTTGTGGAATTGGCAAAGTGATATTTGGAAGCCCCGAGAGGGCTATGGTGAAAAAGTAATTATCTTAGGTTAAAAACTGGAAAGAAGGTTTCTGAGAACCTGCTTTGTGTTCTGTTAATTCATCTCACAGAGTTACATATTTCCCTTCAAGAAGCCTTTCGCTAAGGCTGTTCTTGTGGAATTGGCAAGGTGATATTTGGAAACACATAGAGGGCTATGTTGAGAAAGGAAATATCTTCCGTTAAAAACTGGAAAGAAGCTTTCTGAGAGACTGCTTTGTGTTCCGTTAATTCATCTTACAGAGTTACATCTTTCCCTTCAAGAAGCCTTTCGATAAGGCTGTTCTTGTGGAATTGGCAAAGTGATATTTGGAAGCCCATAGAGGTTTATGGTGAAAAAGAAAGTATCTTCTGTTAAAAACTGGAAAGATGCTTTCTGAGAAACTGCTTTTTGTTCTGTTAATTCATCTCACAGAGTTACAGCTTTCCCCTCAAGAAGCCTTTCTCTAAGACTGTTCTTCTGGAATTGGCAAAGTGATATTTGGAAGCCCCGAGAGGGCCATGGTGAAAAAGGAAATATCTTAGGTTAAAAACAGGAAAGAAGCTTTCTGAGAAACTGCTTTGTGTTCTGTTAATTCATGACACAGAGTTACAGCTTTCCCCTCAAGAATCCTTTCTCTAAGACTCTTCTTGTGGAATTTGCAAAGTGATATTTGGAAGCCCATAGAGGGCTATGGTGAAAAAGGAAATATCTTCCTTTAAAAACTGCAAAGAAGCTTTCTGAGAAACTGCTTTGTGTTCTGTTAATTCATCTCACAGAGTTACATGTTTCCCTTCAAGAAGCCTTTCGCTAAGGCTGTTCTTGTGGAATTGGCAAAGTGATATTTGGAAGCTCCTAGAGGGCTATGGTGAAAAAGGAAATATCTTGCCTTAAAAACTGGAAAGAAGCTTTCTGAGAAACTGCTTGGTGTTCTGTTAATTCATCTCACAGAGTTACAACTTTCCCTTCAAGAAGCCTTTCGCTAAGGCTGCTCTTGTGGAATTGGCAAAGTGATATTTGGAAGCCCTTAGAGGGCTATGGTGAAAAAGGAAATATCTTCCGTTAAAAACTGGAAAGCAGCTTTCTGAGAAACTGCTTTGTGTTCTGGTAATTCATGCCACAGAATTACATCTTTCCCTGCAAGAAGCCTTTCGCTAAGGCTGTTCTTGTGGAATTGGCAAAGTGATATTTGGAAGCCCATAGAGG
Source organism: Chlorocebus sabaeus (assembly GCF_047675955.1). Lineage (NCBI taxonomy): Eukaryota > Metazoa > Chordata > Mammalia > Primates > Cercopithecidae > Chlorocebus > Chlorocebus sabaeus. The sequence goes on from NC_132933.1 coordinate 89,914,363, forward strand.
GCTCTGGTGAAAAAGGAAATATCTTTCATTAAAAACAGGAAAGAAGCTTTCTGAGAAACTGCTTTGTGTTCTGTTAATTCATCTCACAGAGTTACAGCTTTACCCTCAAGAAGCCTTTCTCTAAGACTGTTCTTTTGGAATATGCAAAGTGATATTTGGAAGCCCCGACAGGGCTATGGTAAAAAAGGAAATATCTTCCGTTAAAAACTGGAGAGCATCTTTCTGAGAAAATGCTTTGTGTTCTGGTAATTCATCTCACCGAATTACATCTTTCCCTGCAAGAAGCCTCTCGCTAAGGCTGTTCTTGTGGAATTGGCAAAGTGATATTTGGAAGCCCATAGAGGGCTCTGGTGAAAAAGGAAATAACTTTCGTTAAACACTGGAAAGAAGCTTTCTGAGAAACTGCTTTGTGTTCTGTTAATTCATCTCACAGAGTTACATCTTTCCCCTCAAGAAGCCTTTCTCTAAGATTGTTCTTCTGGAAATGGCAAAGTGATATTTGGAAGCCCTGAGAGGGCCATGGTGAAAAAGGAAATATCTTAGGTTAAAAACAGGAAAGAAGCTTTCTGAGAAACTGCTTTGTTTCTGTTAACTCATCTCACAGGGTTACATCTTTCCCTTCAAGAAGCCTTTCGCTAAGGCTGTTCTTGTGGAATTGGCAAAGTGATATTTGGAAGCCCATAGAGGTCTGTGGTGAAAAAGGAAATATCTTCCGTTAAAAATTGGAGAGAAGCTTCCTGAGAAACTGCTTTGTGTTCTGTTAATTCATCTCACAGAGTTACACCTTTCCCTTCAAGATGCCTTTCGCTAAGACTGTTCTGGTGAAATTGGCAAAGTGATATTTGGAAGCCCATAGAGAGCTATGGTGAAAAAGGAAATATCTTCCGTTAAAAACTGGAAAGAAGCTTTCTGAGAAACTGCTTTTTGTTCTGTTAGTTCATCTAACAGAGTTACATCTTTGCCTTCAAGAAACCTTTCGCTAAGCTGTTCTTGTGGAATTAGGAAAGTGATATTTGGAAGCCCATAGAGGGCAATGGTGAAAAAGAAAATATCTTCCGTTAAAAACTGGAAAGAAGCTTTCTGAGAACCTGCTTTGTGTTCTGTTAATTCATCTCACAGAGTTACAGCTTTCCCCTCAAGAAGCCTTTCTCTAAGACTGTTCTTCTGGAATTGGCAAAGTGATATTTGGAAGCCCCGAGAGGGCCATGGTGAAAAAGGAAATATCTTAAGTTAAAAACAGGAAAGAAGCTTTCTGAGAAACTGCTTTGTGTTCTGTTAACTCATCTCACAGAGTTACATCTTTCCCTTCAAGAACCCTTTCGCTAAGGCTGTTCTTGTGGAATTGGCAAAGTGATATTTGGAAGCCCATAGAGGTCTGTGGTGAAAAAGGAAATATCTTCCGTTAAAAATTGGAGAGAAGCTTCCTGAGAAACTGCTTTATGTTCTGTTAATTCATCTCACAGAGTTACATCTTTCCCTTCAAGTAGCCTTTCGCTAAGGCTGTTCTTGTGGAATTGGCAAAGTGATATTTGGAAGCCCTTAGAGGTCTATGGTGAAATAATAAGTATCTTTCGTTAAAAACTGCAAAGAAGCTTTCCGAGTAACTGCTTTGTGTTCTGTTAATTCATCTGACAGAGTTACAGCTTTTCCCTCCAGAAGCCTTTCTCTAAGACTCTTCTTGTGGAATTGGCAAAGTGATATTTGGAAGCCCGGAGAGGGCTATGGTGGAAAAGGAATTATTTTAGTTTAAAAACTGGAAAGAAGCTTTCTGAGAAACTGCTTTGTGTACTGTTAATTCATCTCACAGAGTTACAGCTTTTCCCTCAAGAAGCCTTTCTCTGAGACTCTTCTTGTGGAATTTGCAAAGTGATATTTAGAAGCCCATAGAAGGCTATGGTGAAAAAGGAAATATCTTCCGTTAAAAACTGCAAAGAAGCTTTCTGAGAAACTGCTTTGTGTTCTGTTAATTCATCTCACAGAGTTACATCTTTCCCTTCAAGAAGCCTTTCGGTAAGGCTGTTCTTGTGGAATTGGCAAAGTGATATTTGGAAACACATAGAGGTCTATGGTGAAAAAGAAAATATCTTCCGTTAAAAACTGGAAAGAAGCTTTCTGAGAGACTGCTTTGTGTTCTGTTAATTCATCTCACAGAGTTACATCTTTCCCTTCAAGAAGCCTTTCGCTAAGGCTGCTCTTGTGGAATTGGCAAAGTGATATTTGGAAGCCCTTAGAGGGTTATGGTGAAAAAGAAAGTATCTTCTGTTAAACACTGGAAAGAAGCTTTCTGAGAAACTGCTTTGTGTTCTGTTAATTCATCTCACAGAGTTACAGCTTTACCCTCAAGAAGCCTTTCTCTAAGACTGTTCTTCTGGAATTTGCAAAGTGATATTTGGAAGCCCCAAGAGGTCTACGGTGAAAAAGGAAATATCTTCCGTTAAAAACTGCAAAGAAGCTTTCTGAGAAACTGCTTGGTGTTCTGTTAATTCATCTCACAGAGTTACAGCTTTACCCTCAAGAAGCCTTTCTCTAAGACTGTTCTTCTGGAATTTGCAAAGTGATATTTGGAAGCCCCAAGAGGTCTACGGTGAAAAAGGAAATATCTTCCGTTAAAAACTGCAAAGAAGCTTTCTGAGAAACTGATTTGTGTTCTGTTAATTCACCTTACAGAGTTACAGCTTTCTCTTGAAGAAGCCTTTCGCTAAGGCTGTTCTTGTTTAATTGGCAAAGTGATATTTGGAAGCACATACAGGGCTATGGTGAAATAATAAATATCTTTCGTTAAAAACTGCAAAGAAGCTTTCTGAGAAACTGCTTTGTTTTCTGTTAATTCATCTCACAGAGTTACAGCTTTACCCTCCAGAAGCCTTTCTCTAAGACTGTTCTTGTGGAATTGGCAAAGTGATATTTGGAAGCCCAGAGAGGGCTATGGTGAAAAAGGGCTATGGTGAAAAAGGAACTATCTTAGTTTAAAAACTGGAAAGTAGCTGTCTGAGAAACTGCTCTGTGTTCTGTTAATTCATCTCACAGAGTTACATCTTTCCCTTCAAGAAGCCTTTCGCTAAGGCTGTTCTTGTGGAATTTGCAAAGTGATATTTGGAAGCCGATAGAGGGCTATGGTGAAAAAGGAAATATCTTCCTTTAAAAACTGCAAAGAAGCTTTCTGAGAAACTGCTTTGTGTTCTGTTAATTCATCTCACAGAGTTACATCTTTCCCTTCAAGAAGCCTTTCGCTAAGGCTGTTCTTGTGGAATTGGCAAAGTGATATTTGGAAGCTCCTACAGGGCTATGGTGAAAAAGGAAATATCTTGCATTAAAAACTGGAAAGAAGTTTTCTGAGAAACTGCTTGGTGTTCTGTTAATTCATCTCACAGAGTTACAACTTTCCCTTCAAGAAGCCTTTCGCTAAGGATGCTCTTGTGGAATTGGCAAAGTGATATTTGGAAGCCCATAGAGGGCTATGGTGAAAAAGGAAATATCTTCCGTTAAAAACTGGAAAGCAGCTTTCTGAGAAACTGCTTTGTGTTCTGGTAATTCATGCCACAGAATTACATCTTTCCCTGCAAGAAGCCTTTCGCTAAGGCTGTTCTTGTGGAATTGGCAAAGTGATATTTGGAAGCCCCTAAAGGGCTCTGGTGAAAAAGGAAATAACTTTCGTTAAACACTGGAAAGAAGCTTTCTGAGAAACTGCTTTGTGTTCTGTTAATTCATCTCACAGAGTTACAGCTTTCCCCTCAAGAAGCCTTTCTCTAAGATTGTTCTTCTGGAAATGGCAAAGTGATATTTGGAAGCCCCGAGAGGGCCATGGTGAAAAAGGAAATATCTTAGGTTAGAAACAGGAAAGAAGCTTTCTGAGAAACTGCTTTGTTTCTGTTAACTCATCTCACAGGGTTACATCTTTCCCTTCAAGAAGCCTTTCGCTAAGGCTGTTCTTGTGGAATTGGCAAAGTGATATTTGGAAGCCCATAGAGGTCTGTGGTGAAAAAGGAAATATCTTCCGTTAAAAATTGGAGAGAAGCTTCCTGAGAAACTGCTTTGTGTTCTGTTAATTCATCTCACAGAGTTACACCTTTCCCTTCAAGATGCCTTTCGCTAAGACTGATCTGGTGAAATTGGCAAAGTGATATTTGGAAGCCCATAGTGGGCCATGGTGAGAAACGAAATAACTTCCGTTAAAAACTGGAAAGAAGCTTTCTGAGAAACTGCTTTGTGTTCTGTTAATTCATCTCACAGAGTTACGTCTTTCCATTCAAGAAACCTTTCTCTAATGCTGTTGTTGTGGAATTGGCAAGTGATATTTGGAAGCCCGTAGAGGGCTATTGTGAAAAAGGAAATATCTTCCGTTAAAAACTGCAAAGAAGCTTTCTGAGATCCTGCTTTGTGTTCTGTTAATTCAACTCACAGTGTTACAGCTTTACCCTCAAGAAGCCTTTCTCTAAGACTGTTCTTGTGGAATTTGCAAAGTGATATTTGAAAGCCACGAGAGGGCTAAAGTGAAAAAGGTAATAACTTAGGATAAAACTGGAAAGAAGCTTTCTGAGAAACTGCTTTGTGTTCTGTTAATTCATCTCACAGAGTTACAGCTTTCTCTTAAAAATCCTTTCGCTAAGACATTTCTAGTGGAATTGGAAAAATGATATTTGGAAGCCCATAGAGGGCTATGGTGAAAAAGGAAATATCTTCCGTTAAAAACTGGAAAGAAGCTTTCTGAGAAGCTGCTTTGTGTCCTGTTAATTCACCTCACAGAGTTACATCTTTCCCTGCAAGAAGCCTTTCACTAAGGCTGCTCTTGTGGAATTGGAAATGTGATATTTGGAAGCCCGTAGAGGGCTATGGTGAAAAAGGAAATCGCTTCCGTTAAAAACTCCAAAGAAGGTTTCTGAGAAACTGCTTTGTGTTGTTTTCATTCATCTAACAGAGTTACATCTCTCCCTTCAAGAAGCCTTTCGCTAACGCTGCTCTTGTGGAATTGGCAAAGTGATATTTGGAAGCCCATAGAGAGCTATGGTGAAAAAGGAAATATCTTCCGTTAAAAACTTTAAAGAAGCTTTCTGAGAAACTGCTTTGTGTTCTGTTAATTCATCTCACAGAGTTACATCTTTCCCTGCAAGAAACCCTTCACTAAGGCTGCTCTTGTGGAATTGGAAAAGTGATATTTGGAAGCCCGTAGAGGGCTATGGTAAAAAAGGAAATAGCTTCTGTTAAAAACTCCAAAGAAGGTTTCTGAGAAACTGCTTTGTGTTGTTTTCATTCATCTAACAGAGTTACATCTCTCCCTTCAAGAAGCCTTTCGCTAAGGCTGCTCTTGTGGAATTGGCAAAGTGATATTTGGAAGCCCAGAGAGCTATGGTGAAAAAGGAAATATCTTCCGTTAAAAACTGGAAAGAAGCTTTCTGAGAAACTGCTTTTTGTTCTGTTAGTTCATCTAACAGAGTTACATCTTTGCCTTCAAGAAACCTTTCGCTAAGCTGTTCTTGTGGAATTAGGAAAGTGATATTTGGAAGCCCATAGAGGGCAATGGTGAAAAAGAAAATATCTTCCGTTAAAAACTGGAAAGAAGCTTTCTGAGAACCTGCTTTGTGTTCTGTTAATTCATCTCACAGAGTTACAGCTTTCCCCTCAAGAAGCCTTTCTCTAAGACTGTTCTTCTGCAATTGGCAAAGTGATATTTGGAAGCCCCGAGAGGGCCATGGTGAAAAAGGAAATATCTTAAGTTAAAAACAGGAAAGAAGCTTTCTGAGAAACTGCTTTGTGTTCTGTTAACACATCTCACAGAGTTACATCTTTCCCTTCAAGAACCCTTTCGCTAAGGCTGTTCTTGTGGAATTGGCAAAGTGATATTTGGAAGCCCATAGAGGTCTGTGGTGAAAAAGGAAATATCTTCCGTTAAAAATTGGAGAGAAGCTTCCTGAGAAACTGCTTTATGTTCTGTTAATTCATCTCACAGAGTTACATCTTTCCCTTCAAGTAGCCTTTCGCTAAGGCTGTTCTTGTGGAATTGGCAAAGTGATATTAGGAAGCACATACAGGGCTATGGTGAAATAATAAGTATCTTTCGTTAAAAACTGCAAAGAAGCTTTCCGAGTAACTGCTTTGTGTTCTGTTAATTCATCTGACAGAGTTACAGCTTTTCCCTCCAGAAGCCTTTCTCTAAGACAGTTCTTGTGGAATTGGCAAAGTGATATTTGGAAGTCCAGAGAGGGCTATGGTGGAAAAGGAATTATTTTAGTTTAAAAACTGGAAAGAAGCTTTCTGAGAAACTGCTTTGTGTACTGTTAATTCATCTCACAGAGTTACAGCTTTTCCCTCAAGAAGCCTTTCTCTAAGACTCTTCTTGTGGAATTTGCAAAGTGATATTTAGAAGCCCATAGAAGGCTATGGTGGAAAAGGAAATATCTTCCGTTAAAAACTGCAAAGAAGCTTTCTGAGAAACTGCTTTGTGTTCTGTTAATTCATCACACAGAGTTACATCTTTCCCTTCAAGAAGCCTTTCGATAAGGCTGTTCTTGTGGAATTGGCAAAGTGATATTTGGAAACACATAGAGGTCTATGGTGAAAAAGGAAATATCTTCCGTTAAAAACTGGAAAGAAGCTTTCTGAGAGACTGCTTTGTGTTCTGTTAATTCATCTCACAGAGTTACATGTTTCCCTTCAAGAAGCCTTTCGCTAAGGCTGCTCTTGTGGAATTGGCAAAGTGATATTTGGAAGCCCTTAGAGGGTTATGGTGAAAAAGAAAGTATCTTCTGTTAAACACTGGAAAGAAGCTTTCTGAGAAACTGCTTTGTGTTCTGTTAATTCATCTCACAGAGTTACAGCTTTACCCTCAAGAAGCCTTTCTCTAAGACTGTCCTTGTCGAATTGGCAAAGTGATATTTGGAAGCCCCAAGAGGGCTATGGTGAAACAGGAAATATCTTAGGTTAAAAACTGGAAAAAAGCTTTCTGAGAAACTGCTTTATGTTCTGTTAATTCATCTCACAGAGTTACATATTTCCCTTCAAGAAGCCTTTCGCTAAGGCTGTTCTTGTGGAATTGGCAAAGTGAGATTTGGAAGCCCATAGAGGGCTATGGTGAAAAAGGAAATATCTTCCGTTAAAAACTGGAAAGCAGCTTTCTGAGAAACTGCTTTGTGTCCTGCTAATTCATCTCACAGAGTTACAGCTGTACCCTCAAGAAGACTTTCTCTAAGACTGTTCTTATGGAATTGGCAAAGTGATATTTGGAAGCCTTTGGCAAAGTGATATTTGGAAGGACCGAGAGGGCTATGGTGAAAAAGGAAATATCTTAGGTTAAAAACTGGAAAGAAGCTTTCTGAGAAACTGCTTTGTGTTCTGTTAGTTCATCTCACAGAGTTACATCTTTCCCTTCAAGAAAACTTTCGATAAGGCTCTTCTTGTGGAATTGGTAAAGTGATATTTGGAAGCCCATAGAGGGCTATGGTAAAAAAGGAAATATCTTCCGTTAAAAACTGGAAAGAAGCTTTCTGAGAAACTGCTTGGTGTTCTCTTAATTCATCTCACAGAGTTACAGCTTTACCCTCAAGAAGCCTTTCTCTAAGACTGTTCTTCTGGAATTTGCAAAGTGATATTTGGAAGCCCCAAGAGGTCTACGGTGAAAAAGGAAATATCTTCCGTTAAAAACTGCAAAGAAGCTTTCTGAGAAACTGCTTTGTGTTCTGTTAATTCATCTTACAGAGTTACAGCTTTCTCTTGAAGAAGCCTTTCACTAAGGCTGTTCTTGTTTAATTGGCAAAGTGATATTTGGAAGCACATACAGGGCTATGGTGAAATAATAAATATCTTCCTTTAAAAACTGCAAAGAAGCTTTCTGAGAAACTGCTTTGTTTTCTGTTAATTCATCTCACAGAGTTACAGCTTTTCCCTCCAGAAGCCTTTCGCTAAGGCTGTTCTTGTGGAATTGGCAAAGTGATATTTGGAAGCCCAGAGAGGGCTATGGTGAAAAAGGAACTATCTTAGTTTAAAAACTGGAAAGAAGCTTTCTGAGAAACTGCTTTGTGTTCTGTTAATTCATGACACAGAGTTACATCTTTCCCCTCAAGAATCCTTTCTCTAAGACTCTTCTTGTGGAATTTGCAAAGTGATATTTGGAAGCCCATAGAGGGCTATGGTGAAAAAGGAAATATCTTCCTTTAAAAACTGCAAAGAAGCTTTCTGAGAAACTGCTTTGTGTTCTGTTAATTCATCTCACAGAGTTACATGTTTCCCTTCAAGAAGCCTTTCGCTAAGGCTGTTCTTGTGGAATTGGCAAAGTGATATTTGGAAGCTCCTAGAGGGCTATGGTGAAAAAGGAAATATCTTGCATTAAAAACTGGAAAGAAGTTTTCTGAGAAACTGCTTGGTGTTCTGTTAATTCATCTCACAGAGTTACAACTTTCCCTTCAAGAAGCCTTTCGCTAAGGATGTTCTTGTGGAATTGGCAAAGTGATATTTGGAAGCCCTTAGAGGGCTATGGTGAAAAAGGAAATATCTTCCGTTAAAAACTGGAAAGCAGCTTTCTGAGAAACTGCTTTGTGTTCTGGTAATTCATGCCACAGAATTACATCTATCCCTTCAAGAAGCCTTTCGCTAAGGCTGTTCTTGTGGAATTGGCAAAGTGATATTTGGAAGCCCATAGAGGGCTCTGGTGAAAAAGGAAATATCTTTCATTAAAAACAGGAAAGAAGCTTTCTGAGAAACTGCTTTGTGTTCTGTTAATTCATCTCACAGAGTTACAGCTTTACCCTCAAGAAGCCTTTCTCTAAGACTGTTCTTTTGGAATATGCAAAGTGATATTTGGAAGCCCCGACAGGGCTATGGTAAAAAAGGAAATATCTTCCGTTAAAAACTGGAAAGCATCTTTCTGAGAAACTGCTTTGTGTTCTGGTAATTCATCTCACTGAATTACATCTTTCACTGCAAGAAGCCTCTCGCTAAGGCTGTTCTTGTGGAATTGGCATAGTGATATTTGGAAGCCCCTAGAGGGCTCTGGTGAAAAAGGAAATATCTTAGGTTAAAAACAGGAAAGAAGCTTTCTGAGAAACTGCTTTGTGTTCTGTTAATTCATCTCACAGAGTTACATCTTTCCCTTCAAGAAGCCTTTCGCTAAGACTGTTCTTCTGGAATTGGCAAAGTGATATTTGGAAGCCCTTAGAGATCTGTGGTTAAAAAGGAAATATCTTCGGTTAAAAATTGGAGAGAAGCTTCCTGAGAAACTGCTTTGTGTTCTGTTAATTCATCTCACAGAGATACATCTTTCCCTTCAAGTAGCCTTTCGCTAAGGCTGTTCTTGTGGAATTGGCAAAGTGATATTTGGAAGCCCTTAGAGGTCTATGGTGAAATAATAAGTATCTTTCGTTAAAAACTGCAAAGAAGCTTTCCGAGTAACTGCTTTGTGTTCTGTTAATTCATGTCACAGAGTTACAGCTTTTCCCTCCAGAAGCCTTTATCTAAGACAGTTCTTGTGGAATTGGCTAAGTGATATTTGGAAGCCCTGAGAGGGCTATGGTGAAAAAGGAATTATTTTAGTTTAAAAACTGGAAAGAAGCTTTCTGAGAAACTGCTTTGTGTACTGTTAATTGATCTCAGAGAGTTACAGCTTTTCCCTCAAGAAGCCTTTCTCTAAGACTCTTCTTGTGGAATTTGCAAAGTGATATTTAGAAGCCCATAGAAGGCTATGGTGAAAAAGGAAATATCTTCCGTTAAAAACTGCAAAGAAGCTTTCTGAGAAACTGCTTTGTGTTCTGGTAAGTCATTTCACAGAGTTACATGTTTCCCTTCAAGAAGCCTTTCGCTAAGGCTGTTCTTGTGGAATTGGCAAAGTGATATTTGGAAGCCCATAGAGGGCTATGGTGAAAAAGGAAATATCTTCCGTTAAAAACTGGAAGGAAGCATCTGAGAAACTGCTTGGTGTTCTGTTAATTCATCTGACAGTGTTACATCTTTCCCTTCAAGAAGCCTTTCGCTAAGGCTGTTCTTGTGGAATTGGCAAAGTGATATTTGGAAGCCCATAGAGGCCTATGGTGAAAAAGGAAATATCTTCCGTTAAAAACTGGAAAGCAGCTTTCTGAGAAACTGCTTTGTGTTCTGGTAATTCATTTCACAGAATTACATATTTCCCTGCAAGAAGCCTTTCGCTAAGGCTGTTCTTGTGGAATTGGCAAAGTGATATTTGGAAGCCCATAGAGGGCTATGGAGAAAAAGGTAATATCTTCCGTTAAAAACTGGAAAGAAGCTTTCTGAGAAACTGCTTTGTGTTCTGTTAATTCATCTCACAGAGTTAAATCTTTCCCTTTAAGAAGCCTTTCGCTAAGGCTGTTTTTGTGGAATTGGCAAAGTGATATTTGGCAGCCCTTAGAGGGATATGTTGAAAAAGGAAATATCTTCCTTTAAAAAACTGAAAAGAAACTTTCTCGGAAACTGCTTTCTGTTCTGCTAATTGATCTCACTGAGTTACAACTTTACCCTCACAAAGCCTTTCTCTAGAACTGTTCTTGTGGAATTTGCAAAGTGATATTTGCAAGCCACGAGAGGGCTATGGTGAAAAAAGAAATATCTTAGGATAAAAACTGGAAAGAAGCTTTCTGAGAAACTGCTTTGTGTTCTGTTAATTCATCTCACAGAGTTACGTCTTTCCCTTCAAGAAACCTTTCGCTAAGGCTGTTCTTGTGGAATTGGCAAAGTGATATTTGGAAGCCCGTAGAAGGCTATTGTGAAAAAGGAAACATCTTCCGTTAAAAACTGCAAAGAAGCTTTCTGAGAAACTGCTTTGTGTTCTGGTAATTCATGCCACAGAATTACATCTTTCCCTGCAAGAAGCCTTTCGCTAAGGCTGTTCTTGTGGAATTGGCAAAGTGATATTTGGAAGCCCATAGAGGGCTCTGGTGAAAAAGGAAATATCTTTCATTAAAAACAGGAAAGAAGCTTTCTGAGAAACTGCTTTGTGTTCTGTTAATTCATCTCACAGAGTTACAGCTTTACCCTCAAGAAGCCTTTCTCTAAGACTGTTCTTTTGGAATATGCAAAGTGATATTTGGAAGCCCCGACAGGGCTATGGTAAAAAAGGAAATATCTTCCGTTAAAAACTGGAAAGCATCTTTCTGAGAAACTGCTTTGTGTTAAGGTAGTTCATCTCACCGAATTACATCTTTCCCTGCAAGAAGCCTCTCGCTAAGGCTGTTCTTGTGGAATTGGCAAAGTGATATTTGGAAGCCCATAGAGGGCTCTGGTGAAAAAGGAAATATCTTTCGTTAAAAACTGGAAAGAAGCTTTCTGAGAAACTGCTTTGTGTTCTGTTAATTCATCTCACAGAGTTACAGCTTTCCCCTCAAGAAGCCTTTCTCTAAGATTGTTCTTCTGGAATTGGCAAAGTGATATTTGGAAGCCCCGAGAGGGCCATGGTGAAAAAGGAAATATCTTAGGTTAAAAACAGGAAAGAAGCTTTCTGAGAAACTGCTTTGTTTCTGTTAACTCATCTCACAGGATTACATCTTTCCCTTCAAGAAGCCTTTCGCTAAGGCTGTTCTTGTGGAATTGGCAAAGTGATATTTGGAAGCCCATAGAGGTCTGTGGTGAAAAAGGAAATATCTTCCGTTAAAAATTGGAGAGAAGCTTCCTGACAAACTGCTTTGTGTTCTGTTAATTCATCTCACAGAGTTACATCTTTCCCTTCAAGTAGCCTTTCGCTAAGGCTGTTCTTGTGGAATTGGCAAAGTGATATTTGGAAGCACTTAGAGGTCTATGGTGAAATAATAAGTATTTTTCGTTAAAAACTGCAAACAAGCTTTCCGAGTAACTTCTTTGTGTTCTGTTAATTCATCTCACAGAGTTACAGCTTTTCCCTCCAGAAGCCTTTCGCTAAGGCTGTTCTTGTGGAATTGGCAAAGTGATATTTGGAAGCCCAGAGAGGGCTATGGTGAAAAAGGAACTATCTTAGTTTAAAAACTGGAAAGAAGCTTTCTGAGAAACTGCTTTGTGTTCTGTTAATTCATGACACAGAGTTACATCTTTCCCCTCAAGAATCCTTTCTCTAAGACTCTTCTTGTGGAATTTGCAAAGTGATATTTGGAAGCCCATAGAGGGCTATGGTGAAAAAGGAAATATCTTCCTTTAAAAACTGCAAAGAAGCTTTCTGAGAAACTGCTTTGTGTTCTGTTAATTCATCTCACAGAGTTACATGTTTCCCTTCAAGAAGCCTTTCGCTAAGGCTGTTCTTGTGGAATTGGCAAAGTGATATTTGGAAGCTCCTAGAGGGCTATGGTGAAAAAGGAAATATCTTGCATTAAAAACTGGAAAGAAGTTTTCTGAGAAACTGCTTGGTGTTCTGTTAATTCATCTCACAGAGTTACAACTTTCCCTTCAAGAAGCCTTTCGCTAAGGATGTTCTTGTGGAATTGGCAAAGTGATATTTGGAAGCCCTTAGAGGGCTATGGTGAAAAAGGAAATATCTTCCGTTAAAAACTGGAAAGCAGCTTTCTGAGAAACTGCTTTGTGTTCTGGTAATTCATGCCACAGAATTACATCTATCCCTTCAAGAAGCCTTTCGCTAAGGCTGTTCTTGTGGAATTGGCAAAGTGATATTTGGAAGCCCATAGAGGGCTCTGGTGAAAAAGGAAATATCTTTCATTAAAAACAGGAAAGAAGCTTTCTGAGAAACTGCTTTGTGTTCTGTTAATTCATCTCACAGAGTTACAGCTTTACCCTCAAGAAGCCTTTCTCTAAGACTGTTCTTTTGGAATATGCAAAGTGATATTTGGAAGCCCCGACAGGGCTATGGTAAAAAAGGAAATATCTTCCGTTAAAAACTGGAAAGCATCTTTCTGAGAAACTGCTTTGTGTTCTGGTAATTCATCTCACTGAATTACATCTTTCACTGCAAGAAGCCTCTCGCTAAGGCTGTTCTTGTGGAATTGGCATAGTGATATTTGGAAGCCCCTAGAGGGCTCTGGTGAAAAAGGAAATATCTTAGGTTAAAAACAGGAAAGAAGCTTTCTGAGAAACTGCTTTGTGTTCTGTTAATTCATCTCACAGAGTTACATCTTTCCCTTCAAGAAGCCTTTCGCTAAGACTGTTCTTCTGGAATTGGCAAAGTGATATTTGGAAGCCCTTAGAGATCTGTGGTTAAAAAGGAAATATCTTCGGTTAAAAATTGGAGAGAAGCTTCCTGAGAAACTGCTTTGTGTTCTGTTAATTCATCTCACAGAGATACATCTTTCCCTTCAAGTAGCCTTTCGCTAAGGCTGTTCTTGTGGAATTGGCAAAGTGATATTTGGAAGCCCTTAGAGGTCTATGGTGAAATAATAAGTATCTTTCGTTAAAAACTGCAAAGAAGCTTTCCGAGTAACTGCTTTGTGTTCTGTTAATTCATGTCACAGAGTTACAGCTTTTCCCTCCAGAAGCCTTTATCTAAGACAGTTCTTGTGGAATTGGCTAAGTGATATTTGGAAGCCCTGAGAGGGCTATGGTGAAAAAGGAATTATTTTAGTTTAAAAACTGGAAAGAAGCTTTCTGAGAAACTGCTTTGTGTACTGTTAATTGATCTCAGAGAGTTACAGCTTTTCCCTCAAGAAGCCTTTCTCTAAGACTCTTCTTGTGGAATTTGCAAAGTGATATTTAGAAGCCCATAGAAGGCTATGGTGAAAAAGGAAATATCTTCCGTTAAAAACTGCAAAGAAGCTTTCTGAGAAACTGCTTTGTGTTCTGGTAAGTCATTTCACAGAGTTACATGTTTCCCTTCAAGAAGCCTTTCGCTAAGGCTGTTCTTGTGGAATTGGCAAAGTGATATTTGGAAGCCCATAGAGGGCTATGGTGAAAAAGGAAATATCTTCCGTTAAAAACTGGAAGGAAGCATCTGAGAAACTGCTTGGTGTTCTGTTAATTCATCTGACAGTGTTACATCTTTCCCTTCAAGAAGCCTTTCGCTAAGGCTGTTCTTGTGGAATTGGCAAAGTGATATTTGGAAGCCCATAGAGGCCTATGGTGAAAAAGGAAATATCTTCCGTTAAAAACTGGAAAGCAGCTTTCTGAGAAACTGCTTTGTGTTCTGGTAATTCATTTCACAGAATTACATATTTCCCTGCAAGAAGCCTTTCGCTAAGGCTGTTCTTGTGGAATTGGCAAAGTGATATTTGGAAGCCCATAGAGGGCTATGGAGAAAAAGGTAATATCTTCCGTTAAAAACTGGAAAGAAGCTTTCTGAGAAACTGCTTTGTGTTCTGTTAATTCATCTCACAGAGTTAAATCTTTCCCTTTAAGAAGCCTTTCGCTAAGGCTGTTTTTGTGGAATTGGCAAAGTGATATTTGGCAGCCCTTAGAGGGATATGTTGAAAAAGGAAATATCTTCCTTTAAAAAACTGGAAAGAAACTTTCTCGGAAACTGCTTTCTGTTCTGCTAATTGATCTCACTGAGTTACAACTTTACCCTCACAAAGCCTTTCTCTAGAACTGTTCTTGTGGAATTTGCAAAGTGATATTTGCAAGCCACGAGAGGGCTATGGTGAAAAAAGAAATATCTTAGGATAAAAACTGGAAAGAAGCTTTCTGAGAAACTGCTTTGTGTTCTGTTAATTCATCTCACAGAGTTACGTCTTTCCCTTCAAGAAACCTTTCGCTAAGGCTGTTCTTGTGGAATTGGCAAAGTGATATTTGGAAGCCCGTAGAAGGCTATTGTGAAAAAGGAAACATCTTCCGTTAAAAACTGCAAAGAAGCTTTCTGAGAAACTGCTTTGTGTTCTGGTAATTCATGCCACAGAATTACATCTTTCCCTGCAAGAAGCCTTTCGCTAAGGCTGTTCTTGTGGAATTGGCAAAGTGATATTTGGAAGCCCATAGAGGGCTCTGGTGAAAAAGGAAATATCTTTCATTAAAAACAGGAAAGAAGCTTTCTGAGAAACTGCTTTGTGTTCTGTTAATTCATCTCACAGAGTTACAGCTTTACCCTCAAGAAGCCTTTCTCTAAGACTGTTCTTTTGGAATATGCAAAGTGATATTTGGAAGCCCCGACAGGGCTATGGTAAAAAAGGAAATATCTTCCGTTAAAAACTGGAAAGCATCTTTCTGAGAAACTGCTTTGTGTTAAGGTAGTTCATCTCACCGAATTACATCTTTCCCTGCAAGAAGCCTCTCGCTAAGGCTGTTCTTGTGGAATTGGCAAAGTGATATTTGGAAGCCCATAGAGGGCTCTGGTGAAAAAGGAAATATCTTTCGTTAAAAACTGGAAAGAAGCTTTCTGAGAAACTGCTTTGTGTTCTGTTAATTCATCTCACAGAGTTACAGCTTTCCCCTCAAGAAGCCTTTCTCTAAGATTGTTCTTCTGGAATTGGCAAAGTGATATTTGGAAGCCCCGAGAGGGCCATGGTGAAAAAGGAAATATCTTAGGTTAAAAACAGGAAAGAAGCTTTCTGAGAAACTGCTTTGTTTCTGTTAACTCATCTCACAGGATTACATCTTTCCCTTCAAGAAGCCTTTCGCTAAGGCTGTTCTTGTGGAATTGGCAAAGTGATATTTGGAAGCCCATAGAGGTCTGTGGTGAAAAAGGAAATATCTTCCGTTAAAAATTGGAGAGAAGCTTCCTGACAAACTGCTTTGTGTTCTGTTAATTCATCTCACAGAGTTACATCTTTCCCTTCAAGTAGCCTTTCGCTAAGGCTGTTCTTGTGGAATTGGCAAAGTGATATTTGGAAGCACTTAGAGGTCTATGGTGAAATAATAAGTATTTTTCGTTAAAAACTGCAAACAAGCTTTCCGAGTAACTTCTTTGTGTTCTGTTAATTCATCTCACAGAGTTACAGCTTTTCCCTCCAGAAGCCTTTCGCTAAGGCTGTTCTTGTGGAATTGGCAAAGTGATATTTGGAAGCCCAGAGAGGGCTATGGTGAAAAAGGAACTATCTTAGTTTAAAAACTGGAAAGAAGCTTTCTGAGAAACTGCTTTGTGTTCTGTTAATTCATGACACAGAGTTACATCTTTCCCCTCAAGAATCCTTTCTCTAAGACTCTTCTTGTGGAATTTGCAAAGTGATATTTGGAAGCCCATAGAGGGCTATGGTGAAAAAGGAAATATCTTCCTTTAAAAACTGCAAAGAAGCTTTCTGAGAAACTGCTTTGTGTTCTGTTAATTCATCTCACAGAGTTACATGTTTCCCTTCAAGAAGCCTTTCGCTAAGGCTGTTCTTGTGGAATTGGCAAAGTGATATTTGGAAGCTCCTAGAGGGCTATGGTGAAAAAGGAAATATCTTGCATTAAAAACTGGAAAGAAGTTTTCTGAGAAACTGCTTGGTGTTCTGTTAATTCATCTCACAGAGTTACATGTTTCCCTTCAAGAAGCCTTTCGCTAAGGATGTTCTTGTGGAATTGGCAAAGTGATATTTGGAAGCCCTTAGAGGGCTATGGTGAAAAAGGAAATATCTTCCGTTAAAAACTGGAAAGCAGCTTTCTGAGAAACTGCTTTGTGTTCTGGTAATTCATGCCACAGAATTACATCTATCCCTTCAAGAAGCCTTTCGCTAAGGCTGTTCTTGTGGAATTGGCAAAGTGATATTTGGAAGCCCATAGAGGGCTCTGGTGAAAAAGGAAATATCTTTCATTAAAAACAGGAAAGAAGCTTTCTGAGAAACTGCTTTGTGTTCTGTTAATTCATCTCACAGAGTTACAGCTTTACCCTCAAGAAGCCTTTCTCTAAGACTGTTCTTTTGGAATATGCAAAGTGATATTTGGAAGCCCCGACAGGGCTATGGTAAAAAAGGAAATATCTTCCGTTAAAAACTGGAAAGCATCTTTCTGAGAAACTGCTTTGTGTTCTGGTAATTCATCTCACTGAATTACATCTTTCACTGCAAGAAGCCTCTCGCTAAGGCTGTTCTTGTGGAATTGGCATAGTGATATTTGGAAGCCCCTAGAGGGCTCTGGTGAAAAAGGAAATATCTTAGGTTAAAAACAGGAAAGAAGCTTTCTGAGAAACTGCTTTGTGTTCTGTTAATTCATCTCACAGAGTTACATCTTTCCCTTCAAGAAGCCTTTCGCTAAGACTGTTCTTCTGGAATTGGCAAAGTGATATTTGGAAGCCCTTAGAGATCTGTGGTTAAAAAGGAAATATCTTCGGTTAAAAATTGGAGAGAAGCTTCCTGAGAAACTGCTTTGTGTTCTGTTAATTCATCTCACAGAGATACATCTTTCCCTTCAAGTAGCCTTTCGCTAAGGCTGTTCTTGTGGAATTGGCAAAGTGATATTTGGAAGCCCTTAGAGGTCTATGGTGAAATAATAAGTATCTTTCGTTAAAAACTGCAAAGAAGCTTTCCGAGTAACTGCTTTGTGTTCTGTTAATTCATGTCACAGAGTTACAGCTTTTCCCTCCAGAAGCCTTTATCTAAGACAGTTCTTGTGGAATTGGCTAAGTGATATTTGGAAGCCCAGAGAGGGCTATGGTGAAAAAGGAATTATTTTAGTTTAAAAACTGGAAAGAAGCTTTCTGAGAAACTGCTTTGTGTACTGTTAATTGATCTCAGAGAGTTACAGCTTTTCCCTCAAGAAGCCTTTCTCTAAGACTCTTCTTGTGGAATTTGCAAAGTGATATTTAGAAGCCCATAGAAGGCTATGGTGAAAAAGGAAATATCTTCCGTTAAAAACTGCAAAGAAGCTTTCTGAGAAACTGCTTTGTGTTCTGGTAAGTCATTTCACAGAGTTACATGTTTCCCTTCAAGAAGCCTTTCGCTAAGGCTGTTCTTGTGGAATTGGCAAAGTGATATTTGGAAGCCCATAGAGGGCTATGGTGAAAAAGGAAATATCTTCCGTTAAAAACTGGAAGGAAGCATCTGAGAAACTGCTTGGTGTTCTGTTAATTCATCTGACAGTGTTACATCTTTCCCTTCAAGAAGCCTTTCGCTAAGGCTGTTCTTGTGGAATTGGCAAAGTGATATTTGGAAGCCCATAGAGGCCTATGGTGAAAAAGGAAATATCTTCCGTTAAAAACTGGAAAGCAGCTTTCTGAGAAACTGCTTTGTGTTCTGGTAATTCATTTCACAGAATTACATATTTCCCTGCAAGAAGCCTTTCGCTAAGGCTGTTCTTGTGGAATTGGCAAAGTGATATTTGGAAGCCCATAGAGGGCTATGGAGAAAAAGGTAATATCTTCCGTTAAAAACTGGAAAGAAGCTTTCTGAGAAACTGCTTTGTGTTCTGTTAATTCATCTCACAGAGTTAAATCTTTCCCTTTAAGAAGCCTTTCGCTAAGGCTGTTTTTGTGGAATTGGCAAAGTGATATTTGGCAGCCCTTAGAGGGATATGTTGAAAAAGGAAATATCTTCCTTTAAAAAACTGAAAAGAAACTTTCTCGGAAACTGCTTTCTGTTCTGCTAATTGATCTCACTGAGTTACAACTTTACCCTCACAAAGCCTTTCTCTAGAACTGTTCTTGTGGAATTTGCAAAGTGATATTTGCAAGCCACGAGAGGGCTATGGTGAAAAAAGAAATATCTTAGGATAAAAACTGGAAAGAAGCTTTCTGAGAAACTGCTTTGTTTCTGTTAACTCATCTCACAGGATTACATCTTTCCCTTCAAGAAGCCTTTCGCTAAGGCTGTTCTTGTGGAATTGGCAAAGTGATATTTGGAAGCCCATAGAGGTCTGTGGTGAAAAAGGAAATATCTTCCGTTAAAAATTGGAGAGAAGCTTCCTGACAAACTGCTTTGTGTTCTGTTAATTCATCTCACAGAGTTACATCTTTCCCTTCAAGTAGCCTTTCGCTAAGGCTGTTCTTGTGGAATTGGCAAAGTGATATTTGGAAGCACTTAGAGGTCTATGGTGAAATAATAAGTATTTTTCGTTAAAAACTGCAAACAAGCTTTCCGAGTAACTTCTTTGTGTTCTGTTAATTCATCTCACAGAGTTACAGCTTTTCCCTCCAGAAGCCTTTCGCTAAGGCTGTTCTTGTGGAATTGGCAAAGTGATATTTGGAAGCCCAGAGAGGGCTATGGTGAAAAAGGAACTATCTTAGTTTAAAAACTGGAAAGAAGCTTTCTGAGAAACTGCTTTGTGTTCTGTTAATTCATGACACAGAGTTACATCTTTCCCCTCAAGAATCCTTTCTCTAAGACTCTTCTTGTGGAATTTGCAAAGTGATATTTGGAAGCCCATAGAGGGCTATGGTGAAAAAGGAAATATCTTCCTTTAAAAACTGCAAAGAAGCTTTCTGAGAAACTGCTTTGTGTTCTGTTAATTCATCTCACAGAGTTACATGTTTCCCTTCAAGAAGCCTTTCGCTAAGGCTGTTCTTGTGGAATTGGCAAAGTGATATTTGGAAGCTCCTAGAGGGCTATGGTGAAAAAGGAAATATCTTGCATTAAAAACTGGAAAGAAGTTTTCTGAGAAACTGCTTGGTGTTCTGTTAATTCATCTCACAGAGTTACAACTTTCCCTTCAAGAAGCCTTTCGCTAAGGATGTTCTTGTGGAATTGGCAAAGTGATATTTGGAAGCCCTTAGAGGGCTATGGTGAAAAAGGAAATATCTTCCGTTAAAAACTGGAAAGCAGCTTTCTGAGAAACTGCTTTGTGTTCTGGTAATTCATGCCACAGAATTACATCTATCCCTTCAAGAAGCCTTTCGCTAAGGCTGTTCTTGTGGAATTGGCAAAGTGATATTTGGAAGCCCATAGAGGGCTCTGGTGAAAAAGGAAATATCTTTCATTAAAAACAGGAAAGAAGCTTTCTGAGAAACTGCTTTGTGTTCTGTTAATTCATCTCACAGAGTTACAGCTTTACCCTCAAGAAGCCTTTCTCTAAGACTGTTCTTTTGGAATATGCAAAGTGATATTTGGAAGCCCCGACAGGGCTATGGTAAAAAAGGAAATATCTTCCGTTAAAAACTGGAAAGCATCTTTCTGAGAAACTGCTTTGTGTTCTGGTAATTCATCTCACTGAATTACATCTTTCACTGCAAGAAGCCTCTCGCTAAGGCTGTTCTTGTGGAATTGGCATAGTGATATTTGGAAGCCCCTAGAGGGCTCTGGTGAAAAAGGAAATATCTTAGGTTAAAAACAGGAAAGAAGCTTTCTGAGAAACTGCTTTGTGTTCTGTTAATTCATCTCACAGAGTTACATCTTTCCCTTCAAGAAGCCTTTCGCTAAGACTGTTCTTCTGGAATTGGCAAAGTGATATTTGGAAGCCCTTAGAGATCTGTGGTTAAAAAGGAAATATCTTCGGTTAAAAATTGGAGAGAAGCTTCCTGAGAAACTGCTTTGTGTTCTGTTAATTCATCTCACAGAGATACATCTTTCCCTTCAAGTAGCCTTTCGCTAAGGCTGTTCTTGTGGAATTGGCAAAGTGATATTTGGAAGCCCTTAGAGGTCTATGGTGAAATAATAAGTATCTTTCGTTAAAAACTGCAAAGAAGCTTTCCGAGTAACTGCTTTGTGTTCTGTTAATTCATGTCACAGAGTTACAGCTTTTCCCTCCAGAAGCCTTTATCTAAGACAGTTCTTGTGGAATTGGCTAAGTGATATTTGGAAGCCCTGAGAGGGCTATGGTGAAAAAGGAATTATTTTAGTTTAAAAACTGGAAAGAAGCTTTCTGAGAAACTGCTTTGTGTACTGTTAATTGATCTCAGAGAGTTACAGCTTTTCCCTCAAGAAGCCTTTCTCTAAGACTCTTCTTGTGGAATTTGCAAAGTGATATTTAGAAGCCCATAGAAGGCTATGGTGAAAAAGGAAATATCTTCCGTTAAAAACTGCAAAGAAGCTTTCTGAGAAACTGCTTTGTGTTCTGGTAAGTCATTTCACAGAGTTACATGTTTCCCTTCAAGAAGCCTTTCGCTAAGGCTGTTCTTGTGGAATTGGCAAAGTGATATTTGGAAGCCCATAGAGGGCTATGGTGAAAAAGGAAATATCTTCCGTTAAAAACTGGAAGGAAGCATCTGAGAAACTGCTTGGTGTTCTGTTAATTCATCTGACAGTGTTACATCTTTCCCTTCAAGAAGCCTTTCGCTAAGGCTGTTCTTGTGGAATTGGCAAAGTGATATTTGGAAGCCCATAGAGGCCTATGGTGAAAAAGGAAATATCTTCCGTTAAAAACTGGAAAGCAGCTTTCTGAGAAACTGCTTTGTGTTCTGGTAATTCATTTCACAGAATTACATATTTCCCTGCAAGAAGCCTTTCGCTAAGGCTGTTCTTGTGGAATTGGCAAAGTGATATTTGGAAGCCCATAGAGGGCTATGGAGAAAAAGGTAATATCTTCCGTTAAAAACTGGAAAGAAGCTTTCTGAGAAACTGCTTTGTGTTCTGTTAATTCATCTCACAGAGTTAAATCTTTCCCTTTAAGAAGCCTTTCGCTAAGGCTGTTTTTGTGGAATTGGCAAAGTGATATTTGGCAGCCCTTAGAGGGATATGTTGAAAAAGGAAATATCTTCCTTTAAAAAACTGAAAAGAAACTTTCTCGGAAACTGCTTTCTGTTCTGCTAATTGATCTCACTGAGTTACAACTTTACCCTCACAAAGCCTTTCTCTAGAACTGTTCTTGTGGAATTTGCAAAGTGATATTTGCAAGCCACGAGAGGGCTATGGTGAAAAAAGAAATATCTTAGGATAAAAACTGGAAAGAAGCTTTCTGAGAAACTGCTTTGTTTCTGTTAACTCATCTCACAGGATTACATCTTTCCCTTCAAGAAGCCTTTCGCTAAGGCTGTTCTTGTGGAATTGGCAAAGTGATATTTGGAAGCCCATAGAGGTCTGTGGTGAAAAAGGAAATATCTTCCGTTAAAAATTGGAGAGAAGCTTCCTGACAAACTGCTTTGTGTTCTGTTAATTCATCTCACAGAGTTACATCTTTCCCTTCAAGTAGCCTTTCGCTAAGGCTGTTCTTGTGGAATTGGCAAAGTGATATTTGGAAGCACTTAGAGGTCTATGG
Source organism: Chlorocebus sabaeus (assembly GCF_047675955.1). Taxonomy (NCBI): domain Eukaryota; kingdom Metazoa; phylum Chordata; class Mammalia; order Primates; family Cercopithecidae; genus Chlorocebus; species Chlorocebus sabaeus. Next base: position 89,936,242 of record NC_132933.1, read on the forward strand.
TGAAATAATAAGTATTTTTCGTTAAAAACTGCAAACAAGCTTTCCGAGTAACTTCTTTGTGTTCTGTTAATTCATCTCACAGAGTTACAGCTTTTCCCTCCAGAAGCCTTTCGCTAAGGCTGTTCTTGTGGAATTGGCAAAGTGATATTTGGAAGCCCAGAGAGGGCTATGGTGAAAAAGGAACTATCTTAGTTTAAAAACTGGAAAGAAGCTTTCTGAGAAACTGCTTTGTGTTCTGTTAATTCATGACACAGAGTTACATCTTTCCCCTCAAGAATCCTTTCTCTAAGACTCTTCTTGTGGAATTTGCAAAGTGATATTTGGAAGCCCATAGAGGGCTATGGTGAAAAAGGAAATATCTTCCTTTAAAAACTGCAAAGAAGCTTTCTGAGAAACTGCTTTGTGTTCTGTTAATTCATCTCACAGAGTTACATGTTTCCCTTCAAGAAGCCTTTCGCTAAGGCTGTTCTTGTGGAATTGGCAAAGTGATATTTGGAAGCTCCTAGAGGGCTATGGTGAAAAAGGAAATATCTTGCATTAAAAACTGGAAAGAAGTTTTCTGAGAAACTGCTTGGTGTTCTGTTAATTCATCTCACAGAGTTACAACTTTCCCTTCAAGAAGCCTTTCGCTAAGGATGTTCTTGTGGAATTGGCAAAGTGATATTTGGAAGCCCTTAGAGGGCTATGGTGAAAAAGGAAATATCTTCCGTTAAAAACTGGAAAGCAGCTTTCTGAGAAACTGCTTTGTGTTCTGGTAATTCATGCCACAGAATTACATCTATCCCTTCAAGAAGCCTTTCGCTAAGGCTGTTCTTGTGGAATTGGCAAAGTGATATTTGGAAGCCCATAGAGGGCTCTGGTGAAAAAGGAAATATCTTTCATTAAAAACAGGAAAGAAGCTTTCTGAGAAACTGCTTTGTGTTCTGTTAATTCATCTCACAGAGTTACAGCTTTACCCTCAAGAAGCCTTTCTCTAAGACTGTTCTTTTGGAATATGCAAAGTGATATTTGGAAGCCCCGACAGGGCTATGGTAAAAAAGGAAATATCTTCCGTTAAAAACTGGAAAGCATCTTTCTGAGAAACTGCTTTGTGTTCTGGTAATTCATCTCACTGAATTACATCTTTCACTGCAAGAAGCCTCTCGCTAAGGCTGTTCTTGTGGAATTGGCATAGTGATATTTGGAAGCCCCTAGAGGGCTCTGGTGAAAAAGGAAATATCTTAGGTTAAAAACAGGAAAGAAGCTTTCTGAGAAACTGCTTTGTGTTCTGTTAATTCATCTCACAGAGTTACATCTTTCCCTTCAAGAAGCCTTTCGCTAAGACTGTTCTTCTGGAATTGGCAAAGTGATATTTGGAAGCCCTTAGAGATCTGTGGTTAAAAAGGAAATATCTTCGGTTAAAAATTGGAGAGAAGCTTCCTGAGAAACTGCTTTGTGTTCTGTTAATTCATCTCACAGAGATACATCTTTCCCTTCAAGTAGCCTTTCGCTAAGGCTGTTCTTGTGGAATTGGCAAAGTGATATTTGGAAGCCCTTAGAGGTCTATGGTGAAATAATAAGTATCTTTCGTTAAAAACTGCAAAGAAGCTTTCCGAGTAACTGCTTTGTGTTCTGTTAATTCATGTCACAGAGTTACAGCTTTTCCCTCCAGAAGCCTTTATCTAAGACAGTTCTTGTGGAATTGGCTAAGTGATATTTGGAAGCCCTGAGAGGGCTATGGTGAAAAAGGAATTATTTTAGTTTAAAAACTGGAAAGAAGCTTTCTGAGAAACTGCTTTGTGTACTGTTAATTGATCTCAGAGAGTTACAGCTTTTCCCTCAAGAAGCCTTTCTCTAAGACTCTTCTTGTGGAATTTGCAAAGTGATATTTAGAAGCCCATAGAAGGCTATGGTGAAAAAGGAAATATCTTCCGTTAAAAACTGCAAAGAAGCTTTCTGAGAAACTGCTTTGTGTTCTGGTAAGTCATTTCACAGAGTTACATGTTTCCCTTCAAGAAGCCTTTCGCTAAGGCTGTTCTTGTGGAATTGGCAAAGTGATATTTGGAAGCCCATAGAGGGCTATGGTGAAAAAGGAAATATCTTCCGTTAAAAACTGGAAGGAAGCATCTGAGAAACTGCTTGGTGTTCTGTTAATTCATCTGACAGTGTTACATCTTTCCCTTCAAGAAGCCTTTCGCTAAGGCTGTTCTTGTGGAATTGGCAAAGTGATATTTGGAAGCCCATAGAGGCCTATGGTGAAAAAGGAAATATCTTCCGTTAAAAACTGGAAAGCAGCTTTCTGAGAAACTGCTTTGTGTTCTGGTAATTCATTTCACAGAATTACATATTTCCCTGCAAGAAGCCTTTCGCTAAGGCTGTTCTTGTGGAATTGGCAAAGTGATATTTGGAAGCCCATAGAGGGCTATGGAGAAAAAGGTAATATCTTCCGTTAAAAACTGGAAAGAAGCTTTCTGAGAAACTGCTTTGTGTTCTGTTAATTCATCTCACAGAGTTAAATCTTTCCCTTTAAGAAGCCTTTCGCTAAGGCTGTTTTTGTGGAATTGGCAAAGTGATATTTGGCAGCCCTTAGAGGGATATGTTGAAAAAGGAAATATCTTCCTTTAAAAAACTGAAAAGAAACTTTCTCGGAAACTGCTTTCTGTTCTGCTAATTGATCTCACTGAGTTACAACTTTACCCTCACAAAGCCTTTCTCTAGAACTGTTCTTGTGGAATTTGCAAAGTGATATTTGCAAGCCACGAGAGGGCTATGGTGAAAAAAGAAATATCTTAGGATAAAAACTGGAAAGAAGCTTTCTGAGAAACTGCTTTGTGTTCTGTTAATTCATCTCACAGAGTTACGTCTTTCCCTTCAAGAAACCTTTCGCTAAGGCTGTTCTTGTGGAATTGGCAAAGTGATATTTGGAAGCCCGTAGAAGGCTATTGTGAAAAAGGAAACATCTTCCGTTAAAAACTGCAAAGAAGCTTTCTGAGAAACTGCTTTGTGTTCTGGTAATTCATGCCACAGAATTACATCTTTCCCTGCAAGAAGCCTTTCGCTAAGGCTGTTCTTGTGGAATTGGCAAAGTGATATTTGGAAGCCCATAGAGGGCTCTGGTGAAAAAGGAAATATCTTTCATTAAAAACAGGAAAGAAGCTTTCTGAGAAACTGCTTTGTGTTCTGTTAATTCATCTCACAGAGTTACAGCTTTACCCTCAAGAAGCCTTTCTCTAAGACTGTTCTTTTGGAATATGCAAAGTGATATTTGGAAGCCCCGACAGGGCTATGGTAAAAAAGGAAATATCTTCCGTTAAAAACTGGAAAGCATCTTTCTGAGAAACTGCTTTGTGTTAAGGTAGTTCATCTCACCGAATTACATCTTTCCCTGCAAGAAGCCTCTCGCTAAGGCTGTTCTTGTGGAATTGGCAAAGTGATATTTGGAAGCCCATAGAGGGCTCTGGTGAAAAAGGAAATATCTTTCGTTAAAAACTGGAAAGAAGCTTTCTGAGAAACTGCTTTGTGTTCTGTTAATTCATCTCACAGAGTTACAGCTTTCCCCTCAAGAAGCCTTTCTCTAAGATTGTTCTTCTGGAATTGGCAAAGTGATATTTGGAAGCCCCGAGAGGGCCATGGTGAAAAAGGAAATATCTTAGGTTAAAAACAGGAAAGAAGCTTTCTGAGAAACTGCTTTGTTTCTGTTAACTCATCTCACAGGATTACATCTTTCCCTTCAAGAAGCCTTTCGCTAAGGCTGTTCTTGTGGAATTGGCAAAGTGATATTTGGAAGCCCATAGAGGTCTGTGGTGAAAAAGGAAATATCTTCCGTTAAAAATTGGAGAGAAGCTTCCTGACAAACTGCTTTGTGTTCTGTTAATTCATCTCACAGAGTTACATCTTTCCCTTCAAGTAGCCTTTCGCTAAGGCTGTTCTTGTGGAATTGGCAAAGTGATATTTGGAAGCACTTAGAGGTCTATGGTGAAATAATAAGTATTTTTCGTTAAAAACTGCAAACAAGCTTTCCGAGTAACTTCTTTGTGTTCTGTTAATTCATCTCACAGAGTTACAGCTTTTCCCTCCAGAAGCCTTTCGCTAAGGCTGTTCTTGTGGAATTGGCAAAGTGATATTTGGAAGCCCAGAGAGGGCTATGGTGAAAAAGGAACTATCTTAGTTTAAAAACTGGAAAGAAGCTTTCTGAGAAACTGCTTTGTGTTCTGTTAATTCATGACACAGAGTTACATCTTTCCCCTCAAGAATCCTTTCTCTAAGACTCTTCTTGTGGAATTTGCAAAGTGATATTTGGAAGCCCATAGAGGGCTATGGTGAAAAAGGAAATATCTTCCTTTAAAAACTGCAAAGAAGCTTTCTGAGAAACTGCTTTGTGTTCTGTTAATTCATCTCACAGAGTTACATGTTTCCCTTCAAGAAGCCTTTCGCTAAGGCTGTTCTTGTGGAATTGGCAAAGTGATATTTGGAAGCTCCTAGAGGGCTATGGTGAAAAAGGAAATATCTTGCATTAAAAACTGGAAAGAAGTTTTCTGAGAAACTGCTTGGTGTTCTGTTAATTCATCTCACAGAGTTACAACTTTCCCTTCAAGAAGCCTTTCGCTAAGGATGTTCTTGTGGAATTGGCAAAGTGATATTTGGAAGCCCTTAGAGGGCTATGGTGAAAAAGGAAATATCTTCCGTTAAAAACTGGAAAGCAGCTTTCTGAGAAACTGCTTTGTGTTCTGGTAATTCATGCCACAGAATTACATCTATCCCTTCAAGAAGCCTTTCGCTAAGGCTGTTCTTGTGGAATTGGCAAAGTGATATTTGGAAGCCCATAGAGGGCTCTGGTGAAAAAGGAAATATCTTTCATTAAAAACAGGAAAGAAGCTTTCTGAGAAACTGCTTTGTGTTCTGTTAATTCATCTCACAGAGTTACAGCTTTACCCTCAAGAAGCCTTTCTCTAAGACTGTTCTTTTGGAATATGCAAAGTGATATTTGGAAGCCCCGACAGGGCTATGGTAAAAAAGGAAATATCTTCCGTTAAAAACTGGAAAGCATCTTTCTGAGAAACTGCTTTGTGTTCTGGTAATTCATCTCACTGAATTACATCTTTCACTGCAAGAAGCCTCTCGCTAAGGCTGTTCTTGTGGAATTGGCATAGTGATATTTGGAAGCCCCTAGAGGGCTCTGGTGAAAAAGGAAATATCTTAGGTTAAAAACAGGAAAGAAGCTTTCTGAGAAACTGCTTTGTGTTCTGTTAATTCATCTCACAGAGTTACATCTTTCCCTTCAAGAAGCCTTTCGCTAAGACTGTTCTTCTGGAATTGGCAAAGTGATATTTGGAAGCCCTTAGAGATCTGTGGTTAAAAAGGAAATATCTTCGGTTAAAAATTGGAGAGAAGCTTCCTGAGAAACTGCTTTGTGTTCTGTTAATTCATCTCACAGAGATACATCTTTCCCTTCAAGTAGCCTTTCGCTAAGGCTGTTCTTGTGGAATTGGCAAAGTGATATTTGGAAGCCCTTAGAGGTCTATGGTGAAATAATAAGTATCTTTCGTTAAAAACTGCAAAGAAGCTTTCCGAGTAACTGCTTTGTGTTCTGTTAATTCATGTCACAGAGTTACAGCTTTTCCCTCCAGAAGCCTTTATCTAAGACAGTTCTTGTGGAATTGGCTAAGTGATATTTGGAAGCCCTGAGAGGGCTATGGTGAAAAAGGAATTATTTTAGTTTAAAAACTGGAAAGAAGCTTTCTGAGAAACTGCTTTGTGTACTGTTAATTGATCTCAGAGAGTTACAGCTTTTCCCTCAAGAAGCCTTTCTCTAAGACTCTTCTTGTGGAATTTGCAAAGTGATATTTAGAAGCCCATAGAAGGCTATGGTGAAAAAGGAAATATCTTCCGTTAAAAACTGCAAAGAAGCTTTCTGAGAAACTGCTTTGTGTTCTGGTAAGTCATTTCACAGAGTTACATGTTTCCCTTCAAGAAGCCTTTCGCTAAGGCTGTTCTTGTGGAATTGGCAAAGTGATATTTGGAAGCCCATAGAGGGCTATGGTGAAAAAGGAAATATCTTCCGTTAAAAACTGGAAGGAAGCATCTGAGAAACTGCTTGGTGTTCTGTTAATTCATCTGACAGTGTTACATCTTTCCCTTCAAGAAGCCTTTCGCTAAGGCTGTTCTTGTGGAATTGGCAAAGTGATATTTGGAAGCCCATAGAGGCCTATGGTGAAAAAGGAAATATCTTCCGTTAAAAACTGGAAAGCAGCTTTCTGAGAAACTGCTTTGTGTTCTGGTAATTCATTTCACAGAATTACATATTTCCCTGCAAGAAGCCTTTCGCTAAGGCTGTTCTTGTGGAATTGGCAAAGTGATATTTGGAAGCCCATAGAGGGCTATGGAGAAAAAGGTAATATCTTCCGTTAAAAACTGGAAAGAAGCTTTCTGAGAAACTGCTTTGTGTTCTGTTAATTCATCTCACAGAGTTAAATCTTTCCCTTTAAGAAGCCTTTCGCTAAGGCTGTTTTTGTGGAATTGGCAAAGTGATATTTGGCAGCCCTTAGAGGGATATGTTGAAAAAGGAAATATCTTCCTTTAAAAAACTGAAAAGAAACTTTCTCGGAAACTGCTTTCTGTTCTGCTAATTGATCTCACTGAGTTACAACTTTACCCTCACAAAGCCTTTCTCTAGAACTGTTCTTGTGGAATTTGCAAAGTGATATTTGCAAGCCACGAGAGGGCTATGGTGAAAAAAGAAATATCTTAGGATAAAAACTGGAAAGAAGCTTTCTGAGAAACTGCTTTGTGTTCTGTTAATTCATCTCACAGAGTTACGTCTTTCCCTTCAAGAAACCTTTCGCTAAGGCTGTTCTTGTGGAATTGGCAAAGTGATATTTGGAAGCCCGTAGAAGGCTATTGTGAAAAAGGAAACATCTTCCGTTAAAAACTGCAAAGAAGCTTTCTGAGAAACTGCTTTGTGTTCTGGTAATTCATGCCACAGAATTACATCTTTCCCTGCAAGAAGCCTTTCGCTAAGGCTGTTCTTGTGGAATTGGCAAAGTGATATTTGGAAGCCCATAGAGGGCTCTGGTGAAAAAGGAAATATCTTTCATTAAAAACAGGAAAGAAGCTTTCTGAGAAACTGCTTTGTGTTCTGTTAATTCATCTCACAGAGTTACAGCTTTACCCTCAAGAAGCCTTTCTCTAAGACTGTTCTTTTGGAATATGCAAAGTGATATTTGGAAGCCCCGACAGGGCTATGGTAAAAAAGGAAATATCTTCCGTTAAAAACTGGAAAGCATCTTTCTGAGAAACTGCTTTGTGTTAAGGTAGTTCATCTCACCGAATTACATCTTTCCCTGCAAGAAGCCTCTCGCTAAGGCTGTTCTTGTGGAATTGGCAAAGTGATATTTGGAAGCCCATAGAGGGCTCTGGTGAAAAAGGAAATATCTTTCGTTAAAAACTGGAAAGAAGCTTTCTGAGAAACTGCTTTGTGTTCTGTTAATTCATCTCACAGAGTTACAGCTTTCCCCTCAAGAAGCCTTTCTCTAAGATTGTTCTTCTGGAATTGGCAAAGTGATATTTGGAAGCCCCGAGAGGGCCATGGTGAAAAAGGAAATATCTTAGGTTAAAAACAGGAAAGAAGCTTTCTGAGAAACTGCTTTGTTTCTGTTAACTCATCTCACAGGATTACATCTTTCCCTTCAAGAAGCCTTTCGCTAAGGCTGTTCTTGTGGAATTGGCAAAGTGATATTTGGAAGCCCATAGAGGTCTGTGGTGAAAAAGGAAATATCTTCCGTTAAAAATTGGAGAGAAGCTTCCTGACAAACTGCTTTGTGTTCTGTTAATTCATCTCACAGAGTTACATCTTTCCCTTCAAGTAGCCTTTCGCTAAGGCTGTTCTTGTGGAATTGGCAAAGTGATATTTGGAAGCACTTAGAGGTCTATGGTGAAATAATAAGTATTTTTCGTTAAAAACTGCAAACAAGCTTTCCGAGTAACTTCTTTGTGTTCTGTTAATTCATCTCACAGAGTTACAGCTTTATCCTCCAGAAGCCTTTCTCTAAGACAGTTCTTGTGGAATTGGCAAAGTGATATTTGGAAGCCCATAGAGGTCTGTGGTGAAAAAGGAAATATCTTCCGTTAAAAATTGGAGAGAAGCTTTCTGAGAAACTGCTTTGTGTACTGTTAATTCATCTCACAGAGTTACAACTTTTCCCTCAAGAAGCCTTTCTCTAAGACTCTTCTTGTGGAATTTGCAAAGTGATATTTAGAAGCCCATAGAAGGCTATGGTGAAAAAGGAAATATCTTCCGTTAAAAACTGCAAAGAAGCTTTCTGAGAAACTGATTTGTGTTCTGTTAATTCATTTCACAGAGTTACATGATTCCCTTCAAGAAGCCTTTCGCTAAGGCTGTTCTTGTGGAATTGGCAAAGTGATATTTGGAAGCCCATAGAGGCCTATGGTGAGAAAGGAAATATCTTCCGTTAAAAACTGGAAAGAAGCATTCTGAGAAACTGCTTGGTGTTCTGTTAATTCATCTCACACTGTTACATCTTTCCCTTCAAGGAGCCTTTCGCTAAGGCTGTTCTTGTGGAATTGGCAAAGTGATATTTGGAAGCCCATAGAGGCCTATGGTGAAAAAGGAAATATATTACGTAAAAAACTGGAAAGCAGCTTTCTGAGAAACTGCTTTGTTTTCTGGTAATTCATTTCACCGAATTACATATTTCCCTGCAAGTAGCCTTTCGCTAAGGCTGTTCTTGTGGAATTGGCAAAGGGATATTTGGAAGCCCATAGAGGCCTATGGTGAAAAAGGAAATATCTTCCGTTCAAAACTGGAAAGAAGATTTCTGAGAAACTGCTCTGTGTTCTGTGAATTCATCTCACAGAGTTACATCTTTCCCTTCAAGAAGCCTTTCGCTAAGGCTGTTCTTGAGGAATTGGCAAAGGGACATTTGGAAGCCCGTAGACGGCTATGGTGAAAAAGGAAATATCTTCCGTTCAAAACTGGAAAGAAGCTTTCTGAGAAACTGCTCTGTGTTCTGTTAATTCATCTCTCAGAGTTACATCTTTCCCTTCAAGAAGCCTTTCGCTAAGGCTGTTCTTGTGGAATTGGCAAAGGGATATTTGGAAGCCCATAGAGGCCTATGGTGAAAAAGGAAATATCTTCCGTTCAAAACTGGAAAGAAGCTTTCTGAGAAACTGCTCTGTGTTCTGTGAATTCATCTCACAGAGTTACATCTTTCCCTTCAAGAAGCCTTTCGCTAAGGCTGTTCTTGAGGAATTGGCAAAGGGACATTTGGAAGCCCGTAGACTGCTATATTGAAAAAGGAAATATCTTCCGTTCAAAATGGAAAGAAGCTTTCTGAGAAACTGCTCTGTGTTGTGTGAATTCATCTCACAGAGTTACATCTTTCCCTTCAAGAAGCCTTTCGCTAAGGCTGTTCTTGTGGAATTGGCAAAGGGATATTTGGAAGCCCATAGAGGGCTATGGTGAAAAAGGAAATATCTTCCGTTCAAAACTGGAAAGAAGCTTTCTGAGAAACTGCTCTGTGTTCTGTTAATTCATCTCACAGAGTTACATCTTTCCCTTCAAGAAGCCATTCGCTAAGGCTGTTCTTGTGGAATTGGCAAAGCGATATTTGGAAGCCCTAGAGGCCTATGGTGAAAAAGGAAATATCTTCCGTTCAAAACTGGAAAGAAGCTTTCTGAGAAACTACTCTGTGTTCTGTTAATTCATCTCACAGAGTTACATCTTTCCCTTCAAGAAGCCGTTCGCTAAGGCTGTTCTTGTGGAATTGGCAAAGGGATATTTGGAAGCCCATAGACGGCTATGGTGAAAAAGGAAATATCTTCCGTTCAAAACTGGAAAGAAGCTTTCTGAGAAACTGCTCTGTGTTCTGTGAATTCATCTCACAGAGTTACAGCTTTACCCTCAAGAAGCCTTACTCTAAGACTGTTTTTGTCGAATTGGGAAAGTGATATTTGGAAGCCCCGAGAGGGCTATGGTTTAACAGGAAATATCTTAGGTTAAAAACTGGAAAGAAGCTTTCTGAGAAACTGCTTTGTGTTCTGTTATTTCATCTCACAGAGTTACATCTTTCCCTTCAAGAAGCCTTTCGCTAAGGCTGTTCTTGTGGAATTGGCAAAGTGAGATTTGGAAGCCCATAGAGGGCTATGGTGAAAAAGGAAATATCTTCCATTAAAAGCTGGAAAGAAGCTTACTGAGAGACTACTTTGTGTTCTGTTAATTCATCTCACAGAGTTACAGCTGTACCCTCAAGAAACCTTTCTCTAAGTCTGTACTTAAGGAATTGACAAAGTGATATTTGGAAGCCATTGGCAAAGTGATATTTGGAAGGCCCGAGTGGGCTACGGTGAAAAAGGAAATATCTTAGGTTAAAAACTGGAAAGAAGCTTTCTGAGAAACTGCTTTGTGTTCTGTTAGTTCATCTCACAGAGTTACATCTTTCCTTTAAAGAAGACTTTCGATAAGGCTGTACTTGTGGAATTGGTAAAGTGATATTTGGAAGCCCATAGAGGGCTATGGTAAAAAAGGAAATATCTTCCTTTAAAAACTGGAAAGAAGCTTTCTGAGAAACTGCTTGGTGTTCTGTTAATTCATCTAACAGAGTTACAGCTTTACCCTCAAGAAGCCTTTCTCTAAGACTGTTCTTCTGGAATTTGATACGTGATATTTGGGAGCCCAAAGAGGTCTACGGTGAAAAAGGAAATATCTTCCGTTAAAAACTGCAAAGAAGCTTTCTGAGAAATGGCTTTGTGTTCTGTTAATTCATCTTACAGAGTTACAGCTTTCTCTTGAAGAAGCCTTTCGCTAAGGCTGTTCTTGTTTAATTGGCAAAGTGATATTTGGAAGCACATACAGGGCTATGGTGAAATAATAAATATCTTTCGTTAAATACTGCAAAGAAGCTTTCTGAGAAACTGCTTTGTTTTCTGTTAATTCATCTCACAGAGTTACAGCTTTTCCCTCCAGAAGCCTTTCGCTAAGGCTGTTCTTGTGGAATTGGCAAAGTGATATTTGGAAGCCCAGAGAGGGCTATGGTGAAAAAGGAACTATCTTAGTTTAAAAACTGGAAAGAAGCTTTCTGAGAAACTGCTTTGTGTTCTGTTAATTCATGACACAGAGTTACAGCTTTCCCCTCAAGAATCCTTTCTCTAAGACTCTTCTTGTGGAATTTGCAAAGTGATATTTGGAAGCCCATAGAGGGCTATGGTGAAAAAGGAAATATCTTCCTTTAAAAACTGCAAAGAAGCTTTCTGAGAAACTGCTTTGTGTTCTGTTAATTCATCTCACAGAGTTACATGTTTCCCTTCAAGAAGCCTTTCGCTAAGGCTGTTCTTGTGGAATTGGCAAAGTGATATTTGGAAGCTCCTAGAGGGCTATGGTGAAAAAGGAAATATCTTGCATTAAAAACTGGAAAGAAGTTTTCTGAGAAACTGCTTGGTGTTCTGTTAATTCATCTCACAGAGTTACAACTTTCCCTTCAAGAAGCCTTTCGCTAAGGATGTTCTTGTGGAATTGGCAAAGTGATATTTGGAAGCCCTTAGAGGGCTATGGTGAAAAAGGAAATATCTTCCGTTAAAAACTGGAAAGCAGCTTTCTGAGAAACTGCTTTGTGTTCTGGTAATTCATGCCACAGAATTACATCTATCCCTTCAAGAAGCCTTTCGCTAAGGCTGTTCTTGTGGAATTGGCAAAGTGATATTTGGAAGCCCATAGAGGGCTCTGGTGAAAAAGGAAATATCTTTCATTAAAAACAGGAAAGAAGCTTTCTGAGAAACTGCTTTGTGTTCTGTTAATTCATCTCACAGAGTTACAGCTTTACCCTCAAGAAGCCTTTCTCTAAGACTGTTCTTTTGGAATATGCAAAGTGATATTTGGAAGCCCCGACAGGGCTATGGTAAAAAAGGAAATATCTTCCGTTAAAAACTGGAAAGCATCTTTCTGAGAAACTGCTTTGTGTTCTGGTAATTCATCTCACTGAATTACATCTTTCACTGCAAGAAGCCTCTCGCTAAGGCTGTTCTTGTGGAATTGGCATAGTGATATTTGGAAGCCCCTAGAGGGCTCTGGTGAAAAAGGAAATATCATAGGTTAAAAACAGGAAAGAAGCTTTCTGAGAAACTGCTTTGTGTTCTGTTAATTCATCTCACAGAGTTACATCTTTCCCTTCAAGAAGCCTTTCGCTAAGACTGTTCTTCTGGAATTGGCAAAGTGATATTTGGAAGCCCTTAGAGATCTGTGGTTAAAAAGGAAATATCTTCGGTTAAAAATTGGAGAGAAGCTTCCTGAGAAACTGCTTTGTGTTCTGTTAATTCATCTCACAGAGATACATCTTTCCCTTCAAGTAGCCTTTCGCTAAGGCTGTTCTTGTGGAATTGGCAAAGTGATATTTGGAAGCCCTTAGAGGTCTATGGTGAAATAATAAGTATCTTTCGTTAAAAACTGCAAAGAAGCTTTCCGAGTAACTGCTTTGTGTTCTGTTAATTCATGTCACAGAGTTACAGCTTTTCCCTCCAGAAGCCTTTATCTAAGACAGTTCTTGTGGAATTGGCTAAGTGATATTTGGAAGCCCTGAGAGGGCTATGGTGAAAAAGGAATTATTTTAGTTTAAAAACTGGAAAGAAGCTTTCTGAGAAACTGCTTTGTGTACTGTTAATTGATCTCAGAGAGTTACAGCTTTTCCCTCAAGAAGCCTTTCTCTAAGACTCTTCTTGTGGAATTTGCAAAGTGATATTTAGAAGCCCATAGAAGGCTATGGTGAAAAAGGAAATATCTTCCGTTAAAAACTGCAAAGAAGCTTTCTGAGAAACTGCTTTGTGTTCTGGTAAGTCATTTCACAGAGTTACATGTTTCCCTTCAAGAAGCCTTTCGCTAAGGCTGTTCTTGTGGAATTGGCAAAGTGATATTTGGAAGCCCATAGAGGGCTATGGTGAAAAAGGAAATATCTTCCGTTAAAAACTGGAAGGAAGCATCTGAGAAACTGCTTGGTGTTCTGTTAATTCATCTGACAGTGTTACATCTTTCCCTTCAAGAAGCCTTTCGCTAAGGCTGTTCTTGTGGAATTGGCAAAGTGATATTTGGAAGCCCATAGAGGCCTATGGTGAAAAAGGAAATATCTTCCGTTAAAAACTGGAAAGCAGCTTTCTGAGAAACTGCTTTGTGTTCTGGTAATTCATTTCACAGAATTACATATTTCCCTGCAAGAAGCCTTTCGCTAAGGCTGTTCTTGTGGAATTGGCAAAGTGATATTTGGAAGCCCATAGAGGGCTATGGAGAAAAAGGTAATATCTTCCGTTAAAAACTGGAAAGAAGCTTTCTGAGAAACTGCTTTGTGTTCTGTTAATTCATCTCACAGAGTTAAATCTTTCCCTTTAAGAAGCCTTTCGCTAAGGCTGTTTTTGTGGAATTGGCAAAGTGATATTTGGCAGCCCTTAGAGGGATATGTTGAAAAAGGAAATATCTTCCTTTAAAAAACTGAAAAGAAACTTTCTCGGAAACTGCTTTCTGTTCTGCTAATTGATCTCACTGAGTTACAACTTTACCCTCACAAAGCCTTTCTCTAGAACTGTTCTTGTGGAATTTGCAAAGTGATATTTGCAAGCCACGAGAGGGCTATGGTGAAAAAAGAAATATCTTAGGATAAAAACTGGAAAGAAGCTTTCTGAGAAACTGCTTTGTGTTCTGTTAATTCATCTCACAGAGTTACGTCTTTCCCTTCAAGAAACCTTTCGCTAAGGCTGTTCTTGTGGAATTGGCAAAGTGATATTTGGAAGCCCGTAGAAGGCTATTGTGAAAAAGGAAACATCTTCCGTTAAAAACTGCAAAGAAGCTTTCTGAGAAACTGCTTTGTGTTCTGGTAATTCATGCCACAGAATTACATCTTTCCCTGCAAGAAGCCTTTCGCTAAGGCTGTTCTTGTGGAATTGGCAAAGTGATATTTGGAAGCCCATAGAGGGCTCTGGTGAAAAAGGAAATATCTTTCATTAAAAACAGGAAAGAAGCTTTCTGAGAAACTGCTTTGTGTTCTGTTAATTCATCTCACAGAGTTACAGCTTTACCCTCAAGAAGCCTTTCTCTAAGACTGTTCTTTTGGAATATGCAAAGTGATATTTGGAAGCCCCGACAGGGCTATGGTAAAAAAGGAAATATCTTCCGTTAAAAACTGGAAAGCATCTTTCTGAGAAACTGCTTTGTGTTAAGGTAGTTCATCTCACCGAATTACATCTTTCCCTGCAAGAAGCCTCTCGCTAAGGCTGTTCTTGTGGAATTGGCAAAGTGATATTTGGAAGCCCATAGAGGGCTCTGGTGAAAAAGGAAATATCTTTCGTTAAAAACTGGAAAGAAGCTTTCTGAGAAACTGCTTTGTGTTCTGTTAATTCATCTCACAGAGTTACAGCTTTCCCCTCAAGAAGCCTTTCTCTAAGATTGTTCTTCTGGAATTGGCAAAGTGATATTTGGAAGCCCCGAGAGGGCCATGGTGAAAAAGGAAATATCTTAGGTTAAAAACAGGAAAGAAGCTTTCTGAGAAACTGCTTTGTTTCTGTTAACTCATCTCACAGGATTACATCTTTCCCTTCAAGAAGCCTTTCGCTAAGGCTGTTCTTGTGGAATTGGCAAAGTGATATTTGGAAGCCCATAGAGGTCTGTGGTGAAAAAGGAAATATCTTCCGTTAAAAATTGGAGAGAAGCTTCCTGACAAACTGCTTTGTGTTCTGTTAATTCATCTCACAGAGTTACATCTTTCCCTTCAAGTAGCCTTTCGCTAAGGCTGTTCTTGTGGAATTGGCAAAGTGATATTTGGAAGCACTTAGAGGTCTATGGTGAAATAATAAGTATTTTTCGTTAAAAACTGCAAACAAGCTTTCCGAGTAACTTCTTTGTGTTCTGTTAATTCATCTCACAGAGTTACAGCTTTATCCTCCAGAAGCCTTTCTCTAAGACAGTTCTTGTGGAATTGGCAAAGTGATATTTGGAAGCCCATAGAGGTCTGTGGTGAAAAAGGAAATATCTTCCGTTAAAAATTGGAGAGAAGCTTTCTGAGAAACTGCTTTGTGTACTGTTAATTCATCTCACAGAGTTACAACTTTTCCCTCAAGAAGCCTTTCTCTAAGACTCTTCTTGTGGAATTTGCAAAGTGATATTTAGAAGCCCATAGAAGGCTATGGTGAAAAAGGAAATATCTTCCGTTAAAAACTGCAAAGAAGCTTTCTGAGAAACTGATTTGTGTTCTGTTAATTCATTTCACAGAGTTACATGATTCCCTTCAAGAAGCCTTTCGCTAAGGCTGTTCTTGTGGAATTGGCAAAGTGATATTTGGAAGCCCATAGAGGGCTATGGTGAGAAAGGAAATATCTTCCGTTAAAAACTGGAAAGAAGCATTCTGAGAAACTGCTTGGTGTTCTGTTAATTCATCTCACACTGTTACATCTTTCCCTTCAAGGAGCCTTTCGCTAAGGCTGTTCTTGTGGAATTGGCAAAGTGATATTTGGAAGCCCATAGAGGCCTATGGTGAAAAAGGAAATATATTCCGTAAAAAACTGGAAAGCAGCTTTCTGAGAAACTGCTTTGTTTTCTGGTAATTCATTTCACCGAATTACATATTTCCCTGCAAGTAGCCTTTCGCTAAGGCTGTTCTTGTGGAATTGGCAAAGGGATATTTGGAAGCCCATAGAGGCCTATGGTGAAAAAGGAAATATCTTCCGTTCAAAACTGGAAAGAAGATTTCTGAGAAACTGCTCTGTGTTCTGTGAATTCATCTCACAGAGTTACATCTTTCCCTTCAAGAAGCCTTTCGCTAAGGCTGTTCTTGAGGAATTGGCAAAGGGACATTTGGAAGCCCGTAGACGGCTATGGTGAAAAAGGAAATATCTTCCGTTCAAAACTGGAAAGAAGCTTTCTGAGAAACTGCTCTGTGTTCTGTTAATTCATCTCTCAGAGTTACATCTTTCCCTTCAAGAAGCCTTTCGCTAAGGCTGTTCTTGTGGAATTGGCAAAGGGATATTTGGAAGCCCATAGAGGCCTATGGTGAAAAAGGAAATATCTTCCGTTCAAAACTGGAAAGAAGCTTTCTGAGAAACTGCTCTGTGTTCTGTGAATTCATCTCACAGAGTTACATCTTTCCCTTCAAGAAGCCTTTCGCTAAGGCTGTTCTTGAGGAATTGGCAAAGGGACATTTGGAAGCCCGTAGACTGCTATATTGAAAAAGGAAATATCTTCCGTTCAAAATGGAAAGAAGCTTTCTGAGAAACTGCTCTGTGTTGTTTGAATTCATCTCACAGAGTTACATCTTTCCCTTCAAGAAGCCTTTCGCTAAGGCTGTTCTTGTGGAATTGGCAAAGGGATATTTGGAAGCCCATAGAGGGCTATGGTGAAAAAGGAAATATCTTCCGTTCAAAACTGGAAAGAAGCTTTCTGAGAAACTGCTCTGTGTTCTGTTAATTCATCTCACAGAGTTACATCTTTCCCTTCAAGAAGCCATTCGCTAAGGCTGTTCTTGTGGAATTGGCAAAGCGATATTTGGAAGCCCTAGAGGCCTATGGTGAAAAAGGAAATATCTTCCGTTCAAAACTGGAAAGAAGCTTTCTGAGAAACTACTCTGTGTTCTGTTAATTCATCTCACAGAGTTACATCTTTCCCTTCAAGAAGCCGTTCGCTAAGGCTGTTCTTGTGGAATTGGCAAAGGGATATTTGGAAGCCCATAGACGGCTATGGTGAAAAAGGAAATATCTTCCGTTCAAAACTGGAAAGAAGCTTTCTGAGAAACTGCTCTGTGTTCTGTGAATTCATCTCACAGAGTTACAGCTTTACCCTCAAGAAGCCTTACTCTAAGACTGTTTTTGTCGAATTGGGAAAGTGATATTTGGAAGCCCCGAGAGGGCTATGGTTTAACAGGAAATATCTTAGGTTAAAAACTGGAAAGAAGCTTTCTGAGAAACTGCTTTGTGTTCTGTTATTTCATCTCACAGAGTTACATCTTTCCCTTCAAGAAGCCTTTCGCTAAGGCTGTTCTTGTGGAATTGGCAAAGTGAGATTTGGAAGCCCATAGAGGGCTATGGTGAAAAAGGAAATATCTTCCATTAAAAGCTGGAAAGAAGCTTACTGAGAGACTACTTTGTGTTCTGTTAATTCATCTCACAGAGTTACAGCTGTACCCTCAAGAAACCTTTCTCTAAGTCTGTACTTAAGGAATTGGCAAAGTGATATTTGGAAGCCATTGGCAAAGTGATATTTGGAAGGCCCGAGTGGGCTACGGTGAAAAAGGAAATATCTTAGGTTAAAAACTGGAAAGAAGCTTTCTGAGAAACTGCTTTGTGTTCTGTTAGTTCATCTCACAGAGTTACATCTTTCCTTTAAAGAAGACTTTCGATAAGGCTGTACTTGTGGAATTGGTAAAGTGATATTTGGAAGCCCATAGAGGGCTATGGTAAAAAAGGAAATATCTTCCTATAAAAACTGGAAAGAAGCTTTCTGAGAAACTGCTTGGTGTTCTGTTAATTCATCTAACAGAGTTACAGCTTTACCCTCAAGAAGCCTTTCTCTAAGACTGTTCTTCTGGAATTTGATAAGTGATATTTGGGAGCCCAAAGAGGTCTACGGTGAAAAAGGAAATATCTTCCGTTAAAAACTGCAAAGAAGCTTTCTGAGAAATGGCTTTGTGTTCTGTTAATTCATCTTACAGAGTTACAGCTTTCTCTTGAAGAAGCCTTTCGCTAAGGCTGTTCTTGTTTAATTGGCAAAGTGATATTTGGAAGCACATACAGGGCTATGGTGAAATAATAAATATCTTTCGTTAAATACTGCAAAGAAGCTTTCTGAGAAACTGCTTTGTTTTCTGTTAATTCATCTCACAGAGTTACAGCTTTTCCCTCCAGAAGCCTTTCGCTAAGGCTGTTCTTGTGGAATTGGCAAAGTGATATTTGGAAGCCCAGAGAGGGCTATGGTGAAAAAGGAACTATCTTAGTTTAAAAACTGGAAAGAAGCTTTCTGAGAAACTGCTTTGTGTTCTGTTAATTCATGACACAGAGTTACAGCTTTCCCCTCAAGAATCCTTTCTCTAAGACTCTTCTTGTGGAATTTGCAAAGTGATATTTGGAAGCCCATAGAGGGCTATGGTGAAAAAGGAAATATCTTCCTTTAAAAACTGCAAAGAAGCTTTCTGAGAAACTGCTTTGTGTTCTGTTAATTCATCTCACAGAGTTACATGTTTCCCTTCAAGAAGCCTTTCGCTAAGGCTGTTCTTGTGGAATTGGCAAAGTGATATTTGGAAGCTCCTAGAGGGCTATGGTGAAAAAGGAAATATCTTGCCTTAAAAACTGGAAAGAAGCTTTCTGAGAAACTGCTTGGTGTTCTGTTAATTCATCTCACAGAGTTACAACTTTCCCTTCAAGAAGCCTTTCGCTAAGGCTGCTCTTGTGGAATTGGCAAAGTGATATTTGGAAGCCCATAGAGGGCTATGGTGAAAAAGGAAATATCTTCCGTTAAAAACTGGAAAGCAGCTTTCTGAGAAACTGCTTTGTGTTCTGGTAATTCATGCCACAGAATTACATCTTTCCCTGCAAGAAGCCTTTCGCTAAGGCTGTTCTTGTGGAATTGGCAAAGTGATATTTGGAAGCCCATAGAGGGCTCTGGTGAAAAAGCAAATATCTTTCATTAAAAACAGGAAAGAAGCTTTCTGAGAAACTGCTTTGTGTTCTGTTAATTCATCTCACAGAGTTACAGCTTTACCCTCAAGAAGCCTTTCTCTAAGACTGTTCTTTTGGAATATGCAAAGTGATATTTGGAAGCCCCGACAGGGCTATGGTAAAAAAGGAAATATCTTCCGTTAAAAACTGGAGAGCATCTTTCTGAGAAACTGCTTTGTGTTCTGGTAATTCATCTCACCGAATTACATCTTTCCCTGCAAGAAGCCTCTCGCTAAGGCTGTTCTTGTGGAATTGGCAAAGTGATATTTGGAAGCCCATAGAGGGCTCTGGTGAAAAAGGAAATAACTTTCGTTAAACACTGGAAAGAAGCTTTCTGAGAAACTGCTTTGTGTTCTGTTAATTCATCTCACAGAGTTACAGCTTTCCCCTCAAGAAGCCTTTCTCTAAGATTGTTCTTCTGGAAATGGCAAAGTGATATTTGGAAGCCCCGAGAGGGCCATGGTGAAAAAGGAAATATCTTAGGTTAAAAACAGGAAAGAAGCTTTCTGAGAAACTGCTTTGTTTCTGTTAACTCATCTCACAGGGTTACATCTTTCCCTTCAAGAAGCCTTTCGCTAAGGCTGTTCTTGTGGAATTGGCAAAGTGATATTTGGAAGCCCATAGAGGTCTGTGGTGAAAAAGGAAATATCTTCCGTTAAAAATTGGAGAGAAGCTTCCTGAGAAACTGCTTTGTGTTCTGTTAATTCATCTCACAGAGTTACACCTTTCCCTTCAAGATGCCTTTCGCTAAGACTGTTCTGGTGAAATTGGCAAAGTGATATTTGGAAGCCCATAGTGGGCCATGGTGAGAAACGAAATAACTTCCGTTAAAAACTGGAAAGAAGCTTTCTGAGAAACTGCTTTGTGTTCTGTTAATTCATCTCACAGAGTTACGTCTTTCCATTCAAGAAACCTTTCTCTAATGCTGTTGTTGTGGAATTGGCAAGTGATATTTGGAAGCCCGTAGAGGGCTATTGTGAAAAAGGAAATATCTTCCGTTAAAAACTGCAAAGAAGCTTTCTGAGAACCTGCTTTGTGTTCTGTTAATTCAACTCACAGTGTTACAGCTTTACCCTCAAGAAGCCTTTCTCTAAGACTGTTCTTGTGGAATTTGCAAAGTGATATTTGAAAGCCACGAGAGGGCTAAAGTGAAAAAGGAAATAACTTAGGATAAAACTGGAAAGAAGCTTTCTGAGAAACTGCTTTGTGTTCTGTTAATTCATCTCACAGAGTTACAGCTTTCTCTTAAAAAACCTTTCGCTAAGACTTTTCTAGTGGAATTGGAAAAGTGATATTTGGAAGCCCATAGAGGGCTATGGTGAAAAAGGAAATATCTTCCGTTAAAAACTGGAAAGAAGCTTTCTGAGAAACTGCTTTGTGTCCTGTTAATTCACCTCACAGAGTTACATCTTTCCCTGCAAGAAACCCTTCACTAAGGCTGCTCTTGTGGAATTGGAAAAGTGATATTTGGAAGCCCGTAGAGGGCTATGGTGAAAAAGGAAATAGCTTCCGTTAAAAACTCCAAAGAAGGTTTCTGAGAAACTGCTTTGTGTTGTTTTCATTCATCTAACAGAGTTACATCTCTCCCTTCAAGAAGCCTTTCGCTAAGGCTGCTCTTGTGGAATTGGCAAAGTGATATTTGGAAGCCCATAGAGAGCTATGGTGAAAAAGGAAATATCTTCCGTTAAAAACTGGAAAGAAGCTTTCTGAGAACCTGCTTTGTGTTCTGTTAGTTCATCTAACAGAGTTACATCTTTGCCTTCAAGAAACCTTTCGCTAAGCTGTTCTTGTGGAATTAGGAAAGTGATATTTGGAAGCCCATAGAGGGCAATGGTGAAAAAGAAAATATCTTCCGTTAAAAACTGGAAAGAAGCTTTCTGAGAACCTGCTTTGTGTTCTGTTAATTCATCTCACAGAGTTACAGCTTTCTCCTCAAGAAGCCTTTCTCTAAGACTGTTCTTCTGGAATTGGCAAAGTTATATTTGGAAGCCCATAGAGAGCTATGGTGAAAAAGGAAATATCTTCCGTTAAAAACTGGAAAGAAGCTTTCTGAGAAACTGCTTTTTGTTCTGTTAGTTCATCTAACAGAGTTACATCTTTGCCTTCAAGAAACCTTTCGCTAAGCTGTTCTTGTGGAATTAGGAAAGTGATATTTGGAAGCCCAGAGAGGGCAATGGTGAAAAAGAAAATATCTTCCGTTAAAAACTGGAAAGAAGCTTTCTGAGAACCTGCTTTGTGTTCTGTTAATTCATCTCACAGAGTTACAGCTTTCCCCTCAAGAAGCCTTTCTCTAAGACTGTTCTTCTGGAATTGGCAAAGTGATATTTGGAAGCCCCGAGAGGGCCATGGTGAAAAAGGAAATATCTTAAGTTAAAAACAGGAAAGAAGCTTTCTGAGAAACTGCTTTGTGTTCTGTTAACTCATCTCACAGAGTTACATCTTTCCCTTCAAGAACCCTTTCGCTAAGGCTGTTCTTGTGGAATTGGCAAAGTGATATTTGGAAGCCCATAGAGGTCTGTGGTGAAAAAGGAAATATCTTCCGTTAAAAATTGGAGAGAAGCTTCCTGAGAAACTGCTTTATGTTCTGTTAATTCATCTCACAGAGTTACATCTTTCCCTTCAAGTAGCCTTTCGCTAAGGCTGTTCTTGTGGAATTGGCAAAGTGATATTTGGAAGCCCATAGAGGTTTATGGTGAAAAAGAAAGTATCTTCTGTTAAAAACTGGAAAGATGCTTTCTGAGAAACTGCTTTTTGTTCTGTTAATTCATCTCACAGAGTTACAGCTTTCCCCTCAAGAAGCCTTTCTCTAAGACTGTTCTTCTGGAATTGGCAAAGTGATATTTGGAAGCCCCGAGAGGGCCATGGTGAAAAAGGAAATATCTTAAGTTAAAAACAGGAAAGAAGCTTTCTGAGAAACTGCTTTGTGTTCTGTTAACTCATCTCACAGAGTTACATCTTTCCCTTCAAGAACCCTTTCGCTAAGGCTGTTCTTGTGGAATTGGCAAAGTGATATTTGGAAGCCCATAGAGGTCTGTGGTGAAAAAGGAAATATCTTCCGTTAAAAATTGGAGAGAAGCTTCCTGAGAAACTGCTTTATGTTCTGTTAATTCATCTCACAGAGTTACATCTTTCCCTTCAAGTAGCCTTTCGCTAAGGCTGTTCTTGTGGAATTGGCAAAGTGATATTTGGAAGCCCATAGAGGTTTATGGTGAAAAAGAAAGTATCTTCTGTTAAAAACTGGAAAGATGCTTTCTGAGAAACTGCTTTTTGTTCTGTTAATTCATCTCACAGAGTTACAGCTTTCCCCTCAAGAAGCCTTTCTCTAAGACTGTTCTTCTGGAATTGGCAAAGTGATATTTGGAAGCCCCGAGAGGGCCATGGTGAAAAAGGAAATATCTTAGGTTAAAAACAGGAAAGAAGCTTTCTGAGAAACTGCTTTGTGTTCTGTTAATTCATGACACAGAGTTACAGCTTTCCCCTCAAGAATCCTTTCTCTAAGACTCTTCTTGTGGAATTTGCAAAGTGATATTTGGAAGCCCATAGAGGGCTATGGTGAAAAAGGAAATATCTTCCTTTAAAAACTGCAAAGAAGCTTTCTGAGAAACTGCTTTGTGTTCTGTTAATTCATCTCACAGAGTTACATGTTTCCCTTCAAGAAGCCTTTCGCTAAGGCTGTTCTTGTGGAATTGGCAAAGTGATATTTGGAAGCTCCTAGAGGGCTATGGTGAAAAAGGAAATATCTTGCCTTAAAAACTGGAAAGAAGCTTTCTGAGAAACTGCTTGGTGTTCTGTTAATTCATCTCACAGAGTTACAACTTTCCCTTCAAGAAGCCTTTCGCTAAGGCTGCTCTTGTGGAATTGGCAAAGTGATATTTGGAAGCCCTTAGAGGGCTATGGTGAAAAAGGAAATATCTTCCGTTAAAAACTGGAAAGCAGCTTTCTGAGAAACTGCTTTGTGTTCTGGTAATTCATGCCACAGAATTACATCTTTCCCTGCAAGAAGCCTTTCGCTAAGGCTGTTCTTGTGGAATTGGCAAAGTGATATTTGGAAGCCCATAGAGGGCTCTGGTGAAAAAGGAAATATCTTTCATTAAAAACAGGAAAGAAGCTTTCTGAGAAACTGCTTTGTGTTCTGTTAATTCATCTCACAGAGTTACAGCTTTACCCTCAAGAAGCCTTTCTCTAAGACTGTTCTTTTGGAATATGCAAAGTGATATTTGGAAGCCCCGACAGGGCTATGGTAAAAAAGGAAATATCTTCCGTTAAAAACTGGAGAGCATCTTTCTGAGAAAATGCTTTGTGTTCTGGTAATTCATCTCACCGAATTACATCTTTCCCTGCAAGAAGCCTCTCGCTAAGGCTGTTCTTGTGGAATTGGCAAAGTGATATTTGGAAGCCCATAGAGGGCTCTGGTGAAAAAGGAAATAACTTTCGTTAAACACTGGAAAGAAGCTTTCTGAGAAACTGCTTTGTGTTCTGTTAATTCATCTCACAGAGTTACATCTTTCCCCTCAAGAAGCCTTTCTCTAAGATTGTTCTTCTGGAAATGGCAAAGTGATATTTGGAAGCCCTGAGAGGGCCATGGTGAAAAAGGAAATATCTTAGGTTAAAAACAGGAAAGAAGCTTTCTGAGAAACTGCTTTGTTTCTGTTAACTCATCTCACAGGGTTACATCTTTCCCTTCAAGAAGCCTTTCGCTAAGGCTGTTCTTGTGGAATTGGCAAAGTGATATTTGGAAGCCCATAGAGGTCTGTGGTGAAAAAGGAAATATCTTCCGTTAAAAATTGGAGAGAAGCTTCCTGAGAAACTGCTTTGTGTTCTGTTAATTCATCTCACAGAGTTACACCTTTCCCTTCAAGATGCCTTTCGCTAAGACTGTTCTGGTGAAATTGGCAAAGTGATATTTGGAAGCCCATAGTGGGCCATGGTGAGAAACGAAATAACTTCCGTTAAAAACTGGAAAGAAGCTTTCTGAGAAACTGCTTTGTGTTCTGTTAATTCATCTCACAGAGTTACGTCTTTCCATTCAAGAAACCTTTCTCTAATGCTGTTGTTGTGGAATTGGCAAGTGATATTTGGAAGCCCGTAGAGGGCTATTGTGAAAAAGGAAATATCTTCCGTTAAAAACTGCAAAGAAGCTTTCTGAGAACCTGCTTTGTGTTCTGTTAATTCAACTCACAGTGTTACAGCTTTACCCTCAAGAAGCCTTTCTCTAAGACTGTTCTTGTGGAATTTGCAAAGTGATATTTGAAAGCCACGAGAGGGCTAAAGTGAAAAAGGAAATAACTTAGGATAAAACTGGAAAGAAGCTTTCTGAGAAACTGCTTTGTGTTCTGTTAATTCATCTCACAGAGTTACAGCTTTCTCTTAAAAAACCTTTCGCTAAGACTTTTCTAGTGGAATTGGAAAAGTGATATTTGGAAGCCCATAGAGGGCTATGGTGAAAAAGGAAATATCTTCCGTTAAAAACTGGAAAGAAGCTTTCTGAGAAACTGCTTTGTGGCCTGTTAATTCACCTCACAGAGTTACATCTTTCCCTGCAAGAAACCCTTCACTAAGGCTGCTCTTGTGGAATTGGAAAAGTGATATTTGGAAGCCCGTAGAGGGCTATGGTGAAAAAGGAAATAGCTTCCGTTAAAAACTCCAAAGAAGGTTTCTGAGAAACTGCTTTGTGTTGTTTTCATTCATCTAACAGAGTTACATCTCTCCCTTCAAGAAGCCTTTCGCTAAGGCTGCTCTTGTGGAATTGGCAAAGTGATATTTGGAAGCCCCGAGAGGGCCATGGTGAAAAAGGAAATATCTTAGGTTAAAAACAGGAAAGAAGCTTTCTGTGAAACTGCTTTGTGTTCTGTTAACTCATCTCACAGAGTTACATCTTTCCCTTCAAGAAGCCTTTCGCTAAGGCTGCTCTTGTGGAATTGGCAAAGTGATATTTGGAAGCCCATAGAGGTCTGTGGTGAAAAAGGAAATATCTTCGGTTAAAAATTGGAGAGAAGATTCCTGAGAAACTGCTTTATGTTCTGTTAATTCATCTCACGGAGTTACATCTTTCCCTTCAAGTAGCCTTTCGCTAAGGCTGTTCTTCTGGAATTGGCAAAGTGATATTTGGAAGCCCTTAGAGGTCTATGGTGAAATAATAAGTATCTTTCGTTAAAAACTGCAAAGAAGCTTTCCGAGTAACTGCTTTGTGTTCTGTTAATTCATCTCACAGAGTTACAGCTTTTCCCTCAAGAAGCCTTTCTCTAAGACTCTTCTTGTGGAATTTGCAAAGTGATATTTAGAAGCCCATAGAAGGCTATGGTGAAAAAGGAAATATCTTCCGTTAAAAACTGCAAAGAAGCTTTCTGAGAAACTGCTTTGTGTTCTGTTAATTCATTTCACAGAGCTACATGTTTCCCTTCAAGAAGCCTTTCGCTAAGGCTGTTCTTGTGGAATTGGCAAAGTGATATTTGGAAGCCCATAGAGGGCTATGGTGAAAAAGGAAATGTCTTCCGTTAAAAATTGGAAGGAAGCATTCTGAGAAACTGCTTGGTGTTCTGTTAATTCATCTCAGAGTGTTACATCTTTCTCTTCAAGAAGCCTTTCGCTAAGGCTGTTCTTGTGGAATTGGCAAAGTGATATTTGGAAGCCCATAGAGGCCTATGGTGAAAAAGGAAATATCTTCCGTTAAAAACTGGAAAGCAGCTTTCTGAGAAACTGCTTTGGGTTCTGGTAATTCATTTCACAGAATTACATATTTCCCTGCAAGAAGCCTTTCCCTAAGGCTGTTCTTGTGGAATTGGCAAAGCGATATTTGGAAGCCCATAGAGGGCTATGGAGAAAAAGGTAATATCTTCCGTTAAAAACTGGAAAGAAGCTTTCTGAGAAACTGCTTTGTGTTCTGTTAATTCATCTCACAGAGTTACAGCTTTACCCTCAAGAAGCCTTTCTCTTAGACTGTTCTTGTGGAATTGGCAAAGTGATATTTGGAAGCCCCGAGAGGGCTATGGTGAAAAAGTAATTATCTTAGGTTAAAAACTGGAAAGAAGGTTTCTGAGAACCTGCTTTGTGTTCTGTTAATTCATCTCACAGAGTTACATATTTCCCTTCAAGAAGCCTTTCGCTAAGGCTGTTCTTGTGGAATTGGCAAGGTGATATTTGGAAACACATAGAGGGCTATGTTGAGAAAGGAAATATCTTCCGTTAAAAACTGGAAAGAAGCTTTCTGAGAGACTGCTTTGTGTTCCGTTAATTCATCTTACAGAGTTACATCTTTCCCTTCAAGAAGCCTTTCGATAAGGCTGTTCTTGTGGAATTGGCAAAGTGATATTTGGAAGCCCATAGAGGTTTATGGTGAAAAAGAAAGTATCTTCTGTTAAAAACTGGAAAGATGCTTTCTGAGAAACTGCTTTTTGTTCTGTTAATTCATCTCACAGAGTTACAGCTTTCCCCTCAAGAAGCCTTTCTCTAAGACTGTTCTTCTGGAATTGGCAAAGTGATATTTGGAAGCCCCGAGAGGGCCATGGTGAAAAAGGAAATATCTTAGGTTAAAAACAGGAAAGAAGCTTTCTGAGAAACTGCTTTGTGTTCTGTTAATTCATGACACAGAGTTACAGCTTTCCCCTCAAGAATCCTTTCTCTAAGACTCTTCTTGTGGAATTTGCAAAGTGATATTTGGAAGCCCATAGAGGGCTATGGTGAAAAAGGAAATATCTTCCTTTAAAAACTGCAAAGAAGCTTTCTGAGAAACTGCTTTGTGTTCTGTTAATTCATCTCACAGAGTTACATGTTTCCCTTCAAGAAGCCTTTCGCTAAGGCTGTTCTTGTGGAATTGGCAAAGTGATATTTGGAAGCTCCTAGAGGGCTATGGTGAAAAAGGAAATATCTTGCCTTAAAAACTGGAAAGAAGCTTTCTGAGAAACTGCTTGGTGTTCTGTTAATTCATCTCACAGAGTTACAACGTTCCCTTCAAGAAGCCTTTCGCTAAGGCTGCTCTTGTGGAATTGGCAAAGTGATATTTGGAAGCCCTTAGAGGGCTATGGTGAAAAAGGAAATATCTTCCGTTAAAAACTGGAAAGCAGCTTTCTGAGAAACTGCTTTGTGTTCTGGTAATTCATGCCACAGAATTACATCTTTCCCTGCAAGAAGCCTTTCGCTAAGGCTGTTCTTGTGGAATTGGCAAAGTGATATTTGGAAGCCCATAGAGGGCTCTGGTGAAAAAGGAAATATCTTTCATTAAAAACAGGAAAGAAGCTTTCTGAGAAACTGCTTTGTGTTCTGTTAATTCATCTCACAGAGTTACAGCTTTACCCTCAAGAAGCCTTTCTCTAAGACTGTTCTTTTGGAATATGCAAAGTGATATTTGGAAGCCCCGACAGGGCTATGGTAAAAAAGGAAATATCTTCCGTTAAAAACTGGAGAGCATCTTTCTGAGAAAATGCTTTGTGTTCTGGTAATTCATCTCACCGAATTACATCTTTCCCTGCAAGAAGCCTCTCGCTAAGGCTGTTCTTGTGGAATTGGCAAAGTGATATTTGGAAGCCCATAGAGGGCTCTGGTGAAAAAGGAAATAACTTTCGTTAAACACTGGAAAGAAGCTTTCTGAGAAACTGCTTTGTGTTCTGTTAATTCATCTCACAGAGTTACATCTTTCCCCTCAAGAAGCCTTTCTCTAAGATTGTTCTTCTGGAAATGGCAAAGTGATATTTGGAAGCCCTGAGAGGGCCATGGTGAAAAAGGAAATATCTTAGGTTAAAAACAGGAAAGAAGCTTTCTGAGAAACTGCTTTGTTTCTGTTAACTCATCTCACAGGGTTACATCTTTCCCTTCAAGAAGCCTTTCGCTAAGGCTGTTCTTGTGGAATTGGCAAAGTGATATTTGGAATCCCATAGAGGTCTGTGGTGAAAAAGGAAATATCTTCCGTTAAAAATTGGAGAGAAGCTTCCTGAGAAACTGCTTTGTGTTCTGTTAATTCATCTCACAGAGTTACACCTTTCCCTTCAAGATGCCTTTCGCTAAGACTGTTCTGGTGAAATTGGCAAAGTGATATTTGGAAGCCCATAGTGGGCCATGGTGAGAAACGAAATAACTTCCGTTAAAAACTGGAAAGAAGCTTTCTGAGAAACTGCTTTGTGTTCTGTTAATTCATCTCACAGAGTTACGTCTTTCCATTCAAGAAACCTTTCTCTAATGCTGTTGTTGTGGAATTGGCAAGTGATATTTGGAAGCCCGTAGAGGGCTATTGTGAAAAAGGAAATATCTTCCGTTAAAAACTGCAAAGAAGCTTTCTGAGAACCTGCTTTGTGTTCTGTTAATTCAACTCACAGTGTTACAGCTTTACCCTCAAGAAGCCTTTCTCTAAGACTGTTCTTGTGGAATTTGCAAAGTGATATTTGAAAGCCACGAGAGGGCTAAAGTGAAAAAGGAAATAACTTAGGATAAAACTGGAAAGAAGCTTTCTGAGAAACTGCTTTGTGTTCTGTTAATTCATCTCACAGAGTTACAGCTTTCTCTTAAAAAACCTTTCGCTAAGACTTTTCTAGTGGAATTGGAAAAGTGATATTTGGAAGCCCATAGAGGGCTATGGTGAAAAAGTAATTATCTTAGGTTAAAAACTGGAAAGAAGGTTTCTGAGAACCTGCTTTGTGTTCTGTTAATTCATCTCACAGAGTTACATATTTCCCTTCAAGAAGCCTTTCGCTAAGGCTGTTCTTGTGGAATTGGCAAAGTGATATTTGGAAGCCCATAGAGGTTTATGGAGAAAAAGAAAGTATCTTCTGTTAAAAACTGGAAAGATGCTTTCTGAGAAACTGCTTTTTGTTCTGTTAATTCATCTCACAGAGTTACAGCTTTCCCCTCAAGAAGCCTTTCTCTAAGACTGTTCTTCTGGAATTGGCAAAGTGATATTTGGAAGCCCCGAGAGGGCCATGGTGAAAAAGGAAATATCTTAGGTTAAAAACAGGAAAGAAGCTTTCTGAGAAACTGCTTTGTGTTCTGTTAACTCATCTCACAGAGTTACATCTTTCCCTTCAGGAAGCCTTTCGATAAGGCTGTTCTTGTGGAATTGGCAAAGTGATATTTGGAAACACATAGAGGGCTATGGTGAAAAAGGAAATATCTTACGTTAAAAACTGGAAAGAAGCTTTCTGAGAGACTGCTTTGTGTTCTGTTAATTCATCTCATGGAGTTACAGTTTTCTCTTAAAGAAGCCTTTCGCAAAGACTTTTCTGGTGGTATTGGCAAAGTGATATTTGGAAGCCCTTAGAGGGCTATGGTGAAAAAGGAAATATCTTCCGTTAAAAACTGGAAAGCAGCTTTCTGAGAAACTGCTTTGTGTTCTGGTAATTCATGCCACAGAATTACATCTTTCCCTGCAAGAAGAATTTCGCTAAGGCTGTTCTTGTAGAATTGGCAAAGTGATATTTGGAAGCCCATAGAAGTCTGTGGTGAAAAAGGAAATATCTTCCGTTAAAAATTGGAGAGAAGCTTCCTGAGAAACTGCTTTGTGTTCTGTTAATTCATCTCACAGAGTTACATCTTTCCCTTCAAGTAGCCTTTCGCTAAGGCTGTTCTTGTGGAATTGGCAAAGTGATATTTGGAAGCCCTTAGAGGTCTATGGTGAAATAATAAGTATCTTTCGTTAAAAACTGCAAAGAAGCTTTCCGAGTAACTGCTTTGTGTTCTGTTAATTCATCTCACAGAGTTACAGCATTTCCCTCCAGAAGCCTTTCTCTAAGACAGTTCTTGTGGAATTGGCAAAGTGATATTTGGAAGCCCAGAGAGGGCTATGGTGAAAAAGGAATTATTTTCGTTTAAAAACTGGAAAGAAGCTTTCCGAGAAACTGCTTTGTGTACTGTTAATACATCTCACAAAGTTACAGCTTTTCCCTCAAGAAGCCTTTCTCTAAGACTCTTCTTGTGGAATTTGCAAAGTGATATTTAGAAGCCCATAGAAGCCTCTGGTGAAAAAGGAAATATCTTCCTTTAAAAACTGCAAAGAAGCTTTCTGAGAAACTGCTTTGTGTTCTGTTAATTCATTTCACAGAGTTACATGATTCCCTTCAAGAAGCCTTTCGCTAAGGCTGTTCTTGTGGAATTGGCAAAGTGATATTTGGAAGCCCATAGAGGGCTATGGTGAAAAAGGAAATATCTTCCGTTAAAAACTGGAAGGAAGCATTCTGAGAAACTGCTTGGTGTTCTGTTAATTCATCTGACAGTGTTACATCTTTCCCTTCAAGAAGCCTTTCGCTAAGGCTGTTCTTGTGGAATTGGCAAAGTGATATTTGGAAGCCCATAGAGGCCTATGGTGAAAAAGGAAATATCTTCCGTTAAAAACTGGAAAGAAGCTTTCTGAGAAACTGCTTTGTGTCCTGTTAATTCACCTCACAGAGTTACATCTTTCCCTGCAAGAAGCCTTTCACTAAGGCTGCTCTTGTGGAATTGGAAAAGTGATATTTGGAAGCCCGTAGAGGGCTATGGTGAAAAAGGAAATATCTTCCGTTAAAAACTGGAAAGCAGCATTCTGAGAAACTGCTTTGTGTTCTGGTAATTCATGCCACAGAATTACATCTTTCCCTGCAAGAAGCCTTTCGCTAAGGCTGTCCTTGTGGAATTGGCAAAGTGATATTTGGAAGCCCATAGAGGGCTCTGGTGAAAAAGGAAATATCTTCCGTTAAACACTGCAAAGAAGCTTTCTGAGAAACTGCTCTGTGTTCTGTTAATTCATCTCACAGAGTTACAGCTTTCCCCTCAAGAAGCCTTTCTCTAAGATTGTTCTTCTGGAATTGGCAAAGTGTTATTAGGAATCCCCGAGAGGGCCATGGTGAAAAAGGAATTATCTTAGGTTAAAAACAGGAAAGAAGCTTTCTGAGAAACTGCTTTGTTTCTGTTAACTCATCTCACAGGGTTACATCTTTCCCTTCAAGAAGGTTTTCGCTAAGGCTGTTCTTGTGGAATTGGCAAAGTGATATTTGGAAGCCCATAGAGGTCTGTGGTGAAAAAGGAAATATCTTCCGTTAAAAATTGGAGAGAAGCTTCCTGAGAGACTGCTTTGTGTTCTGTTAATTCATCTCACAGAGTTACATCTTTCCCTTCAAGTAGCCTTTCGGTAAGGCTGTTCTTGTGGAATTGGCAAAGTGATATTTGGAAGCCCATAGAGGTCTATGGTGAAATAATAAGTATCTTTCGTTAAAAACTGCAAAGAAGCTTTCCGAGTAACTGCTTTGTGTTCTGTTAATTCATCTCACAGAGTTACAGCTTTTCCCTCCAGAAGCCTTTCTCTAAGACAGTTCTTGTGGAATTGGCAAAGTGATATTTGGAAGCCCAGAGAGGGCTATGGTGAAAAAGGAATTATTTTCGTTTAAAAACCGGAAAGAAGCTTTCTGAGAAACTGCTTTGTGTACTGTAATTCATCTCACAGAGTTACAGCTTTTCCCTCATGAAGCCTTTCTCTAAGACTCTTCTTGTGGAATTTGCAAAGTGATATTTAGAAGCCCATAGAAGGCTATGGTGAAAAAGGAAATATCTTCCGTTAAACACTGCAAAGAAGCTTTCTGAGAAACTGCTCTGTGTTCTGTTAATTCATCTTAAGGAGTTACAGCTTTCCCTTCAAGAAGCCTTTTGCTAAGACTGTTTTTGTGGAATATTCAAAGTGATATTTGGAAGCCCATAGTGGGCTACGGTGTAAAAGAAAATATCTTCCTTTAAACACTAGAAAGAAGCTTTCTGAGAAACTGCTTTGTGTTCCGTTAATTCATCTCACAGAGTTGCAGCTTTACCCTCAAGAAACCTTTCTCTAAGACTGTTCTTGTGGAATTTGCAAAGTGATATTTTAAGCCCCGAGAGGGCTATGGTGAAAAAGGAAATATCTTAGGTTAAAAACTGAAAAGAATCTTTCTGAGAAACTGCTTTGTGTTCTGTTAATTCATCTCACAGAATTACAGCTTTCCCTTCAAGAAGCCTTTCACTAAGGCTGTTGGTGTGGAATTGGCAAAGTGATATTTGGAAGCCCTTAGAGGGCTATGGTTAAAGAGGAAATATCTTCCGTTAAAAACTGCAAAGAAGCTTTCTGAGAAACTGCTTTGTGTTCTGTTAATTCATCTCACATAGTTACATTTTTCTCTTCAAGTAGCCTTTCGCTAAGTCTGTTCTTGTGGAATTAGCAAAGTGATATTTGGAAGCCCGTAGAGGGCTATGGTGATAAAGGAAATATCTTCGGTTAAAAACTGGAAAGAAGCTTTCTGAGAAACTGCTTTGTGTTCTGTTAATTCATCTCAAAGGGTTACATCTTTCCCTTCAAGAAGCCTTTCCCTAAGGCTGCACTTGTGGAATTGGCAAAGTGATATTTGGAAGCCCGAAGAGGGCTATGGTGAAAAATGAAATATCTTCCGTTAAAAACTGGAAAGTAGCTTTCTGAGAAACTGCTTTGTGTTCTGTTAATTCATCTCACAGAGTTACATCTTTCCCTTCAGGAAGCTTTTCGCTAAGGCTGCTCTTGTGGAATTGGAAAAGTGATATTTGGAAGCCCATAGAGGGCTATGGTGAAAAAGGAAATATCTTCCGTTAAAAACTGGAAAGAAGCTTTCTGAGAAACTGCTTTTTGTTCTGTTAATTCATCTCACAGAGTTACATCTTTCCCTTCAAGAAACCTTTCCCTAAGGCTGTTCTTGTGGAATTGGGAAAGTGATATTTGGAAGCCCATAGTGGGCTATGGTGAAAAAGGAAATATCTTCCGTTAAAAACTGCAAAGAAGCTTTCTGAGAAACTGCTTTGTGTTCTGTTAATTCATCTCACGGAGTTACAGCTTTACCCTCAAGAAGGCTTTCTTTAAGACTGTTCTTGTGGAATTGGCAAAGTGATAATTGGAAGCCCATAGAGGGCTAAGTTGGAAAAGGAAATATCTTAGGTTAAAAACTGGAAAGAAGCTTTCTGAAAAACTGCTTTGTGTTCTGTTAATTCATCTCACAGAGTTACAGCTTTCCCTTCAAGAAGCCTTTCGCTAAGGCTGTTCTTGTGGAATAGGCAAAGTGATATTTGGAAGCCCAGAGAGGGCTATGGTGAAAAAGGAAATAGCTTCCGTTAAAAACTGGAAAGAAGCTTTCTGAGAAACTGCTTTGTGTTCAGTTAATTCATCTCACAGAGTTACAGCTCTCCCCTCCAGAAGCCTTTCTCTAAGCCTCTTCTTGTGGAAATTGCAAGGTGATATTTGGAAGCCTATAGAGGGCTATGGTTAAAAGGAATCATCTTCCCTTAAAAACAGCAAAGAAGCTTTCTGAGAAACTGCTTTGTGTTCTGTTAATTCATCTTACAGAGTTACAGCTTTCTCTTCAAGAAGCCTTTCGCTAAGGCTCTTCTTGTGGAATTGTCAAAGTGATATTTGGAAGCCCATAGAGGGCTATGGTGAAAAAGGAAATATCTTCGGTTAAAAACTGAAAAGAAGCTTTCTGAGAAACTGCTTTGTGTTCTGTTAATTCATCTCACAGAGTTACAGCTTTCCCTTCAAGAAGCCTTTCACTAAGGCTGTTCTTGTGTAATTGGGAAAGTGATATTTGGAAGCCCATAAATGGCGACGGTGAAAAAGGAAATATCTTCCGTTAAAACTGCAAAGAAGCTTTCTGAGAAACTACTTTGTGTTCTGCTAATTCATCTCACAGAGTTACAGCTTTCCCCTCAAGAAACCTTTCTCTAAGACTCTTCTTGTGGAAATTGCAAGGTGATATTTGGAAGCCAATAGAGGGCTATGGTTAAAAGGAAACATCTTCCCTTAAAAACTGCAAAGAAGCTTTCAGAGAAACTGCTTTGTGTTCTGTTAATTCATCTCACAGAGTTACATCTTTCCCTTCAAGAAGCCTTTCGCTAAGGCTGTTCTTGTGGAATTGGCAAAGTGATATTTGGAAGCCCAAAGAGGGGTATGGTGAAAAAGGAAACATCTTCCGTTAAAAATTGGAAAGAAGCTTTCTGAGAAACTGCTTTGTGTTCTGTTAATTCATCTAGCAGAGTTATATCTTTCCCTTCAAGAGGCCTTTCACTAAGGCTGTTCTTGTGGAATTGGCAAAGTGATATTTGGAACCACATAGAGAGCTATGGTGAAAAAGGAAATATCTTCTTTTAAAAACTGGAAGGAAGAATTCTGAGACCGCTTTTTGCTCTGTTAATTAATCTCACAGCGTTACAGCCTTCCCTCCAAGAAGCCTTTCTCTAAGACTGTTCTTGTGGAATTGAAAAAATGATATTTGGAAGGCCCGGGAGGGCTATGGTGAAAAAGGAAATATCTTCCGTTAAAAACTGGAAAGAAGCTTTCTGAGAAACTGCTTTGTGTTCTGTTAATTCATCTCCCAGTGTTACATCTTTCCCTTCAAGAAGCCTTTTGCTAAGGCTCCTCTTGTGGAATTGGCAAAGTGATATTTGGAAGTCCATAGAGGGCAATGATGAAAAAGGAAATATCTTCCGTTAAAAACTGGAAAGAAGCTTTCTGAGAAACTGTTTTGTGTTCTTCTAATGCATCTCACAGAGTTACATCTTTCCCTTCAAGAAACCTTTCGCTAATGCTGTTCTTGTGGAATTGGGAAAGTGACATTTGGAAGCCTATAGAGGGCTGTGGTGAAAAAGGAAATATGTTCCGTTAAAAACTGGAAAAATGCTTTCTGAGGAACTGCTTTGTGTTCTGTTAATTCATCTCACAGAGTTACATCTTTCCCTTCAAGAAGCCTTTGGCTAAGGCTGTTCTTGTGGAATTGGCAAAGTGATATTTGGAAGCCCATAGAGGGCTATGGTGGAAAAGGAAATATCTTCCGTTAAAAACTGTAAAGAAGCTTTCTGAGAAGCTGCTTTGTGTTCTGTTAATTTATCTCTCAGAGTTATAGCTTTTCCCTCAATAAATCCTTCGCCAAGAATGTTCTTGTGGAATTTGCATAGTGATATCTGGAAGCCCATAGAGGGCTATGGTGAAAAAGGAAATACCTTCCGTTAAAAACTGGAAAGAAGCTTTCTGAGAAACTGATTGGTGTTCTGTTAATTCATTTCACAGAGTTACATCTTTCCCTTCAAGAAGCCTTTCGCTAAGGCTGTTCTTGTGCAATTGGCAGGGTGATATTTGGAAGCCCATAGGGGGCTACGGTTAAAAAGGAAATATCTTCCGTTAAAAACTGGAAAGAAGCTTTCTGAGAAACTGGTTTGTGTTCTGTTAATTCATCTCACACAGTTACATCATTCCCTTCCAGATTCCTTTCGCTAAGACTGTTCTTGTGGAATTGGCAAAGTGATATTTGGAAGCCCATAGAGGGCTATGGTGAAAAAGGAAATATCTTCCGTTAAAAACTGGAAAGAAGCTTTCTGAGAAACTGCTTTGTGTTCTGTTAATTCATCTCACAGAGTTACAGCTTTCCCCTCAACAAGCCTTTCTCTAAGACTGTTCTTGTGTAAATTTCAAAGTGATATTTGGAAGCCCATAGAGGTCAATGGTGAAAAAGCAAATATCTTCCGTTAAAAACTGGAAAGAAGCTTTCTGAGAAACTGCTTTGTGTTCTGTTAATTAATCTCACAGAGTCACAATTTTCCCTACAAGAAGCCTTTCGCTAAGGCTGCTCTTGTGGAATTTGCAAAGTGATATTTGGAACCCTGTAGAGGGCTATGGTGAAAAAGGAAATATCTTCCGTTAAAAACTGGGAAGAAACTTTCTGAGAACCTGCTTTTAGTTCTGTTAATTCATCTCTCAGAATTAGAGCTTTCCCCTCCAGACTCCTTTCACTAAAGCTGTTCTTGCGGAAGCTGGAAAATGATATTTGGAAGGCCATTGAGGGCTATGTTGAAAAAGGGAATGTCTTCAGTTAAAAACTGTAAAGAAGCGTTTTGAGAAACTGCTTTGTGTTCTGTTAATTCGGCTGACAGAGTTATAGCGTTCCCTTCAAGAAGCCTTTCGCCAAGGCTGTTCTTGGGCAATTTTCAACGTGATATTTGGAAGCCCAAAGAGGGCTATGGTGAAAAAGGAAATATCTCCCGTTAAAAACTGGGAAGAAGCTTTCTGAGAAACTGCTTTGTGTTCTGTTAATTCATCTCACAGAGTCACAGCTTTTCCCTCAAGAAGCCTTTCTCTATGACTGTTCTTGCGGTGTTTTCAAAGTGATATTTGGAAGCCCATAGAGGACTATGGTGAAAAAGGAAATATCTTCCGTTAAAAACTGGAAAGAAGCTTTCTGAGAAACTTCTTTGTGATGTGTTAGTTCATCTCACAGTGTTACATCTTTCCCTTCAAGAATCCTTTCGCTAAGGCTGTTCTTGTGGAATTGGTAAAGTGATATTTGGAAGCAAGTAGAGGGCTATGGTGAAAAAGGAAATATTTTCCGCTAAAAACTGGAAAAAAGCTTTCTGAGAAACAGCTTTGTGTCTGTTAATTCATCTAACAGAGTTACATCTTTCCCTTCAAGAATCCTTTCGCTAAGGCTGTTCTTGTGGAATTGGCAAACTGATATTTGGAAGCCCATAGAGGGCTATGGTGAAAAAGGAAATATCTTCCGTTAAAAACTGGAAAGAGGCTTTCTGAGAAACCGATTTGTGTTCTGTTAATTCATCTCACAGAGTTAAATCTTTCCCTTCAAGAAGCCTTTCAGTAAGGCTGTTCTTGTGGAATTTGCAAAGTGATATTTGGAAGCCCATAGAGGGCTATGGTGAAAAAGGAACTATCTTCAATTAAAAACTGGAAAGAATCTTTCTGAGAAACTGCTTTGTGTTCTGTAAATTCATCTCACAGACTTACATGTTTCCCTTCAAGAAGCCTTTCACTAAGGCTGTTCTTGTGGAATTTGGAAAGTGATATTTGGAAGGCCATTGAGGACTATGGTGAAAAAAGGAATAACCTCAGTTAAAAACTGTAAAGAAGCTTTCTGAGAATCTCCTTTGTGTTCTGTTAATTCGGCTAACAGAGTTACAGCGTTCCCTTCCAGAAGCCTTTCACTAAGGCTGTTCTTGCGGAATTTGCAACGTGATATTTGGAAGCCCATAGAGGGCTATGGTGTAAAAGGAAATATCTTCCGTTAAAAAGTGTAAAGAAACTTCCTGAGAAACTGCTTTGTGTTCTGTTAATTCATCTCACAGATTTACAGCTTTCCTCTCAAGATACCTTTCGCTAAGACTGTTCTTGTGGGCTATGGAAAGTGATATTTGGAAGCCCATAGAAGGCTACGGAGAAAAAGGAAATATCTTCCGTTAAAAACTGGAAAGAAGCTTTCTAGGAAACTGCTTTGTGTTCTGTTAATTGATCTCAAAGTGTTACAGCGTTCCCTTCAAGAAGCCTTTCGCTAAGGCTGTTGTTGTGGAATTTGCAAAGTGATATTTGGAAGGACATAGAGAGCTTTTTCAAAAAAGGAAATATCTTCAAGTAAAAACTGGAAAGAATCTTTCTGAGAAACTGCTTTGTGTTGTGTTAATTCATCTCACGGAGTTACAGCTTTCCCCTCAAGAATCCTTTCTCTAAGAGTGTTCTTGTGGAATTGGCAAAGTGATATTTGTAAGCCCATAGAGGGCTATGGTGAAAAAGGAAATACCTTCCGTTAAAATCTGTGAAGAAGCTTTCTGAGAAACTGCTTTTTATTCTGTTAATTTAGCTCACAGAATTAGAGCTTTCCCCTCCAGAAGCCTTTGAGTAAAGCTGTTCTTGTGGAAAGTGGAAAGTGATATTTGGAAGGCAACAGAGGGCTATGGTGAAAAAGGGAATATCTTCAGTTAAAAACTGTAAAGAAGCTTTCTGAGAAACCTATTTGTTTTCTGTTAATTCGGATGACAGAGTTACAGCGTTCCCTTCAAGAAGGCTTTCGCTAAGGCTGTTCTTGCGGAATTTGCAGTGTGATATTTGGAAGCCCAAAGAGGGCTACGGAGAAAAAGGAAATATCTCCCGTTAAAAACTGGAAAGAAGCTTTCTGAGAAACTGCTTTGTGTTCTGTTAATTCATCTCACAGAGTCACAGCTTTCCCCTCAAGAAGCCTTTCTCTATGGCTGTTCTTGTGGAATTTTCAAAGAGATATTTGGAAGCCCATAAGCGGACTATGTTGAAAAAGGAAATATCTTCCGTTGAACATGGAAAGAAGCTTTCTGAGAAACTGCTTTGTGTTCTGTTAATTCGTCTCCCAGAGTTACATCATTCCCTTCAAGAAACCTTTCGCTAAGGCTGTTCTTGTGGAATTGGAAAGTGATATTTGGAAGCCCATAGAGGGCTATGGTGAAAAAGGAAACTATCTTCCGTTAAAAACTGGAAAGAAGCTTTCTGAGAAACTGCTTTGTGTTCTGTTAATTCAACTCACAGAGTTCTATCTTTCCCTTCATTAAACCTTACGCTAAGGCTGTTCTTGTGGAATTGGGAAAGTGATATTTGGAAGCCCATAGAGGGCTACAGTGAAAAAGGAAATATCTTCTGTTAAAAACTGGAAAGAAGCTTTCTAGGAAACTGCTTTGTGTTCTGTTAATTCATCTCAAAGTGTTACAGCGTTCTCTTCAAGAAGCCTTTCGCTAAGGCTGTTCTTGCGGAATTTACAAAGTGAAATTTGGAAGCACACAGAGAGCAGTTTTGAAAAAGGAAATATCTTCAAGTAAAAACCGGAAAGAATCTTTCTGAGAAACTGCTTTGTGTTATGTTAATTCATCTCACAGTGTTACAGCTTTCCCCTCAAGAATCCTTTCTCAAACACTGTTCTTGTGGAATTGGCAAAGTGATATTTGGAATCCCATAGAGGACTATGGTGAAAAAGGAAATATTTTCCGTTAAAAACTGGAAAGAAGTTTTCTGAGAAACTGCTTGTGTTCTGTTAATTCATTTCACAGATTTAAATCTTTCCCTTCAAGAATCCTTTCGCTAAGGCTATTCTTGTAGAATTTACAAAGTGATATTTGGAAGCCCATAGAAGGCTATGGTGAAAAGGAAATATCTTCCGTTAAAAACAGGAAAGAAGCTTTCTAAGAATCTGCTTTGTGTTCTGTTAATTCATCTAACAGAGTTACATCTTTCCCCACAAGAAGCCTTTCTCTAAGACTCTTCTTGTGGAATTTGCAAAGTGATATTTGGAAGCCCATAGTGGGCTATGGTGAAAAAGGAAATATCTTCCGTTAAAAACTAGAAAGAAGTATTCTGAGAATCTGCTTTGTGTTCTGTTAATTCATCTAACAGAGTTACAGTTTTCCCCTCAACAAGCCTTTCTCTAAGACTCTTCTTGTGGAATTTGCAAAGTGATATTTGGAAGCCCATAGAGGGCTATGGTGAAAAAGGAAATATCTTCCGTTAAAAACTGGAATGAAGCTTTCTGAGAATCCGCTTTGTGTTCTGTTAATGCATCTCACAGTGTTACAGCTTTCCCCTCTATAAGCCTTTCTCTAAGACTGTTCTTGTGGAATTTGCAAAGTGATATTGAAGCCCATAGAGGGCTACGATGAAAAACAAAATATCTTCCATTAAAAACTGGAAAG
This sequence comes from Chlorocebus sabaeus, assembly GCF_047675955.1. Lineage (NCBI taxonomy): Eukaryota > Metazoa > Chordata > Mammalia > Primates > Cercopithecidae > Chlorocebus > Chlorocebus sabaeus. The sequence goes on from NC_132933.1 coordinate 89,975,338, forward strand.
AAGCTTTCTGAGAAACTGCTTTGTGTTCTCTTAATTCATTTCACAGAGTTACATCTTTCCCTTCAAGAAGCCTTTCACTAAGGCTGTTCTTGTGGAATTAGCAAAGTGATATTTGGAAGCCCGTAGTGGGGTATAGTGAAAAAGGAAATATCTTCCATTAAAAACTGAAAAGAAGCTTTCTGAGAAACTGCTTTGTGTTCTGTTAATTCATCTCACAGAGTTACATCTTTCCCTTCAAGAAGCCTTTCGCTAAGGCTGTTCTTGTGGAACTTGCAAAGAGATATATGGAAGCCCATAGGGGACTTTGGTGTAAAAGGAAATAACTTCCGTTAAAAACTGGAAAGAAGCTTTCAGGGAAATTGCTTTGTGTTCTGTTAATTCATCTCACTGAGTTACATCTTTCCCTTCAAGATTCCTTTCGATAAGACTGTTCTTGCGGAATTGGGAAAGTGATATTTGGAAGCCCATAGATGGTTATGTTGAAAAAGGAAATATCTTCCGTTAAAAACTGGAAAGAAGCTTTCTGAGAAACTGCTTTGTGTTCTGTTAATTCATCTCACAGAGTTACAGCTTTCCCATAAAGAAGCCTTTCTCTATGACTGTTCTTGTGGAATTTTCAAAGTGATATTTGGAAGCCCACAGATGACTATGGTGAAAAAGTAAATACCTTCCGCTAAAAAGTGGAAAGAAGCTTTCTGAGAAACTGCTTTGTGTTCTGTTAATTCAACTCACAGAGTTACAGCTTTACCCTCAAGAAGCCTTTCGCTGAGACTGTTCTTGTGGAATTGGCAAAGTGATATTTGGAAGCCCATAAAGGGCTACGGTGAAAAAGGAAATATCTTCCGTTAAAAACTGGAAGGAAGCTTTCTGAGAATCTGCTTTGTGTTCTGTCAATTCATCTTACAGAGTTACAGCCTTCCCCTCAAGAAGCCTTTCTATAAGACTGTTCTTGTGGAATTTCCAAAGTGATATTTTGATGCCCATGGAGGGCTACGATGAAAAAGGAAATATCTTCCGTTAAAATCTTGAAAGAAGCTTTCTGAGAAACTGCTTTGTGTTCTGTTAATTCATCTCACAGAGTTACAGCTTTCCCCTCAAGAAGCCTTTCTCTAAGACTGCTCTTGTGGAATTTGCAAAGTGATATTTGGAAGCCCATAGAGGTCAATGGTGAAAAAGGAAATATCTTCCGTTAAAAACTGGAAAAAAGCATTCTGAGAAACTGCTTTGTGTTCTGTTAATTTATCTCACAGAGTTACACCTTTGCCTTCAAGAAGCCTTTCGCTAAGACCGTTCTTGTGGAATTTGCAAAGTGATATTTGGAAGCCTAAAGAGGGCTACGGTGAAAAAGGAAATGTCTTCCGTTAAAAACTGTGAAGAAGCTTTCTGAGAAACTGCTTTTGTTAATTCATCTCACAGAGTTTGAGCTTTCCCCTCGAGAAGCCTTTTACTAAAGCTGTTCTTGTGGAATCTGGAAAGTGATATTTGGAAGGCCATTGAGGGCTATGGTGAAAAACGGAATATCTTCAGTTAAAAACTGTAAAGAAACTTTCTGAGAAACTGCTTTGTGTTCTGTTAATTCGGCTAACAGAGTTACAGCGTTACCTTCAAGACGCCTTTCGCTAAGGCTGTTCTTTCGGAATTTGCAACGTGATATTTGGAAGCAAGAAGATGGCTATTGTGAAAAAGGAAATATCTTCCGTCAAAAACTGGAAAGAAGCTTTCTGAGGAACTGCTTTGTGCTCTGTTAATTCACCTCACAGAGTTACATCTTTCCCGTCAAGAAGCCTTTCGCTAAGGATGTTTTTGTAGAATTGGCAAAGTGATATTTGGCAGCCCTTGAGAGCTATGGTGAAAAAGGAAATATCTTCCGTTAAAAACTGGAAAGAAGCTTTCTGAGAAAGTGCTTTTTGTTCTGTTAATTCATCTCACAGACTTTTAGCTTTCCCCTCAAAAAGCCTTTCACTAAGTATGTTCTTTTGGAATTTGCAAAGTGATATTTCGAAACCCATAGAGGGCTATGGTGAAAAAGGAAATATCCTAAGATTAAACTGATAGGAAGCATTCTGAGAAACTGCTTTGTGTTCAGTTAATTCATCTCACAGAGTTACAGCTTTCCCCTCAAGACGCCTTTCGCTAAGAATATTCTTGTGGAATTTGCAAATTGATATTTGGAAGCCCATAGAAGACTCTGGTGAAAAAGGAAATATGTTCCGTTAAAAACTGGAAAGAAGCTTTCTGAGAAACTGCTTTGTGTTCTGTTAATTCATCTCACAGAGTTACATCTTTCCCTTCAAGAAGCCTTTCCCTAAGGCCGTTCTTGTGGAATTGGCAACGTGACATTTCGATGCCCATAGAGTGCTATGGTGAAAAAGGAAATATCTTCCGTTAAAAACTGGAAAGAAGCTTTCTAGGAAGCTGTTTTGTGTTCTGTTAATTCATCTTAGGGAGTTACAGCTTTCCCCTCAAGAAGGCTTTCACTAACACAGGTCTTGTGGAATTTGCAACGTGATAATTGGAAAGCGATAAATGGCTATGGTGAAAAAGGGAATATCTTCCGTTAAAAACTGGAAAGAAACTTTCTCAGAAACTGCTTTGTGTTCTGTTAACTCATCTCACAGACTTACAGCTTTCCCTTCAAGAAGCCTTTCTCTAAAACTGTTCTTGTGGAATTGGCAAATTGATATTTGGAAGCCCATAGATGGTTACGGTGAAAAAGGAAATATCTTCCGTTAAAAACTGCAAAGAAGTTTTCTGAGAAACTGCTTTGTGTTCTGTTAATTCATCTCACAGAGTTACAGCTTTCCCTTCAAGAAGCCTTTCGCTAAGGCTGTTCTTGTGGAATTTGCAAAGTGATATTTGGAAGCCAATAGAGAGCTATGATGAAAAAGGAAATATCTTCCGTTAAATACTGTGAAGAAGCTTTCTGAGAGACTGCTTTTTGTTCTGTTAATTCATCTCACGGAGTTACAGCTTTCCCCTCAAGAATCGTTTCGGTAAGGCTGTTCTTGTGGAATTTGCAAAGTGATATTTCGAAGCCCTTAGAGGGCTATTGTGAAAAAAGAAATATCTTAGTTAAAAACTGGAAAGAATCTTTCTGAGAAACTGCTTTCTGTTCTCTTAATTCATCTCACAGAGTTATAGCTTTCTCCTCAAAAGCCTTTCGCTAAGACTGTTCTTGTGGAATTGGCAAAGTGATATTTGGAAGCCCTTAGCGGTCTATGGTGAAAAAGGAAATATCTTCGGTTAAAAACTGGAAAGAAGCTTTCTGAGAAACTGCTTTGTGTTTTGTTAATTCATATCAGAGAGTTACTGCTTTCCTGTCAAGAATCCTTTCGCTAAGATTGTTCTTGCGGAATTTGCAAAGTCATATTTGGAATCCCATAAAGGACTATGGTGAAAAAGGAAATATCCTTAGATAAAAACTTAAAAGAAGCATTCTGAGAAACTGCTGTGTGTTCTGTTAATTCAACTCACATAGTTACAGCTTTTCGTTTCAGAAGCCTTTCGCTAAGGCTCTTCTTGTGGAATTCGCAAAGTGACATTTGGAAGCCCATAGAGGGCTATAGTGAAAAAGGAAATATCTTCCATTAAAAACTGGAAAGAATCATTCTGAGAAACTGCTTTGTGTTCAGTTAATTCATCTCACAGAGTTACAGCTTTCCCTTCAAGAAGCCTTTCGCTGAGACTGTTCTTGTGGAATTGGCAATGTGATATTTGGAAGCCCATAGAGGGCTATGGTGAAAAAGGAAATATCCTAAGTTAAAAACTGAAAAGAAGCATTCTGAGAAACTGCTTTGGGTTCTGTTAATTCATCTCACAGAGTTACAGTTTCACCTCAAGAATCCTTTCGATAAGACTGTTCTTGTGGAATTTGCAAACTGATATTTGGAAGCCCTTAGAGGCCTATGGTGAAAATGGAAATATCCCAAGATAAAAACTGAAAAGAACCATTCTGAGAAACTTCCTTGTGTTCTGTTAATTCATCTCACAGAGTTACAGCTTTCCCCTAAGGTAACCGTTTGCTAAGGCTGTTCTTGTGGTTTGGCCGAGTGATATTTGGAAGCCCATAGAGGGCTATAGTGAAAAAGGAAATATATTCAGTTAAAAACCGGAAAGAAGCTTTTTGAGAAACTGCTTTGTGTTCTGTTAATTCGTCTCACAGAGTTACAGCTTTCCCTTCAAGCATCCTTTCGCTAAGTCTGTTCTTGAGCAATTGGCAAAGTGATATTTGGAAGCCCATAGAGGTCTTTTGTGAAAAAGGAAATATCCTAAGTAAAAACTGAAAAGAAGCATTCTGAGAAACTGCTCTGTGTTCTGTTAGTTCATCTCACATAGTTACAGCTTTCCCCTCAAGAAGCCTTTCGGTAAGGCTGTTCTTGTGGAATTTGCAAGGTGATGTTTGGAAGCCCATAGAGGGCTATGGTGAAAAAGGAAATATCTTCAGTTAAATACTGGAAAGAAGCTTTCTGAGAAACTGCTTTGTGTTCTGTTAATTCATCTCTCAGAGTTACAGATTTCCCCTCAAGAATCCTTTCGCTACGACTGTTCTTTCTGAATTTGCAAAGGGATTTTGGAAGCCCATAGATGGCTATCGTGAAAAGGGAAACATCCTAAGATAAAAACTGAAAAGAAGTGTTCTGAGAAACTGCAGTGTTTTCTCTTAATTCATCTCACAGATTTACAACTAGCCCTGCAAGAAGCCTTTTGCTAAGTCTGTTCTTGTGGAATTTTCAAAGTGATATTTGGAAGCCCATTGAGGGCTATGGTGAAAAAGGAATTATCAAGTGTTAAAAACTGGAAAGAATGTTTCTGAGAAACTGCTTAGTGTTTTTTTAATTCATCTCACAGAGTTACAGCTTTCCCCTCAAGCATCCTTTCGCTAAGACTGTTCTTGTGGAATTTGCAAAGTGATATTTCGAAGCCCATTGAGGGCTATGGTGAAAAAGGAAATATCCTAAGATTAAACTGAAAGGCAGCATTCTGAGAAACTGCTTTGTGTTCTGTTAATTCATGTCACAGAGTTACACTTTTTCCTTCAATAAGCCTTTCGCTAAGTCTGTTCTTGTGGAATTGGCAATGTGATATTTGGAAGCCCATAGAGGGTAATAGTGAAAAAGGAAATATCTTCGGTTATAAAAACTGTAAAAAGCTTTCTGAGAAACTGCTTTGTGTTCTGTTAATTCATCTCACAGAGTTGCAGGTTTCCCCTCAAAAATCCTTTTCCTAAGACTGTTCTTGTGGAATTTGAAAAGTGATATTTGGAAGCCCATAGAGTGCTATGTTGAAAAAGGAAATATCCTAAGATTAAACTGAAAGGAAGCATTCTGAAAAACTGCTTTGTGTTCTGTTAATTCATGTCACAGAGTTACAGCTTTCTCCTCAAGAAGACTTTCGCTAAGGCAGTTCTTGTGGAATTGGAAAACTGATATTTGGAAGCCCATGGAGGGCTATATTAAAAAAGGAAATATCTTCAGTTAAATACAGGAAAGTAGCTTTCAGAGAAACTGCTCTGTTTTCTGTTAATTCATGTAACAGAGTTACAACTTTGCACTCAAGAAGCCTTTCGCTACGACTGTTCTTGTGGAATTTGCCAGGTGATGTTTGGAAGCCCATACAGGGCTATGGTGAAAAAGAAAATATCCTAAGATAAAAACGGAAAGAAGCATTCTGAGAAACTGCTTTGTGTTCTATTAATTCATCTCACAGAGTTACAGCTTTCCCTTCAAGTAGCCCTTCGCTAATGCTCTTCTTGTGGAATTGGCAAAGCGATATTTGGAAGCCCATAGAGGGCTATAGAGAAAAAGGAAATATCTTCAGTTAAAACTGGAAAGAAGCTTTCTGTGAAACTGCTTTGTGTTCTGTTAATTCATCTCACAGAGTTACAGCTTTCCCCTCAAGAACCCTTTCACTAAGACTGTTCTTGTGGAATTTGCAAAGTGATATTTGGAAGCCCTTAGAGGGCTATGGGGAAAAAGGAAATATCTTCCGTTAAAAACTGGAAAGCAGCTTTCTGAGAAACTGCTTTGTATTCTGTTAATTCATCTAACAGAGTTACATCTTTCCCGTCAAGAATCCTTTCGCTAAGACTGTTCTTGTGGAATTTGCAAAGTGATATTTGGAAGCCCATAGAGGGCTATGGTGAAAAAGGAAATATCCTAAGATAAAAACTGAAAAGAAGCATTCTGAGAAAGTGCTTTGTGTTCTATTAATTCATCTCACAGAGTTACAGGTTTGCTTTCAAGAAGCCTTTCGCTAAAGCTGTCCTTGTGGAATTTGCAAAGTGATATTTGTTAGCCCTTAGAGGGCAATGGAGAAAAAGGAAATATCTTTCGTTATAAAGTGGAAAGAAGCTCTCTGAGAAACTGTTTTGTGTTCTGTTAATTCATCTCACAGAGTTACATCTTTCCCCTAAAGAAGCCTTTCGCTAACACTGTTCTTGTGGAATTTGCAAAGTGATATTTGGAAGCCCATAGAGGCCTACGGTGAAAACGGAAATATCCTAAGATAAAAACAGAAAAGAAGCATTCTGGGAAACTGTTTCGTGTCTATTAATTCATCTCACACAGTTAGAACTTCCCCCTTAAGAAGTCTTTCGCTAATAGTATTCTTCTGGAATTTTCAAAGTGATATTTGGAAGCCCATAGAGGGATACGGTGAAAAAGGAAATATCTTCCGTTAAAAACAGGAAAGAAGATTTCTGGGAAACTACTTTGTGTTCTGTTAATTCATCTCAGAGACTTACAGCTTTCCCCTCATGAAGCCTTTCCCTAAGACTGTTCTTGTGGAATTTGCAAAGTGATATTTGGAAGCCCATAGAGGGCTATGGTGAAAAAGAAAATATCTTCCGTTAAAAACTGTAAAGAATCTTTCTGAGAAACTGACTTGTGTTCTGTTAATTCATTTCACAGAGTTACAGCTTTATACTCAAGAAGCCTTTCCCTAAGACTGTTCTTGTGGAATATGCAAAGTGATATTTGGAAGGCCATAGAGGGCTATGGTTAAAAAGGAAATATCTTCCTTAAAAAGCTTGAAAGAAGCTTTCTGAGAGATAGCTTTGTGTGTTATTAATTCATCTCACTGAGTTACAGCTTTCCCCTCAAGAAGCCTTTCGCTAAGACAGTTCTTGTGGAAATTGCAAATTGACATTTGGAAGCCCATAAAGGGCCATGGTGAAAAAGGAAATTTCTTCAGTTAAAAACTGGAAAGAAGCTTTCTGAGAGACTGCTTTGTGTTCTCTTAATTCATCTCACACAATTACAGCTTTCCCCTCAAGAAGCCTTTCGCTAAGACTGCTCTTGTAGAATTTGCAGAGTGATATTGGGAAGCCCATAGAGGGCTATTTTGAAAAAGGAAATATCTTCCGTTAAAAACTGGAAATAAGCTTTCTCAGAAACCGCTTTGTGTTCTGTTAATTCATCTCACAGAGTTACAGCTTTCCTCTCAGGAAGTCTATTGCTAAAGCTGTTCTTGTGCAATTTGCAAAGCGATATTTGGAAGCCCATAGAGGGCTAAGGTGAAAAAGGAAATATCCTAAGATAAAAACTGAAAAGAAGCCTTCTAAGAAACTGCATTGTGTTCTGTTAATTCATCTCACAGAGTTACAGCTTTCTCCTCAAGAAGCTTTTCTCTAAGACTGTTCTTCTGGAATTTGCAAAGTGATATTTGGAAGCCCAAAGAGGGTTATGGTGAAAAGGGAAATATCCTAAGATAGAAACTGAAAAGAAACTTTCTGAGAAACTGCTTTGTGTTCTGTTAATTAATCTCACAGAGTTACAGCTTTCCCCTCAAGAAGCCTTTCGCTAAAACTGTTCTTGTGGAATTTGCAAAGTGATATTTCGAAGACCATCGAGGGCTACGGTGAAAATAGAAGTATCGTAAGATAAAAACCGAAAAGAAGCTTTCTGAGAAACTGCTTTGTGTTCTGTTAATTCATCTCACAGTGTTACAAATTTCTCCTCAAGAAACCTTTAGCTAAGGCTGATCTTGTGGAATTTGCAAAGTGATATTTGGAAGCCCATAGAGGTCTATGGTGAAAAAGGAAGTATCTTCCATTAAAATCTGGAAAGAAGCTTTCTGAGAGACTGCTTTGTGTTCTGTTAATTCATCTCACATAGTTACAGCTTTCCCCTCATGAAGCCTTTCCCTAAGACTGTTCTTGTGGAATTTGCAAAGTGATATTTGGAAGCCAATAGAGGGCTATGGTGAAAAAGGAGATATCCTAAGATAAAAACCGAAAAGAAGCTTTCTCAGAAACTGCATTGTGTTCTCTTCATTCATCTCACAGAGTTATACCTTTCCCCTCTGGAAGCCTATCAGTAAGACCGTTCCTGTGGAATTTTCAAAGTCATATTTGGAAGCCCATAGAGGGCTATGGCGAAAAAGGAAATATCTTCCATTAGAAACTGGAAAGAAGCTTTCTGAGAAACTGCTTTGTGTTCTGTAAATTCATCTCACAGAATTACAGCTTTCCCCTCAGGAATCCTTTCGCTAAGTCTGTTCTTGTGGAATTTTCAAAGTGATATTTAGAAGCCCATAGAGGGCTATGGTGAAAAAGTAATTATCTTCCATTAAAAACTGGAAAGAATCTCTCTGAGAAACTGCTTTGTGTTTTGTAAATTCATGTCACGGAGTTACAGCTTTCCCCTCAAGAAGCCTTTCGCTAAGACTGTTCTTGTGGAATTTGCAAAGTGATATTTGGAGGCCCATAGAACCCCATGGTGAAAAAGGAAACATCCTAAGATAAAAACTGAAAAGTAGCTTTCTGAGAAATTCCTTTGTATTCTGTTTATTCATCTCACACAGCTACAGCTTTCCCCTCAAGAAGCCTTTCTCTAAGACTGTTATTGTGGAGTTTGCAAAGAGACATTTGGGGGCCCATAGAGGGCTATTGTTAAGAAACAAATATCTTCCCTTAAAAACTGAAAAGAAGGTTTCTGAGAAACTACTTTGTGTTCTGTTAATTCATCTCACAGAGGTACAGCTTTCCCCTGAAGAAACCGTTCACTCAGACTGTTCTTGTGGAATTTGCAAAGTGATATTGGAAGCCCATAGAGGCTTACGGCGAAAAAGAAAATATGCTAAGATAAAAACCGAAAGGAACCTTCTGAGAAACTTCATTGTGTTCTCTTAATTCATCTAACAGAGTTATAGCTCTCCTTTCGAGAAGCCTTTCACTAAGATTTTTCCTGTGGAATTTGCAAGGTGATATTTGGAAGCCCATAGAGGGCTATGGTGAAAAAGGAATTATCTTCCGTTAAAAACTGAATGAAGCTTTCTGAGAAACTGCTTTGTGTTCTGTTAATTTATCTCACATAGTTACATCTTTCCCCTCAAGAAGCCTTTCGCTAAGAATGTTCTTGTGGAATTTGCAAAGTGATATTTCGAAGTCCATAGAGGGCTATGGTGAAAATGGAAGTATGCTAAGATAAAAACCGAAAAGAAGCAGTCTGAGAAACTGCTTTGTGTCGGTTAATTCATCTAACAGATTTTCAGCTTTCTCCTCAAGAAGCCTTTCGCTAAGACTGTTCTTGTGGAATTTGAAGAGTTATATGGAAGCCCTTAGAGGGCTATGGTGAAAAAGGAAATATCTTCCGTTAAAAACTGGAAAGAAGCCTTCTGAGAAACTGCTTTGTGTTCTGTTAATTCATCTCACAGTGTTACACTTTCCCCTCAAGAAGCCTATCCCTAAGACTGTTCTTGTGTAATTTGCCAAGTGATATTTGGAATCCCATAGAGGGCTAGGGTGTAAAAGGAAATATCTTCCGTTAAACCTGGAAAGAATCTTTCTCAGAAACCCCTTTGTGTTCTGTTAATTCATCTCACAGTATTACAGCTTTCTCCTCAAGAAGCCTTTTGCTAAGACTGTTCTCGTGGAATTTGCAAAGTGATATTTGGAAGCCCTTAGGGGGCTATGGTGAAAAAGGAAATATCCTAAGATAAAAACTGAAAAGAAGCTTTCTGAGGAACTGCTTTCTGTTCTGTTAATTCATCTCAGAGATTTACAGCTTTCCGTTCAAGAAGCCTTTCGCAAAGACTCTTCTTTTGGAATTGGGAAAGTCATATTTGGAAGCCCATAGAGAGCTATGTTGCAAATGGAAATATCCTAAGATAAAAACCGAAAAGAAATTTTCTGAGAAACTGCTTTGTCTTCTGTTAATTCATCTCACAGTGGTACAGCTTTCCCCCCAAGAAGCCTTTAGCTAAGACTGTTCTTGTGGAATTTGTAAAGTGATATTTGTAAGCCCTTGGAGGGCTAAGGTGAAAATGGAAATATCCTAAGATGAAAACCGAAAAGAAGCTTTCTGGGAAACTGTTTTGTGTTCTGTTAGTTCATCTCACAGTGGTAAAGCTTTCCCCTCAAGAAGCCGTTCACTAAGACAGTTTTTGTGAAATTTGCAAACTGATATCTGGAAGCCCATAGAGGGCTGTGGTGAAAAAGGAAATAACCTAAGATAAAAACTGAAAAGAAGCTTCCTGAGAAACTGCTTTGTGTTCTGTTAATTCATCTCACAGTGTTACAGCTTTCCCCTCAAGAAGCCTTTCGCTATGGCTGTTCTTGTGGAATTTGCAACGTGATATTTGGAAGCCCATAGAGGGCTATGGTGAAAAAGGAAGTATCTTCCTTTGAAAACTGGAAAGAAGCTTTCTGAGAAACTCTTTTGTGTTCTGTTAATTCATCTCACAGAGTTAGTGCTTTCTCCTCAAGAAGCCTTTCATTAAGGCTTTTCTTGGGGAATTTGCAAAGTGATATTTGGAATCCCACAGAGGGCTAAGGTGAAAAAGGAAATATCTTCCGTTAAAAACTGGATAGAAGATTTCTGAGGGACTGCTTTGGGTTCTGTTAATTCACCTCACAGGTTTACAGCTTTCCCATCAAGAGGCCTTTCGCTAAGACTGTTCTTGTGGAATTCGCAAAGTGCTATTTGGAAGCCCATAGAGAGCTACGGTGAAGAAGGAAATATACTAAAATAAAATGCCAAAGGAATCTTACTGAGAAACTGCTTTGTGTTCTGTTAATTCATCTCACAGAGTTACAGCTTTTCCCTTAAGAAACTTTTCTCTAAGATTGTCTTGTTGAATTTGCTAAGTGATATTTGAAGCCCATAGAGGGCTATGGTGAAAAACGATTAATCTTCCGTTAAAAACTGTAAAGAATCTTTCTAAGAAACTGCTTTGTGTTTTTTTAAATTCATCTCAGAGAGTTTCAGCTTTTCCTCAAGAACCCTTTCGCTAAGACTGTTGTGTGGAATTTACAACGTGATATTTGGAAACCCATAGAGGGCTATCGTGAAAAAGGAAATATCCTAAGATAAAAACTGAAAAGAAGCTTTCTGAGAAACTGCTTTGTGTACTGCTAATTCATCTCAGAGAGTTACAGCTTTCCCCTCAAGAAGCCTTTCGCTAAGACTGTTCTTGTGGAATTTGCAAAGTGATATTTGGAAGCCCTTAAAGGGCTATGGTGAAAAAGGAAATATCGTCAGTTAAAAACTGAAAAGAAGCTTTCTGAGAAACTGCCTTTTGTTCTGATAATTCATCTCAGAGAGTTACAGCTTTCTGCTCAAGAAGCCTTATGCTAGGATTGGTCTTGTGGAATTTGCAAAGTGATACGTGGAAGCCTATAGAGTGTTATCGTGTAGAAGGAAATATCTTCAGTTAAAAACTGGAAAGAATATTTCTGAGAAACTTTTTTGTGTTCTGTTCATTCATCTCACAGAGTTTCAGTTTTCTCTGCAAGAAGCCTTTCGCTAATACTGTTCTTCTGGAATTTACAAAGTGATATTTTGAAGCCCAAAGAGGTCTATGGTGAAAAAGGAAATATATTCATTTAAAAACTGGAAAGAAGTTTTCTGAGAAAATGCTTTGTGTTCTGTTAATTCATCTCACAGAGTTACAGCTTTCCCCTCAAGAAGCCTTTCGCTAAGACTGCTCTTGTGGAATTTGCAAAGTGATATTTGGAAGCCCTTAGAGTGCTATGGTGAAAAAGGAAATACCCTAAGATAAAAACTGAAAAGAAGCTTTCTGAGGAACTGCTTTCTGTTCTGTTAATTGATCTAAGAGATTTACAGCTTTCCGTTCAAGAAGCCTTTCGCAAAGACTCTTCTTTTGGAATTGGCAAAGTGATATTTGGAAGGTCATAGAGAGCTATGGTGCAAATGGAAATATCCTAAGATAAAAACCGAAAAGAAGCTTTCTGAGAAACTGCTTTGTGTTCTCTTAATTCATCTCAGAGAGTTACAGCTTTCTCCTCAAGAAGCCGTTCGCTAAGACTGTTCTTGTGAAATTTGCAAACTGATATTTGGAAGCCCATAGAAAGTTATGGTAATAAAGGAAATAACTTCCGTTAAAAACTGGAAAGAAGCTTTCTGAGAAACTACTTTGTGTTCTGTTAATTCATCTCACAGAGATACAGCTTTCCCCTCAAGAAGCCGACCCCTAAGACTGTTCTTGTGGAATTTGTAAAGTGATATTTGAAGCCTTTAGAGAGCTATGGCGAAAAAGAAAATATCGTAAGATAAAAACCGAAAAGATGCTATCTGAAAAACTGCACTGTATTCTCTTAATTCATCTCACAGAGTTACAGCTTTCCCCTCAAGAAGCCGTTCACTAATACAGTTCTTGTGGAATTTTCAAAGTGATATTTGGAAGCCCATTGAGGGATATGTTGATAAAGGAAATATCTTCCGTTAAAAACTGGAAAGAAGCTTTCTGAGTAACTGCTTTTTTGTCTGTTAATTCATCTCACAGAGCTGTAGCTTTCCCCTCAAGAAGCCTTTCGCTAAGACTGTTCTTGTGGAAGTTGCAAAGTGATATTTGGAAGCCCATAGAGGGATACGGTGAAAAAGGAAATATCTTCCGTTAAAAACTGGAAAGAAACTTTCTGATAAACTGCTTTGTTCTCTGTTATTTCAAGTCTCAGAGATAAAGCTTTCCCCTAAAAAGCTTTTCTCAAGAAGCACTTCGCTACGACTGTTCTAGTGGAATTTGCAAAGTGATATTTGAAAACCCATAGAGGGATACGGTGAAAAAGGAAATATCTTCCGATAAAAACTGGAAAAAAGCTTTCTGAGAAACTGCTTTGTGCTTTATTAATTCATCTCACAGAGTTACAGCTTTACCCTCAAGAAGGCTTTCCCTAAGACTGTTCTTGTGAAATTTGCAAAGTGATATTTGGAAGCCCATGGAGGGCTATCCTGAAAAAGGAAATATCTTCCATTAAAAACTGGAAAGAAGATTTCTGAGAAACTGCTACGGGTTCTGTTAATTCATCTCACAGAGTTACAGCTTTCCCTTCAAGAATCCTTTCGCTAAGACTGTTCTTGTGGAATTTGCAAAGTCATATTCGGAAGCCCATAGAGGGCTATGGTGGAAAAGGAAATATCTTCCATTAAAAACTGGAAAGAAACTTTCTGAGAAACTGCTTTGTGTTCTGTAAATTCATCTCACAGAGTTACAGCTTTCTCCCAACGAAGATTTTCGCTAAGGCTGTTCTTGTGGAATTTGCACAGTGATATTTGAAAGCCCATACAGGGCTACGGTGAAAAAGAAATATCCTAAGATAAAAACCAAAACGAAGCCTTCTGAGAAACTGCTTTGTGTTCTGTTAGTTCTTCTCACAGAGTTACAGCTTTCCTCTCAAAAAGCCGTTCAGTAAGACTGTTCTTGTGAAATTTGCAAAGTGATATATGGAAGCCCATAGAGGGCTATGGTGAAAAAGGAAATATCTTCCAATAAACACAGGAAAGAAGCTTTCTGAGAACCAGTTTTGTGTCTGTTAATTCATCTTACAGATTTACAGCTTTCTCTTCAAAAAGCCTTTCGCTAAGACTGTTCTTGTGGAACTTGAAATGTGGTATTTGGAAACCCATAGAGGGCTATGGTGAAAAAGGAAATATCTTCCGTTAAAAACTTGAAAGAAGATTTCTGAGAAACTGCTTTGTGTTTTGTTAATTGATCTCAGAGAGTTACAGCTTTCCCCTCAAGAAGTCTTCCGTTAAGACTGTTCTTGTGGAATTTTCAAAGTGATATTTGGAAGCCCATAGGGGGCTCTGGCGAAAAAGAAAATATCCTAATATAAAAACTGAAAGGAAGCTTTCTGAGAAACTGCACTGTGTTCCCTTAATTCATCTCACAGAGTTATAGCTTACCCTCAAGAAGCCGTTCACTAAGACTGTTCTTGTGGAATTTGCAAAGCGATATTTGGAAGCCCCTAGAGGTATATGCTGTCAAGAAAGTATCTTCCGTTAAAAACTGGAAAGAAACTTTCTGATTAACTGCTTTGTGGTCTGTTAATTCATCTAACACAGCTACAGATTTCCCCTCAAGAAGCCTTTTGCTAAGACTGTTCTTGTGGAAGTAGAAAAGTGATATTTGGAATCCCATAGAGGGATATGGTGAAAAAGGAAATATCTTCCGTTAAAAACTGGAAAGCAGCTTTCTGAGTAACTGCTTTGTGGTCTGTTAATTCATCTCACAGAGCTACAGCTTTCCCCTCAAGAAGCCTATCGCTGAGACTGTTATTGTGGAATTTGCAAAGTGACCTTTGTAAGCCCCTGCAGGGCTATGCTGACAAAGGAAATATCCTCAGATAAAAACTGAAAAGAAGGTTTCTGAGAAACTGCTTTTTGTTCTGTTAATTCTTCTCACAGAGTTACAGCTTTCCCTCAAGAAGCCATTCACTAAGACAGTTTTTGTGAAATTTGCAAAGTGATATTTGGAAGCCCATAGGGAGCTATGGTGAAAAAGGAATATCTTCACTTAAAAACTGGAAAGAAGCTTTCTGAGAAACTGCTTTGTGTTCTGTTAATTCATCTCACAGAGTTACAGCTTTCCCCTCAAGAAGCCTTTATCTAAGACTGTTCTTGTGGAGTTTGCAAAGAGATATTTTTGAGACCATAGAGGGCTATGGTGAAAAAGAAAATATCTTCAGTTAAAAACTGGAAAGAATCTTTCTGAGAAACCCCTTTATGTTCTGTTAATTCATCTCACACAGTTACAGCTTTCTCCTCAAGAAGCCTTTCGCTAAGACTGTTCTTGTGGAATTTGCAATTGCTATTTGGAAGCCCTTAGAGGGCTGTGGTGAACAAGGAAATATCCCAAAATAAAAACTGAAAAGAAGCTTTCTGAGAAATTGTTTGTGTTCTCCTAATTCATATCATAGAGTTCCACCTTTCCCCTCAAGAAGCCTTTCGCTAAGACTGTTCTTGTGGCATTTGCAAAGTGATATTTGGAAACCCATAAAGGGCTATGGTGAAAAAGGAATTACCTTCCGTTAAAAACTGGAAAGAAGCTTTCTGGAAACTGTTCTGTGTTCTGTTAATTCATCTCACAGAGTTACAGCTTTCTCCTCAAGAAGCCTTTTCCTAAGACTCTTCTTGTGGAATTTACAAAGTGATATTTGGAAGCCCATAGAGGTCTAAGGTGAAAAAGGAAATATTTTCCGTTAAAAAAAGAAAAGAAGATTTCTGAGAAACTGCTTTGGGTTCTTTTAATTCATCTCACAGAGTTACACTTTTCCCGTCAAGAAGCCTTTCCCTAAGACTGTTATTGTGGAATTTGAAAAGTGATATTTAGAATCCCATAGAGGGCTAGGGTGAAACAGGAAATCTCTTCCGTTAAAAACTGGAATGAAGCTTTCTGAGAAACTGCTTTGTGTTCTGTTAATTCATCTCACAGAGTTACATCTTTCCCTTCAAGAAGCCTTTCGCTAAGGCTGTTCTTGTGGAATTGGCAAAGTGATATTTGGAAGCCCATAGAGGGCTATGGTGAAAAAGGAAATATCTTCCGTTAAAAACTGCAATGAAGCTTTCTGAGAAACTGCTCTGTGTTCTGTTAATTCATCTCACAGAGTTACACCTTTCCCTTAAAGAAGCCTTTCGCTTAAGGCTGTTCTTGTGGAATTTGCAAAGCGATATTTGGAAGCACATAGAGATCTATGGTGAAAAAGGAAATATCTTCAGTTAAAAACTGGAAAGAGGCTTTCTGAGAAACTGCTTTGTGTTCTGTTAATTCATCTCACAGAGTTACACCTTTCCTGTCAAGATTTCTTTCGCTCAGACTGTTCTTGTGGAATATGGAATGTGATATTTGTAAGCGCATACAAAAGTATGGTGAAAAAGGAAATAGCTTCCGTTAAAAACGGTAAAGAAGCATTCTATGACTGCTCTGTGTTCTATTAATACATCTCAGAGAGTTACAGCTTTCCCCTCAAGAAGCCTTTCTCTAAGACTGTTCTTGTGGAATGTGCAATGTGATATTTGGAAGCCCATAGAGGTCAATGGTCAAAAAGGAAATATCTTCAGTTAAAAACTGGAAAGAAGCTTTCTGAGCAACTGCTTTGTCTTCTGTTAATTCATCTCACAGAGTTACAGCTTTCCCTTCATGAAGCCTTTTGCTAAGGCTGTTCTTGTGGAATTTCCAAAGTGGTGTTTGGAAGCACTTAAGGAGCTATGGTGAAAAAGAAAATATCTTCCGTAAAAAACTGGAAAGAAGCTTTCTGGGAAACTGCTTTGTGTTCTCTTAATTCATCTAACACAGTTACAGCTTTCCCCTCAAGAAGTCTTTCGCTAAGACTGTTCTTGTGGAATTTGCAAAGTGATATTTGGAAGCCCATAGAGGGCTACGGTGAAAAAGGAAATATCTTCAGTTAAAAACTGGAAAGAAGCTTTCTGGAAATTGTGTTGTGTTCTGTGAATTCATCTCACACAGTTACAGCTTTCTCCTCAAGAAGCCTTTTGCTAAAACTGTTCGTGGGGAATTTACAAAGTGATATTTGGAATCCCATAGAGCCCTATGGTGACAAAGGAAATATCCTAAGATAAAAACTGAAAAGAAGCTTTCTGAGAAACTGCTTTGTGTTCTGTTAATTCATCTCACAGAGTTACAGTTTTCCCATCAAGATTCCTTTCACTAAGACTGTTCTTGTCGAATATGGAAAGTGATATTTGGAAGCGCATACAAAACTATGGTGAAAAAGGAAATATCTTCCATTAAAAACTGGAAAGAACCTTTATAAGAAACTGCTTTGTGTTCTGTTAATTCATCTCAGAGAGTTACAGCTTACCCCTCAAGAAGCCTTTCACTAAGACTGTTCTTGTGGAATTTGCAAAGTGATATTTGGAAGCCCCTAGTGGGCTAAGGTGAAAAAGGAAATATCTTCCGTTAAAAACTGGAAAGAAGTTTTCTGAGGAACTGATTTGTGTTCTGTTAATTCATCTCACAGAGTTACAGCTTTCCCCTCAAGAAGCCTTTCGTAAGACTGTTCTTGTGGAATTTTCAAAGTGATATTTGGAAGCCCTTAGAGGGCTATGGTGATAAAGAGAGTATCTTCCGTTTAAAATTGTGAAGAAGCTTTCTGAGAAACTGCTTTGTGTTCTGTTAATTCGGCTAACAGAGTTACAGCGTTCCCTTCAAGAAGCCCTTAGCTAAGGCTGTTCTTGTGGAATTGGCAAAGTGATATTTGGAAGCACATAGAGCGCTATGGTGAAAAAGGAAATATATTCTGTTAAAAACTGGAAATAAGCTTTCTGAGAAACTGCTTTGTGTTCTGTTAATTCATCTCACAGAGTTACAGCTTTCCCGTCAAGGAGCCTTTCGCTAAGACTGTTCTTGTGGAATTTGCAAAGTGATATTTGGAAGCCCATAGAGGGCTATGGAGAAAAAGAGAGTATCTTCCGTTTAAAACTGTGAAGAAGCTTTCTGAGAAACTGCTTTGTGTTCTGTTAATTCATCTTACAGTGTTACAGCTTTCCCCTAAAGAAACCTTTCGCTAAGGATGATCTTATGGAATTTGGAAAGTGATATTTGGAAGCCCATAGAGGGCTATGGTGAAAAAGGAAATATCTTCCGTTAAAAACTGGAAAGAAGCTTTCTGAGAAACTGCTTTTTGTTCTGTTAATTCATCTCACAGAGTTACATCTTTCCCTTTAAGAAGCCTTTCGCTAAGGCTGTTCTTCTGGAATTGGCAAAGTGATATTTTTAAGCCCATAGAGGGCTATGGGTAAAAAGGAATTATCTTCCGTTAAAAACTGGAAAGAATCTTTCTGAGAAACTGCTTTGCGTTCTGTTAATTCATCTCATAGAGTTTCAGCGTTCCCCTGAAGAAGCCTTTCTCTAACACAGTTCTTGTGGAATTGGCAAAGTGATATTTGGAAGCCCATAGAGGGCTATGGTGAAAAAGGAAATATCATCCGTTTAAAACTGGAAAGAAGCTTTCTGAGAAACTGCTTTGCGTTTTGTTAATTCATCTCACAGAGTTACATCTTTCCCCTCAAGAAGCCTTTCTCTAAGACTGTTCTTGTGGAATTTGAAAAGTGATATTTGGAAGCCCATAGAGGTCAATGGTGAAAAAGGAAATATCTTCCGTTAAAAACTGGAAAGTACCTTTCTGAGAAACTGCTTTGTGTTCTGTTAATTCATCTGACAGAGTTACAGCTTTTCCTTCAAGAAGCCATTCTCTAAGGTTGTTCTTGTGGAATTTGCAAATTGATAATTGGAAGCACATAGAGAGTTATGGTAAAAAAGGAAATATCTTCAATTAAAAACTGCAAAGAAGCTTTCTGAGATACCGCTTTGTTCTGTTAATTCATCTCACAAAGTTACTGCTTTCCTCTCAAGATTCCTTTCGCTAAGACTGTTCTTGTGGAATATGGAAAGTGTTATTTGGAAGCTCATACAAAACTATGGTGAAGAAGCAAATATCTTCCGTTAAAAACTGGAAAGAAGGTTTATAAGAAACTGCTTTGTGTTCTGTTAATTCGTCTCAGAGATTACAGCTTACTCCTCAAGAAGCCTTTTACTAAGACTGTTCTTGTGGAATTTTCAAAGTGATATTTGGAAGCCCATAGAGGGCTAAGGTGAAAAAGGAAATATCTTCCGTTAAAAGCTGGAAGGAGGTTTTCTGAGGAATTGATTTGTGTTCTGTTAATTCATCTCACAGAGTTACAGTTTTCCCCTCAAGATGCCTTTCGTAAGACTGTTCTTGTGGAATTTGCAAAGTGATATTTGGAAGCCCATAGAGGGCTATAGTGAAAAAGGAAATATACTAAGATAAAAACCGAAAAGAAGCTATCTGAGAAACTGCTTTGTGTTCTGATAGTTCATCTCACAGTGTTACATCTTTCCCCTGAAGAAGCCGTTCACTAAGACTCCCCTTGTGAAATATAGAAAGTAATGTTTGGAAGCCCTTAGAGGGCTATGGTGAGAAAGGAAATACCTTCCGTTAAAAATTGCAAAGAAGCTTTCTGAGAAACTGTTTTGTGTACCGTTAATTCATGTCACAGAGTTACAGCTTTACTCTCAAGAATCCCTTCGCGAAGACTGTTCTTGTGGAATTTGCAAACTGATATTTGGAAGCCCTTAGAAGGCTATGGTGAAAAAGGAAATATCTTAAGATAAAAACTGAAAAGAAGTTTTCTGAGAAACTACTTTGTGTTCTGTTAATTCATCTCACAGAGTTACAGCTTTCCCCTCAAGAAGCCTTTCTCTAAGACTGCTCTTGTGGAAATTGCAAGGTGATATTTGGAAGTCAATATTGGGCTACGGTGAAAAAATAAATATACTAAGATAAAAAACGAAAAGAAGTTTCTGAGAAACGACTTTGTGTTCTGTTAACTCATCTCACAGAGTTACAGCTTTTCCCTCATGAAGCCTTTCGCTAAGACTGTTCTTGTGGAATTTGCAAAGTGATATTTGGAAGCCCATAGAGGGCTATGGTGAAAAAGGAAATATCTTCCGTTAAAAACTGGAAAGAAGCTTTCTGAGAGACTGCTTTGTGTTCTGTTAATACATCTCATAGAGTTACAGCTTTCCCCTCAAGAAGCCTTTCGCTAAGACTGTTCTTGTGGAATTTGCAAAGTGATTTTAGAAGCCCATAGGGGGTTATGGCAAAAAGGAAATATTCTAAGATAAAAACCGAAAAGAAGCTTTCTGAGAAACTGCATTATGTTCCCTTAATTCATCTCACAGTGTTATAGCTTTCCCCTCAAGAAGCCGTTCACTAAGATTGTTCCTGTGGAATTTTCAAGGTGATATTCAGAAGCCCATAGAGGGCTGTGATGAAAAAGGAAATATCTTCCGTTAAAAACTGGAAAGAATGTTTTTTAGAAACTGCTTTGTGTTCTGTTAATTCATCTCACAGAGTTATAGCTTTCCCCTCAAGATGCCTTTCGCTAAGACTGTTCTTGTGGAATTTCCAAAGTGATATTTGGAAGCCCATAGAGGGCTACGGTGAAAATGGAAATATCCTAAAATAAAAACCGAAAAGAAGCTTTCTGAGAAACTGCTTTGTGTTCTGGTAATTCATCTCACAGTGTTACACCTTTCTCCTCAAGAAGCCTTTCGCTAAGACTGTTCTTGTGGAATTTGAAAGGTGATATTTCGAAGCCCATGGGGGCTATGGTGAAAAAGGAAATATCTTTCCTTAAAAACTGGAAACAAGATTTCTGAGAAACTGCTTTGTGTTCTGTTAATTCATCTCACAGATTTACAGCTTTCCCCTCAAGAAGCCGTTCACTAAGACTGTTCTTGTGAAATTTGCAAAGTGATATTTGGAAGCCCATAGAGGGCTATGGTGAAAAAGGAAATATCTTCCGTTAAAAACCAGAGGCAGATAAAGCCACAAAGATGGGGAAAAAGCAGGGCAGAAAAGCTGCAATTTCAATAAATAAGGGCGCATCTCCTCCGGCAAAGGAGCGCAGCTCATCGCCAGCAATGGATCAAAGCTGGACGGAGAATGACTTTGACGAAATGATAGAAGAAGGCTTCAGTCCATGAAACTTCTCAGAGCTAAAGGAGGAATTACGTACCCAGCGCAAAGAAACTAAAAGTCTTGAAAAAAAAGTGGAAGAATTGATGGCTAGAATAATTAATGCAGAGAAGGTCATAAACGAAATGAAAGAGATGAAAACCATGACACGAGAAATACGTGACAAATGCACAAGCTTCAGTAACCGACTCGATCAACTGGAAGAAAGAGTATCAGCGATTAAGGATCAAATGAACGAAATGAAGCGAGAAGAGAAACCAAAAGTAAAAAGAAGAAGAAATGAACAAAGCCTGCAAGAAGTATGGGATTATGTAAAAAGACCAAATCTACGTCTGATTGGGGTGCCTGAAAGTGAGGGGGAAAATGGAACCAAGTTGGAAAACACTCTTCAGGATATCATCCAGGAGAACTTCCCCAACCTAGTAGGGCAGGCCAACATTCAAATCCAGGAAATACAGAGAACACCACAAAGATACTCCTCGAGAAGAGCAACTCCAAGACACATAATTGCCAGATTCACCAAAGTTGAACTGAAGAAAAAAATCTTAAGGGCAGCCAGAGAGAAAGGTCGGGTTACCCACAAAGGGAAGCCCATCAGACTAACAGCAGATCTCTCGGCAGAAACTCTACAAGCCAGAAGAGAGTGGGGGCCAATATTCAACATTCTTAAAGAAAAGAATTTTCAACCCAGAATTTCATATCCAGCCAAACTAAGTTTCATAAGTGAAGGAGAAATAAAATCCTTTACAGATAAGCAAATGCTTAGAGATTTTGTCACCACTAGGCCTGCCTTACAAGAGACCCTGAAGGAAGCGCTAAACATGGAAAGGAACAACTGGTACCAGCCATTGCAAAAACATGCCAAAATGTAAAGACCATCAAGGCTAGGAAGAAACTGCATCAACTAACGAGCAAAATAACCAGTTAATATCATAATGGTAGGATCAAGTTCACACATAACAATATTAACCTTAAATGTAAATGGACTAAATGCTCCAATTAAAAGACACAGACTGGCAAACTGGATAAAGAGTCAAGACCCATCAGTCTGCTGTATTCAGGAGACCCATCTCACACGCAGAGACATACATAGGCTCAAAATAAAGGGATGGAGGAAGATATACCAAGCAAATGGAGAACAAAAAAAAGCAGGGGTTGCAATACTAGTCTCTGATAAAACAGACTTTAAACCATCAAAGATCAAAAGATACAAAGAAGGCCATTACATAATGGTAAAGGGATCAATTCAACAGGAAGAGCTAAATATCCTAAATATATATATGCACCCAATACAGGAGCACCCAGATTCATAAAGCAAGTCCTTAGAGCCTTACAAAGAGACTTAGACTCCCATACAATAATAATGGGAGACTTCAACACTCCACTGTCAACATTAGACAGATCAACGAGACAGAAAATTAACAAGGATATCCAGGAATTGAACTCATCTCTGCAGCAAGCAGACCTAATAGACATCTATAGAACTCTCCACCCCAAATCAACAGAATATACATTCTTCTCAGCACCACATCGCACTTATTCCAAAATTGACCACATAGTTGGAAGTAAAGCACTCCTCAGTAAATGTACAAGAACAGAAATTGTAACAAACTGTCTCTCACACCACACTGCAATCAAACTAGAACTCAGGACTAAGAAACTCAATCAAAACCGCTCAACTACATGGAAACTGAACAACCTGCTCCTGAATGACTACTGGGTACATGACGAAATGAAGGCAGAAATAAAGATGTTCTTTGAAACCAATGAGAACAAAGATACAACATACCAGAATCTCTGGGACACATTTAAAGCAGTGTGTAAAGGGAAATTTATAGCACTAAATGCCCACAAGAGAAAGCAGGAAAGATCTAAAATTGACACTCTAACATCACAATTAACAGAACTAGAGAAGCAAGAGCAAAGTCATTCAAAAGCTAGCAGAAGGTAAGAAATAACTAAGATCAGAGCAGAACTGAAGGAGATAGAGACACAAAAATCCCTCCAAAAAATCAATGAATCCAGGAGTTGGTTTTTTGAAAAGATCAACAAAATTGACAGACCGCTAGCAAGACTAATAAAGAAGAAAAGGGAGAAGAATCAAATAGACGCAATAAAAAATGATAAAGGGGATATCACCACCGACCCCACAGAAATACAAACTACCATCAGAGAATACTATAAACACCTCTACGCAAATAAACTAGAAAATCTAGAAGAAATGGATAATTTCCTGGACACTTACACTCTTCCAAGACTAAACCAGGAAGAAGTTGAATCCCTGAATAGACCAATAGTAGGCTCTGAAATTGAGGCAATAATTAATAGCCTACCAACCAAAAAAAGTCCAGGACCAGATGGATTCACAGCTGAATTCTACCAGAGGTACAAGGAGGAGCTGGTACCATTCCTTCTGAAACTATTCCAATCAATAGAAAAACAGGGAATCATCCCTAACTCATCTTATGAGGCCAACATCATCCTGATACCAAAGCCTGGCAGAGACACAACAAAAAAAGAGAATTTTAGACCAATATCCCTGATGAACATCGATGCAAAAATCCTCAATAAAATACTGGCAAACCGTATTCAACAGCACATCAAAAAGCTTATCCACCATGATCAAGTGGGCTTCATCCCTGGGATGCAAGGCTGGTTCAACATTCGCAAATCAATAAACATAATCCAGCATATAAACAGAACCAAAGACAAGAACCACGTGATTATCTCCATCGATGCAGAAAAGGCTTTTGACAAAATTCAACAGCCCTTCATGCTAAAAACGCTCAATAAATTCGGTATTGATGGAACGTACCTCAAAATAATAAGAGCTATTTATGACAAACCCACAGCCAATATCATACTGAATGGGCAAAAACTGGAAAAATTCCCTTTGAAAACTGGCACAAGACAGGGATGCCCTCTCTCACCACTCCTATTCAACATAGTGTTGGAAGTCCTGGCTAGTGCAATCAGGCAAGAGAAAGAAATCAAGGGGATTCATTAGGAAAAGAAGAAGTCAAATTGTCCATCTTTGCCGATGACATGATTGTGTATTTAGAAAATCCCATTGTCTCAGCCCGAAATCTCCTTAAGCTGATAAGCAACTTCAGCAAAGTCTCAGGATACAAAATTAATGTGCAAAAATCACAAGCATTCGTATACACCAGTAACAGACAAACAGAGAGCCAAATCATGAATGAACTTCCATTCACAATTGCTTCAAAGAGAATAAAACACCTAGGAATCCAACTTACAAGGGATGTAAAGGACCTCTTCAAGGAGAACTACAAACCACTGTTCAATGAAATAAAAGAGGACACAAACAAATGGAAGAACATACCAAGCTCATGGATAGGAAGAATCAATATTGTGAAAATGGCCATACTGCCCAAGGTTATTAATAGATTCAATGCCATCCCCATCAAGCTACCAATGAGTTTCTTCACAGAATTGGGAAAAACTGCTTTAAAGTTCATATGGAACCAAAAAAGAGCCCACATTTCCAAGACAATCCTATGTCAAAAGAACAAAGCTGGAGGCATCATGCTACCTGACTTCAAACTATACTACAAGGCTACAGTCACCAAAACAGCATGGTACTGGTACCAAAACAGAGATATAGACCAATGGAACAGAACAGAGTCCTCAGAAATAATACCACACATCTACAGCCATCTGATCTTTGACAAACCTGAGAGAAACAAGAAATGGGGAAAGGATTCCCTATTTAATAAATGGTGCTGGGAAAATTGGCTAGCCATAAGCAGAAAGCTGAAACTGGAACCTTTCCTTACTCCTTATACGAAAATTAATTCAAGATGGATTAGAGACTTAAACGTTAGACCTAATACCATAAAAACCCTAGAGGAAAACCTAGGTAGTACCATTCAGGACATAGGCATGGGCAAAGACTTCATGTCTAAAACACCAAAAGCAACGGCAGCAAAAGCCAAAATTGACAAATGGGATCTCATTAAACTAAAGAGCTTCTGCACAGCAAAAGAAACTACCATCAGAGTGAACAGGCAACCTACAGAATTGGAGAAAATTTTTGCAATCTACTCATCTGACAAAGGGCTAATATCCAGAACCTACAAAGACCTCAAACAAATTTACAAGAAAAAAACAAACAACCCCATCAAAAAGTGGGCAAAGGATATGAACAGACATTTCTCAAAAGAAGACATTCATACAGCCAACAGACACATGAAAAAATGCTCATCATCACTGGCCATCAGAGAAATGCAAATCAAAACCACACTGAGATACCATCTCACACCAGTTAGAATGGCGATCATTAAAAAGTCAGGAAACAACAGGTGCTGGAGAGGATGTGGAGAAATAGGAACACTTTTACACTGTTGGTGGGATTGTAAACTAGTTCAATCATTATGGAAAACAGTATGGCGATTCCTCAAGGATCTAGAACTAGACGTACCATATGACCCAGCCATCCCATTACTGGGTATATACCCAAAGGATTATAAATCATGCTGCTATAAAGACACATGCACACGTATGTTTATTGCGGCACTATTCACAATAGCAAAGACTTGGAATCAACCCAAATGTCCATCAGTGACAGACGGGATTAAGAAAATGTGGCACATATACACCATGGAATACTATGCAGCCATAAAAAAGGATGAGTTTGTGTCCTTTGTAGGGACATGGATGCAGCTGGAAACCATCATTCTTAGCAAACTATCACAAGAACAGAAAACCAAACACTGCATGTTCTCACTCATAGGTGGGAACTGAACAATGAGTTCACTTGGATTCGGGAAGGGGAACGTCACACACCGGGGCCTATCATGGGGAAGGGGGAGGGGGGAGGGATTGCATTGGGAGTTAAACCTGATGTAAATGACGAGTTGATGGGTGCTGACGAGTTGATGGGTGCAGCACAGCAACAGGGCACAAGTATACATATGTAACAAACCTGCACGTTATGCACATGTACCCTAGAACTTAAAATATAAAAAAATAAATAAATAAAAATAAAGAAGCAACCAACCACATCCCTCCTTCCCACTAGAGGCTTCCAGGCTGAAACAGGTTGATACAGGGAGAGGAGGAGAAGATACGCAACTAAGTCACATTTTGAGATCTGTTTAATAATAATTCTAATTTCATGTTCTCACTTATTTGTGAGATCTAAAAATCAAAACAATTAAACTCATGGAGATAGAGAGTAGAAGCATGGTTACCAGAGGCTGGGAAGGGTAGTGGGGGTTTGAGGCAAAGCTGGAGATTTTTAATGGGTACAAAAAAACAGAAAGAATAAATAAGATCTAGTATTTGATAGCACAACAAGGCGACTATAGTCAGTAATAATTTAACTGTGCATTTTAAAATAACTAAAAGAGTCTAATTGGATTGCTTGTAACACAAAGGATAAATGCTTGAGAGAATGGATACCCCATTTTACATGATGTGATTATTATTCATTGCATGCCTGAATCAGAACATCTCATGCACCCCATAAATACATACATCTACTATATACCCACAAAATTGAAATAAATAATTTTAAAAAATAAAAAATAAAAAATAATCTTCCACTTATTTTTTAGGAAAAGCACATAACTAAATTGTTACAAAAGGATTGACCAAACAATCCTTTGAACGGTTTGAGTCAGCAGTTGTGGCAGGAATGCGGTTGGGGGAAATGGGGAGAAGTGAGTGAAGATAAAAGGAATTGGACAAGTGTTGATGTTGGTGAAATGAATGATGAGTACCTAGAGGTAATCCACTATTGTATGTATTTGGAATTTATCATAAAAGTATTTTTGAAAGAACATATTCACTACTGAAAATTCAAACAAGGGGAATAAATTAAAGACCACTTATCATCCTATAATTTCAAACATTAAAAAGATTTATTATTTTATGAGAAAATTATAGCATTATTATATAAATATGGTATATTAATTTTTAAATAGCATTATACCTGAGCATTTTGCTAAGTTATTGTAATGTATCAAATATATATTTTACTTTTTATAAAAGTGAGACATAAAGTAAGCCTAAAAGAGATATACTAGAATAATAAGTACTAGAAATATAAAATAATTCTATATAAAATGATTAAATATAAATATGAAAAGAATTATAATTTAATTGCACCAGGAAAAATCATACTTGATTTAAAAAAACTTGTAAAGTAAAATAGAATTCAAAAAGCTTTAATTGTATTTGGATTTGACACTGTTATACTTAGTTTTTTAGCATGATATAATTAATGATATAATTATGAAAAATATTTAAAGCAATGTTATTACCTGTGGAAGACATCCGAGTTCTGGAGACATTGGCGGCGACTCTGTATAGGTTTGCAGCACCCTCCATTCTTGCTACCTCAGAAGGAATTCCACTAGGGGGCATAAGGCAGAAAGTGAGACAGAGGTAATTCTCAGAGCAGGAGTGAAGGTTTATTAAAAGGCTTTAAAACAGAAAGGAAAGGAAGGGAAGTACGACCTGGAAGAGGGCCAAGTGGGAGATTTGAGAAGCCAAGTGCACAGCTTGACTTCTTGACTTGGGGTTTTATACATTGGCATACTTCCGGGATCTTGCCTTACTTCTCCTCACTCCTGAGATCTCATTGGGAAGTTGCTGATCAGTTTCAGGTGTTTTCTATTAGAAGCCTGCCTTTCCTTGACACCAGGTATAACCAATTACTACTTTAGAGAAACAGTTAACAACCCCTTGACCATCACCTGAGGGTCTCCCTACACATTAGGTGTGTGGAAGAGGGGAGCCCTCTCCTGCCCTGCTCATACTTGACTAGCTTTCTACTACAACAATATTTCTTGAATATTCTTTATGTACTAAGTAATAAGAATTCTGATATTTCATGAGTGATTGTTACACAAAATTATAAAAATAAAAAAGAAATTAAGCATGTAATATTAAAAAAAAAAAGTGGAAATAAGCTTCCTGAGAAACTGCTTTGTGTTCTGTTAATTCATCTCACAGAGTTACAGCTTTCCCCTCAAGAAGCCTTTCGCTAAGGTTGTTCTTGTGGAATTTGCAACGTGATATTTGGAAGCCCATAGAGGGCTATGGTGAAAAAGGAAATATCTTCCTTTTAAAAGAGGAAGGAAGCTTTCTGAGAAAATATTTTGTGTTCTGTTAATTCATCTCACAGAGTTAGAGCTTTCTCCTCAAGAAGCCTTTCGCTAAGACTTTTCTTGGGGAATTTGGAAAGTGATATTTGGAAGCCCACAGAGGGCTAAGGTGAAAAAGGAAACATCTTCCGTTAAAAACTGAAAAGATTTCTGAGAGACTGCTTTGTGTTCTGTTAATTCACCTCACAGATTTCCAGTTTTCCCCTCAAGAAGCCTTTTCCTAAGACTGCTCTTGTGGAATTTGCAAAGTGATATTTGGAAGCCCATAGAGAGCTATGGTGAAAAAGGAAATATCCTAAAATAAAAACCCAAAGGAATCTTACTGAGAAACTGCTTTGTGTTCTGTTAATTCATCTCACAGAGTTACAGCTTTTCCCTTAAGAAACTTTTCTCTAAGACTGTTCTTGTGGAATTTGCAAAGTGATATTTGGAAGCCCATAGAGAGCTATGGTGAAAAAGGAAATATCCTAAAATAAAAACCCAAAGGAATCTTACTGAGAAAATGCTTTGTGTTCTGTTAATTCATCTCACAAAGTTACAGTTTTTCCCTTAAGAAACTTTTCTCTAAGATTGTTCTTGTGGAATTTGCAAAGTGATATTTGGAAGCCCATAGAGGGCTATGGTGAAAAACGATATATCTTCAGTTAAAAACTGTAAAGAATCTTTCTAAGAAACTGCTTTGTGTGTTTTTCAATTCATCTCAGAGCGTTACAGCTTTTCCTCAAGAAGCCTGTCGCTAAGACTGTTGTGTGGAATTTACAACGTGATATTTGGAAACCCATAGAGGGCTATGGTGAAAAAGGAAATATCCTAAGATAAAAACTGAAAACAAGCTTTCTGAGAAACTGCTTTGTGTTCTGTTAATTCATCTCACAGAGTTACAGCTTTCTCCTCAAGAAGCCTTTTGCTAAAACTGTTCTTGTGGAATTTGCAAAGTGATATTTGGAAGCCCATAGATGGCTGTGGTGAAAATGGAAATATCCTAAAATAAAAACCGAAAAGAAGCTTTCTGAGAAACTGCTTTGTGTTCTGTTAGTTCATCTCACAGAGTTACAGCATTAACCTCAAGAAGCCGTTCACTCAGACATTTCTTGTGAAATTTGCAAAGTGATATTTGGAAGCCCATAGAGGGCTTTGGTGAAAAAGGAATTATACTAAGATAAAAACCGAAAAGAAGCTTTATGATAAACTGCTTTGTGTTTTTTTACTTCATCTCACAGTGTTACAGCTTTCCCCCCAAGGAGCCGTTCACTAAGACTGTTCTTGTGAAATTTGGAAAGTGATATTTGGAAGCCAATAAACGGCTATGGTGAAAATTGAAATATCTTCCGTAAAAAACTGGAAAGAAGCGTTCTGAGTAACTGCTTTGTGTTCTGTTAATTCATCTCACAGTATTACAGCTTTCCCCCCAAGAAGCCTTTCCCTAAGACTGTTCTTGAGAAATTTGCAAACTGATATTTGGAAACCATTAGAGGGCTATGGTGAAAATGGAAATATCCTAAGATAAAAACAGAAAACAAGCTTTCTGAGAAACTGTTTTGCGTTTTGTTAGTTCATCTCACAGAATTACAGCTTCCCTCTCAAGAAGCCCTTCGCGAAGGCTGTTCTTGTTTTATTTGCAAAGTGATATTTGGAAGCCCATAGAGGGCTATGATGAAAAAGGAAATATCTTCAGTTAAAAACTGTAAAGAAGCTTTATGAGAAACAGCTTTGTGTTCTGTTATTTGATCTCACAGAGTTACAGCTTTCCTCTCATGAAGCCTTTCGCTAAGGCTGTTCTTGTGTAATTTGCAAGGTGATATTTGGAAGCCCATAGAGGGTTATGGTGAAAAAAGAAATATCTTCAGTTAAAAACTGGCAAGAAGCTTTCTGAAAAACTGCTTTGTGTTCCGTTAATTCATCTCACACAGTTACAGCTTTCCCCTCAAGAAGCGTTTCGCTAAGGCTGTTCTTGTGAATCTGCAAAGTAATATTTGGAAGCCCTTAGAGTGCTATGGAAAAAAGTAAATATCGTAAGATAAAAACTGAAACCAAATTTTCTGAGAAACTGCTTTGTGTTCTCTTAATTCATCTCACAGAGTTACCACATTCCCCTCAAGAACCCTTTCGCTAACACTGTTGTTGTGGAATATGCAAAGTGATATTTTGAATCCCATAGAGGGCTATGGTGAAAAAGGAAATATCCTAAGATGAAAACTGAAAAGAAGCTTTGTGAGAAACTGCTTTGTATTCCGTTAATTCTTCTCACAGGGTTACAGCTTTCCCCTCAAGAAGTCTTTCACTAAGACTGTTTTTGTGGAGTTTGCAAAGTGATATTTGGAAGCCCATAGGGGGTTACGGTGAAAAATGAAACATCTTCAGTTAAAAACTGGAAAGAAGCTTTCTGAGAAACTGCTTTGGATTCTGTTAATTCATCTCACAGAGTTACAGCTTTCCCTTCAACTAGCCTTTCGGTAAGACTGTTCTTGTGGAATTTGCAAAGTGATATTTGGAAGCCCATAAACGGCCATGTTGAAAAAGGAAATATCTTCAGTTAAAATCTGGAAAGAAGATTTCTGAAAGACTGCTTTGTGTTCTGTTAATTCATCTCACAGAGTTACAGCTTTCCCCTCAAGAAGTCTTTCACGAAGGCTGTTCTTGTTTATCTTGCAAAGTGATATTTGCAAGCCAGTAGATGAAAAAGGTGAAAAAGGAAATATCTTCAGTTTAAAACGGAAAAGAAGCTTTCTGAGAAACTGTTTTTTGTTCTGTTAAATCATCTCAGAGGGTTACAGCTTTCTCCTCAAGAAGCCTTTCGCTAGGACTGTTCTTCTGGAATTTGGAAAGTGGTATTTGGAAGCACATAGAGTGCTATGGTGAAAAAGGAAATATCTTCAGTTAAAAACTGGAAAGAAGATTTCTGAGAAACTTTTTTGTGTTCTGTTAATTCATCTCACTGAATTACAGCTTTCTCCGCAAGAAGCCTTTCGCTAAAACTGTTCTTGTGGAATTTGCAATGTGATATTTGAAAGCCCAAACAGGTCTATGGTGAAAAAGGAAATATCTTCAGTTAAAAACTGGAAAGAAGTCTTCTGAGAAAACGCTTTGTGTTCTGTTAATTCATCTCACTGAATTACAGCTTTCCCCTCAAGAAACCTTTCGCAGAGACTGTTCTTTTGGAATTTGCAAAGTGATATTTGGAAACATTTAGAGCACTATGGTGAAAAAGGTAATATCCTAAAATGAAAACTGAAAAGAAGCTTTCTGAGGAACTGCTTTCTGTTCTGTTAACTCATCTCAGAGATTTACAGCTTTCCATTCAAGAAGCCTTTCGCAAAGACTGTTCTTTTGGAATTGGCAAAGTGGTATTTGGAAGCCCATAGAGAGCTATGGTGCAAATGGAAATATCCTAAGATAAAAACCGAAAAGAAGCTTTCTGAGAAACTGCTTTGTGTTCTTTTAATTCATCTCACAGAGTTACAGCTTTCCCCTCAAGAAGCCTTTCTCTAAGACTGTTCTTGTGGAATATGCAAAGTGATATTTGGAAGACCATAGAGGTCTAAGCTGAAAATGGAATTATGCTAAGATAAAAACTGTAAAGAAGCTTTCTGGGAAATTCTTTGTGTTCTATTAGTTCATCTCACAGAGTTACAGCTTTCTCCTCAAGAAGCCTTTCGCTAAAACTGTTCTTGTGGAATTTCCAAAGTGATATTTGGAAGCCTACAGAGGGGTATTGTGGAAAAGGAAATATTTTCCGTTAAAAAATGAAAACAAGATTTCTGAAAAACTGCCTTGGGTTCTTTTAATTCATCTCACAGAGTTACACCTTTCCCCTCAAGAAGCCTTTCCCTAAGACTGTTCTTGTGGAATTTCCAAAGTGATATTTGGAAGCCCATGGAGGGCTGTGGTGAAAAAGGAAATATCCGAAGATAAAAACTCAAAAGAAGTTTCTGAGAAACTGCTTAGTGTTCTGTTAATTCATCTCACAGAGTTACAGCTTTCCCCTCAAGAAGCCGTTCACTAAGACTGTTCTTGTGGAATTTGCAAATTGATATTTGGAAGCCCATAGAGGGCTACAGTGAAAAAGGAAATATTCTGAGATAATAACTGAAAAGAAGCTTTCTGAGAAACTGCTTTTTATTCTGTTATTTCTTTTCACAGGGTTACAGCTTTCCCCTCAAGAAGCCTTTCGCTAAGACTGTTCTTGTGGAATTTGCAAAGTGATATTTGGAAGCCCATAGAGGGCTATGGTGAAAAAGGAAATATCTTCAGTTAAAAACTGAAAAGAAGCTTTCTGAGAAACTGCCTTTTGTTCTGTTAATTCATCTCAGAGAGTTACAGCTTTCTCCTCAAGAAGCCTTTCGCTAGGATTGGTCTTGTGGAATTTGCAAAGTGATACTTGGAAGTCTATAGAGTGTTATCGTGTAAAAGGAAATATCTTCAGTTAAAAACTGGAAAGAAGATTTCTGAGAAACTTTTTAGTGTTCTGTTCATTCATCTCACAGAGTTTCAGCTTGCTCTGCAAGAAGCCTTTCGCTAAGGCTGTTCTTCTGGAATTGGCAAAGTGATATTTGGAAGCCCATAGAGGGCTATGGTGAAAAAGGAAATATCCTCTGATAAAAACTGGAAAGAAGCTTTCTGAGAAACTGCTTTGTGCTTTATTAATTCATCTCACAGAGTTACAGCTTTCCCCTCAAGAAGGCTTTCCCTTAGACTGTTCTTGTGAAATTTGCACAGTGATATTTGGAAGCCCATAGAGGGCTATGCTGAAAAAGGAAATATCTTCCGTTAAAAACTGGAAAGAAGATTTCTGAGAAACTGCTTTGTGTTCTGTTAATTCATCTCACAGAGTTACAGCTTTCCCTTCAAGAATCCTTTCGCTAAGACTGTTCTTGTGGAATTTGCAAAGTCATATTCGGAAGCCCATAGAGGGCTATGGTGGAAAAGGAAATATCTTCCATTAAAAACTGGAAAGAAGATTTCTGAGAAACTGTTTTGTGTCTGTTAATTCAACTTACAGATTTACATCTTTTTCCTCAAAAAGCCTTTCGCTAAGACTGTTCTTGTGGAATTTCAAATGTGATATTTGGAAGCATTTAGAGGGCTCTGGTGAAAAAGAAAATATCTTCCGTTAAAAACTTGAGAGAAGATTTCTGAGAAAGTGCTTTGTGTTTTCTTAAATGATCTCACAGAGTTACAGCTTTACACTCAAAAAGCCTTTCCCTAAGACTGTTCTTGTGGAATTTGCAAAGTGATATTTGGAAGCCCATAGAGGGCTGTGGCGAAAAAGCAAATATCTTCCCTTAAAACCTGAAAAGAAGGTTTCTGAGAAACTGCTTTGTGTTTGTTAATTCATCTCACAGAGTTACAGCTTTTCCCTCAAGAAACCTTTCCCCAAGACTGTTTTTGTTGAATTTGAAAGTGATTTTTGGAAGGCCATAGAGTACTAAGGTGAAAAAGGAAATATCCTAAGATAAAAACTGAAAAGAGGCTTTCTGAGAAACTGCTTTGTGTTCTGCTAATTCATCTCTCAGTGTTACAAATTTCTCCTCAAGAAACCTTTAGCTAAGGCTGATCTTGTGGAATTTGAAAAGTGATATTTGGAAGCCCATAGGGGGCTATGGTGAAAAAGGAAGTATCTTCCGTTAAAATCTGGAAAGAAGATTTCTGAGAAACTACTTTGTGATCTGTTAATTTATCTCAGAGACTTACAGCTTTCCCCTCATGAAGCCTTTCCCTAAGACTGTTCTTGTGGAATTTGCAAAGTGATATTTGGAAGCCCACAGAGGGCTATGGTGAAAAAGGAGATATCCTAAGATAAAAACTGAGAAGAAGCTTTCTGAGAAACTGGTTTGTGTTCTGTCAATTTATCTCACAGTGTTACAGCTTTCCCCTCAAGAAGACTTTCGCGATGGCTGTTCTTGTGGAATTTGCAAAGTGACATTTGGAAGCCCATGGAGGCTTCTGGTGGAGAAGGAAATATCTTCAGTTAAAAACTGGAAAGAAGCTTTCTGAGAAACTGCTTTGTGTTCTGTTAATTTATCACACAGAGTTACAGCTTTCCAATCAAGAAGCCTTTCGCTAAGACTGTTCTTGTCAAATTTGCAAAGTCGTATTTGGAAGACCTTAGAAGGCTATGGTGAAAAAGGAAATATCCTAAGATAAAAACTGAAAGGAATCTTTCTGAGAAACTGCTTTGTGTTCTGTTAATTCATCTCAGAGAGGTACAGCTTTCCCCTCAAGAAGTCTTTCTCTAAGACTGTTCCTGAGGAAATTGCAAAGTGTTGTTTGGAAGCTCATAGGGGCTATGGTGAAAAAGGAAATATACTAAGATAAAAACCGAAAAGAAACTTTCTCAGAAACTGCTTAGTGTTCTGTTAGTTCATCTCACACAGTTACAGCTTTCCCCTCAGGAACCCGTTCACTAACACTGTTCTTGTGAAATTTGGAAAGTAATATTTGGAAGCCCATAGAGGGCTATGGTGAAAAAGGAAATATCTTCCGTTAAAAACTGTAAAGAATCTTTCTGAGAAACAGCCTTGTGTTCTGTTAATTCATGTCACAGAGATACAGTTTTACACTCAAGAAGCCTTTCCCTAAGACTGTTCTTGTGAAATTTGCAAAGTGATATTTGGAAGCCCATAGAGGGCGATGGTGAAAAACGAAATATCTTCCTTAAAAAGCTGGAAAGAAGCTTTCTGAGAGACAGATTTGTGTTCCATTAATTCATCTGACAGAGTTACAGATTTCCCCTCAAGAAGCCTTTCGCTAAGACTGTTCTTGTGGAATTTGCAAATTGATATTTGGAAGCCCATAGAGGGCTATGGTGAAAAAGGAAATACCTTCCGTTAAAAAGTGGAAGGAAGCTTTCTGAAAAACAGTTTTATGTCTGTTAATTCACCTTACAGATTTAAGCTTTCTCCTCAAAAAGCTTTTCGCTAAGACTGTTCTTGTGGAACTTGAAATGTGATATTTGGAAACCCATAGATGGCTACGGTGAAAAAGGAAATATCTTCCGTTAAAAACTTGAAAGAAGATTTCTGAGAAACTGCTTTGTGTTCTGGTAATTCATCTCACAGAGTTACAGCTTTCCCCTTAAGAAGCCTTTCGCTAAGGCTGTTCTTGTCGAATTTGCAAAGTGACATTTGGAGCCCATATAGGGTTATGGTGAAAAAGGAAATATCCTAAGGAAAAAACTGAATGAAGCTTTCTGAGAAACTGCTTTGTGTTCTGTTAATTTATCTCACATAGTTACATCTTTCCCCTCAAGAAGCCTTTCCCTAAGAATGTTCTTGTGGAATTTGCAAAGTGATATTTCGAAGCCCATAGAGGTCTATGGTGAAAATGGAAGTATGCTAAGATAAAAACCGAAAAGAAGCTGTCTGAGAAACTGCTTTGTGTTCTGTTAATTCATCTCACAGATTTACAGCTTTCTCCTCAAGAAGACTTTCGCTAAGACTGTTCTTGTGGAATTTGAAAAGAGTTATTTGGAAGCCCTGAGAGGGCTATGGTGAAAAAGGAAATATCCTAAGATAAAAACTGAAAAGAAGCTTTCTGAGGAACTGCTTTCTGTTCTGTTAATTCATCTCAGAGATTTACAGCTTTCCGTTCAAGAAGCCTTTCGCAAAGACTGTTCTTTTGGAATTGGCAAAGTGATATTTGGAAGGCCATAGAGAGCTATGGTGAAAATGGAAATATCCTAAGATAAAAACCGGAAAGAAGCTTTCTGAGAAACTGCTTTGTGTTCTGTTAGTTCCTCTCACAGTGTTACAGCTTTCCCCTCAAGTAGCCGTTCACTAAGACAGTTTTTGTGAAATTTGCAAAGTGATATTAGGGAGCCCATAGGGAGCTATGGTGAAAAAGGAAATATCTTCATTTAAAAATTGGAAAGAAGCTTTCTGATAAACTGCTTTGTGTTCCGTTAATTCATCTCACAGAGTTACAGCTTTCCCCTCAAGAAGCCTTTCTCTAAAACTGTTCTTGTGGAGCTTGCAAAGAGATATTTGGGAGCTCATAGAGGGCTATGGTGAAAAAGGAAATATCTTCAGTTAAAAACTGGAAAGAATCTTTCTGAGAAACCCCCTTTTGTTCTCTTAATTCATCTCACAGAGTTACATCTTTCTCCTCAAGAAGCCTTTGGCTAAGACTGTTCTTGTAGAATTTGCAAAGTTACATTTGGAAACCCTTAGAGGGCTGTGGTGAAAAAGGAAATATCCTAAAATAAAAACTGAAAAGAAGCTTTCTGAGAAACTGTTTGTGTTCTGCTAATTCATTTCACAGAGTTACAGCTTTCCCCTCAAGAAACCTTTCGCTGAGACTGTTCTTGTGGAATTTGCAAAGTGATATTTGGAAACCCTTAGAGTGCTATGGTGAAAATGGAAGTATCCTAAGATAAAAAACGAAAAGAAGCTTTCTGAGAAACTGCTTTGTGTTCTGTTAGTTCATCTCACAGAGTTACAGCTGTCCCCTCAAGAAGCCGTTCACTAGACAGTTCTTGTGAAACTTGCAAAGTGATATTTGGAAGCCCATAGCGGGCTATGGTGAAAAAGGAAATATCTTCCGTTAAAAACTGGAAAGAAGCTTTCTGGAATCTGTTTTGTGTTCTGTTAATTCATCTCACAGGGTTACAGCTTTCTCCTCAAGAAGCCTTTCGCTAAGACTGTTCTTGTGGAATTTGCAAAGTGATATTTGGAAGCCCAGAGAGGGCTATTGTGAAGAAGGAAATATTTTCCGTTAAAACATGAAAACAAGATTTCTGAAAAACTGCCTTGTGTTCTTTTAATTCATCTCACAGAGTTACACCTTTCCCCTCTAGAAGCCTTTCCCTAAGACTGTTCTTGTGGAATTTGAAAAGTGATATTTGGAAGCCCATAGAGTGTTATGGTGTAAAAGGAAATATCTTCAGTTAAAAACTGGAAAGAAGATTTCTGAGAAACTTTTTTGTGTTCTGTTCAGACATCTCACAGAGTTTCAGCTTCCTCCGCAAGACGCCTTTCGCTAAGACTCTTCTTGTGGTATTTGCAAAGTCATATTTTAAAGCCCAAAGACGTCTATGGTGAAAAAGGAAATATCTTCAGTTAAAAACTGGAAAGAAGTTTTCTGAGAAAATGCTTTGTGTTCTGTTAATTCATCTCACAGAGTTACAGCTTTCCCCTCAAGAAGCCTTTCGCTAAGACTGCTCTTGTGGAATTTGCACAGTGATATTTGGAAGCCATTAGGGTGCTATGGTGAAAAAGGAACTATCCTAAGATAAAAACTGAAAACAAGCTTTCTGAGGAAGTGCTTTCTGTTCTATTAATTCATCTCAGAGATTTACAGCTTTCCGTTCAAGAAGCTTTTCGCAAAGACTGTTCTTTTGGAATTGGCAAAGTGATATTTGGAAGGCCA
Source organism: Chlorocebus sabaeus (assembly GCF_047675955.1). Taxonomy (NCBI): domain Eukaryota; kingdom Metazoa; phylum Chordata; class Mammalia; order Primates; family Cercopithecidae; genus Chlorocebus; species Chlorocebus sabaeus. Next base: position 90,012,598 of record NC_132933.1, read on the forward strand.
TAGCGATCTATGGTGCAAATGGAAATATCCTAAGATAAAAACCGAAAAGAAGTTTCTGAGAAACTGCTTTGTGTTCTGTTAATTCATCTCAGAGAGCTACAGCTTTCTCCTCAAGAAGCCCTTCGCTAAGACGGTTCTTGTGAAATTTGCAAACTGATATTTGGAAGCCCATAGAAGGCTATGGTTATAAAGGAAATAACTTCCGTTAAAAACTGGAAAGAAGCTTTCTGAGAAACTACTTTGTGTTCTGTTAATTCACCTCACAGAGTTACAGCTTTCCCCTCAAGAAGCCTTCACCTAAGACTGTTCTTGTGGAATTTGCAATGTGATATTTGAAGCCCTTAGGGAGCTATGGCAAAAAAGAAAATATCGTAAGAAAAAAACCGAAAAGATGCTATCTGAAAAACTGCACTGGGTTCTCTTAATTCATCTCACAGAGTTATAGCTTTCCCCTCAAGAAGCCGTTCACTAAGACAGTTCTTGTGGAATTTGCAAAGTGATATTTGGAAGCCCATTGAGGGACATGTTGATGAAGGAAATATCTTCCGTTAAAAACTGGATAGAAGATTTCTGAGTAACTGCTTTGTTGACTGTTAATTCATCTCACAGAGCTACAACTTTCCCCTCAAGAAGTCTTTCGCTAAGACTGTTCTTGTGGAAGTTGCAAAGTGATATTTGGAAGCCCATAGAGGGATACGGTGAAAAAGGAAATATCTTCCGTTAAAAACTGGAAACAAGCTTTCTGATAAACTGCTTTGTGCTCTGTTAATTCAACTCACAGAGTTACAGGTTTCCCCTAAAAAGCCTTTCTCAAGAAGCCCTTCGCTAAGACTGTTCTAGTGGAATTTGCAACGTAATATTTGGAGACCCATAGAGGGATATGGTGAAAAAGGAAATATCTTCCGATAAAAACTGGAAAGAAGGTTTCTGAGAAACTGCTTTGTGCTTTATTAATTCATCTCACAGAGTTACAGCTTTCCCCTCAAGAAGGCTTTCCCTAAGACTGTTCTTGCGAAATTTGTAAAGTGATATTTGGAAGCCCATAGAGGGCTATGCTGAAAAAGGAAATATCTTCCCTTAAAAACTGGAAAGAAGATTTCTGAGAAACTGCTGTGGGTTCTGTTAATTCATCTCAGAGAGTTACAGCTTTCCCTTCAAGAATCCTTTCGCTAAGACTGTTCTTGTGGAATTTACAAAGTGATATTTGGAAGCCCATAGAGGGCTATGCTGAAAAAGGAAATATCTTCCCTTAAAAAGTGGAAAGAAGATTTCTGAGAAACTGCTGTGCGTTCTGTTAATTCATCTCAGAGAGTTACAGCTTTCCCTTCAAGAATCCTTTCGCTAAGACTGTTCTTGTGGAATTTGCAAAGTGGTATTTGGAAGCCCATAGAGCGCTATGGTGGAAAAGGAAATATCTTCCATTAAAAACTGGAACGAAACTTTCTGAGACACTGCTTTTTGTTCTGTTAATTCATCTCACAGAGTTACAGCTTTCTCTCAGCGAAGATTTTCGCTAAGGCTGTTCTTGTGGAATTTGCACAGTGATATTTGAAAGCCAATAGAGGGCTATGGTGAAAAAGAATATATCTTCCGTTAAAAACTGAAAAGAAGATTTCTGAGAAACTGTTTTGTGTCTGTTAATTCAACTTACAGATTTACATCTTTCTCCTCAAAGAGCCTTTCGCTAAGACTGTTCTTGTGGAGTTTCAAATATGATATTTGGAAGCCCTTAGAGGGCTCTGGTGAAAAAGAAAATATCTTCCGTTAAAAACTTGAGAGAAGATTTCTGAGAAACTGCTTTGTGTTTTCTTCAATGACCTCACAGAGTTTCAGTTTACACTCAAGAAGCCTTTCCCTAGGACTGTTCTTGTGGAATTTGCAAACTGATATTTGGAAGCCCATAGAGGGCTGTGCGAAAAAGAAAATATCTTCCGTTAAAAACTGAAAAGAAGATTTCTGAGAAACTGCTTTGTGTTTGTTAATTCATCTCACAGAGTTACAGCTTTCCCCTCAAGAAGCCTTTCCCCAAGACTGTTTTTGTGGAATTTGAAAGTGATTTTTGGAAGCCCATAGAGAGGTATGGTGAAAAAGGAAATATGCTAAAATAAAAACTGAAAAGAGGCTTTCTGAGAAACTGCTTTGTGTTCTGTTAATTCATCGCACAGAGTTTCAGCTTTCCCCTCAAGAAGCCTTTCTCTAAGACTGTTGTTGTGGAATTTGCAAAGTGATATTTGGGATCCCTTAGAGGGCTACGGTGAAAAAGAAATATCCTAAGGTAAAAACCAAAACGAAGCCTTCTGACAAACTGCTTTGTGTTCTTTTAGTTCATCTCACAGAGTTACAGCTTTCCTCTCAAGAAGCCATTCAGTAAGACTGTTCTTGTGAAATTTGCAATGTGATAATTGGAAGCCCATAGAGGGCTATGGTGAAAAAGGAAATATCTTCCGTTAAAAACTGGAAAGAAGCTTTCTGAGAAACAGTTTTGTGTCTGTTAATTCATCTAAGAGATTTACAGCTTTCTCTTCAAAAAGCCTTTCGCTAAGACAGTTCCTGTGGAACTTGAAATGTGGTATTTGGAAACCCATAGAGGGCTATGGTGAAAAAGGAAATATCTTCCGTTAAAAACTTGAAAGAACATTTCTGAGAAACTGCTTTGTGTTTTGTTAATTGATCTCAGAGAGTTACAACTTTCCCCTCAAGAGGTCTTCCCTAAGACTGTTCTTGTGGAACTTGCAAAGTGATATTTGGGAGCCCATAGGGGGCTCTAGCGAAAAAGAAAATATCCTAAGATAAAAATCGAAAGGAAGCTTTCTGAGAAACTGCACTGTGTTCCCGTAATTCATCTCACAGAGTTATAGCTTCCCCTCAAGAAGCCGTTCACTAAGACTGTTCTCGTGGAATTTGCCAAGTGATACTTGGAAGCCCATAGAGGGATATGGTGAAAAGAAAATATCTTCCGTTAAAAACTGGAAAGAAAGTTTCTGATTAACTGCTTTGTGGTCTGTTAATTCATCTAACAAAGCTACAGATTTCCCCTCAAGAAGCCTTTCGCTAAGACTGTTCTTGTGGAAGTTGCAAAGTGATATTTGGAATCTCATAGAAGGATATGGTGAAAAAGGAAATATCTTCCGTTAAAAACTGGAAAGCAGCTTTCTGAGTAACTGCTTTGTGGTCTGTTAATTCATCTCACAGAGCTACAGCTTTCCCCTCAAGAAGCCTTTCGCTAAGCCTGTTTTTGTGGAATTTGCAAGGTGACATTTGTAAGCCCTTACAGGGCTATGCTGACAAAGGAAATATCCTCAGATAAAAACTGAAAAGAAGCTTTCTGAGAAACTGCTTTTTGTTCTGTTAATTCATCTCACAGAGTTACAGCTTTCCCCTCAAGAAGCCATTCACTAAGACAGTTTTTGTGAAATTTGCAAAGTGATATTTGGAAGCCCTTAGGGAGCTATGGTGAAAAAGGAAATATCTTCATTTAAATATTGGAAAGAAGCTTTCTGAGGAACTGCTTTGCATTCTGTTAATTCATCTCAAAGAGTTACAACTTTCCCCTCAAGAAGCCTTTCGCTAAGACTGTTCTTGTGGAATTTGCAAAGCGATATTTGGGAGCCCATAGAGGGCTATGATGAACAAGGAAATATCTTCCGTTAAACACTGGAAAGAAACTTTCTGCGAGACTGCTTTGTGTTCTGTTAATTCTTCTCACAGATATACAGCTTTCCCCTCAGGAAGCCTTTTGCTAAGACTGTTCTTGAGGAATTTGCAAAGTGATATTTGGAAGCCCATAGAGCCCTATGGTGAAAAAGGAAATATCCTAAGATAAAAACTGAAAAGAAGCTTTCTGAGAAACTGCTTTGTGTTCTGTTAATTCATCTCACAGAGTTACAGCTTTCCCCTCAAGAAGCCTTTATCTAAGTCTGTTCTTGTGGAGTTTGCAAAGAGATATTTGGGAGCCCATAGAGGGCTATGGTGAAAAAGAAAATATCTTCAGTTAAAAACTGGAAAGAATCTTTCTGAAAAACCCCTTTTTGTTCTGTTAATTCATCTCACAGAGTTACAGCTTTCTCCTCAAGAAGCCTTTCGCTAAGTCTGTTCCTGTGGAAATTGCAATTTATATTTGGAAGCCCTTAGAGGGCTGTGGTGAAAAAGGAAATCTCCTAAAATAAAAACTGAAAAGAAGCTTTCTGATAAATTGATTGTTTTCTGCTGACTCATCTCATAGAGTTACACCTTTCCCCTCAAGAAGCCTTTCGCGAAGACTGTTCTTGTGGAATTTGCAAAGTGATATTTGGAAGCCTATAGAGGGCTAAGGTGAAAATGGAAATATCCTAAGATAAAAACCGAAAAGAAGCTTTCTGAGAAACTGCTTTGTGTTCTGTTAGTTCATCTCACAGAGTTACAGATTTACCCTCTAGAAGTCGTTCACTAGACAGTTCTTGAGAAACTTGCAAAGTGATATTTGGATGCCCATAGAGGGCTATGGTGAAAAAGGAAATATCTTCCATTAAAAACTGGGAAGAAGCTTTCTGGAAACTGTTTTGTGTTCTGTTAATTCATCTCCCAGAGTTACAGCTTTCTCCTCAAGAAATCTCTCGCTAAGACTGTTCTTGTGGAATTTGCAAAGTGATATTTGGAAGCCCGTAGAACTCTATTGTGAAAAAGGAAATATTTTCCCTTAAAAAATGAAAACAAGATTTCTGAAAAACTGACTTGGGTTCTTTTAAATCATCTCACAGAGTTACACCTTTCCCCTCAAGAAGTCTTTCCCTAAGACACTTCTTGTGGAATTTGAAAAGTGATATTTGGAAGCCCATAGAGGGCTATGGTGAAAAAGGAAATATCCTAAGATAAAAACTGAAAAGAAGTTTTCTGAGAAACTGCTTAGTGTTCTGTTAATTCATCTCACATAGTTACAGCTTTCCCCTCAAGAAGCCGTTCACTAAGTCTGTTCTTGTGGAATTTGCAAATTGATATATGGAAGCCCATATAGGGCTATGGTGAAAAAGGAAATATTCTCAGATAATAACTGAAAACAAGCTTTCTGAGGAACTGCTTTTTGTTCTGTTATTTCTTTTCACAGGGTTACAGCTTTCCCCTCAAGAAGCCTTTCGCTAAGACTATTCTTGTGGAATTTGCAAAGTGATATTTGGAAGCCCATAGAGGGCTATGGTGAAAAAGGAATTACCTTCCGTTAAAAACTGGAAAGAAGCTTTCTGGAAACTGTTTTGGGTTCTGTTAATTCATCTCACAGAGTTACAGCTTTCTCCTCAAGAAGCCTTTTGCTAAGACTCTTCTTGTGGAATTTACAAAGTGATATTTGGAAGCCCAAAGAGGGCTAAGGTGAAAAAGGAAATATTTTCCGTTAAAAAATGAAAAGAAGATTTCTGAGAATCTGCTTTGGGTCCTTTTAATTCATCTCACAGAGTTACACTTTTCCCGTCAAGAAGACTTTCCCTAAGACTGTTATTGTGGAATTTGAAAAGTGATATTTGGAAGCCCAAAGAGGGCTATGCTGAAATAGGAAATATCTTCCGTTAAAAACTGAAAAGAAGCTGTCTGAGAAACTGCTTTGTGTTCTGTTAATTCATCTCACAGAGTTACAGCTTTCCCCTCAAGAAGCCTTTCGCTAAGACTGCTCTTGTGGAATTTGTAAAGTGATATTTGGAAGCCCTATAGTACTATGGTGAAAAAGGAAATATCCTAAGATATTAACTGAAAGGAAGCTTTCTGAGGAACTGCTATCTGTTCTGTTAATTCATCTCAGAGATTTACAGCTTTCCGTTCAAGAAGCCTTTCGCAAAGACGGTTCTTTTGGAATTGGCAAAGTGATATTTGGAAGGCCATAGAGAGCTATGGTGCAAATGGAAATATCCTAAGATAAAAACCGAAAAGAAGCTTTCTGAGAAACTGCTTTGTGTTCTGTTAATTCATCTCAGAGAGTTACAGCTTTTTCCTCAAGAAGCCCTTAGCTAAGACGGTTCTTGTGAAATTTGCAAACTGATTTTTGGAAGCCCATAGATGGCTATGGTAGTAAAGGAAATCTCTTCCTTTAAAAACTGGAAAGAAGCTTTCTGAGTAACTGCTTTGTTGTCTGTTAATTCATCTCAGAGATCTACAGCTTTCCCCTCAAGAAACCTTTCGCTAAGACTGTTCTTGTGGAAGTTGCAAAGTGGTATTTGGAAGCCCATAGAGGGCTATGGTGAAAAAGGAAATATCTTCCGTTAAAAACTGGAAACAAGCTTTCTGAGAAACTGATTTGTGTTCTGTTAATTCAATTCACAGAGTGACAGCTTTCCCCTAAAAAGCCTTTCTCAAGAAGCCCTTCGCTAAGACTGTTGTTGTGGAATTTGCAGAGTGATATTTGGAAGCCCATAGAGGGCTATGCTGAAAAAGGAAATATCTTCCGTTAAAAACTGGAAAGAAAATTTCTGAGAAACTGCTATGGGTTCTCTTAATTCATCTCACAGAGTTACAGCTTTCCCTTCCAGAAGCCTTTCGCTAAGACTGTTGTTGTGGAATTTGCAAAGTGATATTCAGAAGCCCTTAGAGGGCTATGGTGGGAAAGGAAATATCTTCTGTTAAAAACTGGAAAGAAGCTTTCTGAGAAACCGGTTTGTGTTCTGTTAATTCATCTCACAGAGTTACATCTTTCTCCCAATGAAGACTTTCGCTAAGGCTGTTCTTGTGGAATTTGCACAGTGATATTTGAAAGCCCATAAAGGGCAAAGGTGAAAAAGAAAATATCTTCCGTTAAACACTGAAAAGAAGATTTCTGAGAAACTGTTTTGTGTCTGCTAATTCATCTTACAGACTTACATCTTTCTCCTCAAAAAGCCTTTCGCTAAGACTTTTCTTGTGGAATTTGAAATGTGATATTTGAAAGCCCTTGGAGGACTCTGGTGAAAAAGGAAATATCTTCCGTTAAAAATTTGAAAGAATATTTCTGAGAAACTGCTTTGTGTTTTCTCAAATGATCTCACAGAGTTACAGCTTTACACTCAAGAAGCCTTTCCCTAAGACTGTTCTTGTGGAATTTGTAAAGTGATATTTGGAATCCCATAGAGGGCTGTGGTGAAAAAGAAAATATCTTCTGTTAAAAACTGAAAAGAAGTTTTCTGAGAAACTGCTTTGTGTTTGTTAATTCATCTCACAGAGTTACAGCTTTCCCCTCAAGAAGCCTTTCCCTAAGACTGTTTTTGTGGAATTTACAAAGTTATATTTGGCAGCACATAGAGGGCTATGGTGAAAAAGGAAATATCCTAAGATAAAAACTGAAAAGAGGCTTTCTGAGAAACTGCTTTGTGTTCTGTTAATTCATCACACAGAGTTTCAGCTTTCACCTCATGAAGTCTCTCTAAGACTGTTCTTGTGGAATTTGTAAAGTGATATTTGGAAGCCCATGGAGGGCTACGGTGCAAAAGGAAATATCCTAAGATAAAAACCAAAACGAAGCCTTCTGAGAAACTGCTTTGTGTTCTGTTAGTTCATCTCACAGAATTACAGCTTTCCTCTCAAGAAGCCGTTCACTATGACTGTTCTTGTAAAATTTGAAAAGTGATATTTGGAAGCCCATAGAGGGCTATGGTGAAAAAGGAAATACCTTCCGTTAAAAAGTGGAAGGAAGCTTTCTGAAAAACAGTTTTATGTCTGTTAATTCACCTTACAGATTTAAGCTTTCTCCTCAAAAAGCTTTTCGCTAAGACTGTTCTTGTGGAACTTGAAATGTGATATTTGGAAACCCATAGATGGCTACGGTGAAAAAGGAAATATCTTCCGTTAAAACTTGAAAGAAGATTTCTGAGAAACTGCTTTGTGTTTTGTTAATTGATCTCAGAGAGTTACAGCTTTCCCCTCAAGAAGTCTTTCCCTAAGACTGTTCTTGTGGAATTTGCAAAGTGATATTTGGAAGACCATAGTGGGCTCTGGCGAAAAACAAAATATCCTAAGATAAAAACTGAAAGGAAATTTTCTGAGAAACTGCACTGTGTTCTCTTAATTCAACACAGAGAGTTATAGATTTCCCCTCAAGAAGCCGTTCGCTAAGACTGTTCTTGTGGAATTTGCAAGGTGATATTTGGAAGCCCATCGAGGGATATGGTGAAAAGAAAATATCTTCCCTTAAAAACTGGAAAGAAACTTTCTGATTAACTGCTTTGTGGTCTGTTAGTTCATCTAACAAAGCTGCAGATTTCCTCTCAAGAAGCCTTTCGCTGAGACTGTTCTTGTGGAAGTTGCAAAGTGATATTTGGATTCCCATAGAGGGATATGGTGAAAAAGTTAATATCTTCCGTTAAAAACTGGAAAGAAGCTTTCTGAGTAACTGGTTTGTGGTCTGTTAATTCATCTCACAGAGCTACGGCTTTCCCCTCAAGAAGCCTTTCGCCAAGACTGTTCTTGTGGAATTTGCAAAGTGGCATTTGTAAGCCCATACAGGACTATGCTGACAAAGGAAATATCCTAAGATAAAAACTGAAAAGAAGCTTTCTGAGAAACTGCTTTGTGTTCTGTTAATTCATCTCATGGATTTACAGCTTTCCCCTCAAGAAGCCTTTCGCTAAGACTGTTCTGGTGGAATTTGCAAAGTGATATTTGGAAGCCCACAGAGGGCTATGGTGAAAAACAAATATCTTCTGTGAAAAACTGAAAACAAACTTTCTGAGAAACTGCTTTGTGTTCTGATAATTCTTCTCACAGAGTTACAGCTTTCCCCTTAAAAAGACGTTCACTGAGACTGTTCTTGTGGAATTTGCAAAGTGATATTGGAAGCCCATAGAGGATTATGGCGAAAAGGTAATTTCCTAAGATAAAAACCGAAAAGAAGCTTTCTGAGAAACTGCATTGTATTCTCTTAATTCATCTCACAGAGTTATAGCTTTCGGCACAAGAAGCCGTTCACTAAGACTGTTCCTGTGGAATTTGCAAGGTGATATTTGGAATTCGTTAGAAGTCTATGCAGAAAAAGGAAATATCTTCCGTTAAAAACTGGATAGAAGCTTTCTGAGAAACTGCTTTGTGTTCTGTTAATTCATCTCACCGAGTTACAGCTTTTCCCTCAAGAAGCCGTTCACTAAGACTGCTCTTGTGGAATCTGCAAAGTGATATTTGGAAGCCCATATAGGGCTATGGTGAAAAAGGAAATATGCTAAGATTAAAACGGAAAAGAAGCTCTCTGAGAAACTGCCTTGCATTCTGTTGATTGATCTCACAGAGTTACAGCTTTCCCCTCAAGAAGACTTCCGCTAAGGCTGTTCTTGTGGAATTTGCAATTTGATATTTGGAAGCCTATAGAGGGCTATGGTGAGAAAGGAAATACCTTCAGTTAAAAACTGGAAAGAAGCTTTCTGAGAAACTGCTTTGTGTTCTGCTAATTCCTCTCACAGAGTCACAGCTGTCCCCTCAAGAAGCCTTTCGCTAACACTGTTCTTGTGGAATTTGCAAAGTGATATTTGGAAGCCCTTAGAAGGCTATGGGAAAAAGGAAATATCCTAAGATTAAAACTGAAAAGAAGATTTCTGAGAAACTGCTTGTGTTCTGTTAATTCATCTCAAAGGTTTACAGTTTTCCCCTGAAGAACCCTTTCGCTAAGACTGATGTTTTGGAATTTGCAAAGTGATATTTGGAATCCCTTAGAGGGCTATGGTGAAAACAGAAATATTTTCAGTAAAAAACTGGAAAGAAGCTTTCTGAGAAACTGCTTTTTGTTCTGTTAATTCATCTCACAGAGTTTCAGCTTTCCCCTGAAGAAGACTTTCGCTATCTCTGTTCTTGTGGAATTTGCCAAATGTTATTTGGAAGCCCATATAGGGCTATGGTGAAAAAGAAATTGTCCTAAGATAAAAACTGAAAAGAAGCTTTCTGAGAAACTGTTTGTGTTCTGTTAATTCATCTCACACAGTTACAGCTTTCCCGTCAAGAAGCCGTTCACTGAGACTGTTCTTGAGGAATTTGCAAAGTGATATTGGAAGCCGATAGAGGGTTATGGCGAAAAGGGAAATATCCTAAGATAAAAACCGAAAAGAAGGTTTCTGAGAAACTGCATTGTGTTTTTTTAATTCATCTCACAGAGTTATAGCTTTCCCCTTAAGAAGTCATTCACTAAGACTGTTCCTGTGGAATTTGCAAGGTGATATTTGGAACCCCTTAGAGGGCTATTTTGAAAAAGGAAATATCTTCCGTTAAAAACTGCAAAGAATCTTTCTAAGAAACTGCTTGATGCTCTGTTAATTCATCTTACAGAGTTACAGTTTTCCCCTCATGAAGACTTTCGCTAAGACTGTTCTGGTGGAATTTTCAAAGTGATATTTGGAAGCCCATAGGGGCTACGGTGAAAAACGAAATATATTCGGTTACAAACTGGAAAGAAGCTTTCTGAGAAACTGCTTTGTGTACTGTTAAATCATCTTACAGAGGTACAGTTTTCCCATCATGAAGCCTTTCGCTAAGACATTTCTTGTGGGATTTGCAAAGTGATATTTGGAAGTCCATAGAGGGCTATGGTGAAAAAGGAAATATCTTCCGTTAAAAACTGGAAAGAAACGTTCTGAGAGACTGCTTTGTTTTCCGTTAATTGATCACACAGTGTTATAGCTTTCCCCTCAAGAAACCTTTCGCAAAGACTGTTCTTGTAGAATTTGCAAAGTGATATTTTAAAGCAAGTAGGGGGCTATGGTGAGAAAGGAACTATCTTCCGATAAAAACTGGAAAGAAGCTTCCTGAGAAACTCCTTTGCGTTCTGTTAATTCATCTCACAGAGTTACAGCTTTCCCCTGGAGAAGCCTTTCGCTAAGACTGCTCTTGTGAAATTTGCAAAGTGATATTTAGAAGCCCTTAGAGGGCTATGAAAAAAGGAAATATCCTAAGATAAAAACTGAAAAGAAGCTTTCTGAGAAACTGCTTTGTGTTCTGTTAATTCAACTCACAGAGTTACAGCTTTCCCCTCAAGAAGCCTTTCGCTAAGTCTGTTCTTGTGGAATTTGTAAAGTGATATTTGGAAGCCCATAGGGGGCCTTGGTGAAAAACGAAACAACTTCAGTTAAAAAGTGGAAAGAAGCTTTCTGAGAAACTGCTTTGTGTTCTGTTAATTCATCTCACAGAGTTACAGCGTTCTCCTCAAGAAGCCTTTCGGTAAGGCTGTTCTTGTGGAATTTGCTAAGTGATATTTGGAAGCCCGTAGAGGGCAATGGTGATAAAGGAAATATGCTAAGATAAAAACTGAAAAGAAGCTTTCTGAGAAACTGCTTTGCGTTCTGTTAATAGATATCACAGAGTTACAGCTTTCCCCTCAAGGAGCCTTCCGCTAAGTCTGTTCTTGTGGAATTTGCAAAGTGATATTTGGAAGCCTATAGAGGGCTATGGTGAGAAGGGAAATACATTCAGTTTAAAACTGGAAAGAAGCTTTCTGAGTTACTGCTTCGTGTTCTGTTAATTCATCTCATAGAGTTACAGCGTTCTCCTCATGAAGCCTATCGCTGAGTCTGTTCTTGTGGAATTTGCAAAGTGATATTCGGAAGCCCATAGAGGGCTATGGTGAAAAAGGAAATGTCCTAAGATAAAAACTGAAAAGAAGTTTTCTGAGAAACTGCTTTGTGTTCTGTTGATTCATCTCACAGAGTTACAGCTTTCCCGTCAAGAAGCCTTTTGCTAAGATTCTTCTTGTGCATTTTGCAAAGTGAGATTTTGAAACCCATAGGGGTCTACGGTGAAAAAGGAAATATCTTCACTTAAAAACCTCAAAGAAGCTTTCTGAGAAATTGCTTTGTGTTCTCTTAATTCATCTCACAGAGTTACAGCTTTCCCCTCAAGAAGCCTTTCGCTAAGACTGTTGTTGTGGAATTTGCAAAGTGATATTTGGATACCGATAGATGGCTATGGTGAAAAAGGAAATATCTTCAGTGCAAAACTGGAAAGAAGCTTTCTGAGAAACTGCTTTGTGTTCTCTTAATTCATCTCACAGAGTTACAGCTTTCCCCTAAAGAAGCTTTTCGCTAAGACTGTTCTTGTGGGATTTGCAAAGAGATATATGGAAGCTTAGACAGGACTATGATGAAAAACAAATTCTCTTCCGTTAAAAACTGGAAAGAAGCTTTCTGAGAAACTGCTTTGTGTTCTGTTAATTCATTTAACAGAGTTACACCTTTCCCCTCAAGAAGCCTTTCTCTAAGACTGTTCTTGTGGAGTTTGCAAAGTGATATTTTGAAGCCCATGGGGGCTATGGTGAAAAAGGAAATATCTTCAGCTAAAAAGTGGAAAGAAGCTTTCTGAGAAACGGCTTTGTGTTCTCTTAATTCATCTCACCGAGTTACAGCTTTCCCTTTAAGAAGGCTTTCGCTAAGACTGTTCTTGTGCAATTTGCAGAGTGATATTTGGAAGCCCATAGAGGGCTATGCTGAAAAGGGAAATAACTTCTGTTAAAAACTGGAAAGAAGCTTTCTGAGAAACTGCTTTGTGTTCTGTTAATTCATCTCACAGAGTTACAGATTTCCACTCAAAAGCCTTTTGCTAAGACTTTTCTTGTGGAATTTAAAAAGTGATATTTGGAAACCCATAGAGGGCTAACGTGAAAAAGCAAATATCCTAAGATAAAAACTGAAACGAAGCTTTTTGAGAAACTGCTTTGTGTTCTGTTAATTCATCTCAGAGAGTTATAGCTTTTCTCTCAAAAAGTCTTTCGCTAAGACTGTTCTTGTGGAATTTAAAAAGTGATATTTGGAAGCCCATAGAAGGCTAAGGTGAAAAAGGAAATATCTTCAGTTAAAAACTGGAAAGAAGCTTTTTGAGAAACTGCTTTGTGTTCTGTTAATTTATCTCACAGTGTAACAGCATTCCAAACAAGAAGCCTTTCGCTAAGACTGTTCTGGTGGAATTTATAAAGTGATATTTGGAAGCCCATAGAGGGCTATGGTGAAAAAGGAAATATCTTCCGTTAAAAACTGGAAAGAAGCTTTCTGAGAAACTGCTTTGTGTTCTCTTAATTCATCTCACCGAGTTACAGCTTTCCCCTCAAGAAGCGTTTCGCTAAGACTGTTGTTGTGGAATTTGCAAAGTGATATTTGGAAGCCCTGAGAGCGCTATGGTGAAAAAGGAAATATCTTCACTTAAAAACTGGAAAGAAGGTTTCTGAGAAACTTCTTTGTGTTCTGTCAATTCATCTCACCGAGTTACAGCTTTCCCCTCAAGAAGCCTTTCGCTAAGATTGTTCTTGTGGAATTTGCAAAGTGATATTTGGAAGCCCACAGAGGGCTAAGGTGAAAAAGGAAATCTCTTCCGTTAAAAACTTGAAAGAAGCTTGCTGAGAAACTGCTTTTTGCTCTGTTAATTCATCCCACAGAGTAACAGCTTTCCCCTCAGGAAGCCTTACACTAAGCCTGTTCTTGTGGAATTTGCAAAGTGATATTTGGAAGCCCATAGAGGGCTAAGGTGAAAAAGGAAATCAATTCCGTTAAAAACTGGAAAGAAGCTTTCTGAGAAACGGCTTTGTGTTCTGTTAATTCATCTCACAGAGTTGCAGCTATCCCCTCAAGAAGCCTTTCGCTACGACTCTTCTTATGGAATTTACAAAGTGATATTTTGAAGCCCACAGAGGGCTTTGGTGAAAAAGGAAATATCTTCAGTTAAAAACTGGAAAGAAGCTTTCTGAGAAGCTGCTTTGTGTTCTGTTTTTTCATCTCACAGAGTTACAGCTTTCCCCTCAAGAATCCTTTCGCTATGACTGTTCTTGTGTAATTTGCAAAGTGATATTTGGAAGCCCCTAGAGGGCTATGGTTTAAAAGGAAATCTCTCCCCTTAAAAACTGGAAAGATGCTTTCTGAGAAACGGCTTTGTGTTCTGTTAATTCATCTCAAAGAGTTACAGCTTTCCCCTGAAGAAGACTTTCGCTAAGACTGTTCTTGTGGAATTTGCAAAGTGATATTTGAAAGCCCATAGAGGGCTATGGTGAAAAAGAAAGTATCTTCAGTTAAAAACTGGAAAGAGGCTTTCTGAGAAACTGCTTTGTGTTCAGTTAATTCATCTCACAGATTTACAGCTCTCCCCTCAGGAAGCCTTTTGCTAAGAGTTTTCTTGTGGAATTGAAAAAGTGATATTTGGAAGCACATAGATAGCTGTGGTGAAAAAGGAAATATCTTCAGTTAAAAACTGGAAAGAAGCTTTTTGAGAAACTGCATTGTGTTCTGTTAATTCATCTCACAGAGTTGCAGCTTTCCCCTCAAGAAGCCTTTTGCTAAGACTGTTCTTGTGGAATTTTCAAAGTGATATTTGGAAGGGTTACAGTGAAATGGAAATATATTCAGTTAATAACTGGAAAGAAACTTTTTGAGGAACTGCTTTGTGTTCTGTTAATTCGTCTCACATATTTACAGCTTTCCGCACCAGAATCCTTTTGCTAAGAGTGTTCCTGTGGAATTTGCAAAGTGATATTTGGAAGCCCATAGAGGGCCTAGGTGAAAAAGGATATCTTTTCCGTTAAAAACTGGAAAGAAGCTTTCTGAGAAACTGCTTTTTGTTCTGTTAATTCAACCCAGAGTGTAACAGCTTTCCCCTCAAGAAGCTTTTCGCTAAGCCTGTTCTTGCGGAGTTTGCAAAGTGATATTTGGAAGCCCATAGAAGTCTGTGGTGAAAAAGGAAATCAATTCCGTTAAAAACTGGAAAGAAGCTTTCTGAGAAACCGCTTTGTGTTCTGTTAATTCATTTCAAAGAATTACAGCTTTCACCTCAAGAAGCCTTTCGCTAAGACTGTTCTTGTGAATTTGCAAAGTGATATTTGGAAGCCCATAGAGGGCTAAAGTGAAAAAGGAAATATCCTAAGAAAAAACTGAATAGAAGCTTTTTGAGAACCTGCTTTGTGTTCTGTTAATTCATCTCACAGTGTTATAGCTTTCCACTCAAGAAGCCTTTCGCTAAGGCTGTTCTTGTGGAATTTGCTAAGTGATATTTGGAAGCCCTTAGAGGGCTATGGTGAAAAAGGAAATATCTTCAGTTAAAACCTGGAAAGAAGCTTTCTGAGAAACTTCTTTGTGTTCTGTTAATTCATCTCACAGACTTACAGCTTTCCCCTCAAGAAGCCTTTCGCTAACTGTTCTTGTGGAATTTGAAGAGTGATATTCGGTAGCCCATAGAGGGCAATGGTGAAAAAGGAAATATCTTCAGTTAAAAACTGGAAAGAAGCTTTTTGAGAAACTGCACTCTGTTCTGTTAATTCATCTCACAGAGTTACATCTTTCTCCTCAAGAAGCCTTTCGCTAAGACTGTTCTTGTGGAATTTGCAAAGTGATATTTGGAAGCCCATAGGGGGCTTTTGTGAAAAACGAAACAGCTTCAGTTAAAAAGTGGAAAGAAGCTTTCTGAGAAACTGCTTTGTGTTCTGTTAATTCATCTCACATAGTTACAGCGTTCTCCTCAAGAAGCCTTTCGGTAAGGCTGTTCTTGTGGAATTTGCTAAGTGATATTTGGAAGCCCGTAGAGGGCAATGGTGATAAAGGAAATATGCTAAGATAAAAACTGAAAAGAAGCTTTCTGAGAAACTGCTTTGCGTTCTGTTAATAGATATCACAGAGTTACAGCTTTCCCCTCAAGGAGCCTTCCGCTAAGTCTGTTCTTGTGGAATTTGCAAAGTGATATTTGGAAGCCTATAGAGGGCTATGGTGAGAAGGGAAATACATTCAGTTTAAAACTGGAAAGAAGCTTTCTGAGTTACTGCTTCGTGTTCTGTTAATTCATCTCGTAGAGTTACAGCGTTCTCCTCATGAAGCCTATCGCTGAGTCTGTTCTTGTGGAATTTGCAAAGTGATATTCGGAAGCCCATAGAGGGCTATGGTGAAAAAGGAAATGTCCTAAGATAAAAACTGAAAAGAAGTTTTCTGAGAAACTGCTTTGTGTTCTGTTGATTCATCTCACAGAGTTACAGCTTTCCCGTCAAGAAGCCTTTTGCTAAGATTCTTCTTGTGCATTTTGCAAAGTGGGATTTTGAAACCCATAGGGGTCTACGGTGAAAAAGGAAATATCTTCACTTAAAAACCTCAAAGAAGCTTTCTGAGAAATTGCTTTGTGTTCTCTTAATTCATCTCACAGAGTTACAGCTTTCCCCTCAAGAAGCCTTTCGCTAAGACTGTTGTTGTGGAATTTGCAAAGTGATATTTGGAAGCCCAGAGGGGGCTATGGTGAAAAAGGAAATATCTTCAGTGCAAAACTGGAAAGAAGCTTTCTGAGAAACTGCTTTGTGTTCTCTTAATTCATCTCACAGAGTTACAGCTTTCCCCTAGAGAAGCTTTTCGCTAAGACTGTTCTTGTGGGATTTTCAAAGAGATATATGGAAGCTTAGAGAGGACTATGGTGAAAAAGGAATTCTCTTCCGTTAAAAACTGGAAAGAAGCTTTCTGAGAAACTGCTTTGTGTTCTGTTAATTCATCTCAGAGAGTTACACCTTTCCCCTCAAGAAGCCTTTCTCTAAGACTGTTCTTGTGGAATTTGCAAAGTGATATTTCGAAGCCCATAGCGGGCTATGGTGAAAAAGGAAATATCTTCAGCTAAAAAGTGGAAAGAAGCTTTCTGAGAAACTGCTTTGTGTTCTGTTAATTGATCTCACAGAGTTACAACTTTTCCTTCAAGAATGCTTTTTCTAATACTCTTCTTGTGGAATTTTCAAAGTGATATTTGGAAGCCCATAGAGGGTTATGGTGAAGAAGAAAATATCTTCAGTTAAAAACTGGAAAGATGCTTTCTGAGAAACGTCTTTGTGTTCTCTTAATTCATCTCACAGAGTTACAGCTTTCCCTTCAAGAAGCCTTTCGCTAAGACTGTTCTTGTGGAATTTGCACAGTGATATTTGGAAGCCCATAGAGGGCTATGCTGAAAAGGGAAATAACTTCTGTTAAAAACTGGAAAGAAGCTTTCTAAGAAACTGCTTTGTGTTCTGTTAATTCATCTCACAGAGTTACAGATTTCCCCTCAATAGCCTTTCGCTAACACTTTTCTTGTGGAATTTAAAAAGTGATATTTGGAAACCCATAGAAGGCTAAGGTGAAAAAGCAAATATCCTAAGATAAAAACTGAAAAGAAGCTTTCTGAGAAATTGCTTTGTGTTCTGTTAATTCATCTCACAGAATTATGGCTTTCCCCTCAAGAAAACTTTCGCTAAAGCTGTTTTTGTGGAATTTGGAAAAAGATATTTGGAAAACCATAAAGATCTATGGTTAAAAATAAAATATCCTAAGATAAAAAGTGAAAAGAAAATTTCTGAGAAACTGCTTTGTGTTCTCTGAATTCATCTCACAGATTTACAGCTTTCCCCTAAAGAAGCCGTTCACTAAGACTGTTCTTGTGGATTTTGCAAAGTGATATTTGGAAGCCCATAGAGTGCTATGGGGAAAAGGGAAATATCTTCAGTTAAAAAGTGGAAAGTACGTTTCTGATTAACTGCTTTGTGTTCTGTTAATCCATCTCACAGAGTTACAGCCTTCCTCTCAAGAAGTCGTTCACTAAGACTGTTCTTGTGAAATTTGCAAAGTAATATTTGGAAGTGCTTAGAGAACTATGGTGAAAAAGGAAATATCGTAAGTTAAAAACTCAAAAGAAGCTTTCTGAGAAACTGCTTTGTGTTTTGTTAATTCACCTCAGAGAGTTACAGCTTTCCGAACCAAAAGCCATTCACTAAGACTGATCTTGTGTTATTTTCAAATTGATATTTGGAAGCCCATAGAGGGCTATGGTGAAAAGGGAAATATCTTCAATTATAAACTGGAAAGAAGCTTTCTGAGAAACGGTTTTGTGTTCTCTTAGTTCATCTCACAGAGTTACAGCTTTCCCCTCAAGAAGCCTTTCACCAACACTGTTCTTTTGGAATTTGCAAAGTGGTCTTTGGAAGTCCATAGATTGCTATGGTGAAAAAGGATATAGCTTCAGTTAAAAAGTGAAAAGAAGCTTTCTGAGGAACTGCTTTGTGATATGTGATTTCCTGTCACTGAGATACAGCTGTATTTCGTAGAACTGTTGGCTAGCCTTATTTCTGTGGAATCTGAGAAATGTTACTTCGGATCTCTTTGAATACTATAGGTCCAAAGGAAATATCCGCTGCTAAAAGTGTGAAAGAAGCTTTCTGAGAAACTTCTTTGTGATCTGTGAATTGATCTCACAGAGCTACAGTTTCCCCTCAAGAAGCTTTTCGCTAAGACTGTTCTCGTGGAATTTGCAAAGTGATATTTGGAAAACAATAGAGGGCTATGGTGAAAAAGGAAATATCCTAAGATAAAAACTGAAAAAAACCTTTTTGAAAAACTGCTTTGCGTTACGTTAATTCATCTCACAGAGTTATAGCTTTCCCCTCAAGGAGCCGTTCATTAAGACTGTTGTTGTGAAATTTGCAAAATGATATTTGGAAGTCCATAGAGGGCTATGGTGAAAATGGAAATATCTTCAGTTAATAACTGGAAAGAAGCTTTCTGAGAAACCTGTTCTGTTAATTCATCTCACAGAGTTACAGCTTTCCCCTCAAGAAGCCTTTCACTAAGACTGTTCTTGTGGAATTTGGAAAGTGATATTTGGAAGCCCATAGAGGGCTACGGTGAAAGGAAATATCTTCAGTTAAAAGCTGGAAAGAAGCTTTCTGAAAAACTGCTTTGTGTTCTGTAAATTCATCTCACAGTGTTACAGCTTTTCCCTAAAGAATCCGTTCGCTAAGACTGTTCTTGTGGAATTTGCTAAGTGATATTTGGAAGCCCATAGTGGGCTACGGTGAAAAAGGAATCCAGATGCCTTCCGCTAAGACTGTTCTTGTGGAATTTGCAAAGTGATATTTGAAAGCCCATAGTGGGCTATGGTGAAAAAGGATATATCTTCTGTTAAAAACTGAATAAAAGGTTTCAGAGGAACTGCTTTGACATACGTGACTTCCACTCACTGAGTTACAGCTGTATTTCGTAGAGCTGTTTGCTAGAGTTATTTCTGTGTAATATGAGAACTGTTATTTCGTATCCCTTTGAAGACTATAAGATTAAAGAAAATATCCACCGCTAAATGTGAGAAAGAAGCTTTCTGAGAAACTTATTTGTGATCTGTAAATTCATCTCTCCGAGTTTCAGCTTTCCCTCAAGAAGGTTTTCGGTAAGACTGTTCTTGGGGACTTTAAAAACTGATATTTGGAAGGCCGTAGAGGGCTACGGTGAAAAGGAAATATCTTCAGATAAAAACAGGAAAGAAGCTTTCTGAGAAACTGCTTTGTGTTCTGTTAATTCATCTCACAGAGTTACAGCTTGCCCCTCAAGAAGTCGTTCACTAAGACTGTTCCTGTGGAATTTGCAAAATGATATTTAGCAGAACAAAGAGGGCTAAGGGTGAAAAAGAAAATATCTTCAGTTAAAAACTGGAAACAAGCTTTCTGAAAAACGACTTTATGTTCTGTTAATTCATCTCACAGATTTACTCCTTTCCCCACAAGAGGTGGTTCACTAAGACTGTTCTTGTGGAATTGGCAAAGTGATATTTGGAAATACACAGAGAGCTAGAGGGAAAAAGGAGATATCTTCAGTTAAAAACTGGAAAGAAGCTTTCTGAGAAACTGCTTTGTGTTCTGTTAGTTCATCTCACAGTGATACAGCTTTCCCCTCAAGGAGCCCTTCAACTAAGACTGTTCGTGTGGAATGTGCAATGTGATATTTGGATGCTCATAGAGGGCTATGGTGGAAAAGGAAATATCTTCAGTTAAAAACTGGAAAGAAGATTTCTGAGAAACTGCTTTGTGTTCTGTTATTTCAACTCACAGAGTTACAGCTTTCCCCTCTAGAAACCTTTCGCTAAGACTGTTCTTGTGGAATTTGCAAAGTGATATTTTGAAGCGCTTAGAGAACTATGGTGAAAAAGTAAATATCCTAAGATAAAAATTGAAAGGAAGCTTTCTGAGAAACGGCTTTGTGTTATGTTAATTCTTCTCACAGAGTTACAGCTTTCCCCTCAAGAAGTCGTTCACTAAGACTGTTCTTGTGGAATCTGCAAATTGATATTGGGATGCCCATAGAGGGCTATGGTGAAAAAGGAAGTGTCCTCAGATAAAAACCGCAAAGAGGCTTCCTGAGAAACTACTTTGTGTTCTGTTAATTCATCTCACAGAGTTACAGTTTTCCCCTCAAGAAATCGATCACTAAGACTGCTCTTGTGGAGTTTGCAAAGTGATATTTGAAGCCCATAGAGGGCGATTGTGAAAAGGTAATAACTTCAGATAAAATCTGGAAAGAAAGTTTCTGAGAAACTGCTTTGGGTTCTGTTAATTCATCTCACAGACTTACAGCTTTACCCTCAAGAAGCCTTTCACTAAGATTCTTCTTGTGCAATTTTCAAAGTGATATTTGGAAGCCCATAGAGGGCTATGGTGAAAAAGGAAATATCCTAAGATAAAAACTGAAAGGAAGCTTTCTGAGAAACTGCTTTGTCATCTGTTAATTCATCTCACAGATTTACAGCTTTCCCCTCAAGAAGCCATACACTAAGACTGTTCTTGTGGAATTTGCAAAGTGGTATTTGGAAGCTCATAGAGGGCTATGGTGAAAAAGGAAATATCTTCAGTTTAAAACTGGAAAGAAGCGTTCTGAGAAACTGCTTTGTTTTCTGTTAATTCATCTCACAGAGTTACAGCTTTTCCCTCAAGAAGGCTTTCGCTAAGACTGTTCTTGTGGAATTTGCAAAGTGACATTTGGAAACCCTTAGAGGGCTATGGGGAAAAGGGAAATATCTTCAGTTAAAGACTGGAAAGAAGTTTTCTGAGAAACTGCTTTGTGTTCTGTTAATTCATCTCACAGAGTTACAGATTTCCCCTCAGGAAGCCTTTCGCTAAGACTGTTCTTGTGGAATTTTCAAAGTGATATTTGGAAACCGATAGATGGCTATGGTAAAAAAGGATATTTCTTCAGTTAAAAACGGAAAATAGGCTTTCAGAGAAACTGGTTTGTGATATGTGACTTCCACTCACTGAGTTACAGCTGTGTCTCGTAGAGCTGTTTTCTAGCCTTATTACTGTGGAATCTGAGAACTGTTATTTCGGAACCCTTTGAAAACTATCTGGACAAAGGAAATATCGACCGCTAAAAGTGAGAAAGAAGCTTTCTGAGAAACTGCTTTGTGTTCTGTGAATTCATCTCACAGAGTTACAGCTTTCCCTTCAATAAGCCTTTCGCTGAGACTGTTCTTCTGGTATTTGCAAAGTGATATTTGGAAGCCCATAGAGGGCTATGGTGAAAAGGAAATATCTTCAGTTGAAAATTGGAAAGAAGCTTTCTGAGAAACTGTTTTATGGTCTGTTAATTCATCTCACAGAGTTACAGCTCTCCCCTCAAGAAGAATTTCGTTAAGACTGTTTTTGTGGAATTTGCAAAGTGATATTTGAAAGCCCATAGAGGGCTATGGTTAAAAAGGAAATATCCTAACATAAAAACTGATAAGAAGCTTTGTGAGAAACTGCTTTGTGTTCTGTTAATTCCCCTCACTGAGCTACAGCTTTGGCCTAAAGAAGTCGTTCACTAAGATTGTTCTTGTGGAATATGCAAAGTGATATTTGGAACCCCTTAGAGGGCTACGGTGAAAAAGAAAATATCTTCAGTTAAAAACTGGAAAGAAGGTTTTTGAGAAACCGCTTTGTGTTCTGTTAATTCATCTCACAGAGTTACAGCTTTCCTCTAAAGAAGCCATTCATGAAGACTGTTCTTGTGGAATTTGCAAAGTGTGATTTGGAAGCCCATTGAGGGCTATGGTGAAAAAGGAAATATCTTATGATGAAAACTGAAAAGAAGCTTTCTGAGAAATTGCTTTGTGTTCTGTGAATTCATCTCACAGATTGTTTACAGCTTTCCCCTAATGAAGCCGTTTACTAAGACAGTTCTTGTGGAATTTGAAATGTGACACTTGGAAGCCCATAGAGGGCTATGGTGAAAAAGGAACTATCCTAAGATAAGAACTGAAAAGAAGCATTCTGAGAAACTTCTTTTTGTTCTGTTAATTCATCTACCGAGTTACAGCTTTCACCTCAAGAAGCCGTTCACGAAGACTGTTCTTGGGGAATTTGCAAAGTGATATTTAGAAACCCATAGAGGGCTAGGGTGAAAAAGGAAATATCCTAAGATAAAAACTAAAAAGAAGCTTTCTGAGAAACTGCTTTGTGTTCTGTTAATTCATCTCACAGCGTGGCAGCTTTACCCTCAAGAATCCATTCACTAATACTGTTCTTGAGGAATTTGCAAAGTGATATTTGGAAGCCCATAGTGGGCTCCGGTTAAAAAGGAAATATCTTCAGTAAAAAACTGTAAAGAAACTTTCTGAAAAACTGCTTTGTGTTCTGTTAATTCACCTCACAGAGTTTCAGCTTTCCCCTCTAGAAGCCTTTCGCTAAGACTGTTCTTGTGGAATTTCCAAGTGATATTTGTAAGCCCATAGAAGTCGATGGTGAAAAAGTAAATATCCTAAGATAAAAGCTGAAAAGAACCTTTCTGAGAAACTGCTTTGCGTTTTGTTAATTCATCTCACAGAGTTACAGGTTTCCCCTCAAGAAGCCTTTCGCTAAGACAGTTCTTGTGGAATATGCAAAGTGATATTTGGAAGCTCATAGTGAGCTATAGTGATAAAGGATATATCTTCAGTTAAAAACTGAAAAGAAGCTTTCTGAGAAACTGCTTTGTGATATATGACTTCCACTCACTGTGTTACAGCTGTATTTCGTAGAGCTGTTTGGCAGCCTTATTTCTGTGGAATATGAGAATTGTTATTTCGGATCCCTTTGAAGACTGTAGCGCCAAAGGAAATATCCGCCGCTAAAAGTTAGAAAGAAGCTTTCTGAGAAACTTCTTTGTGATCTGCGAATTCATTTCACAGAGTTACAGCTTTCCCCTCAAGAAGCCTTTTGCTAAGATTATTCTTGCGCAATTTGAAAAATGATATTTGGAAGCCAATAGATGGCTATGGTGAAAACGAAATATCCTCAGATAAAAACTGGAAAGAAGCTTTCTGAGAAACTTCTTTGTGTTCTTTTAATTCGTCTCACAGAGTTACAGCTTTCCCCTCAGGAAGTCTTTCGCTAAGACTGTTCTTGTGGAATTTGAAATGTGATATTTGAAAGCCCATAAAGCACTATGATGAAAAGGAAATTTCTTCAGATAAAAACTGTAAAGAACATTCCTGAGAAACTGCTTTGTGTTCTGTTAATTCTCCTCACAGAGTTAAAGCTTTCCCCTCTAGAAGCCTTTCGGTAAGACTGTTCTTGTTGAATTTGCAAAGTGATATTTGGAAGCCCATAGAGGGCTATGGTGAAAAAGGATATAGCTTCAGTTAAAAACTGAAAGAGGCTTTCTGAGAAACGGTTTAGTATTATGTGACTTCCACTCACTGAGTTACAGCTGTATTTCCTAGAGCTGTTTGATAGCCTTATTTCTTAGGAATCGGAGAACTGTTATTTTGGATCCCTTTGAAGACTATAGGGCCAAAGGAAATATCTGCCGCTAAAAGTGAGAAAGAAGCTTTCTGAGAAACTTCTCTGAGATCTGTGAATTCATCTCACAGAGTTACAGCATTCCCCTCAAGAAGCCTTTTGCTAGGACTGTTCTTTTTGAATTTGCAAAGTGATATTTGGAAGCCCATAGCCGGCTATGGTGAAAAAGGAAATATCTTCAGTTAAAAAATGGAAAGAAGCTTTCTAAGAAACTGCTTTGTGTTCTGTTAATTCATCTTAAAGAGTTACAGCTTTACGCTCAAAAAGACTTTTGCTAAGACTCTTCTTGTGTAATACTCATAGTGATATTTGTAAGCCCATATAGGGCTATGGTGAAAAAGGAAATATCCTAAGATAAAAACTGAAAAGAAGCTTTCTGAGAAACTGCTTTGTGTTCTGTTAATTCACCTCACAGAGTTACAGCATTCTCCTTAAGAAGCCTTTCGGTAAGACTGTTCTTGTGGAATTTGCAGAGTGTTATTTGTAAGCCCATAGAGGGCTATGGTGAAAAAGGAAATATCCTAAGATAAAAACTGAAAAGAACCTTTCTGAGAAACTGCTTTGTGATATGTGACTTCCACTCACTGAGTGAGAGCTATATGTCGTACAGCTGTTTGCTAACCTTATTTCCGTGGAATCTGAGAAGTGATAATTCGGTTCCCTTTGAAGACTATAGGGCCAAAGGAAATATCCGTCATAAAAGTGAGAAAGAAGCTTTCTGAGAAACAGCTTTCTGATCTGTGAATTCATCTCACAGAGTTACAGCTTTCCCCTGAGGAAGCCTTTCGCTATGACTGTTCTTGTGGAATTTGCAAAGTGACATTTCGAAGGCCATAGAGAGCTATGGTGAAAAGGAAATATCTTCGGTTTAAAACGGGAAAGAAGCTTTCTGAGACACTGCGTTGTGTTCTGTTAATTCATCTCACAAAGTTACAGCTTTCCCCTCAGGAAGCCTTTCGCTAACACCGTTCTTGTGGAATTTACAAAGTGACATTTCTAAGCCCATAGAGGGCTACGGTGAAAAAGGAAATATCCTATGATAAACACTAAAAAGAAGCTTTCTGTGAAACTGCTTTGTGTTGTGTTAATTCATCTCACAGAGTTACAGCTTTATCCTCAGAAGCCGTTCAGTAAGACTGTTCTTGAGGAATTTGCAAAGTGATATTTTGAAGCCCGTAGAGTGCTGTGGTGAAAAAGGAAATATACTAAGATAAAAACTGAAAAGAAGCTTTCTGAGAAACTGCTTTATGGTCTTTTAACTCATCACACAGAGTTACAGCTTTCCCCTCAAGAAGCCGTTCACTAAGACAGTTCTTGTGGAATTTGCAAAGTGATATTTGGAAGAACATAGAGGGCTATGGTGAAAAAGTATATAGCTTCAGTTAAAAACTGAAAAGAAGCTTTCTGAAAAACGGCTTTGTGATATATGACTTCCACTCACCGAGTTACATGTGGATTTCATACAGCTGTTTGCTAGCCTTATTTCTGTGGACTCTGAGAACTTTTATTTCGGATGCCTTTGAAGACTATAGGGAGAAAGGAAATATCCACCGCTAAAAGTGAGAAAGAACCTTTCTGAGAAACTTCTTTGTGATCTGTGAATTCATCTCAAAAAGTTAGAGCTTTTCCCTGAAGATCCATTTCGCTAAGACTGTTCCTGTGGAATTTGCAAATTGATATTTGGAAGCCCATAGATGGCTACGGTGAAAAAGAATTGTCTTCAGATAAAAACTGGAAAGAAGCTTTCTGAGAAACTGCTTTGTGTTCTGTTAATTCATCTCACAACGTTGCAGCTTTCCCCTCAAGAAGCCTTTTGCTAAGACTGTTCTTGTGGAATTTGCAAAGTGATATTTGGAAGCCCATAGATGGTTATGGTGAAAAAGGATATATCTTCAGTTAAAAACTGAAAAGAAGCTTTCTGAGAAACTGCTTTGTGATATGTGACTTCCACCCACTGAGTTACACGTGTACTTCCTAGAGATGTTTGCTAACTTACTTCTGTGGAATCTGATAACTGTCATTTCGGAACACTTTGAAGACTATAGGGCCAAAGGAAATATACTCCTCTAAAAGTGAGAAAGAAGCTTTCTGAGAAACTTCTTTGTAATCTGTGAATTCATCTCACAGAGTTACAGCTTTTCCCTCAAGAAGGCTTTCGCCTAGACTGTTCTCATTTAATTTGTATAGTGATATTTGGAAACCCATAGAGGGGTATGGTGAAATAGGAAATATCCTAAGATAATAACTGAACAGAAGCTTTCTGAGAAACCGCTTTGTGTTCTGTTAATTCATATCACAGAGTTACAGCTTTCCCCTCAAGAAGTCGTTCGCTAAGACTGTTCTTGAGGAATTTGCAAAAAGATATTTGCAAGCCCTTAGCGGGCTATGGTGAAAAAGAAAATATCTTCCGTTAAAAACAGGAAAGAAGCTTTCTGAGAAACTGCTTTGTGTTCTGTTAATTCATCTCACAGTGTTACAACTTTCCCCTCAGGAAGAAATTCGGTAACACTGCTTTTGTGGAATTTGCAAAGTAATATCTGGAGGCTCATAGAGGCCTATGGTGAAAAACGAAATGTCCTCAGATAAAAACTGGACAGAAGCTCTCTGAGAAACTGCTTTGTGTTGTGTTAATTCATCTCACCGAGTTACAGCTTTCCCCTCAAGAAGCTGTTCATTAAGAGTGTTCCTGTGAAATTTGCAATGTGATATTTGGAAGCCCATAGAGGACTACGGTGAAAAGTAAATATCTTCAGATAAAAACTGGAACGAAGCTTTCTGAGAAACTGCTTTATGTTCTGTTACTTCATCTCACAGAGTTAAAGCTTTCCCCTAAAGAAACCTTTCGCTAAGACTCTTCTTGTGAAATTTGCAAAGTGATGTTTGGAAGCCCTTAGAGGGCTATGGTGATAAAGGAAATATCCTAAGATAAAAACTGAAAAGAAGCTTTCTGAGAAATTACTTTGTGTTCTGATTATTCATCTCACAGAGTTACAGCTTTCCCCTAAAGAAGTCGTTTAGTAACACTTTCCTTGTGGAACTTGCAAAGTGATATTTGGAAGCCCAAAGAGGACTATGGTGAAAAAGGAAATATCTTCATTTAAAATCTGGAAAGAAGGTTTCTGAGAAACTGATTCGTGTTCTGTTGTCTCATTTCACAGTGTTACAGGTTTCCCCTCAAGAAGACTTTTGCTAAGATTGTTCTTGTGGAATTTGCAAAGTGATATTTGGAAGCCATTAGTGGGCTATGGTGAAAAAGGAAATATCCTAAAATAAAAACTGGAAAGAAGATTTCTGAGAAACTGCTTTGCGTTCTGTTAATTCATCTCACAGAGTTACAGCTTTCCCCTCCAAAAGCCTTTTGCTAAGACTGTTCCTGTGGAATTTGCAAAGTGATATTTGAAAGCCCATAGAGGGAATGGTGAAAAACAAAATATCTTCAGTTAAACAGGAAAGAAGGTTTCTGAGAAACTGCTTTGCGTTCTGTTAATTCATCTCACAGAGTTACAGCTTTCCCCTCAAGAAGCCTTTCGCTAAGACCATTCTTGGGGAAATTGCAAAGTGTTTTATGGAAGCCCATAGAGGGCTATGGTGAAAAAGGAAATGTCATCAGATAAAAACTGGAAAGAAGCATTCTGAGAAAGTGTTTTGTGTTCTCTTAATTCATCTCACAGTGTTACAGCTTTCCCCTCAAGAAGCCGTCCGCTAAGACTTTTCTTGTGGAATTTTCAATGTGATATCTGGAAGTCCATAGAGGGCTATGTTGAAATAAGAGATATCCTAAGATAAAAAGAGAATAGAAGCTTTCTGAGAAACTACTTTTTGTTCTGTTAATTCATCTGACAGAGTTACAGCTTTCCCTTCAAGAAGCAGCTCACTAAGACTGTTCTTGTGTGATTTGTAAAGCGATATTTGTAAGCTCATAGAGGGCTATGGTGATAAAGGAAATGTCTTCGGTTAAAAACTGAAAAGAAGCTTTCTGAGGAACTGCTTTGTGTTCTGTTAATTCATCTCACAGTGTTACAGCTTTCCCCTCAAGAAGCCTTTCGCTAAGAGTGTTCTTGTGGAATTTGTGAAGTGACATTTGGAATCCCATAGAGGGCAATGGTGAAAAAGGATATAGTTTCAGTTAAAAACTGAAAAGAACATTTCTGAGAAACTGCATTGTGATATGTGACTTCCCCTCACTGAGTTACAGTTGTATTTCGTAAAGCTTTTTGCTATCCTTATTTCTGTGGAATTTGGGAGCTGTCATTTCGGATCCCTTCGAATACTATAGGGCCAAAGGAAAAATCTGCACTAAAAGTGAGAAAGAAGCTTACTGAGAAACTCCTTTGTGATCTGTGAATTCATCTCACAGAGTGAGAGCATTCCCCTTAAGAAGCCTTTCGCTAAGACTGTTCTTCTGTAATTTGAAAAGTGAAAATTGGAAGCCCAGAGTGGACTAAGGTGAAAAAGGAAATATCTTCAGATAAACACTGGAAAGAAGCTTTCTGAGAAACTGCTTTGTGTTCTGTTAATTTATCTCACAGAGTTACAGCTTTCCCCTCAAGAAGCCTTTCACTAAGACTGTTCATGTGGAATATGCAGAATGATATTTGGAAGCCCACAGAGGGCTATGGTGAAAAAGGAAAAGTCCTCAGATAAAAACTGGAAAGAAGCTTTCTGAGAATCTACTTTGTGTTCTGTTAATTGATTTCACAGAGTTACAGCTTTTCCCTCAAAAAGGTGTTCACTAACACTGTTCTTGTGGAATTTTCAAAGTGATATTTGGAAGTCCATAGAGGGCTATGGTGAAAGAGGAAATATCTTCAGTTAAAAACTGGAAAAAAGCTTCCTGAGAAACAGCTTTGTGTTATGGTAATTCATCTCACAGACGTACAGCTTTCCCCTCAAGAAGAATTTCGCTAAGACTGCTTTTGTGGAATTCGCAAAGAGATATTTGTAAGCCCATAGAGGGCCATGGTGAAAAAGGAAATGTCCTCAGATAAAAACTGGAAAGAATCTCTCTGAGAAACTGCTTTGTGTTCTGTTAATTCATCTCACAGAGTTACAGCTTTCCCCTCAAGAATACGTTCACTAAGAGTGCTCCTGTGAAATTGGCAATGTGATATTTGGAAGCCCATAGAGGACTACGGTGAAAAGTAAATATCTTCAGATAAAAACTGGAACGAAGCTTTCTGAGAAACTGGTTTGTGTTCTGTTAATTCATCTCACAGATTTACAGCTTCCCTTCAAGTAGTCTTTCACTAAGACTGTTCTTTTGGAATTTTCAAAGGGAAGTTTGGAAGCCGATAGAGGGCTATGGTGATAAAGGAAATATCCTAAGATAAAAACTGAAAAGAAACTTTCTGAGAAATTGCTTTGCATTCAGTTAATTCATCTCACAGAGTTACAGCTTTCCCCTGAAGAGTCGTTTAGTAACACTTTTGTTGTGGAACATGCAAAGTGATATTTGGAAGCCCATAGAGGGCTGTGGTGAAAAAGGAAATATCCTAAGATAAAAACTGAAAAGAGCCTTTCTGATTAACTGCTTTGTGTTCTGTTAATTGATCGCACAGAGTTACAGCTTTCCCCTGAAGAAGCCGTTCATTAAGACTGTTCTTGTGGAATTTGCAAAGTGATATTTGGAAGCCCATAGAGGGCTATGGTGAAAGAGAAAATATGCTCAGATGAAAAGTGGAAAGAAGCTTTCTGAGAAACTGTTTTGTTTCTGTTAATTCTTCTCGCAGGGTTACAGCTTTCCCCTCAAGAAGCCTTTCGCTAAGACTCTCCTAGTTGAATTTGCAAAGTGATATTTGGAAACTCATAGAAGGCTATGATGAAAAAGGAAATATCCTAAGATAAAAACTGAAAAGAAGCTTTCTGGGAAAGTGCTTTGTGTTCTGTTAATTCATCTCACATAGTTACAGCTTTCTCCTCAAGAAGCTGTTCAATAAGACTGTTATTGTGGAATTTGAAAAGTGATATTTGGAAGCCCATATAGTGCAATAGTGAAAAAGGAAATATCTTCAGTTAAAAACCAACAAGAAGCTTTCTGAGAAACTGCTTTGTGTTCTGAGAATTCATCTCACAGAGTTACATTTTCCCCCCAAGAGGCCGTTGACTAAGATTGTTCTTGTGGAATTTGCAAAGTGATATTTGGAAGCCCATAGAGGGCTATGTTGAAAAAGGAAATATCTTCAGATGTTTTGAGCTGGTCAAAAGACTGGATCAAACCAGAACAGATGGGCCCAGACCGGCTAAAACTGGATCAAACCGGACCCGACTGGCCCAGACCGCCTAAAACCGGGCCAAACCGGCTCAAACCCATTTTGACCGGCTCAAACCAGACCAGACCGGCTCAAACCGATTTTGACCGGCTCAAACCAGACAAGACCGGCTCAAACTGGAACAAACGGGACCAGATGGGCCCAGACTGCCTAAAACCGTGCCAAACCGGCTCAAACCTCTTTTGACCGGCTCAAACCAGACCAGATCGGCTCGAACCTGTTTTCACCGGCTCAAACCAGACCAGACCGGCTCAAACCGGTTTTGACCAGATTACACCGGCTCAAACCAGACCAGACCGGCTCAAACCGGTTTTGACCGGCTCAGAGCGGTTTTGACCGGATCAATCCGGACTCAACTGGCCCAGACCAGCTGAAACCGGATCAATCCAGAGCAGACCGTCGCAGACCGGCTAAAACCGGGTCACAAACCGGTTTTGACCGGCTCAAACCAGACCACACCAGCTCAACCCGGAGGAGACAAGCTCAAACCGGTTTTGACCGGATGACTCCGGATCAAACCGGACCAGACTGGCCCACACCAGATCAAACCGGACCAGACAGGCCCAGAGCAGCTGAAACTGGTTCAAACCAGAACAGACCGGCTCAAACTGGCTGAAACCAGGCCAGACCGGCTCAAACCAATTTTGACCGGCTCAAAGCGGTTTTGACCGCATCAAACCACACTCGACCGGCCCAGACAAGCTCAACCCGGTCAAAGCGGACCAGACCGGCCCAGACCGGCTAAAACTGGGCCACCAACCAGTTTTGACCGGCTCAAACCAGACCAGACCGGCTTAAACCGGTTTTTACAGACCTGAGCCAGTTTTCACCGGCTCAAACCAGACCAGACCGGCTGAAACCAGACCAGACCGTCTCAAACCGGTTTTGACCAGATGACACCAGATCAAACCGGACCAGACCGGCTCACACCGGATCAAACCGGACGAGGCAGGCCCAGACCGGCTGACACCGGATCAAACCGGAGGAGACCGGCCCAGACCGGCTAAAACTGGGCCAGACCGACTGAAACCAGTTTTGAGCGTCTCAAGCCAGACCAGACTGGTTCAAACCGGTTTTGACTGGCTCAATCCGGTTTTGACCAGCTCAAACCAGACAAGACCGACTCAAACAGGTTTTGACTTGCTCAAACCACAGCAGAGCGGCTGAAACCGGTTGTGACCGGCTAAAACAGGTTTTGACTGGATGAGACCAGATCAAACCGAATCAGACGGGCCCAGACCGGCTAAAATCGGATCACACCAGATGAGACTGGCCCAGACCGCCTGAAACTGGGCCACTAACCGGTTTTGACCTGTTAAAACCAGACCAGACCGGCTCAAACCGGTTTTGACGGACCTTTGCAGGTTTTGACCAGCTCAAACCAGACCAGACCGGCTCAAACCAGACCAGACAGGCTCAAACCAGTTTTGACTGGCTCAACGCGGTTTTGAGCGTATCAAACCGGACTCGACTGGCCCAGACCATCTGAAACCGGATCAAACCAGACCAGACAGGCCCACACCAGCTGAAACCGGATCAAACCGGAACAGACCAGCCCAGACCGGCTATAACCAGGCCAGACCGGCTCAAACCGGTTTTGACTGGCTCAAACCAGATCAGACCGGTTCAAACCCGTTTTGACTGGCTCAACCCGGTTTTTACCGGCTCAAATCAGTTTTGACCGGCTCAAACCACTCCAGACCGGCTAAAACCGGTTTTCACCGGCTCAAACCGATTTGACCTGATTAGACCGGATCAAACCGGACCAATTCGGCTCAGACAGGCTCGAATTGGTTTTGACTGGCTTCAACCAGACCAAACCGGCTCAAACCGGTTTTGACCGGCTCGAACCGGTTTTGTCCCGCTCAAACCAGACCAGACCGCCTCAAACCGGACCAGACCGGCTCAAACCGGTTTTGACCAGCTGAAACCAGACCACACCAGCTCAACCCGGAGGAGACAAGCTCAAACCGGTTTTGACCGGATGACACCGTTTCAAACCGGACCAGACTGGCCCACACCAGATCAAACCGGACCA
Organism: Chlorocebus sabaeus; assembly: GCF_047675955.1. Taxonomy (NCBI): domain Eukaryota; kingdom Metazoa; phylum Chordata; class Mammalia; order Primates; family Cercopithecidae; genus Chlorocebus; species Chlorocebus sabaeus. The sequence goes on from NC_132933.1 coordinate 90,044,360, forward strand.
GACAGGCCCAGACCGGCTGAAACTGGTTCAAACCGGAACAGACCGGCTCAAACTGGCTGAAACCAGGCCAGACCGGCTCAAACCGATTTTGACCGGCTCAAAGCGGTTTTGACCGCATCAAACCAGACTCGACCGGCCCAGACAAGCTCAAACCGGTCAAAGCGGACCAGACCGGCCCAGACCAGCTAAAACTGGGCCACCAACCAGTTTTGACTGGCTCAAACCAGACCAGACCGGCTTAAACCGGTTTTTACAGACCTGAGCCAGTTTTCACCGGCTCAAACCAGACCAGACCGGCTGAAACCAGACCAGACCATCTCAAACCGGTTTTGACCATATGACACCAGATCAAACCGGACCAGACCGGCTCACACCGGATCAAACCGGACGAGGCAGGCCCAGACCGGCTGACACCGGATCAAACCGGAGGAGACCGGCCCAGACCGGCTTAAAACTGGGCCAGACCGACTGAAACCAGTTTTGAGCGTCTCAAGCCAGACCAGACTGGTTTCAAACCGGTTTTGACTGGCTCAATCCGGTTTTGACCAGCTCAAACCAGACAAGACCGACTCAAACAGGTTTTGACTTGCTCAAACCACAGCAGAGCGGCTGAAACCGGTTGTGACCGGCTTAAAACAGGTTTTGACTGGATGAGACCGGATCAAACCGAATCAGACGGGCCCAGACTGGCTAAAATCGGATCACACCAGATGAGACCGGCCCAGACCGCCTGGAAACTGGGCCACTAACCGGTTTTGACCGGTTTATAAAACCAGACCATACCGGCTCAAACCGGTTTTGACGGACCTTTGCAGGTTTTGACCAGCTCAAACCAGACCAGACCGGCTCAAACCAGACCAGACAGGCTCAAACCAGTTTTGACCGGCTCAACGCGGTTTTTGAGCGTATCAAACCGGACTTGACCGGCCCAGACCATCTGAAACCGGATCAAACCAGACCAGACAGGCCCACACCAGCTGAAACCGGATCAAACCGGAACAGACCAGCCCAGACCGGCTATAACCAGGCCAGACCGGCTCAAACCGGTTTTGACCGGCTCAAACCAGATCAGACCGGTTCAAACCCGTTTTGACTGGCTCAACCCGGTTTTTACCGGCTCAAATCAGTTTTGACCGGCTCAAACCACTCCAGACCGGCTAAAACCGGTTTTCACCGGCTCAAACCGATTTGACCTGATTAGACCGGATCAAACCGGACCAATTCGGCTCAGACAGGCTCGAATTGGTTTTTGACTGGCTTCAACCAGACCAAACCGGCTCAAACCGGTTTTGACCCGCTCAAACCAGACCAGACCGCCTCAAACCGGACCAGACCGGCCTCAAACCGGTTTTGACCAGCTGAAACCAGACCACACCAGCTCAACCCGGAGGAGACAAGCTCAAACCGGTTTTTGACTGGATGACACCGTTTCAAACCGGACCAGACTGGCCCACACCAGATCAAACCGGACCAGACAGGCCCAGACCGGCTGAAACTGGATCAAACCAGAACAGTCCAGCCCAGACCGGCCTAAAACTGGGCCAGACCGGCTCAAACCGGTTTTGACCGGCTCAAACCAGACCAGACCAGTTCAAACCGGTTTTGACTGGCCTCAATCCAGTTTTTTACTGGATCAAATCAGTTTTGACCGGCTAAAACCACTCCACACCAGCTAAAAACCGGTTTTCACCAGCTCAAATCGATTTTACCTGATTAGACTGGATCAAACCGGACCAGACCGGCTCAGACAGGCTCGTATCGGTTTTGAGTGGCTTCAACCAGACCAAACCGGCTCAAACCGGTTTTGACCAGCTCGAACCGGTTTTTGACCGGCTCAAACCAGACCAGACCGGCTCAAACCAGACCAGACCGGCTCAACCGGTTTTGACCTGCTCAAACCACACCAGACCGGCTGAAGCCGGTTTTGACCGGCTAAAACCGGTTTTGACTGGATGAGACTGGTTCAAACCGAATCAGACGGGCCCAGACCGGCTAAAAATGGGATCAAACCGGACCAGACAAGCCCAGAACGCCTACAACTGGGTGACAAACCGGTTTTTAACTGGTTTCAAACCAGACCAGACCGGCTCAAACCGGTTTTTGACAGAAATGAGCCGGTTTTGACCGGCTCAAAGCAGACCAGACCGGCTCAACCCAGACCAAACCGTCCTCAAACCGGTTTTTGACCAGCTAAAATCGGTTTTGACCGGATCAAACCGGACTTGACCGGCCCAGACCAGCTGAAACTGGATCAAACCAGAGCAGACCGGCCCAGAGTGGCTAAAATTGGGCCACAAACCGGTTTTGACCGGCTCAAACCAGACCAGACCGGCTCAAACTGGACCAGACCGGCGTCAAACCGGTTTTGACCGGATGACACCGGATCAAACAGGACCAGACAGGCCCAGACAGGCTGAAACCGGATCAAACCGGACCAGTCTGGTCCAGACCGGCTTAAAACCGGGCCAGACCGGCTCAAACCGGTTTTGATCGGCTCTCAAATCAGACCAGCCCGGTTCAAACCGGTTTTTGATGGGTCTGAATTCGGTTTTGACCGGCTCAAACCACTCCAGACCAGCTAAAACCGGTTTTCACCAGCTCAAAACGGTTTTGACCTGATTAGACCGGATCAAACCCGACCAGACCGGCTCAGACAGGTTCGAATCGGTTTTGATTGGATTGAACCAGAGCAAACCGGCTCAAACCGGTTTTTGACTGGCTCGAAGCGGTTTTTTGACCGGATCAAACCAGACCAAACCGGCTCAAAACAGACCAGACCGGCTTAAACCGGTTTTTGACTGGCTCAAACCAGACCAGACCGGCTCAAACCGGATCAAACCGGACCAGACTGGCCCAGACCGTCTAAAACCGTTGCCAAACCGGCTCAATCCTATTTTGACCGGCTCAAAACAGACCTGACCGGCTCAAACCGGTTTTGACCGGATTAGACCGGTTCAAACCGGACCAGACCTTCTCAAACCGAATCATATCGGACCAGACCAGCACAAACGGATCAAGCAGACTCAAACCGATCCAGACCAGCCCAGACAGGCTAAAACCGGGGCCAGACCGGCTCAAACCGGTTTTGACCAGTTCAATCCAGACCAGACCGGCTCAATCCGGTTTTGTACGACCTGAGCCGGCTGTGACCGGCTTGAACCATACCACACCGTCTCAAACCAGACCAGACCATCTTAAACCGGTTTTGACCGGCTCAAACCCGGTTTTGTCCTGATTAGACCGCATCAAACCAGACCACACCGGCTCAGAGAGGCTCGAATCGGTTTTGACTGTCTTCAACCAGACCAAAGCGGCTAACTAAACCGGTTTTTGACCGGCTCTAACCGGTTTTGACCATCTCAAACCAGACCAGACCGGCTTAAACCAGACCAGACTGGCTCAAACCGGTTTTGACCTGCTCAAACCACACCAGACCGGCTGAAACCGGTTTTTGACCAGATGAGACCAGATCAAACTGAATCAGACCGGCCCAGGCCCGCTAAAATCGGATCAAACCGGAACAGAACGGCCCAGACCGGCTAAAACCGGGCCACAAACCGGTTTTGACTGGCTGAAAACCAGACCAGACCACCTCAAACCGGTTTTGTCCGGCTGGAGCCATTTTTGACCGCCTCAAACCAGACCAGACCGGCTCAAACCGGACCAGGCCGGCTCAAACCGGTTTTGACGGGATGACACCGGATCAAACTGGACCAGACCGGCTCTCACCAGATCAAACAGGACCAGACACGCCCAGACCGGCTGAAACCGGGTCAAACCGGACCAGACCGGCCCAGACCGGCTTAAAACCAGGCCAGACCGGCTCAAACTGGTTTTGACCAGCTCAAATCAGACAAGACCGGTTCAAACCGGTTTTGAATGGCTCAATCCAGTTTTTGACCAGCTCAAACCGGTTTTGACCGGCTCAAACCACTCCAGACCGGCTATAAACCAGTTTTCACTGGCTCAATCCGGTTTTGACCTGATTAGACCGGTTCAAACCGGACCAGACTGGCTCAGACAGGCTCGAATCGGTTGTGACTGGCTTCAACCAGACCAGACCAGCTCAAACCCGACCAGACTGGCTCAAATTAGACCAGACCGGCTCAAACCAGTTTTGACCTCCTCAAACCACACCATACTGGCTGAAACCGGTTTTTACTGGCTTAAAACGGGTTTTTGACCGGATGAGACCGGATCAAACCGAATCAGACCGGCCCAGACCGGCTAATATCGGATCAAACCAGACCAGACCAGCCCAGACCACATAAACTGGGCCACAAACCGGTTTTGACGGGTTGTAAACCAGACCAGACTGGCTCAAACCGGTTTTGACCGACCTGATACGGTTTTGACCGGCTCAAACCAGACCAGACTGGCTCAAACCAGACCAGACCGGCTCAAACCGGTTTTTAACCAGCTCAAAGCGGTTTTGACCAGATCAAACCGGACTCGACCTGCCCAGACCAGCTGAAATCGGATCAAACCGGACCAGACCCCCCCCCCCCCCCCGGCCCAGACTGACTAAAACTGGGCCATAAACCGGTTTTGACCGGGTTCAAACAAGACCAGACCAGCTCAAACCGGTTTTTGACCGACCCAGAGCCGCTTTTGACCGACTCAAACCAGACCAGACCGGCTCAAACCAGACCAGACTGGCTCAAACCCGACCAGACTGGCTCAAATTAGACCAGACCGGTTCAAACCAGTTTTGACCTCCTCAATCCACACCATACCAGCTGAAACCGGTTTTTTACTGGCTACTAAAACGGGTTTTTGACCAGATGAGACCGGATCAAACTGAATCAGCCCGGCCCAGACCGTCTAATATCGGATCAAACCGGACCAGACTGGCCCAGACCGCCTAAAACTGGTACACAAACCGGTTTTTGACCGGTTCAAACCAGACCAGTCCGGCTCAAACCAGATCAGAACCTCTCAAACCGGTTTTGTCCGTCTGAAACCGGTTTTGACCAGCCTCAAACCATACCAGACCGGTTCAATTCGGTTTTTCACCAGATCAAACCGGTTTTGAACGGCTCAAACCAGTTTTGAACCGGACTAAAAGGGCCCCAGACCGGCCTTCTTAAAACAGGAACAAACCGGACCAGACCGGCCCAGACCACCTAAAACCGGGCCAAACCGGCTCAAAACAATTTTGACCGGCTCAAACCAGACCAGACAGGCTTGAACCTGTTTTTGACTGGCTCAAACCAGACCGGACCGTCTCAAACCGGTTTTGACCAGATGAGACAGATAAAACCGGACCAGACCAGCTCAAACCAAATGAAAACTCACCAGAACGGCCCAGAACAGCTGAAGACGGAGCAAACCGGACCAGATCGGCCCAGACAGGGCTCAAACTGATTTTGGCCAACCTGAGCCGGTTTTGGACGGCTCAAACCAGACCAGACCAGCTCAAACCGGACCAGACCGGCTCAAACCAGTTTTTGACCTGCTCAAACCACACCAGACCGGCTCAAACCGGTTTTGACCGGCTGAAACCGATATTGACCGGATGAGACCGGATCAAACCGGAGCAGACGGGCCCAGACAGCTAAACCGGATCAAACCGGACCAGACCAGCCCAGACCGCCTAATACCGGGCCAAACAGGCTCAACCTATTTTGACTGGCTCAAACCAGGCCAGACCGGCTCAAACCGGTTTTGACCGGCTCAAACCAGACCAGACCAGGTCAAACCAGATCAAACGGGACCATACAGGCCCAGTCCGTCTAAAACCGGCCAAACCGGCTCAAACCTCTTTTGACCGGCTCAAACCAGACCAGACCGGCTCAAACCTGTTTTAACCGGCTCAAATCAGACCAGACTGGCTCAAACCGGTTTTGACCGGCCTGAGCAGGTCTTCACCGGCTCAAACCAAACCATACCGGCTCAAACCGTACCAGACCGGCTCAAACCGGTTTTGACCGGATGACACCGGATCAAACCGGACCAGACCAGCTCACACAGGAGCAAACCGGGCCAGACAGGCACAGACAGGCTCGAATCGGTTTCAACTAGCTTCAACCAGTCCAAACCGGCCTCAAACAGGTTTTGACC